>NC_083586.1:1912500-3205000 GCF_027579695.1 Neoarius graeffei
CCATTGTTACCCTCTCCAAGAGCAAGGCATGTAATAGTTGGCGAGGTCACAAAGGACCCCAGGGTAACTTCTAAGCAACTGAAGGCCTCTCTCACATTGGTTAATGTTAATGAGTCCACCGTCAGGAGAACACTGAACAACAATGGTGTGCATGGCAGGGTTGCAAGGAGAAAGCCACTGCTCTCCAAAAAGAACACTGCTGCTCATCTGCAGTTTGCTAAAGATCACATGGACAAGCCAGAAGGCTATTGGAAAAATGTTTTGTGGAAGGATAAGACTAAAATAGAACTTTTTGGTTTAAATTAGAAGCGTTATGTTTGGAGAAAGGAAAACACAGCATTCCAGCATAAGAACGTTATCCTATCTGTGTAACATGGTGGCGGTAGTATCATGGTTTGGGGCTGTTTTGCTGCATCTGGGCCAGAATGGCTTGCCATCATTTGATGGAACAATGAATTCTGAATTATACCAGTGAATTCTAAAGGAAAATGTCAGGACATCTGTCCATGAATTGAATCTCAAGAGAAGGTGGGGCATGCAGCAAGACAACAACCCTAAGCACACAAGTCGTTCTACCAAAGAATGGTTAAAGAAGAACAAAGTTTGTTTTGGAATGACCAAGTCAAAGTCCTGACCTTAATCCAACCAAAATGTTGTGGGAGGACCTGAAGCGAGCAGTTTATGTGAGGAAACCCACCAACATCCCAGAGTTGAAGCTGTTCTGTTTGGAGGAATTGGCTAAAATTCCTCCAAGCCGGTGTGCAGGACTGATCAACAGTTACCGGAAACGTTTAGTTGCAGTTATTGCTGCACAAGGGGGTCACACCAGATACTGAAAGCAAAGGGTCACATACTTGTGCCACTCACAGATATGTAATATTGGATCATTTTCCTCAATAAATAAATGACCAAGTATAATATTTTTGTCTCATTTGTTTACCTGAGTTCTCTTTATCCACTTTTAGGACTTGTGTGAAAATCTGATGATGTTTTAGGTCATATTTATGCAGAACTAGAGAAAATTCTAAAGGGTTCACAAACTTTCAAGCACCACTGTAGGGTGGGGGATATAGAAGACTCTCGTCTTGTTTATTTTCATATGACAGCAAGGCCCAAAGTGTATTATTCCCCTCATACCACAGTGATTTGCTTACAATTTCAATTTTTAATTTATGAATGAATGATACATTGCATGTTTTATTTGTTTCTGTTTACATAGAATGTAATTCTCTCCAGCTGAGAATGTTCTGAGACAAAAAAATGTGGGATGTTGTGTGACTGAGAAACCAGAAAGCACAAACTCCTCTGTCCTGAAGACGCCTCCATCTTGGGAAACTTACTGACTGATACCTGGGTCCCCTTCCATAAATGCTAAATAAATGTGTCTTAACGGGGGTTTTTTTCCACCCATTTTCTCCCCATTGTGGTCACCTGCTAGTATCCATCCACCAGCCAGGTCTCTCTAACCATGTGAGCGAAGGCTAACACATGCTTCCTCCAAGACATGTAAAGCCATCAACCTCCTCTTTTCCAAATGCAGCTCATGCTGCGTCACAGGATAGCAAAATGCACCCGGAGGACAGTGCCCTGTGCTGTCTTTCCCACATGCATAAGCTCACAGAAGACCCCAGTCGGCTGTGATTAATAGGGGACAGTGTGTATGCCCCTGGAATGGGATGCTCAATCAGCACAGATGGGTGTGATGGACAGGAGTCCAAATATCTGTATACAGGTTTAGGGGCATCACAGTGGCGCACCTCCAGGGTCCTGGATTTGATTCTAAGCTTGGGTTGCTGTCTGTATGAAGTTTTGCAAGTTCTCCCCCGTCAGTGTAGAAACCCTACGCTTCCTTCCTCTGGGTTCACTCGTTTCTCGTCTCATCTCATTATCTCTAGCCGCTTTATCCTGTTCTACAGGGTCGCAAGCAGGCTGGAGCCTATCCCAGCTGACTGCAGGCGAAAGGCGGGGTACACCCTGGACAAGTCGCCAGGTCATCACAGGGCTGACACATAGACACAGACAACCATTCACACACATTCACACCTACGGTCAATTTAGAGTCACCAGTTAACCTAACCTGCATGTCTTTGGACTGTGGGGGAAACCGGAGCACCCGGAGGAAACCCACGCGGACATGGGGAGAACATGCAAACTCCACACAGAAAGGCCCTTGCTGGCCACGGGGCTCGAACCCAGACCTTCTTGCTGTGAGGCGACAGTGCTAACCACTACACCACCGTGCCGCCCCCACTGGTTTCTCCTTCAGCAAATTGGTCATGCTTAAATTGCCACTAGGTGTGAAATTTTTTCATTTTTTTTTTTTAAATTAAATATGAATTCTAGATATATGGCATTGGAAAAATGCCTAGGCCTAGAAATACCAGAATTGTCAGCAAGCTCAGAGATGTGCGTTGGACTATTTTATTTATTTACTTACTTACTGTGTGGACAGTTATTTTTGTTTGTACTTGCATGTGATTTCATAACAAATTTGGGATATTCTGTTTCCCAAAAGATAAGCAAGTTCTTTGAAAACAACCATGACCCTGACCAGGCAGGTCGTAAGAATTCTGTAAATACATCACATAGTGCCACAGTCATGCTAATGAACATTGCTTTATTTTGCCCTGCAAGCTTCTGACCACTTGTTTATGCCCACAAGGAAGTAAAAACAATTCGTACTTGTGTACCTTGTGTTTACTCCTGTGAGATCTCAGTCCTGACGAACATCTCTAGTCTCAACCAGATGCTCAGTGAACCTTACTGGCAAGCTTTCTTAGGATAATTTTTATACAGGGCTAATGTCTGGCCACGCGACAAAGCTCTACGAGCTATTGGTCTGGCCAAGATATTAAGCCCAACTGTTTCCCAGAGCCCGTGGTTGACCCGCCTCCCTGAAATGCCTCAGTTTGCTACTGGTCGAAGCCAGAAAAGGCTGTGACGAAGCTTAAACCAATCACATCACTCTTTCCTCTGATGTATGCGACGCGGCTAACTGGTAGATTAAACTCTTACCGAAGCCGGTCGGGAGCAAGGCGAAAACGTCCTTCCTTTCAATAAATACCTCCAGGGCTGCTCTTTGCTCCGTTTTCAATGAGAACTTCCCGTTGAATGCTTTCAATACAGCATCTATGCGTAATAGATGCGGAAGCGTGAATGAAGCGCTTCCAGCATAGATTCTGTAAACAATCTATGGCTTCCGGTCGCAGTTCTACTACGTCAGTGCCTTGAACACGCCTCTACCCAGGGCCGTTGGAGATGCTCAAAGTTGATTGGTTCCCGATTTTTCGGGAGCTTGGAAGAGCTGTAGATAGCTTGCCTGGCCAGACTAAGCTCGCAACAGGCCCTCGTGTTGTGTCACGCCTAGGATGGGCAGGCCCAGGCTAAATGTACTGTGTGTGTGGTCTTAGATACATACACACATTTGGGCCTCATTTCTTCCTGTTGTGTTTTCTCTACTCCCAGACTGCGAATTTTGCAAATCCTTCTTCCTCAACAAATGTGAGGTTCATGGACCACCCCTCTTCATCCCAGATACTTCTGTTCCCATGGGAGTCCCTGACCGAGCCAGACAAACTCTTCCTCCTGGGCTAGAAATCCAGAAGTCCAGTATTCCTGATACAGGCCTGGGAGTGTTTAATAAGGGGGAGACTGTTCCAGTAGGTGCACACTTTGGACCCTGCCAGGTAGAGCTGGTAAACAGAGAGGAAGCCAGGAACAGTGGAGACTCCTCGGTTGTGAGTTTTTCATAAATTTATTATGAAGCTTGTATATTTTTAAGAAACAAAATATGATGACTAGATGAAAGTAGCTCCAATTAACATCAATTTCTTCTTGTCACTGATATGTGGACGAGTGGTGTAAATCACAAGTTTGATCACAATGCGATCCTACATCGATTCTTTTAGCCAGTGTGGTGGAAATTCACCTGTTAATAATAGAAATACGAGTAACACCTGAATAATGCTCAAGCAAATGTATTTATTTATTGCATAATTTAATGAAAGTCCCATAAAATCACAAGCCCAGGTAGTCACTAACATAGGTCCTCCCATATCTACTTCTAGGCATGTTCAGCTTCCTGCCTTACACAAGATATTAGTCATAATCATAGCTTCCATCAACATTTTGTAATAGTCTGTTTTCCCAACTGCAGCTGAGAAAAACTGTCCCAAGTTTTCCTTGACTCTGCTGCATCCATGACAACACGGTAGCAGCTTCTCACACGTGCGCAAAAACAAATAACTTATTCATTCACACTTGCAGCTTGTTTCTTTTCTAAATGTCAAGGCTAAACAGAGAAGCATGACACTACAGGATTTGAACATATATTGTTAGCTATAATTAATGCTAAAGTTAATATAAAACTTCTTACCACACCAATGATCTGATGATTTTCGATGCCACACAATTTGCCACTATGAGAGTTGGTTTGATGCTGGGGTATGCAATTGGTATGACTTTTTACGCAATCGGTTTCATTTCCATGAATTCACAAGTGCAAACAAAAGTCAAAAAGTTCTAAGACAGATGTTATAATTTCAAAAGGAATTCAAAAAAGGACTACAAAGAAGGAATTCTCCGATGAAAACATCGCTTGCAGAAGTGTTTAGACTTAAATGGAGGATATGTTGAGAAATAGCTTTGTTATTTTCATAAATAAAGATTTTTTTTCATTTGTCTTAGAATTTTTGACTTGCCCTCGTATAATTTCAACATCGGTTTGGTGAGGGTTGATTTGGATATGTACAGTGGTACTTGAAAGTTTGTGAACCCTTTAGAATTTTCTATATTTCTGCATAATTATGACCTAAAACATCAGATTTTCACACACATCCTAAAAGTGGATAAAGAGAACCCAGTTAAACAAATGAAACAAAAATATTATACTTGGTCATTTATTTATTGAGGAAAATGATCCAATATTACATATCTGTGAGTGTGGGTTTCCTCCGGGTGCTCCGGTTTCCCCCACAGTCCAAAGACGTGTGTGTGTGTGTGTGTGTGAGAGAGCGAGCAGCCTCTCCCCCACCCACGCGCTGAGCGCAGAGACACAGAGTGTCACACAGAAAGTGAAGGATTTTCTCAGAGCACTCCCTCCAAACAATGGGGATTTACACGAAAACGGAAGGAGATATTCACAAAATTCTTTCACATTGAGCACTACAAGGCTCTGATGAACACATTGATGTAATTTTCTTGTCTCTAGTGTAAAAAATGGTATTAGGTAGGCTATCCAGCGCTGGATTTACATACTTTGCAGTTTAACATTTGATACATTTTAGAATGTTAAACTCGTCGCGTCTGTGCTCATGCTTTCCTAAACTGTCGGCCGCAAGAAGCCCTTGCACGAATGCATGTTTTGTTTTGTTTTTTCGTCGTTCGCATGCCGAAAAATTCGCTTGCAAATGCTAGTGAAATGTGCGCACTGTAGAGCCCTGACAATGGGGCCAATGTAGTGGCAGCTGCTAGAATTCTGAAAGAGAGACATGGATGGGCCTCTGTTAGATGTGCAGGGCACACACTGAATTTGGTTGTGCAGAATACACTGAAAAATAACAAAACCATCTCAAGTTGTGTGGCCTCCGCGAGATGCCTGGTGGAGCACTTTAAAAAGAGTGAACCGGCCTGCACAAAACTTAAAGAAAAGCAGCAGCAAATGGGAGTGCAACAGCACATGTTGGTACAGGATGTCGGTACTCGGTGGAACAGTACACTTCATATGCTATCCAGGCTCCTTGAACAGAGATGGCCAGTGGCTGCAGCTCTTTCCGATCCTGCAGTCAACCCACGGGGAAAGCATCACTATTTGGATCTGAAGCCGGAGCAGTGGATCTTGACTGAAGAACTGACTCAGATTCTTGAACCTTTCGAGGGGGCTACTGTGTTCCTGACTGGGGAACAATATGTGACCCTGTCTGTACTTCCTCAGCTGGTACAGACCCTCAAGAAATCCACCCTGAGTTCAGCTTTTGAAATTGCACCAGTGAGGGCATTTCAAGTCAAGTTAAGTTTATTTGTATAGCGCTTTTAACAATAAGCATTGTCGCAAAGCAGCTTTACAGAATTTGAACGACTTAAAACATGAGCTAATTTTGTCCCTAATCTATCCCCAATGAGCAAGCCTGTGGCGACGGTGGCAAGGAAAAACTCCCTCAAATGAGATGAGGAAGAAACCTCAAGAGGAACCAGACTCAAAAAGGAACCCATCCTCATTTGGGCAACAACAGACAGCATGACTATAATATTAACAGTTATAACATGAAGACAGTTTCGTTGATGATGTAACTCTTCATTGATGGAAACTTGAGTGCAAAACTGTTCATGACAACTGCAGTCCTAAAGTTAGCAAGTCAACTGTAGTCCTCAGCCATAAAAGCATTACTGTAAGAGTCCAGAGTGTCCTCCAGGTGGAACTTTCAACTGTCCTCATGGGGCCGTCCTCCACAGGAGCGATGCGATAAAACTCCAACCAGACACAGGGCACCAGGATGGATCAAGCAGGTCCGGGGGGCAGAAGGGGTCAGCATCTCAATCTCAGGACCAACATGTAACTTAGAGGGACAGATGGGGGGGGGGGGGGGGGGAGAAAACACAGGTTGTTAGGTATGCCCTAAAAATGACACAAGTATTAAGTCTGTGTGGTAGGCTCGCAGAGACGAGAGTCTTGACCTTGACATCAGGCATAATACACAACAATGGCATGTTAATATGGTTAAAAACCATGACCTGCTCTGGCTGGATGCTTGATTGGGTGATGGGAGCACACTCCTCAGCAGTGAGGGGATGCAGATGGGACCCTTAGGGCTGGCCAAGACAATTCAGTTACATTTCACCGGGTCTGGGACATGCGACAGAATGTCTGACGGCTGATTCCCTGCAGGCTATGATAGCCAGTTGAGGTCTCCACCAAAAGATTTCCTGTTGACTCCATGTAACTCAGAGGGACAGATGGGGGGGGGGGGAGAAGAGGGAAAGAAAACACGGGTTGTTGGGTATGCCCAACGTCACCTGAATAAGTAGGAACAGTATACATATTGCACTGAGTACAAGCAGGGACTCCGGCAACTAACTATGACAGCATAACTAAAAGGGGAGAGCCAGAAGGTAACACAGGCATGAGGGGCCCCGGGACATAAAGCAGCAGCCACTACACTGTCAACAAACTCGAGTGAGCAAGTGAGTGGGGACTGACAGCATCCATACATCCCAGTTTACCAAAACACTCTATGTCTGAGGGCCCTCTAGATCTACACCTTTACCTCATAAACATCATTAACAAAAGGCTTGACTAAACAGACATGTTTTCAGCCGAGACTTAAACACTGAGACTGTGTCTGATTCCCGAACATTACTTGGAAGGCTGTTCCATAACTGTGGGGCTTTGTAAGAAAAGGCTCTGCCCCCTGATGTAGCCTTCACTATACGAGGTACCAGCAGATAGCCTGCACCTTTTGATGTAAGTAGGTGTGGCGGGTCATAGAGGAGCAGAAGTTCACTCAGGTACTGTGGTGCGAGACCATTTAGTGCTTTAAAGGTCAATAGTAGTATTTTATAATCAATACGAAATTTGATTGGGAGCCAGTGCAGTGTGGATAAGACGGGTGATGTGGTCATATTTTCTAGTTCTAGTAAGGACTCTTGCTGCTGCATTTTGAACTAACTGGAGCTTGTTTATGCACTTATTGGACCATCCAGACAGTAAGGCATTACAATAATCCAACCTGGAGGGAACGAAAGCATGAACTAGTTTTTCCGCATCATGTAATGACATTAAATTTCTTATCTTAGCAATATTTCTGAGATGAAAGAAAGCTATCCGGGTGATGTTGTCAATGTGAGTTTCGAATGAAAGACTGGGGTCAATAATCACTCCGAGGTCTTTTACTGCTGCACGTGAAGAAACAGAAAGGCCATCCAGAGTCACTGTGTAATCAGAAAACTTACTTCTAGCTGTATGTGGTTCTAGTACAAGTACTTCAGTCTTGTCAGAGTTAAGCAGAAGGAAGTTAAGAAGCATCCAGTGTCTAATGTCCTTAACACATTCCTCAGTCAGTGTTTCCCCTAGAAAATGTTTGAAGGTGCGGTGGCAAGACCTGCGCTCAGACGTCCCACCCCAGTACGAGGATACGGGAGCATTCTGAGAAATTTTTTTGACAAAACACACACTAAAATGGTGACCCTTTGTAAGGGAATAAATTAATAAACCTAGTCTTGAAAGAACAAGCATAACCTGCAGAGCAAGGCAGTTTAGAGAACAGTCAGGGAGACTAAATTTCCCCCACACCTAACCCCTTCAATAAAAGGCCTCTTTGGAGAGCCAGTTTTTGGTGTCTGCTTATGCTGGCGACATAAGCGACAGAACATTCCTGTTGGTAAAGACCAGTGTTAGTTTTTGTTATTGCTAATTAACACAACAAAGACTATGAGTGGCAGAATTGGTTGATATTAAAGTAGCCACAGAATACTTGCCATGGTCAGTGTGGTAAAGCCAAGGTTTGTATCTGGGCTTGTCAACCCATGTAGGGTCCCAGCCCGTGGCCCTGTGTTTGCCCTTCTTTTGGCTGCTCTCCTCTCTCTCTTCCCTCTTTTCACATTCTCTTTCCTGTTCTGGCAGTCTGCTTTGCTCTCCTGCTTACTGCTACCTGCCTAAAATGTTCATATTTTCAAAACATTTACATTGACATTTTGAAATTAACGTGGTTTTGATCATTTCTGATCTGATATGGCATTTCGCAGATGATCACACACACCCACTGATGTTCGGAAAAGGGTCTGTGTTTAAAAACTCATGTCAGTGTTGTACTTTCTGCAACAGTGTATGCTCGAATTAGGGATGGACATCACATAACCAATAGCCTAGATTAATCGATAATTGACCATTAAGAATTTCATTAAGAAGAATGACGTTCATGTTCATCGACCAAAATGAATAGCCTATAGGTTGTTGCATTGTGCGTAGTGCAAGTCTTCAAGCAATGAATTTTGCTGTCTGTCATGGACAAACATTTGGCCGTATCCTGGCTTCAGTTACCTACGGAGCTTCCGTAGCGTAGGTCAATCGCTTAAAAATCAACATGAAGCAGCACGGCGAAGTGTGGCGTGGGACCATTTTTAAATGTCTGAGTTTACTGTCATCACTATAATGGAGCGTATAAATACAATTCATCCACAACAAAAATGATGTAGCCTACCATTTGAACAGCGTGCACCGGAGCCTTGTAAAATGACGGTGGCGGTTCATCTCAATTCCAACTATCGACTCGGTGTTAGACTACGGACAAGAAGGAGATGGAACATCTCATAGTAAAACTAAGATAGTTAAATACAAACATTATGGCTTTGGTTCTAAAAACACACCGAAGAGGGTCTGAAGTTTCGATATTTAGTGTATAGGCTATCAGATAGAACCTGTGGTTTGTATCCAAGGACGGTTCGCAAACCGCAAGATCTATAGTAAAACTAAAATATCTAAAAATAATTGATTACAAAGACGTGTTTTTATTATGAAAATAAATCGAAGAGGGTCTGAAATATTGATCTTAAGAGTATTTAGGCTTATCTGTAAATGGGATGATGGCGTCGTCCGTTCACCAATATAGCCTATTAAAACACCGACCCCGGCCGCTATGGGATACAATATGGCCGACGCCGGCCGCCATGGAATCTAATGGGATAAATTATAGCAATAATTATGATTACTTTAATATAAAGATGTTAATTATTATTCGATTATTCATCGTTAATTCTCCCGACAATCGGCGAAGAAAACGCAATCGAATGCCCATCCCTAGCTCGAATGACTTTTATTTTGCACAAATGAATCTTACCTGCTGGCACGGTGGTGTAGTGGTTAGCGCTGTCGCCTCACAGCAAGAAGGTCCTGGGTTCGAGCCCCGGGGCTGGCGAGGGCCTTTCTGTGTGGAGTTTGCATGTTCTCCCCGTGTCCGCGTGGGTTTCCTCCGGGTGCTCCGGTTTCCCCCACAGTCCAAAGACATGCAGGTTAGGTTAATTGGTGACTCTAAATTGAGCGTAGGTGTGAATGTGAGTGTGAATGGTTGTCTGTGTCTATGTGTCAGCCCTGTGATGACCTGGCGACTTGTCCAGGGCACGGACGGATTAAAAGAATGGGCTCAAAGGGCTGCAGCCCCGGGCCTCACCACCAAGTGGGGCCTCCAGTTGCTGATGTCAAGTGACTAAAGTTAGTAGAAGTAGAGTAAAAAACGAGCGAAAATGTCGGGTCAAAGGAAACACGAGAGCGGGGCCAAAAAAAGAAAATTACAAGCAATAAAACACGAAAGAGTGACAGAATTACATAAGAAAACACCCAAACTAATGCATACCTACTGGGTCGGAAAGGGAATTACGGCACCCACACTTTGTCAACATAAAGATGACAATTTTTCGGCTTCTGAAAGGACTTATAAAAGTCAGAAACAATGTCTGAGCAAAACATTGTTCAGCCGCTCGCTCAGAAACGGAGAAAAGGTTTGCAATGTTAAGTTGGCTTTCTTATTCTTAAGAGAATGGCTTTCTTACTCCCCATCCACTGGAAACGTGTTTTGCTTTTTTTTTTTTGCAAACTATTCAGTCACGAATCATCCGCTTTCACACATGGATTTTCAGATTGGAAGCATTCCGTTGACCGGGTGGAGATGCATGAAGCGGGCCAGCCTCACCGAAATGCAGTGCTCACTTGGCTTGCGCGCACGCAGGTACGTGGGATAGACGCGGAGCTGCAGGATCAACTCAAAGATGAGGCTAATTACTGGAGAGAAGTACTGCGGAGAATTGTGGCAGTAATTAAATTTTTGTCAGAGCGTGGGCTCGCATTCCGCAGAGACAACGAAACACTGGGCTCAGTGCACAACGGCAACTATTTGGGAATTTTAGAGTTGCTGGGCAAGTTTGACCCCTTTCTGGATGAACACTTGAAAAAATACGGAAATAAGGGGCGAGGGACACCCTCATATTTGTCATCTACTATATGCGAGGAGTTTATTGGTCTCATGGGTCAGCGAGTTCAAGCAGAGATCATTATGCAGCTGCAAAACGTGAAGTATTTTTCTCTGATAGTGGATTCTACACCGGATTTGAGTCACATTGACCAGTTAACGTTTGTGGTGCGTTATGTGTCTGAGGAGGGCAAAATCTTTGAGAGATTTTTGACATTTCTGCCCATATTCAGCCATACAGGCGAGTCCCTTTTTGACTCTGTCACAAGTGTGCTGCAGGACATGCACATTGACATCAGAAATTGCAGGGGACAGTGCTTTGACAATGCGTCCAACATGTCAGGTGCGTACAAGGGATTGCGTGCTCGAATTCAGGAAAGAAACCCCCTTGCTAATTGGATTCCATGTGCGGCCCACTCCCTGAACCTTGTTGGGGTCTGTAGTGTGGATTGTTGCCGTGACGCCAGGTTTTTTTTAGGCTGATTCAATCCATTTTCACTTTTTTCGCAGCTTCGCCTAGCCGCTGGAAAATATTAATGGATGGACTTGAGTCTAACGAGAACAAACGCATGGAGACGGTGAAGGGACTTTCATCTACGCGATGGGCGGCACATGCATGGGCTACAAAATCTCTCCGTTTAAATTTCAGAAATGTCCACGACACTTGAAAGGAGATAGCGGAAGATGACAATCAGAAATCAGCCGCACGCGAGGAGGCGAAATCCCTGGCAAAAAAATTGAATAGATTCGAGACAGCATTCCTCACCATCATATGGGATACCGTGCTGCAAAGATTTGAAATCACAAGCACGGCCCTGCAGACAGTGGATTTGGACCTAGTTACCGCTGTGGAATTACTCCAGTCCCTCATAGACTTTGTGTCCAATTTACGCTCCCAGTTCAAACACTTGGAATCCCAGGCCAAATCACTGTTATTGTCGCAGCAGTACACAGTGACTCGACTAGTGAAGCACACCACCCGAGCCGATGACACCGACGAACCTGACCATGTGCACAATGCGGGAGAAGACCGATTTCGGGAGACATTCTTTGTCATAATAGACAAACTGATTAGTGCATTACAGCAGAGACACGCAGTGTACAAAGAAACCTGCACATACTTCGGATTTCTAACGCAACTAGATAAATTGTCCCTCAGTGAAATACACGAGAAAAGTGTCAACCTGCAGGCAAAATACCATGAAGACCTGGCGGATGATTTCCCTGACGAACTGGGGCAGTTTGTGCATTTCGCAAAAGTTTCCACTGAAAACAGAAAGCCGAGGAACTTACTGGCATTCATTCGAGAGAGGCATCTACAAAATGTTTTCCCAAATGTCGACATAGCACTCAGGATTTACCTTACATTGCCTGTCAGCAATGCCAGCGGGGAGGGGTCATTTTCCAAACTGGGCATTATCAAGCATAGACTGAGAACATCAATGTTGGAGGAGAGACTGAACAATCTGACTTTAATGTCAATAGAGCATCACATACTGGGCCAACTGGACTTTGAGGAGCTCATTGATGATTTTGCATTGAGGAAGAGCAGAAAACGGGCCTTTTGAAATCACTTGGTGAGTCATGTTTTTTTTCTGACGGGCCGCCGCTGCCTACTTAATATGCTCCATTAATTGTAAAATAGTTTTTAGCGTGTTTGTGTGCACATTTCAAATAGCCTACCCCGAATATGTTGCACCATAAATTTGCCTGTCTGCCTTCTTGCTTGGGTTTGTGAGTAACCTGGACATGTGTGTATTTTGAACATGTATTCATTGAGCTTTTTAAAAATGTTTTTTAAATACTGGTCAATTACAACTTTGTGAATTACATATAATCTCTATTGACTTGTTTCGCGAAAAAGGTTTGTGGCTTTTAAAATGTGGGTCACCATGAACAAAAGTTTGTGAAACACTGGTCTACAGTACCTACAGGCTATACATATTGATTTATGCATTTATTCATTTAAAATATTATTATTACTACTATACACGATAATGTTTCCTTTCATTCTATCTGACTAAGCTACAAGTATTGCAAAACTTCCCTTTTTTTAAAATCTAAATCATACCTTAAGATAAGTTTTCTTCTATCTACACTGAAAAAAGTGAAACAAAGCTGTTGTTCATTTAATGTATTTGTTTTCATTCCAGTGAATTAAAAAAAAATAGTTTGCTCCCATATTCAAAAGTTGTTTAAATGAATTTAAAATATTCAGGTTTAACAATCTTTGTTAAACCTGAATATTTTAAATTCATTTAAACAACTTTTGAATATGGGAGCAAACAATTTTTTTTATTCACCAGAATGAAAACAAATACATTAAATGAACAACAGCTTTGTTTCACTTTTTTCAGTGTACATTAAGTAATAAAACCAATGTATTCGGGGGCGCTGTGGCTCAGTTGACTAAAGGCGCCATGCCATAAATCCGGGGACCCGGGTTCGATTCCGACCTGAGGTCATTTCCCCCATCCCTCTCCAGCTCATTTCCTGTCTCTACACTGTCCTATCAAATAAAGGTGAAAAAAGCCCCAAAAAAATCTTTTTAAAAAAATTATTTATTTTAATTTAGGAAAATCTGAAATAATTGCTTTGGTTCAACCATCAGAAATTGGTTTACATGAAGTTAAATATTTCAGGTCAAATCAAATGAATTATTTATATTGTATAACACTACAATATTAGGTGTGATCGATTACCTCAATTTTTTTAATTTGAGCCAATGTTTAATTTTTTTCAGTGTACCACAAATACATTTTATTACCTTTTCTGGGATTATTAGCCTAATACAAGTCATCATAAGTTTAATTTCTTAGTTTCTTTCTTCCTACATTTTTAAGTATAGGTCTATTCAGATGTGTTTTGTTTTCCATCATTATTCTGTCAGCTTTGTCAACACTACTGCAATGAGTCATGGCAATAAAGCTACCCTTGAATTGAATTGAATTGAATTCATATTGCCAGTTTGCTTTAAACCGTAGTGTGTCATAGATTGGTACTGTGTGCGCTGATGTGTCAGTGCACCTGTCGTGGGTTTGTGTGAGGTCATGCGTTAGGACACGATATGAAGGGCCTCATCCTGGTAATTAGCCCTGGGCCTCAGAAAGTGTTAATCTGGCCCTGGTCCAGGGTGTACCCCGCCTTTCGCCCGTAGTCAGCTGGGATAGGCTCCAGCTTGCCTGCGACCCTGTAGAAGGATAAAGCGGCTAGAGATAATGAGATGAGATGAGATGAGATGAATCTTACCTGCCCAGTTTCTTCATCTGTTGCCTTTCTTTTTTTGGTGAAATACTTCAACAAGCTCACCTGCAATTGAAAGATATCGCGTTGACATTATCAGTCGACTTAATTAAGCTCAAATAAAAACTAGCGCTCTGGCGATAGGCTGTAATGAAATCGAAAAAACTGCCCTTACATTTCTCACGAACTATATCTGGAAAATGCCAAACAATAATCTATCTAGAAGATCTATGTAGTTGTTTACATGTGGATATTCATCCCCTCAGTTTGTGAACGGACTAATCTACCACAGAAGACCGGGAGGCCAAACGAGACGCCTCAGCAGTAGTCAGTACTCAGTATGTAACATAACGTGGCCTAACATAGTTTTACATAACGTAATTATGTGACATAACGAAACATAATTTCAAGTAACACTGGAAATATAAGGTAACATAACATCTGCTGTCTACTTTTCAAGAATTGTTGCCAACACTTACCTTTCCCAATTTGACAGCTGAAGTGACAGCCGCGTAGCAGTTAGTTTACCTCAGGTTGGCTTGGCTACGCTGCTCCAGGCGGAACGTTGTCCAATCAGAGCCCACGGCGACCCGTGGAAACCAATCAAGTAACTGCTAGCTCGGCCAGTGGAACTGCGCTTCGCCCCAAACGCAAAGACTGGGCAAGCAACGGATAATGTAGTCGAATACATATAGCTCCTAGGGGTATTCCTGAAGGTGCGGCGGCCCGCCGCAGCCAATTGTACATAGCGGAAACACAGTCAGTTCTATAAAGCTGGTGTCTCTCATCAGGTTTTGGAGAAACATACAACTGTGTGTCATCAGCATAACAGTGGAAACTAATACAATGTTTACGAATAATATCACCCAGAGGTAACATATATAGAGAAAAAAGCAGTGGACCCGAGACAGAACCTTGTGGAACACCAAACTTTACCTCAGTACGTCTAGAAATATCACCATTTATATCAACATACTGATAACGATCAGTTAAATAAGAGCTGAGCCAGGAGAGGGCCGTTCCCTTAACTCCCACAACATTTCCTAGTCTATCCAGAAGAATGGAATGATCAATCAGACCCTCCAAGATTTCGCGATGTTGTGATTTGCAACTTCAACGCAAATTCAACCAATCCCCGCGAATTCAGGGCGGTGTTGCAATTATATCCAATCACCGCAACTTTCCCGCAAATTTGACCAATCCTTGGCGTCGTCTTGAGGTGACGTCAACAAACTACCTTCCGCCTTACTTCCAGTGTTGCCAGATTGGGCGGTTTCCCGTCCAGTTGGGCGGTTTCAAGTGCATTTTGGCGGGTTCTGAACATATTTTGGGCTGGAAAACGTCAGCAGTATCTGGCAACACTGCTTACTTCCGTGTATACGTTCAAGAGAAGCAGCATGTGCGAGTCAGTGTTTATATAGGCTTAAATTCTGTTACTGAAAGTGTGTTATGTTTACAGTGAAGGACTGTGTGCACTTTATTTTTTTTACTTAATACAAGAAATTAATGGATGCCAACATTTTTGCCAAAATGGTATTTTATTTTCCATTGTTTAGGCAGCTTCAGCATCATACTGTGAGATTCTGTTCAAATTGTTTTTTTTTCTTCTATGAAGCCTGAGCCATTTATTTTATTAGTTTATAATTATTGTTTAATTTAGTCTTCAGGAGAGACTGCCTGCACACAGTACTAGTATTAATAGTTTTTTTTTTTTTTCTTACATGAAAGCTGAGGCATTTATATTATATTTTAAGGTAACTTCATGTTGTGCTGTGAGGTTCTATGCACTTTAACTTTTGAACCAACAGGTGCATTTGCATAAGTAAAGCCTACTTTTCTGCATTTTCGTAGTCCTGGTAATCTTTTATATTGGTAAAGTTGTTTATAGGACCATTTCTCAGTGTCTTTTTTTTTTTAATCAATAGTTTTTCAGTAATAACTTAATATTTAACATATCACTCAATTTTAATCACAAAAAGAGAAAATCGCAACAATTCCTTGCAACTTTCACTTCCTCCCGCAATGTAATCGCAACAAAAACCTAAAAAACACCACAACTTTCATCACAGTTTTTTGGAAACCCCCCGCAACATCAGACATTTTAGCCCGCAACAATCACAAAAAAGGCCCACGAAATCCTGGGGGGACTGATCAATGGTATCAAATGCTGCATTAAGGTCAAGCAACACAAGTAGCGAGACAGCCCTGATCAGACGCCAACAGTAGGTCGTTTACTACTTTAACCAAAGCTATTTCTGTGCTGTGATAAGGTCTAAATCCTGACTGATACATTTCATGGATGTTATTCCAATGTAAATATGAGCATAACTGCTGTGCCACAGCTTTTTCAAGGATCTTGGAGTTATCTCCAAGTTATCTCTTGGAGTTATCTCCAACCTTTATAGGGGAGGTTTGATATTAGCCTATAATTGAACAGCTGACAGGGATCAAGGTCAGGTTTTCTAAAGCCTAGGTCACAACCGGATGTATGATTTTTTTTGGCCGTGCGATTTTTGGAGTTTCCCAAATCGCTGCGTTTTTTTTGTTTGTTTGTTTGTTTGTTTGTTTGTTTGTTTGTGGAGAAAGACGCACGTTGGCTGTAAGTTTTTCTTGCAAGCTGAAAAAAAACGTAAGCGCCCGTAGAGTTTGTTTGACATGACAATGAACCTCTGCGGCCGGTCTGTGGCCAGTCTACGGCTTGAAAATCAACACGTCACACGCGTGCCCTCCGTGCGTTTCTTGCGTTTTTTGCATGTAGACCGGCCGTAGGAGCACGTACAGCCGGTTGTGACCTAGGCTTAATCAGGGGTTTGATAACTGCTAGTTTAAAGGATTTGGGTACATAGCCAATCGTAAGAGGAGAATTTATTATTTTTAGAAGTGGTTCAATTACTTCAGGTATTATCTGTTTGAATAGACGTGTAGGTAAGGGATCTAGTACGCAAGTTGAGACTTTTGATGCAGAGATTAATGAAAGTAATTCAGTTTCTTTAAGGGGAGTAAAACATTCTAACTGACGATCTGATAGAGTTATATTGTTAACTACAAGTTCACTTTCATTGTCTGACCTTAAATTAGTAGTTTGAATTTTTTGTTGGATATTCTCAATTTTGTCATTAAAAAAGTTGATGAAATCGTTACTATTATATACTACAGGTGTGCATGTGTCTATAGTGGACTTATTCCTGGTTAATTTTGCTACAGTATTAAATAGGAATCTAGGATTATTTTTGTTATCTTCTATTAGGGAGGAGAGATATGTTGATCTCGCAGCACTAAGAGCTTTCCCATACTTCAGGAAGCTCTCCTTCCATGCTAATTTGAACACTACCAATTTTGTTTGACGCCATTTATGTTCCAATTTTTGAGTGGTCTGTTTTAATGTGCAAGTGTCATCATTATACCAGGGTGCTAATTTTTTGTCTCTGACCATTTTCCTTTTTAGAGGAGCTACATTATCTAAGGTATGGCGGAATGTTGACCCTAAGCTTTCAGTTGCCTGATGAAGTTCTGCAGGGGCTGACAGTGACCCAATCAAAGTTGATAACTCTGGGAGATCATTTATAAAGCTCTGTGCAGTAGTTGACGTGAATGTACGTTTAATACAGTAGTGTGGTGAGGTGCATATATTATTACTCAGACATAATTTGAATGAGATGAGATAATGATCTGAGAACTTCAGACTGTGGAAGTATGACTATATTGTCTACATTTAACCTGAATGTTAGTATTAGATCAAGGGTGTGACGACCATTATGGGTCAGTCCTATGACATTCTGATTAATCCCTACTGAATCTAAAATGGACACAAACGCTGTTTTCAGAGGTCTTCTGGGTTATCAAAGTGAATATTAAAATCTCCGACAACTAAAGTTTTGTCTAAGGAAATAACCAGATCTGAGATTAAATCTGCAAATTCAGAAAGAAACTCAGAATATGGCCCCGGGGGCCTGTAAATAATAAGCAATGGAATTAACTGGGTAGACTTATTTTTCAAGGCTACATACATTTATGAGTATGAAGAACTTCAAATGTATTCAATTTATAACCAGGTTTTTGTGTTACACCTAGATAATCATTATAAATAACCGCAACGCCGCCTCCTCTGCCAGTTAGACGAGGCTGGTGTATATAACTGTATCCAGGAGGACTCGCTTCATTTAATGCTATATATTCATTTGGCTTAATCCATGTTTCAGTTAAACAAAGTACATTAAACTCCTGATCAATAATGAGTTCATTAACCATCAGCGCTTTAGATGTAAGAGATCTAATATTTAATAGCCCCACCTTTAGATCAAAGGTGCTAGCAGCAGCTGTACAGTCAGTATGATCTAATTTTATATTGATTAGGTTACTGGAGCAAACTCTCTGAAAATTTCTACCTTTTTGTTGAGCTCGGGGAACAGACACAGTCTTGATGTAGTGGACCCTGAGTGATGACTCTGTGCAGCTAGCAGACAGTCGGTTTAGCCTGTTCGTCTGCTCCCTGGCCTTGGCTCTGGATTGTCAGAAATTAACTAGGCCTGTTCTGAGACTATGACCTATGCTGCAGGAAATGAGAGCAGCACCTTCCCGAGTGGGATGGATACCATCCCGCCCTAACAGGCCAGCAGTGCCCTCAAAATTAGCCCAATTATCTATAAAGCCCACACTGTTTTCAGAGCACCACCTGGACAGCCAGCAGTTCAGCGACCATAACCTGCTGTAAGCTACATCACCACGCCGTATTGGGATGGGGCCAGAGCATACTACAGCATCCGACATCGCCTTCGCTAATTTAAACACCTCTACAAAGTTACTCTTAGTAACCTCAGACTGACAAAGGCGTATATCATTAGCTCCTGCATGGATAACTATCTTTGAGAACCTGTGCTTGCCTAGGACCCTAAGATTACCTGCTGTGTCCAGCACCCTGGCTCCCGGTATACACCTGACTAAAGCTGCTGGTGCCCCTAAAGGCTGAGCTAATTTCACGTGCTGTATGATAGAGTCCCCTATAACCAGAGCTATTTCAGGTTTCTCAGTGGGTGCATCACTAAGGAGAGCAAACCTGTTCAACACGTGACGCGGAAAGGAGTGGTGCTCCCATGGGCGAGCCTCAGCGGTAGCTTTGGCTCTATGCTTATGCTACCGAGTCGTCACCCATTCACCCCACTGTAAGGGCTCTAATGCTGGAGTTGGGGGATTACTAACTCCACCTAGGGCATCCAGACTTTCCCCTACAGAAACTACACTGTTCTCACGCGCACTAACCTTCTCTAAAGCCTGGACACGTGCTTCTAGCACTGGAATCTTCTCCGTCAGAGAGCTAACTAATAATTTCAGGGTCTTGCAGCTGAACAGATCACTGACAGGTGGGAAGGCCTGTTTGTATTTAAACCTGAGGACCCTAACACTGCCCTCCTTGCTGCTGCCTTGGACCCCCGGTTCAGAAAACTTAAAGGGGAATGGACATTAAAATTTGTCCTAAAACTGTTTCCCTATCGCGATCTAGCATAAAATTTGCTTTCTTTTGATATACAGCAAGCTAGTATCCAAATCACAAAATCCAAGATATTTAACAATAACATCGGCAGTAATCGCTATCCCAGTTCGTTTTTTTTGCTGCCATACGATAATCTGGGCGCCATATTGTGACGTCAGCGCAGTAATCCACTCCGTGTAAACAACAAGGAAAAGCAATGTCTGACTCGGATGTCAGTGAAATTAACGTGGATTTGTCCGAATTTTCAGAAGAATTATCTGATGATAATGGGTTAGAAGAAAGAGAACTTTCACAGGTTCAACCTAGAGATATTCAACCATATCGATTTGAACCATATGTGCCAGATACAGAACTCGAAGTGTCTGATGATGATTTTTGCTCCATGCAGTCCATGCAATGTCCTTTCAGCCATGTTTTTGCTCCGTGTCATGGCTGAATCCTGAATGACTCCTATTTGTATAAATAGGGCACTACATAGGCAGTAGTGGTAGTTTCTTTTTCCCTGCCATGGAAGCGCACTTGTATACTGAGGAGGAAAGCAATTTGCATTACAGCTGTGAGGCGGCTCGGCTTTCCTTTTCAGGCGCTCTCGTTTTCTGTTAGAATTTGGTAAAGAAAAAAATAAATAAATATTATTTACCAGCTTACCGGGTCCATGAACATAAATCTGACAGCTGACAAGGTCGGGATATAAATGAATCGAATACAAACCACCCGCCGGGACTCCTACTTATGCGGCTCCAGCTTATCCTTGAAGCTGGAGCCGCAGCTGGATGAAGCCGGCAGCGCGCAGTGATAAGAAGGGAGAGAAAATGGTGCCAAGCGATTGCGAGGTCTGACTTTTTATTTGGCAACGGTTTTGTGATGCAAATATATCACTCTTTTGAACACATACTGTTTTGAGACGAAAAACGTTTTACTTTCGTGACCCCAACAAACTTGCCGGACTACTTTCGTCTGGACAAGAACTGGACTCACAGGATGCTGTCAGGGGTAAGTCAGTGTGTTTGCACAACACTATTGATGGGGATGCCATACAGATTCATGTCAAAAATCCCGAACTCTCCCTTTAACATAATATTTTGTGAATGTTACATTGAGCACGGGTTCATTGTACTTGTTTTGTCCATAGATTCCTCATATGCGAGTCCTTTGGAAACCTAAAAAGTGTCACATTGTGACTAGGAATATTCAAGCGGGGTGCTTGAATCTGTGATATTTCGAACTATTGTGTCGATTTGTAAAAAAACGATGTGTTTACTGATAAAAACTGCCGTGTATTGGTGGACAAAATATTATAATCTTTACGAATAAATGAACTTGTGTTGGTCCTTTCTGTATCCCTTTAAGTTCTTGCCTTCTGAAGAATCATTTAAGGTCCAAAGCACAATTCAAACAATGGCACTAACTGTCAAAGGCAAGAAAGACAGTTTAATGAGCTGGGAAATGAATCCACCACCAACATAGAAGACGACCACCCAGCTACTCAAGCCCAGGGATCATCTCTCAATGTTCTCGGATCATCATCAGACTCCAATAGCAGTGATGAAGAGGATGATGAGAAGCAAAATCAAGAGGTGCGGAGGGAGGTCTTACAATATTTTTGGTGAACATCCTCTCTCCAAAAAAGAGGATCCACTGCCATGGTGGAGAGCAAATGCAGCAAGATATCCAACCCTGGCTAAGCTTGCAAAGTCTTTTCTGAGTATTCCAGCCATCTCAACGCCCTCAGAGCATTTGTTCTCTGCTGCTGGGAACATTGCCTCAGAGCGTAGGCAAGACTTATTTCTGGCCATGTCAATATACTGACATTTTTGCATTGTAACCACCATTTGCTCTTTTAAAGGCTTGCACACACATGCACTAAGACAAATTTCTCTCTCTCTCATATATGCATTGCTCTAAGACAAGCACTCACTATCTTGCACAAAGACAAACATTCTACTCTACCTACCTACCTCATCTGGATACAATTGGAAAATGAACTGTACTGTTTAAGTTGGATTATTAGTAATATTTGAATTTTTTTTTTGCTATTTTGTACCTTTTATACTTTTTATTTATTCTTTATTCTCAGATGGGCTATTGCAGGGGGTACACCCCTTTTTCCATTTTTATTAAGATAAAACTAAGGACAAATAGGTTGTATTTCATAGGTTTTTTTCCATGTACATCATAAATGTTTCACAGAAAGGTTGATTAAATGGGCTTAGTTCTGGAGCCAATAAGCCAAAGGTTTTAAGCTTTGATCTAATAAGTGTTGAGTTTGAATAAAAACTTTTTTGGGGGGAGGAATAACAGCCAATTGCTTGCTCATTTTAAGAGGCCTTTCATGTTGCATAACACACTATTTGATATAGTTGTTTAAAAACACAAAAGTGTAATTTATTCGATTACTCAATTAATCGATGAAAAAAATCGACAGAATACTCGATTCCAAAAATATTCGATAGCTGCAGCCCTAATTGACACCGTGTTCATATTCAAAAACTCATGAAATCTGGGACACACATCTGTCATGAGCACCCCTACTCCGCCATAGGGGCTTGACCCCAGGTGTGTCTGGGCGACTCCATAGCGCCCACATATGTCATTGAGACTCCTGCCTGGTATACAGTTTCACCTATCCATGTCAAATTTGGTAGATAGATGAAATAAATAGATGAACAAAATTGCCTATACATTGCATCAGCCATATTCAACAGTAAGGGAGATTTTTGGTTTTGTGCGTTTTGACACGTGATACGCTTTAACAAGCTCCTCCTCGGTGGTTTGGTGGATCCATGCCATATTTGGCATACGTCATTTCAAGATGTTGATGTTAAATTGTGAAGGGATTTGTGATATGTCGCAAAATGTTGAAATGGCGAACCAATAAATGTATACGTTACGCCATGCAAGCAGGAAGTGAGTCATAAATTCACCATGCATTGCCTGATGCAGCTCAAACTTCAGAGGTTATAGGCTATCATTGTTCTGGAGATATCCACATGCCCAAAGACATCCTCTGGTATTGCGCCACCATTTGGACATGGACAACAATGACTCCATTGCCAAAACAGCTGTTACATTTTGATGTACTCTTCCTAGGCAGTTTGTTGGATTCATGCCATCTTTTTGGTATACCTCATGTCAAGATGTTGCTGATTAAGTTGCGAAGGGATTTGCAATACCTGGCAAGATGTTGAAATGGCGAGCCAATAAATTTGTTATGCCACACAAACAGGAAGCATGTCAAAAATTCACCATGCATTGCCTGATATGGCTAAAAATTCACAGGTTACAGGATACGATGGTTCTGATCTCCACGTGCCCAATTTGACCATGTGGTATAGTGGCACCATTTGGACATGGACAATAATGATTCCATTGCCTAAAAACTTTGACTCATGAAATATGGTGCTCACATCAGTCCTGGCCATCGCTACTCAGGGATAGAGGTTTGACCCCGGGTGTTTCCGTTGGATTCCATAGCGCCCCCACATGTCATTTAGACTTCTGCCCAGTATATAGATTCACCTATCAGTGTCAAAAATGGTAGGTGTGTGGGGTGCCCCAAGATGAACAAAACTGAAATGCACATTGTTTGTCAATTGACTTGCGACAGAATTTGTGATATCTTGCAGGATGTTGAAATGGTGAACCAGTAAATTTGTATGTTTTGACATGTAAACAGGAAGTATGTCATAAATTTGCCATGCATTGCCTGATAGAGCTAAAGCCTCACAGGTTATAAGACATTAGGGTTCTGACAATATCCCCATGCCCAAAGTGAGCCTCTTGTGTAGCACCACCATTTGGACTTGGACAGTAATGATTCCATTGCTGAAAAACTCTGATTCCTGAAACTTGGTACACACATCAGTGCTGGCAACTGTTACTCAGGGATAGAGGCTTGGCCCCAGGTGCAATGCCATATTGTTTTTGGCATGTTCTCGTGTGCGAGGGCCTTTTATCACCGTTAGTGGCTATATTTGTTATTATTATTTTTCTTCAAAACTTTGCCATTTTGGAGGTGATTTCCATGGGCGAAAACTCATGAAATTTGGTTCACACATCAGTCATGCACACCGCTACTCGGCAATAGGGGCTTGACCCCCAGGTATCTCCGGGGGACTCCATAGCGCCCCCATATGTCATTGAGACACCTCCCTGGTATATAGTTCCAC
This sequence comes from Neoarius graeffei, assembly GCF_027579695.1. Lineage (NCBI taxonomy): Eukaryota > Metazoa > Chordata > Actinopteri > Siluriformes > Ariidae > Neoarius > Neoarius graeffei. The sequence goes on from NC_083586.1 coordinate 1,936,356, forward strand.
CTATCTATGTTAAATTTGGTAGGTGTGTGGACTGCCCCTAGACGAACAAAATTGCAATATTCATTGCATCAGTCATACTCAGCAGGAAGTGAGATATTTTTAGTTTTGTGCATTTTGACGGGTTACATTTTAATGTACTCCTCCTAGGGGGTTTGTTGGATCCATGCCATATTTGGTAGACGTCATGTCAAGATATCGCTGATGTTAAATTGCAAAGGGATTTGCGATATCTCGCAAGGTGTTGAAATGGCGAACCAATAAATTTATATGATGCACTACGCAAACAGAAAGTGTCATAAAGTCACCATACATTGCCTGATACAGCTTAAACTTCACAGATTATAGGATATCATGTTTTTGAAGATCTCCACATGCCCAAAGTCATCCTCTGGTATAGCACCACTGTTTGGACATGGACAGTAATGACTCCATTGCCAAAAAACTCAGTCATGAAATTTGGTACACACACCAATCCTGGCAACAACTACTCATGGATAGAGGCTTGAACCCAGGTGTGTCCAGGGGACTCCATAGCGCCCCCACGTCATTGAGACTTTTGCCCAGTATAGTTTCACCTATCCACATCAGAATTCGTAGGTGTGTCTGGTGCCCCAAGATAAACAAACCTGAAATGTAAATTTGCTAAAACAATGGACTTGCGACAGGATTTGCGATATGTTGCATGATGTTGAAATGGCGAGCCAATATGTTTTACCATGCAAACAAGAAGTGTATCATAAATTCACCATGCATTGCCTGATATGGCTAAAACTTCACGTTGTAAGCCGTACTGGTTCCGATGACATCCACATGCTCAAAGTGACCCTCTGGTATAGTGGCACCATTTGGACCTGGACAGTAATTACTCCACTGGCGAAAAATTAAAACTCATGAAATTTGGTACACACCTCAATCCTGGCCATCACTAATCAGGGATGGAAGCATGGCACCAGTTGTGTCCGGGGGACTCCATAGTGCCCCATACGTCATTGAGACTCATGAGATTTGATAGGTGTGTGGAGTGCCCCTAGATGAACAAAATTGCAATATACAATGCATCAGCCATACTCAACAGGAAGTGACTTATTTTTGGTTTTGTGCATTTTGATGTGTTAGAATTTTGACATGCTCATCCAAGGCAGTTTGCTGTGTTCATGCCATATTTGGTGTACAGGATGTCAAGATGTTGCTGATGTTAAATTGCAAAGGGATTTGTGACATCTTGCAAGATGGTGTAGTGGTTAGCATGGCCGCCCCACAGCAAGAAGGTTCCGGGTTTGAACCCAGCGGCCGGCGAGGGCCTTTCTGTGTGGAGTTTAGATTTTCTCCCCATGTCTGTGTGGGTTTCCTCCGGGTGCTCCGGTTTCCCCCACAATCCAAAGACATGCAGTTAGGTTGACGTGAGGTGCCCTTGAGCAAGGTACCTGACCCCTGACTGCTCCCCGGGCGCTCTGGTGTGGCTGCCCACTGCTCTGAGTGTGTGTGAGTGTTCACTGCTTCAGATGGGTTAAATGCAGAGGATGAATTTCACTGTGCTTGAAGTGTGCATGTGACAAATAAAGGTTTCTTCTTCTTTAAGATGTTGAAATGGCAAAACAATAAATTTGTGTTCCATCATGTAAACAGAAAGTGTGTCATAAATTCACTATTCATTGTCTGATATAGCTCAAACTTCACAGGTTATAGGATATAATGGTTCTTATGATGGGCACATGCCCAAACTGACCTTCTGGTATAGCGCCACCATTTGCACATGGACAGTAATGACTCCACTGCCGAAAAATTAATCACCAGTGGTGCATACATCAGATACCCAGGCTTTTGTTTCACATCTCAGTGCATTGTTTGATGAGCAAATGTAACTGGTCACAGAACCGGAGGTGCAAAGGCCCCTCATTGCCACTTGCAGCTATATTTTCTTTTCCTCTTCTTCATTTATTTATTCATTTTTTTTCCTCTGCGGAAGAACTCATTTTTGAGGCACTTGCAATGCTCGAAAACTCGTGCGTAAAATCACATAGTTACACTGATCAAGGGACTAGGCATGGTCCCAAAGCTCTATAGTGCCCCCGAGAACAAGCTATGGTTCATAGAACCATAAATGAAGTTGCTCGGATCGGCATGAGATTTGGTGTGATCCATACTCCTTGTGATACAGGACAAAGTTCACTTAGTTGTATATGACTCTGCCCAACATGAAGTCAGTCATGTTGGATGGAATGTGGGATTTTGAAATTTTCCCGCGTTGTTTTGAGGGGCTTACGATGGGTAAGAACTCATGAAATTTTGCACATACATTTGTCCTATAATACAATTTGAGTGAATATGGAAAATTAGGGGCGGCACGGTGGTGTAGTGGTTAGCGCTGTCGCCTCACAGCAAGAAGGTCCACGTTCAAGCCCCGTGGCCGGCAAGGGCCTTTCTGTGCGGAGTTTGCATGTTCTCCCTGTGTCCGCATGGGTTTCCTCCGGGTGCTCCGGTTTCCCCCACAGTCCAAAGACATGCAAGTTAGGTTAACTGGTGACTCTAAATTGACCGTAGGTGTGAATGTGAGCGTGAATGGTTGTCTGTGTCTATGTGTCAGCCCTGTGATGACCTGGCGACTTGTCCAGGGTGTACCCCGCCTTTTGCCCGTAGTCAGCTGGGATAGGCTCCAGCTTGCCTGCGACCCTGTAGAAGGATAAAGCGCCTAGAGATAATGAGATGAGATGGTAAATTAGTCTAGATAGGCTTCATTAACTCTATAGTGCCACCTAGTTCAAAAATACATATTTTTGAACATGTACACCTTGTACATATTCAAAAACTCATGAAATTTGGTACACATGTCAGTCATACGCCCCGAAACAGCCATAGGGGCTTGACCCCAGGTTTGTCTGGGGGACTCCATCGTACCCCCATATGTCATGGAGGCTCCTGCCCGGTATATAGTTTCACCTATCCATGTCAAATTTGGGGTGTGTGTATGCAGTGCTCCGAGATGAACAAAATTGCCTGTACATTGCATCAGTCATACTCAACAGGAAGTGAGATATTTTTGGTTTTATGTGTTTTGACACGTTATTTTTTAACGAACTCCTCCTAGGCTGTTTGTTGGATCCATGCCATATTTGGTATACATCATGTCAAGATGTTGCTGATGTCAAATTACAAAGGGATTTGCGATATGTCGCAAGATGTTGAAATGGCGAACCAATAAATTTATACGTTACCCCACACAAACAGGAAATGAGTCATAAATTCACCATGCATTGCCTGATATGGCTCAAACTTGACAGGTTATAGGATATGGTTCTGAAGATATGCACATGCCCAAAGACTCCCTCTGGTATAGCGCCACCGTTTGGACATGGACAGTAATGACTCCATTGCCAAAACATGTTACATTTTGATGTACTCTTCCTTGGCGGTTTGTTGGATTCATGCCATATTTGGTATACATCATGTCAAGATGTTGCTGATTTTAAGTTGCGAAGGGATTTACAATATCTTGCAAGATGTTGAAAGGAAAAGAAAGCACATGGTTAAAATACAGTTATGAAGATGGTTTATATCATAATGTAACGATTCATGCAAATAATTGAAAATAAGGCGCTCACACAGCTAAGATATCCATCTCTGAAAGTCAATTTCTATGCAGAATTCCCCTATCATCGAATGCCGCCATTGAAAATATTTTAATCAGAAAAATCCCCCCCGATTATTTGCGGCAATGCTCTGACGTCACTTGGGCATAGCACATGGAAGCTCCGCATGTAGTATTTTATATTAACGGTACAAGTTGTGCTGCCGTGACAGCCTCATGCTGTGGACTGTAACCTTGCTAGACTACCTACAAACAGATCTGCATACAATCTGACTGTGGCAGCGGGGGCGTGGTCAAGCGCCGGTCTGTGACAGGAGGGTGGAGTCAGGGAAGGTAAGTGGCAGAATCACTACACCTGACGGCAATTAACCTGTTTGTGTGTCTCCCCAGTGACCGCGCCCTATTTAAGGAGAGAGAGCGAGAGCAGAGGGCGCTCTCTCTCCACAACCAGATGACTGGAATGTGTGTGCGTGTGTGGCTGAGAGTGAAAGATATTTGCACTGAAAAGTGAAAATAAAAGAGTTGTGCGAACTCAGTCTCTGTCCTGCCGTCCTCTGTGCTTCACCCACACCTAGTGAACGTTACAGTGGTGCCGAAACCCGGGATTAGAGTGGAGCACCAGCCAATCAACCCCATGGAGTCCTCCCCGTTCGCTGACCTGGTCCACGCCCTCGCCATGGCCCAGCAGGAAGACCGCAAGGCGTTCCGGCACCTCCTCGCGTCGGCGGGGTCCACCAGCGCTCCGGCCGCGGGCCCGTCTCCCCTCACCGTTACCAAGATGGGTCTGCAGGACGACCCCGAGGCTTTCATCACGCTACTCAAAAGTCGCAGAAGCCTCGGGGTAGCCGATGGAGCAGCGCGCGGCACGCCTCCTCCCCCTCCTAACGGGAGAGGCACAGCTGGCCGCGCTACAGCTCCCCGCCGACCGCTGGCTGGCCTACGCGGACCTCCGCCGGGCCATCCTCCAGCGCGTGGGGCGCACACCAGAGCAACAGCGCCAGCGCTTCCGCGCTTTGCGCTTAGAGGAAGTTGGCCAGCTGTTCACGTTTGGCCAGCAGCTCCGGGAGGCCTGCTGGTGGTGGTTGAGGGCCGACAACCGCGACGCTGAGGGGATCATCGACCAGGTGGTGCTGGAACAATTCGTCGCTCGCTTACCATCAGGAACCGCGGAGTGGGTCCGGTGCCACCGCCTGGCGTCGCTGGATCAGGCAGTCGAGCTGGCGGAGGATCATTTGGCGGCTGTTCCGGCGGCAGGACAGCAGATGGCATCTTCTCTTCTCTCCTCTTCTCTCTCTCTCTCTCTCTCTCTCTCTCCCCCTCCTTCTGTGTCCCGTCCTCGCCCCATTCCCCCAGCGCGGAGACAGGGTCCGGCGCCACCCCAGCCGGCCCGCCACACCCGCGGTGCCCTCCCGTTTCTCCCTTCTGTGTCTGTCTCTTCCCCACCTCAGGTGAGTGAGCCCCAGAACACCGGTGCAGAGGGAAAGCCCAGGCCGGTTTGCTGGTGCTGCGGGGAGCCGGGCCATCTTCAACAGCAGTGCACGGCAATGGAGGTGGGCGCGGTGGTTCGGATCCCCGACGCACCAGAGGCCGCCCTCAATCGGGCCGGAGCGTATCGCATACCGGTGAGTATCCAAGGGGCTACATATCAGGCGTTGGTGGATTCTGGTTGTAATCAGACCTCAATTCGCCAAAGCCTGGTTCAAAACGAGGCATTGGGGGGAGCACAGGGGGTGAAGGTGTTGTGTGTGCACGGGGATGTTCACCGCTACCCTTTGGTGTCAGTCCACATTTTTTTCAGAGGGGAAAAAGCCATAGTGAAGGCGGTGGTTAATCCTCGCCTTACCCACTCTTTAATTTTGGGGACTGATTGGCCGGGATTTCGGGATTTAATGACACATTTAGTGAAAAGTGGGTCCTGCCATTTAACAGGGGGAGGTCTCGGTGTCGCTTTGGTGGGAGCAGCTGTCACAGAGCCATCTACGTCATCTCCGCGTCAGAGTGAGGAGCTGCCGGCTCCTCCTCTCTCTATTGGGGAATCCCTCGCGGATTTCCCATTAGAGCAGTCGCGAGACGAGACTCTGAGGCATGCGTTTGACCAAGTGAGAGTAACCGATGGTCAAACGCTCCTGCCGAACGCCACCCCGTCCTTCCCTTACTTCGCGATTATGAAGGATAGATTATACCGAGTGACACAGGACACTCAAACTAAAGAGCGAGTCACGCAGCTTTTGATTCCAAAGAGCCACCGGGAATTGGTATTCCAGGTGGCTCACTTTAATCCCATGGCTGGACACTTAGGGCAGGACAAAACACTAGCCCGAATAATGGCCCGGTTCTATTGGCCAGGGATTCATGGCAATGTCTGTAGGTGGAGTACGGCGTGCCGCGAATGCCAGTTAGTAAATCCAGCGGCCATTCCAAAAGCGCCTTTGCGCTCTCTACCATTAATCGAGACCCCGTTCGAAAGAATTGGGGTGGATCTCGTCGGGCCATTAGATCGGTCAACACGAGGGTACCGCTTTATATTAGTTCTAGTGGACTATGCAACGCAATACCCGGAAGCAGTGCCTCTTCGCAATATCTCAGCACGCAGTATTGCGGAGGCACTCTTCCGCATTATCTCCCGAGTTGGAATCCCGAAAGAGATTCTGACTGACCAAGGCACCTCGTTTATGTCATGTACACTGAACGAACTGTATGGGTTGTTGGGTATTAAGTCGATCCGCACTAGCGTGTATCACCCACAAATGGACGGTTTAGTTGAACGGTTCAACCGCACCCTCAAGAACATAATTAAAAATTCGTAAGTGAGGACGCACGTAATTGGGATAGATGGCTCGAACCCTTGCTCTTTGCAGTGCGAGAGGTCCCCCAAGCCTCCACGGGGTTCTCCCCGTTCGAATTGTTATACGGGCGTAAGCCGTGCGGCATCTTAGATGTGCTGCGGGAAAATTGGGAGGAGGGACCTTCAAGTAAAAACGAGATCTGCGCGCAAAACTCCACACGCTCACGCACCTAACTCAGGAGAATTTGCGGCAGGCCCAAGAACGGCAAGCCCGCCTGTACGACAAGGGTACGCACCTTAGGGAGTTCACACTGGGAGAGAAAGTACTCGTACTGTTGCCCACATCGAGCTCCAAATTAGTCGCCAAGTGGCAAGGGCCCTTTGAGGTCACACGGCGAGTCGGGGACATTGACTATGAGGTGAGGCGAACGGATAGGGGCGGGGCGCTGCAGATTTACCACCTCAACCTACTCAAACTCTGGAACAAGGAGGTCCCCGTGGCGTTGGTGTCGGTGGTTCCGGAGAAGGCGGAGCTGGGGCCGGAGGTTCAAAAGGGAACATTGGCATTGCGTACCTCTCCGGTCCCCTGTGGAGACCACCTCTCCCCGACCCAACTCGCGGAGGTTGCCCAGTTGCAGACCGAGTTTTCGGACGTGTTCTCGCCCCTACCCGGCCGCACCAACCTCATAAAGCACCACAATGAGACGCCCCCGGGGGTGGTAGAGCGTAGCCGCCCTTACAGGTTACCCGAGCACAAAAAAAAAGTGGTTCGGGAAGAACTCGAGGCCATGCTCAAAATGGGCATCGTCGAGGAGTCCCACAGTGACTGGAGCAGCCCGGTGGTCTTGGTACCCAAGGCCGACGGGTCGGTCTGGTTCTGTGTGGACTATAGAAAAGTGAACGCAGTGTCTAAATTCGATGCGTACCCAGTGCCTCGTATTGATGAGTTGCTCGATCGGCTAGGCACGGCTCGTTTTTACCCGACGCTGGATTTAACAAAGGGTTATTGGCAGATCCCCTTGACTCCATTATCCCGGGAAAAAATGGCCTTTTCCACACCGTTCGGCTTGCACCAATTCGTCACACTTCCGTTTGGGCTGTTTGGGGCACCTGCTACGTTTCAGCGGCTGATGGACAGGGTCCTCCGCCCCCACGCCACCTATGTGGCCGCATACCTCGACAATATAATCATTTATAGTAATGACTGGCAGTGGCACTTACAACACCTGAGGGCCGTCCTTAAGTCGCTGAGGCGAGCGGGTCTCACAGCCAACCCAAAGAAGTGTGCGATTGGGCGGGTGGAAGTACGGTATCTGGGCTTCCACTTGGGCAACGGGCAGGTGCGTCCCCAAATTAACAAGACAGCAGCAATTGCGGCCTGCCCGAGGCCCAAGACCAAAAAGGGGGTGAGACAGTTCCTGGGGCTGGCTGGCTACTATCGTAGGTTTATACCTAATTATTCGGACGTCACCAGCCCGCTGACTGATCTCACTAAAAAGGGGGCACCAGATCCAGTCCAGTGGATGGAGCAATGCCAGCGGGCTTTCTCTGAGGTAAAGGCTGCACTGTGTGGGGGGCCACTATTACACTCCCCTGACTTTTCTCTCCCCTTTGTGTTGCAGACCGATGCGTCGGACAGAGGGCTGGGGGCGGTTTTGTCCCAGGAGGTGGAGGGGGAGGACCGCCCCGTCCTGTACATTAGCAGGAAGCTGTCAGTGCGTGAGGGGCGCTACAGCACTATCGAGAAAGAGTGTCTGGCGATCAAGTGGGTGGTCCTCGCCCTCCGCTACTACCTGCTGGGGCGCCCTTTCACCCTCTGTTCGGACCACGCGCCCCTCCAGTGGCTCCACCGCATGAAGGATGCCAACGCGCGGATCACCCATTGGTATCTGGCACTCCAACCCTTCAATTTTAAGGTGGTCCACAGGCTGGGGGCGCAGATGGTTGTGGCAGACTTCCTCTCCCGTCAAGGGGGGGGGGGGAGTCGGCTGCAGGCCGGACAGCCGCCCGGCCTGAGTCGGGCGGTGGGGGTATGTGGCAGCGGGGGCGTGGTCAAGCGCCGGTCTGTGACAGGAGGGTGGAGTCAGGGAAGGTAAGTGGCAGAATCACTACACCTGACGGCAATTAACCTGTGTTTGTGTGTCTCCCCAGTGACTGCGCCCTATTTAAGGAGAGAGAGCGAGAGCAGAGGGAGCTCTCTCTCCACAACCAGATGACTGGAATGTGTGCGCGTGTGTGGCTGAGAGTGAAAGATATTTGCACTGAAAAGTGAAAATAAAAGAGTTGTGCGAACTCAGTCTCTGTCCTGCCGTCCTCTGTGCTCCACCCACACCTAGGGAATGTTACACTGACTTACCTAAATCTGTCGAAGAGGCAAGTGTGTGAGTTTTTACACATTCCTGGCAGTATAAGCACTCATTAGCATGCTTCAGCCATGTGTGATCACATTTGCACGAACACCATTGTGTGTTGCCCATCCGTTGTTCCTCCTCAGCTACAGGATCTGAAGAGCTGGCTTCCTGTTCTGATTCTTCTTGAGAATCACCTTCCTCAACTCTTGGCTCAAACAGATAGGGTTGTAGGCCAGTAGAATCTGCAATGAATTCATACTCACTGCCTTCCGAGTCACTTTCCGCCATCTTGTCTGCAGAAGTTGATTACCACTTAAAGGCCAACCAAGTTGAAAATTACCCTACCCTTTTTTTATTTTAAACAAATCGTGGTTTTCACTTTCATTTGCCGCACAGGGACAGGCCTCTCACGGGCTGACTGAAATGGTCCTTTGGGTCCAAAAACGGCACATTTGCAGCTCATGTGCTGAGAACGTTTTGAAGAAAATTGTTTCACTCAAACAACTCTGATGCACCGGCCATTAGGAATACCATACAAGCCAGTATTGAATCCAGATGCGGTTCCTGCAGTCCTTGGCCAAAAAGTGGACAACAAACAAGACAACATGGTCAGTAGTCTGCCAAAGAGAAGTTCAAAGGGTAAGAAAACACTTTTTATAGTTTCCCTAACTTTTTATTAAGCGTGATATGTTATTTTGAGTTACTTTGGGCATAAATGTAATAATTGCTGATGCAGCTAAGCGGCTTAATGTTTGTTTTATGATGGGTGCCTTGCTTTGATTTAGTGTTGTCAAAAACGCCTCAGTAATAACTAACTAAACCAACTCTATAATAAAACAATAACTCTATATTGTTCACTTGTGTGTAACCAATTGATGGGGTAATACTTGTGTAGGTAACACAGTCCGTCTAAATACAACACACAGCCCCTTTAAGAACTACAACTCCCATCACCAACTTCCGCGTTGACCTACGTCACGCCTGGGCAGGATCATCTATGTCACTTCCTTCACGACTCCATAAGGGACCCGGAAATCTGCCATACTTCCTCTTTCGGGGCCGTGAATTCAACACGGACACAAGGAGGACCGCCTGCTCCGCTGAGCAAACCCAAGAACAGACGTCTTTCTTGCAAGATCCACGATTTAGCGCGTTTTTTCTTTTCTTTGTTTACCTTTGGCCACGGTAAAAATCCAGAATTGCACGATTTTAAACTCAGAGTTACAACCAGTTTTGTTTGTCTATTATAGTAACGTTACGAACTGCAGCCCAGAACAGTTCATTTAAAGTTTAGAAGCGACCGGGTCTTTCTAATTAACAAGCTGTGCACATTGTCTGATCAGAGACTTTCTTTTCATCACGAGCGACCACGTGTCGGACCAAGAAATTCTCTGCGCTTCACGGAAGCCTTCACAATGGTGAAACTCCAAAAGTCTCGGAACATATCTCCATAATCTTGCAAGATACTGAAGTAAGACTGGCAATTTTTGGGCAAAAAGACTAGTCTTAGGAATTAGCTTTATGAAGCAGTGTGAATTTAAACTCAGGAACGGTTTAATTGTGTACACTGTAGACACTCGATGTTGAATTGATTCTTCTATTTTGTTTTGATCTCTCAATTGTTAACAGATAGGCTTTTGCATGCTCTTGCTATCCTTTCTAACCCTTAATTTCATTATTACACATATTTTGACCTCATCAGGATTTCAGTGGATTTAGTAGTGTTATAAGCTAGCTTAGCTAGCAACACTTGGCTAATTCTTTTGTCTCGTTAGCATCCAGGCTAATTGTATTGTCTCAAGGGACCACATGGCCTCCACCACGTGGACGGACACACACACACACACACACAAACACATCTTAGCTATCAGCTAAAGCTAACTCTTTTGTTCTACAAAGAAACATGTGGTCACCTCCCCCTACACTCTCTCTCACACACACACACACACACACACACACACACACACGCGCGCACGTGCACGCACACACACACATGCTCATCAAGTATACAGTATATCATATATGTATATATCTGCTGACATTATTCATTTTTATCTTTATTATAATAAATTCAATTATTGTTGAAACTGTGTGTTGATTGTTGTACCAATATTTTTGAAGTACCCAACCTCAAAGAATTCCAATGTGCATATGAGTTATGTAATACAGTAAGTGATCATAATAACTTGGAATATACCATAATTTAGCTGTTTGGTAATTTATTATTAAGCACCAAAATTAATGAGACTGATTCAATGAGAGTGATTCAATAGTATGATTCAATGAGACTGATTTAATGAGGCTGATTTAATTATTTATTATTTAATGAGACTGATTTAATGAGATTGATCACTCAATTATCAATTGCACCTACACTTGTTTATCATGATCGTCATCACTATCCATGTCATTGTCCGAAATACTCTAGGAAATCAGTGAAGAAATATCGCTGGCACTGTGGTCCGTTTTGTCGAATATGGTTGTGTACTGTAAGTGATATCACACTTTACGGAAACCATTCGGAAAGCAGCTCGGCAATATTTCCGCCTTTTTCTGTACAAGTGTGATTATAACGCATAGTTTCAGCCTCATTTTACAGGTAAAGAGTTTGGGTTTGTCTGTAAGTCAGGGTTGCATCTCATTAATACGCAATTTCAGATGTACAGTGAAAAAATTGACATTGTCATCTTAGTAGAACTTTCACTTTGCCCCTTCAGTACTGAAGAGTGACACTCAGCCTTGCACCCAGGTGACGTCACGCATCGCCCTTCCAACAGGCAACATGGCAGCCTACTGGTGGCATTAGAGCAGTGATACAAAAATGCTCACAACTTTCTCATAAATGGTCAAACAGGCCTGAAACTTTTCTTACAGGCTCTCAATATTACAAGCTACCAACCCATGCATGTATTTACGTTGCATTTTCCATTCCTTGGAATGGCATACCAATAAATTTGTTACGTCACACAAACAGGAATCGTCATAAATTCACCATGCATTGCCTGATATGGCTAAAAATTCACAGGTTATAGGATATGATGGTTCTGATGATATCCACATGCCTAATTTGGCCCTCTGGTATCGCGCCACCATTTGGATCTGGACAGTAATGATTCCGTTGCCTAATAAAAACTTTGACTCATGAAATTTGGTACTCGCATCAGTCCTGGCCACCGCTACTCAGGGATAGAGGCTTGATCCCGGGTGTGTTCAGGGGACTCCATAGCGCCCCCACATGTCATTGAGACTTCTGCCCGGTATATAGTTTCACCCATCCATGTCAGAATTGGTAGGTGTGTGGGGTGCCCCAAGATGAACAAAAGTGAAATACACATTGCTTTAGCCAATTGACTTGCAACAGGATTTGTGGTATTTGGCACAATGTTGAAAAGGCGAACCAATAAATTTGTATGTTTCGCCATGCAAACGGGAAGTGTGTTATAAATTCGCCATGCATTGCCTGATGTAGCTAATACTTCACAGATTATAAGACATCAGGGTTCTGATGATATCCCCATGCCCAAAGTGAGCCTCTCATGTAGCGCTGCCATTTGGCCCTGGACAGTAATGATTCCATTGCCAAAAACTCTGACTCATGAAATTTGGAGCACACATCAGTCCTGGCCACTGTGACTCAGGGATAGAGGCTTGGCCTCGAGTGCGAGGGCCCTTTATTGCCACTAGCTGCTATATTTGGTTGTTCAAATAGAGAAATAGATAAGTTATTACGGTCTCCCCACTATCGACAAAAATGTTAACAAAGAGAAGCAAATGCTTCAAGAGCAATGAAGATATGAGTGGTTAAACAGAATACGACGAGAGGAGCTAAGCCTGAAAACTCCATAGAAATTCGTGATTGTGTTTTTAAAATGTATTTTTTTTAAAAATAGAAAGTTAAAAGTGAGTATGGAAGAGTTTGCTTAAGATTCTCATTTTATTTTTTTCTGCTTGAATTCAAGTTAGCTTCTTCATGAAAGTGGTTTGATTTTCTTACAGGTGAAGCGGCTTCTTTATTCGACACAGAAAACCCAGACTGGGCACCAAGCAAACAATCCGGACATAATTAGGTAAAAAATCCAACAGGGAGCAACGTGCCAGACATATCCTGAAAGAATAGAACAGATTAAGAGCAGAGAGCACTGAAGCTTTGCTTTTGTTATCAAAGGAACCCAGTCCTGCGCAAAATGTCACCATGGAGTCAGAGTGTTGTAATGAACCCACAGTTAGAGAGAGTTCTACACAAACGTACTTAACTTTAGAACTGCTGCATACATGTGAAATGGAAATAAATCAACTGAGACAGGAAAAACTGTTTTGGATAAAATTGTTACGGTCCTTTACACACTTATCAGCCTGTGTGACTCAGCTGTGCCTTTGAATAGAAAATAAATGAGAATAAATAGAAAAACATTAACCGTTTATTGAAATTATCATTACATGGGTGATTTATAGATTATATTTAACGATAGGTACAATTGGAATGTGCTGAGTTAGTGTTTGTAATTATTGTACCATCCACTATTAGATAAAATAAAAAAAAATCTTAGAATATTGTTTGAAAGTCTAGAGCAAGATGTTTTATTATTTTACAAATAATAGCACTTCAGATATTGTTTTAACAATAAGTATCACTGGAGTGCAAATAGCTCGATACCTAGATGTCCTTGGGATTGTTGAGACATGGAGGGGTGGGAATAAGATATATAATCCACAGTTCAGGTCAGAGTCCTTTGAGAGTAAATGCTTTGGCTTTTGCAACATTCTGTTCCCAAAAGCTGGTGTCAGGAAAAAGTCTTTGCACAAAGGTTTTCTTGCTTTTGTATTTTTTTTTTTAAACTGGTCTTTCATGTAGGGACTCTTCAGGGGGAAAAAGAAAGTATGTTCCAACATGTAGCTAATGCTAGCCCACAAATCTACACCGTCACTTCAGTCGTTTTGAGGAATTTTGTAAGTATCATAACTGCTAATAAACTCCAATTTCCACGTGTATCTATCTTGCACTTCTTTCTGACTAAGATTATCCAAGTAATCTCGTAGTAGAGCTTTTTTTCATTGTAGTTTTCTTTGGACAACAGCAACAGATGCCAGACATCTTTGCTTGGCTTCAGTATGTAAACAAAGTTCGCTTGTCCCCCAGTATAGGGTAGCGGTGGTTGCTAACGTAAATGTGATGTTAGTGCAAGGGGTCTATAGACTGAAAGAGCTTCTACCCAAGAGCCATAATTGCACTAAATACTGCTTGTTTTAAAGGGATCGTGCAATTAAATACAGCAATGTGTCAATGTCTTTTTTTAGAGCTTGAGTTAATATATATTATATGGGGGCGGCACGGTGGTGTAGTGGTTAGCGCTGTCGCCTCACAGCAAGAAGGTCCGGGTTTGAGCCCTGTGGCCGGCGAGGGCCTTTCTGTGCAGAGTTTGTATGTTCTCCCCGTGTCCGCGTGGGTTTCCTCCGGGTGCTTCGGTTTCCCCCACAGTCCAAAGACATGCAGGTTAGGTTAACTGGTGACTCTAAATTGACCGTAGGTGTGAATGTGAGTGTGAATGGTTGTCTGTGTCTAAGTGTCAGCCCTGTGATGACCTGGCAACTTGTCCAGGGTGTACCCCGCCTTTCGCCCGTAGTCAGGTCGGATAGGATCCAGCTTGCCTGTGACCCTGTAGAACAGGATAAAGCGGCTAGAGATAATGAGATGAGATTTATTGATTTTATTTATTTATTTATTTTTAATAAGCATATATTGCACTGGTAGGATGGCATCCAATTTCATTGTACAATGTCTAAAGTCTAATGACAGATATATTCAAAAGTGGAGATTTCTGTCTCATGATTCCTCCTTCCACACACACTTGCCACATTAGTTCACTCCCCATCAACATGCTCTGAGGATATGTCGCACAATCACGGTCATCTACTTTTACATTTTGAGTTGAGAGGGATTTCTTTCACAGATACCCTAACTTGCAAGAGAACAGAGAGGTGTTCCACTGACAGTTTTTATTAAAAAAAGACAGATAGAATAACTACAGTGGTGCTTGAAAGTTTGTGAACCCTTTAGAATTTTCTATATTTCTGCATAAATATGCCCTAAAACATGATCAGATTTTCACACAAGTCCTAAAAGTAGATAAAGAGAACCCAGTTAAACAAATGAGAGAAAAATATTATACTTGGTCATTTATTTGTTGAGAAAAATGATCCAATATTACATATCTGCGAGTGGCAAAAGTATATGAACCTTTGCTTTCAGTATCTGGTGTGACCCCCTTGTGCAGGAATAACTGCAACTAAACGTTTCCGGTAACTGTTGATCAGTCCTGCACACCGGCTTGGAGGAATTTTAGCCCATTCCTCCGTACACAACAGCTTTAAATCTGGGATGTTGGTGGGTTTCCTTACATGAACTGCTCACTTCAGGTCCTTCCACAACATTTCAATTGGATAAAGGTCAGGACATTGACCTGGCCATTCCAAAGCATTCACTTTATTCTCTTTTCTTTGGTAGAACGACTTGTGTGCTTAGGATCGTTGTCTTGCTGCAAGACTCACCTTCTCTTGAGATTCAGTTCATGGACAAATGTCCTGACATTTTCCTTTAGAATTTGCTGGTATAATTCAGAATTCATTGTTCCATCAATGATGGCAAGCCATCCTGGCCCAGATGCAGCAAAACAGGCCCAAACCATGATACTACCACCACCATGTTTCACAGATGGGATAAGGCTCTTATGCTGGAATGCAGTGTTTTCCTTTCTCCAAACATAACGCTTCTCATTTAAACCAAAAAATTCTATTTTGGTCTCATCTGACCACAAAACATTTTCCAATAGCCTTCTGGCTTGTCCACGTGATCTTTAGCAAACTGCAAATGAGCAGCAGTGTTCTTTATGACAAGCAGTGGCTTTCTCCTTGCAACCCTGCTATGCACACCATTGTTGTTCAAGTGTTCTCCTGATGGTGGACTCATGAGCATTAACATTTGCCAATGTGAGAGAGGCCTTCAGTTGCTTAGAAGTTACCCAGGGGTCCTTTGTGACCTCGCCGACTATTACATGCCTTGCTCTTGGAGTGATCTTTGTTGGTTGACCACTCCTGGGGAGAGTAACAATGGTCTTGAATTTCCTCAATTTGTACATAATCTGTCTGACTGTGGATTGGTGGAATCCAAACTCTTTATAGATGGTTTTGTAACCTTTTCCAGCCTGATGAGCATCAACAGTGCTTTTTCTGAGGTCCTCAGAAATCTCCTTTGTTCGTGCCATGATGCACTTCCACAAACGTGTTGTGAAGATCAGACTTTGATAGATCCCTGTTCTTTAAATAAAACAGGGTGCCCACTCATACCTGATTGTCATCCCATTGATTGGAAACACCTGACTCTAATTTCACCTTCAAATTAACTGCTAATCCTAGAGGTTTACGTACTTTTCCCACTCACAGATATGTAATATTGGATCATTTTCCTCAATAAATAAATAAATGACCAAGTATAATATTTTTGTTTAATTTGTTTAACTGGGTTCTTCTTATCTACTTTTAGGACTTGTGTGAAATTCTGATGATGTTTTAGGTAATATTTATGTAGAAATATAGAATATTCTAAAGGGTTTACCACTGTATGTTTCCCTCAGGATTTTGTGAAACTATGGTCAGTGGACCTCACTTGGGGGCATGCTCCCTTGTAAGATAATTTTGTTTATTTTAAAGTTAAATGTATCAAACTGGTGCACTTTGAGAGCAAAATTAAGAGTTTAGCTCTATGAAGAACTTGCTCAAAACAATTTTGTGCTTTAGTAATTTAAGCATAAACACACTGGTTGTATCGATATGAATGGTGATGCCACAGCAAAAAGGTCACACCCACAAATCATGGTTAAAGAGTTTAACAGTTCATAAACGGTTAAAAAATGACTAGAGCATACATTTCAGCCCTCAAAGGAAGGAAGCAGAAGTGGTTACCTGTGTTTTTTTTTTTTTTTAGAAAATATTGAATAGAGAACATGCAGACTAATTTCAATTTAGCCAAAAATAAACCTATTTTGAACTTTGGTTAGAGCATGTGCTTGTATTTTGAATGACGAATACATGCTACCAGATGTGTTAGCAGCTTTTCTGACTCAAATAAGCTAAACCTCTACAAATTCAACAGCTCGTTGTTTTAAAGCAAGGAGATGAGAGTCTGACACTCTGCTGTTAATGTTCCCTAACTAAGCTAAAGTTTGAATACTAATTATCAATGCAAACTTCTGCATTGATGTTATCAGTTTGCTGTCTTAAATTGATAACCATGGTATTGTGTTTGGACTTGTGGATGACTGTAGTAGATACTGTAAAGTTAATGTTATCAGTCTCAAATCAAATGGTGGTGTGTTCTGAAAATGCTTCCGCCACCATGGTCTAGGTAACTCATGGAAAACACTGTAATGAGCGTTGCCTCACGTTTTTAATACATTATAAAATTATCTGTCTGATTTACCTATCTGTTTAATAATTGACAGTCTGCTGTCATGCAATCTGGGCCAAACCTTGCGAATGACCTTCTAGCCCATCATAATATGTGTAACATTTTTCATAATCGATAACCGACTTTAATTTGGTGTGCCTTGATGTTCTGGTTTGACCTTTGATGTGCTTCTGCCCCAGCAAGCTTGAAAACCTCTGGTAAATATGACAGTCAGTTATGGTTGGGCAAGTTCCAGCAGTTTTAAATGAAGATGCAACCTAGCCTATAGCTATGTTTTAATGTCCATCTTAAGCTTTTCATTCTGCTCCTCGAAAATAGCATTGTGGGCCAATTCAGGATGCTGATGGCCAAACAGTATGTTGATTTTTTTTTTTTTTATTTACATTTGTAAGTCTATGTCTCTAATGCCTGCTTTTTTTTTTCCTCAAATTTTTGTCCCCTCCTTTAATTTTTTACCTTTTTTCTTTTTGTTCATGGATTTTGTTTCATTGCTACGCACTGTTTTTGCGTTAGAGTAGAATGTTAATGCACATTAACTAACATGGTTGTGATTTGACCAGTGAGAACACACGCGTGCTGCCACATGATCCTGAAATGACAGGCCCACAGAGAGGGCTGGTAAAAAGACAGCAAAACAAAATCTCTGTTCATTATGCCCTGACCAATAAAGCGTTCCAAGGTTGTCAAGATTAAATCTTGACGCACACACCCACCCCCACCCCAAAAAAAGTCTAAGTCTAAAATGTAACTACAATTTTCAGGACATGATTAAGTCTAAAAGTACATTTTAAAATTCTTTCAATTAAAAATGAACACTACTACACTGAACTAAAACAACATTAGCTCCCAAACACTTATGGTAAATAAATATTACTTGTACAAATCCAAAATATTTTGTATAAAACCCATTTAGTGACAGAACTGACTTTAAAGTTGTGCATTTTTGTAGCTTTCTGTTTAGAGACCAAAACACAAGGGGCAGATGTGTATCAGAGAGGTCTGATTCACAGCACAGCTTTGCCATGTCAGACTTAAAGACTTTTATAAGAAACTTTTCCTTTGCCTAAATTCTGATAAAGCCTTGCCTCCATTTTCCTATAGTTACTAAATTCATCTCGCAGCTTGTCGGCTGTTTTGTGAATCTTAAGATACAGTCAAGAACCTTTTAATTCAGCCCTCATGAGGCTTAATAATATTGGCATGAGCCATCTTTCTTGTTTCTGTATACCTCATTTAAAGGCATAGATTGATTTTAGTAAAGTGTTTTTCTCCAGGTATACAGGAGCATGCAGTGTGAAGAATACATCAATGCCAAAAGAGAGATGCATGTGAATTGGATGAGGTGAGAAATACACCAGCTCTTGGGCCATTTTAGTGATTTTGATTTTGCAGTTCCTCATTTGTTGGAAGAACTTTATCTTCTTGCTGTCACTGATATCTCTTCCATGCTTTCTCCAAGTCTCTGATCTGATTTTTGCCTTTTCTGGAATGTTGCCTCACTCTTTTAGGTATGTGAATTGTGCCCGTAATGAAGAAGAACAGAATCTTGTGGCATTTCGGTATCGAGGGGGAATTCTGTATCGTTGCTGTCGACCCATTAACCCAGGACAGGAGCTTTTGGTGTGGTATGAAGAGGAGCACACCAAAGAACTCAGTCCTGCACCTACAGGAACAACCAGACAGCAAGGTGTTACTTTTGTCTAAGAGGTTATAGAGGTTATTTTCTGCATTATCTTGTGACATTTCTGAGCCTAACAGTGTTTCTGGAACGAAAGCTGTTGTACAATGCAATCTGCAGTAACCAGAGCACTCCCCCAGAGGACTCATTTTGGCATGTTCCACCAACCAGGTAGGTTTTCTCTATCATATGACAGTAACCAACCAGAGAGGGTAAAGTCACCCCACTGCAATATCCTGCTATTGCGAAACTGACTATATAGTAAACCACAAAATACTGTTGCAGTTTTATTCATCAGGCACAATTTAACCAGAAGTAGCGTAAAATGCGTGGCCTGTGGATCCCAAGTGGTACAGCAGAAAACTGTTGCCCCCATCATCCTCCCCATAATCCAGATATTGGCACTTTCGAATCCTGATGATGCCACAGTCATCTGTGGTTGGGAGCTCAAGAGAGCAAAATTGTCTGGGCTCTCAGGGAGGTAGAGATGGTATGCTGTCTCTTTCCTGCCCTGTCAGTTATACTAGCCAGTCATGGGTGTGTGTGTGAGAGCACATATTAATAGAAATTGAGTGGATTGGGTTTTCCTCCGAGTGTGCTTTCTCCCCTCGACATTGTATGAGTAAAATATGCAGTCAACTGGTATTACTTATCTCAGAGGAAGCACGTGATGGCCCTCCCTGGTTGGTAGCTGTTATGTGATACTGGAGAGCAATCTGATGGGTGGGAATTGACCATGGCTAAATTAGGGAGAAGACTGGGGAGAAATCAAGGGGGGGAGGCCCTGTCACAGGAAACGCACAATATCGGATAATGCTGTCAGACTTCCCCATATTACAGAAACGGGGGGGGGGGGGACGACACATTATAATACTGTAATATGTCCCTGATGTGGGTGAAGTACAGAAGCATGGCAGGAAGGAGCTGATGTTCTCACACACTTTATTTTTACTATTTTCATTGCTTTTCAGTTTCATTCACTCACTCGCTGCTCACACACAGACACACACGTGTTCTGGTTGGGAAAGCGCCTTTCTCTTCGCTCTCCCTCCTTTTCTAACCTCCACTGTCACTGCAACAAACACACAACATGAATTGACAACAGGTGCATTGACTTTGCCACTCACCTTCCCTGGCCCCACCCTCCATTCACAAACTGATGCTAGGCCACGCCCCCACTGCCACATAACCCCCGAGAGGATAGGAATTCCGCCACCACCATCTGCGCCTGTGGACTACCTTGAATTTAAAAGGCTAGAGGGCGAGATACCAACAGGTGATCCGTGCATTGGCATGGTTCATGATGTACAGCACGGGATGTTCCTCGCCCTCCACCTCCTGGGACAAAACAGCCCCCAGCCCTCTGTCCAATGCGTCCGTCTGCAAAATAAAAGGGAGAGAGAAGTCAAGGGAGTGTAAAAGTGGCCCCCCACACAGTGCAGCTTTTACCTTGGTTGAAAGCCTGTTGGCACTATTTCGTCCACTGGACCAGATCTGGTGCTCCCTTTTTAGTGAGATCAGTCAGCAGGCTGGTGATGTCTGAATAATTAGGTATGAACCTATGATAGTAGCCAGCCAGCCCCAGAAACGGCCTCACTCCCTTTTCAGTCTTGGGCAGGCTGCAATCGCTGCAGTTTTGTCAATTTTGGGATGCACCTGCCCATGACCTCAAGTGGAAACCCAGATACCATACTTCCACTTGCCCAATTGCACACGTTTTCAGGTTAGCTCTGAGCCCCGCACGTCTCAGCAAGTCTAGGACGGCCCTAAAGTGTTCAAGGTGCCGCTGCCAATCATTGCTGTATACGTATCATAATGTCATCAACGTACATTGCTACATACGCGGCATGGGGACGGAGGATCTTGCCCATGAGCCACTGGAACGTAGCAGGAGCCCCAAATAACCCAAAAGAAAGCATGACAAACTGGTGTAATCCAAATGGTGTGGAAAAGGCCGTTTTCTCTCTGTATAGAAGAGTCAAGGGGATCTGCCAATATCCCTTTTTTAAATCCAGTGTCGAATAAAAGCGAGCAGCACCTAACTGATCAAGCAACTTATCAATGCGAGGCATTGGGTATGTGTCAAATTTAGACACCGTGTTGACTTTTCTGTAGTCTACACAGAACCTGACCGACCTATCGGTCTTGGGTACCAGGCCCACCGGGCTGCTCCAGTCATTGTGTGACTCCTTGATTATGCCTATGTTGAGCATGGCCTTGAGTTCATCCCAAACCACCTTTTTCTGTGTTCGGGTAAGGGTGGCTATGCACCACCACCCCTGGGGACATCTCAATGTGGTGTTCTATGAGGTGGGTGCGGCCGAGAAGGGGCAAGAACACGTCGGATAACTCTTTGAGTTGGGCCGGTGAGAGGTGGTCTCCACAAGGGACCGGAGTGGTTTGGGTTGTTGGTTTGGTTGTTTTTACCTCCGATCCCAGCTTTTCTGAAAGTACCAATGCCAACGCCACAGGGACCCCCTCATTCCAATGTTTTAAGTGGTTGAAGTGGTATATTTGCAGAGCCCTGCCCCGATCCATTCGCTTCACCTCATAGTCAACGTCCCCGATTTGCCATGTGATCTCGAAGGGCCCTTGCCATTTGGCAACTAATTTGGAGCTTGAAGTGGGCAATAACATGAGTACTTTGTTTCCCGGAGTGAACTCCCTAAGGTTCCTGGGTTAAATATGTGAGGGTGTGGAGCTTTGCGTGCAGGTCGAGAACGTACTGAATTTCGTTCTTGCTGGTTGAAGGTCCCTCCTCCCAATTTTCCTGCAGCACGTCCAAAATGCTGCATGGCTTTTGCCCATATAATAATTCAAATGGTGAAAACCCCATGAAGGCTTGTGAGACTTCTCGTACTGCAAATAACAGGGGCTGGAGCCATTTATCCCAATTACATGCATCTTCGCTTACAAACTTCCAAACCCTACTAAATCATCTGTTTGTGGGTGATGGACGCTGGTGTGGATAGATTTAATTCCCTACAGCTCACGAAGTGTGTGTGACATAAACATAGTGCCTTGGTCTGTCAGGATTTCTTTAGGAATCCTGACCCGGGAGAGAACACGGAAGAGTGCTTCCGCAACACTGCATGCCTCTGCACACAGTGCGGAGCATGGCCTGCTTCTGGATATCGTGTTGCATAGTCCACCAGAACTAAAATAAAGCAATATACTTGTACTGACTGATCTAATGGTCTGACGAAATCCATACCAATTCTCTCGAATGGGGTCTTGATTAGAGGGAGCAGGCGCAAAGGCACTTTTGGAGTGGCCGTGAGATTTACTAATTGGCATTTGTGGCATGCCGCACACCACCAACGAACGTCCCCGCAAACCTCTGGCCAATAGAACGCACCATTATTCGGTAGGGTGCATCAGTTGCCCTCACTTTCATAAAATCTGATGCATTTTTGTTTGGGTATTCCTTTTCACCAATAAAGACATCCTGTAAAATTTTTTGACCATATTCAAAAGTCTAATGGTGGCACCATGCGGTTCATTTTTTGCCAAAAAACGCTTATTTTATGTTTTCGCGTAAGGTTTGAATCACAATGTTGGACTCCATTTATTGATTTCTTGTGACCCAGAGATCATGTTAAGAACCTTTGCAAGGGATTGAGAAGCATTAATGTGATTCATAATACATTTGTATTATTTAAAAGTAGTTGAACAATGATTCAATGAACAGCTAAAACTCAAACTGTGCTTGATAATATATTTAGAATATGTACTAAAAATGTGTATCTAAGATATTTGGTATACTCTATAAGGTGCCATAATGTTCCATGAAAAGTGATCGAAATTTTGTCATAAAAGTCATAAAATAGCAGCTTTTCCATAACTTTGAGCTCCTGGTGCCACCATTAAACTTTTGAATTTTGTCAAAATAGTTCACCCAGTGTGTTTTCTTACCAAAAGGAACATAAAAACAAAAATGCATCATGATCGGAGGAACTTTTCATTTTTAGGGGGCAACTGATGCACCCTATTATTCGGGGTAGTTTTATATCCTGTCCTAGGTGTCCAGCCATGGGATTAAAGTGAGCCACAGGGAACACAAGTTCCCTATGGCTCTTAGGGATTAACAACTGGTGTTATCTGTTCACCAGTTTGAGTGTCCTGCGTCACTTGATACAGCCTGTCCTTAATAGTGAAATACAGGAAGGAGGGTGTGATATTTGGCTAGAGAGTTTGACCATCCATTACTTTCACTTGGTCAAATGCATGACGCAAATTCTTGTTTCGCAACTGCTCTAATAGGAAATCCTCAAGGGAATCCCTGAGAGAGGGAGGAGGGGCTAGCTGCTCCTTACTCTTTGCATCACACTGATGTAGACAGCTCTGTGACAGCTTCCCCAGTCAATGCCACATCGGGATCCCCCCATGACGCAGGACCCACCCCTTATTGTGTGTTCTATTAAATTTCTGAATCCCGGCCAATCAGTCCCCAAAATCAGAGGGTGGGTGAGACGAGGATTAACTGCCATCTTTATGCTTTTGTCCCTGAAATAGAATATGGATCGGCACTAGAGGATAATTATGAACATCCCCATGCATGCACACAACCTTCACTGCTTGTGCTGTCCCCAATGCCTCACCTTGCACCAGGCTTTGGTGGATTGAGGTCTGATGTATCCCCTTGGACACTTCCCGGTATACGATACGCTCCGGCCTGATAGGGGGCGGTCTCTGGCACGTAGGGGATCCAGATCACAACTCCCACTTCCATTGTGGAGCACTGACTCTGGAGATGTCCCAGCTCCCCGCAGCGCCAGCATACCAGCCCAGACTTTCCCTCTGCACCGGTATTATGGGCATCGCTCACCTGGGGTGGAGAAGAGACAGACTTGGAAGAAGAACACGGGAGACACCATGGGTGCGGTGGGCCGGCTGGAGGGGAGCCGCCCCCCATTTCCGCAGTGGGGGAATGGGGTGGGGATGGGAAGAGGAGGGAGGGGGGAAGGAGAGAGAAAAAGAGAAAAGGCCTGCTGCTGGAACCGCTGCCAGATGGTCCTCTGCCAACTCGACCCAGTAACACCGGGCGAGGACACTGGACGAGGACACTGGACCCACTCCGCCGTTCCTTCCAGAAGACCCGCAGTGAAGTGCTCCAGTGTCACCAGGTCGATGATCCCCTCAGCATCACAGTTGTTTGCCCTCTGCCACTGCCAGCAGGCATCCTGGAGCTGTTGGTCAAATGCAAACTGCTGGCCGACCTTCTCTAATGTCAGCATCCAGAAGCACTGACGATGTTCCGGGGCGTGGCTGACACACTGCAGGATGGCTCACTTTAGGTCCACTTATATGAGCCAACTGTTGGCGGGGAGCTGCTGCACGGCGAGCTGCACCTTGCCGGTCAGTAGTGGAAGTAGGCATGCCACTTGATTGGCCAACCCCATGCTTCGGCAGCTTGCTCGAAGAGAGCGATGAAGGCCTGTGGATCATCATGTGAGTCCATCTTCGTGAGGGTGAGGTGGGGAGGGTCTGCCGCGGTGGCAATCCAGGCCCCCGCCAAGATGAGCAGAACGCCTGGCGATCTTCCTGCTGGGCCAGCATCAAGGATTCAAAGCATTGCTCTTGTTCCTTCCGGAAGGCGGTCAGCACTTGATGCTGGTTCTGCTGGGTGGTAACAAGGGCATGGATGAGATCCTTAAATGGGGAGGACTGCATGTGGTGATTCCCTTCCATACTCCTGGCTTTCGGCACCACTATAGTATGTCCCTGATGTGGGTGGAGTACAGAAGCAAGGCAGGCGGGAGCTGATGTTCACATGCACTTCTTTATTTTTACTATTTACCTTGCTTTTCAGCTTCATTCGCTCACTTGCTCGTTGCTCATACACAAACACACACTTGTTCTGGTCGGGAGAGCTCCCTTCTCTTCGCGCTCTTCCATCATGCTGATGTTAGAAAAGGAGGGATCCTTTTCTAACCTCCACCGTCACTGCAACAAATATGCACACAACATTTAATTGACAACAGGTGCATTGACTTTGCCACTCACCTTCCCTGGCCATGCCCCTGCTGCCACAAATACATTCAGTGCAATCCAACCAGCTGGCTGAAGAGAAGTTAGTTGAACACACATGCAGCATGCCTGAACCAAGCGAAGTTGTTAATTGGCTAATGCACATGTCAGTCAAACCCATCAACCATTATACAAATCAACTGGAACACATATGCTTTATTTCAGGAGTATATGTGATGATGCTTATATTATCAAGCAGTTTAACAAGCAATAACATTTTTTAGTATTTTTATGGAATTCAGTGATTCCACAAGAGTCATGCCATGGAGAAATAATGTTTTAATTATGTTTATTTTTAGCTCCTCAAACTCTTGTAGCTGAAGAACTTCAACATGTTAAGGGACAAATAGCATCAGATGAATGAATAATTAAACAGGTGGAAGTTTAGTTGCTTTATTACTACAAACCACACCGTGGCATTCTTCAAATACTGCAGTAAGGAAATTCCTATACTACTGCAGAACTACTTGAATGCCATCTGAATCGTTGCAGTCTGTCCCTTTTTTATACACCTACATTTTTATTTAATTAAATGACTAATGTCTTAATTTCTGGATGTTGGCTTTCTTTCTTTCATCAGTTACATTAATATGAATTAACTGGGTTTCACAAAATCCCACAATTTTTAATTTCATTAAATTTTTGTGTTATTGAAATTAATGTGTTTTAAACTTGACAACCTAATCCATATGAAAAATACAGACTTTCTTGTGTAAATGCTACTAGAAACCATTTGCAAATAAATCTATTCATATCCAGCATGATAAATAAGGCCCATTTTTGGATCTTTGAATGCAAGGGCTGAGTTTCCTTCACAATCCTGGACAAGCTGTAAATAAGGCAAGGCTTGCCATTAACTAGACTTGACGTTAGATCAAACAGAAACCAACAACTCCCCCTTGGTCGCTCAGACCCACAGGGCTATGGCCAATGCTGTGCATAGCTGCTGTTCTAGTACCTTTATTGAATCTACAGTACCAGTACTCCTAGTTAGAGACTGCTATATGTTAGTCCTCAAACTTTTTTGTCTCAGTCTTGATTCATGTAGAATCTTGAATGTTTGAGGTTCAGTAAAAATGCTCCCTTACATTGGGTTAGTGTTATATTTTATAATCTTGTTGCATTTCATGTTCAATTTCTGATTTTTGTCCTTTCACTTCTCCAGAAGTAAAGAAGACTTTGCTGCAGGTCTTTTCCTGCTCCACATGTCCTCGTTCCTATGCATCTCAAATTTACCTTGACAAACACATCCAGAGTCACTCTGAAGAGTATGTGAGACTGCAGGAATCAGGAGAGATTAAATATGAGCTTCAGATCCCCTCCAAATGCTCCAGTAGTCAGCCAACATCATCTGATGCTCTCAGTTTTGACACTTCTCATAATGATATACAGAAGGAAATTCACCACTGCTCAGACTGTGGAAAGAGTTTTGGTCATCAGAATGCACTCAAGACACACCAGTGCAGTCACACAGGAGAGAAGCCGTATCACTGCTCACAGTGTGGAAAGAGTTTTACTTATCAGAGTCATTTCCAACAACACCAGCGCATTCACACAGGAGAGAAGCCGTTTCACTGCTCACAGTGTGGGAAGAGTTTTACTCGTCAGAGTACTCTCCAACAACACCAGCGCATTCACACAGGAGAGAAGCCGTATCACTGCTCACAGTGTGGAAAGAGTTTTACTCAGCAGAGCGCTCTCCAAACACACCAGCGCATTCACACAGGAGAGAAGCCTTTTCATTGCTCACAGTGTGGGAAGAGTTTTACTCGTCAGAGTAATCTCCAAACACACCAGCGCATTCACACAGGAGAGAAGCTGTATCACTGCTCACAGTGTGGAAAGAGTTTTACTTATCAGAGTCATTTCCAACAACACCAGCACATTCACACAGGAGAGAAGCCGTTTCACTGCTCACAGTGTGGGAAGAGTTTTACTCGTCAGGGTACTCTCCAAACACACCAGCGCATTCACACAGGAGAGAAGCCGTATCACTGCTCACAGTGTGGGAAGAGTTTTACTCAGCAGAGTCATCTCCATCAACACCAGCGCATTCACACAGGAGAGAAGCCGTATCACTGCTCACAGTGTGGGAAGAGTTTTACTCATCAGAGTCATCTCCAACAACACCAGCGCATTCACACAGGAGAGAAGCCGTATCACTGCTCACAGTGTGGGAAGAGTTTTACTCAGCAGAGTGATCTCCAAAAACACCAGCACATTCACACAGGAGAGAAGCCGTATCACTGCTCACAGTGTGGGAAGAGTTTTACTCATCAGAGAAATCTCCAACAACACCAGCGCATTCACACAGGAGAGAAGCCGTATCACTGCTCACAGTGTGGGAAGAGTTTTACTCATCGGTGGATTCTCCTACAACACCAACGCATTCACACAGGAGAGAAGCCGTATCACTGCTCACAGTGTGGGAAGAGTTTTACTCGTCAGAGTCATCTTCAGCAACACCAGCGCATTCACACAGGAGAGAAGCCGCATCACTGCTCACAGTGTGGGAAGAGTTTTACTCATCAGAGTGCTCTCCAACAACACCAGCGCATTCACACAGGAGAGAAGCCGTATCACTGCTCACAGTGTGGGAAGAGTTTTACTCATCGGTGTAATCTCCAACGACACCAACGCATTCACACAGGAGAGAAGCCGTATCACTGCTCACAGTGTGGAAAGTGTTTTACTCAGCAGAGTGCTCTCCAACAACACCAGCGCCTTCACTCAGGAGAGAAGCCGTATCACTGCTCACAGTGTGGCAAGAGTTTTACTCATCAGAGTGCTCTCCAACGACACCAACGCATTCACACAGGAGAGAAGCCGTATCACTGCTCACAGTGTGGGAAGAGTTTTACTCATCGGTGTTCTCTCCAACAACACCAGCGCCTTCACTCAGGAGAGAAGCTGCATCACTGATCAGTCTGGAAAGATGTTTACTTATTCAGTTACATTTAAAACCTACAAGTGCACCAACTTGTAGACATTGTATGATTTTAAATTTGTCAAATTAAACATGGTTATTATTACAGTTTTGGCTGAAAATGACCTGTACTTTGAACTTTATTGTTCATGTTATATGACTGTTTTAAAATACGTAACCTTATAGTGATGTTTAAAACAAGACTATTCTTGTTTTCTTTTGATTTTAAGTAGTTATTAATTACCACCACACAAGTGACAATTAAACTGCACCACTATTATCAATGTAATACTGCAGCATGAGACTAATTGTTAATGGAATTTGTACTGATCAGGAGTTTAATGTACTATAACAGAACTGTGGATCAAACCAAATGAGTATGGACCATTTGAAATGAAGCTCTTCCAGCTATATGCATCCACCTTGTCTCACTGGTAGAGGAGAAGCCATCAGTTGTTTATAATGATAATCTAGGAATCGTACAAAAACCTGAACAAAAATTCAGTATGTTTGAAGTTCTTTATCCTAATATATGTAGCCAAAAAAATAATTCTACCTGGTCAATTCAGCTAATTATTATTTCCTGACCCCGTCTATATTCCGAAGTTCTTTCTGAATTTGCGAATTTCATCTCAAACCTGGTTGTTTATTGAGACAACAGATTGTTAGAGACGTTATTTGTTTTGATCACCTGGAAGAGACTGAGAACAGCATTCCTGTCCATTCTAGATTCAGTAGGGGTTAATGAGAGTGTCACAGGATCTAACCCTATTTTTTTTGAGGTTTTTGTATGATTCCTAATCGTCACATTCTCGATCTAATACTTGCATTTGTATTAAATATAGAAAATATAGTCACACTTGTACAGTCTGAAGCTCCCTCAGACCATTACCTCATCTCTTTTGAAATGTCTTAATATATGCACCTTGCATGCCATCGCATCAAAAGTACATTCACATCAACTGCTGCATAAAGTTTTATCAGTAGTCTCCCAGAGTTATCAATTTGACTGGATCCCCGTTAGAACCCACAGAACTTGATCAGCCAACTGAATGCTTACAGTCAACGTTCTGCTTTACTTTAGATAATGTAGCTCCACTTAAAAGAAAATAATTCAGGAGAAAATAAAATAAAACCTAGCACCCTCGTATACCAATCACACATGCACCTTAAAACACAAAATTGATAGTATTCCATTTAACATGGAAGGAGAGCCTCTGGAACTACAAAGACAAGCTTTTAATGCTGCTAGATCAACAACTCTCTCCACCCTAATAGAAGATAACAAAAATAATCTTAAATTTTTATGTAATACTAAAGTATTACATAAAATTTAAGATTTTGCTAAAGCAAAATGAATTAGAAATAAGACCACCACAGAAATTATGATTTTATATGCACATATGTAATCACAAATGCACTCTGATTCATATAACCACACATACAGATTTCTTTTTATGCTGATTAAATACTAATTCAAAGCTGAGTGTGTTAATTTTCAGTAAAGAATAAATGAAGTTAATTCTCTTAAAAGTAATAATAAATTGGTTTATGAATTATCATAATTACAGTAATATATAGATTTAGGCACTGCCTAAAAGCAGAGCTCCCATCTGTTTCTGGGTTGTAGAATTTTCTTATAGCCAGTCTCTTGTTTTATTTCTTTACTGGCTAGCACTGGGGGGGGTATGACTGGTAATTACAACCCTGATTCCAAAAAAGTTGGGACAAAGTACAAATTGTAAATAAAAACGGAATGCAATGATGTGCAAGTTTCAAAATTCCATATTTTATTCAGAATAGAACATAGATGACACATTAAATGTTTAAACTGAGAAAATATATAATTTAAAGAGAAAAATTAGGTGATTTTAAATTTCATGACAACACATCTCAAAAAAGTTGGGACAAGGCCATGTTTACCACTGTGAGACATCCCCTTTTCTCTTTACAACAGTCTGTAAATGTCTGGGGACTGAGGAGACAAGTTGCTCAAGTTTAGGGATAGGAATGTTAACCCATTCATGTCTAATGTAGGATTCTAGTTGCTCAACTGTCTTAGGTCTTTTTTGTCATATCTTCCATTTTATGATGCGCCAAATGTTTTCTATGGGTGAAAGATCTGGACTGCAGGCTGGCCAGTTCAGTACCCGGACCCTTCTTCTACGCAGCCATGATCCACAGTTCTGTTATAGTACATTAAACTCCTGATCAGTACAAATTCCATTAACAATTAGTCTCATGCTGTAATGAGCAAGTAATGAGCAAGCCTGTGGTGACGGTGGCAAGGAAAAACTCCCTCAGACGACATGAGGAAGAAACCTCGAGAGGAACCAGACTCAAAAGGGAACCCATCCTCATTTGGGCAACAACAGACAGCCTGACTATAATATTAACAGTTTTAACAGGTATAACCCTCAACTGTCCTCATGGGGCCGTCCTTCACAGGAGTGGGGCAATAAAACTCCGACCAGACACAGGGCACCAGGATGGATCAAGCAGGTTCGAGGGGCAGAAGAGGCCAGCATCTCATGATCTCTTTTGGATCATGTTTAGATACAGCTTCTTCTTTGAACTATAGAGTTTTAGATGGCACGGTGAATTGTGTTCACAGATAATGTTCTCTGGAAATATTCCTGAGCCCATTTTGTGATTTCCAATACAGAAGCATGCCTGTATGTGATGCAGTGCTGTCTAAGGGCCCGAAGATCACGGGCACCCGGTATGGTTTTCCAGCCTTGACCCTTATGCACAGAGATTCTTTCAGGTTCTCTGAATCTTTTGATGATGATATGCACTGTAGATGATATGTTCAAACTCTCTGCAATTTTACACTGTCGAACTCCTTTCTGATATTGCTCCACTATTTGTCAGCGCAGAATTAGGGGGATTGGTGATCCTCTTCCCATCTTTACTTCTGAGAGCCGCTGCCACTCCAAGATGCTCTTTTTATACCCAGTCATGTTAATGACCTATTGCCAATTGACCTAATGAGTTGCAATTTGGTCCTCCAGCTGTTCCTTTTTTGTACCTTTAACTTTTCCAGCCTCTTATTGCCCCTGTCCCAACTTTTTTGAGATGTGTTGCTGTCATGAAATTTCAAATGAGCCAATATTTGGCATGAAATTTCAAAATGTCTCACTTTCGACATTTGATATGTTGTCTATGTTCTATTGTGAATACAATATCAGTTTTTGAGATTTGTAAATTATTGCATTCTGTTTTTATTTACAATTTGTACTTTGTCCCAACTTTTTTGGAATCGGGGTTGTACTAACACTGACCACTAGGCAGTGTGTATGACTTGTAATTACTAACACTGGCCACTAGGTGGTGTGTATGAGTGGTGGTACATGGACAAACCACAAAAAATCGACTCGATGGGTTTACCATTAAGGCCCGCGCGGGAGCTCCGCTAAAATACAGCAAAGACATTGAGAGAGTTTATACTGAAGGTTGTTTTCTGTTAAATCACAGGCCTATTCAAAAAGTGTCATCTTATAGTGTGGGAGACTGGCCAAGGACACGAGTGTTGCGCTAGTTTCCACCTGTGGCCTGTATTAGTCTTTAACTTGATTTGACCCCAGCCATTTTGAATCATGTATTGTACACGCTGAATGCTGTATACCACCTCTTATCGTGTGGTTTGATTCTTTCTGAATGGACCATTTATACAGGAAAATTTGGCTCAGTTGATGCAAAATATGAGAGGTGTGAGGTGTATTGCCCAATAGAAAATGTTGAAGTCGTATAACGGGACATGTTAACCTGTGTTTTTTCTTTGAGACAGTATAAAATGAGAGCTTTGTAATTTTGACTCTGTTCACTCTGCAGACCGAAGACAGCTTTTATTATTTGATATAATAAAAGTCTAAACCTTTCTGCAACCTCTTGGACTTGGAATTATTTTTTACTTGGAGAGTTAGAGAGTTGCCACAAAAAAACATGCATGCCTTCAATATGTACGTAATAGCGATGACTTTTTTCAGTGGAAAAATTGAAAATATCAGGCAAAAATATCAAACTATTAATTTGAAACTAGGCAATTTGATAAGTATCCCTGTAGAGAACAATAGAACTACATCAGAGCAAGGATTTTTGTTTTACACCCTTTAGAGAGACCGAACTAATTTCACTTATTTCCTCATCAAAATCTTCAACTTGTATACTTGTCTGTATGATTCTTCAATCAGATAACTGTAACAGAAACTTCTAATCAACACTTCAGAATGCTTAGTAGGGTGCATCAGTTGCCCTCACTTTCATAAAATCTGATGCATTTTTGTTTGGGTGTTCCTTTTCACCAATAAAGACATCCTGTAAAATTTTTTGACCATATTCAAAAGTCTAATGGTGGCACCATAAGGTTCATTTTTTGCCAAAAAACGCTTATTTTATGTTTTCGCGTAAGGTTTAAATCACAATGTTGGACTCCATTTATTGATTTCTTGTGACCCAGAGATCATGTTAAGAACCTTTGCAAGGGATTGAGAAGCATTAATGTGATTCATAATACATTTGTATTGTTTAAAAGTAGTTGAACAATGATTCAATGAACAGCTAAAACTCAAACTGTGCTTAATAATATATTTAGAATATGTACTAAAAATGTGTATCCAAGATATTTGGTATATTCTATAAGGTGCCATAATGTTTCATGAGAAGTGATCGAAATTTTGTCATAAAAGTCATAAAATAGCAGCTTTTTCCATAACTTTGAGCTCCTGGTGCCACCATTAAACTTTTGAATTTTGCCAAAATATTTCACCCAGTGTGTTTTCTTACCAAAAGGAACATAAAAGCAAAAATGCATTATGATCGGAGGAACTTTTCATTTTTAGGGGGCAACTGATGCACCCTAATGCTTAGCAGTTGTCTTTTCAGTTATTTATTATAGTAGATCTTATAAAACAGGAAAAGGAAAGAAGACGACGACACCACCTCAGGTGATGCCGAGAGTGCACACTCGTCTTAGTGGTTATCTATTATACTCTAAAGGCATTCGCTCACTGCTCGCGTCTGCATGTGATTGGCTCGAGGCTTGCTAATGAAGCTAAATATTGGTTCTTTGTTAGGGCATGCACCTGGTGTGCTCTGAGATGCACAGCGGATGCGTGGTTAGGCATAATGTAACATGAAACATAAGCAAGGCAGCCTACTTATCACCAGCCAAGGACACAGAAAGGCCCAGCTTGTGGGAAAACAACTTTTCTCAGTACACTATGCCACTTGAGCTCAACACAGAGAATAGGAATGTTCATTCACTAAATTTCCTTCACATTTCCCCCTTTTTATCCTACAGGATAATAATTGCGAAAGGAAAGAAATGTACACAATTTCAGTGGTAAGAGTTCCTGGAGAGATTCGACTTAACACATCATTGAGTGTACAGGGATAATGCTAAGGCTGTTTTGTAAGACATAGACATCTTAAGTTAATGCTAGCATGCTATATACAGTTAGGTCCATATATATTTGGACACTGACACAAATTTTGTTTTTTTACCTGTTTACTGAAACATATTCAAGTTATAGTTATATAATGGACATGGACATAAAGTCCAGACTTTCAGCTTTCATTTGAGGGTATCCACATTAAAGTTGGATGAAGGGTTTAGGAGTTTCAGCTCCTTAACATGTGCCACCCTGTTCTTAAAGGGACCAAAAGTAATTGGACAATTGACTCAAAGGCTATTTCATGGGCAATTCCTTCGTTATGTCGTTCTCAATTAAGCAGATAAAAGGCCTGGAGTTGATTTGAGGTGTGGTGCTTGCATTTGGAAGATTTTGCTATGAAGAAAACATGCGGTCAAAGGAGCTCTCCATGCAGGTGAAACAAGCCATCCTTAAGCTGCGAAAACAGAAAAAAAAACATCCGAGAAATTGCTACAATATTAGGAGTGGCAAAATCTACAGTTTGGTACATCCTGAGAAAGAAAGAAAGCACTGGTGAACTCATCAATGCAAAAAGACCTGGACGCCCACAGAAGACAACAGTGGTGGATGATCGCAGAATAATTTCTATGGTGAAGAGAAACCCCTTCACAACAGCCAACCAAGTGAACAACACTCTCCAGGAGGTAGGTGTATCAATCTCCAAATCTACCATAAAGAGAAGACTGCATGAAAGTAAATACAGAGGGTTCACTGCACAGTGCAAGCCACTCATAAGCCTCAAGAATAAAAAGGCTAGATTGGACTTTGCTAAAAAAAAACATCTAAACAAGCCAGCACAGGACAGATGAAACCAAGATCAACCTCTACCAGAATGATGGCAAGAAAAAAGTATGGCGAAGGCATGGTACAGCTCATGATCCAAAGCATACCACATCATCTGTAAAACACGGTGGAGGCAGTGTGATGGCTTGGGCATGCATGGCTGCCAGTGGCACTGGGTCACTAGTGTTTATTGATGTGACACAGGACAGAAACAGCCGGATGAATTCTGAGGTATTCAGAGACGTACTGTGTGCTCAAATCCAGCCAAACTGATTGGTCGGCGTTTCATAATACAGATGGACAATGACCCAAAACATAAAGCCAAAGCAACCCAGGAGTTTATTAAAGCAAAGAAGTGGAATATTCTTGAATGGCCAAGTCAGTCACCTGATCTCAACCCAATTGAGCATGCATTTGACTTGTTAAAGACTAAACTTCAGACAGAAAGGCCCACAAACAAACAGCAACTGAAAACCGCTGCAGTAAAGGCCTGGCAGAGCATTAAAATGGAGGAAACACAGTGTCTGGTGATGTCCATGAGTTCAAGACTTCAGGCAGTCATTGCCAACAAAGGGTTTTCAACCAAGTATTAGAAATGAGCATTTTATTTACAATTATTTAATTTGTCCAATTACTTTTGAGCCCCTGAAATGAAGGGATTGTGTTTAAAAAATACTTTAGTTCCTCATATTTTTATGCAATCATTTTGTTCAACCCACTGAATTAAAGCTGAAAGTCTGAACTTCAACTGCATCCAAATTGTTTTGTTCAAAATTCATTGTGGTAATGTACAGAACCAAAATTAGAAAAATGTTGTCTCTGTCCAAATATTTCTGGACCTAACTGTACATAGATCAGGAAACAATAGAACAGAAAACAACCACAAATAAGAGGTGTTTTAAGCTAGGGCTAATTTCATATCAGCTGTGCTGATGTCGTCAAACAGTGGGTTATAGTTTTCGTGTGGGTTTGGAGGCCAGTCAGGCAAGTCGTCTGGGTCTATTTTCACCATCTGGTAACCAATATTTGTCAGCTGCCTCTGAAACAGACATACAACATGGACAAAAATCAGGGAGCAAACATAGCATCACAATCACTAAGCCCAGGACCAGTATGGTGGATGGAATCAGAGTCTTCCATCCACTGAACCAATGCTACCAACTGTCTTTGACTCTGTGTCAGCCTGGGTTCCCTGTATCGACCACCACACGAATCCTCTCGTGAGCCCCAGCAGGATCAGGATGCTCAGGCCCGCGACTGGGACCTAGCTTATAATGATTTACCCCCTTCATCTTATGTTAACTATGTCTCCGAGTTAACACTCGCCCTTCTTGACATGTATTGGCGCTCAGAGGGCGGGCACACCCTATCAGCCCTTGTCCCACCTCACCGGGACTTGGAGGAAACTCGAAACCCTAAGACTTATCTATCGGCTAGACACTGAAATACTCTTCTCTATTGAGGGTGCGTGCGTGATTGATGTGATACTTGCACTGTTCCAAGCAGTGATGCCTTTCTTCCTCGCACGCTTTAGTCAGCGCCCGGATCCTTCAGGCCTTCCTCTTCCTCCTGCTCAGTCAGTTCAGGAACCCTCCTGCAGTGGCTAAGTGTGGATCCACATCGCTCTGCCTGTGACCTTCACTGCCGTTGGGGTCATGAGCAGGACCTGGAATGGGCCATTCCACCATGGCTTGTTCCACTTGGTTTGTCGGAATTCCTTCACCACTATCCAGTCCCCTGGTTGTAGATCGTGCAGAGGTCCCTCAGTAGGCTTGGGAAGTGCTCCTTTCACCTGTTTGTGGATAGATTTCAAAGCAGAGGACAATGTTGCACAGTAATTCAACATTGCATCATCACACAGTGTGGTGTCCAGCAGTGTTCCTTGGGCTGGCCCTATCTCTGTGTTGGGTACTCGTCCAAACAGAATTTCAAATGGGCTTAACCCATGTTTAGGCCTAGTTTGCATCCTCATTTGTGTGAGTACTACAGGGAGGACCTTTGTCTATTCTAGCCCTGTTTCTGCACAAGCTTTGCTTAGTTTATTTTTAAGGGACCCATTTTCTCTATCCACTGCTCCTGCACTGGCAGGATGGTAGGCAGAATGTTGGTTCAGGTCTATCCCTAGGAATGCTCCTATTTTCTTTAGGGCTGCATTAACAAAGGGCGTTCCATTGTCAATTGAGATTTTGCTAGGTATACCCCACCTAGAAATTATGTCTCTCAGGAGTGCTTTGACTACTGCCTCTAAGTCTTGTTTAGCTGTGGGGAATACTTCAACCCATTTTGAAAACATGTCAACCATTACCAGGCAGTACCTTTTTCCCTCACTCGGTGTCAGTTCAATGAAGTCCATTTGGAGATGATCAAATGGTTTGTCTTGTATTGGGTGTGCTGCTTGAGTTAGTTTGATATCTTGACCTGCATTATGTTGTGCACATATCAAGCATTGCTTGCAAAATTTCGCAGCATAATTTGAAAACCCCTTTGTGAACCATCTCTTTGTTACTTCTGCTACCATCCCCCCTTTTGACACATGGGTGAGCCCATGCTCCAATTTTGCATAGAAAGGGAACGTGTTTTGGTAGACATGGATGGCCCGAGGGACAAACCCAGACTGAGTTTGCAAAGATACAGCTGGCCAGTTTCCAGACTCATCTCTCGTCCTGGGTGGCAGTGCTCTGAAGGTCTGCTCGCTGTAAACAGGGGGTGGAAACCTGAGGAAATGCAAGGTTAGAGGGTGAACTGGAAGCTGAGGCTGCACACTTGGCTGCTGCATCCGCCCTGGCATTTCCTTGAGACACAAGATCAGTATTATTAGTATAGGCAGCACACTTACACACAGCAATGGCTCTAGGGAGTAGAATAGCATCCAACAACTCAGAGACCAGTTTATGATGTGCAATGGGAGATCCTGTGCTAGCGAGAAAATTTCTGTTTCCAAATGGTGCCAAAATCATGCACAACGCCATATGTGTACCTGCTGTCCATAAAAATATTGACAGATTGCCCTGCAGCCAATTTGCATGCCTCAATAAGGGCACAGAGCTCTGCGGCCTGCGCCGACAGGTTTGAGGGCAGACACGATGCCTTGAGGACCTTGTGATCTGAGACTACGGCAAAACCACCTTTGTTCTTTCCTGTCTCTGGAGGCTGAACCATCCACATTGAGGACCATGTCTGGATTTAATAAAAAGGGTCGCTCTTTAAGTCTGTCCTGGGGGAACAAAAATCATTAGAGCGACACAGTCATGTGGTTCTCCATCGTCCTCTGTAGGGAGAAGAGAGGCAGGATTCAGAACAGTACAACGTTTCACAATGATGTTAGGCATATCAAGTATGACAGTGTTGTACTTTAACCATCTCTGTGTTGACAAATGTGACATCTTTTCTCCAACAGAAGCAGGGAGACAGCATGTGGGACCAAAAGGGTGAGGTTAGAATACCCCACAATATGGCGTGAGGGACAAAGGAGTTTTTGAACAGACCCAAAAACTCCTTTGTCCCTCACACCATCAGACTGTACAACTCCTCTCCGGGGGGAAGGAGGGGTAACAGGAGGACAGAGGACGGGAAGGAGCAGTAGCCTAGCCTAACAATAAGCAATACCGGACAATGTGCAATATAAAGTGCAATATCTCTCCTACCGCCGCCCCCCCTTCTCCCCACCTTTTTTTCTTCTCCCTCCTTCCCCCTCCCCCTCCTCTCTTCCCCATATCTTATTCTTTTTATATATTTGTATATGTAAAGACTTAATTTATTGTAATTTATCTAGAAGTTTTCTCTATTTCTTTTCTCTGTTTATCTGTAATGATGCTGCTGGAATCTAAATTTCCCTGAGGGAACCCACCCAAAGGGATCAATAAGTTTTATCTAATCTTTCTAATCTAATCAATATTTCTGGAAGCAGTTACTGCCTTTTCAGCTGCAGTAACTGCATGTAGGCAAACAGGAAGTCCAGCGGCCACTGGGTCCAATTTGCTGGAGAAATAGGCTACAGGTCTTAATCTATCCCCGTGTTTCTGCAAAAAACAGACGTCATGAAACCCTTCTTTTCATCTACAGTTTGAACAAATGGTTTATTGGGGTCAGGCAATTCTAGAGTGGGTGTGGTCTGCAGAGCGCTCTTTAGGGACGTCAGGTGCATGCGGAACAACTGCAGCATTTACTACTTGCAGATCTTCAACAAACCTCCACTCATTGGGCTGGGACGGTTTTCTTGCCTTCTTAACTGGGAAAATAGGAGTGCACACTGGAGAGTCCTGGCAAGGGACAATTACACCTGCCTTCAGCAACGAATCAAAGACCGGTCTTATACCTGCGATTGCTTCTGGTTTGAGTGGGTACTGGGTCTGTCTAGGCCTGAAATCTGATTTGGGGGTGATCACTACTGGTTCAGCATGATGGCCTACATCATGTTTACCCTTCGCCCAGACGGAATTTGGAACTCCCGCCAATTTGGGGTGCACCTCTGCTGGAGTTATGGCTGTGGAAATGGAGACAAACAGGCCACTATGGCCGGGGTCCCTAGGACCCTGCTCATCAGTGGCTAATATTATGCTGCGCTCAACATGCACACACATAGCATGACTTTGTTTGTAGACCCCAAGCTTTTGGCAAAACAACACACTAGGGTCCTCTGTTTGGGACCATTCATTGCCGTTAGCTGTGCACTTCTTGACCCATTTCCCCACGTCTTTCCAATGGGTGGCTCGTGGCTTTGCTAATGAGACATGGAGTATGGAATTAACAATGTCAAAGAAATCATGTTGGTAGCAGCCGACCTCAGAGTCCTCTGACGCGAGGCCGTGCATAACATGTTTGAGAACACTGCAATGAACACTGATGCAGCTGTTCAGACAACGAGTAAGATGAACTTGCATAGCGCAATAATGTTTAGACCAATATGTAATTTTGAGGGTCAATCTTTCACGTGCGTGGGGGTCTGCAAACCAAGTCTTTTCAAACTCTACATCTTGCCCTTGGTAAACATGTGCTGTGCAATGCAAATCTTCCTCTTTCATATAATCTTTGTCAACTGATGAGGTGTTCAAGTGTACGAGTTGTACAAGGTGTTTGGGAGTTTGTGTGAGTTGATCTGAGCAGAGCTGCCAGACATACACATACAGGGGGCTTCTAAGACCATACTGCACACCGCACATTTTACTTACTTCAATAGTTAGTCCATCTGGAGTGGACGTGAAATTTACTCCTAATTTGCACATTAAATCGCATGCTAACAAATTTACTGGACATTTATGTGAGATGAGGAATGAGTGGGACATAACTATTCCTCCCTCACTTTTACACGGGAGGTTGACTGAGAAAGTTTCAATTACAGGTCGTCCTGAGATGCCCATCATCTGAATAGAATTTGAGCTGAGCAGTGGGTCTACTAGAAGTACCCCATGTTGTATGACTAAGTGTTCCGCTCCAGAATCTACTAAAAAAGTCAACACATGCCCACATACAGTGAGGGGCATACAAGGGGGTTTAGAGAAGGGAGTAGTTGTGTATTTTAACAAACTTAATGCAACTTCAGGTGTATCTATCTGGACTGGTGTATCAGGTGTTTCTGTGTAGTCTTGCTGTTGCATGCAGGTGCTGCAACTAATATGTTTAACGTTATGTGAATGCTCCTGTCTATGTGTATGTGTGTCATCAGGTGTGTGTTACCTCCCCTGTTCTCTGTGCAGGGCCCGTTCCCAGAGTCCACCTGTCAGTCTGCTTTGCTGCACTCCTCATTGGGTCTCTGGCTGCTACTGTGGAAACAATCTCGAGCAATGTGTCCCTTCTGATTGCAGTGGTAGCAGGTTCCGCCTTTTATCCACGACGGGTCACTCCGGGTCATCCTGCCTCGGCCCCTACCTTGACCTCTTCCTCTAGGTCCAGGCTGAGCAGTCTGGAGAAGAGTGAGAGTGGTGGCGTGTAGGTCTTGGTCTCTTTTTATTGATTTTGTCTTCTCCTTTTCTTTCAGCAGCCTTTCTGCGTGCACAGCATACTGCTCAATCTTGGTGAGGCTCAGGAGTGCCCTCCACTGCAGCCAGGGTCATGGGCCTGGTCAGGCCACTGTGTTTCTTGTGCGCGGCAGTGAGATGAGCGAGAAACACTGACACCACTTCACCATCATCTTGCTTACACATACTGATCTTAGTCATGTCTATGTTCAAGGGAAAAGCTTCGACCAGACGAGCACAGAGAGCACTGAGGGTATTTCTATACTCACTATGGCCATCCGCTGGTCGGCTTCTGGCCACTCTCTGGAAACCTTGCTCCAATCTATACCCATCTTGGTCATGAGTAGGCGGCAGAGTTCCTGGGTGGTTGGCCAGAATTCTCTGCAAAATATCAACAGCTCATTACCAAACCTCTTCCCTCCTATCTCTCTCACATTGGGAAGATAAGCCATGCTTTCCTTGATATCAGCTGTTGTCCAGGGTCTGTGGATTAGAAAAAGTAGGTATCATTTAGCACAACAACCTCAAAGACAACTCACGCATGTGTACAAGATCTTTTTCTCTGTTTCAGAATTTGGAGGAGGACAGTACTCTGTTAATTCATCAATATTTTGTGTGCACACCGGTGTGCACACGGTGCACACGGTGTAAAGAAATTAGTGGAAACAGTATTTAATCCTGATATAAGAGACAGACAGGAATTTGGAGGACTGCTAAGCTGTGGTACCATCAACCTGCTAAGCTGTGGTACCGTAGGAACCTCTCTATCCCGTTCCTACGACAGGCCAGTTGTTCACACAGAACCAAGGAAGCAAGATTCAATTCTTTCCCAGTTACGAATCACTGAGCATGAATCCGTCGAAACACGCCCCCTTACTTCACACTCTCAAGTTGGTGAGCCGTTACTCAGTCGTCACTTAGGCGGATAATTCTCTTACACAACCTAATACACTTCTCGCAGTTTATTGTCTCAAAATTGTGTTTTATCCGTTTCTGCAAACATTGATGGTACCACAGCTTAGCAGTCCTCCAAATTCCTGTCTGTCTCTTATATCAGGATTAAATACTGTTTCCACTAATTTCTTTACACAAGAATGCAAAGTTATCACTTACTGGTTCGGTGAGCCCTGATGGTCTGGTCTCTCGTCCA
This sequence comes from Neoarius graeffei, assembly GCF_027579695.1. NCBI lineage: Eukaryota > Metazoa > Chordata > Actinopteri > Siluriformes > Ariidae > Neoarius > Neoarius graeffei. Next base: position 1,977,495 of record NC_083586.1, read on the forward strand.
AGTTCTCAGCTCCACACCATGGCCTTGTGAGTGTCCCATCATCCAAGGATCAGACATGTAAGGCCCACCCAGGGACACCAAATTGTAATAGAAACATCTAATAAACACTTCAGAACGCTTAGCAGTTGTCTTTTCAGTTATTTATTATAGTAGAGCTTATAAAACGGAGATATAAAACAGGAAAAGGAAAGAAGACGATGACGACACCACCTCAGGTGATGCCAAGAGTGCGCACTCTGAGTTGTGTCTAGTTGGCTGTTATCTATTATACTCTAAAGGCATTCGCTTACTGCTCGCGTCTGCATGTGATTGGCTCAAGGCTTGCTAATGAGGCTAAACATTGGTTCTTTGTTAGGGCATGCACCTGGTGTGCTCCGAGATGCGCAGCAGATGTGTGGTTAGGTATAACATAACACGAAACATAAGCACGGCAGCCTGCTTATCACCAGCCAAGGACCCAGAAAGGCGATTACAGCTTGTGGGAAAACAACTTTTCTCAGTACACTATGCCACTTGAGCTCAACACAGAGAATAGGAATGTTCATTCACTAAATTTCCTTCACAATAACACCAGAAGCAATCAAACCCCTCTTAAAAACAATTATTCTTTTAGCAGTGACTATGTACCTAAATCCTTTAACCTAGCAGTTGTCAGACCCTTGATTAAAGAACCTAACCTCAACCCTTGTCAGCTGTCTCATCACAGGCCAATATCAAACCTTTCTTTTACCTCCAAGATCCTAGAAAAATACTGTGGCATAACAGATATGCTCATTTCGACATGGGAGTAACATCCATAAAATGTATCAATCAGGATTTAGACCTCATCATAGCACAGCGACAGCACTGGTTAAAATGGTAAATGACCAAATACTAGCTCCTGATCAGGGTTGTGTCTCCTTGCTCATGCTGCTTGACCTTAGTGCAGCTTTTGACACCACTGATCATACTATTCTCCTTAATGGACTAGAAAATGTCATTTGAGTTAAAGGAATAGTCCTCTGCTGTCTCAGGTCTTATTTAACTGACCATTAACAGTTTGTATGTGTAAATGGTGACTTCTGAATGCATACTAAAGTAAAGTTTGGTGTTCCACAAGGTGCTGTCTTTGGCCCATTCCTTTTTTTTTTCTTAAAATGTGCTACCTCTGGTTAATATTATTTGTAAGCATTGTATTACTTTCCACTGTTATGCTGGGGACACAGTTGTATGTTTCAGCAAAGCCAGATGAAAGACACCAACTTAATAAAATTGAAGAATGTGTAAAGGACATTAGACACTGGATGCTTATTAACTTCCTCCTACTTAATTCTGATAAGACATTACTAGGACCACATGCAGCTAGAAGTAAGTCTTCTAATTTACAACCATGACTCCAAAAAAGTTGGGACAAAGTACAAATTGTAAATAAAAATGGAATGCAATAACTTACAAATCTCAAAAACTGATATTGTATTCACAATAGAACATAGACAACATATCAAATGTTGAAAGTGAAACATTTTGAAATTTCATGCCAAATATTGGCTCATTTGAAATTTCATGACAGCAACACATCTCAAAAAAGTTGGGACAGGGGCAATAAGAGGCTGGAAAAGTTAAAGGTACAAAAAAGGAACAACTGGAGGACCAAATTGCAACTCATTAGGTCAATTGGCAATAGGTCATTAACATGACTGGGTATAAAAAGAGCATCTTGGAGTGGCAGCGGCTCTCAGAAGTAAAGATGGGAAGAGGATCACCAATCCCCCTAATTCTGTGCTGACAAATAGTGGAGCAATATCAGAACAGTGTAAAATTGCAAAGAGTTTGAACATATCATCATCTACAGTGCATAATATCATCAAAAGATTCAGAGAATCTGGAAGAATCTCTGTGCGTAAGGGTCAAGGCCGAAAAACCATACTGGGTGCCCGTGATCTTCGGGCCCTTAGACAGCAGTGCATCACATACAGGCATGTTTCTGTATTGGAAATCACAAAATGGACTCAGGAATATTTCCAGAGAACATTATCTGTGAACACAATTCACCGTGCCATCAGCCGTTGCCAGCTAAAACTCTATAGTTCAAAGAAGAAGCCGTATCTAAACATGATCCAGAAGTGCAGACATTTTCTCTGGGCCAAGGCTCATTTAAAATGGACTGTGGCAAAGTGGAAAACTGTTCTGCGGTCAGACGAATCAAAATTTGAAGTTCTTTATGGAAATCAGGTGTAGGTATCATGCCGCCATCTTGTGTCAGAACTACAATTCCCAGGCAACTTCCGTGTGATCTATGTCACACGTGGGCGGGATCATCTACGTCAGTCCGCCATGTGCGTATAAGTCCAGGCGGAAGCTCCGCCATTTTGTCTCTCGCGTCCGGTTTTCAAGGAAGCTAGACGCACAAAAGAGATGTTCTCCACCAAAAAGACGTCTTCTTTCTTGCAAGATCCATCACTCAGTGCGATTTTCTTTCTTACCCTTGGCAAAGGTAAACTCTAGTCACGCGATCTTTAAACTCAACCTGAGTTACAACCGGTTTACTTGTATTAGAAGTGACGTCACGACTGCAGCCCAGGCAGTTAAAAGTTAAGAAGCGATTGAATCCTTTTTAACTCAAAAGCGCTGTGCATCTTATTCTGATCAGAGACTTTTCCTCACGAACGCTGAGGTTCGGACCAAGAATCCTCTGCTTTCCATGGGAACCACCCAAGTGCTCCGCTGGACCCGAAAGTTTTCTACGCCTCCATCACGAGCGGCTCACGTGCTCCCACGGCGAGGCCCGAAACTACACCGGCGAATAGTTCTTCATATCTTGCTAAAGGCAGGATTAAGTAAGATTTTGGCATTTGGGCTTAATTAGGATAGTCTTAGGAATTTGCTTTTATTGAAATAGTGTGAATTTAAACCCAGGTTTATTGTTACACTGTTAAACACGCAGCGTGTTGATTTATTTTGGTTCTATGTTCTCTCAATTGTTTAATAGATAGGCTGTGCATGCTCCTTCTCTCTCTCTCTTATTCTGACTAACACTTTAATTTCCTTATCATACATTTTGACCTTATCAAGGTTTCAGTGAGTTTGGTAATGTTATGAGTGTGGAATCTTTTTGTTACTGAGAAAACACGTGCTCAACAGGCCTGACCAGGCCTGATACACTTTAGATAGCTTCCCTTTGTCTTTAGCAACACGTGCTCAGTAGGCCTCACCAGGCCTAACAAACACACTTTAGCTAGGCCATAGGGCCTTTCACAAACACACACTAGCAACACAAGGCTAATCTAGGCCTCCACCACGTGTAGTTAGCTACACGAGGCTAAACACATGGTCAAGTCCTTCACACACACACACAAGCACACATTAGCAACAGAGCTAATCCTTTGTTCTATTTAGATAACATTCCTTTGTTTTAGCTAGCAACAAGCTAGGCCATACACACACACACCACACATGTATATAAACACCTCACTGCTTGTATATATTGATTTATTATTTTTATCTTTGTATAATAAATTCATTTATTAAACAAACTGTGTTTATTTGTGTGAACAATATATGAAGTCCCCAATCTCTCGAAGAATTCAAAAAGGTGCATACAAGTTATGTAATATGGTAAGTGATCGTAATAATTTGGAAATATACCATAATTTAGCTGTTTGGTAATTTATTATTAAGCACCAGGATTAACAGTATGATTCACTAAATGATTCATTGAATGATTCACTAAATGATTCACTAAATGATTCATTGAACAATTCACTATATGATTCACTAAATGATTCATTGAACGATTCACTAAATGAGACTGATTCTATGGTATGATTCAATTCAAATGAGTCAAAGTAAACGATTCAATGGGATTGATTCATTTTAATTATTAACCTTCAAATTTAATGAGACTGATTTAATGAGATTGATCACTTAATTTCAATAATTAACTGATTGCACCCACAGTTAAATTGGTGCCTCATGTGAGGACGATTGGTTTGTTGACTTCTTGAAATATTGTTGCAGCAACAAATAAACTATCAGTTTAATTCAGCAACTGCCAAGGTATAACACAGGTGACTTTAATGGTGAATCATTAACAGTGTGTTAATCACAGAACTGAAATTCAGCTGTCAACCACAGTTAGCTGATAAACTGGTTTAATTGATTAGTACATTAGAGTAATATCTAATCCAAGTACTTAATTAATATTGTTGATAACAATCATTATTGTTAACTAACATTATTAATTGAGCTAATTAATACAAATGAAACATTAGTGAAAAACAAAGTAGCTAAGAAACCACAAATCAATTATTTAGCAACTTGGATTAAATTAAATTCTAACCTAATCAACACCTAGTATTTAATTTCCTTTAAGTTAATTAATACATTTCGTGCAAAATGTCGCATTCCCCATCAAGTGAGTCAGAAGGGCCCCTCCTCTCTCTTTTCGACATTGTAGGCGATTTAGGCCAAGTCCCGGAGGATAGGAGAAATTACTTCTGTGATCTGGACCAAAAGGCTCGCTTTGATGAAATACACATAGCCATTAAGGAACTTGAGGAGCGTACTATGACTCTCCCAGAAGGGCTACCCAAATTGTTCATGATCTACTATAAGGAAATGGAACATGTGTGTATGACCCTCGAACAAGAGAAAAGAACACTAAAACGACAACTGGCCGAAGCTCAAAGGAGAGCAGAAAGCGCGGAGAGTAGCCTCGTGGGCATGAGAGACACACAAGATGAACTAAAGCACGAAATAAAATGCCTCAGAGAAGAAGTGACACAAGCACGTCACTCAGATGAGGGATCGGCCAAACCATCCCAAGAACAGAGTTCCGCTCTGGAGGAGGAAGAACCTGAGCTTAGAACGGTAGATCAGACACCGCACCCAAGCTCAATTCGCGTGAAAGCCGCGCGATCGCCATCTCGTGGCGCTGGGAGTTTTTACTTTACTCCCCACTACACCCCCTCGCGCTTCAATATCGCTGCAGCCTCTAGCACGCAGAAAACGCCGCGCTACGTACCCTCAGACTCCTCTGACGGAGAGGCCGTCTACAAGCCGAAACACAGACATAGGCGATATGAGAGCAGCTCAAATAGCGAAGACAGCGAGGACCCCTACGGGTCAAAATCAAAACGCCTCGTCGCAGAACGCAAAACTAGGATCCGCCAAATTGACGTCCTTGTGAAAGACATAGAGCGTTTTGAGCCGGAAAATCATAGACACCGAAGCATTAATGATTATTTCCGGGAAATCGAACGTAGCCTCCTGGACCTGCCAGAGGCTACGTCGCTTGAAAAGGCCAGACTAGTCTGGAAAACTTTAGGTAGTGGCGTACGAGCATTCGTTGAGACCCTACCACAGTCAGTCCTCGACAACTACAAGAAAATACGTGAGTACTTGAAAGAGGAATACTCGTTGTATGAGGACGAGACTGCTGCGACGATGGGTGCCATTCTAATCAGACAGAAACGAAGCGAACACCCTCGCGAGTACTACTGTCGGCACCGCGCGGCGTACTTTCAGGGCAGAAGCGAGCCCGGGCTAGAGGAAGATCGCAACTTCAAGTCCCTCTTCCTCCATAACCTTCACCCGTGCATCCGTAACCAAGTAACACTCGCGTGTCGCCAGCGCCCCCATACTATGAGAGAAATGCGTCGCACCGCACAACTAACGTGGGAGACGTTCGTCCGACCCACGGACCGCCACGAGGACGATCCCAGAGTCCTCAGCCTATATGAGCAGGAAGGTCAGTCCTTAGGCCTAGAAGGGGGTGAAGCCCCAAACCGCGGACCCCCTTGGGTGAACCCAAACCCCGGCCACCAGACGTCGAGTAAACCCAAAGGTAACTGGAAAGGCCGACAAGCTGGAGCCAAGGGGGAACAGGGCCCCAATGCCCAAGGGCAAGGTAACCGCGGACCTGGCAGTCACGGCCCTAAATCTCAGAATAGCGGACAGTCATGGCCCCATTGCAACTCCTCTCGAAGGGAGCAGAGCCCTAAGCCAGCTACCGCTAAACAAGCCAACCAAGAGCCGCTTGGGATGGCAGAACTGAGGGCCGACCTAGCACAGATTAAACAACTGCTGAGCAATAAGAAAAGGAAGGGTAAGCCGAGCAAGGACAGGGACAAACCGTCAGCATGACTAGGCCGGGACCCATCCCCACCACCACCACGTGTCTACCTCGTGGGGTGGGGAAAGGACCCCTGCCCAATAGGCAGCAATGAGTTGAAACCACCCCCTCCGGTAGTGACGCCTGACCCGCAGGATGCACCTCTGATGCAGTTTCTTGGAGATCTGGTTAGGAAAGGCAACGCCAAGCGTATCTATACCCCAGTGGTGGGAGAAGGCAACATTTCCCTCCAAGCTCTCTTGGATACCGGGTCGGAAATCACCCTGATGTGTTCCAAAGTCTTCGCAGAGGTTTCAGACACATGGCTCTCACAAGGCGACCCAATCCCAACCAAGCCCTGCAACATAAACTTAGTCAGCTTCACACAAAACAAAACCCCACCGTCGTTGGATCCCACAAAATATGCACAAACCCATTGCAACGAGATTAGTGCGAACACCGATCAACCGAGTGCCACGCGAGATCAAATTTCCGATGAACTTCAGTTCATGTCTTTGTACACCGAGTCCGATGTCGAAACACCCGACATCGCAATTCCCCCTAGTGGCCACAATTCTTTGAAAAACCTCCCTCTATCTATTGACTCAGACACAGACACCCATTTCACTGCTGGTGTAATGGCTGTGCTGTGGAACATGTTAGGCGTCGAGGCGAAATTCCATATCGCGTACCACCCTCAATTCTCTGGTCAGGTTGAACGAGCCATTCAAACCATTGTGAGCATGCTGCGAAAGTATATCACAAACCATGGTAAAATTTGGGATGTGAAACTTGCCTTGGTGCTAAGGGCCATTTGGTCCACCCCTCATTGTGCCACTGAAGTCACACCCTTTGGGATGATGACTGGGCGAGAGTCGGTTCTTCCCCCGCATCTCCTATACCAACCAGAGGCCATGAGCGTCGTGATTGCATACACCGCACATCAACATGTCGCCGACCTACGACGCCACCTACAGTCAACCTTTACAGGTGCCCAAAAGAATCTCGATTCGAGAGTAGAAGGACACAAAGCCTACTATGCCCGAATCTCAGAGAAGTTCGTACCACCCTGGTCGAGACCTTTCGATCGTGGGAAAACCGTTCCCCGTCGCGTCTCACATTAGGACATCTAGGCCTAATCAAACGCTTTCATATCGATTTCCATGATAATCGAATCAAACCTTTTGAACAGTCCTCACTCCAAAAGGAGGTGGACGACAGCTAGGCCCATCATGTCCACCTAGCTTGTACGCATCACTCAACCATAAGCGTACACTAACATTCCTGGTCAGACTTCACCAACCCAATGAAGTAATAACCCTTCAGTATAACATGGTAGATAAAATACTAAAATCCGCTATTATTACTAGTGTGTATTCATCGCAAATACACCTGGCATATAGTCTTGGCAGTGCTACCCTCATTTTTGTGAATACACAAGACTTAGAGATATGCACCCCCACTAAAGACATCCACTGGGTCTGCCCAGGCAACCCATACATAATACATTGCCAAGCTAGGTAAGATGGTCTGTGTCCCTGACAGCTTTAGCCGCAGTAGCACACGCTCTCTGGCCAGACCACCCACTGCTATTACCAAACACAGAAGATTTCTAGAAGATTAGGTTTGCCAACCCAAACACTAATACTTCTTTCCTTCCTTCATTTCTTCTCTTTTCTTTTTTTTATGCATAAGAAATTGAACACTACATGTTTCATGTTCAATGTTTAATTTTTTTTTTTATGTGGTTTTGATCTAGTTAGTGATTATATGCCCAAAATGCCCATAGTGATTGTATGCCCCAAATGCCTCTGTCTCCAACTGTCTTACTGGAACTCACAAGTTTACACAGTCTTCACAGGACACCATGGACTGTGCAGAGCAAGGCTACCTCAAGGACTATGGACACGGCGATGATACGATACGGTGCTCTCAGTGCTACGACTCCGTCATACCCCTGAGACCAAAAGGGGGACTGTAGGTATCATGCCGCCATCTTGTGTCAGAACTACAATTCCCAGGCAACTTCCGTGTGACCTACGTCACACGTGGGCAGGATTATCTACGTCAGTCCGCCATGCGCGTATAAGTCCAGGCGGAAGCTCCGCCATTTTGTCTCTCGCGTCCGGTTTTCAAGGAAGCTAGACACACAAAAGAGATGTTCTCCACCAAAAAGACGTCTTCTTTCTTGCAAGATCCATCACTCAGCGCGATTTTCTTTCTTACCCGTGGCAAAGGTAAACTCTAGAGTCACGCGATCTTTAAACTCAACCTGAGTTACAACCGGTTTACTTGTATTAGAAGTGACGTCACGACTGCAGCCCAGGCAGTTAAAAGTTAAGAAGCGATTGAATCCTTTTTAACTCAAAAGCGCTGTGCATCTTATTCTGATCAGAGACTTTTCCTCACGAACGCTGAGGTTCGGACCAAGAATCCTCTGCTTTCCACGGGAACCACCCAAGTGCTCCGCTGGACCCGAAAGTTTTCTACGCCTCCATCACGAGTGGCTCACGTGCTCCCACGGCGAGGCCCGAAACTACACCGGCGAATAGTTCTTCATATCTTGCTAAAGGCAGGATTAAGTAAGATTTTGGCATTTGGGCATAATTAGGATAGTCTTAGGAATTTGCTTTTATTGAAATAGTGTGAATTTAAACCCAGGTTTATTGTTACACTGTTAAACACGCAGCGTGTTGATTTATTTTGGTTCTATGTTCTCTCAATTGTTTAATAGATAGGCTGTGCATGCTCCTTCTCTCTCTCTCTTATTCTGACTAACACTTTAATTTCCTTATCATACATTTTGACCTTATCAAGGTTTCAGTGAGTTTGGTAATGTTATGAGTGTGGAATCTTTTTGTTACTGAGAAAACACGTGCTCAACAGGCCTGACCAGGCCTGATACACTTTAGATAGCTTCCCTTTGTCTTTAGCAACACGTGCTCAGTAGGCCTCACCAGGCCTAACAAACACACTTTAGCTAGGCCATAGGGCCTTTCACAAACACACACTAGCAACACAAGGCTAATCTAGGCCTCCACCACGTGTAGTTAGCTACACGAGGCTAAACACATGGTCAAGTCCTTCACACACACACACAAGCACACATTAGCAACAGAGCTAATCCTTTGTTCTATTTAGATAACATTCCTTTGTTTTAGCTAGCAACAAGCTAGGCCATACACACACACACACACCACACATGTATATAAACACCTCACTGCTTGTATATATTGATTTATTATTTTTATCTTTGTATAATAAATTCATTTATTAAACAAACTGTGTTTATTTGTGTGAACAATATATGAAGTCCCCAATCTCTCGAAGAATTCAAAAAGGTGCATACAAGTTATGTAATATGGTAAGTGATCGTAATAATTTGGAAATATACCATAATTTAGCTGTTTGGTAATTTATTATTAAGCACCAGGATTAACGGTATGATTCACTAAATGATTCATTGAACGATTCACTAAATGATTCACTAAATGATTCATTGAACGATTCACTAAATGAGACTGATTCTATGGTATGATTCAATTCAAATGAGTCAAAGTAAACGATTCAATGGGATTGATTCATTTTAATTATTAACCTTCAAATTTAATGAGACTGATTTAACGAGATTGATCACTTAATTTCAATAATTAACTGATTGCACCCACACAGGGATGCCGTGTCCTTCGGACTAAAGAGGAGGAGGACGACCCAAGTTGTTATCACCACTCAGTTCAGAAGCCTGCATCTCTGATGGTATGGGGTTGCATTAGTGCGTGTGGCATGGGCAGCTTACACATCTGGAAAGACACCATCAATGCTGAAAGGTATATCCAGGTTCTAGAGCAACATACTGTATGCTCCCATCCAGACGACGTCTCTTTCAGGGAAGACCTTGAATTTTCCTACATGACAATGCCAAACCACATACTGCATCAATTACAGCATCATGGCTGTGCAGAAGAAGGGTCCAGGTACTGAACTGGCCAGCCTGCAGTCCAGATCTTTCACCCATAGAAAACATTTGGCACATCATAAAACGGGAGATACCACAAAAAAGACCTAAGACAGTTGAGCAACTAGAGGCAAGGCAAGTTTATTTGTATAGAGCATTTCATACACACAGGCAATTCAATGTGCTTCACAAAAAATAAAAGCATAAGAACAGTAACAAAGAATTAAAGTAAAAGTGAAATCATTAAAATCCAAAATTAAAAATAAATTAAAATAAAGAATTAAAGTAAAATCATTAAAATCAAAATTAAAAGAAATTATGTTAAAGGAAATTAATTACACTTTAGGTAAAAATTAATCAAGTGAAAGCATCTGAAAACAGCTTTGTCTTGAGCCTGGATTTAAAACTAACAACAGTAGGAGCATTTTTTTATATCATCTAGAAGTTGGTTCCAAAGCTTAGCAGCATAGCAACTAAAGGCTGCTTCACCACACTTCGTTTTGACAGCTGGTATTACTAGCAAGTTTTTCTCCTGTGATCTTAGAGACCTAGTTGGTGCATATAATTGAAACATATCCAGTAGGTAGCTGGGTCCCATCCCATTTAATGTTTTAAATAGAAGAAGTAATGCCTTAAAGACAATTCTATAGCTCACTGGGAGCCAGTGCAGAGACCTTAGGATTGGAGTGATATGGACTACCCTTTTTGTTCTTGTAAGAACCCTTGCTGCTGCATTTTGGATTAGTTGAAGCTCTTTGATGGTCTTTTTTGGAAGACCTGTGAAAAGGCTATTGCAGTAATCAACCCTACTGGAGATGAAAGCATGAATAAGTTTTTCTAGATCATGCTTTGACATGAGACCCCTGAGTTTAGAAATGTTTTTTAGGTGATAGAATGCAGACTTTTTTACCAATTTCATATGACTGTTGAAGTTAAGTTCACTGTCAATAAGGACACCAAGGTTTTTGACAGTATCCTTTGCTTTAAGCCCCTTAGTTTCAAGAACAGTGGCAATCCTAAGCCTTTCCTCCTTTTTGCCAAATATAATTACTTCAGTTTTATCTGCGTTCAGCTGAAGAAAATTGTGAGACATCCATTTGTTAATTTGGTCAATGCATCTATGAAGAGACTCAAGAGGGGCATAGTCATTAGGTGACATAGCTAAGTAAAGCTGAGTGTCATCTGCATAGCTATGGAAGTTTATTGAGTTATTCTTAATAATTTGTCCAAGTGGGAGCATATAAAGGTTGAATAGCAATGGTCCCAGGATTGAGCCCTGGGGAACCCCACAGTTCAAGGACATGGGTGATGAACTGTGGCCTCCAATGGCCACATAAAAAAATCTTTGTTGTAGGTAAGATTTTAACCAGTTGATTACTATACCAGTAAATCCAACCCAATGCTCCAGTCGATGTAACAGTATGAAATGATCTACCATGTCAAATGCAGCACTTAAGTCTAAAAGCACCAAGACTGATGTTTTACCAGCATCAGAATTAAGACGTAGGTCATTCATGACTTTAGTAAGAGCTGTTTCAGGCCCACTTTACACGGGGACGGTATAAAACAAAAACGCAAAAGTCCGTTTTCGTTCTCACTTTTTTCCGCGTCTACACGACCGTTTTCAAGGAGGAAATCTGCGTCTATACGGTGACGCATAAATGTCTCCGCTATGTCTGCACGCATGCGCAACGTCTTCTGTCTTGTCTGATCTGCACCGCTGTTCTGTCAAGTTATCCTACCAAGCCTACTACGCATGCGCGAAATCCAGGACGGTAGGAAAATTCAACAGTAGTTTTGTCCCACCGATCAGCTGGGCTGATAGAAAATCGGTGAGAATTTCACGCATTTGCCGATTTTTATGTTTTGTGCGTATTGGTCGAGTCTTTGGCCGAGTCAAATAATTTGTAATGACTTGTTTTGAATAATAAAACGGTCTGTATGAGAACTTGCTAGGATAACTTTACAGAACACCGGTCCGGCTGAGGTACTGTAGTGCTCGAGGGAGGAGCAGGAGCAAACCGAAACTCTTTTAATCTGCCTTTATTAAGTAACACTCACTCTTGTTTCGGTGAAGAAGAGAAAAGGCAGTGTCCATCTCAGCAAAATAAACCCGTTCGGCTGCTGGTTTTGTTTTCAGTCTTGGGTTTATGGTTTCACGAGCGGCTTGAATAGGCGGCGCGCGCGTGCGTGCGTGTGTGTGTAACTTGGCGACACCAAACTGAGGAGCTCCAGCCGGGCGGGTGAGCAGGAAAACACATCTACTGCATTAAAACACAGAGCAGCTTGAAGGTCCGTTGGATCGATGTAATCAGACATGCTCTTACTTTTTTACTTACTTTCTTACTTCCCGGGCTGGCATGTGCAGTATATGACATATGCATGACGTAAACGCATACCCGACGTGAGCAGATCCGAGCAGAGTTTCGCGTATTGGGTAGTTTAGACGGATATGCAACAGGGGCCGTTTTTAAACTTATCCACTTTGGAAGGCGTTTTCAATTTTATCCGTTTTTCAGCCTCGGAAACGCCGTCCTCGTGTAAACGAAAGGCACTTCTGATAAAATATTTAGTCGTTTTTACCCGACAGCGTCCTCGTGTAAACGGGCCCTCAGTGCTATGATTGGCACGAAAACCTGACTGAAACTTATCAAAACATCCGTTTGATATCAGGAAGGCAGTTAATTGATTAAAAACAATTTTTTTTCAATTATTTTACCAACGAATGGCAAATTGGATATGGGCCTGTAGTTGTTGAGTACTGAGACATCCAGGTTATTCTTTTTCAGTAGGGGTTTTACAACCGCTTTTTTCAGAGATGAAGGAAACATGCCAGTTCGTAAGGAGGTGTTGATAATCTGAAGTACCTCGTCTGATATTAGGTGAAGAACAGATTTGAAAAAGACTGTAGGTAAAATGTCCAGTTCAGATGTGGAGGAGCTGAGACTTTGTACTGTTTTTCTCAGAGTCTCAACATCAATTAAACTAAATGTTGACATTGTATTACGACCCCCTCTCTCTTTATCCAATGGTTCCAGATTTTGAAGTGTTTGCACCTGTGTGGCTATATTCATACGTATTTTATCAATCTTTCCTTTGAAAAAAGATGCAAAGTCGTTGCATGTATTAACTGAGAGAAATTCAGAAGGCATTTGTCTTGATGGGTTTGTTAGCTTTTCGACTGTAGAAAATAGCACACGGGCATTGTTGATATTCCTATTAATAATGTCAGCAAAAAAAGACTGTCTTGCTTTAGAAATTTCTAAGTTGTATTTACATAACATCCCTTTGTAGATTTGATAATGAATCTGGAATTTAGATTTACGCCATTTTCTTTCAGACTTTCTACATTCCCTCTTTAACATTTTAACTGCTGGATTTAATTTCCAGGGTGCTTTTCCTTTGTCTATGACTCTTTTGGTTTTTAAAGGAGCAATAGCATCCATAATATGATTCATTCTTGAATTAAAAATTTCCATTAGATCATCTGCACAATCTAAAGATTGACATGGGAGTTCTGAGAGTGCCTGCTCAAAAAGAGCTGCTGTGCCATTGGTAATTACCCTCTTTTTTACAGTCACAGACTTGTTTTGAAAGTGAGGGGAAATGGAAACATCAAAGAAAACACAGAAATGATCAGATATACCCAGGTCCATGACACTAGTAGATACATTAAGACCCTTAGTGATGACAAGGTCGAGGGTGTGGCCATGGGAGTGTGTTGGCCCTTGTACATGTTGTGTTAGGTTGAAGGCATCAATCAGTGTAAGAAATTCATTTGCATACGTGTTATCTAGATTATCAACATGGAAGTTAAAATCCCCAGAAATAATAAGATTGTCAAACTCTAAACAAATATTTGACAACAGTTCCCCAAACTCCTCTAGGAACAGTGGTGCAGAAAGTCTTGGTGGTCTGTAAATAGTCAACAATAATATGTTAGATTAGAAGGACATTTTAGGATTGCACATAGGTATTCAAAAGATGTAAAGTCACCAAGAGTTGTCTGTTTGTACTGAAAACATGCCTTGTATATATTTGCTATTCCTCCTCCCCGTTTATTGGCTCTTCCAACACTCATAAAATCAAAGAGTGGGGGAGTTGCTTCAATAAGAGTAATAGAGCTGCTTGATTGTTCAAGCCAAGTTTCAGTAAGAAACATAAAATCCAGTTTGTGTGTACCGATGAAGTCATTAATTAAAAAAGGCTTATTAAGTGATCTTACATTCTGAAGAGCTAGTTTTACAGTGAATGTGGGGGTAATTTCCACAGAAGCGTTCTGTGGTTGTTTTGGAACTGGAAGGAGATTTGACAAGTTTACCCCATTGATAGGATGTATAAGAACACCTCTCCTTCTTGTTAGCACAGGAATAGAAAAGTACGTCATGGGTCCCAGCTTATTTTCAAAACTACCATCTGGACCCAGATTATATCAGTTCGTTCCAACATGAAGGTCATCACTGCTGCCGGTGAACTGTAGCTGTGCACATGGTCCTTGAGTCTTATCTGTAGTCACAGGGGGAGGTGGTGCCCTCTGTTTCTTGGGTGCTGTAGCAGTTGGATATATCATTAAAGATGTTGGGGTACACAAGGCCTGACCATGAGACAGCTCTGTGTACGGTACTTGATTTGAGTGTCCTCTTGGGCTTGCCAAAGACACTCGGCTTAAAGACAATAGTCTCTCCATTTTCTCAGGAAAACGCAGTCTGGGGGTGAAGGAGATACAGAGGGGCTTGGGGTTACATCCACTGTTGTTGTTGGTGATTGTCTATTGCCAGTCTCAGGAGGTTGTGGTGATGCTTGTTTATCTGATTGTCTTTCTGATAGTTCTGCCAGCTTACCCGTTAGCTCAGATACCATGTTGCCAGCCTTGGAAAGTGATAGGGATGTGTGTGGTGATAGATCCACCCTCTGATCATTTTCCTGAACTGTATTGGGGGCAGATGAGTCAGCATGATCCTCTGTAGTTGCTGGGGGCTTAGTTGCCTTCGTTGGTGACAAGGAGTTTTGCTTGACTCCACTGAGAATGGGAACTGAGATTGGACATTTCCCGGAATATTGTGAATCATCTGTGTGTTTGATGTTATCATTTTTTCAGTTTGTAATCCATCAGAGTGAGCGTTAGTCCTGCTTCTTTCTGCCTGCAGATTCACTGTTACAGAGTGTTTCGTGTCGTAAGCCACTGCTTGAGTTTGAACCTCAACAGTGTGTTTCCGTACTGTTTTTGAGTCTTTGTTGATGTCCCTGGGAGGTTCAGTTTGTACCCAAACAGAGTTCATATCAGTGTTGTTAACTCCTTTCAGTGCAGCTACAGAGCACTTATCAGAGAGTGTACCCAAGGTCGGCATGGAATGGTGGACAGAGTGTTGATAATGGTCTGCCAAGACTTTGGCACCAGTCCAGCTGAGTTCTGTGCTATTTGGGCTAAAAAAGGCTTTGTGTTTCCAGAAAAGGTTGAAGTTGTCAATAAAATTAATGCCAGAGGAAAAACATGTCTTTGCAAGCCAGGTGTTGAGACTGAGCAGTCGGGAAAACCCGTAATTGCCGATCACAGATCCTGGTAATGGACCACTGATAAAGACATTTCAAGTCCGTTTAGGGCAGAAAAAAGGTCTTTGAAAGATTTCCTCACAGTGAGCTGTTCCCTAAAAACATCATTTACTCCAACTTGCACAATAATGCATTTAATTGATTTGTAGTTTGACAGCATTTTTGAAATGTTGTCTGTAGTCTCTGAGATGGAAGCATGAGGAAAACAGCACACAACCATGGACTCTCCTCCAATATTTTTCACAGTGAAATCACCCACAACAAGGGTTGTAGGATTAACAGGTGTTGGCAGCTGCTTTCTACCTCTACTGCGAGCTTTATTTTTGTTATTCAAATTCTGCCACTTTCTAGGAACTACTGGTTCCATGTCTGTGAGGCACTGAAATCTGTTCTGGAGTGTAATGGGCTGTGTATATCTGTAGTTTTCAGCCCGGTGGTATTCATAGACTGTAGGTCTGACGGCATCAGACCGCAATGGAGTTGAAGTTAATGCCCTTTTGTTTTTGGGTCTAGCACCTTGTCTTTTCCAGCAATCAGTATTCACATTTTGCTTTGTGAAGTCAACCAATTCATCCAAATTCCCATCATTCAGATGCTGAACATTCCCCGCATTCTCCTTAGTGGTATCGGCTACTGGACTCCCTTTAATCCTTAATAGACGGGCATCAATCATAGATTCCAGGCTAGAAATTCTTTTTTCAAGCTCAGTCCATTTGTTACTAGAGTTCCTTGGTTTCCCCATTTTACAATAATCCAGTCTTCTGTGTCAGTTGCTTTGTCTAACTTCTAGGTTATCTTGTATAAATGGGAGAAAACATCTGTCCTTCCTTGCTAAACTTGTTGAATGTAAGTAAAAAGAAAGCAAATAAGAAAAAATAAAGAAATAGTGAAAAAAGCGGAAATAGTGAAAAAAAGCGGAAAAGAGGAGTTCAAGCAGGAGCAAAGCAAAAAGCGTCCTACTCGCTTGAGTAGGAGGAGCAGGAATCCTACATTAGACAAGAATGGGTTAACATTCCTATCCCTAAACTTGAGCAACTTGTCTCCTCAGTCCCCAGACGTTTACAGACTGTTGTAAAGAGAAAAGAGGATGTCTCAGTGGTAAACATGGCCTTGTCCCAACTTTTTTGAGATGTGTTGTCATGAAATTTAAAATCACCTAATTTTTTGCTTTAAATGATGCATTTTCTCAGTTTAAACATTTGATATGTCATCTATGTTCTATTCTGAATAAAATATGGAATTTTGAAACTTCCACATCATTGCATTTCGTTTTTATTTACAATTTGTACTTTGTCCCAACTTTTTTGGAATCGGGGTTGTAAATAATAACTCTAGGTAGCTTTTCTGTTTCTTCATGGGCAGCAGTAAAATACTTTGATATGATTATTGGCTCAAGTCTTTCATTTGTAGATATTACTTGGATAGCTTTCAGCTCAGAAATATTGCAAACATAAGAAATACTGTACCTACATGATGCAGAAAAATTAGTTCATACTTTTGTTACCTCTAGGTTGGATTATTGTAAAGTAAAGTTTGGTGTTCCACAAGGTGCTGTCTTTGGTCCACTGTTTTTTCTCTTCTCCCCCCCCCCCCCCCCCAAAAAAAAAAAAAATGCTCCCTCTGGGTAATATTATTTGTAAGCATCATATTACTTTCCACTGTTATGCTGGGGGACACAGTTATATGTTTCAGCAAAGCCAGATGAAAGACACCAGCTTAATAAAATTGAGCAATGTGTAAAGGACATTAAACACTGGATGCTTATTCAAATTCAAAACACTTTATTTGTCCCCTAGGGGCAATTTAAACTAATTGTTTAATTAGTTAATTGTTACCTAATTAACTAATAATTTAAAAGTAAAAATGTATTAACTTCCTTCTACTTAATTCTGACAAGATATTGCTAGTATTAGTACTTGTACTATGCAGCTAGAAGTAAGTCTTCTGATTAAATAGTAATGGGGAGATGGCCTTTCTGTTTCTTCATGGGTAGCAGTAAAAGACTTTGGTGTGATTATTGGCTCCAGTCTTTCATTTGAAGCTCATGTGGATATTACTTGGATAGCCTTCTTTCAGCTCAGAAATATTGCAAACATATGAGATACTGTTACTACATGATGCAGAAAAACTAGTTCATGCTTTTATTACCTCTAGGTTGGATTATTGTAATACCTTACTGTCTGGATGTTCCAGTAGGTGCATAAACATGCTCCAGTTAGTTCAAAATGTAGCAGCAAGAGTCCTTACAAGAACTAGAAGATATGACCACATCACTCCTTAAGGTAAGGTTTCATGGAGGTTGTGTTGTGCACTGTCCTTCCTAGGACCTCTCCTTGACATTGCACCAATGCCAGGCAGTCATCCCCATGTTGCATTTGGGTTTTTCTTGGGGTTTAAAATTAGGGGTAAGGGTAAGGCTTGTTTTAAGATTGTGGGTAGGGAAGGGGGAAATGATGAAGGTTAGGTGCTGAGGTGATGGGTTAAGGTTTTATGGGTTAGGGTTGGGTTTTAGGGTTCGGGGTGAGGATTAATTTTGGGGTTAGGTATAGAGTTAATATAGGGTAGGGATAGTGGAACTACTCTCCTATGCACAGGCCTATTGGAGTTTGGGGGTGGAAAGAGAGGTCCTGGTGAGGTGAAGGCCTGGCATCAAACCTACAACCTTCTAGTGGATGGGCTACCTTTTAACCTGTTAAGCTAAAGATTCTCTCGTGAGATACATGCTTACTAAGTGATAAAAGAGAGGGCATTGGGTTAGGGTTATGGGTGGGGGGTAATGCAAGCCCTGGTTTGGGTTGGGGATGGGTTAAGTGGTAGAGGGTATGTGGGATTGGGAGTGGGAGATGGTAGGATTAGGGGTTTGGAAAGGTTAGGGTAAGGGATTGGGAGGGTGGAGATGGTGGATGGTTGGGTTTAGGGACTGTGAGTAGGAGAGGTTAGGGATTGGAAGTGGGAGAAGGTAGGGTTAGGCATAAACCATTGGGAAAGGTTAGGGTAAGGGATTGGGGAGGTTGTGGAGGGTTAGGGATTGGGAATGGGAGAGGTTAGGATTATGGATTAGAAGTGTGTAACAGTTTGTATGGGTGGGTGGAGCACAGAGGACGGCAGGCCAGAACTGAGTTCACAAAACTCTTTTTTTTTTTTTTTTTTTTTTTATTGTGACACTTTTCAGTGTTCGCTCTCCCAGACACTCAGACACACGCACACACATTAGTCGTCTGATTGGGGAGAGCTCCTCTGCTCTCACTCTCCCTCCTTAAGTAGGGCGTGGTCACTGGGAAGACACACACAAACACAGGTTAATTGACATCAGGTGTAGTGATTCTGCCACTTACCTTCCCTGACTCCGCCCTCCTGTCACAGACCGGCGCTTGACCATGCCCCCGCTGCCACATACCCCCACCACCCAACTCAGGCCGGGCGGCCGTCCGGCCTGCAGCCGACTCCCCCCCCCCCCCCCCCCCTTGATGGGAGAGGAAGTCCGCCATGACCATCTGCGCCCCCAGCCTGTGGACCACCTTGAAATTAAAGGGTTGGAGTGCCAGATACCAATGGATGATCCATGCGTTGGCATCCTTCATGTGGTGGAGCCACTGGAGGGGCGTGTGGTCCGAACAGAGGGTGAAAGGGCGCCCCAGCAGGTAGTAACGGAGGGCAAGGACCGCCCACTTGATTGCCAGGCACTCTTTTTCGATAGTGCTGTAGCGCCCCTCCCGCACCGACAGCTTCCTACTGATTTATAAGACTGGGCGGTCCTCCCCCACCACCTCCTGGGACAAAACAGCCCCCAGCCCTCTGTCCGACGCATCCGTCTGTAACATAAAGGGGAGAGAAAAGTCAGGGGAGTGTAAAAGTGGCCCCCCACACAGTGCGGCCTTTACCTCAGAAAAAGCCTGCTGGCATTGCTCCGTCCACTGGACCAGATCTGGTGCCCTCTTTTTAGTGAGATCAGTCAGCGGGCTGGTGACATCCGAATAATTAGGTATAAACCTACGATAATAGCCAGCCAGCCCCAGGAACTGTCTCACCCCCTTTTTGGTCTTGGGCCTCGGGCAGGCCGCAATTGCTGCGGTCTTGTTAATTTGGGGACGCACCTGCCCGTTGCCCAAGTGGAAGCCCAGATACCGTACTTCCACCCGCCCAATCGCACACTTCTTCGGGTTGGCTGTGAGACCCACTCGCCTCAGCAACCTAAGGACGGCCCTAATATGTTCGAGATGCCTTGGCCAGTCATTACTATAGACGATAATGTCGTCGAGGTAGGCGGCCGCATAGGTGGCGTGGGGGTGGAAGACCCTGTCAATCAGCTGCTGAAATGTAGCGGGTGTCCCAAACAGCCCAAACGGAAGTGTGACGAATTTATGTAAACCAAACGGTGTGGAAAAGGCCGTTTTTTCTCGAGATAGTGGAGTCAAGGGGATCTGCCAATAGATAGTTTTCACTGATGTCACGGCATTCCGGGGAACGCCCCCCAGCTGCCATCTTGGGGGGCAAACAAAACAGACCATCGCCACTACCGGCTACGTTATCTTGGACGAATTTATGAAGTTATATAGTCAGTTTTCTAAAATAAAGATCAATGTCAGCAAAATCAAGCAAACAGAAGTATATAGATACATTAGACGACATCTCACGACAACGGTATGCAGCCAAACTGGCCTTGATTGGGGGAATTGACCCCTACGAAGTGGACAAAGATGCATTTTCAAGTGACTATGCAGGGCTGCCAAAGCCTGAAACTGCCAAAGCCTGCTCCAAAGCCTGAAACTGACTTCATCAAACTTTAAAGGCTGTCTGATATATACAACTTTATATATTCACAGCGCGCCTTTTGGCGGATGCCGCCTGAATCGCGCAGATCCGTTTTTTTTTTTAGGGGGGGCGTTGGAGTGTCTGATTATAATTTCAAAGTAAATTCTGTATTAAAATTACTAAATAAGCAAATCCATTACAGTCCATGAAACAGGAAGTATAAGGATGAGAAAAAAAGTTTAAATTGGAAAGCTCCGCACATTTGCGCAGTCCTGCACACCGCTCGGGCTGCGCAAATGTGTGCAGCTTTCCGATTTAAACTGTTTTTTTCTCATCCTTATACTCCCTGTTTCATGGACTGTAACGGATTTGCTTATTTAGTAATTTTAATACAGAATTTACTTTGAAATTATAATCAGACACTCCAACGCCCCCCCCCCCAAAAAAAAACCCTGGATCTGCGCGATTCAGGCGGCATCCGCCAAAAGGCGCGCTGTTAGCATCCCAAACACAAATCAAATCAAACAGAATAGACCTAAAATGTTTTTCAAAAATGACCCTTGCGTGAGTGGAGTGACAAGTTTCAAATAGAAATGTGACAAACGAGCGATATTAAGTGTACATTACAATGTAAACGTACACTCAGCGGTTCCAGTTAGGCATTCTCCAGAGATTGTTTACATGATGTTTTGGCTTCCAAAAACAAACTTAAACACAATTGATTGTTTTTTTAAACAACTTACCACTTATAAAATGATCGGAGCAGACTTTGCTGTGTTTGGAAGGCTGATAATCCTTGCGGTTGATTCTCGCAAGCCATAGATTTCTCCTTTGTATGCTGAGTTTCTTTGTTTGCTCACCTTCATGCTCCCGTACAGTGGGAATTCCATAAAAGCTCCGCTTGACTTCATCATCTGACCTATTACAACAGCCGTGAATACAACAGGTGTGCACCATTGCTAGCTTTAAATAGCCTGCTTGGATTCTTTTGAAGACTTTGTACTCGCGCGTTACAATGTGTGCTCAGTCACCTGTATGGTAAGCTGGACCCCCAAGATGGCTGCCACTAGGGAATCCCCGACTCTGTGACGTCATGTGAAAACTATCTATATCCCTTCGTTAAGTCCAGTGTCGAATAAAAGCGAGCAGTGCCTAGTCGATCGAGCAACTCATCAATATGAGGCATTGGGTACGCATCGAATTTGGACACCGCGTTGACTTTTCTATAGTCCACACAGAACCGGACCGACCCATCAGCCTTGGGTACCAAGACCACCGGGCTGCTCCAGTCACTGTGGGACTCCTCGACGATGCCCATTTCGAGCATGGCCTCGAGTTCTTCCCGAACCACCTTTTTTTGTGCTCGGGTAGCCTGTAAGGGCTACCACCCCCGGGGGTGTCTCAATGTGGTGCTCTATGAGGTTGGTGCGGCCGGGCAGGGGCGAGAACATGTCCGAAAACTCTGTCTGCAACTGGGCAACCTCCGCGAATTGGGTCGGGGAGAGGTGGTCTCCACAGGGGACCGGAGAGGTATGCGATGTCAATGCGCCTTTTTGAACCTCCGGCCCCAGCTCCGCCTTCTCCGGAACCACCAACACCAATGCTATGGGGACCTCCTCGTTCCAGAGTTTGAGTAGATTGAGGTGGTAAGTCTGTAGCGCCTCACCTCATAGTCGACGTCCCCGACTCGCTGTGTGACCTCAAAGGGTCCTTGCCACTTGGCAACTAATTTAGAGCTCGATGTGGGCAACAGTACGAGTACTTTATCTCCCGGTGCGAACTCTCTAAGGCACGTACCCTTGTCGTACAGGCGGGTTTGCCGTTCTTGGGCCTGCCGCAAATTCTCCTGGGTTAGGTGCGTGAGGGTGTGGAGTTTTGCGCACAGGTCAATAACGTATTGAATTTCGTTTTTACTTGGTGAAGGTCTCTCCTCCCAATTTTCTCGCAGCACATCTAGAAAGCCGCGCAGCTTACGCCCATATAATAATTCAAATGGGGAGAACCCCGTGGAGGCTTGGGGGACCCCTCACACTGCAAATAACAAGGGTTTGAGGCATTTATCCCAGTTACGTGCGTCCTCACGAATTTTTTAATTATGTTCTTGAAGGTGCGATTAAACCGTTCAACTAAACCATCCATTTGTGGGTGATGCACGCTGATGCGGATCGGCTTAATACCTAATAACCCATACAGTTCCGTAGCGTAACATCAGCTGATAAGGCACGTCACCACTCGACATCTGGTGACTGTTTTGAAGAAGGCGGAAGTTTATCGCCGAAACTGTCAAGGTAACATCTTAAAAAATCCTTGTCTTAAAAAACGAATTTAAAGAATAACCCATACAGTTCGTTCAGTGTTCGTGACATAAACGAGGTGCCTTGATCAGTCAGAATCTCTTTCGGGATTCCAACTCGGGAGATGACGCAGAAGAGTGCCTCTGCAATACTGCGTGCTGAGATATTGCGAAGAGGCACGGCTTCCGGGTATCGCGTTGCATAGTCCACCAGAACTAATATAAAGCGGTACCCTCATGTTGACCGATCTAAAGGCCCAACGAGATCCATCCCAGTTCTTTCTCGATTAACGGTAGAGGGCGCAAAGGTGCTTTTGGAATGGCCACTGGATTTACTAACTGGCATTCGCGGCATGCTGTACACCACCTACGGACTTCGCCGCGAATCCCCAGCCAATAGAATCGGGCCATTATTCGGGCTAGTGTCTTATCCTACCCTAGGTGTCCAGCCATGGGATTAAAGTGAGCCGCCTGGAATACCAATTCCCAGTGGCTCTTCGGAATTAAAAGCTGCGTGACTCGCTCTTTAGTTTGAGTGTCCTGCGTCACTCGGTATAATCTATCCTTCATAATCGTGAAGTAGGGGAAGGACGGGGTGACGTTCGGCTGGAGCGTTTGACCATCGATTACTCTCACTTGGTCAAACGCATGCCGCAGACTTTCGTCTTGTGACTACTCTAATGGGAAATCCGCGAGGGATTCCCCAACAGAGAGAGGAGGGGCCGGCGGCTCCACACTCTGACGCGGAGATGACATAGATGGCTCTGCAACAGCTGCTCCCACCAAAGCGACACCGGGACCTCCCCCTATTAAACGGCAGGACCCACTCTTCACTAAGTGTGTCATTAAATCCCGAAATCCCGGCCAATCAGTCCCCAAAATTATAGAGTGGGTAAGGCGAGGATTAACTGTCGCCTTCACTATAAATTTTTCCCCTCGGAAAAAAATGTGGACCGACACCAAAGGGTAGCTGTGAACGTCCCCGTGCACACACAACACCTTCACCCCCTGTGCTCCCCCCAGTGCCTCGTTTTGCACCAGGCTTTGGTGAATTGAGGTCTGATTACAACCAGAATCCACCAACGCCTGATATGTATCCCCTTGTATACTCAACGGTATGCGATACGCTCCGGCCCGATTGAGGGCAGCTCCTGGCCTGTTGGGGATCCGAACCACCATGCCCACCTCCATTACCGTGCACTATTGTTGGAGGTGGCCCGGCTCCCAGCAGCGCCAGCAAACCGGCCCGGGCTTCCTCTCCGCACCGGTGTTCTGGGGCTCACTCACCTGGGGGGGGGGGAGAGACAGACACAGAAGGGAGAAACAGGAGGGCACCACGGGTGCGGCGGGCCAGCACCAGTGGCGCCGGCCCCCGCCTCCGTGGTGGGGGAATGGGGCGAGGACGAGACACAGGAGGAGAGGGAGAGAGAGAGAAGAGGAGAGAAAAGGCTGTCTGCTGTCCTGCCGCTGGGACAGCCGCCATATGGTCCTCCGCCAGCTCGATTGCCTGATCCAGTGACGCCGGGCGGTGGCACTGGACCCACTCCGTGGTTCCTGCTGGCAAGCGTGCGACGAATTGCTCCAGTACCACCTGGTCGATGATCCTCTCGGCGTCGCGGTTGTCAGCCCTCAACCACCGCCAGCAGGCATCCCAGAGTTGCTGGCCAAACGCGAACGGCCGGCTGACTTCCTCCAAGCGCAAAGCGCGGAAGCGCTGACGTTGCTCCTCAGGGGTGCGTCCCACATGCTGGAGGACGGCCCGGCGGAGGTCCGCGTAGGCCAGCCGGTGGTTGGCAGGGAGCTGTAGCGCGGCCAGCTGCGCCTCTCCCGTTAGCAGGGGGAAGAGGCATGCCGCGCGCTGCTCCATCAGCCACCCCGAGGTCTCCGCGACTTGCTCGAAGAGTGTGATGAATGCCTCAGGGTCGTCCTGCAGGCCCATCTTGGTTAAGGTGAGGGGGGACGGGCCCGCGGTGGGAGCGCTGGTGGACCCCACCGACGCGAGGAGGTGCCGGAACACCTGACGATCTTCTTGCTGGGCCAGCACCAGGGCCTCGAACCGCTGTTCCTGCTCCTTTCGGAGGGTGACTAGTGCCTGGTGCTGGCTTTGCTGGGCCATGGCGAGGGTGTGGACCAGTTCGGCAAATGGGGAGGACTCCATGGGGCTGTTCGGCTGCTGCGCTCCAGATCCCGGGTTTCAGCACCACTGTAACAGTTTGTATGGGTGGGTGGAGCACAGAGGACGGCAGGCCAGAACTGAGTTCACAAAACTCTTTTTTTTATTGTGACACTTTTCAGCGTTCGCTCTCCCAGACACTCAGACACACGCACACACATTAGTCGTCTGATTGGGGAGAGCTCCTCTGCTCTCGCTCTCCCTCCTTAAGTAGGGCGCGGTCACTGGGAAGACACACACAAACACAGGTTAATTGACATCAGGTGTAGTGATTCTGCCACTTACCTTCCCTGACTCTGCCCTCCTGTCACAGACCGGCGCTTGACCACGCCCCCGCCACCACAAAGTGGAAGAGGTTTGGGTTTAGGATTAGGTGATTGGAATGGTTACAATAAGGAATTAGGGAAGGAGGAGTCAGGTTGTGGAGGAGTCAGGGATAGGGTTGGAAGTTGGGTGTGTAGATTAGGTTGAGGGATTGGATGAGTTAGGATTGGGGAGGGGGAGGGTAATTATCCATCCATCTTTCTTCTGCCGCTTATCTGGGTCTGGGTCACGGGGGTGTAGGTGCAATCAGTTAATTATTGAAATTAAGTGATCAATCTCATTAAATCAGTCTTATTAAATTTGAAGGTTAGTAATTAAAATGAATCAATCCCATTGAATCGTTTACTTTGACTCATTTGAATTGAATCATACCATAGAATCAGTCTCATTTGAAGTGAATCATTCAGTGAATCATTTAGTGAATCGTTCAATGAATCATTTAGTGAATCATACCATTAATCCTGGATAAATTACCAAACAGCTAGATTATGGTATATTTCCAAATTATTATTGATCATTTACTATATTACATAAACCTGCACCTTTTTAAATTCTTTGCGATTGGGGACTTCAGATATTGTTCACACCAACAAGATGAATACACACAGCTTTGATAATAAATGAATTTATTATACAAAGATAAAAATAATAATCAATATATACAAGCAGTGAGGTGTATATATATATATATATATATATATATATATATATATATATATATATGTGTGTTTGTGTGGTGTGTGTGTTAGGCCCCTAGGCCTGAGCCAAGGTGTGTGTGTATGAGGGAGCTATAAAATTTGGAATGTTCTTGTCTGATGTTTTGGTATGTTGAGTGTGGAGGAGGGGCTTGACCATGTGTTTAGACAAAAGGCTAGTTCTGTATAGCTAACCAAAATGTGTTTGAGCACGAGGTAGGCCCAGATTAGCTTCGTGTTGCTAAAGACAAAGGAATTAGCTTTGGATGCTAATGTGTGCTAAAAGAAATCAACCATAGGCCAATTTCACTAGCTTATAACAGTACTGAATCCCCTGAAATCTTAATGCGGTCAAGATGTATAATAAGAAAACTAAATATGTTAGTAGTAAAGAAAAGCATGCACAGCCTATCTATTAAAAACAATTGAGAGATTAACAAAATAAATCAACACGCTGCGTGTTTTAACAGTGTAACAATAAACCTGGGTTTAAATTCACACTATTTCAATAAAAGCAAATTCCTAAGACTAAGTTAATTATGCCCAAATGCCAAAATCTTACTTAATCCTGCCTTTAGCAAGATATGAAGAAATATTCGCCGTTGTAGTTTCGGGCCTCGCCGTTGGAGCACGTGAGCCGCTCGTGATGGAGGTGTAGAGAACTTTCTGGTCCAGCGGAGCACTTGGGTGGTTCCCGTGGAAAGCAGAGGATTCTTGGTCCGAACTTCAGCATTCGTGAGGAAAATTCTCTGATCAGAATAAGAAGCACAGCGCTTTTGAGTTAAAAAGGATTCAATCGCTTCTTAACTTTTAACTGCCTGGGCTGCAGTCGTGACGTCACTTCTAATACGAATAAACCGGTTGTAACTCAGGTTGAGTTTAAAGATCGCGCTATTCTGGACTTTTACCTTGGCCAGTGGTTAAGCACAGAATGCACTGGATGGTGAATCTTGCAAGAAGGAAGTGTTTTCGGGTTTGAGAGCATCTCTTTTCTGCGTCTAGATTCCTTGGAATCCGGACATGAGAGACAAAGAATGGAGCTTCCGCCTGGACTTATGCACGCATGGCGGACTGACGTAGATGATCCCACCCACGCGTGACGTAGGTCACGCGGAAGAGGACTGGGCGTTGTAGTTCTTAGACACAGAATGGCGGCATGATACCTACAGGGGTAGCAGCCTAAGCAGAGCTGCCCAGACTTCCCTCTCCCCAGTCACCTCCACCAGCTCTTCCAGGGGAATACTAAGGCGTTCCCAGGCCAGCCAAGAGATGTAATCTCTCCAGCATGTCATGGGGTCTCCTCCTGGTGGGGCATGCCCAGAGAGCCTCCCATGGGAGGTGTCAATGGGGCATCCTAATAAGGTGCCCGAACCACCTCAACTGACTCCTTTCAATGTGGAGGAGCAGCGGTTCTACTTTGAGTCTCTCTTGAATGACTGAGCTTCTCACCCTATCTCTAAGGGAGAGCCCAGAAACCCTGCAGAGAAAACTCATTTCGACCGCTTGTATCCACGATCTCATTCTTTCGGTCACTACCCATAGCTCATGACCATAGGTGAGTGTGGGAATATAGATGGACCAGTAAATTGAGAGCTTTGTCTTTTGGCTCAGCTCTCTCTTTACCACAACAGACCCGTTTAGTGTCCGCATCACTGCTGATGCTGCCCCGATCTGTCTGTCCAACTCCCGCTCCCACCCCCCACTCTCACTCATGAACAAGACCCCAAGATACTTAGTGGTGCTTGAAAGTTTGTGAACCCTTTAGAATTTTCTATATTTCTGCATAAATATGACCGAAAACATCATCAGATTATCACGCAAGTCCTAAAAGTAGATAAAGAGAACCCAGTTAAACAAATGAGACAAAAATATTATACTTGGTCATTTATTTATTGAGGAAAATTATCCAATATTACATATCTGTGAGTGGCAAAAGTATGTGAACCTTTGCTTTCAATATCTGGTGTGACCCCCTTGTGCAGCAATAACTGCAACTAAACACTTCCAGTAACTGTTGATCAGTCCTGCACACCGGCTTGGAGGAATTTTAGCCCATTCCTCCATAAAAACAGCTTCAACTCTGGGATGTTGGTGGGTTTCCTCACATGAACTGCTAACTTCAGGTCCTTCCACAATATTTCGATTGGATTAAAGTCAGGACTTTGACTTGGCGATTCCAAAACATTAACTTTATTCTTCTTTCACCATTCTTTGGCAGAATGACTTGTGTGCTTAGGGTCGTTGTCTTGCTGCATGACCCACCATCTCTTAAGATTCAGTTCATGGACAGATGTCCTGACATTTTCCTTTAGAATTCGCTGGTATAATTCAGAATTCATTTTTCCATCAAATGATGGCATCCTGGCCCAGATGCAGCAAAACAGGCGCAAACCATGATACTACCACCACCATGTTTCACAGATGGGATAAGGTTCTTATGCTGGAATGCAGTGTTTTCCTTTCTCCAAACAAAACACTTCTAATTTAAACCAAAAAGTTTTATTTTAGTCTCATCCATCCACAAAACATTTTTCCAATAGCCTTCTGGCTTGTCCACGTGATCTTTAGCAAACTGCAGATGAGCAGCAATGTTCTTTTTGGAGAGCAGTGGCTTTCTCCTTGCAACCCTGCCATGCACACCATTGTTGTTCAGTGTTCTCCTGATGGTGGACTCATGAACATTGGCTAATGTGAGAGAGGTCTTCAGTTGCTTAGAAGTTACCCTAGGGTAAATTCAATGAGTATATACAATATATTTTAGTATACACACAGTAAATTCCCCAGTGTAAAATATGCAGTGTCAAAGTCCATAGACTCCGAGAATTATTGCAACAGCTTGAGTAAAATGCCCCCTAGTGTTGAAAATACTCAGTCAAAAGATGTTGTGTCATTCAGTCACGTGACTTTTGCTTTGCTTACTTATGGTGAATGAAGTGATGGTCTGGCAAACCAATTTGGCTGCCGTTATGTAAAGAGCTAGTGAAACCATCTCAGACTATTTTCACAGTTTAGAGGCCAATGCACAGTCAATATACTGAAGAAAGTTGCTCTTTGTGATGGGATAGATCCTTTCACATTCATAAAGAAGGATTTTTTCCTATGAGTTGGAAAATTATCCATCCATTGAATTCCCTGACATCTCAACTACCTGGTGCTGCAGACATCATTCTACATGGACAAACAGATGAAAACCTGGAAGAGCATGGAGGTGTACAACTCTTTATATGTGGCTGAGTTAAAGATCTGGACATCAAGACACTACAAGATAAATTCTGGATCATTTATGTCCAGGAAAGTAGGAATTTTGGGGCTTTTTGTAGGCATCTTTGTGATGATTGCTAGATGACTACAAGTTTTAGTATCATCGGGTGTAAACAAACCGCAGCCACTCGATTCTCGATCCTCCCTAATCTCCCCTTCCAGGTAAGTCAAAGATCTACAGAAACACTTAAAGATCTGGGTATTGATGAAACAGGATGGAGAAGTTATCATGGCTCATTTTAACTGCATTGCTGGGTCAGCAGTTTTGTGCTGTTAACTTGTGAGCTCTGCTTTTGTGTACACGTGGATTGTTTTGATTATCTTATCTATCTAGTTCAGTGAAGGATCCCAATCTACATCATCGTCCTTGTAAAGATTGCTGGAACTTCCTGATAAATAAAGCAAAAACATGTGCATTAGTTTCCAATATGACCACGATTAAATAGCAAACAAAAACATCTAAATTCAAGTTTATTTTTATAGCACTTTTAACAATAGACATTGTCGCAAAGCAGCTTTACAGAAATTTAATGACTTTAAACATGAGCTAATTTTATCCCTACTCTATCCCCAATGAGCAAGCCTGTGGCAATGGTGGGAAGGAAAAATTCCCTCAGGCGACATGAGGAAGAAACCTCGAGAGGAACCAGACTCAAAAGCAAACCCATCCTCATTTGGGTGATAACAGATAGTATAAATAATTTGCTTCTATAACAGTGCCCTATATAGTCACAAAGTGTCACTGTGAAACCAGGAAAATCTTTATAGTTTTAATATGAAGTCTGTTTTGTTGAAGTTATAAACTGTTCATTGATAGAAACTTGAGTGCAAAACAGGTTGTTAGGTATGCCCAATGTCACCTGATGTGTAAGAACAGTATATATTTTGTGCTGAATGCAAGCAGGGACTCCAGCAAAACTATGACAGCATAACTAAAAGGGGAGAGCCAGAAGGTAACACGGGTATGAGGGTGCCCCAGGACATAAAGCAGCAGCCATTACACCATCAACAAACTTTGAGTGAGCGGGTGAGTGGGGGACTGACAGCATCCATAAATCCCAGTTTACCAAAACACTCTGTCTGAGGACCCTCCAGATGTACTCCTTTAACTAATAAAATTATTGACAAACGTCTTGACTAAACAGATATGTTTTCAGCCTAGACTTAAACACTGGGACTGGGTCTGAGTCCTGAACACCTACTTGGAAGGCTGTTCCATAACTGTGGGGCTTTGGAAGAAAAGGCTCTGCTCCCTGATGTAGCCTTCACTACATGAGGTATCAGCAGATAGCCTGCACCTTTTGATCTCAGTAGGCATAGTGGGTTATAAAGGACCAGAAGTTCGCTCAGGTACTGTGGTGCAAGACCATTCAGTTCTTTAAAGGTCAATAGTAGTATTTTATAAACAATACGGAATTTGATTGGCAGCCAATGCAGTGTGGATAAGACAGGGGTGATGTGGTCATATTTTCTAGTTCTAGTAAGGACTCTTGCTGCTGCATTTTGAACAAACTGGAGCTTGTTTATGCATTTATTGGAGCGTCCAGACAGTAAGGCATTACAGTACAATAATCCAACAAAAACATGAACTATTTTTTTCTGCATCATGTAGTGACATATTTCTTATATTAGCAATATTTCTGAGATGAAGGAAAGCTATCTGGGTAATGTTATCGATATGAGTTTCAAATGATAGACTGGAGTCAGTGATCACATACAGTGGTGCTTGAAAGTTTGTGAACCCTTTAGAATTTTCTATATTTCTGCATAAATATGACCGAAAACATCATCAGATTCTCACACAAGTCCTAAAAGTAGATAAAGAGAACCCAGTTAAACAAATGAGACAAAAATATTATACTTGGTCATTTATTTATTGAGGAAAATGATCCAATATTACATATCTGTGAGTGGCAAAAGTATGTGAACCTCTAGGATTAGCAGTTAATTTGAAGGTGAAATTAGAGTCAGGTGTTTTCAATCAATGGGATGACAATCAGGTGTGAGTGGGCACCCTGTTTTATTTAAAGAACAGGGATCTGTCAAAGTCTGATCTTCACAACACGTTTGTGGAAGTGTATCATGGCACAAACAAAGGAGATTTTTGAGGACCTCAGAAAAAGCGTTGTTGATGCTCATCAGGCTGGAAAAGGTTACAAAACCATCTCTAAAGAGTTTGGACTCCACCAATCCACAGTCAGACAGATTGTGTCCAAATGGAGGATATTCAAGACCATTGTTCCCCTCCCCAGGAGTGGTCGACCAACAAAGACCACTCCAAGAGCAAGGCGTGTAATAGTTGGTGAGGTCACAAAGGACCCCAGGGTGACTTCTAAGCAACTGAAGGCCTCTCTCACATTGGCTAATGTTCATGAGTCCACCATCAGGAGAACACTGAACAACAATGGTGTGCATGGCAGGGTTGCAAGGAGAAAGCCACTGCTCTCCAAAAAGAACATTGCTGCTCGTCTGCAGTTTGCTAATGATCATGTGGACAAGCCAGAAGGCTATTGGAAAAATGTTTTGTGGATGGATAAGACCAAAATAGAACTTTTTGGTTTAAATGAGAAGCGTTATGTTTGGAGAAAGGAAAACACTGCATTCCAGCATAAGAACCTTATCCCATCTGTGAAACATGGTGGTGGTAGTATCATGGTTTGGGCCTGTTTTGCTGCATCTGGGCCAGGACGGCTTGCCATCATTGATGGAACAATGAATTCTGAATTATACCAGCGAATTCTAAAGGAAAATGTCAGGACATCTGTCCATGAACTGAATCTCAAGAGAAGGTGAGTCATGCAGCAAGACAACGACCCTAAGCACACAAGTCGTTCTACCAAAGAATGGTTAAAGAAGAATAAGGTTAATGTTTTGGAATGGCCAAGTCAAAGTCCTGACCTTAATCCAATCGAACTGTTGTGGAAGGACCTGAAGCGAGCAGTTCATGTGAGGAAACCCACCAACATCCCAGAGTTGAAGCTGTTCTGTATGGAGGAATGGGCTAAAATTCCTCCAAGCCGGTGTGCAGGACTGATCAACAGTTACCGCAAACGTTTAGTTGCAGTTATTGCTGCACAAGGGGGTCACACCAGATACTGAAAGCAAAGGTTCACATACTTTTGCCACTCACAGATATGTAATATCGGATCATTTTCCTCAATAAATAAATGACCAAGTATAATATTTTTGTCTCATTTGTTTAACTGGGTTCTCTTTATCTACTTTTAGGACTTGTGTGAAAATCTGATGATGTTTTCAGTCATATTTATGCAGAAATATAGAAAATTCTAAAGGGTTCACAAACTTTCAAGCACCACTGTAGGTCTTTTACTGTTGCACATGAAGAAACAGAAAGGCCATCCAGAGTTACTGTGATGATCAGAAAACCTACTTCTAGCTGCATGTGGTCCGAGTACAAGAACTTCTGTCTTGTCAGAATTAAGCAGAAGGAAGTTAATAAACATCCAGTGTTGAATGTCCTTTACACATTCCTCAGTTCGATTAAGCTGGTATGTCTCATCTGGTTTTGCAGAAACATACAACTGTGTGTCATCAGCAGAATAGTGGAAACTCACACCTTGCTTATGGATAATATCACCCAGAGGTAACATATATAAAGAAAACTGCAGTGGCCCTAAGACAGAACCTTGTGGAACACCAAACTTTACCTCTATATGTCTGGAAATATCACCATTTACATCAACAACCTGAAAGTGATCAGTTAAATAAGACCTGAGCCAGGAGAGGGCCGTTCCCTTAACTCCCAGAACATTTTCTAGTCTATCCAGGAGAATGGAATGATCAATGGTGTCAAAGGCTGCTCTAAGATCAAGCTATACAAGCAGTGAGACAGCCCTGATCAGATGTCAACAGTAGGTCATTTACTACTTTAACCAGTGCTGTCTCTGTGCTATGATGAGGTCTAAATCCTGACTGATACATTTCATGGATGTTATTCACATATACATATGAGCATAACTGCTGTGCCACAGCTTTTTTGAGGATCTTGGAGATAAAGGGGAGGTTTGATATTGGCTGATAATTGGACAGCTGACAGGGGTCGAGGTCAGGTTTTTAGATCAGTCAGTTTGATAACTGCTAGTTTAAAGGATTTGGGTACATAGCCAATTCTAAGGGAAGAGTTTTAGAAGCAGTTCAGTTACTTCTGGCATTATCTGTTTGAAGTCGTGTAGGGATCTAGTATACAAGTTGAGGATTTTGATGTGGAGATTAATGGAATTAGTTCGATTTCTCTAAGGAGAGTAAAACATTCTGTAGGTGCAATTGGTCTTAAGTGATCAATCTCATTAAATCAGTCTCATTAATAATACCATTAATTTTGGTATTTAATAATAAATTACCAAACAGCCAAATTATGGTATATTCCAAATTATTATGATCACTTCCAGTGCAGCAATAATGTATCACTTACCAAGCTACAGACAATAGCACTCATACACCTCAGAATTCTTTGAGATTGGATGACTTCAAAAATATATAGAAGCAACACAGACACAGTTTAACAATTAATTGAATTTATTATAACAAAGATATCAAATGGGTAATGGCAGTTGAATTACATTCAAATATGATCCGCAAAATATAAATATATATATATATATATATATATATATATATATATATATATATATATATATATATGTGTGTGCGAGGGGAGAGAGAGAGCAAGGGGGTGCATGTGTGTGTGCATGTCTGTGTGTGTGAAGGAGAGAGAGAGATCAAGGGTGTGTGTGTGCACGACTGCGCAGTATGGGAAGGAGGAGACAAAGATGGTTTGAATGTGAGCGCGGGAGAATGCGCTGTAAGTTTGAAATGAATCAGGCCTTGGAATGTTATCTAAGGTGTGTGTGTGTGTGTGTTGGGGGAGGGTGACGACCTCGTGGTCGAGACAAAGGAATCCCACCTCATGGTATTCTAACCCACTACTTATAACATTACCAAATTCACTGAAATCTTGATGAGGTCAAAATATGTGTAATAATGAAATTAAAAGTGTTAGGAAGGATAGCAAAAGCATGCAACAGCCTATCTATTAACAATTGAGAAATCAAAAATAGAACAATGATCAATTCAACACGCTGAGTGTCTACAGTGTGCACAATTAAACCATTCCTGAATTTAAATTCACACTACTTCATAAAGCTAATTCCTAAGACTAGTTTTGCCCAAAATGCCAGTCTTACTTCAGTATTTGCTCCTATGTAGGAATACAGAGAAGCTCCGAAGAGGCTGGAGTTCACAGGAGCTCGTAGAGGCTTCTGTAGAAAGCAGAGAATTCTTGGTCCAATGCTTCGTCGTTCATAAGGAAGAGTCTCTGCTCAATAATGTGCACAGCGATTAAGTCAGAAGGAATCTGGTCGCTTCTAACTTTTAATTAAACTGCTTTGGGCGGCAGTCGTAATGTTACTTATAATACAAATAAAACCGGTTATAACTCAACCAAGAGAGAGAGCGCAACTCAAGTAGTTTTACCATGGCCAGTGGTAAATGAAAGCGCGCTAAATCTCTTTTCTTGCAAGAAAGACGTCTTTATCTTGGGTGTTCTGATCAGCAGAAAGTCTCTATGTCTGTGTGATGAGTTCACACAGTGCCAAAAGAGGAAGACGGAAGTGTGGTTGAGTCACTTATGGGGTTAGTGAGGATGTGACGTAGGTAATCCCGCCCAGGCGTGACGTAGGTCATCGCGGAAGTTGGTTGATGGGATCTGTAGTTCTTCGACGGAATGTGACTATCCCTACATTCCCCCTTTTGGTCTCAGGGGTATGACAGAGTCATAGCACTGAGAGCACAGTACCGTACAGTCCACATGTTCATAGTCCTTGAGGTCGCATCCTCCATACAGTTCAGGGTGTCCTGTGAAACCTGTGTAACTCATGAATCCTAGTAAGAAAGTTGGAGGCAGAGGCATTTGGGCATGTAATCAGGCTATAGGCATTTGGGCATATAATCACTCTATCTAACTAGGTCAAAATCACATCTATAA
This sequence comes from Neoarius graeffei, assembly GCF_027579695.1. NCBI lineage: Eukaryota > Metazoa > Chordata > Actinopteri > Siluriformes > Ariidae > Neoarius > Neoarius graeffei. Next base: position 2,012,593 of record NC_083586.1, read on the forward strand.
AAAAACATTAAACATGAAGTAACTATGTAGTGTTTAATTTCCTATGCATAAAAACAAGAAAAGAGAAGGAATGAGGGAAAGAAAAGAAGTATTAGTGCTTGGGTTAGTAAGCCTAGTCTTCTGGAAAGGTAATAGCAGCGGGTGGTCTGGCCAGAAAGCATGCGCTACTGCGGCTAAAGCTGTCAGGGATGCAGACCATCTAATCCAGCTTGGTGTGTAGTGTGTATGCGATGCCAGCGGTTAAGACCCAGCCACTGAGAAGAAGTCCCAAAGCAATCAGACGTATAGTAGATCCTAGATCAGATGACTCTCTGACCTGGTTGCAGGAGACCATAGTCGAAATTCCAGTCTGGCCTAAACTAAATTTCACCGTTTTGGTCCCTTCAACCAGTAGTTGCTGTTGAAAGGTGTTATTGATCTCAAGATCATAACCTTGAAATGCGTCTATCATTTCAATCTCAGAATCGTACCTATCAGTACTAAGATGGTGTAGGGTGATATCGCCTACGTGAATGGTGGCTCCCTGTGGTACACTAAGGAACACCGTTTGGTTTGGGATTTTCATTCTGGTGGCTGTGTCGTGCTGATCATATGACATCAAGACTTCAGTTTTTGGAGTGTTAACAACCCACCGATTACCAGCTCTCTCTACTCTAGTTTCTATATCCTCGTCCTTTATGGACATTTGACCTACACACTTTTGTTTGGGCGCTTTTGCCCTCAAACCGCACAGGCGATCTGTAGTGTCTCTAATGAATGGGTTGCTTGGGCAGAACCAGTGGATGTCTTTAGTGGAGGCGCACATCTCTAGGTTGGGAATAAAGTAGACAGAGGTGCTGTCATCATGGAATGCTACCATGGGTGGTGTCTGTATGCATATACGGGCATTGTTTTCCAGAAACCCACGTTGTGGACAGACTTGAGTCTATATATGTTGTTTTTCTCAATGAGGGGTAGATTCAGCATGAATCCTATCTCTAAGTCTTGTGGATTCACAAAAATGGGGATAGTGCTGCCAAGACTATAGGCCAGGTGTATTTGCGATGAATACACATTAGTAGTAGTAGCGGATTTTAGTATTTTATCTACCATGACATACAGAAGGGTTATTACTTTATTGGGCTGGTAAGTCTGACTGGGAATGTTAGTGTACGCTTATGGGTGAGTGAGGCGTACAAGCTAGGTGGACAGGATGGGCCTAGCTATCGTCCCCCCCTTTTGGAGTGAGGACTGTTAAAAAGGCTTGATTTGATCGCTATGGATCCATCGATATGAGGGCGTTTGATTAGGCCTGGATGTCCTAATGCGATACGCGACGGGGAACAGTTTTCCCACAATCGAAAGGTCCTGACCAGTATGGTAGGAACTTCCTTGAGGTTCAGTCATAGTAGGCCTTTTGTCCTTTTACGCTCATTTCGAGATTCTTTTGGGGACATACAAAGGTTGACTGTAGGTGGCATTGTAGATCGGCGACATATTGATGTGCGGTGTATGCAGTTGCAACGCTCATGTCCTCTGGTCTGTACAGGAGATGCAGTGGGAGAACCATCTCCCACCCAGTCATCATCTCAAAGGGTGTGACTCCAGTGGTGCGATGAGGGGTGGACCTAATGGCCATTAGCACCAAGGGAAGTTTCACATCCCAGTCTTTACCATGGTAGGTGACATACTTCCGTGGCATGCTCACAATGGTTTGATTGGCTCGTTCAACCTGACCAGAGGATTGAGGGTGGTACGCGATATGGAATTTTGCCTCAATGCCTAACATGTTCCACAGCGCAGCCATTACACCAGCAGTGAAATGGGTGCCTTTGTCTGAGTCGATGGATAGAGGGAGGCTTTTCTGCACAAATACGGGGCAGGAATGGCTTTGACACAGTGTGTCAAACAAAGTCTGGCTGATGGCTGACTTCTCAGACCAAAGCGTTATAGCTGCATTGAGGACCATGGTCCCATTGACTCGCACTTCACCTGATAGGATAGGGCAGTACATAGCTGAGGTTGAGTTACTCAAGGAACAAAGGAAAAAGGCGTGGTTTTCCAGAGAATTGTAGCCACTAGGGGGATTCGCGATGTCGGGTGTTTCGACACCAGACTCGGCGTACAAAGACATGAACTGAAGTTCATCGGAAATTTGGTCTCCCATGGCGCTTGGTTGGTCGGTGTCTGCACTAATCTCATCGCAATGGGCTTGTGCATGTTTTGTGGGATCCAATGACTGTGGGGTCGTGATTTGGGCCCACAATTGACTGCGACGACAAACAATGAGTGGTGCCAACCTGTCGAGTAGGTCTTGGCCAATCAGTAGTTTTCCCATACCCACAGAGCAGGTGTAAGTGGGATGTATGATTGACATGTATTGAAATGTGAGTTCCAACCATGCCATTTGTGTTACTGGGGCTTTGTTCTGCACGAAGCTGACTAAGTTTATGTTGCAGGGCTTGGTTGGGATTGGGTCACCTTGTGAGAGCCGTGTCTGAGAGATGGTGGTGAAGACTTTAGCGCACATGAGAGGTGCGTTTTGTGTTTTTGCCTTCACCACCAGGGGGGGCCCTACATCCTGACCATCGCCTGCTGTTTCACAGGGATCTCCTCCCCCTTTCACGAGATATACTCATGGTTCCTGGCCTAGTCATGCCAGCAGGGGCCTCTGTCATCTTTCTTGGGCTCTTTTGTTTTATCTGTTGAGGGGTCTGACCTCTTCTGTAACAGTCCTTTAATCTCAGCCAACTGGGCTTTTAAAGAATCCAGCTCTGAGCAGAACTCACCAGGTTGGTCTGAGTCGCTGTGTCGGTCATCTCTACCCCTACGTGTAGAGCTATGGTCGGAGCGCTCCTGCCGTCTCTGGCCAGAGTGGGGATGACGATCTTACTGCCAATCGCCTTGTTCCTTATGACCATTTTCATCTGATGAGCGGTTGCCATGGTCACTGTGGCCTTGCCTTTGGTCTCTCCTGGCCTTACCTTGCTGATTCTTCCACTCACCCTGGTGATGGCTTGGCACGGGGCGGTTCGGACCGGGATTTCTCCAGGGGGGTCTCCCTTTTGGAGCTTCACCTCCTTCTAAGGCTAGCGGGGGCCTGTCCTCACCCTGAAGACTAAGAACCCTGGGTTCATCATAATTTCTGTCTGTGGTTTTGACAATGGTCTCCCAGGTCATTTGGGCTAGTTGCCTAATTTCCCTCATTGAGTAGAAACCTTGTCAACACGTCAGTGTGACTTGGGTCCGCACGCTTGGGTGGAGGTTATGTTAAAAGAGGGATTTGAAGCCTCTATCTTCTTCCAAGCCTGGTGCGCTACTACCCTGGAAATAGGCAGTACGTAGCCATCTATAATATTCATGAGGCACCTCAGACCGTTTCTGTTTAATTTGTATGGCACACAATGTCGCAGAGGTTTCATCCGTGTACAGCGCATATTCTTCCCTCATGTAATTCCGAAGTTTTGAATAGCTATCGCGAACGTTTGGGGGTAGAGTCTCTAAAAAGGCATGAATGCTGCTACTGGAGGTCTTCCAGATCAGTTTAAGTTTCTCTCGCGTTGTGGCTTTCGGCAGGTCCATCAAGCATCGGTCAATTTCTCGCAAATAATCATTTACATTTGTTCTTTTATTATCAGGATTGAATCGCTCAACATCTTTGGCAAGTAGGTCAGTTTGCCATATGCAGAGGGCTTGGTGCACGTCCTTGTGCGGCCTCCTTGGCTCTCCTGAGTACTCACTATCTGAGCTACTCTGGTATCGCTCCCATTTCGCACAAGATGCGTAGTATGATTCATCCGAAGATGGATCAGGGATACTGTAACGCACTGACCTGGGTGTGCTACGGGTCTGGGCTCGGGATGAGCACAGTACGGCTCCACCCTGGCTAAACGATGACGGAGTCGTGTAGCGAGTTGATGGAGTTTGGCGGGATGTCTGGTTCTCGACCAGGTAATCCACGGTGTCCGGTTCGGACGCCTCTTCCCGCTCTGAGCTTCGGCGCATTGTTGGGGGTCTTTCACACCCCTCGCGCCCTTCTTGGGGGGTCTGCTCCTTGGCAGCCCTTTTGGCAGCCTTTTCAGCTTTCTCTAGCCTTTCAGCACAATCATCAAGGGAGTTCTTCAAGAGCCCACGCTCCCTATATAAATCATTGACATCGGCTGCCAGCTCAGCATTGCTGGTGGTCAGCCTGTCAACCTCTCCATGGAGGTGTCTGATTTCTAAATCAGTATCTTGGAAGTGGAACAGGAATAGCCTACCTAGTGCCTCTTGGACACTAATAGTTCTCTTTGGATCTCTCATATGTTTTATTGAGTTAACTATGTTAATTTGGCATTCACCCTTACTCATGCTCCTAATGTTTGCTTTTTCGGAGGCAGAGCAGTGAATGAGGTCTGCGATGACGTCAAAGAGAGACACGTCTTGAGCGTTGTCTTCAACCTCTGAGACACGAGGGGATGCCATTTTGCTTAGGTTGGATACTAGGTAATTAATTAATCAGTGAGTCAATTTATTCATTAATTATTATTAATTAATATTAACTATGTAATTAATCAGTTGATAAAGTTTGATTTTTTTGTTTGGAAATGCTATGTCTTATCCTAAGTTATGAATAGGTTATTAGTATTTTGTGATAAGGTTATCACACTACTGTTAACCGTTTAACACACCTGGGGATGTACCTTGGCAGCTGCTTAAACAAACTGATAATTTATCTGTTGTTGCAACAATATTCAAGAAGTCAACAAACCAATCGCTTCACACGGGGCACCAATAATATATGTAGGTGCAATTGGTCTTAAGTAATCCATCTCATTAAATCAGTCTCATTAAATCATTAAATCAGTCTCATTAAATCAGTCTCATTAATAATACCATTAATTTTGGTATTTAATAATAAATTACCAAACAGCCAAATTATGGTATATTCCAAATTATTATGATCATTTCCAATGCAGCAATAATGTATCACTTACCAAGCTACAGCCAATAGCATTCATACACCTCGGAATTCTTTGAGATTGGATGACTTCAAAAATATATAGAAGCAACACAGACACAGTTTAACAATTAATTGAATTTATTATAACAAAGATATCAAATGGGTAATAGCAGTTGAATTACATTCAAATATGATCCGATATATATATATATATATATATATATATATATATATATATATATATGTGTGTGTGTATGTATGTATGTATGTATGTATGTATGTGTGTGTGAGGGGAGAGAGAGAGAGCAAGGGGGTGCATGTGTGCATGTGTGTGTGTGAAGGAGAGAGAGAGCAAGGGTGTGTGTGTGTGTGTGTGTGTGTGTGTGCGCGACTGCGCAGTATGGGAAGGAGGAGACAAAGAGGGTTTGAATGTGAGCGCGGGAGAATGCGCTGTAAGTTTGAAATGAATCAGGCCTTGGAATGTTATCTAAGGTGTGTGTGTGTGTGTGTGTGTGTGTGTGTGTGTGTGTGTGTGTGTGTGTGTTGGGGGAGGGTGACGACCTCGTGGTCGAGACAAAGGAATCCCACCTCATGGTATTCTAACCCACTACTTATAACATTACCAAATTCACTGAAATCTTGATGAGGTCAAAATATGTGTAATAATGAAATTAAAAGTGTTAGGAAGGATAGCAAAAGCATGCAACAGCCTATCTATTAACAATTGAGAGATCAAAAATAGAACAATGATCAATTCAACACGCTGAGTGTCTACAGTGTGCACAATTAAACCGTTCCTGAGTTTAAATTCACACTACTTCATAAAGCTAATTCTTAAGACTAGTTTTGCCCAAAATGCCAGTCTTACTTCAGTATTTGCTCCTATGTAGGAATACAGAGAAGCTCCGAAGAGGCTGGAGTTCACAGGAGCTCATAGAGGCTTCTGTAGAAAGCAGAGAATTCTTGGTCCGACGCTTTGTTGTTCGTGAGGAAGAGTCTCTGCTCAATAATGTGCACAGTGATTAAGTCAGAAGGAATCCGGTCGCTTCTAACTTTTAATTAAACTGCTTTGGGCAGCAGTCGTAACGGTACTTATAATACAAATAAAACCGGTTATAACTCAACCAAGAGAGAGAGAGCGCAACTCAAGTAGTTTTACCGTGGCCAGTGGTAAACGAAAGCACGCTAAATCTCTTTTCTTGCAAGAAAGACGTCTTTATCTTGGGTGTTCTGATCAGCAGAAAGTCTCTGTCTGTGTGATGAGTTCACACAGCACCAAAAGAGGAAGACGGAAGTGTGGTTGAGTCACTTATGGGCTCAGGGAGGATGTGACGTAGGTCATCGCGGAAGTTGGTTGATGGGATCTGTAGTTCTTAGATGGACTGTGACTATCCCTACAATTCTAATTGCTGATCTGATACAGTTATATTGTTAACTACAGGGTTACTTAAATTGTCACTTAAATTCTCTGGCCTTGAATTAGTAGTTTGAATTTTTTGTCGGATATTTTCAATGTTGTCATTTGAAAAATTTCATGAAGTTATTGCTACTACATATTGCAGGTGTGCATGTGTCTATAGTGGTCTTTTTCCTGGTTAATTTTGCTACAGTATTAAATGGGAATCTAGGATTATTTTTGTTATTCTCTATTAGGGTGGAGAAATATGTTGATCTAGCAGCACTAAGAGCTTTTCTATACTTCAGGAGAAATTTGAATGCTACTCCTTCTAAGCTAATTTGAATGCTACTAATTTTGTTTGATGTCATTTACGTTCCAATTTTCAAGTGGTCTGTTTTAAAGTGCAAGTGTACTTAGCACCAGGGCACTAATTTTTTCTAATAATTTTCCTTTTAAGTGGAGCTACATTATCTAAAGTATAGCAGAACATTAAGCATTCAGTTGCCTGATCAAGTTCTGTGGGGGCTGACAGTGATCCAGTCAAAGTTGGTAACTCTGGGAGATTATTTATGTTTAATACAGTAGCATGGTGAGGTGCATATATTATTGTTCAGACATATTTTGAATAAGATGAGATAATGATCTGATATAACTTCAGACTGTGGAAGTATGACTATATTTTTTTATATTTAACCCGAATGTTAGTATTAGATCAAGAGTGTGACCACCATTGTGGGTAGGTCCTATGACATTCTGATTAACCCCTACTGAATCTAAAATGGACACAAATGCTGTTTTCAAAGGGTCTTCTGGGTTATCAAAGTGAATATTAAAATCTCCAATAACAAAACATTTGTCTAAGGAAATGACCAGGTTTGAGATAAAATCCACAAATTTAGAAAGAAACTCAGAATATGGCCCCAGGGGCCTGTAAATAATAAGTAACAGAATTGACAGGGTGGACTTATTTTTTGAGACTACATACATTATATTTGTAGGAAGAACTTCAAATGTATTAAATTTATTGCCAGATTTTTGTGTCATGCCTAGATAATCATTATAACCATGATGCCTCCTCCTCCTTTGCCAGTTTGAGGAGGCTGGTGTATATAACTGTATCCAGGAGGACTAACTTAATTTAATGCTATATATTCATTTGGCTTAATCCATGTTTCTGTTAAACACAGTACATTAAACTCCTTATCAGTAATGAGTTCATTAACCATTAGCGCTTTAGATGTAAGAGAGCTAATATTTAATATCCCTACATTGAAATCAAAGGTGCTGGCAGTGGCTGTACAGTCAGTATGATCTAATTTTATATTGATTAGGTTACTAGAACAAACTCTGAGTATTTCTACTTTTTTGAATAGTTTGGGGAACAGACACAGTCTCATTGTAGTGGACCCTGAGTGACGACTCTGTGCAGCTAGCAGACAGTTGGTTTAACCTGTTTGTCTGCTCCCTGGCCTTGGCTCTGGATTGTCAGAAGTTAACTAGGCCTGTTCTGAGATGATGAGCTATGCTGCAAGAAATGAGAGCAGCACCTTCCCGAGTGGGATAGATACCGTCCTGCCCTAACAGGCCAAAAATGCCCTCAAAATTATCTATAAAGTCCACACTGTTTTCAGAGCACCACTTGGACAACCAGTAGTTCAGCAACCATAACCTGCTGTAAGCTACATTGCTGCGCCACATTGGGATGGGGCCAAAGCATACTACAGCATCGGACATTGCCTTTGCTAATTTAAACACCTCTACAAAGTTACTCTTAGTAACCTCATTCTGACGAAGGCATATATCATTAGCTCCTACAAGGATAACTATCTTTGAGAACCTGTGCTTGCCTTGTGTTTGACAACTTGTTCAGTGATGATTAGGATGCTTTAATATGGATTACCCTGTTTGGTTTGGTTAAAACAGGCCCTGGTGTGTTTACTTGTTTAGTGCGGTTTGTTACGGCTGGCACAAAATCTGTCAGTCAGTCCCTGGTGTGCAGGGCTGTTCTGTTGAAATGCATGAGATTTGTTATCATCTCATCTCATTATCTCTAGCTGCTTTATCCTGTTCTACAGGGTCGCAGGCAAGCTGGAGCCTATCCCAGCTGACTACGGGTGAAAGGCGAGGTACACCCTGGACAAGTCGCCAGGTCATCACAGGGCTGACACATAGACACAGACACACATTCACACTCACATTCATACCTATGGTCAATTTAGAGTCACCAGTTAACCTAACCTGCATGTCTTTGGACTATGGGGGAAACCAGAGCACCCAGAGGAAACCCACGCAGACACGGGGAGAACACGCAAACTCCACACAGAAAGGCCTTTGCCGGGCATGGGGCTCGAACCTGGACCTTCTTGCTGTGAGGTGACAGCGCTAACCACTATACCACCATGCCGGCCACTGTGACAAAGTATTACAATTATTGTTACAAATATTGCATTTTATGTAATACATAAAATACAGGAACATACAAATTACAGAGCATACAACATATTACATTGTTACATTTAAAGGGGAGAATTATGGTACAGGTTGTCGAGCAATGCCCCCTGACATCTTGGTTAGGACAGACACTCGTTGCAGTCTAGTACCAAGATTTGGCCAATTGCTCCCAGCTGCGACCAAGATGTGACCAACCAGAGGGCCTTCCTCTTCAAAGAATGGCCGTTTGCTTTCAGGTCATAGTTTCGACAGGATTATCTCATGGCTTTTTTTGTGTGTGTGAAAATCCCAACATCCTAACCTTGAAATCCTTTGTTGACGACAAGATTGCACCAGGTGCGTGTGGAGCGTCGGCAGCAATTTTGGTTTATGCATTGTTTTTAAATGTTTTGGGTTTTAGATTTGAAAATTGTTGTGAGTATTGCCGCAACTATTGTGGAAGTGTACTCATTCAAGAGTTTTTGGACAGAGATGGTCAATCCTCAGCAAATGCTGAAAAAAACTTTTTGGACATAGCAGTGTTGCTCTGATCACCATACAGTACAGTCTCACTGGTAAGGCAAATGGAGCCTGAGAAATGCGATAAGCTGATGCTTTTGGCACCATATTATCCATCTGTCTGTTGCTTTCTGGAGATATCCATCAACGTCCTGGCCCAAACAGCTAACACCAGCCAAATGCCAGCCACAGCAGTGATTGTCCTAACTGTGGAAAGGTGGTGAGAGTTAAGGTGAAAGCAGTTGCTTGTGACTTTTGTGATGTCTTTGTTCACATAAAATTTGCTGAGATCACTTTGAAAATGTATGATTTGGCCATAAGGAATAAATCTGATATTCCCCTGGTGTGTAATAGGTGCTGTTTGAATGAAACATGTCAGGCAAATCTGATTGATGGTCCAGAGGAGACAATGTGTTGTTCTGAGGACAGTTTGGATGATGCAAGGAATGATTGTGAGGCTGTTTTTAATCAGAAAGGACTTCATTTTATTCATATTAATGCAAGGAGTTTGCTGCCTAAGCTTGAGGAGATCAGGCACTTTGCGTCTACATCTAAGGCTGCTGTGATTGCTGTGTCGGAGACCTGGCTTGATTGTTCCATTCAAGATGTTGAAGTCAAGCTTGAGGGTTACTTCATCTACCAGCATGATCATAGCAGAAACAGAGGAGGAATGTGCCTGTTTATAAGAAATGATTTAACATATCTGCGGGTCGATCTTCAGGTGGAGGATTTGGAGACAGCATGGGTTGAACTTCTGCTTCGCAAGACCAAGCCCATTATTATTGGTGTTTGCTACAGACCCCCTAAGCAAACAGATTTTTATGAACTCCTTGAAACTGTCTGTTGTAAGAGTAACGTATGCATGGAGAAAGAATATATCATTATGGGTAACTTTAATACAAACCTGTTACTGCCTCTTAGTAGTCTGAAAGAATCCTTCTTAAATTTCTGTAAAATGTCTAGTTTGCAACTGTCAGATATGTGAGGGAAGTGGATGTAAGTGCAGAAGTAATCAGTTTAATAAAGTGCAGGGAATATATACAGTGCGCAGATACACACAGGCAAACAATCCAAATCGGCAGGCAAGATCCAAGATGTGAAACAAGCAAACGGTTGGGTGAGACGCATACAGGTGTAGGTATCATGCCGCCATTTTGTGTCTAAGAACTACAACTCCCAGTCCTCTTCCGCATGACCGGGATCATCTACGTCAGTCCGCCATGCGCGCATAAGTCCAGGCGGAAGCTCCGCTCTTTGTCTCTCGTGTCCGGATTCCAAGGAATCTAGACGCACAAAAGAGATGCTCTCAAACCCGAAAACGCTTCTTTCTTGCAAGATTCACCATGCAAGATTCGTTCTGTGCTTAACCACTGGCCAAGGTAAAAGTCCAGAATAGCGCGATCTTTAAACTCAACCTGAGTTACAACCGGTTTATTCGTATTAGAAGTGACGTCACGACTGCAGCTCAAACGCAGTTTTAATTTGTAATTAGGAGTGACCAGAATTCCTCCTGATTGAAGTTCTGTGCACATTAATCAGAGACTTTCCTTTCATCATGAACGACGCGTCGGATCAAGAGAAGTTCTCTGTCCACGGAATCGACTCATGGAATCGACTCACGTGCTTCATGAACAGCGAAGCTCTGCAACGGCGAACATCTTCTCAGAACTTTGCTAGAGGCAAGATATTGAGTAAAATATATTTGGGCATAATAATTAAGCTAGTTTTAGGAAGTTGCTTTATTGAAAGTGTGAATTTAAACCCAGGTTTATTCACTAAACTATTAGACGCAGCGTGTCGAATTGAATTGTTCTGTTTGTTTAATCTCATTTGTTTTCAGTTGATAGGCTGTGCATGTTTTTCTTTTATCTCTTACTAACATAATTATCTTAACACACATTTTGATCTTATTAAGAGTTCAGGGGTTGGGTAATGTTATGAGTGTGGACTCCTTTTGTTACTGAGAAAACACGTGCTCAACAGGCCTGACCAGGCCTGATACACTTTAGATAGCTTCCCAACAGCAACACGAAGCTAATCTGGGCCTACCTCGTGCTCAAACACATTTTGGTTAGCTATACAGAACTAGCCTTTTGTCTAAACACACTCAACATACCAAAACATCAGATAAGAACATTCCAAATTTTATAGCTCCCTCATACACACACACCTTGGGTCAGGCCTAGGGGCCTAACACACACACACACACACACACACACACACACACACACACACACCACATAAACACACATTTATACACACCTCACTGCTTGTATATATTGATTATTATTTTTATCTTTGTATAATAAATTCATTTATTATCAAAGCTGTGTGTATTCATCTTGTTGGTGTGAACAATATCTGAAGTCCCCAATCACAAAGAATTCAAAAAGGTGCAGGTTTATGTAATATAGTAAGTGATCAATAATAATTTGGAAATATACCATAATCTAGCTGTTTGGTAATTTATCCAGGATTAATGGAACGATTCACTAAATGATTCACTGAATTATTCACTTCAAATGAGACTGATTCTATGGTATGATTCAATTCAAATGAGTCAAAGTAAATGATTCAATGGGATTGATTCATTTTAATTATTAACCTTCAAATTTAATGAGACTGATTTAATGAGATTGATCACTTAATTTCAATAATTAACTGATTGCACCTACAGTAATTGGCGCCCCGTGTGAGGCGATTGGTTTGTTGACTTTGGAATATTGTTCAACGACAAAAACTATCAGTTGATTCAGCAACTGCTAAGATATTCTCAGATGTGTTAAAACGGTTAACAGTAGCGTGATAACCATATCACAAATACTCATAACCTATTCTTAATTTAGGATAAGAGAGAGCATTTCCAAACCAATAAACCTTATTAATTAATTACATAGTTAATGTTAATTAATAACGATTAATTAATAATTAACTCATTGATTAATTAATTATCTAGTATCCAGCCTAAGTAAAATGGCATCCCCTCGTGTCTCAAAAATGGAAGACAACGCTCAAGACGTGTCTCTCCTTGAGGTCATCGCAGATCTCATTCACTGCTCTGCCTCTGGAAAGGCAAACATTAAGAGCACGAGTGAGAGTGAATGCCAAAACAACATAGACAATTCAAACAAATATGAGAGAGATCCAAAAAGAACAACTTTTAGTGTCCAAGTGGCACTAGGTAAGCTATTCCTATCATACTTCCAAGATGCTGATTCAGAAATCAGACGCCTCCGCAGAGAGGTTGAAAGGCTGACTACCAGCAATGCCGAGCTGACAGCCGATAATAATGATTTACATAGGGAGCGTGAGCTCTTGAAGACCTCCCTTGATGATTGCACCGAACGGCGAGAGAAAGCCGAAATGGTTGCTAAGAGGGCTGCCCAGGAGCAGACCCCCCAAGAGCAGCGCGAGGGGCGTGAAAGACCCCCAACAATGCGCCAAAGCTCAGAGCGGGAAGAGGCATCCGAACCAGACACCGTAAATGATCTGGTCGAGGACCAGACACCCCGCCAAACTCCATCAACTCGCTACTCGACTCCGTCGTTTAGCCAAGATGGAGCCATCCTGCACTCATCCGGAGCCCAGGACCCTAGCACACCCAGGTCAGTGTGCTACAGTACCCCTGATCAATCTTCAGATGAATCAGGCTATGAATCTAGTGCGAAACGGGAACAACACCAGAGTAGCTTAGATAGTGAGTGCTCAGAAGAGACAAGAAGGTCGCACAAGGATGTGCACCAAACCCTTCATTTACGGCAAATTGACTTACTTGCCAAAGATGTCGAACAATTCGATCCCGACAATCAAAGAACTAATGTAAATGACTATTTACAAGGCGTGTTAGGAGAGAGCATGAAAGATGGAAGGGAAGGAGCTTAGAATTGAGGGTAGGAACACTGAATGTGGGAACACTGACTGGCAGAGTGAGAGAGTTAGCAGGTATGATGGAAAGAAGGAAGTTGGACATTTTGTGTGTGCAGGAGATGAGGTAGAAGGGAAGCAAGGCCAAGAACATTGGAGATGGATGCAAGTTGTTTTATTATGGAGTCGATGGAAAGAGAAATGGTGTTGGTATTGTTTTGAGGGGAGATTTGGTCAACAGTGTGATTGATGTGAAGAGGTTGTCAGAGTGATAGGCATGAAGGTGGAGATTCAAGGAGTGGTAATCAATGTTGTGTGTGCGTATGCCCCACAGGTTAGATGTGAGAATGAAGAGAGAGTTTTTCTGGGAAAAGACCGATGAAGTGGTAGAAAGTATACCAAGGGAGGAGCGCGTGCTGATAGGAGCAGATTTCAATGGACATAATATTTGGCGAGGGAAACAGAGGAGATGAGGACGTGATGAGCAGATACGGTGTAAGAGAGAGAAATGTGGAAGGGAAAATGGTGGTTGATTTTTCAAAGAGGATGAATTTAGCAATAGTCAATACATACTTCGAGAAGAAAGAGCAGCACAGGTGACGTTTAAGAGTGGAGGAAGATCTACACAGGTGGACTAATACTCTGTAGAAGGGGCAACCTGAAGGAGATTGGAGACTGTAAAATGATGGCTGGGGAGAGTGTAGCTAGACAACATCGAGTGGTCATGTGCAGGATGAGCTTGAAAGTGGAAAAAAAGGAACTGCGAAATAGTGGAGCCAAAGATTAAGTGGTGGAAACTAAAAGAAGTTGAACATCAGAAGGAGTTTAGGGAAGGAATGAGAAGAGCATTGAGTGGTAATGGAAGTCTGCCAGAAGATTGGGATACTACTGCTATACTAGTAAGAGAGGCAGCAAGGAAGGTCATCGAGAAGGAGGAAGGAAGACAAGGAGACATGCAGGGATGTGATTTTTCCGCAAATTCGCGGAATTCCGCTTTTTTCACCTCAAAATTTGAAAAAAAAAATTTCCGATTTTCCGCTCAAAAATCTGCATTCGTATCCTATTTGTTTCGACTTTCAGTAATTCCGTCATTGAGATGAAACGAGGTACGTGATTGGCCCATCGCTCTGTAACAACCAATGAATGCGCTTGTTAGATAGCTGTACGTAAGCTCGCTTCAAGCAAAGAGTTGAAAGATGGCAGCCTCCGTGATCGAGCGTAAAGATGCAAATCGAGTTAAAGAAATCAACAGAATAGTGAAAAACAAGTTCCGCTGGGAATGGTTGGAGAAAGAGGTTGCTACAGACGTTGGACATAAGACTGCGAGACATTTGTTTAGCGATTTCCTTCTTTGGGGAGAAGGCCGAGGTCTCTGGCTGTCAAGTTTGGGGATGCTGGGACCTCTTCTGCCTGAGCTATGAGCGTGCAAAGTCGGGCTGGAGCCCGGGATAGATACGAAACCTAAGCGGAGGGCCGCGGCTCGCCTCGGGGCGAATTACGTCCCGAGGCGCAGGGCTAGCGCGCCCTGCCCACGCTGGTTCTTTGGGGGGAGGGCAGAGGATTCTGGCTGTCAAGTTTGGGGATGCTGGGACCTCCCCTGCCCGAGCTACGAGCGTGCAAATTTGGGCTGGAGCCCGGGATAGAAACGAAACCTAAGTGAGTGAACACAGTAGTTTTGAATATCCTTAAGTGAGTGAACACTGGGGTTCTGAATATCCTTAAGTGAATGAACACTGTGGAGTTATGATTATCCTTTGGTGAGTGAACACTATAGAGTTATGTATATGAAGTTGACATTGCTAGAGTAGAAACTGCAGAAAAAAAGTGACTGATATGCTGGAACTGGACATGGATGCTAGCATCTTTTTTCTTTGAGAGTTCCTGAAGACTTGTGGATGAATTCTTATGTTGCATCATGTTTGTTTGAAAAGGCACATTTAGGTATGTTCAAATTCTACAGTAATTGAAAGTATAAATTTTGTTTTTCCTTATACAATTTTCTATTTATTCTAATGCAGATTTAATTTAGAATGACATTTTTAGGTTTCATGTTTTGGCTTTTTGTCAGTTAAGAATCATTGAATTTACTATAGGGGCTCAGAGTTGCATGTTGACCATTAAATTGGCTTGAATTTGTTAATCTTGACAAGTTTTTTCTTGTGTGTTTGCTTGCCATTTTAGTACAATTTTTAAGTCAGAAAACCCCAGAACCCAGGAGCTTCGGGGGGCTTCGCCCCCCCTTGTCCCCCCACCAGGGCGCTGCCCTGGACCAGCTGGGGGCCTATGGCCCCCAGACCCCCGGCTAAAATTTTCAGATAATTTCACCAGCCCCAAATCACATCCCTGGACATGGTGGTGGAACAAAGAAGTGCAGGAAGGGGGCGCCGTGGCTCAGTCGACTAAGGCGCCATACCATAAATCTGGGGACCCGGGTTCGATTCCGACCCGAGGTCATTTCCCGATCCCTCCCCGTCTCTCTCTCCAGCTCATTTCCTGTCTCTACACTGTCCTATCCAATAAAGGTGAAAAAAAGCCCTAAAAAAAAGTGCAGGAAATTATACAAGAGAAGAGGCTAGCAAAGAAGAATTGGGACAAACAGAGAGATGAGGAAAGCAGGTGGTTATACAGAGAGATGAGACAAAAGGCAAAAAGAGCGGTAGTGAAGGCAAAAGCAGATGCATACCAGGAGTTGTATGAAAGACTGGAGACCAAAGAAGGAGAGAAAGACCTGTACAGACTAGCTTGGCAGAGAAACAGGGAAGCGAGGGATGTACAGTGGGTAAGAGTGATATTATCTCTAGCCACTTTATCCTGTTCTACAGGGTCACAGGCAAGCTGGAGCCTATCCCAGCTGGCTATGGGTGAAAGGCGGGGTACACCCTGGACAAGTCGCCAGGTCATCACAGGGCTGACACAGACAACCATTCACACTCACACCTACGGTCAATTTAGAGTCACCAGTTAACCTAACCTGCATGTCTTTGGACTGTGGGGGAAACCGGAGCACCTGGAGGAAACCCACGCAGACAACATGCAAACCAACTCCGCACAGAAAGGCTCTCGTTGGCCACGGGGCTCGAACCCGGACCTTCTTGCTGTGAGGTGACAGCGCTAACCACTACACCACCGTGCCACCCCTGGGTAAGAGTGATGAAAGATGTAAATGGAAATGTGCTGACAAAGAGTGTACTAAGAAGGTGGAAAGAGTACTTTGAGGATTTATTAAATGAGGAGAATCCAAGAGAGAAAAGGTCAGATTCGTTGGAGACAGCAAATCAGGAAGTAGAGTTGGTTAGTAAGGATAAGGTGAGGGCAGTCATGAAAATAATGAAGACTGGGAAAGCAGTCAGACCAGATGGTATCCCGATTGAGGCTTGGAGATGTTTGGGTGAGATGGCTGTGGAGCTCCCAATGAGATTGTTTAATAAGATCTTAGAGAATGAGAAAATGCCAAATGAATAGAGAAAGTGTGTGTTAATCCCAATATACAAGAATAAGGGAGATGTACAGAGCTGCAGTAATTACAGAGGGATAAAACTGATGAGCCACACCATGAAGTTATGGGAAAGGGTATTGGAGGTGAGATTGAGAAGAGAGGTAGCAATCTGTGAAAAGCAGTACAGGTTTATGCCAAGGAAGAGCACATCAGATGCAATTTTTTGCTTTAAGAATGTGAATGGAGAAGTACAGGGAAGACCAGAGAAAACTACATTGTGTGTTTGTACACCTGGAGAAGGCATACCGATTGCCGAGAGAGGAGTTATGGCATTGTATGAGAAAGTGGAGTGAATGAGAAATACTAGTATATTAGAGTGGTGCAAGACATGTATGAGAACAGTGAAACAGCAGTGAGGTGTGCAGTTGGAACAACTGAATGGTTCAAGGTGAAGGTGGGACTTCATCAAGGATCTGCTTTTGAGTCCTTCCTTGTTTGCCATAGTGATGGATAGCTTGATGGATGAAGTGAGGCAAGAGTCACCATGGAACATAATGTTTGCAGATGATATTGTGATGTGTGGTGAGAGTAGAAAGGAGGTTGAGCTGGGTTTGGAGAGATGGAGGTACGTATGCATTGAAACGAAGAGGAACGAAGGTGAGCAGTCGCAAAACAGTAGCAGAATACATCAGTGAGAATGGGGATGAGAGTGTAGTGAAGATGCAAAGAGTAGACGTAAAGGAAGTTGGTGAATTCAAGTACCTGGGGTCAACTGTGCAGGAAAATGGGGGCTGCGATAGTGAGGTGAGAGAGTGTGCAGGCAAGGTGGAGCAGTTGGAGAAGGATTTCGGGAGTCATTTGTGATGGGAAAGTCCCAGCAAAAGTGAAAGGTAAGATGTATGACAGTAGTGAGACCAGCTGTGATGTATGGATTGGAGACAGTACCCTTAACAAAGAGACAGAAGGCAAAGTTGGAGGTGGTGGAGTTGAGGATGTTAAGGTTTGCAATGGGAGTGACAAGGTTGGACAGGATAAGGAACAAGCACATCAGAGGGACAGCACATGTGGAGAGCTTGGAAATTAAGCTAAGAGAGATGAGACTGAGATGGTATGGGCACATCCTGAGAAGAGATGCAGAGCACGTTGGAAGGAGAATGTTGAAGATGGAGCTGCCAGGCAAACGAAAATGTGGAAGGCCACAGAGGAGATACATGGATGTGGTGAGGGAGGACATGAAAGTGGCAGGTGTGGTAGAGAAGGATGTGGAAGACAGGGAGCAATGGAGACGAAAGTTCCGCTGTGGTGACCCCTAATCAAGAGCAGCAGGAAGAAGAATGTATAAATTTATTGGTTTGCCATTTCAACATCTTGCAACATATCACAAATCCCTTCACAACTTGACATCAGCAACATCTTGACATGATGTATGGCATGGATCCAACAAACTGCCTAGGAGGAGTTTGTTAAAATGCAACACATGTCAAAATGCACAAAACCAAAAATATCTCACTTCCTGTTGCGTGTGGCTGGTGCAATGTATACTGAAATTTTGTTTGAGTTGGGGCACTCCACCCACCTACCAAATTTGACACAGATAGGTGAAACTATATACCAGGCAGGAGTCTCCATGACATATGGCGGTGCTGTGACACACCTGGGGTCAAGCCCCTATCGCTGAGTTACAGTGCGGATGACTCGCATGTCTACCAAATTTCATGAGTTTTCAAACATGTACAGGGTGTCAAAGCTGTATTTTTGAACTAGGTGGCACTATGGAGTTAATGAAGCTGACCTAGTCTAATTTACCATATCACCTCAAATTGTGTCATAGGGCAAATGAACTTGCACAATTTCATGAGTTTTTACAAATCATAAGCCCCTCAAAACAGCACAAGAAAATTTCAAAATCCCACATTCCATCCAGCATGGTAGAGTTTCTGTTGGGTGGAGTCAAATACAACCAAGTGAGCTTTGTCCTGTATCACACGAGTATCGATATCACTAAATCTTTTGCTGATCTAAGCAACTTCATCTCAATCATAGCTTGTTCTGTCCATGTCCACATGGTGGCGCTATACCAGGGGATGTCTTTGGGCATGTCAATATCTTCAGAACCATGATATCCTACAAACTGTGAAGTTTGAGCCATATCAGGCAATGCATGTTGAATTTATGACTCACTTCCTGTGTGCGTGGCATAAATTTATTGGTTTGCCATTTCAACATTTTGCAAGATATTGCAAATCCCTTTGCAAGATAAAATTGGCAACATCTTGAGATGATGTCTACCAAATATGGCATGAATCCAACAAATCGCCTAGGAGAAGTACATCAAAATGTAACGTTTTGCCAATGGAGTCATTACTGTCCATGTCCAAATGGTGGCCCTACACCAGAGGGTGTACTTGGGAATGTGAATCCTTCAGAACCAGGATACACTTTTTGTTTGCATGGTGAAACATAAATTTATTGGTTCGCCATTTCAACATCTTGCAAAGGGATTTGCGATATATCGCAATCAATATCAGGAACACCTTGACATGTTGTATACCAAATATGACATGGATCCAACAAACCACCTAGGAGGAGTTCATTAAAACATAATGTGTCAAAATGCACAAAACCAGAAATATCTCACTTCCTGTTGAGTATGGCTGATGCAATGTATATTGCAATTTTGTTTGTCTCGGGGTACTCCACACAGCTACCAAATTTAATATGGATAGGTGAAATTATATCCCGGGCAGGAGTTTCAATAACATATGGGGGTGCTATGGAGTCCCCCGGACACACCTGGGGTCAGGCCCCTATGGCTTAGTAGCGGTGCATATGACTGATGTGGATATCAAATTTCATGAGTTTTCAAATATGTACAGGGTGTCAAATCTGTATTTTTGAACTAGGTGGCACTATGGAGTTAATGAAACCCAACTAAATGAATTTACCATCTCACCTCAAAATTGTATCAGAGTATATGCAAAGTTTCATGAGTTTTTATTCATGGTAAGCCCCTCAAAACAGCGCGGGTAAATTTCAAAGTCCCACATTCCATCCAACATGACTGACTTCCTGTAGGGCGGAGTAAAAAAAAATAAGTAAACTTTGTCCTGTATCACAAGAGTATCGATTACACAAGAGTATCTTGTGCTGATCTGAGCAACTTCATCTCAACCACAGGTTGTTCGTGGGGGCACTATAGAGCTCCAGGACTGATGATAAATATGGCATGAATCCAACAAACCGCCTAGGAAAAGTACATCAAAATGTAACGTTTTGGCAATGGAGTCATTACTCTCCATGTCCAAATGGTCGCGCTATGCCAGAGGGTGTATTTGGGCATGTGAGTGTCTACCAATTTTGACATGGATAGGTGAAACTATATACCAGGCAGAAGTCTCAATTACATGTGGGGGTGCTATGGAGTCCCCCAGACACACCCGGGGTCAAGCCTCTATCCATGAGTCGTAGTGGCCAGGACTAATTATGTGTACTAAATTTCATAAGTGTTTTGGCAATGGAGTCATTACTGTCCAGTTCCAAATGGTGGTGCTATAACACGGTCAAATTAGGCATGTAGATATCAAGAACCATTATGGCTTATAACGCATGAAGTTTTAGTGATATCTGGCAGCGCATGATGAATTTATGACACGCTTCTTGCTTGCATGGTGTAATGTATAAATTGATTGGTTCACCATTTCAATATCTTATAAGATATTGCAAATCCCATCACAATTTAAAATCAGCAACATCTTGACATCAGGTATACCAAATATGGCATGAATCCGACAACCCCCCTAGGAGCAGTACATTAAAATGTAACACGTCAAAACGCACAAAACCAAAAATATCTCACTTTATGTTGAGTATGACTGATGCAATATATATAGCAATTTTGTTCATCTAGGGGCAAGCTACACATCTCCCAAATTTGACAAGGATAGGTGAAACTATATACCAGGGAGGTGTCTCAATGACATGGGGGTGCTATGGAGTACCCCGGAGACACCTGGGGTCAAGCCCCTATTGCTGAGGAGCGGTGTGCATGACTGACGTGTACCAAATTTCATGAGTTTTTGCCCATGGGAACCACCTCCAAAATGGCAAAGTGTTGAAGAAAAAGAAGAAGAAAAATACTACTACTGATAATAATAATAAAAAGAGGATCCTTATGAATACTATAGGGCCTTGCACCTCCAGTGCTTGGGCCCTAAATATAGTCGCTAGTGGCGATAAAGTGCCCTCGCACATGAGAACATCCCAAAAACAATAGGGCATTGCACCAGGGGCCAAGCCTCTATCCCTGAGTACCAGTAGCCAGGATTGATGTGTGGACTAAATTTCATGAGTCAGCATTTTTCGGCAATGGAATCATTACTGTTCAGATCCAAATAGTGGCGCTACACAATAGGCTCACTTTGGGCATGGGGATATCGTTAGAAACCTGATGTCTTGGAACCTCTGAGATTTTAGCTATATCAGGCAATGCATGATGAATTTATGACACACTTCCTGTTTGCATGGCGAAACATACATATTTATTGGTTTACCATTTCAACATCATCCAAGATATCACAAATCCTGTCACAATTCAATCGACTAAAACAATGTGCATTTCAGTTTTGTTCATCTTGGGGCACCCCACACACCTACCAATTTTGACACTGATAGGTGAAACTATATACCAGGCAGAAATCTCAATGACGTGGGGGCGCTATGGATTTGGACACACCCAGGTTCAAGCCTCTATCCCTGAGTAGCAGTGGCCAGGACTGATGTGAGTACCAAATTTCATGAGTCAAAGTTTTTAGGCAATGGAATCATTACTGTCCAGGTCCAAATGGTGGTTCTATACCAGAGGGTCAAATTGGGCATGTGGCTATCGTCAGAACCATTGTATCCTATAACCTGTGAATTCTTAGCCATATCAGGCAATGCATGGTGAATTTTTCGAACATGTAGCCTGTTCGTGTGGCATAAGATAAATTTACTGGTGCGCCATTTCAACATCTTGCAAGACATTGCAAATCCCTTCACAACTTAAAATCAGCAACATCTGATAGCAGGGACGCTATAGAGCTCCAGGACCATGCCCAGTCCTTTGCTCAGTGTAACTTTGTGATTTTACGCACATTTGATCAGTGTGCCAAAATTTGAGAGTTTTCAAGCATCATAAGTGCCTCAAAAACAAATTCTTCCAGGGAGGGAAAAAAATTTAATAAAAAAAATTAATAATAATAATAATATTAACTGCCACCTTATTGTGGTGGAGGGGTTTGTGTGCTTGAATGATCCTAGGAGCTATGTTGTCAGGGGCATTATGCCCCTGTTAGGGTTTCCCAAGGCAGACAGGTCCTAGGTGACAGGCCAGACCAAGAGCAGTTCACCAAAACCCCTTACGGAAATAAAAAAATCAAGGACCGTGACGTCGCCCGGTATGGCGCAGCCGGGGCCCCACCCTGGAGCCAGGCCAGGGGTTGGGGCTTGTATGCGAGCGCCTGGTGGCCGGGCCTTTGCCCACGGGGCCCGGCCGGGCTCAGCCCGAAGCGGTGACTTGGGCCCGACCTCCTGTGGGTTCACCACCCACAGAGCTAGCCATAGGGGGCCGGTGCAGTGTGGATTGGGCGGCAGTTGAGGGCAGGGGCCTAGGCAACCTGATCCCCAAACACAGCGGCTAGCTGTTGGGACATGGAATGTCACTTCACTGGGGGGGAAGAGCCTGAACTTGTGCGGGAGGTTGAGAGGTACCGGCTAGAGATAGTCAGGCTCACCTCCACGCACAGCTTGGGCTCTGGAACCCAGCTCCTTGAGAGGGGCTGGACTCTCCACTTCTCTGGAGTCGCCCACGGTGAGCGGCAGCAGGCTGGTGTGGGCTTGCTTATAGCTCCCCAGCTCAGCCGCCATGTGTTGGAGTTTACCCCAGTGAACGAGAGGGTCGCCTGTCTGCGCCTTTGGGTCGGGGAGAGGGCTCTTGCTGTTGTTTGTGCCTACGGGCCGAATAGCAGTATAGAGTATCCAGCCTTCTTGGAGTCCCTGGGAGAGGTACTGAGAGGTGCTCAGACTGGGGACTCCATTGTTCTACTGAGGGACTTTAACGCTCACGTGGGCAATGACGGTGACACCTGGAGGGGTATGATTGGGAGGAACGGCCTCCCCGATCTGAACCCAAGTGGTGCTTTGTTATTGGACTTCTGTGCTAGTCACGGTTTGTCCATAATGAACACCATGTTTGAGCATGGGGTGTCCATAAGTGCACGTGGCACCAGGACACCTTAGGTCGGAGGTCGATGATCGACTTTGTTGTTGTTTCATCTGATCTCCGGCCCTATGTCTTGGACACTCGGGTGAAGAGAGGGGCTGAGCTGTCAACTGATCACCACCTGGTGGTGTGTTGGATCCGCTGGTGGAGGAGGAAGCTGGACAGACCTGGCAGGCCCAAACGTATGGTGAGGGTCTGCTGGGAATGTCTGGCCGAGCACTCTGTTAGGGAGGTCTTTAACTCCCACCTCCGGGAGAGCTTCTCCCAGCTTCCGAGGGAGGCGGGGGACATTGAGTCTGAGTGGACCATGTTCTCTGCCTCCATTGTTGACGCGGCTGTTCGGAGCTGTGGCCACAAGGTCTCCGGTGCCTGTCGTGGCAGCAATCCCCAAACCCAGTGGTGGACACTGGAAGTAAGGGATGCCATCAAGCTGAAGAAGGAGTCCTATCGGGCCATGTTGGCCTCCGGAACTCCTGAGGCAGCTGACGGGTATCGGCAGGCCAGGCATGCTGCAGCTCGGGCAGTTGCGGAGGCAAAAACTCGGAACTGGGAGGAGTTCAGTGAGGCCATGGAGGAGGACTATTGGTCGGCCTTGAGGAAATTCTGGCAAACCGTCTGGCGCCTCAGGAGGGGGAGGCAGTACTCTGCCAACACTGTTTACAGTGCGGGTGGGGAGCTGTTGACCTCGACTGGGGACATTGTCGGGTGGTGGAAGGAATACTTCGAGGGTCTCCTCAATCCCACCGTCACGTCTTCCATTGAGGAAGCGGAGGCTGATGACTCAGAGGTGGACTTGTCCATTACACAAGCCGAAGTCACTGAGGTGGTTTGCAAGCTCCTCGGTGGCAAGGCACCGGGGGTGAATGAGATCCACCCTGAGTATCTCAAGTCTCTGGATGTTGTGGGGCTGTCTTGGCTGACATGCCTCTGCAACATTGTGTGGTGGTTGGGGACAGTGCCTCTGGAGTGGCAGACTGGGGTGGTGGTCCCTCTTTTTAAGAAAGGGGACCGGAGAGTGTGCTCCAATTATAGGGGAATCACACTTCTCAGCCTTTCCGGGAAGGTTTACTCCAGGGTACTGGAGAGGAGAATTCGGCCAATAGTCGAACCTCAGATCCTGGAGGAACAATGCGGTTTTCATCCTGGTCGTGGTACACTGGACCAGCTCTATACCCTTCATAGGGTGCTCGAGGGTTCATGGGAGTTTGCCCAACCAGTCCACATGTGCTTTGTGGATCTGGAGAAGGCATTCGACTGTGTCCCTCGTGGTATCCTCTGGGGGGTGCTTCAGGAGTATGGGGTTCGGGGCTCTTTGCTAAGGGCTGTCCGGTCCCTGTACAAACGGAGCAGGAGTCTGGTTCGCATTGCCGGCAGTAAGTCAGACCTGTTTCCAGTGCATGTTGGACTCTGGCAGGGCTGCCCTTTGTCACCGGTTCTGTTCATAATTTTTATGGACAGAATTTCTAGGTGCAGCCAGGGGCCGGAGGGAATCCTGTTTGGGAACCACAGGATTTCATCTCTGCTTTTTGCGGATGATGATGTCCTGTTGGCTTCTTCAAACCAGGACTTTCAGCATGCACTGGGGCAGTTTGCAGTCGAGTGTGAAGCGGCTGGGATGAGAATCAGCACCTCCAAGTCCGAGGCCAAAGGTTTTTGACCGGAAAAGGGTGGCTTGCCTTCTTCAGGTTGGTGGAGAAGTCCTGCCTCAAGTGGAGGAGTTTAAGTATCTTGGGATCTTGTTCACGAGTGAGGGAAGGATGGAGCGTGAAATCGACAGGTGGATCAGTGCAGCCTCCGCAGTGATGCGGTCGCTTTACTGGTCTGTCATGGTGAAGAAGGAGCTGAGCCAAAAGGTGAAGCTCTCAATTTACCGGTCAATCTACGTTCTGACTCTCACCTATGGTCATGAGCTTTGGGTAATGACAGAAAGAACAAGATGGTGGATACAAGCGGCCGAAATGAGTTTCCTTAGCAGGGTGGCTGGGTGAGAAGCACAGTCACTCGGGAGGAGCTTGGAGTAGAGCCTCTGCTCCTCCATATCAAGAGGAATCAGCTGAGGTGGCTCAGGCATCTCTTTTGGATGCCTCCTGGACACCTCCCTGGGGAGGTGTTCCAGGCATGTCCCCCCGGGAGGAGGCCCCGGGGAAGACCCAGGACACACTGGAGGGACTATGTCTCTCGGCTGGCCTGGGAATGCCTCGGTGTTCTTCCCAAGGAGCTGGCCAAGGTGTCTGGGGAGAGGGAAGGTTGGGCTTCCATACTCAGACTGCTGCCTCTGCAACCCGGCCCTGGATAAGCGGAAGAAAATGAGATGAGAATAATAATAATGATAAGAAGAAGAAGAAACATGCTGAAAACAGTGCAGGCCTGCACCTTCGTGCTCGGGCCCTAAATATAGCCACCCATATCAATTTGCATACAGAGCAAACCGATCTACTGATGATACCATCTCCACAGTCCTCCACACTGAGCCACCTGGAACAGACGGGGACCACTGTAATGATGCTCTTCTTTGATTACAGCTCGGCTTTTAATACCATCATCCCTGACATCCTTGTGGACAAGCTGGCTGCCCTAGACTTTCCCCCAGCCACTTGAGCCTGGATCAAAGACTTTCTTACAAACTGCCCACAGACTGTCAAGATCGGCGCTCACAGCTCCTCCACCCTCACGCTCAGCACCGGCTCTCCACAAGGAGAGCCGGTGCTGAGCGTGAGGGTGGAGGAGCTGTGAGCGCCGATCTTGACAGTCTGTGGGCTGAGCCCTCTACTGTATGCCATCTACACCCATGACTGTACTCCCACCCACCCCACCAACAATAATTAAATTTGTGGATGACACCACCTTGGTGGGGTTCATAACTGGAAGGAATGAGTCGGCCTACAGGGACGAGGTGCAGCAGCTGGCAGAGTGGTGTGCCAAAAACAACCTGGCTCTGAACACCAAGAAAACAAAGGAGGTGGTCATGGACTTCAGGAGGCACAAAGCTGACCCTGCTCCCCTCTACATCAACGGAGACTGCATGTAGAGGGTCCACACCTTTTAAATTTTTGGGGACTTGTATCTTTGAGGACTGCTCCTGGTCAGCTAACACAACAGCCGTGGTGAGGAAGGCCCAACAGTAAATCCACTTCCTGAGAGTCAAGGTGCTCGGGCCCTAATAATGGTAAAAACATGCTGAAAACAATAGGGCTTTGCACCTATGGTGCAGGCACCTTGGTACTCAGGCCCTAATAATAAGAAGAATCAGATCGAAAACAATCGGGCCTTGCACCTCCGGTGCAGTGGCATCTAGTAGACCCCAGAGGCCTTGCACCTCCAGTGCTTGTGCCCTAAAAAAACATGCCGAAACAATAGGGCTTTGCACCTCAGTGCTTGGGCCCTAATTAGAATCAATAGGAAAAAAATAGGGCCTTGCACCTCTACTGCAGCAGCCCCTGGTGGACACCAGAGGCCTTGCACCTCAGTGCTCTGGCCCTAATAATAATAAGAAAAAGAAGAGGAAGAAGAAGAAGAAGAAGAAGAAGAAAAACATACCAACAACAATAGGGCTTTGCACCTACAGCTTTGCACCTCAGACCCTAAGAATAATAAGAATCAGAGTGAAAACAATATGGTCTTGCTAATCCACTGCTCAGGCCCTAAAAAAACATGCTGAAAACAATAGGGATTTGCACCTATGGCCTGCACCTTGGTGCTTGAGCTCGAATAAGAATTGGTCGGAAAAAAAATATGACCTTGCACCTCCAGTGCAGCAGCCTCTGGTGGACACTAGAGGCCTTGCACCTCCGGTGCTTGGGCCCTAATAATGAAAAAAACATGCCAAAAACAGTAGGGCCACCTACTGTTGGTGCTTGGGCCCTAAATAAAGCCGCTAGCAGCAATAAAGGGCCCTCATGCTCAAGGCCTATTGTTTTCAGCATGTTTTTTTCTTATTATTATTGTTTTTTTCTCCATGCACCAACTCGTTTTTGAGCTATCCTCTATTCCTTCGCAATTTATCATCTCGTATGTCTGAAGTTTGTACCTACCAACTTTCACGGAAAATCGATGAAGTGTATAGGAGAAGTGTGAAAGAGTATGTAAAAAAATAGGTTAAAAAACATCAGATTCCAAAAGGGCTGACTTCCTGTTAGGTGGAGCTAATGCAAACCAATGGGAAACATGTTTGCCTTAGTGAGGACAATGTTCCTTCCAAATGAATATTGAACAAGCTGTGTGGCAACCAAAGCAAAAAGTTTTTAAATGGGGCGCTACGTAGCTGATGATGCCAAACTATGCTAATTTACAATATTCTCAAAAGACATCTCACAACAAATGTCAGATGTCAATTCCATGTGTTTTTAGCCATCCTAAGCCCCTCCGAACAGCGCAGGAAAATTTCAAAATCCCAGATTCCATCCAACATTGGCCGCATTACGTCCTCGTCTGAGATATCCATTATTCCTTAACAATTTATCGTCGTGTGTCTGAAGTTTATTCCTACCTTCTTTTCAGGAAAACTGATGAAATGCCAAGGGAGAAGTGTGAAAGAGTATGTAAAAAATAGGTTAAAACATCACAAACTCCAAAATGTCCGACTTCCTGTTCAGCGGAGCTAATGTAAACCAATGGGAAATATGTTTGTCTTAGTGAGGACAATGTTCCCTCTGAAACTCATGAACATTGGATGAATGTTGTGGCAACCAAAGCTATAAATTTGAATCCAAAATGTTAGGGGGCACTATGACGTCTTCCACCAGAGGAGACAGCCACAACACTCCCACAGCTAGAAAGCACACTGATGAAACAGTATGACTGTAAAGTCAACCAACCTGTTGATCTGAGCCCTTTTCTTCATCTGAGCCCTTTTCTCCAACCACTGTGGGGGTGTCCCCTGAGCCGTCTCCTTCATCATCCCCCCACCCCTCACAACCTACTACGCCACAGCCTACACCTAGCTCTTCCCATTTACCTACCCAGCCACCACACTTTTGACGCACATACCATCATGCATCAAATTGCAAAGAAAAATTAAAGCATTGGTCCATCGTAGCATAATGTCCTGTGCTTTTTATAGGGGATTCAAATTTAAACAGGATCCCCACATTTCCCAACCTTAGAATCCAAAGTGACAGCTACCCCAGCGCTACCATTTACCATTTCCTCAAATTACTGGAACAAACTGCCCCTCTCTCCCAAGTGGAGTTGGTGGTCTTGTTGGTGGAGATTAACAATCTAGATCACGACCCCAAAAACACAAGCACAAAACAGGTTTCATTACTCTATAAACAGGTCTCCACAATATTTCCCAATGCTATCATTACATATCCCACTGAGTAACTTTTCATTCCTTCTTACACCACTACAAGCACGTAACCTTACCCAGATGAACACGTACATTAGCAGACATTTCCCCCATATACCCACTTTTCCACCAGAAACATTTTACACCACACATGACAAAATACTCTGGACATCCACTACTGTACATACCATTTTTACACACTGGTGCAATTACCTAAATTTAACCTAGTTCCCACCATACCCCTGGATCCCCCAAGCTATTTCCCATCTGCACCCACCCTCCTCCCACAAGACCCTGACACCACAAGACAGCTTAATCATGAACCTTTCCACCTCCTTCCACCTCACCCTTTCCAAAACATCCCTCATGGAGAGGGGGTTGAAATTCATTCCACACACTTCACACCTCCACCGGGTGGAGCTGCAAAGGGACATCCATGATTACTATCACAGACTTAAATTAATCAATTACTTCTCATCAGATAACACCCATACCTTCACCCCATTCATTTTCCCCTCTATCTGGGAACCAACGCAGTCCCAGATAGATGGGAAACTGTCGCCTTATCCAACAGGACACAAACATACTTTTCCATTTCCTCAGGAAACCCCCCCCCCTTCCCACACACACACACGATTCACCATAACCTTTCAATTTCTGAACAACAGGCCATCAAGCAACTTCAACACAACAAAAATATATAGTCACAAAACCATAAATATAAATAAAGATAAAGGTTCAAAAATCATAATTATGGACATCCACCACTATCTACAAGAAGCTAACAGACAGCTATCCAATCAGAAATATTATCAATCCATCTCTCATTCCACACAACTTGTAGCACAATATCAAATCAGTCAATTAATCACCTCCCTTCACCAGCAACACTATCAATTCACAGGATTCTAACTAGACCAAAATATCTACGTAGTGGCACCAGTCATAATCAGACAGCTATCAGACATAATCAGACAGTCATAATCAGTCATAATCAGACAGCTATCCAATCAGAAATATTATCAATCCATCTCTCATTCCACGCAACTCGTAGCACAATATCAAATCCGTCAATTAATCACCTCCCTTCACCAGCAACACGATCAATTCACAGGGTTTTAACTAGACCAAAATACCCGCATAGTGGCACCAGTTATAACGGCCAGGGGTTTGGGGGCCACCTCAGACCCCTGAAAGCTCACGGGTTCTACATGCTCGGAAATGCATTCTAGCATATTCCCTGGGACTTGCAGGCCTCCCTGAAAGTTACTCTCTTTTTTTGGCAATATTAGATTTTTTGCCAAAAGTTGCTGTGATTTGTTTTTGATTGAAGACTTACTACAATTAATATTCAATTATATAAGTGACATTTATTAAATAAAAATAAAACAACCAGTTCACCAAGTGTCACATACATTAGCAGACATTTCCCCCATATACCCACTTTTCCACCAGAAACATTTTACACTACACAAGACAAAATACTTTGGACATCCACTTAACATACCATTTTTACACACTGGTGTAATTCCCTAAATTTAACTTAGACCCCACCATACCCCTGGATCCCCCCCAATCCACTTCCTCTCTGTACCCACCCTCCTCCCACAAGACCCTGACACCACAAGACAGCTTAACCATGAACTTTTCCACCTCACCCTTTCCCAAACATCCCTCTTGGAGAGGGGGTTGACATTCATTTCACACACTTCAAAATAAATACTACTATTGACCATTAAAGCACTGAATGGTCTCGCACAACAGTACCTGAGTGAACTTCTGGTCCTCTATGACCCGCCACGCCTACTTAGATCAAAAGGTGCAGGCTAGCTGCTGGTACATCGTATAGTGAAGGCTACATCAGGTGGCAGAGCCTTTTCTTACAAAGCCCCACAGTTATGGAACAGCCTTCCAAGTAGTGTTCGAGAATCAGACACAGTCTCAGTGTTTAAGTCTAGGCTGAAAACATACAGTGGGGCAAAAAAGTATTTAGTCAGTCACCAATTGTGCAAGTTCTCCCACTTAAAAAGATGAGAGAGACCTGTAATTTTCATCATAGGTATACCTCAACTATAAGCGACAAAATGAGAAAAAAAATCCAGAAAATCACATTGTCTGATTTTTAAAGAATTTATTTGCAAATTATGGTGGAAAATAAGTATTTGGTCAATAACAAAAGTTCATCTCAATACTTTGTTATATACCCTTTGTTGGCAATGACAGAGGTCAAACGTTTTCTGTAAGTCTTCACAAGGTTTTCACACACTGTTGCTGGTATTTTAGCCCATTCCTCCATGCAGATCTCCTCTAGAGCAGTGATGTTTTGGGGCTGTCGCTGGGCAACACAGACTTTCAACTCCCTCCAAAGATTTTCTATGGGGTTGAGATCTGGAGACTGGCTAGGCCACTCCAGGACCTTGAAATGCTTCTTACAAAGCCACTCCTTCATTGCCCGGGTGGTGTGTTTGGGATCATTGTCATGCTGAAAGACCCAGCCACATTTCATCTTCAATGCCCTTGCTGATGGAAGGAGGTTTTCACTCAAAATCTCATGATACATGGCCCCATTCATTCTTTCCTTTACACGGATCAGTCGTCCTGTCCCTTTGCAGAAAAACAGCCCCAAAGCATGATGTTTCCACCCCCATGCTTCACAGTAGGTATGGTGTTCTTTGGATGCAACTCAGCATTCTTTCTCCTCCAAACACGACAAGTTGAGTTTTTACCAAAAAGTTCTATTTTGGTTTCATCTGACCATATGACATTCTCCCAATCCTCTTCTGGATCATCCAAATGCTCTCTAGCAAACTTCAGACGGGCCTGGACATGTACTGGCTTAAGCAGGGGGACACGTCTGGCACTGCAGGATTTGAGTCCCTGGCAGCGTAGTGTGTGACTGATGGTAACCTTTGTTACTTTGGTCCCAGCTCTCTGCAGGTCATTCACTAGGTCCCCCCATGTGGTTCTGGGATTTTTGCTCACCGTTCTTGTGATCATTTTGACCCCACGGGGTGAGATCTTGCGTGGAGCCCCAGATCGAGGGAGATTATCAGTGGTCTTGCATGTCTTCCATTTTCTAATAATTGCTCCCACAGTTGATTTCTTCACACCAAGCTGCTTACCTATTGCAGATTCAGTCTTCCCAGCCTGGTGCAGGGCTACAATTTTGTTTCTGGTGTCCTTTGACAGCTCTTTGGTCTTGGCCATAGTGGAGTTTTGAGTGTGACTGTTTGAGGTTGTGGACAGGTGTCTTTTATACTGATAACGAGTTCAAACAGTTGCCATTAATACAGGTAACGAGTGGAGGACAGAGGAGCCTCTTAAAGAAGTTGTTACAGGTCTGTGAGAGCCAGAAATCTTGTTTGTTTGTAGGTGACCAAATACTTATTTTACCGAGGAATTTACCAATTAATTCATTAAAAATCCTACAATGTGATATCCTGGATTCTTTCCCCCCCATTCTGTCTCTCATAGTTGAAGTGTACCTATGATGAAAATTACAGGCCTCTCTCATCTTTTTAAGTGGGAGAACTTGCACAATTGGTGGCTGACTAAATACTTTTTTGCCCCACTGTATCTGTTTAGTCAAGCCTTTTGTTAATGGTGTTTATGAGGTAAAGGTGTAGCTCTGGAGGGTCCTCAGACATAGTGTGTTTTGGTAAACTGGGATGTATGGATGCTGTCAATCCCAACTCGCTTGCCCACTTGAGTTTGTTGACTGTGTAGTGGCTGGCTGCTTTATATCCCGGGGCTCCCTCATGCCTGTGTTACCTTCTGGCTCTCCTCTTTTAGTCATGCTCTTATAGTTAGTTGCTGGAGTCCCTGCTTGTACTCAGTGCAATATGTATATAGCCTGGCTAACGTGACTTCAAAGCTCTCCGAGCATTTGGTCTGGCCAAGCTATTAAATCAAACCATTTCCCAGAGCCCGTGGTTGACCCGCCTCCCTGAAATGCCTCAGTTTGCTACTGGTTGAAGCCGGAAAAGGCTGTGACGAAGCTTAAACCAATCACATCACTCTTTCCCTCTGACGTATGTGATGCGACGGGGCTAACTGGTAGATTAAACTCTTACCGAAGCCGGTCGGGAGCAAGGCGAAAACGTCCTTCCTTTCAATAAATACCTCCAGGGCTGCTCTTTGCTCCATTTTCAATGAGAACTTCCTGTTGAATGCTTTCAATACAGCATCTACCGCTGTGTTAAAGGCTTGCCGCTGCTCCATGTTCGTGATGTGAATAAAGCGCTTCCGGCATAGATACTGTAAACAATCTATGGCTTCCGGTCGCAGTTCTACTACGTCACTGCCTTGAACACGCCTCTACCCAGGGCCGTTGGAGATGCTCAAAGTTGATTGGTTCCCGATTTTTCGGGAGCTTGGAAAGGCTGTAGATAGCCTGCCTGGCCAGACTAAGCTCGGAACAGGCCCTCGTGTTGCGTCACGCTTAGGATGGGCGGGCCCAGGCTAATATGTATACTGTTCCTACTTATTCAGGTGACATTGGGCATACCTAACAACCTGTGTTTTCTCTCTCTTCTCCCCCCCCAAATCTGTCCCTCTGAGTTACATGTCAGTCCTGGGATCGAGAGTCTGACCTCTTCTGCTCCTCGAACCTGCCTGATCCATCTTGGTGCCCTGTGTCTGGCTGGAGTTTCATCGCATCGCTTCTGTGGAGGGCGGTCCCATGTGGACAGTTAGGGGTCGCGCCTGGAGGACGATCTGGACTCTTGCAGTGGTGCTTTTGTGGCTGGGGACTGCAGTTGATTTGCTGACTTTGGGACTGCAGTTGTCGTGGGCAGTTTTGTACTCGGGTTTCTGTTGGTGGGGGGTTTATAGCATCAACGAAGCTGACTTTGTTAGGACTGTTAATGTTATAGTTATATTGTCTGTTGTTGCCCAAATGAGGATGGGTTCCCTTTTGAGTCTGGTTTTTCTTGAGGTTTCTTCCTCATGTTGTCTGAGGGAGTTTTTCCTTGCCACTGTCGACACAGGCGTGCTCATTGGGGATAGATTAGAGATAAAATTAGCTCATATTTTAAGTCGTTCAAATTCTGTAAAGCTGCTTTGCGACAATGTTTATTGTTAAAAGTGCTATACAAATAAACTTGACACCTCCACCAGGGGGAGCTGCAAAGGGACATCCACAATTACAATCGCAGACTTAAATTAATCGATCACTTCATCAGATAACACCCACACCTCCACCCCATTCACTTTCCCCTCTACCTGGGAACCAACCCAGTCCCAGATAGATGGGAAATTCCATTGCCTTATCCAACAGGACACACACATACTTTTCCATTTCCTCAGGACCCCCACCCTCCTCATCATAACCTTTTCAATTTCTGAACAACAGGCCATCACACAACTTCAACAAAACAAAAATATAGTCATAAAACCAGCAGATAAAGGTTCAAAAATCATAATTATGGACATCCACCACTATCTACAAGAAGCTAACAGACAGCTATCCAATCAGAAATATTATCAACCCATCTCTCATTCCACACAACTCGTAGCACAATATCAAATCAATCAATTAATCACCTCCCTTCACCAGCAACACTATCAATTCACAGATTTCTAACTAGACCAAAATATCTACGTAGTGGCACCAGTCATAATGGCCAGGGATTCGGGGGCTGCCTTAGGCCCTGAAAACTCATGTGTTCTACATGCTCGGAGATGCATCCAAGTGTATTTCCTGGGACTTGCAGGCCTCCTTGAAAGTCACTCTTCTTTTGGTAATATTAATTTTTTTTTGCCAAAATTTGCTGTGATAGTTTTTGATTGAAGATTTATTATAATTAATATTCAACTATACTGGTGACATTTATGAAATAAAAATAAAACAACCAGTTTATGTTCAAGTGTCAGCTGTATTTTCAGCTTCGGCCATTCAATTACAATACCATGTAAAAAAAATAGCCGGGGACCAGCATGTAATACATGCATGGAGTGCAAGCGTTTCTTAACACAGATGGCACTTTACAGCAAACACAGCATAAGGAAGGAGGTAAATCAGACTAGCATGATCAGTAACAATCTCCACACAGAACTACTCAGGCAGCTATGCACTGTGACATTTTCGAGTCCATCAAGGAGAATAGTATGATCAATGGTGTCAAAAGCTGCGCTAAGGTCAAGCAGCACATCCCTGATCAGGAGCCGGTAGTCAGTCATTTACTACTTTAACCAGTGCTGTAGCTGTGCTATGATGAGGTCTAAATTCTGATTGATAACTTTTATGTATGTTACTCTCATGTAGATATGAGCATAAGTGTTATGCCACAGTTTTTTCTCGGCGCTTGGAGATAAAAGGGAGGTTTGATATTGGCCTATAATGGAACAGCTGACAAGGGTTGAGGTTAGGTTTTTTAATCAAGGGTCTGATGACTGCTAGGTTAAAGGATTTACAGTGCTGCTTGAAAGTTTGTGAACCCTTTAGATTATTCTATATTTCTGCATAAATATGACCTAAAACATCATCAGATTTTCACACAAGTCCTAAAAGTTGATAAAGAGAACCCAGTTAAACAAATAAGACAAAAATATTATACTTGGTCATTTATTTATTGATGAAAATGATCCAATATTACATATCTGTGAGTGGCAAAAGTATGTGAACCTTTGCTTTCAGTATCTGGTGTGACCCCCTTGTGCAGCAATAACTGCAACTAAACGTTTCCGGTAACTGTTGATCAGTCCTGCACACCAGCTTGGAGGAATTTTAGTCCATTCCTCCATACAGAACAGCTTCAACTCTGGGATGTTGGTGGGTTTCCTCACATGAACTGCTTGCTTCAGGTCCTTCCACAACATTTCGATTGGATTAAGGTCAGGACTTTGACTTGGCCATTCCAAAACATATTAACTTTATTCTTCTTTAACCATTCTTTGGTAGAATGACTTGTGTGCTTAGGGTCGTTGTGTTGCTGCATGACCCACCTTCTCTTGAGATTCAGTTCATGGACAGATGTCCTGACATTTTCCTTTAGAATTTGCTGGTATAATTCAGAATTCATTGTTCCATCAATGATGGCAAGCCATCCTGGCCCAGATGCAGCAAAACAGGCGCAAACCATGATACTACCACCACCATGTTTCACAGATGGGATAAGGTTCTTATGGTGGAATGCAGTGTTTTCCTTTCTCCATACATAACACTTCCATTTAAGCCAAAAAGTTTGATTTTGGTCTCATCCGTCCACAAAACATTTTACCAATTGTCTTCTGGCTTGTCCACATTGTAGGTACATCCACTCTCTTTAAGAAACTACATTTCCCATCAGCCCAGTTACTTGTTGACCTGCGTCACGCCGGGGCGGGATCACCAACGTTACTTCCTACAGGAAGGCATAAATAACCCGGAAACGCTCAGCTCCTTCTCTTTTGGCGCCGTGATTCCAACGGACACAGAGAGAAAATCGCTCGCTCCGCCAGGCAAATCAAACAGATGTCTTTTTCTTTCTTTCTTGCAAGATCCACGAGTTAGCGCGATTTCTTTGTCTACCACTGGCCATGGTAAAATCGAGAATAGCGTGATTTTAAACTCAGTGAGTTACAACCGTTTTTCATTCATTAAGTACATATGGACTGCAGTCAAAGCAGTTAATTTGTAATTAGGAGCGACCAGAATTCCTCCTGATTGAAGCGCTGTGCATATTACTTTGATCAGAGACTTTCTTTTCATCACGAGCGACCGCATGCCGGACCCAAGAAATTCTCTGCGCTTTCTACAGAAGCGACTCACGTGCTTCACAAACAGTGAAACTCCAATGTCGGACATCTTCTCAGAACCTTGCTAGAGGCAAGATATTGAGTAAGACTTAGCAACTTGGGGCATAAAGATCAGTCTTTAGGAATTTAGCTTTTATTGAAATAGTGTGAATTTAAACTCAGGAACATTTGTTTACACTGCTCGACATGCAGCGTGTTGAATTGTTGATTGTTTTGTTTTAATCTCTCAATTGTTTCAGTAGATAGGCTGTGCATGCTTCTCTTTATTCCTACTAACATTTAATTCTCTTATTATACATTTTGATTGTATCAAGATTTCAGTGAATTTGGTAACGTTATAAAGCTAGTGGATTAGCTGCTACGGCTAATTCTTCTATCTTATTAGCATCCAGAGATAACTGTATTGTCCCCAAAGGACGGTTAGGCCTTACCATGTGGTCATCCACAAACACACTTTAGCTAGGCCATAGGGCCTTTCACAGGCCACACACAAGCACACATTAGCATCCAAAGCCAATCCTTTTGTTTCATTAGCCTCAAGGGAACACCAGGCCTCAACACATGGCAGTTCCCCCCCCCCCACACACACACCCCTTCCTTTTGTTTTAACTCCACGAGGTAGGGTCCTCGGGGCTTAGCTAGCCACATGGCTAATTCCTTTGTCGTTAGCAAGCTAGGCTAACCTTTGCTTAAGCCACAAGGCCTACACCACGTAGACACACACAAACATACCTAGCTAGCAACCCACGCTAGCTTTTCTTTTGCTAGGCCTTAAGGCCTACACCATGTGGTCACTCACAAATGCACCTTAGCTAAACATGGCTAATTCTTTTGTCTACTTAGCAACACAAAGCTAATCTAGGCCTACCCAAACACACACAAGGCCTTTCACACACACACACACACACACACACACACACACACACACACACACACCTCACTGTTTGTATATATTTCAATCTGCTATTATCCATTTTTATCTTTGTTACAATAAATTCATTTATTATTGAAACTGTGTGTTTTATTTGTGTTCCAATATTTCCGAAGTCCCCAATCTCCCAAAGAATTCAAAAGGGTGCAGATGATTTATGTAATATGATAAGTGATCATAATTTGGAATATACCATAATTTAGCTGTTTGGTAATTTATTATTAAGCACCACAATTAATGGTATGATTCACTTTAAACGATTCAAATGAGACTGATTCAATTTAATTATTAACCTTCAAATTTAATGAGACTGATTTAATGAGATTGATCACTCAATTACCCAAATGCACCTATAACATGATCTTTAGCAAACTGCAGACAAGCAGCAATGTTCTTTTTGGAGAGCGGTGGCTTTCTCCTTGTAACTCTGCCATGCACACCATTGTTGTTCAGTGTTCTCCTGATGGTGGACTCATGATCAATTAACCAATGTAACCTCCTTTGTTCGTGCCATGATACACTTCCACAAACATGTGTTGTGAAGAGCACTGATAGATCCCTGTTCTTTAAATAAAACAGGGTGCCCACTCACACCTGATTGTCATCCCATTGATTGAAAACACCTGACTGTAATTTCACCTTTAAATTAACTGCTAATTCTAGAGGTTCACATACTTTTGCCACTCACAGATATTGGATCATTTTCCTCAATAAATACAACCCTGATTCCAAAAAAGTTGGGACAAAGTACAAATTGTAAATAAAAACGGAATGCAATGATGTGGAAGTTTCAAAATTCCATATTTTATTCAGAATAGAACATAGATGACATATCAGATGTTTAAACTGAGAAAATGTATAATTTAAAGAGAAAAATTAGGTGATTTTAAATTTCATGACAAAAACACATCTCAAAAAAGTTGGGACAAGGCCATGTTTACCACTGTGAGACATCCCCTTTTCTCTTTACAACAGTCTGTAAACATCTGGGGACTGAGGAGACAAGTTGCTCAAGTTTAGGGATAGGAATGTTAACCCATTCTTGTCTAATGTAGGATTCTGTCTTAGGTCTTTTTTAATTGTATCTTCTGTTTTATGATGCACCAAATGTTTTCTATGGGTGAAAGATCCTGGACTGCAGGCTGGCCAGTTCAGTACCTGGACCCTTCTTCTACGCAGCCATGATGCTGTAATTGATGCAGTATGCAGTTTGGCATTGTCATGATGGAAAATGCAAGGTCTTCCCTGAAAGAGACGTCGTCTGGATGGGAGCATATGTTGCTCTAGAACCTGGATATACCTTTCAGCATTGATGGTGTCTTTCCAGATGTGTAAGCTGCCCATGCCACACGCACTAATGCAACCCCATACCATCAGAGATGCAGGCTTCTGAACTGAGCGCTGATAACAACTTGGGTCGTCCTTCTCCTCTTTAGTCCGAATGACACGGCGTCCCTGATTTCCATAAAGAACTTCAAATTTTGATTCGTCTGACCACAGAACAGTTTTCCACTTTGCCACAGTCCATTTTAAATGAGGCTTGGCCCAGAGAAGACATCTGCGATTTTGGATCATGTTTAGATACGGCTTCTTCTTTGAACTATAGAGTTTTAGCCGGCAATGGCAGATGGCATGGTGAATTGTGTTCACAGATAATATTCTCTGGAAATATTCCTGAGCCCATTTTGTGATTTCCAATACAGAAGCATGCCTGTATGTGATGCAGTGCCGTCTAAGGGCCCGAAGATCATGGGCGCCCAGTATGGTTTTTCGGCCTTGACCCTTACGCACAGAGATTCTTCCAGATTCTCTGAATCTTTTGATGATATTATGCACTGTAGGTGATATGTTCAAACTCTTTGCAATTTTACACTGTCGAACTCCTTTCTGATATTGCTCCACTATTTGTCGGCACAGAATTAGGGGGATTGGTGATCCTCTTCCCATCTTTACTTCTGAGAGCTGCTGCTACTCCAAGATGCTCTTTTTATACCCATTCATGTTAATGACCTATTGCCAATTGACCTAATGAGTTGCACTTTGGTCCTCCAGCTGTTCCTTTTTTGTACCTTTAACTTTTCCAGCCTCTTATTGCCCCTGTCCCAACTTTTTTGAGATGTGTTGCTGTCATGAAATTTCAAATGAGCCAATATTTGGCATGAAATTTCAAAATGTCTCACTTTCAACATTTGATATGTTGTCTATGTTCTATTGTGAATACAATATCAGTTTTTGAGATTTGTAAATTATTGCATTCCGTTTTTATTTACAATTTGTACTTTGTCCCAACTTTTTTGGAATCGGGGTTGTAAATGACCAAGTATAATATTTTTCTCTCATTTGTTTAACTGGGTTCTCTTTGTCTACTTTTAGGACTTGCGTGAAACTCTGATGATGTTTGTCATATTTATACAGAAATATAGAAAATTCTAAAGGGTTCACAAACTTTCAAGCACCACTATAGACCCCTTTCACTGACGTCACCCGAAACTGGAAGTAAACAGACCCTGCGCCATATTGGAAGACCAACAAACTCGTGATTAGGGGGAAATAACGGCAGCGGTATGTGAACCCACGAGAATAAAGTGGAGTGGCAAACGACTTAAGCAAACAAATCTGAGCTGATTTATTGGCCCAACAGTAGACTTGAAAGAAACCTGTGTGAGACTTGGCAAAAAAACTGTGGATATAATGGATAAGTCTGTGCATGATCTGCGGACACTTTGAGGTAAGCAAACGCAAGAAATTCAGATTTAAAACATGCTAAATTGGCCCCAAGTTGATAACTGTATGAGAAGCAAGCCTCCCAGACTTCTACAATTTAATAATAATAATAATTTAGGATGGTTTGGGGCTTGCTCGCTGCTGCCAGGTTGGTTGTTGAGTAGCCTGACTGTTTTTTTTTCTCTTGCGTGTGGTATCATTGTTGACGTGAGGTTGTTTTTTGAACATGCCAATGTGGACACGATTTCCCCTGACGAGTTATGACTTCAGACGCGATGCGTGTGTGGAGGTGTGGAGTCCGTGTGATATGTGCGTAAGATAGGCTTCTCATGTGTTTGGAGATCCGTGCTCCGAGACAAGCGCAAGGCTTCTCATGTGTTTGGAGATCCGCGCTCCGAGACAAGCACAAGCGCCCCAAGGGAAAAAAGGGACCCCCCCGAAAATATCGGCATAGTTCGAACACTGAGTGTAGGCACTGTGTGTAAACAACAAATAGTTTACAATGTCTGGGTAGCAAACAGATGGCAGAATTGGTGTCCGGTCCTCCTTATGTTTCCATTCTTCCTTGCCCTGAGTCTTATCATATGGGTCAAACCCATGAATCACAGCCAGTTTCTCCACATACCATGCCCTTTCTGCAGCTGGTAATGTACTCACATAACCAGAATTATCATCCATCGTGTCACTTTACTCTTGCTCGTACTTTGTTTTATATTGTGAGTGCATGTACTTGGTCTTCCAATATGGCGCCTAACAAAATCTCGCGGGGCGGTGACGTCATGTGAAAGGGGTCTATAGGTACATAGCCACTGCTAAAAGAATAACTGATTGCTTTTCAAAGAAATGTGATTGTTTCTGGTGTTCTATTTGAAGAATCATATAGGTAATGGGTGAAAAAAAATTGTATCGGTAAGTACACAAGTTGAAGATTTTGATAAGGAAATAAATTAAATTAGTTCAGTCTCCAGCTCATATTTAATCTTTCCAGATTCCCAAATTCTCACATACTCTTCATAGTGGCATCTCTGGATGTGTTTGTCGAGGTAAATTTGAGATGCACAGGAACGGGGACATGTGGAGCAGGAAAAGACTTGCAGCAGAACGTTCTTCATTTCTGGAGAAGTGAAAGGACAAGAATACCAGAAATTGAACATGAAATGCAACAAGATTATAAAATCTAACACTAACCCAATGTAAGGGAGCATTTTTACTGAACCTCAAACATTCAAGATTCTACATGAATGAAGACTGGGACAAAAAAAAAGTTTAAGGACTAAGATATAGCAGCCTCTAACACAGTGGTGCTTGAAAGTTTGTGAACCCTTTAGAATTTTCTATATTTCTGCATAAATATGGCCTAAAACATCATCAGATTTTCACACAAGTCCTAAAAGTAGGTAAAGAGAACCCAGTTAAACAAATGAGACAAAAATGTTATACTTTGTCATTTATTTATTGAGGAAAATGATCCAATATTACATATCTGTGAGTGGCACAAGTATGTGATTAGCAAGGATTAACAGTTAATTTGAAGGTGAAATTAGAGTCAGGTGTTTTCAATCAATGGGATGACAATCAGGTGTGAGTGGGCACCCTGTTTTATTGAAAGCATCTATAACGACACACTGTCAACCACCTTCACAAACTGGCTCCCCTGAAGACAAAAACAGTCAACTTTACTCACTCAGCCCCCTGGTACACTCCGGAACGCCGCGAACTCAAAAAAACAACTTAGACAACTTGAACGACTTCATTAAAAAAACGGTCTCTCAGTTCACTCTCTCGCCTACAAAGACCACATGCACCTTTACAAATCAGCTCTCAACGAAGCCCGTACCACCTACTACTCTGGCATCATCCATTCAGGATCCTCCAACCCACACTCTCTGTTTTCCACCATAAACAAACTCCTCAAACCCCACGACAACATCTCATCCTCATTCACTTCAGAGAAATGCGACAAACTCATGTCTTTTTTCAACTCCAAGATAGAAACCATCCACAACCAACTTGCTGCCTCTTCTGCTATCACCCGTCTCAGAACTCATACTTTTTTCACTCTCTGACCATCGGCTTTCTTCCTTCTCACCTGTAACCATAGCAGACCTCTTCAAAATACTTTCTACTATGAATTCATCCACCTCTCCCCTGGACCCCATGCCATCCAAACTAGTCAAAGATTGTTTCACCACCCTTGCCCCGCTCATCATGGACATCATAAATTCCTCCCTCACCTCTGGCATGGTACCCCTACCTCTCAAGCTTGCTACCATCACCCCTCTTCTCAAAAAACCTGCCCTTGACCCCGATGACCCTAACAATTATCGTCCCATCTCCAACCTAACATTCTTGTCAAAACTACTGGAAAGAGCCATCGCAACCCAACTCAAAAATCATCTCCTCTCCAATAACCTGTATGAAACATTTCAATCCGGTTTCCGAACCCACCACAGCACTGAAACGGCTCTCCTCAAAGTTACAAACAACCTTCTGCTTTCCTCTGACTCTGGCTCCTTCACCATCCTCCTCCTTCTCGACCTCAGTGCTGCTTTTGACACAGTTAATCATTCCATCCTTCTCAACCGTTTGAAATCCATTGGTGTCACTGACTGCGCCCTTTCTTGGTTCAAATCCTATCTGTCTGAAAGATTCCACTTCATTGCTATTAACCATCACAAATCCCGTATCACCCCTGTTTCACATGGAGTCCCGCAAGGTTCAGTTCTTGGCCCCATTCTCTTCATCTTATACATGCTTCCACTCGGTTACATTATACGCCGCCATGGACTTCAATTCCACTGCTACGCCGATGACATCCAGCTCTACATCACCACTAAAACCATCACTCCAGCTATCTTTTCCACCCTCACCAACTGCCTGACAGATATTAAAACCTGGATGAGCCACAACTTTCTCAAACTCAACAACAATAAAATTGAAATTATCATCTTTGGTCCAAAATCCATCCTCCCCACCTCCCAAGATTTCTCACTCTGCATCGATGGTCACTCTGTTACTCCCTCCCCCCTGGTCAGAAATCTTGGAATCTACATGGACCCTGCACTTTCCTTCAAGTCACACATTAACCATGTCACCAAAACATCTTTTTTTCATCTACGTAACATAGCACGTCTACGACCCATTCTCTCCTCCTCAGCTGCAGAAACACTAATCCACGCCTTCATCATCTCCAGACTTGACTACTGTAACAGCATCCTGCATGGCCTCCCCTCCTCTGTTCTCCAAAAGCTGCAATATGTTCAAAACTGCTGCCCGACTGCTCACTCGATCCCCCTCCAGAGAACACATCACCCCCATCCTTTGTCAACTTCACTGGCTTCCCATTAAACAACGTATACATTTCAAGATCCTCCTCATCACCTACAAAGCTCTTAATAACCTCGCTCCCCCATACCTGACTGATCTCCTCCAATGCTACTCTCCTACTCGCCGACTACGCTCTGCTGACGCAAACCTTCTTACACCCACCACCAGGACCAAATATCGTACAATGGGAGACAGAGCCTTCACCATTGCTGCCCCAACTCTCTGGAACTCTCTCCCACAAGCCATCCGAAACCCTGATACACTGATGTCCTTCAAAAACCAACTCAAAACTCATCTCTTCAATGCTACTTACAATACCTGACACATCATCTTCCATTATCATCCACCCTTTTTCCCTCTGTGTGTGTGCTGTGTGCATGTTGTGTGTGTAATTTTTGTAAAGCGTCTTTGAGTGTTAAGAAAAGCGCTATATAAAACCAATGTATTATTATTATCTGGCCCGTAGCCAGGGGGGATCGGAGGGTTCGTTCGATCCCCCCCCCCGACACACACGCCCCTCAAGATTACTCAAAATTTATTCATTTGTTCATGTGCGATGAATATACATTGATTCACATTTAAATTTACAATATCAAATCCAGACTAAGCAAAAAAGAAAAGTAGACTGAGGACGAGTTAGAAAAACGGGTTAATTTCTCCTATGTTTATGTTTACACGTTTTGTTCAGACTGCTTTACACCCCAATCCAGTGGGTGGCGGTAATGCCCCCATTAGACCCCTTTCACTGACGTCACCCGAAACCGGAAGTAAACAAACCCTGCGCCATATTGGAAGACCAACAAACTCGTGATTAGGGGGAAATAACGGCAGCGTGCGGTATGTGAACCCATGAGGCACTTGGATCATCATAAACCTACAATGGTAAACTTTTGTGCTGTGTTAGGGTTCTAACAAAGCTGATGGGAAAGGTGAAAAGAAGTCTTTCTACAGAATACCAGCTGTG
Source organism: Neoarius graeffei (assembly GCF_027579695.1). Taxonomy (NCBI): domain Eukaryota; kingdom Metazoa; phylum Chordata; class Actinopteri; order Siluriformes; family Ariidae; genus Neoarius; species Neoarius graeffei. The sequence goes on from NC_083586.1 coordinate 2,056,391, forward strand.
ATTGAGACACAAGCAAACCAAGGAGCTTTCTGCCAGGAGACAGAGAGAGGATTTAGCTGCTTTATGCAGAGCGGATCTGAATACTTCAAGTCTATTTTGTTACTGGTAAGTCACTAGGCTAGAGTGTTGTAGAACATTTTTTTTTAAATGTTTACTGAATAAAAACATCCTTAATTTTATCAAATATACTCTACTCTATATTTCATTTCTTTCTTTTGTTTTAATTTTCCTCCCTCCATTCCTCTTTGGATTTTAAATATAGTTTTTCCCCATGTCCAAATAATTCAAATATATGTAAATAAAAACAGATAAGTAGTAAATTAAAAATAAATTATGAAATAAAAAAAACCCATTCTCCCTTGCCCCGAGTCTTATCATATGGGTCAAACCCATCAATCACAGCCAGTTTCTCCACATACCGTGCCCTTTCTGCAGCTGGTAATGTACTCACATAACCAGAATTATCAGCCATCGTGTCACTTTACTCTCGCTCGTACTTTGTTTTATATTGTGAGCAGGGCTGCTGACAGCTTTGGCTGGGTCCAGGACAAAATGCTCTGAATGCCCCCCCGCCCCGGGCCAACCCACACACACACACACCTCTCTTATCCCAGTCTCTACTCACTCCAACCCTTAAATGACAGGTATTCAAAAACAATTCAACCGGTCAACAACCATTTCATTTTAGCATTTCAACATTTTTACAGTTTTAACATTTTAACATTTCCTTAGTCTGCAACTATTCAGGTGTGAAATGCAATGCGCCGGACTTTTGTTGTGCGGGCGTGCGTACTGTCCAGTGTGAAAAGCAGAGAAGAACACACCGCTCGAGAAACGGCGGGATATGATTGCGGGCTAATGTGAATATTCTTAGCTTCAATCAGATATATGAAACACAATGTTATTAAGCCGTTGTGGTTAATAACATTGTCTAGGATGTTCCCATCACTGGGTAAGACACAGCCAACTTTTTCCAGCCCCGTAAAGTAACCCCAACCAAGGCACGCGCGGCACGCAATTCATGTTACAAACAAGGGGAGAGCAAGTCACACTGAACACCATATCAAACGCACAGGGCATTTCTAACGGCGTTAGAAATAAACGGCGTTACTAACGGCGTTACTTTTTTTTAGTAACGAGTAATCTAACTAATTACTTTTTAAATCGTTATAACACCGTTCCCGTTACTTACAATAAAATACTATGCGTTACTTTATTAAAGCTGTTCTCATCTGGCACGCTGCTCGCTCAGCCTTTCTTTACTCTGCTTTCGTGTGGGGCAGGGAGACACGAGACAACGGCACAGTAAGCCAATCAGAGTAGATTTGGACAACATAAGTAGGTAGGCCATGCCTACTGCACTGCTGCACACTCTTTTTCAATCAGAAGACCCAGCGATGGCGAGCGGTCAGCCCAGCACTGCGCTTTCACATTGGAAATACAGCCATTACTTTTCATTACTTGAAATAAAAGGCAAGAGTGTTTACGTGCAATGCACATTATGTCGAGGAACAAAGCATTTGTCCTCGTCAGTGGCCAGTAATTAGTAACATAATTTTAATAACTACAAAAATATATTACATTTGATAGATGTCTTATCTCACATTGTCCCACAAAAATATTAATATAGTGTAGATAACGTTACTAATTGGTTCTGTTAAGTGTCCATTTCAGTCATTAAATACATTTAACATTCACTTTTATTATGATTACACTAATTGAATTTCATTTTTTTTTTGAGGGGGAACAAAATGTAACGGAATAATTACTTTCTCTGGTAATTAGTTACTTTTATGACAAAGTAACTCCGTTACTAACTCAGTTACTTTTTGGGAAAAGTAACTAGTAACTATAACTAATTACTTTTTGAAAGTAACGTGCCCAACACTGGTCTTACCTGGCTCAGCTGCCCCACTGCCTTTGCTAGTACCTGCTGCATCATCCGAATCTTTTTTTAAAATATTTATGCAGTGAGCCCCTGAGTCTCTTGGTTTCTTCCTCTCTTTTTTCTCTTTTCTTTTCTGTGCTCCTGGCTTGTGCATGTTGGCAAATGGCACGCACCCTGATTGTCGAAGCGCTATGATCGAACGATGTCATTTTTTTCCCCTTAATCAAAGAGTCAGACCAAACCATTTTTGCATTAGGGGTGGTAGGGGGTTCTTGACACCTTTTTCAAAGACAATAAAGGCAAAAGATCTAGAAATCATTTATTGAATGCAAATATAGCACATTTCTCCCCCAAATCAACACATTTTGAAATGAAATAAAAAAATTGCAACTTCATGAGAGCCCAGTTCTGCCCCCCCCCCCCCCATTCCTGGGCCCGGGACAACATACCCGTTTGTCCCCCCCTGTCAGCGGGCCTGATTGTGAGTATGTATGTATGTATGCATGTACTTGGTCTTCCAATATGGCGCCCTAGCACAATCTCGCGGTACGGTGACGTCACGCGGTAGCCCTGGATAGAAGAGAAAATGGGGAAAAAAGAAGATAAAGACAGAAAACGCAAGAAATCTGCTGCTACTTTGTCCCAAAATATTGGCGCCATGTTCCAAAAAAGGGCCAAAATGGGTAAGGTGCTGAGTGCAGGACTTTTGTTTTTCTTTTGTTTACAACAGTAGTGGTAGATCGATCTGTCAGAGTGATCAGTGGGGGGTAGCGTCAGCCCATCCATCAGTCTGTGTGTCAGTGACATGCACACACAGAGATGAGTTAGGTGGCTCGATGGCTAGGTACTAGTAGCGTCGGACCTGGGGCTGCTTTTATTTTTTATTTTTTCAGCTTGGGAAATCGGAGCTGTGGTGTGGTGTGAAGACAGTAAAATGCAAGACTTTAAGAGCACGTGTTTTTCAGTCGTCATGGTAACATGGCATCATGGTAACATGACGCCCTGTCAGTGGTTTGGCATTTGGATCAGAGTGAAAAGAAACGTGTGCACTAGGTGAAAAATGAAAATGTTCAGACCAGTGTGTGTGAAAACACCCACTGTTGCTGCATTTGGGCATTTTTAAATCAATTGTCCTTATAGGGCTGTGCGATATTATTTCAATCTCAGGATTACTTGAAACATTTATCTCAATTAGAAATTATAAAGCATGGGCAGATCAGGAGTGTTCTGATGCCATAAACAACAACAGAGACAGACAATGAAGGAGAGCAACAACAGAGACAGACAATGAAAGAGAGCAACAACAGACAACTGAGGTGAGCAACAGAGACAGACAATGAAGTCACAGCACAGTTGTAGGAAGATAACAATAATAAGTTAGACAACAGAGAACTTATAACAAATAAAAAACTGTCTAAATTAGAAGATTTGAAGTGTGCTCGTGTATTTGGGGGGTACGGGAGTAGGGGGCCAGATGAAGTCCACTTTTGGGGAAAAAAGATCCCCCCCCCCTCCACAATGCTGGCTACGGGCCTGAAAACCCATCTCTGCTCCTTGGCCTTTCCCTAACCATCAGCTTATTGTTATTGTTGTTATTATTATAGTTTTATTTATTTATTTATTTTTGATCATTTGTCTTTTAATACTGACTCTGTACAGCACTTTGGTCAGTGTATGCTGTGTTTAAATGGGCTTTACAAATTAAACTTACTTACTTACAATGCAAAAAATACAACATGATACCGTGATTAATACTGTTTGAATTCTGCTGTAAATTAACAGTAATTGCTAACAGTGTAGGTATCATAATCTCGCGAGATTTGGAGAGCGTGATGTCTTCCCAGGTGCTGGGCGGAAGCAGCACGCGCTTAATGAGGAGGCGGAAGTTGGCGTGAAGTCCGTGCAGTTAATGGACTTAAAAGAGGTTAGAAACTGATTATAATGTTATACTTACATGAGTGCATGCTTGTTTGTCGAGAATGAAAGGTAAGAAAATTATACTTTTCAAAACTCTCCCGGGGGAGAAATGCGCGTGAAAGACATGTTGAGCTGGCCGAGGGTCTGATGCGCGGCTGAAACGATAAAAACCGGGGATCCCAATTAACTGCAAACCGGTTCAGATTTATACAATTAAAGAGTTTTTGAATTGTTGATTTTGTTCTCTCAGTGACTAAAGGTTATGGGATTCCTGTATCAGGCATGAGAGAGCTCAGAGTGAAAAATCTGAAGTAATACTCTGGTCTTGAATTTTAATCTAACAACAATGAAAGGGAAGTCTGAAATCAGATTTTGAGCTGAAAAATCTCATGCCTGAATATCGTATCGTCGAAAATGTGCTTATCCATGGAAATTAATTCTCACATGCAACCTGGTGTTTGCATTCCTATTTCTGCCGTTTGGTTTAGTGGCCGTCATACAGAGAGAAGGCATGAAAATGTGGCCTGGGCGCCCTTGACTCAAATTTGCTTCTACATTGAAATCTTGGGAAGACTAGCCGTGATTATCAGTCGTAGAGTTGTAATAGCTTTCTAAATTGTTTTCAGGGGGCTCTTTTAGACTTTGACAAGGCTTTCACCCTAAACATTGAAGTACAGAAATAAAGGGTAATATTACAATAGCATATTCAAATATTGTATTTTTAAAATGCAGTATTATTTCTATCACACCCTACAGATCACACTGATGCTGTGAATCTTTCAAGCCCCTAAACATTTCCATGGCTTTGGTCTTGCTCATCGGTCTGATGTCAATACTTTTGACATCCACCTGTGGATTGAATTTAACCAGCTTCTCTTCCGAATACCAAGCAGCGCTTGGAGACATCAGCCCCACGTCCCCGAGATGGAGATGCTTCACTAACCATTGAACGTGTTAAGATCACAGACAAAGGTACTTACCGATGTACAGTAAGAAAGCTTCGAGTAGTCCAGAACCGAAAAGTCAGGGAGTCCAAAACAGCCTTGATTAAGCTGATGGTAACAGAGGAGGTGTCTGTGCCAGTTTATGGTTCCGATGGTGGCACTGAGTCCGATGTGGACTTAAAGCTGAGGAACAGGTCTTCACTGGTCACCACCTTCCCTACAAACTACAGTTTGTTGACATCCACCGAAACTTCTGCAAGCACTCAAGATGACTTGTCTTCACAAGACAATGCAAAAACCACCTCTGTAACCACCACAGGATCAATCGCAGTGGCTTTCAGTATTATCATTTCGGCAGGCATAATTTTCCACTGCTGGAAAACAAAAAAGACCGCAGGAGTCTGATGAAGAAAATGTCTCAGCTGATGAACTGAGGATTGTCCGTACACAGGCAGAAATGGAAATGTTAATGGCAATGGTAATTTAGTACTAATTACAGTTCATGTTTTGTAAGATAATTCAATAAATAGAATAATTCAATAAATATAAATTATTTTTTATGTTAAAGATAGAGAAGATCTTGAATTTGTGGGATAATATGGGCAGGGAATTTGAAGACATAAACAGAACCCTTCTGGACATGAAGGTGAGTGGTAAGCCTCATTAAGGTGAAGGGTAGAAGCTTGATTTATTGTTCATAAAATTTTAACTCGGATCCCTTTAACGTCAGAAGTGTAAATGTCATTTTTGTCCTTGGCAGGGGGTAGAGTCTACAGAAGAGGTACCTGAAACGGAGAATGTGGATTATGAGGGTAAGAAATTGAGTTGAGAAATCACATTTCACTGCAGTATTGAATTTAAGGGATTATGGTGTTCAAGCCGAATCTTCCATTCAGTTAAAATACCTCTATTTCTCTCTCTTGCTTTGTAGATGTAGAGCAGGGGTATTCAATTAAGTCACTGAGGTCCAGTTATTAAATTTTGTCCAAGTAGAAGGTCCGAACCGAAGTCCAGCTTGTGTCTTATAGCCTTCCCCTATGTCCACATTTTCATATGGTTTCAACAATATTTATTGTTCATTTCCAATGCAGGAAATGAACTGAGTGCACAACTATCTTTTTTTTTTTACCATAAATAAAAGTAGTCCCAGGAAAATAAATTCAAGGCCTTTATTTCAGATTAAAGAAAACAGAAACCTCAGAATAAAATAAAGTGCAAACAGAGTGGAATAACTCCTTTTTCTCTTAAATTAAAGAGGTCCCAACCTGAAGAATTGAAGGCCTATACTTCAAGTAAAAAAGTCAACTCAGAAAACATTAACTAAAAAGTGCAAACAGAGCATTGACTTAACATTTTCTCTTTGTTCTTAAAATAAGGAGGTCCCAGCCTAAAAAAAATGAGGGCCTACTTTTCAAGAAAAAAAAGTCCACATCTTCAGAAAACAAGTGGCTTTTTGGGGGGGGAAATGCAAACAGAACATTTTTCTTTGAACTTTTCTCTTTTAATTCTTCCTTTACTCTTCTTAATGAGAAAAACGGGCATGTGGCTGACCTGCCAGTAATTTAAATCTTGGTTGGAGTCCCAGATAGCAAAAGGGCGTTGATTCGACGGGGAATCATCGGCATGTTCTTCGACCATACGCCATCGAATCATCGTGGATCACCGGCGTTGATTCAACACCGCTTTGCTCATACGAGTTTGCGTTGAAACGACATTGAAAAGTGGATGGTGGCCGACAGAGAATAGACCCCCCTTTCACCCTTTATTCAACTACGGATTTCGGTCGATTTATAGTTTAATTTTCGGCGATGATTCATCCAACTTTACTTCCTGTTTTATGTACAACAGGAAGGCTACAAATTAAGCAAAACAGGCTAAATTAAACTAGCTAACAATAAAGCATCGGGGCTCTTGCCTAGGATGAACACACACATGCATACTTCAACCATGAAAGTGAAACTTAATTTATATCAATGTGCGTAGGCTACGTCCTGTTTTATGTACAACAGGATATAAAAATGCATGCAACAATGCACCTCTCCTAATGTTTGTCAAGCTATCTAATGAGGCATAACTTTTAACATTTATAAGGAACAGAACACACTTGAACAAGTTCTTAGAAACATTTTATGATTTATTTATAATTTATAATTGTGACCTATTCCTCCTGCGGCGCAGACACCTGTACATGGAAACAGAAAAACATAACCAAAATTAATTTGATGCAGCATTGATAAAGAAAGTCAGCAGTAGGCTATGGATTGGTAGCATTGGTAGCCTGGATAATCTTTAAAGTTCATGGCCGCGAGGCGCGACCCATGGCTACACAAAAGAACAGGTCAGCTCAAAACGACATGCGACCTAGGCCTACATGCTCGATTTAAACGCTAAGTTTTCACTCCAACAAGACAAGTACTTCGACTCGTTTTTCGATTGAATAATGCATCTGCATTGTTGTTGTTTCAAATGGATACTAGTTGAGGGAAATTTCTCCAACGCGTGATATGACTGAAGTTCATCATAACTTTTTAAACTGCTTGAAATTGTATTCGAAATTCCCTTTATTAATAGTGACTGAATAATGGTATGTACCAGATGTCCAGGGATGAATGAAAATGTAGCGTGGTCCAGTGTTTCTCAATGTTGTTTCAATGGTCCAAGCGTAACAGCAGGCCGATCCACAAGAGAGTCGCGATCCAACCGAGTGGTGTGGGAGTTTCACGTGCACCCAGGTATATAATGGAAATGACGTCATCCAGTAAACAGCAGTGGTAATCGCACTGCATTGTGGGACATCCAACGACATATCGCTACGTATACGTACTGGCCCTTTTTTATATCATGCCTTGAAATGAAAGTCAATACAACAGAGATGAGACACCGGGTATGAAAGTAACACCAGGATAAGTTGTAACACCACCATTCCCACCAGTTAGGTATAAGATGCAGGTTTTGTAACACTTTCAATCTTCTTAGAATTAATTTATGATCATCTTGGAAATGTTAAGTTATTTGCAAAAAAACTTTCAAAGATAGAAGGTCAAATCCATTGCTGAGTTAAGAAAGTAAACTGGTTTTTGTTCTTTTTTTTATCATTTACTTATCATTATCACTTATACTTATATCATTTACTCGTATCTATGTGTAAGCAGGATAAGACAAACAGTGGCAATTTATATTCTGAACAATTAGTTGCTCATCCTACCAATGTTGAAAACTGGCCGGCAAAAGTGACGATGGTTCAACATCGTATATTCGACCTTCTCTGACGGTCGACAGATCAACCTTTACCCACGGTGATTCAACAGTGATAAATCGACCTTCTCTGAAGGTCGACAGATCAACCTTTACCCACGGTGATTCAACAGTGATAAATCGACCTTCTCCGACGGCGGAGAAATCGACGTTTCATGGCGCCGTTTCAGCGTTGATTTTCTGACTTACGATGGAAACCGACCATTCTGACCAAGAATCGGCGCCGTTTCAACGTCCCTCTGCTATCTGGGGTGCCATTCTCATGCAGATATGTAGGTGTTCATTGTTGAGCCTAGAATGGTACTTGGTTTTGACAATGTTCATAGTAGAAAAAGCTGACTCGCAGCTGTAAGTTGATCCACACATAGTCAAGGTGTGCAGTGCTACTTTGATTAGACCAGGGAACACACTCCAATGTGTTTATGCTGCCCCAAAATCCACGCTACTTTTAAGGAACATTCGTTTGCACGTTGCTGGGCTGTAAGTGTATGTGTGATGAGTTGGGTAGACCTGTCATACTGTGCTTGCAGTTCGGTTATTTTGCGTGCCCTCAGCTCGGACTTCAGGGGATAACTTTGCTCAAAAGAGCTGTGCTTTGTTTCGTAGTGGCGCTTCACGTTGCCGCTTTTAATTAATGCCACGTTTTCGGAGCATATGAGGCACACTTGTTTTGAACTGCTGGCCGGAAGAATGAACATATTTCTCCGTCCATTCATCTTTAAAACAACGATTTTCCTTGTCTACTTTCCGCCGCCTTTTGGAGCAAGCCATGTTGTCTCGGTCGGTTTTCTCTTAACTCTCTTCCTCTCTGCTTGTTGCTCTGCTGTGGTGCGCTGGGTAAACTAACGATTTTATTGGCTCAACTGAGTGAAGCTATTGTCGTATTAACTGGAGTAGCAGCGCCTGCTGTCAATAGCCACGACCGTCCAAAATAATGCTTCATGAAAATTACTTAATCTCGTGAATTTACCATTGGTCACAAGTCTGGACAGAACCATCACTGGGTCCGGATCCGGACCAAGGTCCGCCATTTGGTGATGCCTGATGTAGAGGTTATGGGAGCTTTAATTCAGCCCAGAGAAACGCATCTGTTATCACTCATTTGAAAATTTTTGTAATATTAATAGAAGAATGTATTACATTACATACTGACAGACTGTATCATAGTTAAGATTTGGTTGTGTTTGCATGGTCACATGGAAATGTTGATCTTCAACAGCTATCATACAAAAATAGTGGAAAATACTGATTTGTTGGGTGTTTTTCCATGGATATCCTTAGATAGTGGACCAAAGCCTGTGTATACTGAGATATTGGATGCTAATAAGAATGTTAAGTGAAGTTTGAATTCACTTGAGTTAAATAAACATTTGTTGCTGATGTTTGTGTGTCTCAGTAAGTGTCTGAGGATTTCTGGTGAGGCTTTTCTTATTTTTCTTCGATGAATAAAATGACGTTTTGTGGCTTTAAGTTTCCTCATATGTGGGGAAGGTCAGCCATAGTGCTGAACCATCCTCGACTGAGTTAATTTTGGGGTCTAATGATGATCTATCTACCCATATTGTCATTTCAAATGCATTAAGTGAGACAACATGTTTTGCCGTTTGTGGAGACCAGTGTATGTTGTCTTGTATGGTTTGAAACATTGCTTTTGGTAATTTTGGAAGGCGTGGGAAGCTTTCATCCAATCAATCTGTTATCGTTTGTTTACAGGACATGACTCATGAGTACAGTGAGACTCAGTTAATTGTTTCTTGGCACTTTTGTGGATTTAAGCTACAGTGAGCTTTATTTCAGCCTTTTGTGTGCGTGAGATCAACCTTTTTCACAATGTGGTCATCATTTGAGCTTGAATGAATGAATGAAGGCTTTATTTCAAACATGTCTGTGATGATGAGCGCACCATCACGGCGTCTGCTAAAGCAGCCGCCATTGAAAGCATGTACTGTCATTTTCCCCATTCATACTTTCCTCGCATTGTTATGATGGTTCATGGACTTTATAAACTGCAGTACGTGAGTTTTAACCCTTTTTATTGTGCATTGTGGTTTTGTTAGTTAACATGGGTCGACACATGTTTAGCGTAACAACCATTCACGCACATAGTATTAAAATACATTACATTCCACACATATCAACGCAAACATAAACAACTCAGAAACAACGCTTTGTCAACATGTTTTGTTTCTTTATTGTGCCTAGTCATAACGTCTAGTCTTAATGAGTGCAAACGAGTAGTTTAAGTGTTTAAGAACACCAACCAATGTTCATTTGTCATTTAAAAAGCTCCATGTCTTACCGGTGGCAGCGCTTCCTTGTTGTGACAAAGGGTTGCGTGATGGTGCTGAGGATGTTTTTATCATTGGGCACGTTCACGTGTGCGCGCCCTCGCGGTGACGGTTAAACGTGTAAAATGTCTGAATAGTTGGTATTTGTGTACCTATATGTATTTGTGTATTATTTTTTTGTAAGGCCTGAGAATATGTACTTCTTTATAGCGCTATTTTAAAATGTTTAAATTAGTTATTATTGAGTGCCTAACTAAAAACTCCCTGCTTTTTGGTTTAGGCAAGTGTATTGGCCAACTACAGGGAGGAGACGGGTATCATTTAGAATGGCGATGTGTTCAGTTGTTGGGAGAGCCAGGTAGAGACAAGACCTGTGTTTGTATATTGCTCTGTCCTACACTCAGCTGTGTGAGTACATTGACTTGAATTTTGCTTTCTTGAGCCTTAGGCTAGCTTATCTTTTGTTTATGTTTATTTTGGCTCCACGTAGCCTGTTTATTTTCTGTATGTTTGTAAATATTGTGTAGTTATATTTTTCTACACTTTCGTTTTGGTTTATTTTAGTTAGTTATTGGTCTCTGGCTCATTATCTTATCTGTGGTGTGCAAAAATAAAAGGCAAAAATGTCATCTCTTGCCTCCTGCCGTATCTGTGTGTTAACTTCTAAGGCCCTCAACACCCTGCTCCATAACAGTGTCAAAGTATCACAAAACAGAAGAGAAAAAAACAAACACAAAAAACAAAAGAACAAATAAAAACATTTCATTCAACTAAAAACAATGGAAACAATATTAACTTAACATGTTTCAAAAGGAGTGGGAAGAAGCATTAGCTTATTTAATCCTACCCCCTTTCCAATTAATTAATACTATTTGCTTCCTCTGTGTGTGTGTGTGTGTGTGTATATATATATATATATATATATATATATATATATATATATATATATATGAAGGCTACATCAGGGGGCAGAGCCTTTTCTTACATAGCCCCACTGTTATGGAACAGCCTTCCAAGTAATGTTCGGGAATCAGACACAGTCTCAGCGTTTAAGTCTCGGCTGAAAACATATCTGTTTAGTCAAGCCTTTTGTTAATGGTGTTTATGAGGTAAAGGAGTAGATCTGGAGGGTCCTCAGACATAGTGTTTTGGTAAACTGGGATGTATGGATGCTGTCAGTCCCCACTCGCTTGCTCACTCGAGTTTGTTGACGGTGTAGTGGCTGCTGCTTTATGTCCCGGGGCTCCCTCATGCCTGTGTTACCTTCTGGCTCTCTCCTTTTAGTTATGCTGTCATAGTTAGTTGCCGGAGTCCCTGCTTGTACTCGGTGCAATATGTATACTGTTCCTACTTATTCAGGTGACATTGGGCATACCTAACCACCTGTGTTTTCTTACCCCCCCCCACACCCCAAATCTGTCCCTCTGAGTTACATGGAGTCAACAGGAAATCTTTTGGTGGAGACGGTGGGGACCTCGACTGGCTATCGTAGCCTGCAGGGAATCGGCCGTCAGACATTCTGTCGCATGTCCCAGACCCGGTGAAATGTAACTGAATTGTCTTGGCCAGGCCTAAGGGTCCCATCTGCATCTCATCATTGCTGAGGAGTGTGCTCCAGAGCAGGTCATGATATATTTTTTACCATATTAACATGCCATTGTGTGTTATGCCTGATGTAAAGACTCTCGTCTCTGCGAGCCTACCACACAGATTTAATACTTGTCATTTTTAGGGCATACCTAACAACGTGTTTTCTTCCCCCCCATCTGTCCCTCTGAGTTACATGTTGATCCTGGGATTGAGATGCTGGCCTCTTCTGCCCCTCGGACCTGCTTGATCCATCCAGGTGCCCTGTGTCTGGTCGGAGTTTTATCGCCCCACTCCTGTGAAGGACGGCCCCATGAGGACAGTTGAGGGTTATACCTGTTAAAACTGTTAATATTATAGTCAGGCTGTCTGTTGTTGCCCAAATGAGGATGGGTTCCCTTTTGAGTCTGGTTCCTCTCGAGGTTTCTTCCTCATGTCGTCTGAGGGAGTTTTTCCTTGCTCATAGGGATAAAATTAGCTCATGTTTTAAGTCGTTCAAATTCTGTAAAGCTGCTTTGCGACAATGTTTATTGTTAAAAGCGCTGTACAAATAAACTTGATTTGATATATATAGTGTGTGTGTGTGTGTGTGTGTGTGTGTGTGTGTGTGTGTCTATATATATATATATATATATATATATATATATATATATATATATATAAATAAATCTTTTTTTATTTCTTATTATTTACTATTTTTAAATCACATACTCCTGAACACAAGTAATTAAACATATTTGCCTGTACCAACAAAATAGAAAATAAACAAAGTAAATAAAAATATGTGCAAAAAAACCCTAGTGCTCATCCCACCCTTCTTCCTCCCTGTACCTAGTGAATACCATGTGTTTTGTACCGCTGTTTGAATATACTCATGCTTGGACATTGCTTCAGCCCCCCCCCGGCAGTCTGTTCCACAATTTCACTCCACATACTGAGATGCAATGTGTTTTTAAGGTTGTGCGAGCAAAAAGATGTTTAAAGTTAATATCCCCCCCCTCAAATTATATCCCCCCCTCTTTCTGAAAAAAAGTGGTTTTGAATGTTGACTGGAAGTATTTTGTTTATTGTTCTATACATGATTTGTGCTGTTTGAAAATGAACCAGATCTGTGAGTTTTAGTATTTTTGATTTTAAGAATAAAGGATTAGTATGTTCTCTGTAACCAGTGTTATGAATTGTCCTTATGGCTCTTTTCTGCAGTATAGTCAGTGGTTGTAATGTAAATTTATAAGTATTGCCCCAAATCTCTACACAGTAATTTAAGTATGGTAATATTAGTGAGCTGTAAAGAAAGTGTTTTGCCTTACTCAGTACTGAAATGCCCCATGACAGTTTGGTTTGTACATGTTTTATGTGGGATTTCCATTATATTTTATCGTCCACAATTACACCAAGAAATTTATTTTCAAGTACCCTTACAAGATCAACCCCATCTACATGTATTAGTGCTTGAGTATTCCTTTTACAATTCCCAAATAACATGAATTTAGTTTTATTAAGGTTTAAAGATAATTTGTTCCTTTTGAACATTGAGCTTTGATTTCTATCTATAAGATCATCATTCCAATCCTGCGATGATGATGGATCAGGGATTTTTTTTTTTCTGCCAAGTTTGGTCCAACACTTACAAAAAAAATGATTAAAGCTATTAACTATATCATCTATATTGTCTTTCTTAATGTTATCTATAAAGTACTGAGGGTAACATTGTCTAGAGCCATTTTTGATTATATTATTTAATAAATCCCATATTCCTTTAATATTATTTTTTTAAATTTAATATTTCATGATAATATTCCTTTCTGCTAGCTCTAATAATATTGGTTAACTTATTTTTTATATTTATTCTCTGCCTCTTTAGTTTTCTGTTTTATGAATTCTCTATACAGTGTATTTTTTTCTTTTTACAGGCATTTTGTAATCCCTTGGTGATCCATGGTCAATCCGTGTATTTACGTTTACTGCTATATTGTTTAATTGGACAATTTTTGTTATATAGTGATGTAAATATCCTCAGAAATGTCTCATATGCATTGTCAATATCATTATTCTTGTATATAGCGTCCCAGTTTTGCACTAGCAAGTCATTCTTAAATGCATTCATGTTTTCCTCTGTCCTCAATCGTCTATATATTGGTCTTGTATCTGGATGATTTCCTTTAAAATTGGCATCATAAACTGTAAAAACTGGTAGGTGGTCACTGATGTCAATGATAATCCGCTCACAGTATTGTTTTCAATGTCATTAGTGAATATGTTGTCAATTAATGTGGAACTGTATGTGATTCTGCTGGGTTTGGTTACTTTTGGATAAAGGCTCATACTATACATTGTATTAATGAATTTGTCAGTCATTTTATGCTTCTTAGGATTTAAAAACTCAATATTAAAATCACCACAGATGAAAATAACTTTCTGATTCATCCTTGAAAAAGATGCCTCGATCCAGTCCTTGAATAAGTCCATATTAGAACCTGGTGTTCTCTCTCTCTGTCTCTCTCTCTCATATATATATATATATATATATATACAGCTGATTATTGCATTTTTTTTTCTGTACAGATTTCAATAGTTATACATTCTACAGGGATGTGATTTTTCTGCGAATTCGCGGAATTCCGCTTTTTTCACCTCAAAATTTAAAAAAAAAAAAATTGTCCGATTTTTCGCTCAAAAATCCGCATTCATATCCTATTCGTTCCGACTTTCAGTAATTCCGTCATTGAGATGAAACGAGGTACGTGATTGGCCCATCGCTCTGTAACAACCAATGAACGCGCTTGTTAGATAGCTGTACGTAAGCTCGCTTCAAACAAAGAGTTGAAAGATGGCAGCCTCCGTGATCGAGCGTAAAGATGCACCTGATCATCAGTTTGGTGTGTGTTTTTAAAGTAAATAAACATGGGGAAGAAGAAAAAAACAACCCAGCTCATTTCTTTCCCCATAATAAACCTGTGAGTGGTGATGGTGTCACTGCACGTGCGAGGGAGTGACGAAGGTTGCCGTGGCAACGGGGCCTCGCTCCATCTGTTGCTTCCTGGATGCGCATGCGCACGCTATGAAAGCTGTGGTGAAAAGGTTAGCATCGGAGGCTAAACCTTCTGAGGAGAAAAGAAGGGGCGATTTTTATTTCAGTTTGTTTTAGTTACGTCCGAAGAAACAGCAGTTTAAATCACGGCTCTAGTTTACAAATCAAAATGGTTACTCAGTGAAAACAAAACAAAAGCTAGAGCGAGGGGGAGCGGTGTAGAGCGAGGGGGAGTGGTGGGAGTTTAACCCGGGAAAGTGAGTCTGTGAGGCGGCAGTGATGCTTGACCCCTCCCCCCTCCCGCCTCCTCTCACTTTACCTCAGAGTCTCTGCCAACTTCATCACAGATTATTTCACCTTTTTCACTCGAAGTTAGTTTTAATTTTCGCTCAAAACTTTTCCCACAGCGTGGATGTAAGGTAATTATACACAGTTTTGATTTGTTTATTCAATATTAAAATGTTAGTGTAAATAATACATACTTGCCAACTTTTCAAAATTCTCATGAGGGAGAAAAGTGCATGAAAGACATTTTCAGTTGGCCGAGGGTCTGATGCGCGGTTGAAATGATAAAAACAGTGGAGCCCAATTAATTGCAAACACATTTTTTGTGAATGTTGTTTAGTGAAAAAGTGATTTTTATTCTTGCATATGAAAATCCTCAAGTGAGTGAACACTGTACAGTTCTGTATAGGAGTCAATTTCACAGAAAACGGTTTTTTTTTTCGTCTGGACGTGTTTTGTTTACATTTTGAGATTTCTAAAACCTTTTTATGGTCTCATATGATAAAACATTATCAGTTCTACCTTGCATTTCAAAATTTGACTACTTTGGTTCATAAATGTGCATTTTGTAGCAAATTTTAGGGTCGAAAATGAGCAAAAATGGCTGTTCCACTGAAAAGAGACTTTTTTTCAGACATGATTCTTAATGTTAGACAAAGGTGGAATTGAAACTTTTTCATGTTCAACGACAAGGTTGTGGAAACCACAATGGACATATGATGTCACAAATTGAAAATGCCATTAAGAAAAGATATTTTTCGATTTTTTTGTTAATTTTTGTACCTGTCCCAGAGGTTTGTGTCAGTTCTGTTACCGTGATTAATCACATAACAAAAATAAATGCTCCCAAAAGCTATTATTGAGATTATTTGTTGCCAAGGATCTACATATTCTCACCTTTTATATGGATGGCAAAATGAACTGAATCTGAGAATATTTACTTAAAAATTTCAGTTTTGGTAAAGGCCCGGTCCCACTGGCCGATGGACACAAAACGTATGCAAAAAGGACACAGCGGACGAGCAAAATTTCGGGGGTGGCTCTATCCGTTTTCATCCGCTCCAGAAATGGACAAAATTGGCGAAAATTTGCGAAAACAGAACGGAAAAGAACGGACGTGGGTAGTATATAGCGGGGATGTTAAACGCATGTTCATAGGAAGCCTAGCGGATGAAAGCGGATGGAAGTGGATGACAGCTCCGAAGGGGTTACCGGTGATAACTGAGAAGCGGACGCATAGCAGAAAGAGCGGATGCATAGCAGATGAAGGGAATGCATCATGTACGCCTAACGGAAACAAAGGGGATGTTGCGTGGATGTATATCGGATGCAGACCGTTCACTGCGCATGCGGGGGGTATGAATTGCGTCTGCTCCGTGGAAATAAAGGGATGCAGCACGCACGCCGTCAGCATAAAGCGGAAAGACGTGCTGGCGGCTACATCGATACATCTCTACTACTAGATGATTTTCTCCCCCTTTTTATACAAAATATTGATTGTCTGCTAGGTGTCCTTCTACATACTCTAGACATACTCCAGACATCCTAAATATACGAGATACATCCCAGATATAAACGCTTTGTCCGTTTTGAATACTTTATATACGAGATGCATACGCTTACATCCTTTCTATTTCCGTGCTACTAACGATGAATAGACGTTTCATGTACCTTATCTTTCCTCCCTCTTTCCGTTTTCAGCTGCAGCGGATGTGAGTTGCGAGGATGCCCAGAGGATGCAGAGAGGATACAGCAGATGTTTAACGGATGATAACGGACATAGAACGTTTGTTGCTCGTATATGTCGCGGATTTGCATCGTACACGGCGGAAAGTTCATCCGTTCTAAAAGTTTTGTGCAGCTCAAAACTTTTTGCGCGGATGAAATCACAGTGGACGGATGCTCGATGGATAGAGCGTATGAAGCACGTATGCAATGAGTACACAACGGATGCATAGCGTTTTCCAACGGATGGCAAAGATTTTTTTACGTTTTACATCCTCTTTGCATCCGTAAGTGCAGTGGGACCGGGCCTTAAGTAGTCTATGCATGACTAATTTTTTTGTGTCAATCCTGTTACCCTGTCTAAACGGGGTGTGCAGTAACTTAATCAAATATTAGAAGTTGCCATACATAAGAAGCAAACCGGGAGACGACCAGGAGCAATAGAGTTTAATAAATAATGGTGGATGAATTCTTATGTTGCATCATGTTTGTTTGAAAAGGCACATTTAGGTATGTTCAACTTCTACAGTAATTGAAAGTATAAATTTTGTTTTTCCTTATACAATTTTCTATTTATTCTAATGCAGATGATTTAATTTAGAATGACATTTTTAGGTTTCATGTTTTGGCTTTTTGTCAGTTAAGAATCATTGAATTTACTATAGGGGCTCAGAGTTGCATGTTGACCATTAAATTGGCTTGAATTTGTTAATCATGACAAGTTTTTTTTCTTGTGTGTTTGCTTGCCATTTTAGTACAATTTTTAAGTCAGAAAACCCCAGAACCCAGGAGCTTCGGGGGGCTTTGCCCTCCCTTGTCCCCCCACCAGGACAGGGGCACAGATAGGATTTTTGAACTGGGGGGGACTGAGCTGTCAGCAAATGATTCCATTTTGTGTGTGTGTATATATATATATATATATATATATATATATATATATATATATATATATATATATATACACACACACACACTACCGTTCAAAAGTTTGGGGTCACTTTGAAAAGTCCTTATTTTTGAAAGAAAAGCACTGTTCTTTTCAATGAAGATCACTTTAAACTAATCAGAAATCCACTCTATACATTGCTAATGTGGTAAATGACTATTCTAGCTGCAAATGTCTGGTTTTTGGTGCAATATCTCCATAGGTGTATAGAGGCCCATTTCCAGCAACTGTCACTCCAGTGTTCTAATGGTACAATGTGTTTGCTCATTGCCTCAGAAGGCTAATGGATGATTAGAAAACCCTTGTACAATCATGTTAGCACAGCTGAAAACAGTTTAGCTCTTTAGAGAAGCTATAAAACTGACCTTCCTTTGAGCAGATTGAGTTTCTGGAGCATCACATTTGTGGGGTCGATTAAATGCTCAAAATGGCCAGAAAAATGTCTTGACTATATTTTCTATTCATTTTACAACTTATGGTGGTAAATAAAAGTGTGACTTTTCATGGAAAACACAAAATTGTCTGGGTGACCCCAAACTTTTGAACGGTAGTGTGTATACATGTTATTTCACCTCCCTCACTGCCATCACCAGGAACTACCTGCAGGCCAGGACACTGATAACATTTTAACATAGCCTATGGAAATCCAAAGTTTACACATTATCATCACGCACAGAAACTGCAAAGCTAGTTTTAAAACTGCTAAGTTCCAACTGTTAAACATAGCGAGAGGCTGGGCTATGTGTGTGTGTAAAGTGTAAACCAGTGTCCTGACTTTCTAACTATGCCTGTGTGTTGCGTGAGCGGCAGTCAGTCAACAACTCTTCGCAAAGTTTCCTTATGAAACAATATGTTCGCTGAAATTATGGCAGGGAACGCCAGATTAAACATTAAAACTGCCTTCTGAGCACTGTATCTACAGGCTACCACCGAAAGAAGGAGGCTACCAGAAAGGCATCTCTACTCCGTACGATTTTACTTTCACTACGACATTACTTTGAACAGACTATCAAAAAATTGCAAGGTGATATGATAAAGTAAGGCACAGATTACTTACAGTCTTTTTTTTTTGAAAAAACGATGCAATCGTTTTCTGCCTTTTGGCACCCTTCATCATGCCGTGTTGGGGTCCTGAACTAGGAGGCGCTGTCCCCGATATGCCTGTCAAACTTGTTGTGGGTAACCGTAGCAACCAAGCTCAAGCTCGCAACCTGTGCAGTCTGCACAGTTGCAACTATGTCTGTACTGCTGTGCACCAGGGCCGTGCAAAGACCTTTGGAGGGGCAGGGGCTCAACATTCAAAAAAGGGCACTTGGAACAAATTTTTCACACAAGTTAACTTTATTCAAAACTAAATTTCAATTGCAAATGAACATTCTGTGTGTGTGTGTGTGTGTGTGTGAGAGAGAGAGTGAGATCCATCTAAATGCTGCAGTATTCTTCAAAGCAGCAGTCTTTGGTTTGCCATGTTCTTGAAAATGTCTATGACAACACTGTATTCAATATGGATATCTTTCTCAGTTGCCAGCAGACGAAGGTCTGACAGCCTTTCTTCATGACAAAGGCTGCGGAGTTTTGTCTTCACTAGCTTTAACTTTGAAAAGGAACGCTCTACCGTTGCAGTTGACACAGGTAGTTTTCTTTCTGACCCAACTGGACAGAGATCCACTGCCTTTTGCTGCCTCCCGCAGCTCCTTCTCTTTCTGCTTCTTTATCCTCTCTTTCCTTGGCATCTTTGCATAATGCAGGCTTTCACTTATTTAGAAAACGTTTCCCTATGTTTTAACTCAACTAACCTAAGCTACTATAACATAATAGTCTTGATAGAATATGTTGTGGACGTCGTCATTCAGCCTTAAGTTTTAGAAGCTGCTAGAATATGTTATTAACGCCGTCGTTCAAACTAAAGTTTCCGAATCTGCCACGTTAATCAAATGGATGGAGCAAACGGTTTAAATATAGCCTAGGCGGCTTCATTAAATGATAAACAACCCTACGCATTTACTGTTGTGTTCTAAGCTGCACAGTATTGCATGTTCAGATAAGAAATGAAAGGAGACTTTCAGTGTGACCTCACCATGCCGTTCCTCGCACTGTCTCCCACTGTCAACCGCCTGCATGCGCTTTCTGCACGGAGGCTCACTGAATGCATGACGTCACGGATTGATGCCCGCATTTACATAGAAAAACATTATTTTATAAATCTATAATTTCATATGTTATTGTCAAATTGTAGAGAATATTGATGTTGGAGCTAACTTATCTTTTACAAATATTAAAAAAACAACAACAAAACAGTCCCTATGAAAAGGCACTTTGGACAGCAAACAGAAAAGGGGCGGGGCTAGAGCACCTGTAGCACCGGTTCATTGCACGTGGGTGCTGTGCACCTCAATAAACCGAATGGTAATTAGTCTTTTGATTTTTCCGTGAGGTTTGCCTTATGCAAAGAAAGACAGCATAGACGTTTTTTCCTCCCTATAAGTGGGGGGGACCGAACGAGGTGAATTTAAATCTGGGTGGGACGAATCCCCCCCGTCCCCCCCTCTATCTGCGCCCGTGCACCAGGGCACTGCCCTGGACCAGCTGGGGGCCTGCGGCCCCCAGACCCCCGGCTAAAATTTTCAAATAATTTCACCAGCCCCAAATCACATCCCTGATTCTAACAGATTGTCAATTGCAGTTGAGATTTTCCAATATCCGATAATCTAAATTTTTGTCCACATATACAGCCACACCTCCTCCGCCTTTGCTCTTCCTGTTTATATAGTTGAGTTCATATCCATCTCAAAATCCATCCCCTTATCAGCGTTGATCCAAGTTTCTGATATTGCAATAATTTTGAACGGTTTTGTAAACGGACTTAAGTAGTCCTTAAATGCTATTAAAGTTTGCATACATGCTTCTGCTGTTGAAATGGATTATGGATAATTTGTTGTCAGTTCTAACGGTCTGATTGTATTGTTCGTTTGTGTAATAATAGCAGTTGTCATTAATATTGGAAAAGAAATAATTGTCCGGATCCATATCGTTTTCTATATCCAGTAAATTATAATTGGAATATTGAAAGGTTTTTAGCTCCATATTGTTATGATCAGGAATCCTTTGAGATGTACCATCATTAACTCCAGATGCAGGTGAATGAGTTATTTCCGACGATGTCATAGTTGTGTGTTGTAAATAATTCATCATACTCCTTACAGTCCGGTTTATGGTGATTATTGCTACCTGTCCAGCTCCTCCATGGTCTTGATGACCACAACCTTAGCTTGCTCTGGCGTTCCGTTAAGCTTAATGAATATTTTACAATTATTGGTCCATGTGCTTTGAATCTTTCCCTGTCTTTTCAAGTTGTGTGCCTTTCTTGCAATGTCAGAGTTTCATTTTATAAGATACTCATTTATGAAGACGTCTGTCCCTTTCAATTTCCTTCCCTGTTTCAGCAGTACAGTCTTGTATTTTCTGTTTATGAATCTCATGATTATGGCCGGTGTATTTCTGTCATTTCTCCGGGGCAAAGTATGGCATGCCTCCATGGTGTTTAAATCCACTTCAATGCCCTTTGAGTGGAGGAAAGCAGCCACCTGTTGCTCTGTCGATCTGTCATCCTGCTCACCAGGCTCCACCCTGTTGTCAGCGATCACTGCCCGGGCATATGACTGGGGTTTAATGCAGAGCCCGGTGATGATCACATCCTTAATCCTGGAGTACTGCTCCAGATCCGCCACGCTGTTCTCCAGTTCCGCCAGACGCCGGTCTTTCTCGGCGTTCTGGATCCGGAGAGCCTTCACCTCCTCCACCAGCTCCAGGATGCTTTTCTGCTGCTGTTTAACAGCAGAAATCTCCTTAGTCAAAAACTCGAGGGTCGTCTTGAGTTCCTCGCCCTCCTCTGCTGTCACTGCCCTCTTCGGCGGCATGCTGCTGCTAGGTAACGCTGCCCAACGCCGGGTCAGCTGTTTGCCTAGCCACCGGCTAGTTAGTTTGTAAACTAGCCAACTATCGTGCAAGTCCAAGTTCCAAATCGGCGTCGTAAACCAGGCACTGTCCACTGGCCGAAATCCAAAATCACTAGTCGAGAATCAGTAGTCAAATTAATTAAGAAATATAGTCCGAAGCCGAGCACCAAACACACAAGTGAATGAGCACCACACACAGGAAACAAGCTTGAGTTAACATTGAACTTGAGTTAACTTTATTGACCATCTTTTCTGAAATTCCTCCTGTGTCTTCTTGTCCGGTTTCCTAGGTAAGGCTTCTCTGAATAAAAGAAGAGCAGGCTTCTGTTCAGCAGGTGTCTGAAGATTTCTGGTGAGGCTTCTCTTATGTATTCTGTGAAAAAAAAAACACTGTGTTGTGGCTGTAAGTTTTCTCATATGTGGGGAAGGTCAGCAATAGTGCTGAACCATCCCCCGACTGAGTTAATTTTGGGAGTTCCAGGTTTTAAGGGTTAGGGTTATAAGGGCATTTAAGTCATTTAATTCAAAATGAAAGAATGACTTTGAGGATATGATCCATTTTCTCTGTGTTCTCCAAAATTTTCAGGACATGGTAAAATTTTCCTCCTGGATATGAGTCTGCCTGTACTCTCGTCATTGCATTTTGGTAGCCGTGAAATATTTGAATCTCCAAGTATCAGGATTGGTCTCTTGATGGTAAGCTTCCAATTTTTTAATTTGTCTCCGAAATGCTCGTGCCTTGTTAACAAGGGTTTGTCCTCTGCTAGTTGATCCAATTTTTCCTTCAGCATTGCTTCAGCTCTCACTGCCACATCCATATTGAAGTCAACCAGTTCCTTCTTGACCCAGTTTACTGCCGTAGTCCATGCCTCCTCCCAGTTTGTGGTATCAGAATTGAAGTTGAGATCTGTCAATAAGCCTTCAAAATACTGGACACCTGTCCCCTCTGCCCAATTCTGAACCATCTACCAGAGAGCTACCTGGAGCTACTCACACACTGCCCAGTGCTACTACAGCTGGGCCATCCAGCAACAAAACGCCACCTGGATCTCCTGACTCACCGCCCAATGCCATTGCTACTGTCAAGAGCATGTCCAACACGTAAATATTCTCAACCGGTCAAGCAGCTCATGCTTGAGAAGTGCCTTTACAAGAGGCATTCCCTGGACCATCCACTGCTGAATGACTTTGCGAAATACCTGAGGGAGGATCTCTTCAATAAGAATTACAAACAGGAGGTGAGGACCATTAAACAGTTTTTACAAGGAAATTTATGTGCAGGTTAATAAAAGATGAAGCAAAACAAACATGATCTCTTATTTTCAGGTTGAAAACGTTGCTCGGTATCTATATTATGCTGACCCATGGACACCATCCCTGCAGTTTGTCAAAGACAGAGAGAATATCTGACTACCTCCGTGACCTCTTGGGGCAAAACTGAAAAAGAGAACACAGCAGAATTACCTCAAGAGCTTGAAAAGGTTGGTAGCAGTTTTTTATTATGAGTTGACAATGGATTCGTGCCCATCAAATCATATTACAGCAGGCAGAGAGAGGACTACCAGTTCTTGACCATTTACATGGGTAAATCACTGAAACCTAGTTGAGAGAACCTCTTCCGATGCAGACTTGGTAATCATTTCCTGCAAAGCACCAATGAAGGAAATGAAGTTCATGCACTGCCTATGGAGTGTCACATCCTCATTTCTCAGGTTGGTTTGGACTGTGTGGAAAACCAGGAATCTATCAGAGGAAGTATAAGGATATAATTATGTACATATACTAACAAAATACAGAAGCTTGGCTGAAAGGTTAATTTACAGAAAAGGTACAAAACTGTTGACATCAAGACTGCTTGTCTGTACTGGAGGTTGCCAAGAAGGACTTCTTAGCAGTTATGGATAAACTGTCTGACGATAGTTCTGACACCCTGGAGTCTGGCGATCACATGCTTGTGTTGTACTACCTCCAGGCTATTATGATTTTGAAACACCTCTAATGGCCAAGTGTGGTGAAGAACATGACTGCGAGTGTTTGTGTTATTTTGGTCTACAATGGTAAATTTCCCCTTGATATTTTCGTCATGAACTCTACAAAATAATGATACTCATTTTATTACAGGTCCAGGAGTGGCTTTGCAGGAAAGCATGTGATTCACGTTACATGATTAGGGTAAAGGAGCACAAGAATGGAGCACAGCAAGTGGCCTCGTTTGCCCTGTCAAAGGAGGACGAGCACGCAAGTTCATCACACTTTCTGTCGGAACCTTTTCAGACCATAATTTCTGTTACAGCAGAAAGTAATCTCGATTCCCTTTTCTCCTCTGCCAACAGTGGTTTGATGTGTACTACAGACTGGTGTGGCCAGAGCTCCTGAGAGCCAGCAGGAGATGCAACAGGGATATGAAGGACAAGATGGATGGAGAAAAAATTTTTTTTTTTCATTTCCACCGCAGGGAAGCAGATCCACAATACCTCCACTGACCTGAACCAGCTCCACAAAAGGTACAACCTCCCACCAGTGACCAGCCAGAAGGCACGCAGAGTCTTTGAGACAGCAACTGTGAGCATGCCAGATTCCGAGAAAACAATGGTCACCAATGATCACCTGGCCTATTCCAATGCAACAGTGGAGAAGCATTACCACGTTAGGATATCCGAACATGCTGTGATGGCTGTTGGCATTGTGAAGGACCTGGGTGCTGCCTCAAGGTGAGCATTTTTTGCACAATTAATACAAGCACAATCGAGCACACCATACTCTATATTTAGGAAAAAAAATTTTTTCTTTTTTTTTTTAATTGTAGATCTGATTCTTCTGGGGAGAATGCCACCTCTGAACCTTCTGAGGAGAGCACCAGCTGTGAGTCTGCTGGGGAGGGTACCAGCAGTAGTACCCGTAACACTGCCGGTTCTACTACTGCTGTCAGATCTTTGTCAGAATCGGAAAAGGAAATTGAGGCGTCGTTTAAAAACCTACTGACGAAATATCCTGTGACAGTCGATGGGCCAAAACCAATACGGGAACTTTTACAGAGCGTTTCTTGTTGGCGAAAGGTTTGAGTGTTGGGAGAAGAGGCAGTTGAAACTGCGACAAGAATGTGTCCGCTGTGAGTATTTTTTCTTTCCATATTTAATATTTTCATGTAAAAATAATTACACAATACATACTCTCAACGTTCATTAACACACTGAACTCAGGGACTGCACATTTCACTTTACCTCGCTCATTCGCACTATTCTGCACTACCTCACCTTAACAGCTATTAGTTAGTGATGCAGTGCCTGGGCACGCATAACTGTTGTTGTTCTGCGTGTTTCTTCTCATTATTAGTGACGGAGAGCCTAGTCTCCCTAGAAATTTCGAATAACCCAATAACCGTACATCGCACACAGACAAACAATATATCAAAACTTGCGGCTCAATCGGACTCACTATGCTATTACTTTGTTCATCATTCTGTTTTTTTTTTTCGCGACATAGTCGTGAAAAAATCGAGCAAAATTTCCCATTCATTTCTATGGAATTAATTGAAAAACAACGCACGTTTTCAACATTTTTCAAACCTCTGCTGCTCTGGCATGCTTTCACCTACAGACATGATTCAAAATTTAAAATGTAGACAAACTTCTCCTGTGTGCATCTGGCATTCAACTTTTTTGCTAGCTTCTATACTTTTTGATCAGTCACAGATCAAACACCATGATCAGTTCTGGAGAAATTCAGGCTTTATAATGAGTGTCTATAGCGTTACACACCAGTGGGGCTCAGGAATTTAGAGTGTAGGCAGCCTGAAAAAAAGGCTCTAACTTTCTCATTTAAACTGTTTTCAGCCACAATTTTCACTCTACACACAATTTTCTCAAAAGTAGTAGTCACACTTGTCCTGATTCACACAATGTGTCCACCTGTACGATAGGATTTACAGTTTTTGAGTGAGAAGCCTGAAAGTAAGGAGAGGACAGCCGCGCTGCCCCATAGACTCCCATTATAAACGTGGCAGCGCTTGTACTGCAAAATCAGAAAAGTCACTTGTTGTTAACTCGCTCTATTGTCCTCATTTTTTACACTAGAGACAAAAAAATTACATCAATGTGTTCAGGAGAACCTTGTGGCGCTCAATGTGAAAGAATTTTGTGAATATCTCCTTCCGTTTTCGTGTAAATCCCCATTGTTTGGAGGGAGCACTCTGAGAAAATCCTTCACTTTGTGTGCCACTCTGTGTCTCTGCTCTGAGTGGGTGGAGGAGGGGCTGCTCGCTCTCTCTCACGCACGCACGCACACACACACACACACAGGAGGGAGGGGCTGCTCCCTCTCAGAGAGACACAGGCTTGTAGCCTCATGGCAAGTCACACATTCACACAGTTCAGTGCAGCTCCTGCAACTGTGACTGCTACAGCCACTGCATCACTCTCACAATTTCCCACAAGGGAATTGTCAGCTCTAGTTTGTTTATGCTGCTTATTTCATGCTTACCTGCTATACCTCAAGTGCCCTTGACTGTTTATTTGCTTCAATTTGTGTGTGTGTGTGTGTGTGTGTGTGTGTGTGTGTGTGTGTGTGTGTGAGTGTTTGTCTAGTTCTTATCTAGTGTCTATACTGTTTGTATTGTTCCAATCCTGTAATTTCCTGTTTGTTTTAAGATGTCTAGTGGGTCTGAACCTTTGTTGTGGTGGCTTCCACCACTCCAAACCAGCTTCAGGAACAATATCTGTATTATGACTTGTGCTAATGTGTGAGGAAACATTTGTGACAGGGGCCAGCCTCTCTATGACCAGTGAGAGAGACATCCCTGTGGACGCCTCCTCATCCGGTTCCTCATCTACGAGCGAGATAAGAAGTTCCTCCTGTTCCACTTGTTGGAACGAATCTGATGGAGGAGGTTCGTGAACTATCACCACTATATTGTTTGTCTGCACCTCGGGAGGCTCACGCAGAGGCTGTGGGTTCGAGGTGCTTCGAACCGTGGGTGGAGGATCCGAAACGATCTCACACCATTGCGTGCAAGTCTCCTCTATAACATTGGGGTTTTTGTTTAGGCCGAGGCCGGAGAGGAGATTTAGGTGCAGGAGTGCTGTCCCAGGTATTGTCTGGGAGCGGGGAGGTGGCAGCATCCCTCCTGGGAAGGGGCGGAAAGTCCTCCTCTGAGAACTGGCTCAGTGTCACTTCCGTAACAGATGTTGTTTTGCAGACGCCCCATTCGGTCCCTCTAGGTCGACTGGAAGTCTCGCTCCCGATTGCACGATCGTCCAGTGAGGAGGCCAGTTCTGCTTGGCCCTGGTCAAGGGTGGCTCTTTGAAGCTTTTTGCCATTGTTGGTAACTCGCCAGCGCCCCCTATAACGATCCCACAATTTCCTTGCGCGCTCCACCCGGATGTGACGTGAAGTGGAACTGCTTTAACTGTATCGAGAGCGCCTCGATTCGCTCTCTCATGTTCTGACTACTGGAGTGGTCGGACGGACTGTAGGCACGCAAGCTACAGTGTTGAGACTAACCGCTATTGTCTGAGAACAGCCTGTTCAAATTAGTTTCGGCCGAACTTTTGAACGACCCGCTAAGTTTCAGCGATATAGTGGTTTTGATTCTAAACCTTTGCAAAGTTTAACTACAGTTAAGTAGTTTTCCACGCTAAGAGGCATTTGCGGACAGCTTCGCTCCTCTCAGCCTTTTCCTCGTCGACGCATCACCGGAGGTTTCTCCTGAAGCACCGTGGGCCAGCTAGGCCTTCATCTCCCTGCTTCGTTAGCCGCGGTTGGACGCAGCGCGCCGCTAACCTCCTCTCCTCGGACCGCGACCCTCAGCGCGGACATCGGAGAAAGAACTTCCATCGCATTGAGTAGGCACTTGGGCAAATTTTTAATTTGTAGCTTATTCAGATGGTTGTTAGGGTCATGTTTAAGCTTTGAGCTATTTAGCATACCCGCTCAGACACGGAAGGTGTTTGTTTGTTTTTATTGTTTTTGTTTGTTTTTATTGTTTGTTTTGGTTCTGTTTTTTTTTTTCTTTGAACTTGTTAGACAGGGTATCTTGCATGATATCTTTCCTTAACTCCATTGCTAGCTTCCCTATCTGATTAGCAGCGCAGCGACAAGTTTGTTATTTTAAGCTCCGAGGCTAGACCGCTACAAGGCCTAGTTCTCTCCATCCAACACATATACACACTCTCTCACACTCTCTCTCTCTCTCGCGTTGAGTTCTTTGCCTAGATAGTCTGTTGGAAATTGTTAAGTGCAGTGTTTGGATCCAGCTGTAGCGTGGTCAGATTCTCCTTAGCAACTTATTGCTAGCTACCTCAGGGTGATACGCTAGCTGGTAGGCTTGTGTTCTCGACTAGGCCTGCAGGCGCCATCTTTCCGACGCCATTTTGATACCTTCCTCATTGAGTTACCTGTGATACGACACCTAGGCACTGACCGCCATTTTGTTTAAGCATTGCCAGAGTGGCTAGTCATTAGCATCTGCCCACAGATACCTACACAAAGCACACATTAGCCACAGAGCTAATCCTTTGTTCTATTTAGCTAACATTCCTTTGTTTTAGCTAACATTCCTTTGTTTTAGCTAACGACAAGCTAGGTCACACACACACACCCACCTCCACACACACGCACACAAGGGATTCTTTTCTTTTTTCTTCTATCTCTTTCTCTCTCTCTTTCCCTCAAATTTATAGTCCAGGTGTAATTGTTCCATTGTTTTGTCTTGTTATTACCTTTGCTGACATTGAATGTATTTTGAGTTTATTATTATTAGTGAGTAGTAGACAAATAAAAGCTAATTAAAATTAATTGCACTTTACTTGTTCCTGTCGTTTATTCACAAGGTCAACTATTTAGAACTCCTTTTTCCTTCAGAATTTAGCTTTTGTATACAACTGGGTTTCCCATCTAATACAGAGCTACCATTAATCTTGAGTGTAACCATTCACGGTGAGTATTAAGATTAATAATTTAAGATTTTATGAGACTGATCTTTATTTATAAATTGATTAATTTAATTATCAATTATCACATAATTTATAATTTAATTAATCCCAATTCAACCTACATTAAAGTGGTGCCCCGTGTGAGGAATAGTTTAATGACCTTGTGAATTTCTCAACAATAACTTGTAAACTGCTGTATACCCAAAATCAACTGCCAAGGTATAACACAGATGACTTTAATGGTGAATCATTAACAGTGTGTTAATCACAGAACTGAAATTCAGCTGCCAACCACAGTTAGCTGATAAACTGGTTTAATTGATTAGTACCTTAGAGTAATATCTAATCCAAGTACTTAAGTAATATTATTAATAATCATTATTATTAACTAATTATTAATTAAGCTAATTAATACAAGTGAAACATTAGTGAAAACAAAGTAGCTAAGAAACCACATCAATTATTTAGCAACTTGGATTAAATTAAATTCTAACCTAATCAACACCTAGTATTAATTTCCTTTAAGTTAATTAATACATTTCGAACAAAATGTCGCGTTCCCCATCAAGGGAGTCAGAAGGGCCCCTCCTCTCTCTCTTCGACGTTGTAGGCGATTTAGGCCAAGTCCCGGAGGATAGGAGAAATTACTTCTGTGATCTGGACCAAAAGGCTCGCTTTGATGAAATACACATAGCCGTTAGGGAACTTAAGGAGCGTACTATGACTCTCCCAGAAGGGCTACCCAAATTGTTCATGATCTACTATAAGGAAATGGAACGTGTGTGTATGACCCTCGAACAAGAGAAAAGAACACTAAAACGACAACTGGCCGAAGCTCAAAGGAGAGCAGAAAGCGCGGAGAGTAGCCTCGTGGGCCTGAGAGCCACACAAGATGAACTAAAGCGCGAAATAGAATACCTCAGAGAAGAAGTGACGCAAGCACGTCGCTCAGATGAGGGATCGGCCAAACCCTCCCAAGAACAGAGTTCCGCTCTGGAGGAGGAAGAACCTGAGCTTAGAACGGTAGATCAGACACCGCACTCAAGCTCAACTCGCGTGAAAGTCGCGCGATCGCCACCTCGTGGCGCTGGGAGTTTTTACTTTACTCCCCACTACACCCCCTCGCGCTTCAATATCGCTGCAGCCTCTAGCCCGCAGAAAACGCCGCGCTATGTACCCTCGGACTCCTCTGACGGAGAGGCCGCCTACAAGCCGAAACGCAGACATAGGCGATATGAGAGCAGCTCAAATAGCGAAGACAGCGAGGACCCCTACGGGTCAAAATCAAAACGCCTCGTCGCAGAACGCAAAACTAGGATCCGCCAAATCGACGCCCTTGCGAAAGACATAGAGCGTTTTGAGCCGGAAAATCATAGACACCGAAGCGTTAATGATTATTTCCGGGAAATCGAGCGTAGCCTCCTGGACCTGCCAGAGGCTACGTCGCATGAAAAGGCCAGACTAGTCTGGAAAACTTTAGGTAGTGGCGTACGAGCATTCGTTGAGACCTTACCGCAGTCAGTCCTCGACAACTACAAGAAAATACGTAAGTACTTGAAAGAGGAATACTCGTTGTACGAGGATGAGACTGCTGCGACGATGGGTGCTATTCTGATCAGACAGAAACGAAGCGAACACCCTCGCGAGTACTACCGTCGGCTCCGTGCAGCGTACTTTCAGGGCAGAAGCGAGCCCGGGCTAGAGGAAGATCGCAACTTCAAGTCCCTCTTCCTCCATAACCTTCACCCGTGCATCCGTAACCAAGTAACACTCGCGTGTCGCCAGCGCCCCCATACTATGAGAGAAATGCGTCGCACCGCACAACTAACGTGGGAGACGTTCGTCCGACCCACGGACCGCCACGAGGACGATCCCAGAGTCCTCAGCCTATATGAGCAGGAAGATCAGTCCTTAGGCCTAGAAGGGGGTGAAGCCCCAAACCGCGGGCCCCCTTGGGCGAACCCAAACCCCGGCCACCAGACGTCGAGTCAACCCAAAGGTAACTGGAAAGTTCGACAAGCTGGAGCCAAGGGGGAACAGGGCCCCAACGCCAAAGGGCAAGGTAACCGCAAACCTGGCAGTCACGGCCCTAAATCTCAGAATAGCGGACAGTCAAGGCCCCATCGCAACTCCTCTCGAAGGGAGCGGAGCCCTAAGCTAGCTACCGCTAAACAAGCCAACCAAGAGCCGCTTGGGATGGCAGAACTGAGGGCTGAATTAGCACGGATTAAACAAGCCAACCAAGAGCCGCTTGGGATGGCAGAACTGAGGACCGAATTAGCACGAGTTAAACAACTGCTGAGCAATAAGAACAGGAAGGGTAAGCCGAGCAAGGACAGGGACGAACCGTCAGCATGACTAGGCCGGGACCCATCCCCACCACCACCGCGTGTCTACCTCGTGGGGTGGGGAAAGGACCCCTGCCCAATAGGCAGCGATGAGTTGAAACCACCCCCCCCGGTAGTGAAGCCTGACCCGCAGGATGCACCCCTGACGCAGTTTCTTGGAGATTTGGTTAGGAAAGGCAACGCCAAGCGTATCTATACCCCAGTGGTGGTAGAAGGCAACGTTTCCCTCCAAGCTCTCTTGGATACCGGGTCAGAAATCACCCTGATGTGTTCCAAAGTCTTTGCAGAGGTTTCTGATGCGCGGCGCGCGCAAGGTAGACCCATCAGAACCGAACGTTGTGACGTCAACTTGGTTAGCTTCACCCAGAATCAAGCCCCAGTAACAACCATTGCATGGTTAGAACTCACCTTCCAGGGCATGTCCATCACTCACCCCACTTACATCTGCTCTGTTGGGGTAGAACCGTTCCTCATTGGCCAAGACCTACTAGATAGGCTAGCGCCCCTCATTGACTGTCGTCGTGGGCAACTGTGGGCCCAGGTCGCGTCCCCACAGACCCCAGATCCTCGTCGTCACGATCGAGCCTGTTGCGATGAAGTTAGCGTGGAGGCTACTCCACCGATAGCTGAGTCAGGGCAGGTCCCCGAGAACCTCGAGACCACTCCGCTCCACCCTGAGCCGAGTCAAGACGCACCAAACTCAACCGACACTCTTCTCAACCGCAACGCGCTTGATGGCCACCCGTCTTTCCTTTGCTTTCTTGGCGAATCTGCCCCAACCAGGTACTACCCCTGGATATCTGGCAACATTGCTGTCAACGGCGTCACGGCACCTGGCGTCAGGTTAGCGCTTTGGTCAGAGAAGTCAGCCATCAGCCAAACGTGGTTCGACATAGTGCGTCAGAGCACTCCTTCCCCTGTCTTTGTGCAGAAGAGCCACCGGCTACTGTCAGCCGAACAACCCCAGAGCCCCATCAAAGCCACAGGCGTCTGCGCCGTGTCGCTCGCCATCGGTCAGAGAGAATTCCTTCATTTCTTGAGTGTCGTCCCCGGACTTCCTGACCCACTGGTCATTGGGGCAGACATCTTGGTCAGACTGGGAGCCCAACTGGACCTAGTCAACCGGGTCATCTGGACCCAAGCCGACGCTGCTAAGCACCCGTTCCAAGCTGACCTGGAACAAATGCGGTCAGGACAAACGATTCCCCAAGCCTGCCATGTCGCTAGCGAATTTGACATTGTCATTCCCGCTAGGACTGCTGGTTCCCCTCTTAAGCTGGTCATCATGAAAGACCAACAGTTTCGTAGCTCCCAGGCGTTCTTCCAGCCTCTCAGATTCTTCATGGAGCTCGATTTAGCCGTGTGTGGGACTCCGCTGCTTGAAGTGAGTCATCGTTCCGCTTACCTCCTGGTTCAAAACTCCACGCGGGACGCCATCACGATCCCCGCCCGTCGGCCTTTAGGCCTTCTGATAGACCAGGCATTCCATGACTTTGAACTCACCATTCCAGTCATCGGTGAGCTGCCAACGCCGGACACTCATTCCGATCCAGTGGAACCTCCCTGGATCACTCTTCCTTTCCACATGATCCGCATCGAACCTCACGTCATGCTTTGCGACGAGCGCATAGTCATGACCAAAACTAACACCCCGAAACACATGCTGGTGTACGCTCTTGCCACGCAATCGAGCAATGACACCCCTGCAACTGAGGTCGTCGATTCAGCTCTAGGTGAACCGTACCCAGGCTTCGAACGAGGAGTTCAACAACAGCTGGTGAAAGCTGACAGCCTGACCACGGACGCCCAGAGACGACAGCTCCGTGAACTGTTCTACGACTTCAAGGCGATCTGGGCGCGAGATTCCAATGACTGCGGAGTCACGGACATCCACACCGTCCGAATCCCAACAGATCCGAACGCTCCACCGACGTTCGTGTGGCAATACAAAATCCCATTAGCCGCATACGACTCAATACAAGAAACACTGGACACTCTGCTGGAAAAGCAGATCATTCGCGAGTGTAACTCGACTTACAACTCCCCCTTGTGGCCGGTGCTGAAACCGAACGGCAAGTGGCGTCTCACCATTGACTATAGGCAGCTGAACAAGCAAGTGCCCTTGTCAAGATGGCCCATGATCCATCTGGATCAAGAACTTGCCAAGGTGAAGGGTGCAAAGTTCTTCTCCACCGCCGACGTGGCGAGTGGATTCTGGACCATGCGCGTGGATCCAGCTGACCAGCACAAGCTGGCCTTTTCCTTTGGGAACCGCCAGCTAACTTTCAACCGATGTCCGTTCGGCTACGCGAACTCCCCCGCTGAATTCAACATCTTCTTGCATAAGGCAATGAGCGATGCCGCAGCTCGTGGCAACTTGATCTATGTCGATGACATCCTCATTAGGTCACAGACTTTTGATGCACACCTCGAAGAGATACGCCATGTTCTGTCTCAGCTGTCCAGAGCAGGAGCGAAGCTCTCTGTCACCAAAGGGCAGTGGTGTCGCACCAAAGTTGAATACGTTGGACTGTGCGTCGGGCCAGATGGCATTGAACCCCAGTCAGGGAGGGTGCGGGCTATCCAAGACATCGAAGCCCCATCCAACGTACCCGAACTCAGGAGCTTCTTAGGGGTCTGCAACTACTCCCGACAGTTCATTGAGGACTACGCGGACATAGCACGACCGCTCACCGAGCTCCTCCGGAAGGATAAACCCTTCCAGTGGAGTGACCCTCAAGAACTCGCGTTCAAGAGCATGAAGCAGAAGCTCTGCTCCGCTCCCTGCCTCGCGTATCCCGACAAAGACAAACCGTTCTTCTTGGAGGCTAGTTTCTCCACCCACTGCCTGAGCGCTGCACTGTCACAGCAGCATGACAAAGATCGCCGTGTCGTAGCATACGCCAGTCGGCCCCTCAGTGCTGTGGAGTTTAAATTTTCAGACTGCGAAAAAGCCCTGCTGGCCACGGTCTGGGCCGTTGAACACTTTCGCAGTTACATTGGTGGCCAGAAGGCGGTGATAGAGACCAATCATCAACCGGTCTCGTTCTTGAACAGCCAGAGGCTGAGAGAGGGAAGAGTTTCGAACAGTCGCATCGCAGCTTGGATGATGGCACTACAGGGCTACGACGTCGAGGTGAAGTACGCCCAGAACCACAAGATGGCGCTTGGCCGAGGCCTGGCGGAATGCCAGCATTGCGACTGCGAGAATAGTCCGGATCAAACCGAACTAACAACCGTACCTGCTCTCCCCTCCGACCACCACTACTATGACGAGAACGTCTGCAAAGACCTCCCCACCGCTTACATAGATGGATGCTCATTCCATCATGAACGCAAAGTCCAAGCCGGTGTCGGTATCGTATGGGCGAACGGCCCTATACAAGGGAAATACCAACATCGACTCGGGGCTAAGACTAGCCAATATGCGGAGGTAGCAGCCGTGCTCATCGTCCTGCAACAAGCTGCCCGTGAGAACATCAAGCGGTTAGTCCTCTGCTCTGATTCAAATTATGCCAGGCATAGCTTCGTCTCACACTTTCCCTCGTGGAAGGTGCGGGACATGAAAAACGCAAGGGGCAAGGAAGTGAAACACTCCGAACTCTTCCTAGCATGCGATCGACTCGTAACCGAACAGGGAATGTGCGTCTATTGGAAGAAGGTGAAGGGACATTCTCAAGTCCCAGGACCTGACAAAGTCGGTAACGATGAGGCAGATGGCCTCGCCAAAGCGGGAGCCGTGGACGGCCCCCTTTGGGAATTCCAGCCGTCATGGCTTCCCGAGACGCCACGCCATAACGTAACCGCGATTACTCGCCGACAGGCTAGAGCAGGTCAAACTGACGCAATACCCCAAGCAGGAACCGTGCAACTCGGCCGACTGCCCCAGGACGCCGACCTGGTGTCTATGCAGGAAAGGGATCCCGTGATCCACCAAATCCGTAAGTTCCTTGCGGACCCCGTGGCGTCCCCAATTTCCCCACAAGAGTTGCAACAGTCCCGAGACTTAAACCACCTTCACAATCTCAAAAACGGCTTAAAACTCGAGAAAGGACTCCTGGTGTACACACCACGCAACCAGGGACCTCCCCGGTGGGTCGTGCCCACAGATCATAGGGGGGTCATGTTGCAGTACGCTCACGACAGCCCGTGCGGGGGCCATAGGAACGCTCAGGCGACCTACCAGACACTCCAACAGATTGTCTATTGGCCCTTCATGATTCAGGACGTTACCGAGTATGTTAAAGGGTGCTTGATTTGCTGCCAATTCCGACCAGCCCAACCGTTGAACCGCGCCCCACTGCAAAGCAAAGGCATCTCATTCCCCTGGTCTAATCTCCAGATAGACTGGGTCGGACCGGTGCCGAAATCAGCTCGAGGTAATAAGTACCTCCTGACCGTCACTTGCGCGTTCACGAAGTGGGTGGAATGCTTGCCCGCCCCAAACGAAACCGCAGAGACCACCGCTCTCCTTCTTATGAACCATGTGTTCAGCCGTTGGGGCTTGCCCCTATCCATTGATTCCGACCGAGGTACTCATTTCACCGCAGAGGTCATGAGAGTGTTGTGGGAGATGCTCGGAGTCGAGGCAAAATTCCACATCGCGTATCATCCTCAGTCTTCCGGTCAGGTCGAACGCGCCAACCAAACCATCGTGAGCATGCTTCGCAAGTATGTGAGTCACCATGGCAAAGATTGGGACATCAAACTCCCTCTGGTGCTGATGGCCATTCGGTCCACTCCTCACCGCACCACCGGAGTCACCCCGTTCGAAATGATGACTGGCCGTGAAATGGTTCTTCCCTTACACCTCCTCTACCGACCAGAGGACCTAAGCGTTGCCACTGCGTACACCGCACACCAGTACGTCACCGACTTGCAACGCCACTTGCAGGCCACGTTTGCGTGGGCCCAGGAACACCTCGAAAAGAGTGCGAAAGGACAGAAAGCTTACTACGACAGAAAGGCGACACACCGTGAGTACGAAGTAGGCGACAGAGTCCTATACTTCAATTTCACCAAACCGGTAGGAGTAGCCAGAAAATTCTTACCCCGTTGGTCCGGCCCTTTCGAAATCGTCGGTAAACTGTCCCCCGTCGCCTACCGCATCAAAACTTCGAAGCCCAGCCAGGCGCCTTCGTATAGATGGGTCCATAGCAACCAAATAAAGCTTTTTGAGCAGTCCACACTCCATAGGGGGGTGGACAAACAATAAGTTATAGCCTGCCCAACTTAGTTGCATGCCTCTCAATCCATAAGCGTGCATCTATAAGTAACCACCCTCGTTACCACTCAAATCGGAATAACAAACTCCTGTATGTTGCAGAATGGCCCCTCTCTGGATCCTCGGCATCTTCCTAGTCCTGCAGACCACATTGGCCGGTAACATAGTGGAACCAGGTCCGCCGAGTGGCATTGTTCTCCAAGATGCCCCAGGACTGCTCCTCACCAATTGCCGCGTCCATACCCAGCGCGTGTACACCCGCCTCGATCCTTGGGACGTGTACCGTAAGCATTTTAGATCGCCCACACAAACAAACCTCGAAACCGGGCCTGACTCCGAGATTGGGTCCAACATCGAACACGCCAAGCGTACCACAGTTCACATGCTCGAACAGTTACAGAAGTTCATAGTCACTGAGGAGGAACTCAGCGGCAAAACACGCCCTAAACGGTTCCTCGGAGGACTACTTACTGCTGCATCCGCCATTGGCTCTCTGTTCTCAATGGGCCTCTCTGCCGTTAACACCGTTAGCCTAACCGCGGTCAAACGAGAAATGAACATTCTTAAGGAAGAAATGCCAGAAATCCAGGGTAGACTACTAACTCAACAGGAGGAGCTGCAGGGCCTAGGCAAAACCCTGCAGGGAACCATACTAACCGTTAACATGCATTCTACATTAATCAAGAACACAGTACATGCCGTAGACAGGCTAGCAGCAATCATGAGAAGCGAAGTCAAGTACGTCCGAGTAATCCGAGACCTAATGCAGGACCTGATGAGAGAAGTAAGTAGCTCTCTCAGCACCCTGAGTGGAGGTAAAATCCCACCATATTTGATACCCCTCAGCATGGTTGACAGCATACTCCGATCTACTACCACGACTAACGTTTACTCATCACAGATTCATCTGGCTTATAGTCTTGGCAGTGCTATCCCCATTTTTGTGAACCCTCAAAACCTAGAAATAGGCTTCATCCTCAATCTCCCCGTTATTGAACGGCAAAACATATACAGAATCAAATCTGTCCTTAATGTAGGTTTCTGGAACAACGACGTACACGTACGTTTGCAGACACCTTCCACCATAGCCTATCACGATGACAACCCCTCTATCTACCTCGCCCCTAATTTAGACATGTGCACCTCTACCAAAGATATCCACTGGGTCTGCCCCAGCAATCCCTTTATCCGAGACACCACAGACCGTCTCTGTGGATTGACAAAAGTCCCCGAGCAGAAGTGTGCAGGCAAATTGTCTATTAAAGATGAAGGAATAGGAACTAGAGTAGAAAGAGCTGGTAATCGGTGGCTAATCAACACTCCCCAAACTGAGATTCTGGTATCATATGATCAACATAACACTGCCACTAGAATGAAGATCCCTAACGAAACCTCTCTCCTAAGTGTCCCACTAGGAGCCACTGTTCACGTGGGTGACATCACCCTCCATCACCTTAGCGCTGACCAGTATGAGACCGAGATAGAAATGCCCGATGCCTTCCCAGGTCACGAACTTGAGATAAACTCCACCCTCCAAGCACAACTACTGCTGGAAGGGACCAAAACCGTGCAATTCGATCTTAAGCCCACTGGCATCGCTACCACTTTCTTGAATAACCGCGCAAACCCTTCTTCCGATCAAGGATCTTTAATAAGCCGAATTGCGCTGGGATTTCTAGCTAGCGGTTGGGTTATCACAGTCTTCATAGCCATCACTCTACATAGGTACATACTGACACTACACCGCAAACTGGACAAAATGATCTACGCACCTGAGAAATTAGATCGTGGCATTGTCCGATTCTCCATCAGGCCTAAGGCCTCCACTAACTTTCTTGAAGAGTAGGCTTGCTAACACGCTAACTAACCCCTCTTTTCCATTTTCCTTTATGGAGTTTTGATTATTTTTGTTTGCTGTGTGAAATATTGTATGTAGAAGGTAGTTAAGTAGCCATAGTGTAATTGTTTTCATGTCCAAGTGCCTATGCTTTCATGCCCAAGTGCCTATGCATCTTATGGACTGTATGAAATGAATTGAACTGTTGAACTGTGTCTGAAAGACTTTTCACAGAAAGGACCCTTGGAACTACCTCATTGTGGAACTACCTCATTGTGGATTACTAGGGACCGTGGGTCGCAGACTAAACACCATGTGCCCATAGGGTATCACTCCTTTCAGCGCCTATGGCCAAGGGGGGAATGTTGGTAACTCGCCAGCGCCCCCTATAACGATCCCACAATTTCCTTGCGCGCTCCACCCGGATGTGACGTGAAGTGGAACTGCTTTAACTGTATCGAGAGCGCCTCGATTCGCTCTCTCATGTTCTGACTACTGGAGTGGTCGGACGGACTGTAGGCACGCAAGCTACAGTGTTGAGACTAACCGCTATTGTCTGAGAACAGCCTG
Organism: Neoarius graeffei; assembly: GCF_027579695.1. Lineage (NCBI taxonomy): Eukaryota > Metazoa > Chordata > Actinopteri > Siluriformes > Ariidae > Neoarius > Neoarius graeffei. The sequence goes on from NC_083586.1 coordinate 2,095,121, forward strand.
TTCAAATTAGTTTCGGCCGAACTTTTGAACGACCCGCTAAGTTTCAGCGATATAGTGGTTTTGATTCTAAACCTTTGCAAAGTTTAACTACAGTTAAGTAGTTTTCCACGCTAAGAGGCATTTGCGGACAGCTTCGCTCCTCTCAGCCTTTTCCTCGTCGACGCATCACCGGAGGTTTCTCCTGAAGCACCGTGGGCCAGCTAGGCCTTCATCTCCCTGCTTCGTTAGCCGCGGTTGGACGCAGCGCGCCGCTAACCTCCTCTCCTCGGACCGCGACCCTCAGCGCGGACATCGGAGAAAGAACTTCCATCGCATTGAGTAGGCACTTGGGCAAATTTTTAATTTGTAGCTTATTCAGATGGTTGTTAGGGTCATGTTTAAGCTTTGAGCTATTTAGCATACCCGCTCAGACACGGAAGGTGTTTGTTTGTTTTTATTGTTTTTGTTTGTTTTTATTGTTTGTTTTGGTTCTGTTTTTTTTTTTCTTTGAACTTGTTAGACAGGGTATCTTGCATGATATCTTTCCTTAACTCCATTGCTAGCTTCCCTATCTGATTAGCAGCGCAGCGACAAGTTTGTTATTTTAAGCTCCGAGGCTAGACCGCTACAAGGCCTAGTTCTCTCCATCCAACACATATACACACTCTCTCACACTCTCTCTCTCTCTCGCGTTGAGTTCTTTGCCTAGATAGTCTGTTGGAAATTGTTAAGTGCAGTGTTTGGATCCAGCTGTAGCGTGGTCAGATTCTCCTTAGCAACTTATTGCTAGCTACCTCAGGGTGATACGCTAGCTGGTAGGCTTGTGTTCTCGACTAGGCCTGCAGGCGCCATCTTTCCGACGCCATTTTGATACCTTCCTCATTGAGTTACCTGTGATACGACACCTAGGCACTGACCGCCATTTTGTTTAAGCATTGCCAGAGTGGCTAGTCATTAGCATCTGCCCACAGATACCTACACAAAGCACACATTAGCCACAGAGCTAATCCTTTGTTCTATTTAGCTAACATTCCTTTGTTTTAGCTAACATTCCTTTGTTTTAGCTAACGACAAGCTAGGTCACACACACACACCCACCTCCACACACACGCACACAAGGGATTCTTTTCTTTTTTCTTCTATCTCTTTCTCTCTCTCTTTCCCTCAAATTTATAGTCCAGGTGTAATTGTTCCATTGTTTTGTCTTGTTATTACCTTTGCTGACATTGAATGTATTTTGAGTTTATTATTATTAGTGAGTAGTAGACAAATAAAAGCTAATTAAAATTAATTGCACTTTACTTGTTCCTGTCGTTTATTCACAAGGTCAACTATTTAGAACTCCTTTTTCCTTCAGAATTTAGCTTTTGTATACAACTGGGTTTCCCATCTAATACAGAGCTACCATTAATCTTGAGTGTAACCATTCACGGTGAGTATTAAGATTAATAATTTAAGATTTTATGAGACTGATCTTTATTTATAAATTGATTAATTTAATTATCAATTATCACATAATTTATAATTTAATTAATCCCAATTCAACCTACACCATAATTGCGAGTGGCCCACCTGGTGGCCGTATCAAACAGAAGGTGCCAATCGCCCCGATTTCATTCTTTAATTTCGCCAAAAGAGTCTATATTTTGTTTATAATCTTCCTCCAAAATCAAATTGGTGTTACAGAGCCAGTTCCTCGCATTACCCTCTAACAGTAATTGAGTGCGCTCTGAAGGAGAGGCTGGCTTGTGCACAAGGTTTCAGTGAGGCATTGTAAAGATGGCGGTTAGCGTGTGGGGCTCAAAGAAGCTGAAATCTTGCTCAAGTGATGAATTGAACGGATAAGGCTATACATCGATTTAACGTTCTGCCTGTCCCGGTCAGTGATTGGTGTATTGTTTTCTGTGTTGTTTTTAGGAGTTGTTGCTGCCTATCTCACATGAGTACTTTGATTAGAGGTGTCTTGATTTTGAGTTCTACCCCTAAAGACACTCCGTGAGTGGTTCCTTTTATCAGCTAAGACCGCAAACCTATTGTCTGAATAATAAGGATTACGACTCGTATTCTGGTCCTTTTTGGTGAATGGGGGTCTATATTCAATATAATGTGGGTTATGGGTTTTGAACAGATAAGGCCTCGACAGGACCTGCCCCGTTGTACCACCGTCCACTCACTCATGTTGTTGGGAAAGAAAACAGAAGGAGGAAATAAAAGAAAATAAACTTTGAAAAGCAAAATAAAACTTCCTTTGTCAAAACAAAGCCCACATGCCAAGTAGCACTGCACAGACAATAATACAGCAGAAAGTAAAAAGAACAGACACAACCTACCAAATAAAAGCACAAATTCATAACATGATGTGCAGTTTTTGTTGGGAACAGCAGCTGTGGTAACCTGAAAACATTTGTCTGATAGAAAATAAAGGCATATTTTAACAATTAACTGCTTATTTAATTGGAAAGCACTAAAAAAACATTTTAATCATGTAAAATACCACAACAGGCACAACCATCAATTAGACTGAGGACAGATAGTACATAATGCAGTAAACTTGATAAATTAAAAAATGCTGAATAATTCACTATTTTTAAAAGGTGACGTTCCTGCACCTAACATTCAACATCACCAAAATCATGTGTCCATCTGGATACTGATGATGCTGATCACGAAAGTAACAGCTGAAATGCAAAACTCTAAGATCTGTTTTGATTTCAGCAAAATATCATATTAAGAATAAACACACAAACGGATTTCTTCAAGTATTTTAGGACATTGGAGACGCTCACATTGTAAACAGTGACACTGGAAAGTGCTCAGAAAATAAAAATCTAAAATGGGCCTGGTGGAGAGAATATTCTTTCAGCTGCTATTTAACCCTTTGATGCAAAACATGGGTCAAAAGTGACCCGGCTGAGTTTTTATCTTCTATATCTTTGCAATAAATTAATTCCATCATTCAGTATTCAAGGTATTCCTCAATTAACTTGTTTTTGATCATCATACATCCTTATTTTATTTTTTCCTTTCTTACTTTTTGAATAAAAACCCTTTTTGTATCATTACCCTTCTAATGCACAACATGGGTCAAAAATGACCTGCATTCATTTTCCAGGTTATTTCATGTATGGCTGAGTGTTTCTATGATATACTTTTGAAATAAATTCATTTTGTCATTTACTTTTCCAGATATGCAGTAAATATCTTGTTTTTGTTTAGCACAAATCTCATCTCATTATCTCTAGCCGCTTTATCCTGTTCTACAGGGTCGCAGGCAAGCTGGAGCCTATCCCAGCTGACTACGGGCGAAAGGCGGGGTACACCCTGGACAAGTCGCCAGGTCATCACAGGGCTGACACAGACACAGACAACCATTCACACTCACATTCACACCTACGCTCAATTCAGAGTCACCAGCTAACCTAACCTGCATGTCTTTGGACTGTGGGGGAAACTGGAGCACCCAGAGGAAACCCATGCGGACACGGGGAGAACATGCAAACTCCGCACAGAAAGGCCCTCGCCGGCCCCGGGGCTCGAGCCCGGACCTTCTTTAACACAAATCATCATTTTTATTTTTCCTTTCTTAAGTTATGAACAAGCACAGCTTTTGTAATTCTACATCAAGTTTACACGCATGGGTCAGAAACGACCTGCATGCATTTACTACAGCGTTTGGTGGGAACTGTGAATTGTGCTTGTGTCAGACATTTCACAGCTCAGCACAGCGCCCTTTGCCCATCTAATACATGTAAGTAATGTTTTTCAATTGTTCTAACATTACCTTAGAAAAAAATTGATTATGTTTAGGTTACCTTGAGAGTGAGTAGATTACTTGTCAGAAAGTTACAAGTAATTACTATTAGCTACCTAGCTGTTGACATATTCTACTTTAGTTAACTAATTTTATTGTAGTTGGCTTAGCTAACTACATAGTTAATAAATAAATAACTGGCTCCATTCACTGCTAAAGTAATTACTTGAAACAAATTATTATTATAGTATTAAGACATTTAATTTTAAATCACACTTGTATGACCCATGTGTAGTAATATAAGTATTTTTGTTCATAAAGTAGGAAAGAAAAAATTAAATTAATGATTTGTGGTAATTAAAAACAAGATATTTAAAGAATACTTGGAATATTCAATCATAAAATAAATTGATTTCAAAAGATAGAGCAAAGAAAAACTCAGCATGCAATAACCTGGAAAATGAATGCGGGTCATTTTTGACCCATGTTGTGCATTAGAAGGGGTGTGCATATGTTTTGCATCAAAGGGTTAAGTCAAGAATGAACCTTCAATCTACAGTAGTAGTTTGTCAATGTGACGCAACGTTCATTGTTACAATGGCTGATGGGATTGAACCACCATATTGTGACGCATCTTTCTTTCAACAACACCAGTACTACCATATACAGTACCTGTGCCACTTTTTTTGGACCGCAGGTTTTTTTCAGCCATGGGAAGAACTTGTGTTATGGGATGCAATATCCGCTCACACGGCCGACAAGGCAAGGAAATACTGAACGGAGTGTTTTATCGTTTTCCTGTGTGGAAGCAATGTGAATGAAGTTACGTCTACAACTTAAGATATCCACAGCCTGGACATCAGCCGCCAGACGTACCAACATAAACTTTTCCAGCATCCCAAGAGCCTTAAAAGTGAGAAGTAAAATAAATATCCCTGCACAACCACGAGTACAGTCAGGTGTCGGGCATTTAAAACACACCCGTGAATACCTGAGACGAACCTGATGACGCTACATGCAAAACGCGTTGTTCACTACGAATAAATCATAGTATAGTGACTCCAAGTCAGTGTGCAGATGTTTGTTTATTTTGAGTGTGCTCAAGACATTTCCGTTCTGGTGAGTGCTGAATTTGCTTTGGAAGTTGATTTGGATTTGCTCCTGGTAGAATTTTGCCCCAGGATTTTCTGACTTTGCATGTGGTTGACGTCAAGAAAGCATCAGCAAGTTTAAACACAGTCTAGTTAGCTGTCTCTAAATACAACCCCGATTCCAAAAAAGTTGGGACAAAGAACAAATTGTAAATAAAAACGGAATGCAACGATGTGGAAGTTTCAAAATTCCATATTTTATTCAGAATAGAACGTAGATGACATCAAATGTTTAAACTGAGAAAATTTATCATTTAAAGAGAAAAATTAGGTGATTTTTAAATTTCATGACAACAACACATCTCAAAAAAGTTGGGACAAGGCCATGTTTAGCACTGTGAGACATCCCCTTTTCTCTTTACAACAGTCTGTAAACGTCTGGGGACTGAGGAGACAAGTTGCTCAAGTTTAGGGATAGGAATGTTAACCCATTCTTGTCTAATGTAGGATTCTAGTTGCTCAACTGTCTTAGGTCTTTTTTTTTTTTTTTTTTGTCGTATCTTCCGTTTTATGATGCGCCAAATGTTGTTTTCTATGGGTGAAAGATCTGGACTGCAGGCTGGCCAGTTCAGTACCCGGACCCTTCTTCTACGCAGCCATGATGCTGTAATTGATGCAGTATGTGGTTTGGCATGTTGGAAAATGCAAGGTCTTCCCTGAAAGAGACGTCGTCTGGATGGGGAGTATATGTTGCTCTAGAACCTGGATATACCTTTCAGTATTGATGGTGTCTTTCCAGATGTGTAAGCTGCCCATGCCACAAGCACTAATGCAACCCCATACCGTCAGAGATGCAGGCTTCTGAACTGAGCGCTGATAACTTGGGTCGTCCTTTTCCTCTTTAGTCCGAATGACACGGCGTCCCTGATTTCCATAAAGAACTTCAAATTTTGATTTGTCTGACCACAGAGCAGTTTTCCACTTTGCCACAGTCCATTTTAAATGAGCCTTGGCCCAGAGAAGATGTCTGCGCTTCTGGATCATGTTTAGATACGGCTTCTTCTTTGAACTATAGAGTTTTAGCTGGCAACGGCGGATGGCACGGTGAATTGTGTTCACAGATAATGTTCTCTGGAAATATTCCTGAGCCCATTTTGTGATTTCCAATACAGAAGCATGCCTGTATGTGATGCAGTGCCGTCTAAGGGCCCGAAGATCACGGGCACCCAGTATGGTTTTCCGGCCTTGACCCTTACGCACAGAGATTCTTCCAGATTCTCTGAATCTTTTGATATTATGCACTGTAGATGATGATGATGATGATGATATGTTCAAACTCTTTGCAGTTTTATACTGTTGAACTCCTTTCTGATATTGCTCAACTATTTGTCGGCGCAGAATTAGGGGGATTGGTGATGCTCTTCCCATCTTTACTTCTGAGAGCCACTGCCACTCCAAGATGTTCTTTTTATACCCAGTCATATTAATGACCTATTGACAATTGACCTAATGAGTTGCAATTTGGTCCTCCAGCTGTTCCTTTTTTGTACCTTTAACTTTTCCAGCCTCTTATTGCCCCTGTCCCAACTTTTTTGAGATGTGTTGCTGTTGGGCAATTCCATGTAAATGTCAACCTCAGGGGCGGCACGGTGGTGTAGTGGTTAGCGCTGTCGCCTCACAGCAAGAAGGTCCTGGGTTCGAGCCCCGGGGCCGGCGAGGGCCTTTCTGTGTGGAGTTTGCATGTTCTCCCCGTGTCCGCGTGGGTTTCCTCCGGGTGCTCCAGTTTCCCCCACAGTCCAAAGACATGCAGGTTAGGTTAACTGGTGACTCTAAATTGACCGTAGGTGTGAATGTGAGTGTGAATGGTTGTCTGTGTCTATGTGTCAGCCCTGTGATGACCTGGCGACTTGTCCAGGGTGTACCCCGCCTTTCGCCCGTAGTCAGCTGGGATAGGCTCCAGCTTGCCTGCGACCCTGTAGAAGGATAAAGCGGCTAGAGATAATGAGATGAGATGTCAACCTCACCGTGCAAAAATAAAGCAACATGTAATACATCAAAACCACTCAGAGATATCACCTCGGCCTGTATTTTACAGATGTGACTAAGTTGAACCAATCTGTAACCAACCTAATGTGTCACTGTCAGTCTTTCTTTCTTATAATGTAAAACCCAAGCTAAAATCAACGTTGATCATGTACAATTCTATATTATTGCCACAAGCCACAGAAATGTATGCTAAAATCCACAAAACAGCAAAACAATAGCCATCCTAAATATTATTTAAGAACTTTGATAGTTTTAGCTGATATTTAGAGAGTTTTTCAAAGGGTTATGGTGGTTAAATTGCTGATTTTCTAAACATATGCCATGTCTATTTCAGACGCGTCACATCCATAACGGAATTTCGTCACATCCATAACGCTGACTTTTCCTTCCAAAACTCTGCATAAAATACAAAATATTTTAAACAAAGATTTTTTAATATTCACCTTGGACCCCTCTATCAAATGGATATCTCCATTTCGACATTAGGTTTACAATTTCACAGAGTTTGATAAAAATGTACAGTCACCCAAGAAAAGTGATACTTTTTCTGTCACATCCATAACGCATCTTTTATTGGCATTTTCTGGCATGCCCTAGATGTACTATGGGAATTGTTCTTGTTCTATCACTTCTCCAGTATGCTACAGCCTTAAAATATGCAACACCTGTTTAAATACTGGGAGACAGTAAAACATGCACTGGGTCATTTGTTGCCATTTTGAGTTCAAGTGTCACGTCCATAACGCCGGAATTGCTCTGTTATGAAATTTCAAATGAACCAATATTTGGCATGAAATTTCAAAATGTCTCACTTTCGACATTTGATATGTTGTCTATGTTCTATTGTGAATACAATATCAGTTTTTGAGATTTGTAAATTATTGCATTCCGTTTTTATTTACAATTTGTCCCAACTTTTTTGGAATCGGGGTTGTAGATAGAGAGGGAACGTAAAGTTTTCATTTGCCTGTTGGTTGTAAATTTACTTTTACGGTGTTGATATTTTTGTCTCCTTCAAGGTAAACCAGCATATGAAATGGATGGGACAAATCCTGAATGACTCCAACAGTGCACCTGCAGGGCTCGACATTAGCACTTGCCCGATGGCCTGGCGGTGTTTTTTACGTCGTTCGGGCCACTAAATTTGGCGAAACAGTGGCCCGGGCGGGCCAGTATGTTTTTGATACAAATTAACAAATTTTATTACTCATATTTTACCCAGAATTGTGAAGAAATTGTTCGTAAAATGCACCTTTTCAATACGAGGTCCGCCATCTTTGTTTTCGTCACACTCCGCTCCGCGGCAGGAGTGTGTCCTCTTCGTGCATCTTCGGAGATGTTCGGCGCTGTTCGGAAGTGTCATTTTGGCAGGAAAATAGCATCTTGTAGACGAAGACGGTTGCAGCAAGGAGACCATCAGAACGGTGAAATTCAAATAGAAATATGTTCAAACTCCACGCTCCCCAACCTGGCCAAAGGCCAGGTAAACAGTTTAAATACGATCGTGCATAAATTAACTATCGGGTGTTAACGAACGGCTTCATTTTGAACTCAGCAACCAATCAGAGCGTGCGACATCACGCTCGGTTTACAGCTCGCCAAATCGTAAAACAGCATTTCAACACGCGCTTTAGCTTCAGATGGTGTAAAATCGTTCAGACTTTGTATATTAATCTCAAAATTTCAGGATACACTGCCAAGAAATATGGCTACACGTGTATAAACTTTTAGTGATTAAAGAATGAAGTATAAATGTTGGTTGCTATGACTGAAATAGAACAGATAAAATAATGTGGTAAATTAGATCTGATCCCATATATTATATTATTCAAATATCCAAAGATGATGAAATCTATCAAAATAGCCCAACCAGGTCTACATTAGTTCATTACAGCAAAAATAACTATTCTGACCCTGACCAGACCATGCTAAACCCAGTATACCCCCAGTTGCTAGGGTATCTGCTGTTGCCATGGCAACGGTTTATGCAAATGAGCTGAATTTGCAAAAATGTACTACTAGTTTCCCCAAGGGCATATCCTGAAAATTTGGTGTTTTATATCTTGTCTTATTAAAAAAAAAATACATTTCACCCCTTTTTGGCTCACCTGAGCATACCTGTTAATTACCATAGCTAATTAACAGGTAATTAGGGTTATAAATCACCCCCGAGCAGGTAAGGCTTTGCAAAAATCTCACTAGATTATTCCCCAAAGTCCACCCTTTCAGGAAATGTATGGTTTGTCAATGATTCTCATGATATTTTATTAATTAAGAAATAAAACTTCTTCATGGGCAACAAAAATGCCCATTTAAATCCAGCATGATAAGGGTTAGTATGCCACCCTCACCTTTCATCCAGACTTTGGACTGGCCTGTGTGTGTCTTGTGGCTATTATATAAAGGTGTATTTAAAAAGTTCATTGTACTTCTATTTCTATTAGAATATCTACAGTGGTGAGAATTCAGTATCTACAATGTTGAGAATATATGAGCCAAAGTTGAAACCATGACAAAGGAAAATATGTCTACATCACACAGGGTGGGTTACAGGCAAAGCTAACAAGTTAGTTGCACGGTGAGGCAAAACTTGGCTTATTCTAAAACTTACACAAACAATTGTTAATGTAAAACAGTAATCAACAGCATGTGTTAAACAAACAGAGAACAAGAACAAAGGAAATATTTAAATGTAACTAAAATAGGGCTGTGCGATATGGGGGGAAAATGAATATCCCGATACATTTTCTCCATTTCACGATATATGATATCTCGATATATTTAAATCTCCTCTAAAGGACCGCATGAAATCTAACTTTTACTCTTTACTGTTTTCCCTACAATCCCTGCAGATTAAATAACATTCTTGGTTAACTTTACAGGTGGTTTTCAACAACACATTTTAAATTGTCATGTTTGTGATTAATCACAATTGAATTGAAATAAGACTATTTTTATTCAACAAAGATGTAGCACAAACTGCAAAAACAATCTTGAAAATTGCAACAAAGGGGCAATACAATACAGAGCTGCTCAGAGCTCAAATCAATAAAGTGCAAGCTCAACACAGACATTTAGCCTAAATAAGAAAAGTGCTCTTTCATTAAATTATTAAAAAAAAAAAATAGATCTCCAAGCTATTAACCTGACTACTGAGAACTACTGGAACATTCACAATAGAGAGAGAGGGAGAGAAGTGAGAGATCTGCAAAACATAATTTTTCTCTTTGCACACTTTTGAACTGAATGTTTTCTGGCTCTGCCTCTCAGATGTGTACAATTCCGGCTGCTGCCTTCGTGATGACAGGTTTTTTTTGCACACTTTACAAACTGGCATTTGCTGTTCCACGTCGTCCTCGCGATATCCAAAAAAATGCCAGATGACTGACCCCTTACTAGTTCTTTTAGGAACCAATTCATCCGCTTCCATTTTTAATTTTTCGCTGAAATTGACAGAGCTTACACGGTAGCCTATGCAAAATCAGCGATTGCACGAACTGAGTCAGCGCTGTAAACCGGAACCAGGAAATCTTCCCGCTGGCAGTGTTGCCAGATACTGCTGACGTTTTCCAGCCCAAAATATGTTCAAAACGCACTTAAAACCGCCCAATCTGGCAACACAACCGAAACTAGAAAATCTTCCTGGAAGTTCATTTCAGCACAGAGATGTCGCCCGGGATTGGTTGGCGAGTGCATGACGTTATTGTTTTCTTTAGGCAGCCTCTCGCGTTACTGCCTGAGGGACAGGGAGAAAACCACCGGGAAATGTTTTAAACATGAAACGAACGCAAGTCGGAAGATGACCATAAAATACTCGATAGTTACGATATAATTTATGTATTGCGCACAGAATTTTCGGCGATATATCGAGTATATTCTATATATCGCACAGCCCTAAACTAAAACCTCGGTCACAACCGGACGTATGTGCTCCTACGGCCGGTCTACTTGCAAAAAACGCAAGAAACGCACGGAGGGCGTGCATGTGATGTGCTGATTTTCGAGCCGTAGACTGGCCGCAGACCGGCCGCAGAAGTTCTTTATCATGTCAAACAAACTCTATGGGCGCTTGCGTTTTTTTTCAGGTTGCAAGACAAACTTACGGCCAACGCGCGTCTTTCTCCATGAAAAAAAAAACCGCAGCGATTTGGGAAACGCCAAAAATTGCACGGCCAAAAAAATCGTACGTCCGGTTGTGACCTAGGCTTAAGAAATTGATAGAACAAGAAATGCAAACAATAAAATATCAATGTGAACAAACAATAAAGATATAATAATGTTAGCAAAATATGAATAATCTTTATTTTCATTAATTTCACCTTAAAATGCACCAGAATGCACGAATAGGAATTGAAAAATCAAAATTTTCTGGGGGAAAGCCTCTTTGTGCAAGCACCTATGGTGCTTGCAGCGGTTGCCTGTGACAGCCGTGGTTCAGGTACTGCGTGCATTCAGGCCACCACGTTTTCCGTTTGGGCCAGTAACTTTTCAATTCCACTGGCCCAATGGGCCACCAGTGGTAAATGCTTAATGTCTAGGCCTGACCTGTCACTCTGAAGTATGCAATGTTGCATAAGATAATATCATTTAGGTTACAACGTGCAATGTGTAAGATGCATAAAAATGTGAGGGGAGGTAAAGAATTGGGGTTTCCACTCTTGAATTTCATACAGATTGATACTGCTATTGATGTAACGGCCAAAGTAGAATTCATATAGATGTGAATTACAATTTATGTTAAATTTCATTTGAGTGTGTAATTTCATACAAGTAGTTTATTTCATGATTAAGATGATGAATAATATGTGGCAAGGTTAAAAGAATCAGAATTCATATGTTAAGAATTAGAACTGCCTCACGCTTCTTAAGAATTCATATGTGAAGAATTAGAACAAGAATTAGAACTGTCTCACACTTCTCAAGAATTAGAATTCATTCAGCTATATAAGAACGGTCTCGCGCTTCTCAGGGTAGATCTCGAGAAGCCGTGGAAGCGAACAGTTTTTCTTACCTGACTCTCTGACTCTCTGATATTGACTCACCGACTCTCTGTATCTTAGAACCTTTGTAATAGTTAAACGAGGATTAAAGTTCAACTTTCAAGACGTTTCAAGTGGATTTATTGCAAGGCACACGGACACAGAGTGGAAACAGTTACTTTGGGTCAGAGACTTCGTCAGCGTAAGCTATAGCACTTTTCTCAAGGTCTCACTACGAACGAGCCTTTACAATAGTAAGAAAAACTCGCTTGACATCGGATTACAAAACGCTGGAGAGGTTCGCTGAAACTGGAAAGAAGATTCATCGAGGGATTTACCGAGGGACTTCTGAACTAGCGCGATCACACGCTACACTCGTGGCTGGTGATTGACAAGTGGACGTGGCTGCAACGTGACTGTCGCAAGTGGAATCGGAACAAAAAACCGGACCGACGTTCAAAGCAACCATGACGGATGAAGAAGAAAAGCCGGTAAGCCTTCCGAGGGAAAAACGTCAGCGTAAACCAACACAACGGTCATTGGAAAATAGTCTGCAGACAAGAATTGACTCCAGAAGAGCAAAGCTAAAGAAACTGACTGAGAAAAAAACGAATTGCGTGAGTTAATGGATGATGATGCAAACGTGGAAATTATAACAAAGGAATTGTTAACCAAGTATGAAGAGCTGATAGAAGAATTCAGTAAGATAAATGCCGATGTCAAAGACCTGTACAGTCAACTTGGATGCACAAAGAATATGAATACAGATCAAAGTAAGTGGTTTCAGCCAAGATATGATGAGCAATGCAATTATGTGCGAGAGGTTAGATCATGAATACAGGATGCAACGCATCGCATAGAAGAGTCTGAAAGAGTGAACAATGAGGTAAATCCTGAAGATAGCGTTTCAGTTACATCCAGAAAGAGTAAAAAGGCCAAGTCTGTCGCTTCTGCTTCTGTAGTATCATTGGTTCGCTCTGAGCGCTTAAAAGTTGAAATGGAGAAAGCCGCTTTGTTAACCGAGACAGCTGTGTTGAAACAGAAAAGGGCTTTGGAAGAGCAGGAGCTACGGCTCAAAGCTGAAAAGGAAGAGCAGGAGCTACGGCTCAAAGCTGAAAAGGAAGAGCAGGAGCTATGGCTCAAAGCTAAAAAAGAAGAGTTGGAGTTACAAGCAAAGCTCGCTGCGTCGAATGCAAGATTAGCTGTGTTAAGAAAATATGAAGGCTCAGATGTGTCAAGCGGCTCTAAAGGCAGTAGAGTGGATTCACTGACGGCTACACGGAGACAACATGTCAGCTGCAATAGGAGCAGTGGGGCTAGTAATGTATCTCAGCATAGCCATAGTAGTGGAATAGCTGCCGATGCAACGCCTGTTGTGCGACAAGAGCCTGTTACTTCAAAGGGCAATTCTGCAAACACAGACAACCTGGCTTCTGTCATGCAACGTCAAAATGAGATAACTGAGAGTCTAATAAAGCAACAAAAGCTATCTACATTGCCATCGCCGAATATTCCAGTTTTTAAAGGAGATCCAATGGAATACCATCTATTCATGAGAGCTTTCGAGCATTGCATAGAAAACAAGACTGAAAACAGCAAAGATCGGCTTTATTATTTGGAACAGCACACATGTGGTCAGCCTAATGACTTAGTGCGCAGCTGTTTTCATATGGACCCTGAACGGGGATACCCTGAAGCCAAGAAATTATTAAAGGAGCGCTTTGGTGACAAATATAAGATCTCGATGGCATACCTGGACAAGGCTTTAAATTGGCCTACTATCAAGTCGGACGACGCTAAGGCACTTGAAGCATATGCTCTGTTTCTGATCAACTGTAACAATGCAATGTCGGATCTAGAGTATTTGGATGAGATGGAGAATGCTGCGAACATGTGCACAGTCATCTCCAAGCTCCCATACAGGCTAAGGGAGAAATTCAGGAGCGTCGCCATTGACGTTCAGAAGAAAGATCGGCGAACAAAGTTCCAAGACGTGGTGTCATTTGTAACCAAACAGGCTGAAATGGCAGCACACCCTGTGTTTGGTGAAATCTCAGGTCAAACAAAGCGCCAACCTGAAAAATTAGCTGGCAAGAAAACCATCATAACGCTAGCCACTGAAGCTAAAGAGCAGAAAGTAGTGAAAGATGTTGCTGGTGCCAAGAACAAGAAAGCCAAAGGGAAGAAACCAAACATGAACATGGCTTTCGTGAAACCGTGCATCTTCTGTCAGGGAGAGCATACCATGGAACAGTGCAAGAAACTTCAAAAAAAGCTACACAAAGAAAAATTGGAATTTCTTAAGAGCAAAGGACTCTGCTACAGCTGTCTTATAGGAGGACACATGAGCAGTGCCTGTGAAGAAAAGAAGAGCTGTGAGATGTGTTCAGCTAAACACCCTACACTGTTACACATAAAGCAGACACCTAAAGACATACCAAAAGAAGACACTTCAAGGGAGGAACCAAAAAAAGGAGTCTTTACAGGAAGAACAAACTGTGGTCAGTGGATTCGTGGATGCAGGGGAAACTTGCTCTCAGATGGGGGCCGGGGGTGCAGGAACCGTCCTCGCCATTGTTCCGGTGAGAGTGAAGGCAAAGAAAGGCAACAAGGTGCTGACCTGTTATGCGTTCCTGGATCCAGGGAGCAACGCCTCCTTTTGCACTAACAAGCTAGCCAACAACCTTAACCTGCAAGGAAAAAATGTGAACATCCTACTTACTACTATGGGAGACCAAAAGACCGTCTCGTGCAAGGTGTTGCCAGACCTAGAAGTCAGCAGTCTGGAGGGGGATGACTTTGTCGGGCTCACTGGTGTGTTTACGCAAAGGGCCATACCTGCTAGTCAGGAGAATATCCCAACCCAAGAGGACGTGGATAGGTGGCCACACTTACGAGGTGTACGAATTCCATTGATCAAGGCGGATATCGAGCTTCTAATTGGGACTGATGTCGCAAAGGCTTTAGAGCCAAAAGAGGTAATCTGCAGCGTGAAAGATGGGCCGTATGCAGTACGTACAGTCTTGGGATGGACAGTGAACGGGCCGCTGTGTGAGAACATCGGAAGCTGGTCAAAGAACGGATACCCACAGATCCAAATGAATCGGATATCGGTGGCTCGACTTGAAGAATTGTGGACCCAGCAATTCAAGTATGATTTTCCCGAGAATGCTCAAGGAGAGCAGCTTGAGATGTCAAAGGAAGATCAACTGTTTATGGACAGAGTCACCACATCCACAAAACTGGTCGACGGTCACTACTCTATCGGACTGCCATTGAAGAACAAAGATGTGAAAATGCCTAACAATAGAGCAATGACGGAGCAACGAGCGCTCAACATGAAAAAGAAGCTTCAGAGAAACCAGACGTTCCGAGAGGAATACGTCAGCTTCATGAACCAGGTCATAGCCAAGGGATACGCCATCAAGGTCCCAGACGAAGAGCTTAACAGGAGTGATGGAAAGGTGTGGTTTATTCCACATCATGCTGTCTACCACCCCAAGAAGCATAAACTTCGAGTGGTATTCGACTGCGGTGCTTCATATCAGGGAACCACACTTAATGAGCAACTACTGCAAGGGCCTGACATGACAAGCAGTCTGGTTGGAGTCTTAACACGATTTCGTCAGGAGCCAACCGCAGTCATGGCAGATGTGGAGGCCATGTTCCACCAGGTCAAGGTCCCATCTGAAGACGCAGACCTTCTCAGGTTTTTATGGTTGCCTGACGGGGATATCTCAAAGGAGCTGCAGGAGTACAGAATGGAGGTACACTTGTTCGGAGCCACCTCTTCACCCAGCTGTGCGAACTGTGCGCTGAGAAGACGTGCCGAGGACAACAGGAGTACTTTTGATGCAGCAGCTGTGGAGACAGTGTTGAACAATTTTTACGTCGACGATTGTCTAAAATCAGTTAACTCAGAACAGGAAGCGATCAAGGTACTCCACGACTTGACGGCCATCTGTCAAACAGGAGGCTTTAGACTGACAAAATGGACGACCAACAGTTGAAACGTGTTGTTAACCATTCCGCTTGAGGACCGAGCAACAGAAGTCAAAGATCTTGATCTCGACCAGGACTCACTCGCCATCAAGAGAGCCTTGGGAGTACAATGGTGCATCTGGTCAGATCATTTCAAGTTTCAGGTGAACATCGAGCAGAAGCCTCTTACCAGGAGAGGAATCCTGTCTACAATGAGCTCTGTCTATGATCCACTAGGAATGTTGTCACCAGTCATACTACCTGCTAGAAACATCTTGCAAGAATTGTGTAGACTAAGAACAGCCTGGGATGACACTGTGCCAGAACACCTCGCACAACAATGGACCAAGTGGACTGAAGAACTCCAACAGCTCACTGACTTTCGAGTAACACGATGCTTTAAGCCACCTGAATTTGGCAAAACTGTGCAAGCTCAACTGCATCACTTTTGTGACGCATGTGAAATAGGCTATGGTACTGTCACGTACTTAGTCCAGAAGAATAGCAGCAACCAAGTACACTGTGCATTCGTCTTGGGGAAGGCGGGGGTCG
Organism: Neoarius graeffei; assembly: GCF_027579695.1. NCBI lineage: Eukaryota > Metazoa > Chordata > Actinopteri > Siluriformes > Ariidae > Neoarius > Neoarius graeffei. The sequence goes on from NC_083586.1 coordinate 2,111,500, forward strand.
CCCCTCTGAAACCAACTACCATCCTGCGGTTGGAGCTGACGGCGGCTGCCTTAGCTGTGAAGGTGGATGTCATGCTGAAGAAAGAGCTTCGGTTGCTGCTATCAGATTCCAAGTTTTGGACAGACAGTACCGCCGTACTCAAGTACATAGCCAAGGAGATAGAGGATCATGGCTAATGGGAGGAATCGTGAAGACTGTGGAGGACGAACATGGAGTCGTCCGCAAGGTTCGAGTCAAGACGAAGATGAATGAATTTGAGCGGCCGATCACCAAACTCTGCCTGCTTCAAGAAGCAGAATGAAAAGGACTGTTAAGTACATTCAATGTTGTAATTGTTTCTAGGATAGAAAGCAGTTAGGGGCCGGGTATGTAACGGCCAAAGTAGAATTCATATAGATGTGAATTACAATTTATGTTACATGGTATATATAATTTCATTTGAGTGTGTAATTTCATACAAGTAGTTTATTTCATGATTAAGATGATGAATAATATGTGGCAAGGTTAAAAGAATCAGAATTCATATGTTAAGAATTAGAACTGCCTCACGCTTCTTAAGAATTCATATGTGAAGAATTAGAACAAGAATTAGAACTGTCTCACACTTCTCAAGAATTAGAATTCATTCAGCTATATAAGAACGGTCTCGCGCTTCTCAGGGTAGATCTCGAGAAGCCGTGGAAGCGAACAGTTTTTCTTACCTGACTCTCTGACTCTCTGATATTGACTCACCGACTCTCTGTATCTTAGAACCTTTGTAATAGTTAAACGAGGATTAAAGTTCAACTTTCAAGACGTTTCAAGTGGATTTATTGCAAGGCACACGGACACAGAGTGGAAACAGTTACTTTGGGTCAGAGACTTCGTCAGCGTAAGCTATAGCACTTTTCTCAAGGTCTCACTACGAACGAGCCTTTACAATTGATATGCCATTTTTCTAGGCATCTTCTCTTTGCATCAGTAGAAGTCTGTCTCAGTGTGTACCAGGTTCTTTCAAGATGGCTTTAAGCATGGTACATGTACAAATACACCATGTATTACGAGTTGGATCAGTCTTGTTTTTCTTTCATTGCCTCACAATATGGCCACGCAGATCCCAGAATGCATTGCACAGTGATGTTGGTTGACAAGAATACATTTGCAGTAATTAGCGTTGCTTTTATTTTGAAGGCTGTGGCCAGCTCTCATTCTTACTGGCAACCCATCAGCCCGGCAAACACCAGAGTATACAATACCAAATCCTCCTTTGGCTAGGACCGAGTCCAGCTGGTACACTTCCTCAAATGGCTGCTTGCCCTCCTTGGCTACACACACAGAGCAAAAAACAGGATTAGGAAAGGAAGATGTCTCACTAGTGGTTGTTGTCATGCTTTTTCGGTTAGCGTATACATAGTTTTCACTGACGTCACGGCATTCCGGGGAAAGCCCTCCAGCTGCCATCTTGTGGGTCAAACAGAACGGACCATCGCCATTACCGGCTACGTTATCTCGGACGAATTTATGAAGTTATATAGTCAGTTTTCTAAAATAAAGATCAATGTCAGCAAAATCAAGCAAACAGAAGTATATAGATACATTAGACGACATCTCACGACAACGGTATGCAGCCAAACTGGCCTTGATTGGGGGAATTGACCCCTACGAAGTGGACAAAGATGCATTTTCAAGTGACTATGCAGGGCTGCCAAAGCCTGAAACTGCCAAAGCCTGCTCCAAAGCCTGAAACTGACTTCATCAAACTTTAAAGGCTGTCTGATATATACAACTTTATATATTCTAGCATTAAATAAAGTATAAGGATGAGAAAAAAACAGTTTAAATCGGAAAGCTGCGCACATTTGCGCGAAGCTGCGCAAATGTGCGCAGCTTTCCGATTTAAACTTTTTTTTTTCTCATCCTTATACTTCCTGTTTCATGGACTGTAATGGATTTGCTTAGTCATTTTAATACAGAATTTACTTTGAAATTATAATCAGACACTCCAACGCCCCCCCCCCCAAAAAAAAAAATCGGATCTGTGCGATTCAGCCATGAAAAAGGCGGCATCCGCCAAAAGGCGTGCTGTTTGCATCCCAAACACAAATCAAATCATACAGAATAGACCTAAAATGTTTTTCAAAAATGACCCTTGCGTGAGTGAAGTGACAAGTGTCAAATAGAAACGTGACAAACGAGCGATATTAAGTGTACATTACAATGTAAACGTACACTCAGCGGTTCCAGTTAGGCAGTCTCCAGAGATTGTTTACATGATGTTTTGGTTTCCAAAAACAAACTTAAACACAATTGATTGTTTATTTAAACAACTTACCACTTATAAAATGATCGGAGCAGACTTTGCTGTGTTTGGAAGGCTGATAATCCTTGCGGTTGATGCAAGCCATAGATTTCTCCTTTGTATGCTGAGTTTGTTTGCTCACCTTCGTGCTCCCGTACAGTGGGAATTCCATAAAAGCTCCGCTTGACGTCATCATCTGACCTATTACGACAGCCGTGAATACAACAGGTGTGCACCATTGCAAACTTTAAATAGCCTGCTTGGGTTCTTTTGAAAACTTTGTACTCGCGCGTTACAATGTGTGCTCAGTGACCTGTACGGTAAGCTTGACCCACAAGATGGCCGCCACTAGGGAATCCCCGACTCTGTGACGTCATGTGCAAACTATGTATAGGGAGAACTACGTTACATTACATTTAGCAGACACTTTTATCCAAAGCAACTTACAATTGAGAAAAACAATCAAGCTACAGTAAAATCATAGAGTAAGAAGAGTGCCTGTTAGATAGTTAGTGGGTTGTTAGGATAGGTGCTCTTTGACGAGAGAGAACTAGTTGATCGAAACGTGCTGTTATTTTCATCAAGTTTTGAAAACATTTTTCTGTTGCCAAATTATGTTTCACTGATTTACAGTAATTAGTTACCCAAGTCAACATGCCCTGTGTAGTCATAGTTTATCTTCATTGCTAACTTTAGATTTATCATAGTCTGTGCACAAGTCTATGCATAAGATTATGAAATGTAGCTTTGGCTTTTAGGGTTTCTTTTCTTTGCAGTAACTTTCGAAGCAGAGAGGTGTGGAGAGGGCCGGGAGGTACAGGGGCCAGGGTCTTTGTCTTTGACAAATGGACTATTGACAGTGACAGGGGATTGCAGGTGAATCACACCTACCTCATCACTATTCATTTGAACTTTATATTATTTAAACTTTTATAATATTCAGTGACTTTGGAGAAAGAAAAAAAACATAGGGAGTCTGAAGTTTCTGCAATTAGTATTGAAACTACAGAACATTTCTGAATGCTGTTCTTACTTCATACCTGCCAACCTTGAAAAAAATTTGAGTACAATTTTACAATTTCATGAGTACCCCCCCCCCCCCCCCCCCCCGCGTCAACCTCACCCCAACCCGGTGCGCATGCGCCCCCACAGACCACAACCAGCAGACCAAAAACACACTTTCAATCCAGTTTTATTGATTGACCTTGGGAACATAGTCCAGTTTTGTAAAACATTCCTATTGATAGACTTTGGGAAACTGTTATTGATGGCTCTTGGGAACTTCCTTCCGTTTTGAAAAGCACAACAAACATTAAATACATGTGCAAATGAAATTAAACCAGAGCCACTCTTTCAAAATAAATAACACAAATTAATACAGTATGTAAAGGCACTTTCAACACAAAACATGGTATGCATAAATTTCCCATGCAATAGGTTTAGACTTTTGCATTTTTTAACATGTTGGAAGTTGCAGATTTGGCTTTCTGAAGTACCGAGTCGCTGAAATTTTCATTATAGCAAATGCTGCAATTTGTGGAAATTGTGACCTTCCTTGACACAAGAGAGCTCCGCATCTCTGTACTGAGGCTTGCACGATACTGAGTTTTGTTTTTTACAACTAAACTGAAAATTCGTTCACAATCAGCATTGCTGTGAAATATTACACAGATCCCAAGCATTACCTTGGATAAATTGGCAAAGAGTTTGGTTCCTTCACTTTCAATCAGCCCTAACTCTTTCCAAGCCTCGTCAACCCGCTTGGCCAAAATTTCATCTTCCAAGGCAGTGGCTTGAAAAAGGCAGAACTCCTCCTCCACTTCATCCACTGTCATCCCATCTAACATGCAAGGGAATCTCTCTGTGAAGTAGACAACCGATGAGAATTTTGCCTGTTGCCGTCTGCCTAAGTCTGCAACAGCAGCATGTCGTAACAATTCATCCCCATAGGGAAATTTACAGAGCATGTAGTCGACTGCTGCTGTGAAATACTGCCTTACATCTCTGTAGAAGTCTGAAAGGGGTAAGGTAGCCTGACTCCTAATGAAGGCCTGTGTGTCATAGCCTATGGATAACTCATCAGGCAGCTGGTGTTCACAGGATTTGAACAGAGAAGGTTGGCAGCCACTCTCTACTTCCTCCATCATTTGTATTACTGAGTCAGGTGTGCAGAAGGCTAACAACAACTTCATCTGCAGTTCCAGTGTCTGTAGCAAGGTGGGAATACAGGGTTCTTCTTTTTGCAAATTAACATTTGCAACATCAAACAAAGGTATGGCTCTTAAAAAAAAAAGAGCATAAAGCTTGGATTGTGGGTCAATCAAGAAAGCATGGATCATCTCGGGTTTTGTCATCTGTTTTCTCTGTTATCTTCTCCCTCTCTGGTTTGTTTTTTGATGTATCCTTTTGTTTTTTCCCTCTCTCTTCTTGTTGAAAAATGAATTGGTTAAGATCAAAGACCTTTGGCGGTTGATGTTTAGAGCTAGGCCCTGTCTTCGTCTTTGTTGTTGTAACAAGTCCTGTCTGGTGTTTAGAACTAGGCCCCATCTTCGTCAGTGTGGTTGTAACAAGTCCTGTCTGGTGTGTAGAGCTATGCCCTGTCTTCATGGGTGTGGCAGTAGGTCCTGTCTGCTGCTGTTTTGAAGCTGAGGGCTTAGGGCCGGCCGGGCTCCTCAGAGAGGGAGTTTTAGCTCCCTTCTTTAGCTCTTCTCCAAAAAACAAAGTCAGAGGTCCCCACTGCTCCAGCAGGCGAGTAACGCACTGCCCAAGAGAAAGCCACCTTGTAGAGGCCAGTTTCAGGATTTTCCTGACATCATTGTTGCACAGGATCTGCAAGTCACGCAGCAAGGCTTTCCTCTTACCACTCTTGTCTAAGTAATAGTAAATAGAAAATATAGCTGCAAGCAGCAATGTGGGGGCCAAGCAGAATATGAGCCTAGTCGTCAGGCTAGCAGAATGCATTTGGGCCAGACAGATGGTCACGAGCACCCACAAGAAGTTTCATGTCGATATACCATCGTTTGACTGAGATACAAGGTCATTTGCTGTTTGGCGGCTTCACCATCAAATTCAATTGACTGTGATGGCTGAAATTACTTCAAGTGTACTGTGTGTGTGTGTGTGTGTGTGCTAAAAGACTGCTGAGATATGAGCTCAATGGCATATGAGCCAAAACACATTTTGTATAGTTATAGCGCCCCCTAATGGCCATTGTGCACCAAATTTGGTATGGGCCCTTTTGGAGGGGTGGGGCATAATCCCACCAAGTTTGGTTAAGAAATGTCAAAGGGCTGCCGAGATATGAGCTCACTTCCTGTTTGGTGTCTTCGCAGCTGCGTTTCATTGGCTGCTGCGGCCAAACAGTTTTAAAATTTCAAAACACTGAGCATAACTTTTGTGCGGCTTGGTCCAATGATGCTATGTACCAACTCTGGGAAAAATTGGTCAAAAATTGAGGGAGGAGTAACATTTTTATTGATTTCAACAAAATCCAAAATGGAGGAAAATTTACAAAGCAAAATATGACTTCATAGGATGCGTTGGATTTGTCCTGGCAAAAGGATTCCAAAGGTACTTGAATTTTGTTCCTAATCTAAACACATAATGAGATGAGCCAAAACGCATTTTTACTAGTTATAGCGCCCCCTATTAGCCAATTTGTTCCAATTTTTTTGTGGGCGCTTTTGGAGGGGTGGGGCATAATGCCATCAAGTTTCATTAAGATACATCAAAGGGCAGCCGAGATATGAGCTCACATCCTGTTTTGTCTTCGCAGCCAAATTTGATTGGCTGCTGCAGCCAAACGATTATGAAAATCAAAAATCCCTTGGATAACTTTTGTGTGGCTTACTCCAAAGATGTTATGCAGTGAGTTTGGGGAAAAAATGGTCCAAAATTGAGGGAGGAGTAGCAATTTAATTGATTTTAACAAAATTAAAAACGGCAGAAAATCTACCAGGTGGAATATGACGCCATAGGGCGCGTTGGATTCGTTTTGACCGAAGGATTCCAGCGATACTAAGATTTTGACGATCAGACGTACGGTTCAAAAGTAACAAGCAGAAATGTACTTCCAACTTTGATCTGTTGGTGGCGCTAGAGAGTTTGAGGTGGTGAGTTGAAATTTGCTGACAAGAACCTTGAGGCAGCCTAGAATCAGTGTGCCAAATTTCACAACCTCTTGTCAGACGGTTCTATGGGTTACCATAGAATTTCATTGATTTTAACAAAATTCAAAATGGCGGAAAATCCTCAAGGCAGAATATGACGTCATAGGGTGCGATGGATTCGTCTTGACCCAAGGATTCCAGAGATAGTGGAATTTTGTTTCTACCCAAAACACATCATGAGTCAAAAGTCATTTTTCCTAGTTATAGCGCCCCCTAGCGGCCAATTTGTTCCAATTTTTTTGTGGGCCTTTTTGGAGGGGTGGGGCATAATGCCACCAAGTTTCGTTAAGATATGCCAAAGGGCGGCCAAGATATGAGCACACTTCCTGTTTTGTGTCTGCGCAGCCAATTTTGATTGGCTGCCATGGCCAAACGCTTATGAAATTCAAAACACTGGGTAATGCCCTTGTGCAGCTTAGTCCAAAGTTGCTATGTACCAAGTTTGGGATAAATTGGCCAAAAATTGAGGGAGGAGAAGCATTTTAATTGATTTTCACAAAATTCAAAATGGCGGGAAAACTATCCTGGCAGAAAATGACGTCATAGGGTGCGTTGGATTCGTCTTGGCCCAAGGATTCCAGGGATACCAAGTTTTTGAAAATCGGACCAACGGTTCAAAAGTTACAATCAGAAATGTACCTGCGACTTTGACCTGTTGGTGGCGCTAGAATTTAAGGTGGTGAATTGAAACTTGCTGAGAAGAACCTTGAGTTTGTCAAGAATCAGTGTGAAAAATTTCACAACTTTTCTCCAGACGGTTCTAGGGGTTGCCATAGAGACGCAGAGGCGGTAGAACGTTGCTAACAGAATGAACTTGGGCCAGAGAGATGGTCATAAGCACCCACAAGAACTTTCATGTTGATATACCACCGTTTGGCTGAGATACAAGGCCAATTCCTCTTTTGCGGCTTCGCCAGCGATTTTTATTGGCTGTGACGGCCGAACACTTTGACAGACAACGAAATCACATCGACAAGTGTGCCACGCAAGGTCTGAACATCTACATCAAGTTTCATGACGATTTACCAAAATATGTGACCAATGTTACATATTTGCTATTTTTTATGTAGTCCAATATGGCAGCTGAATATGATCACAGCATGCCTTTTTGCAAGATGGGGTGAGGGGCCCAAAATTCTAATCTTTCATGGGGCCCAAAATGTCTTCTGGTACCCCTGGTTGTTGGTGAACAAGAGAGAGAGGCAGAGACCGAGTCAGAGAGAGACAAGAGAGATAGAGGTGACAATGAGTGTGTTTACATGTAAGGGAATTTTCCTGTTTTGAAACTGAACAGTAGAAATATTCAGTTTGCCTGCAAGTCTTGTAAATTCTTTATTCATTCCGAGACACCCGAGAGCAGAACAGTCTTCCACACGTCAACGGGATAATCTGGATTTTGTTTTAAACTGAATTTGACCTTATACCGTTTTAAACCAGAATATTCCATGCATGTAACTGCAGTCAGTGATCATACAACGAAATGAGCATCAAGCACCCATATGGTAGCCTGTGACTGCATACTTCTGCAAATTGCTAATACAGTATGTGCTGTCACTGTGTATGTAGCTTGTCTTCAAACATCTAACAGGTCTGGAGGTAATCAGAGTGTGTCATGAGTATGGGGTTCTTGAGTGTGTGGTCTGTATCTGATGGCAGGGGTTATTGATCCTGTGCATGGCCTTGCTTCATGGTGCACCTTCATATTGTTGGATAGATATAGTGACAAACTTAAGAAACATAGGACAGCACTCAGATTTTCTCCATGGGGCGAATAAACAAAGAAAAATCAGAGTGCGCTGTTCTATGTTTAAGTTTGTTCTTACGCATGTTGTGGGATTCAGCACCCAGTCAGAAATTAGAAGAAATTGAAGAAGTTTAAAACATAGTGTGTGTGTGTGTTTCTACCACAATTCAAGTGGATAGATATAGTGAACTTATTGTAAGTACGGAAGTGACAGTAATTTATAAAACATTTTAAAACAGTGAAACTTCACCAAATTGCTCTCAGAGAAATATTAACTGAGAACCAGTGAACATTAACTGAGCTATGGAACAAAAACATCACACAGACATGCTGCAGTACAATTACAACAGGAATTCCAATAGACAAAGACATCTACACCTGCACAGTGTCAAAGCTGAGACATGAATTACCCAAACACAGTAGAAAAACATGGTAACACAGATGGATGGAAATAGCCTACATAAACTGCTAAGAGGCAACATAAAGGCGAAGAAAGAGAATTGAGCTAGGAGGCTAAGGCCAAAGTGGAAAAGTGCGTGTTGAGCCCTGATTTTAAGTGGTGATAGAGGGAGTGCATCTGACTTCAAAGGGAAAACCTTTCCACAACTGTACAGCTGCTACAGCAAAGTCCCTGTATTGTTTGACTACAGATCAGGGAGCACGGAGGAGGCCTTTGTCAGTAGATCTGATGTGTGGAGACGTCCATACCATTTCTGAAATTACCTTAAATTGTCCACTCCACTTTTTCATCATTGTATACAATTTCATTGTAAATGTTTATGCCACCACCACATTTCCCCATCCTTTCAAAAAACACTCTTTTGTTCTGTTATGTTTTATTACTCTAAATTTGTTTTAGTCACATCAGATGTACACGGGGCTAAGTATTAATGCAGGCTGTGGATACAGGAATGGAAATTAACACCAGCCAACAGCCAAATACTGGTAAAACATGAGATTGGCTGGTAGGCTTTGGACACAGAATGATAATTTTCTGTTGAGTGGATGTCCAACTTTACAATTAATTTGCCATTGTGTAGTAAAGTTTGATATTTTGTGAAGTTAATTTCCAAACCTGAAGCAGAAGCTGAACGAAGGACAGCAAGACTGATGCGCAATTTGTTACTGCGTAATGATCAAACAAGGCTTTTATTCTTGTTGTCCGATTGGCTACCGAGCAAAACCGGAGAGCCAATCACCAGGAGCGCATTGAGGCAAGACTTAGTCAATACAACTAGGACTTGTCAAAGCTAGGCAAGACAGTGGAGAAGAGAACAAAACAAACATCGAATTAAACAACATTGCAATTGCGAGGGCATTGCATGCAAAAAAAATTGTAAAATTAAAAATAGTGAAAGCAAAACAGGTCTGGTCAGACAATCTAAACCCATAATGTCAATAGTCTGGAGGGAATTTGTGAAAATTGTGCACTTCTTGACAAGTTTCTGATTTTTGGCAGGGTGTTAGGTATAGGGCTAAGGCAGGGGTGCCCACACTTTTCTGAATGGTGATCTACCTTTTAAGTGACTGACTCAGAATGATCTACTAACTACGCACATTACGTGTCTTTTTTAAATTTACAATACCAAAATGAACACAGTGTCATACGGGCTATTTCACTAAGGTTTCACATTTAAATCACAAGTTGAATTCATTTATGATTGAGTTTTATTTCCATACCAACCCTGGAAATAACAACAGTAACATCCACAATAGAGGCTACTAATCAGCATGTGATTTCATACACAGTGACATTACATTGCTCATACAATTTAGTAGCCTACATTTATGATAAAAAAAATCCACACATTGAAATGTAACTTTTTTTTAACACTACGATTTTCTTTTAACATACATACATAGAGGCATTTGGCCCACAGTACACACACACATACTAGAACTCACTGTTCAAACTGAAACTTTCAGACAATGAATTAACTTTGTGTACATTGCATGTAGCCTTTTTTTTTTTTTTTGCATGTGGCAGGTTCACATTACATTGCCCATAAAATTCAGGCCTACATTTATGATCAAAGTCCACACATTGAAAATGAACTTTTTTAAAACTAGGACTTTTTTTTAACATACATAGAGTGGCAATTGGCCTACATTACACACCCTCTCACACTACAATTCACTGTTGAAACATTGAAACTTTCAGACAATTAACTTTATGCATGTAGTCTTTTTTTTTTTTTTTTGTGCATACACAGGGGCATGTTCACATCAGTGGTCAGTAGGCTACCTTATTCAGATGATGACTTGCATTGGATGGAGTCAACAAGGGATGCATAGTCCGGGATATAGCTACTGATAGCCAGTCTCAGACACGCCTCCAAATGATCGTCGGTCAGGGTGGAGCGGTATTTGGATTTTATAATTTTCATATGTGAAAAGGCTGACTCGCACAAGTAAGTAGACCCAAACATTGCAGTCAGAGATGTTGCACATTTTCTCATGTTGGGATACTTTTCTTCTGTGAGCAAACTCCAGAACTGTTCATTGGCCCTGGACTTCAGGTTAATGTCTGCTTGCAGTGTCAAGATCTCATCCTCAACTTCAGCAGAACTGAGCTGAAACATTGTTGAGATTTTGGAAGCGAGGACATCGACCTCAGCATCCTCCCGAAAAGGGAAGCACATGAACGTGGCAACTGGCTCGAGTAGAGCGAAGTCTTGAAATCTCCTGTCAAAGTCTGACAGGACGGTGTCAATCTGTTCTGCATAACATGCACTGTCAAACTCCGTTGAGTCCTTTCCTGGATTATTCAGCTCAGATGCAAGGTTGCTAAAGTTTCCCAGATCATTGCGTTGGATCTTTGAAGAAAGCAGTTTAAGTTTTCCTTTGAAGGCGTTCACTGTGCTTATCATATTGATCACGAGTTTCTCTTTGCCCTGTAATTCCACGTTTAGCTCATTGAGCATGTTTGACAGATCCGTTAAAAACGCCAAATCAAGCAACCAACGATCATCATTAAGTTGCTCGTATTCTGCATGTTTTTTCTCCTGAAGGAACTGCTTTATCTCGGGAAGGAGATCGCGAAATCGTTGCAGGAATTTCCCCCTACTCAACCACCTTACGTCTGTGTGAAGCAGTAGTTTTGTGTGGTCGCTGTCAGCCTCCTCAAGCTGCAAGCGGAAGAGTCGTCTTTGGAGAGATTTTGCACAGATAGAACAGGCCACTTTTGTTGCTACGTCCATGATCTCTTTCATGTTCAACATTTTCGCACACAACGCTTGTTGGTGTATGATACAATGGTAACTTAGAAAGTCAGGAAACGCTTCATCCTCTCGGCATTTGGCAACAAATCCATTACGCCTGCCTGTCATGGCAGGCGCCCCGTCCGTGGTGATAGACACCAACTTGCACACTGGAATCTTAGTCTTGTCGATAAAGTTTTTGAATATCTGAAAAATGTCCTCCCCCCCGTGTGTGTGCGTTCATATGCAGAACTGCTAAAAGTTCCTCTTTTGCAGTCATATCATGAACCATCCGAATAAAAATGCACAACTGGGCTTTGTCTGTAATGTCGGTAGATTCGTCCATCTGTAACGAGAAGCACTCGCAACAGTCAGTGTCCTTAGCAAGCTGCTGTACTAAGTTGTCGCCCATCATTTCGCATCGCCTGGTCACTGTATTTCTTGTCAATTGAACAGCTTTGACTGCAGACATTATTTCCGTTTTGTTTTTAAAGTCTTTAAACAACGCATCTGATGCCTCGATGAAGGCTTCCTTCACCATAACTCCATCCTGGAAACACTTTTTGTGCCTAACGATCGTGCGACTCACCCGGAACGATGCCTCTGTGGCAGCCTTGGCTTTCGACGTTGGCCGAGTGAAAAGAGACTGCTGTCCAAGAAGCTGAGACTTCAACTCCCTCACCTTTCTCTTTCTCAATTCAGTGCTTGGAGGAAAGTCAGTATCAAAGGTTCGATGAACCATTCGAAAATGTCTCTCTACGTTCCCTTTCTTTGGAAGTGCAATGCTGGATTGACAGATCAGACAGACACACTTCGAGTGTGACATCGTGAACAAGAAGTCCTCTTCCCATTCTTGATGGAAATGGTAAGTCTTCGATTTTTTTATTTGTTTATCTCCCTCATTCATTTCCGAATCATTTTTTGTAGGCTACTACACAGCGAATCGAGCTACAGCGAAAACGAAAATGCAGTGGTAAAAGGAAAGCAAGCAACAACTGGCGCTTGTCTGTAGTAGGCTATGAGATATGTTATGGTTGTTATGGTAATGGTGTAACAAACTTTTTAGCAACCAGCAGACTTGCCTGTCTACACGTCAATCAGCGGGCACGTTATAATATCATTGTGATAGGATGAATTGCTTTTCTGAAAACGTGCGTTTTTTTTCTTTTCGTTTTTTTTCTTGCGGAGTTCTGTGAGCTACTCTCATTGGCCCTGCGATCGACCAGTCGATCGCGATCGACGTATTGGGCACCCCTGGTCTAAGGTTTCCAAAAATCAATGGATACAAGTTGGCGGCGCCCCCTAGTGGCCGCTATCCATAAAGTCCAAAATGGCCGCCAGCAAAGAGAGAAAATGTTATAGCTCTGCTCTATTTGGTTTTACATGGCTCTATAATGATTTCTTTTGACTTTTTATTTGATGCAGGGAATCCAGGTTGTGTGTATATATACATATATGTATGTGTGTATATATATATATATATATATATATATATATATATATATATATATATATATATGTATGTATGTGTGTATATATATATATATATATATATATATATATATATATATATATATATATATATATATGTATGTATGTATGTGTGTATATATATATATATATATATATATATATATATATATATATATATCTGCTGGTAGTGCGTACATGTTGATGGCTCGGACCTTGTTCTTACCATTCAGCTGACTTTTCAGGACCTGCCTTACTCTCTGGAGGTATTTGGCTGTGGTTGACTTCCTTGTGGCCTCTTCATGGTTTCCATTAGCCTGTGGGATGCCAAGGTACTTATAGCTGTCTTGGATATCACCTATGTTGCCCTCTGGTAGGTCAATCCCCTCAGTCTGGATCATCTTGCCTCTCTTTGAGACCATCCGGCCACACTTGTCCAATCCGAATGACATCCCTATGTCATCGCTGTAGATCCGGGTGGTGTGGATCAGCGAGTCTATTTCTCGCTCGTTCCTGGCATACAGCTTGATGTCATCCATGTAGAGCAGGTGGCTGATTGTTGCCCCACTGCGGAATCGGTACCCGTAGCCGCTCTTCGTGATGATCTGACTGAGGGGGTTCAGGCCTATGCAGAACAGCAGTGGTGATAGCGCATCTCCTTGGTATATGCCGCACTTGATGTTGACTTGAGCAATGGGTTTTGAGTTGGCCTCTAGGGTTGTCTTCCACATTTCCATTGAGTTCTGGATGAAGGTCCTTAGGTTCCTGTTGATCTTATACAGTTCCAGACATTCCAGTATCCATGTGTGTGGCATTGAGTCGTAGGCTTTCTTGTAGTCAATCCAGGCAGTGCACAGGTTGGTCTGTCTCTTCTTACAGTCTCGGGCGACTGTTCTATCGACCAGTAGCTGGTGCTTGGCTCCTCTGGTGTTACTGCCAATTCCTTTCTGTGCCTCGTTCATGTATTGAGCCACATGCTTACTCATTTTTGCCGCAATGATGCCTGACAGGGCCTTCCATGTTGTGCAGAGACAGGTAATTGGCCGGTAGTTGGATGGGATGGGTCCCTTCTGGGGGTCCTTCATGATTAGGACTGTCCTGCCTTGGGTTAGCCATTCTGGGTGGGTTCCATCCCTCAGCAGCTGGTTCATCTGTGCTGCTAGGCGTTCATGGAGTGCAGTTAGCTTCTTCAGCCAGTACGTATGGATCATATCGGGGCCTGGTGCTGTCCAGCTCTTCATCTTTGACACTCTTTCTTGGACGTCTGCCATTGAGATGGTTACTGGTTCTTGTTCTGGGAGGTTGCTGTGGTCAGCTCTTAGGTCCACTAACCATTGGGCATCGGTGTTGTGTGATGCCTTTCTTTCCCATATGTCTTTCCAGTATTTTTCCACCTCAGCTCTTGGTGGGTCTGACCGGTTGTTGTTCCCCTGTCACTGAGAGTACACCTTGGCTGGTTCAGTGGAGAACAGCTTGTTTATTCTCCTGACCTCTCCCTCCTTGGTGTATCTCTTCAACCGGGTGGCCAGAGCTGTTAGTCGCTGTTTGGCAGTTTCGAGTGCCTCTGGTATGGAGAGTGAGTTGTACTTCCTGGGTGCCCCTTTATTCACCATGTTCCCTTTCTGTAGTTCAGCTAGCTGGCTAACTTCTCTCCGTGCTGCCTTTATCTTGGCCTCTAATCGTCTCTTCCATGATGGATACTGTTTATGTCCCGAGCCCACCTTGTGTCCAAGCATCTCCATGATTACTGTTGCTGTACTGTGTATCAGCTTGTTGGTCTCAGTGATGGTTCTTGTGGAGATTGTCTTCAGAGCAGCATTCACATCTACTAGTAGATCTTCTGAATGTACTTGGCAACTCAGCTTCGGTATTCGTCGGGGGCTCCAGGTTTCCAGTTGGGTCACGATCTTCCTTCTCAGGTCAGCAGCTCTTGTGTTGAGGCTGTTAGCTGTTGGGGCTTGGTACCCAATCTCTGGTTGTGGGGATGATGACATCTCCCCGCTGACCTGTCTTCCTGGCTCCCCCTTGCCGTAGCATCGTTGCTGTATTTCATTAATCTCTAGTTGTGATAGATTTCGATTACGGATGTTGGAACACTGGGCTAATAGCTGTTTCTTTGTTAGCCTTGATTGTGGGTTTCGAAGTATCCAATGGTCCCACATTCGCTGCATGTATCCCCTCTCTCTGGGATTGCTTGTATAGTAGCATTCCAGCAAATCCGTATTTTCTGTCCTCATCCTTCGATGTCTTGTTCCAGTAGCCCATTTCTCATCAGTTTGCCCTGGTTCCCTAGCAACTGACGCAGACCTTGTTGACCCGGGCGACGTCTGAGCCGGTATGACTCTATCAGTTATGTCTTCACTCATTCCTGAGGTAGGCTGATATATCATGAGGGGTTTTGCCTAAGGACCCTTACTGGATGATGTTTTGCCCCGACCGGGATTCGAACCCCGATCTCCTGCGTCGTAGTCAGTGAGCGTTACCACTGTACTATCCAGCTGGATCAGCGTAAATGGAGAGGCACAACCAAGTGGCTGGGATAGTATACAGGAACATCTGCAACCAGTATGGAATAGAAGTACCCAAGTCCCAATGGGCCAAGTTGTATCCCCTTTCTTGAAGATGTCTGTTCGTAATGGGTCTTGATACACTGACACCAGCCTCAGTCCACTCCCTGTGAAGCTCTCCCAAGTTCTTGAATCAACTTTTCTTGACAATCCTCTCAAGACTGCAGCCATCCCTGTTGCTTGTGCACCTTTTCCAGCCACCCTTTTCAGCAATGGCCTTTTGTGGCTTACCCTCCTTGTGGAGGGCGTCAGTGATCATCTTCTGGACAACAGTCAAGTCAACAGTCTTCCCCATGATTGTGGTTGTGTGTACTGAACTAGACCAAGAGATACACTGTGTTCATACTGGTTTACTCAAACTCGAAATGAAATATTCTAATATTTTGAGATGGGTTTCTTATGTTTTTGTACTGTATGCCATACTGATTAAAATAGAAAAATGCTTGAAACATTTTAGTATGTGTAATGAGTCTATAATATATAACATTTTCACTTTCTTAAATAACTGATGGAAAATATTGAACTTTTTCACAATATTCTAATTTTTTGAGATGCACTAGTGTGTGTGTGTATGTGTGTATATATATATATATATATATATATATATATATATATATATATATATATATACACATACACATATATATATATATATATATATATATACACACGTACAATATATATATGTGTGTGTGTGTGTGTGTATATATATATATATATACACACACACTGGATAGTATATCAGCTGGATAGTACAGTGGTAATGCTCACTGACTACGACGCAGGAAAACGCAGGTTCGAATCCCGGTCGGGGCAAAACATCATCCAGTAAGGGTCCTTAGGCAAAAACCCCTCATGATATATCAGCCTACCTCAGGAATGAGTGAAAGGAGTGAAAGCATAACTGATAGAGTCATACCGGCTCAGACGTCGCCCGGGTCAACAAGGTCTGCGTCAGTTGCTAGGGAACCAGGGCAAACTGATGAGAAATGGGCTACTGGAACAAGACATCGATGGACGAGGACAGAAAATATGGATTTGCTGGAATACTACTATACAAGCAATCCCAGAGAGAGGGGATACATGCAGAGAATGTGGGACCATTGGATACTTCGAAACCCACAACTATTAGCCCAGTGTTCCAACATCCATAATCGAAATCTGCTATCACAACTAGAGATTAATGAAATACAACAACGATGCTACGGCAAGGGGGAGCCAGGAAGACAGGTCAGCGGGGAGATGTCATCATCCCCACAACCAGAGATTGGGTACCAAGCCCCAACAGCTAACAGCCTCAACACAAGAGCTGCTGACCTGAGAAGGAAGATCGTGACCCAACTGGAAACCTGGAGCCCCCGACGAATACCGAAGCTGAGTTGCCAAGTACATTCAGAAGATCTACTAGTAGATGTGAATGCTGCTCTGAAGACAATCTCCACAAGAACCATCACTGAGACCAACAAGCTGATACACAGTACAGCAACAGTAATCATGGAGATGCTTGGACACAAGGTGGGCTCGGGACATAACAAACAGTATCCACCATGGAAGAGACGATTAGAGGCCAAGATAAAGCAACCTCCCAGAACAAGAACCAGTAACCATCTCAATGGCAGACGTCCAAGAAAGAGTGTCAAAGATGAAGAGCTGGACAGCACCAGGCCCCGATATGATCCATATGTACTGGCTGAAGAAGCTAACTGCACTCCATGAACGCCTAGCAGCACAGATGAACCAGCTGCTGAGGGATGGAACCCACCCAGAATGGCTAACCCAAGGCAGGACAGTCCTAATCATGAAGGACCCCCAGAAGGGACCCATCCCATCCAACTACCGGCCAATTACCTGTCTCTGCACAACATGGAAGGCCCTGTCAGGCATCATTGTGGCAAAAATGAGTAAGCATGTGGCTCAATACATGAGCAAGGCACAGAAAGGAATTGGCAGTAACACCAGAGGAGCCAAGCACCAGCTACTGGCCGACAGAACAGTCGCCCGAGACTGTAAGAAGAGACAGACCAACCTGTGCACTGCCTGGATTGACTACAAGAAAGCCTACGACTCAATGCCACACACATGGATACTGGAATATCTGGAACTGTATGGAACCTAAGGACCTTCATCCAGAACTCAATGGAAATGTGGAAGACAACCCTAGAGGCCAACTCAAAACCCATTGCCCAAGTCAACATCAAGTGCGGCATATACCAAGGAGATGCGCTATCACCACTGCTGTTCTGCATAGGCCTGAACCCCCTCAGTCAGATCATCACGAAGAGCGGCTACGGGTACCGATTCCGTAGTGGGGCAACAATCAGCCACCTGCTCTACATGGATGACATCAAGCTGTATGCCAGGAACGAGCGAGAAATAGACTCGCTGATCCACACCACCCGGCTCTACAGCGATGACATAGGGATGTCATTCGGATTGGACAAGTGTGGCCGGATGGTCTCAAAGAGAGGCAAGATGATCCGGACTGAAGGGATTGACCTACCAGAGGGCAACATAGGTGATATCCAAGACAGCTACAAGTACCTTGGCATCCCACAGGCTAATGGAAACCATGAAGAGGCCACAAGGAAGTCAACCACAGCCAAATACCTCCAGAGAGTAAGGCAGGTCCTGAAAAGTCAGCTGAATGGTAAAAACAAGGTCCGAGCCATCAACATGTATGCACTACCAGTCATCAGATACCCCGCTGGTATCATAAACTGGCCAAAGGAGGAGATAGAAGCCACAGATATCAAGACTAGAAAGCTCCTCACCATGCATGGAGGGTTCCACCCCAAGTCCAGCACCCTGAGACTATACACTAAGCGGAAAGAGGGAGGCCGAGGGCTAGTGAGCGTCAAGACCACGGTCCAGGATGAAACATCGAAAATCCGAGAATACATCAGGAAGATGGCCCCAAAGGATGAACTGCTAAGTGAATGTCTCAGGCAGCAGAACCCTGATGAGAGTGCAGAGGAGGAGGAGGAACAGACAACCTGGAGAGACAAACTTTATATATATATAAAGTGATTCCACGCTTATGGGTACTGAAATGGGGACATGAACTTATTTTTAAAAATTCACCTAAAACCATTTCTTTTTTTTAACCATCAGGTCACAAAACATGTAATCTTTAATGAATGATATGTTAAAAGATAACTTTAATTTTCTGAGATGTAATAAAAACATTTATATGCCAAAGTCAGAACGTAACAGAAGTGTTGTGGACATGTATATTCTCAATTTTAACAATGTAGAATTACTTTTTGAAACATAGGAAGGTGATGTTTTAGCAAATATAATTAATAAACGTGTAGTAGAATAAACATACACATTCTTTTCAATAAGATTAACATGGTATATAGCTAGATTGTAATTAATTTGTAACAGACGCAAGATGGACAATCGTAACAGAAGTAATGTAACAGACATCATTTTGGAACTCATAGGCTTGACTTTGGCATATAAATATATTTTTATTACATCTCAGAAAATTAAAGTTATCTTTTAACATATCATTCATTAAAGATTACATGTTTTGTGACCTGATGGTAAAAAAAGAAATGGTTTTAGGTGAATAAGTTCATGTCCCCATTTCAGTACCCATAAGCGTGGAATCACTCTATATATATATATATATATATATATATATATATATGTGTATGTGTGTGTGTGTGTGTATTCAGATTTCATTCATTCAATATATTCCTTAATTTCCTAGACGGCATGCCATATTATGGCATGCCGTCTAGGAAATTAAAGAATATATTGAATGAATCCTGAATACATGGAATGAAACGTGAATATATGGAATGGATGTTTGAATATATGGAATAAAACCTTAAACCTGACGTCATCACAGCGCTAAGGCCATCTTTTGTTTTGAATGGCTGCTACTCAGTGCACACACTTCTGATAACACTCTGCTATGCAAATCAATGAAATGAATGGGACACTGTATTTTACCTCACTCAGAGGCTTGCATATCCATCAAGGAAGGATGAAGTGTAGCAGGCAGCCCAGACCGCACAATCGCACTGCTTCGGCAGGTCAGACGAAAGGGACCCAAAGCCAGGGAGCAAACCACAGTGCAGCAGGACCCGACAGTAGAGGAGACGGGGCAAGAGATGGAGACAGCAAGCCTGGATGGTGGACACACTGTCCCTGCTTCAGCCACACAAGCAGGAAGTAAGCCCAAGCAGCTAGAGCAGCGCGGCAGGGTCAAGTGGCCGACGGCAAAGGAGAGAGAGGCATGGAGCAAACTTGACAGAGACCTGAGCGGCATCCTGAAACATGCCTTGCGAGGTAAAGTTGAGGACAAGCTGAGGGCTCTCAGTAACATCTGCTTTCAGGAGTGTAAAGAAAGGTTCGGAGAAATCACGGGGAAGCGAGCCATATGCCCACTTCCGACCCAGAAAGGGCGAAGGGAGAAACAGATCGAGGAGCTCCTATGCAATAGACGCCACCTTCGGAAAAGGTGGAGGAAAGCAACCCCGGAGGAGAAACCAGGTCTCAAGCTACTCTGGGATGACCTAAAGCAGAAGCTTGCGAAACTTCGCCACGCAGACCGGATCAGGAAGCGGAGAAAGGAGAAGGAGAGAAGAGCCTTTTTCCAGGACCCATTCAGGTATGCCAGACAGCTGCTCGATGAGAAACGGAGCGGAAAGCTGGACATCTCCAAGGAAGAGCTGGAGCAATATGCAAAGACCCACTACACCGATGCAACCAGAGACGCACCACTTGGTTCCCCAGGCTATATACCACGTCCACCACCACCGATCATCGCCTTTGACATTTCTCCACCTAGACGAAGCGAGCTTGTAGAGGTTCTGAGGAAAGCAAGATCAGCCTCAGCACCCGGACCAAATGGGCTCTCCTAAGTTCTACAAGAACTGCCCACAAGTGGCTGAAATCTTGTGGAGGCTCATGAGGGTGGCTTGGAAAAAGGGGTCAGTCCCAGCCGAGTGGCAGCAGGCAGTTGGCGTATTCATCCCTAAAGAGTTGAATTCTACCACCATCAGTCAGTTCAGAAGCATTGCGTTACTGAACGTGGAGGGGAAGCTGTTCTTCTCGATCCTCGCAAGGAGAATGACCAGCTTCTTGAAGGGCAACGAGTATGTCAACAATAGTTGCCAGAAGGCGGGGATTCCAGGGTTCCCAGGGTGTACTGAGCACTCAGCCGTGATCTGGGAGCAGATCCAGCGGGCCAAGAGGGAGCGCACTGACCATGTGGTGTGGCTAGACTTGGCCAATGCATATGGGTCAGTACCACACAAGGTGATTGACTACGCAATGGAGTTCTTTCACGTCCCAACATCTGTTAGCACCATCATAACCAAATACTTCGGTAACTTCCACATGTGCTTTACCCAAGAAGGCTCTATAACAAGGTGGCAACAGCTGGAGGTGGGCATCGCAATGGGCTGTGCGATTTCACCCATACTCTTCGTGGCTGCCTTTGAGCTTATTCTCCGTGGAGCAAGACAAGTGGTTGGAGGCGTGAGGCTGCCGTCTGGAGAAAGACTTCCCGCCCTGAGAGGGTACATGGACGATGTGACGAGTATTTTACAGACCGCTCCGTGTACAGCAAGGGTCCTCAAACGCCTGGATGAGCTTACGCAATGGGCAAGAATGAGGATAAAGCCAGCTAAGTCCCGGAGCCTGTCAATTAGGAGAGGAGTAAGGTCTGATGGGACGGTGTTCAGGGCAGGGGGGGAGAGGATACCCCTGCTGTCAGAACAGCCTATTAGAAGCCTTGGAAGAGAATACACTGCTGATCTCTCTGACAGGCAGATGGGCAAGCTGGTGCAACAACAGCTGGGGCGTGGCCTGGCCAGGATTGATAGCAGCCAACTCCCTGGGAAGTTTAAATTGTGGTGCTACCAGTTCACATTATTCCAGCGTGTGATGTGGCCACTTAAAGTCTGTCAAATCCCATACACCACGGTCAGCAGGCTAGACAGTATTGCAAACACCTTCATAAGGAAATGGTTGGGTCTTCTGCGCTGCTTCTCCAATGCAGGACTCTTTGGAAGAAATGCACTTCAGCTTCCGCTGAAGTCGGTGTGTCTGGGGTACAAACAGGAAAAGGCCCGCCTGGTGTTTGAAATGAAGGAGTCCAGGGACCCTGCAGTAAGAGCCGCGGCAGTAGCCATTAGAACGGGGCACAAATGGAGGGCCCAATCAGAAGTGAATCAGGCTGTCAGTAGGCTGCAGCACAGAGAGATCACCGGGAGAGTGCAGGAAGGCCGGGCTGGAGTCGGCTTCGGGGAACCAGTAAGATTCTGGTCAAAAGCCTCAAGACAGCAGAGAGGGGCCATGATCGTGGAAGAAGTGGCCCGTGTGGAGCAAGAGCAGTACTTCAGCAAAGCTGTGTCCCAGGGCAAGCAAGGGGCGTGGACCCGGTGGGAGGATATTATCCACAGGGTCGTAACCTGGCAGGACATCTGGCAAGCCCCACAGGCACGGCTCAGCTTCATGGTTAGGGCAGCGTACGACACCCTCCCGTGCCTTCAGAACCTCTCCACATGGTTCGGAAGCGAGGGCAGATGCCCTCTGTGTGAAAGTGACAAAGCAGGCCTTCAACACATCCTGGCATCATGCAGAGTGGCACTGTCACAAGGACCTCTTAGATGGCGGCACAATCAAGTGCTTAGAAAGTTGGCTGAGTACCTGGAGATGAGAAGAACAGCTGCTAACTCCTCAGCAAGCAGCCAAACGACTAGCATCTCCTTCGTACGACCAGGGGAGATCCAGCAAAAGCCACAAGGCAGTCAGGCAAGATCATTGCTAACCCCTGGGAAGGCGTGGGAGATGCGTGTCGACCTGGACAGGCAGCTCACCTTCCCGAGTGAGATTGTGCAATCAATCCTAAGACCAGACATCGTGATGTGGTCAACGGCTGCCAAGCGTGTCCTCATCATCGAGTTAACTGTGCCGTGGGAAGAGGGAATACCATCTACACACGAGATCAAGCGGCTCAAGTACACCGAGCTGGCAGCAGAGTGCAAAGAGGCAGGGTGGGCAGCATCCATCGTAGTGGAGGTCAGGTGCAGGGGTTTCGTTGCCAGGTTGGCGATCCAGCTTCTCCGCGCTCTAGGAACAACAGGGGCAAGATTGCAGCGAGCAATCAAGGAGCTAGCAGAAGAGGCGGAAAAAGCAAGCTACTGGTTGTGGTTAAGGAGGAAGGACAGTAGATGGGGTCAGACACCCCAGTAGGGTCAGATGCAGGGAGTGGTAGGGAGACGTCCCAAGATGCCACTTGCCCCCCCACCTGGAGATGTACTGGTTAGGGGGCGAAACATCAGAGAAGGGTGGCACCAGCTGACGACCCTGCATCTGACCCAAAGTGCACTGGAGGAGGTGCGACAGGCAAAATGCCAAGCAGGGAATACCACCTTAACCTGTACATACTACTACCAAGAAATTGGCTGAGAGTTGTTGAGAGGTTTTGTGATTATGGAACCCAATCTCCATCTATTTGGGACTATTTCACTCCTATTAGCGTAAGCTGTTACTGTTTGGATCAGGCAAAGACAAACTATTTTGCAGCATAGGACTTGCCATTTAGTTGTTAGCCAACACCAATGTCTAATGGCAATAGCTAACTGCAGTAGCAATGTGCCTATGTGCTACATCCAAAATCAGCTGTAACCTTATAAATTGATATGGCTCTGTCCACTTAGATTTATTTCAGTGGTAGGCCTAATATCTAGGTGGGTGTCAGTGAGGAAGATTAAAAACCTCTACAGTTGTCTTATTAGCATTATCCATTGACATAGTCATTGGTGTTGGCTAACAAATAAATAGCAAGTAGGCTAGTAGGTGCCTTACCATAAATAGTTTGTTTGCTTTATCCAGACAGTAAGCTCACATTGTTAGCGTAAACAAGTAGATTCCAAGTAGATGCAATAAATTGGCCATGATATAATCAAAGTGTAATCAAGTGTGTGCACTGAGTAGCAGCCATTCAAAAAGATGGCCTTAGTGCTGTGATGACGTCAGTTCTAAGGTTTCACTCCATATATTCAAACATCAATTCTATGTATTCACATTTCATTCCATATATTCAAACTTTCATTCAGTATATTCAAACTTTCATTCAATATATTCCTTAATTTCCTAGACGGCATGCCATTTTTTTAATAT
The DNA here is from genome assembly GCF_027579695.1 of Neoarius graeffei. NCBI lineage: Eukaryota > Metazoa > Chordata > Actinopteri > Siluriformes > Ariidae > Neoarius > Neoarius graeffei. The sequence goes on from NC_083586.1 coordinate 2,135,073, forward strand.
ATATATGTATACACACACACACACACACACACACACACACACACACAAAACTTGGATTCCCTGCATCAAACAAAGTAAAAAAAAAATCATTATAGAGCCATGTAAAACCGAGCAGAGCCATAACATTTTCTCTCTTTGTTGGGGGCCATTTTGGACTTTATGGATAGCGGCCACTAGAGGGCGCCGCCAACTTGTCAATTGATTTTTGGAAACCTTAGACCCATACCTATCACCCTGCCAAAAATCAGAAACTTGTCAAGAAGTGCACAATTCTTATGAAAATTCACAAATTCCCTCCAAACTACAATGTCTCATCTGCAGTAGACTGATGTTGCCTAGCTAGGCGCAGACATGGCACTGTATGGACAGTATCCTTACGTATTTCCACTGGGTCAAGTAAATCCTTTAATAGTAGCTCTAGACAAACAGGTGTCGTATGACCGAGGCTGGTTAAATATGACAACGCTTGTATCAACATTTTTGTAGCACTTCATGCAGCTAATTATATACGTGCACCGCTTCCTCCTACATAGCATATCTAAGCTGAGCTTTAAACCAAAGCCAAAGAGCATTCTTGTTGCCTAAATATTTGTGTTTTATCACTCAAATCATTTTACTGACAAAAAATGTACACAGGACTAAGTATCTAAATGTATGCTGTGGACACAGCGATGCATCGGTGCAATTCTGTTACTGCGCGCTGAAGAAACCAAGGGCAACGTAATGATCAGACTTGGCTTTTCTTCTTGTTGTCTGATTGGCAAGAGAGCCAACCACCAACCAAGTAGAAGCAAGAGCGTATTGAGCCACAGTCAATACAACTACTTCAACTTGCACTCGGCACAGAAGCAGCAAATCGGCAGGCTTAGATTGGCAGGTTGAGAGCACACGGGAACATGAAGACTTCGGCAACGTCCAGCCCGTGCAAGCGTCCCTGCAGCGAGAGCAAGCCCATCGCCGGCTACCTTATGCCGTCTCCCCTGTCAAGGTGTCCCGCAACAACAACCAGTACTTCGATGTCACTCTACAGACCAGCAGGGAGGAATTCCGGCGCGTCGTATGCTTCTCGCTGGAAAAAAAGGGCTGCGTTCGTTCAGGCCAGCAACAACCAGCAGGCGGTGAAGCTCGTGAACTGTCGCAAGGACATCAGTAAGTCATTTCTCCTTCCAGCATCCTCCTTGGGTAAAGCAGCGATGAGTGGTTAAGGTGGAAATCCTGATGTTCTCTTTCCCTCTGTATTCGCAGGTCAACCTGACGCCAGTGGTTACGACGTGATGGTGTTTCCCAGTAGCTGGGTGGAGGCGGCGGACAACCTGTCATTCGGGCACTGGGAGCTTCGCTCATCCGAGAAGAGGACCGTGGCTGAGGTCTTGGCCCTGGGTCCTCGGCAACGAGTAAGTGTGGCGCGTTTGGAAATTAAGCATACATTTTAAAAATGTGCTTCATGCGCACCTTGGAACCTGACCCGGCCTTGTTTTTGTTCTCTGTTTGCAGGTGGGTGTGATGGACTTGAAAATTGTGCAGGTGATGGCCAGCCGGGTGGTGCCCGTCAACGGTGTGCCCACGGAGGTGAAGCTGTTCACGGTGTGCGACCCCACCGGCCAGACGTCTCTGAGTGTGTGGGAGGCCCAGATCGTCTCTGTCCGAGAGGGCAAGTCATACCAGTTCAAGGCCCTGTCTACCAGGAAGCAAGGCGATCTGACAGTCATCACAACCACTCCTGCCATGGGGATCCGGGCGATACCGGAGGTCGTCCAGCCGTCGTCCATGGCACCACTGTCTGCCGGAGTGGAGCACACCATACGAGGGGAGGGGCGTGCAGATCGTGGCGAAACCCCGGTGCTGCAGGTGCCACGCCATGCAGGACAGCCTGGCCCTGAGAAGCACCTCTCACCGTTGCGAGCGCTGCCAGATCCTCCAACGCCTACACCTTCCAGTACACTGGCGTGCTCATCGTCATGGTCGGCGATGGCGAGGAGCTGTCCGGCACCCTCAAACTCTGCCGTCTTCCAGTACGTTCGGGACAATTTCCTCTCTGCTTCAGTGCACGACGGCTCTGTCCTTGAGGAGCACGTGTTGGGTCAGGGTGAACTGGAGGTCACCACGAATTGGGAGGGCCTGGTCCAGCGTTTCGTGGTTGCGCAGTCCGCGGAGCCCGCTGATCCGCCCGTTGCGCACGCCGAGCAAGGTGGCCAGGAGGACTTTGGTCTGGATGACCTGTTTGGGGATCCCGAGGACATTGAGGGGTGATGGCCTAATGGTCGTTGGGGCTTGTCAGTTGTGTGCTAATGTTCGAACGCTTGTTCCTTTTATGTTCGCGCGGTGCTCTATGCTCTTTTCAAATGCATGTTTGATGCTCTTACTGTTCATTTCATATGGGCATTTTGTGCTCTCACTGTTCTTTCCATATGCGTGTTTGCTCTTACTGTTTTAATAAAGTGACGTTTTTGTTCTGAATTTGGTCTTTTATTCTAGCAGGTGTACTGCATGGTTTAACCACCGACACAAATGCAATAGCTCAAAGTAGGCTAATTCACCTTCGGTCTTTGACATTGGGAAAATCTGAATTTGAACTGGTGTGAACAATTAAATCTTGGCATGGGTTGAATCAAATTATGTCAAATATTGACAATTTTGTTAGGTAAAATAAAATGACACCTAAGCAGGTATGAGTGGACAATTAGGCTAAAGGTAGTCTTCAGTGAGCCAAAATATTGCAAAGTCCATGTGCAATAAAATGTACAGGATTCCTCAATGAATGTAGCCTAAATTCTTCAGCTTTCTGCGTGAAAAGGTGTATTCCATATTTCTCCCTTCGTTTGAATATTGTTTAGTTTGCATACCCGATTGATGGACGAGGGCATATGAAAAACATAGCAAAAGTAATTGTTCTCTTCTGTTTTGTTTTATCACTCAAATCAATTTACTTACAACAAATGTACACTGGGCTAAGTATCTAAATGTACGCTGTGGACACAGGCTGAACGAAGAACAGCAAGAGCGATGCAACGGTGCAAGGGCAACTTCTGTTATTGAGCGCTTAAGAAAGATAAAACTAGGCTTTTCTTCTTGTCTGATTGGCTACCGAGCAAACCAAGAGAGCCAATCACCAACCGAGTAGAGGCAAGAGCGTATTGAGCCACAGTCAATACAACTAAATATAAGTTGCACTTGTCACAGCCAGGCAAGACAGTATGGAACTAAATAAACATTGAACAAAACAAGGTTGCAATTGTGAGGGCATTGCATGCAAAAGAATATTTGTAAAATTAAAAATAGTGAAAGAAAAACAGGCCCGGTCAGACAACCTAAACCCATAATGTCCATGTCTCATCTGCTGTAGACTGATGTGTTCTTTCCTAGCTGAACAGGCGCAGACGTGGCACTGTATGGCCAATATCCTTTAATATTTCCACTGGGTCAAGTCAATCTGTTAATTAGCTCTAGACAAACAGGTGTCATGGTATTGCAAAGTCCATGTGCAATGAAATGTACAGGTTTCCTCAATGAATGTAGCCTAAATTCTTCAGCTTTCTGCATGAAAAGGTATAGTCCATATTTCTCCCCTCACTTGAATATTGTTTAGTGTGCATACCCACATTAGGCTACAGTATAATTGATCGATTGATGGACGAGGGCATATGAAAAACATAAAAGTCAGTGTTCTCTTCTGTTGTGTTTTATCACTCAAATCATTTTACTGACAAATGTACACGGGACTAAGTATCTAAATGTACGCTGTGGACACAGGCTGAACGAAGAATAGCAAGAGCGATGCAACGGTGCAAGGGCAACTTCTGTTATTGCGCGCTTAAAGGGGAACAGAGGGCAATATATAGAGTAAATATAACAAAACACACATTAACGAACCTTATTCAAGACTTACAAAAGTTTTTTGTTCTAAGGTTGGAAAGTTAGTGTTTTGAAAGTAGCTCGAGCAAACTATTTCCGCAGTTTGAACAGCCCGCCATGATATTAATTTTATCCAATCAGAATGCACGTTCATTTTCTCTGCGTAACACTCATGACGTATGTATGTGCTCAGTTGTGTTGGCTTAAAAGCACATGTGAAATACCTGTTTCTGCCTCTTGCGACGATTTTGCAAGTCCACGGGTGGCGCCGATCTCATTGCAGCAAATAAATTCTGCTGGACTCGTGAGCAACTCCACGTTACATTTTCCGCACGAGAACCACGCCGTGTCACCTGCACGCATACGCTCTGCCCCACGCTCGCCATGCCCATGGTCAGCATCAGTCTCATCCAGGCCTGGCACCGTGGGGGGGGCAAAAGGGGGCGTCACCCCCTCGTGGCTACAGCCCTGCCCCCTCAACGGAGACTCAGATCACTTAATTGTTTTCTTAATTGTTATTGTGGGTGTATGTGTGAAATGCTGACACAGCTGCGCACACACAGACCTGTGATAAGGACAAGGGGAGGGGTCGTGCGGGCGGGGGTTTTACATGTAGTCTACACTTACAAGTGCACTGTCTCTGCAATATGCAGTCAGTTTACGGGAGTAGTCTTTCCCCCACCGAATTAAACGAATTCAATCACAATATTGTGAATCCATTTTCTTTCTTTGTAGGCTAAGTTTATCTCCGTTTATGTTGGTGTATGTGTTCATATATGGTCCGCTTTGTGCGCAAATAGCGTAAGAATATGTGTCGTTGACGTCACCCCCCATGCAGCGGGGGTGAAAATTCATCACTTCAGAGTGTTTTGTCCCCTACACGCCTAAACTGGGATCGCGGATTAAGTGGTTAGCGTTGACTCGGTGCGAGTCAGGAAGGCTATTACTGGTGCAGCTGCGGGGTCTGTTGATTTTTCTAAAATTATGATTTTGGCCGCCGAGCCAAGTACCTTAGACTTGCATTGGCGTTTTGTTTTCATGCCGCGGAGCTATTTGTATGTATTTTAAATGTAAAAGACTTGCCTGTAGGTTTGTGTGTGTTGTTTTATGTTTGGCATCTTTCCGGTTGTAACGCGTGTCTGTTTGTGGTTGGCGCAGTTAATTGTTTGAAACACGTTGTCAGACCGCCATCACTACTACACACTATATGAAAAATATTTGCCCCCTTGCGATTTCTAATTGCCCCCTTAGTAAACTGTTCCTGGCGCCGGGCCTGGTCTCATCCTCGCCGTCATCCGAGCTTTCTTCTCTTATTTCATCACCGGAGTCGAGAGTACCTCTCCTAGGTTCAAACTGGTACCCTTCTAAGCCATAGCCTGCTTGCAGTGTGTCTTGCGGGATCTCTTCGTATGATTCGACAGAGCTGTTGCTTTCACTTGATGCGCCCGACGCCATGATTACACGCTTATCTCCTCTATTTCGGAGAGTTCCGCTTGTGCAGTGGGTAGCGCTGACGTCACGGTCTTTTAAAAATGGCGACTCTTGTGCGGTTTAGCGTATAAAGTATTATATTTACAATTACCAAGATATTTTGTTGTTTTCTAGTATATAAATTTGATAGAATATTTAAGAATACGTTACTTTGTCACATCAGCAGCTGTTATATTTGGTACCCCTTTAAGAAAGATGTTCGCGATCATGTTCGTGTGGCGTTCTATGCTCTCTTCAAATGCATGTTTGACTGTTCATTTCATATGCCTGTTTGATGCTCTTACTGTTCATTTCATATGCGCGTTTGAAGTTCTTACTGTTTTTATGTGCATGTTTGATGCTCTTACTGTGTAATAAAGTGACGTTTTTATTCTGACTGAATTTGGTCTTTTGCATTAAAGCAGCTGCACTGTGAATTACACTGACATAAATGCCGCTTGCTAAATAGTACCTTTTGGTGTTTGACATTGGGAAAGTTAAACTTTGAATCTGAAAGGGTGTGAGCAATCAAATGTTTATCGATTGAATCAAAACTCAAAACACAGGGTAAAATATCTTAGTAGGCTATCTAAACACATGCAATGAACAGGCAGAGGTGAATCAAATGAACGACAATGGTAGCGCACCTGCAATTTGTTCTGCAAAACTAGGCTATTCTTGTTGACTGATTGGCTACCGATCAGAATCTAAGAGCCAATCACGAAGCCAGTAGCAGAGGCAACAAAGTGTGTCGTCGAGCTGCTTTGGAAGAAGCGTCTGATGGCGTTGAACGGCCATTTTGATTTTCTCATCGTGAAGGCAAGGTCACAATTTTATTTCCATCAAATCCCTGGAGTCGTTTCCGAGGTATTGACAGTACCATACATGTACAAGCAAGCGAGTAGACGTAGACATTAAACACAGTTGTGTGTTATTATGAATGATGTTAATGCATGGATGGTTATTTTTTAGTTTTAATCTATACCGATACTATTGCAGCTTGATGTAACACAGCTAGGTTAAGGCTTAGCAAGCTGCAGGGTAGCAGTTAGCCTTCGTGCCCGTGGTGTACATTTTACTATCAAATGACTGTTTGGGATTCTAACATGTCGGCAGACAACATTTGAATGATTGTCTGAAATGGTGGTATGTCGAGTCATTTTTGACTAGGTGTGACTAGGTGTGCGTTTTGTTGACTGAGAACCACGATATCTCTCTGAGCTAACGTTAGCTTCCCAGATATCAAGAACACGTTGGTCCGACGTGTGCAAAGACAAGCCGGTTTTCTAACCTGTTCGCTTCTTGGAGGGTTCGCGAAGGAGGTCTATGGACCTTATTATGTAGTAATCCTGCTCACAGATAAACAGACAAACGCCAGTTAACATGGCCACTTCCGAGGATTTTTGGAAATCAAACCGACGTGTAATTTTAACGCGAGCGAATGCGGCAGCATATTTGTGAAGAACAGACAGCAGTGAGGGCGTGTAATTAAAGTCAGTGTTAAATGTTTGAAGTGGCACGGTGCTCCAGTTGGTTTAATATCGGGCATTAGACAGTCATTTAAGGCGGTGATGTGTATTAGAGATTCTTTTCAAAGAACTTGTGCCATCTTCACGATGATCCAGGCCATCGCAGCACAACAAGCGTTGATTGCATGAGCTGGTTATGTCTAATCTACAAAATCAAACTGTTTATTTTGTTAGCTGTAGCAGACCATTGCAGAATGGTTTACTAGATAGTCACACTGAACTTTCAGGCCAAGTTTACATTAGACCGTATCTGTCTCGTTTTCTTCACGGATGCACTGTCCGTTTACATTAAAACGCCTGGAAATGCCGGGAAACGGGAATCCGCCAGGGTCCACGTATTCAATCCAGATCGTGTCTGGTCCGGTGCTGTGTAAACATTGAGAATACGCGGATACGCTGTGCTGAGCTCTAGCTGGCGTCGTCATTGGACAACGTCACTGTGACATCCACCTTCCTGATTCGCTGGCGTTAGTCATGTGACGTGACTGCTGAAAAACGGCGCGGACTTCCGTCTTGTATCACCTTTCATTAAAGAGTATAAAAGTATGAAAATACTGCAAATACTGATGCAAATACTGCCCATTGTGTAGTTATGATGGTCTTTAGGCTTGCCATCCTTCCACTTGCAAGTGGTAAGTGACTTGCGCACAGCGGCTCAGTCCCGAATCATTGCTCGTGTGGTTCACTCGCGCGCTGTGTGAGCTGCGCAGGGCCGGAGTGCGCACCCTCCAGAGGGCACTCGCTGTTCAGAGCGGAGTGATTTGGAGCGCAGCCGCTGAGGAGGAAGCGATGAGCCGCACTGACACATTTCAACTTACGTGCCGAATTAGTCATGTGATTAGCGTATCCGTGTATTGGCGTTGCTATGTGCACGCGAATCGTGTATTGGCGTTGCTGTGTGCACGCTAATCGTTTTTAAAAACGTTAATCTGATGATCCGCTGATACGGTCTAATGTAAACCCCACCTCAGTCAAACTGAAATGACACCCAATTTGTGATGCATTGACAATAAGATGAAGAAAAGTGAACTTTATGCTGATCTCACTGTAAAATATTTATTGGAGCAGTGCAGAAGTGTATAGCCCATTGTCCAAGTGGCTAACAAATTCAAACCTAAGAAAGTTTAGCCTTAATACAAAGATATAAACCTGTTCATAATCTGCAATAATGCAGATGATACAGCTTCCTCTTTCATTAATTTCCTTTTTTGTAACTCGGCATCAGAATGGGTTTGACCTTCTCATGTCCATGCTTTATCTGTATCGATTTGGCAACCCAGTACTTTGTCCCCTGCCGCAACAAGACAACTTACTGTAATTACCTCCTGGTAGATTTAAGGATAGTTATGGTCACATTATAGGCTTTGAATTTAACATTATAGTCAACTTTTGCAACAACTTGGCTGCCACAACTTCTATGGCTTCCAACTTAGATACACTGAGATGCATGCATTGCTACAGAGAACTCCCCCACACCACTTCCAGCGTGTCCTAAAATAGTGCGTCAGAGTTGGAAGCAAGCAAGCACTGCATACTGAATTAGAACATATAACAGACTACATTATTATAAATATACATGTTTAATCATGAAGGCTAGTATACAGTGCAGTTTCATTGTCCATTTTGTGTGTGTGGGGGGGTAGCTGAGCAAGTGTGTGTGTGTGTGTGTGTGTGTGTGTGTGTGTGTGTGTGTGAGAGAGAGATGGACATCACTGCTGAAACTAACAATACTTGTTTGTCTTTGACAGATTGCGATTTTGCAACTTTTGGAAGGTAAGCATATTATTCTTTCGGCTAATTTTACACCCTTGCACATTAAACAAATGAAATTCAAAATTCATAGTTCTGAAACAAGTGACATACAGTGAAATGTAACGTATAGCCAAGAATTTCAGTGTATTTTGACTATGCTGTTTTGATGACATTGTGATCAAGGCTGCAGTCAACTGGGTTCAAGCCTGGTTGGAGTGATTGCCCTCCGCCAGTTTTAATGCACGGCTAGTTTTTAAATTCATGAGAAATTTTGAATATTTTGTCAGCACCTAGCTGTATTGTTTGCAGGCATGCAAACATCTCGCTTTACAACAGAATAGTAGTTTACTGTTGAGTGGCTGGTAAAATTTGGCATTTATTTGTCAATGGCTGGTAAAGTATGCTATTGTATAGTTAATTTTCACCCCGGCTGACATGTAATTTTAACTTTAAAAGTTGCTGTACTAAATGTTTGAGGTGGCATGGTGGTCCAGTTGGGTTAATATTGGATGTTAGACACTCATTTAACATGGTCATGTGTATTGTGGATTATTTTCAAACAACTTGTGCCGTTTTCATGATCATCCAGGCCATAACAACACGCCAATTGAATGAGTTTGTGTCCAACATCCAAAATCAGACTGTTTTTTTTTTTTTACAGTTAGCTGTAGCTAACTGTGGCAGAATTGTTTACTAGATGTTGTCGCACAATATGCAACTGACACCCAGTTTGTGATGCATTGACAAGAAGATAGAGAAAAGTTAACTTTATGCTGATCTCAGTGTAAAATATTTAAAGGTGATAGAGAATCTAAATCCATTTTTGCCTGTCTTTGTTGAACAGTAGTCCTCCCGCAGTCAACAGCATACAGAAAGTGCTAAACAATGTGAACATTCTGTGTCATAGAACTTCTACGTTTAAAAATGTCCGCCAGAAAATGAGCCAATGTGAACAAAGAATGAGACTGACGTAAAATCCCTCTCACTCCCCCCCCCCCCCCCCCGTACTGATTTTATTGCCCTCCCCTCATGAAGAAGGTGCTGTAATTATTGAACTATTATTTAGTTCACTAGTTAGCTGCTAGCTTATTATTAGCCTCTGTCAGGCTCTAGGCTCTGTTCCATGGGTGATAGAGCTTTCAGTGTTGCTGGCCCCAAGTTACGGAACGCCCTTCCACTTTCGCTGCGTCAGTGTTCATCATTATCCACTTTTAAAAAGGATCTAAAAGCCCACCTTTTCCACTTAGCTTATGCAAATGCTTAACTCTTTCCTTCTCTCTCGCTTATATTAGTATAGTCCAATGATTTTATGTAATTTATTTTTCCCATGTTTTAAAAGGATAGTTCGGGATTTTTGACATGAATCTGTATGGCATCCCCATCAATAGTGTCATGCAAACACACTGACTTACCCCTGACAGCATCCTGTAAGTCCTGTTCTTGTCCAGTTTTGGTCCAGACGAAAGTAGTCCGGCAAGTTTGTTGGGGTCACGAAAGTAAAACGTTTTTCGTCTCAAAACAGTATGTGTTCAAAAGAGTGATATATTTGCATCACAAAACCGTTGCCAAATAAAAAGTCAGACCTCGAAATCGCTTGGCACTATTTTCTCTCCCTTCTTATCACTGCGCGCTGCCGCCAGGTGACATTCATTGTTGACATTCATTCATTGTTTACTAGTGATGGGAATTTCGGCTCTTTTTCGGGAGCTGGCTCTTTTGGCTCTACTTACTATAAGGAGCTGGCTCTTTCGGCTCCCAAACGGCTCCTGAGATTTTATTTTTGATTTAAAGGAATACGCCACCCCCAGATGAAATTGAGTCAGTCCCTGCAGTCCCTAGAGTTGGATGAGTGAGCCAAAGCGTTTTGTAGCCGACCCAGCCATTGTCCTGATCTATAAACGCCCAGGTTAGCTTAGTCGCTGTAATCCGGTGTGTCCAGCTAGCATTGTCGTTGCAAAAGTGAATTAAATAACTCAAGATTTTTTATAATTATTTCTCATGACTTGTACATTCACATCGAGTACACATATCAATGCAAATTAACACGAAGGGATTTACTAGACCAATTTATATCTGGAACTATTTTCAGCCACAGCACAGGCAAAGCACCGCTGCAGGCGCAAAGACACCGCGCAGCGCCTGAAAACGGGTGCGCAGCGCCTGAAAACCCGTTTTCAGGCGCTGCGCGGTGTCTTTGCGCCTTCCTTTTCCTACCTATTCCTTTAATTGCTGCAATTAACTAGTTAATTCTGATTCTATTTCCCCTCTCAGTTATAATCTGTCCTGCTTTTGAAAAGATCCTCTCTGGGGGGACAGATACTGCCACTATACCAGGCCCGTAGCCAGCATTGTGGAGGGGGGGGGATCTTTTTTCCCCAAAAGTGGACTTCATCTGGCCCCCTACTCCCGTACCCCCCAAATACACGAGCACACTTCAGATCTTCTAATTTAGACATTTTTTTATTTGTTATAAGTTCTCTGTTGTCTAACTTATTATTATCTTCCTACAACTGTGCTGTGACTTCATTGTCTGTCTCTGTTGCTCACCTCAGTTGTCTGTTGTTGCTCTCTTTCATTGTCTCTGTTGTTGCTCTCCTTCATTGTCTGTCTCTGTTGTTGTTTATGGCATCAGAACACTCCTGATCTGCCCATGCTTTAGCATAAAAAACAACAATAATTTCTAATTGAGATAAATGTTTCAAGTAATCCTGAGATTGAAATAATATCGCACAGCCCTATAAGGACAATTAATTTAAAATTGCCCAAATGCAGCAACAGTGGGTGTTTTCACACACACTGGTCTGAACATTTTCATTTTTCAGCTAGTGCACACGTTTCTTTTCACTCTGATCCAAATGCCAAACCACTGACAGGGCGTCATGTTACCATGATGCCATGTTACCATGACGACTGAAAAACACGTGCTCTTAAAGTCTTGCATTTTACTGTCTTCACACCACACCATAGCTCCGATTTCCCAAGCTGAAAAAATAAAATAAAAGCAGCCCCAGGTCCGACGCTACTAGTACCTAGCCATCGAGCCACCTAACTCATCTCTGTGTGTGCGTGTCACTGACACACATAGACTGATGGACGGGCTGACGCTACCCCCCACTGATCACTCTGACAGATCGATCTACCACTACTGTTGTAAACAAAAGAAAAACAAAAGTCCTGCACTCAGCACCTTACCCATTTTGGCCCTTTTTTGGAACATGGCGCCAATATTTTGGGACAAAGTAGCAGCAGATTTCTTGCGTTTTCTGTCTTTATCTTCTTTTTCCCCCCATTTTCTCTTCTATCCAGGGCTACCGCGTGACGTCACCGTACCGTGAGATTGTGCTAGGGCGCCATATTGGAAGACCAAGTACATGCATACATACATACATACTCACAATCAGGCCCGCCGACAGGGGGGGACAAACGGGTATGTTGTCCCGGGCCCAGGAATGGGGGGGGGCCCAGAACTGGGCTCTCATGAAGTTGCAATTATTTTATTTCATTTCATTTCAAAATGTGTTGATTTGGGGGAGAAATGTGCTATATTTGCATTCAATAAATGATTTCTAGATCTTTTGCCTTTATTGTCTTTGAAAAAGGTGTCAAGAACCCCCTACCACCCCTAATGCAAAAATGGTTTGGTCTGACTCTTTGATTAAGGGGAAAAAACGACATCGTTCGATCATAGCGCTTCGACAATCAGGGTGCGTGCCATTTGCCAACATGCACAAGTCAGGAGCACAGAAAAGAAAAGAGAAAAAAGAGAGGAAGAAACCAAGAGACTCAGGGGCTCACTGCATAAATATTTTAAAAAAGATTCGGATGATGAAGCAGGTACTAGCAAAGGCAGTGGGGCAGCTGAGCCAGGTAAGACCAGTGTTGGGCACGTTACTTTCAAAAAGTAATTAGTTATAGTTACTAGTTACTTTTCCCAAAAAGTAACTGAGTTAGTAACGGAGTTACTTTGTCATAAAAGTAAGTAATTACCAGAGAAAGTAATTATTCCGTTACATTTTGTTCCCCCTCAAAAAAAAAAAAGAAATTCAATTAGTGTAATCATAATAAAAGTGAATGTTAAATGTGTTTAATGACTGAAATGGACACTTAACAGAACCAATTATTAACGTTATCTACACTATATTAATATTTTTGTGGGACAATGTGAGATAAGACATCTATCAAATGTAATATATTTTTGTAGTTATTAAAATTATGTTACTAATTACTGGCCACTGACAAGGACAAACGCTTTGTTCCTCGACATAATGTGCATTGCACGTAAACACTCTTGCCTTTTATTTCAAGTAATGAAAAGTAATGGCTGTATTTCCAATGTGAAAGCGCAGTGCTGGGCTGACCGCTCGCCATCGCTGGGTCTTCTGATTGAAAGAGTGTGCAGCAGTGCAGTAGGCGTGGCCTACCTACGTATGTTGTCCAAATCTACTCTGATTGGCTTACTGTGCCGTTGTCTCGCATCTCCCCGCCCCACACGAAAGCAGAGTAAAGAAAGGCTGAGCGAGCAGCGTGCCAGATGAGAACAGCTTTAATAAAGTAACGCATAGTATTTTATTGTAAGTAATGGGAACGGTGTTATAACGATTTAAAAAGTAATTAGTTAGATTACTCATTACTAAAAAAAAGTAACGCCGTTAGTAACGCCGTTTATTTCTAACGCCGTTATTCCCATCACTGGGTAAGACACAGCCAACTTTTTCCAGCCCCGTAAAGTAACCCCAACCAAGGCACGTGCGGCACGCAATTCATGTTACAAATGAGGGGAGAGCAAGTCACACTGAACACCATATCAAACGCACAGGGCATTGAATCATTTCATAACCACAACGGCTTAATAACATTGTGTTTCATATATCTGATTGAAGCTAAGAATATTCACATTAGCCCGCAATCATATCCCGCCGTTTCTCGAGCGGTGTGTTCTTCTCTGCTTTTCACACTGGACAGTACGCACGCCCGCACAACAAAAGTCCGGCGCATTGCATTTCGCACCTGAATAGTTGCAGACTAAGGAAATGTTAAAATGTTAAAACTGTAAAAATGTTGAAATGCTAAAATGAAATGGTTGTTGACCGGTTGAATTGTTTTTGAATACCTGTCATTTAAGGGTTGGAGTGAGTAGAGACTGGGATAAGAGAGGTGTGTGTGTGTGGGTTGGCCCGGGGGGGGGCCCATTCAGAGCATTTTGTCCCGGACCCAGCCAAAGCTGTCAGCGGCCCTGCTCACAATATAAAACAAAGTACGAGCGAGAGTAAAGTGACACGATGGCTGATAATTCTGGTTATGTGAGTACATTACCAGCTGCAGAAAGGGCACGGTATGTGGAGAAACTGGCTGTGATTGATGGGTTTGACCCATATGATAAGACTTGGGGCAAGGGAGAATGGGTTTTTTTATTTCATAATTTATTTTTAATTTACTACTTATCTGTTTTTATTTACATATATTTGAATTATTTGGACATGGGGAAAAACTATATTTAAAATCCAAAGAGGGATGGAGGGAGGAAAATTAAAACAAAAGAAAGAAATGAAATATAGAGTATATTTGATAAAATTAAGGATGTTTTTATTCAGTAAACATTTTAAAAAAATGTTCTACAACACTCTAGCCTAGTGACTTACCAGTAACAAAATAGACTTGAAGTATTCAGATCCGCTCTGCATAAAGCAGCTAAATCCTCTCTCTGTCTCCTGGCAGAAAGCTGCTTGGTTTGCTTGTGTCTCAATCACAGCTGGTATTCTGTAGAAAGACTTCTTTTCACCTTTCCCATCAGCTTTGTTAGAACACCCTAACACAGCACAAAAGTTTACCATTGTAGGTTTATGATGAACCAAGTGCCTCGTGGGTTCACATACCGCGCGCTGCCGTTATTTCCCCCTAATCACGAGTTTGTTGGTCTTCCAATATGGTGCAGGGTTTGTTTACTTCCGGTTTCGGGTGACGTCAGTGAAAGGGGTCTAATGGGGGCATTACCGCCACCCACTGGATTGGGGTGTAAAGCAGTCTGAACAAAACGTGTAAACATAAACATAGGAGAAATTAACCCGTTTTTCTAACTCGTCCTCACTTAGTCTACTTTTCTTTTTTGATTAGTCTGGATTTGCTATTGTAAATTTAAATGTGAATCAATGTATATTCATCGGACATGAACAAATTAATAAATCTTGAGTAATCTTGAGGGGCGTGTGTGTCCGGGGAGGGGGGGGTGATGTCGCGGGGGGGGATCGAACGAACCCTCCGATCCCCCCTGGCTACGGGCCAGCACTATACACATCCTCCGTGCCATCACGTGTGTAAACCGTGGATAGAGTGCAGCCTTGGTCTCCCACCAGCTTAGTGGGTCTGTGTTTCGCTGTCACCTGGCGGCAGTGCGCAGTGATAAGAAGGGAGAGAAAATAGTGCCAAGCGATTTCAAGGTCTGACTTTTTATTTGGCAACGGTTTTGTGATGCAAATATATCACTCTTTTGAACACATACTGTTTTGAGACGAAAAACGTTTTACTTTCGTGACCCCAACAAACTTGCCGGACTACTTTTGTCTGGACCAAAACTGGACAAGAACTGGACTCACAGGATGCTGTCAGGGGTAAGTCAGTGTGTTTGCACGACACTATTGATGGGGATGCCATACAGATTCATGTCAAAAATCCCGAACTATCCCTTTAAGTTTTGATTTAAGTATGCCAATGATTTTATGTATTTTATTTTTCCTTTTGATTTTATGTAACTTATATTTCTTTTATTGTTGTTTTAATGTTTTCTGTTTAGTGTCCTTGAGTACCGTGAAAGGCGCTTATAAATAAAATATTATTATTATTATTATTGTCATACAGCATAGTCATTGGCATTAGCTAGCAATAGCAAAGGGCCTTACCTTGGAAAATACTTTGTTCTGAGTAATCCAAACAGTAACAATGTACACTATTAGCTGTGAAATGTTCCCAAATACATGCAGACTGTGATCCATTAACACTAAACCCATCAACAACTTCAGAATGACACGTTGGCCAATTTATTGGTAAAAATGCATTGTCTTATTACATTTCTATGTAAAAGAAGAAAAAAAGCAGAGCCAAACAATTGAGTGGCAGCAATAGCAACCAATCAGCGTCGCATGCTGTCATACGCGTTACTAGTAAAGCCCCGTCTACATGATCATACATTTGTCCAAAACATTATCATACAAATGTATGATGATGTTCAAGTTTGTATGATCATGTTGTGGATTTCTGTCCACACGATCATACATTTTGTATGTCACATGACAGGCAGTGTAGATCACATGACCCGAATTAACAATCTGATTGGTGGATGACCCAAAATGTTGTAAGATGATGTGAACATTTGTTGGAAAGTAGAAACACGATTCTAAAAATTTGAACAACATCATACAACGTCATACAAGTATGACGTTGTTCAAGTTTGTTGGGAAAACCGTCCACACGATTATGGAGTAGAGTGGGGGAAAAAGCCCCCATGGGGTAATACGCCCCCGGCCTGTTTTACCCAAAATAACCACCAGATGGCGTAAAGTTACATTTCTATTGTTGATATGGACTGGCTTGACAACGGGGATATACAAATATCCACTGTGGATCGCATATCAGCAACGCAGGGGAGAGAAATCAAATTTCATGGTAAGTGATATAATTTTCAGATATCAGTAAAACTGTATTTAGATAGCTGCTATTTCATCAGATATCACAGCTGTGTATGTGGTATGAGTAGACAAGTCAGTACGTTAAAAAATACATTAGGTATAAAAAGTTGAATCACATTTTGAAAGTAAGACCCTTTTTTGTAAAAGTGTAGTCTGTGGGGTAAAATGCCCCCTTAATGGCAGGGTAAATGGCCCCCAGGGGGCATCGTTTCCTTTTATCATAATTACTGTATTTCATATATTTCTGAATAGCAGATACATAGTTTTTAATAACATCTCGCTTATCTGGTTGAGTAAAGCAAGTAATTTGAACTTAATATTAAAAATAATTGAAATAAAAAAATTGAAATTAAAATGCAAAATATAATAAAATAATGCATCTATTCATTAATTCAGGGATATTTTCTTGTTTCTTTCACATTATAGGCTTAAGTAAACACTTTTGCTATCCAAACAGCTTTTTTTGAGTGAGGGGGCCTATTGCCCCACCTCAGGGGGCCTTTTACCCCACTGGGGGGGGGGGGGGGGGGGGGGGGGTGTTAAAGGCCCCCTTGGCACAATGTTTGTTTTTGTTAAAAAAAAAAAAATTAAGTATTAACTTTAGGCAAACTTTAGGTGGCATTATTGTTCATGTCACTGTCGTCAAAAACTATGATTAAAACTAAACACATGGTTCATTTCAACTTGGAGAAAAACTGAATTTTCCTTAAGGGGGGCTTTTTCCCCCACTCTACTGGAATAAACCTCAGATCCCAAATTGCAGAAGTGGACCATACCTATCTTGAAGAGAACTTGTTCCATGTTGATGGAAACAAAGGGTTTGGGATATGCAAGCTTGCTCAAAAGTAGCCTTCAGGTGAAATATATTATTTCAAGAGGTGCAAACAACAGCTTCAGAGGTTCCACTGAGAGTTGAACTCAGACCACTGGATTCAGAGTCCTAACCATTACACCATGGAACCAAGACACAGCTGCAAGATTGTTTTTACGATCAAATTACTGCCATATAACTGACCTCACTCTGGCAAAAAATTTAGCACCCACTTGGTCAAAGGCGTACACAAACCACCAATCCCGGGACTGAATCAGGGACCTTCAGTCTAATGCTCTCCCTACTGAGCTATTTCAGCATGCGCTACAGGGTTTAACTCATGGCTTCTTCCATGCAGTCATATACAGCCTTTGGCCCTTGTGAAATGTATGCAGCAAGCAGAAATTTGTTTTTGAGATCACATTCCATTATATTACATTATAGGCATTAAGCAGATGCACAACACCAACTCAGACTTGGAGGTAGACCGCCGGATTCAAGCTGCCACCAAAGCCTTCGGTGCTTTACAAAAGCAACTATGGTCTCGCCATGACATCAAGAGAACCAGCAAGTTGAAAGTATACAACGCCACAGTCTTATCACCTCTGCTTTACGCCAACGAATGTATGACGCTCTACGGTAAACACTTCAAGTATCTGACCAGGCTACAACTGCGACACCTGCATCAAATCCTCAAAATAAGATGGCAGGACAAGGTCCCCGATGTAGAAGTCCTCAGGCAAGCCAAAACAGTAAGCGTGGAAACCCTTATCACAGCCTCCCAACTTCGTTGGGCTGGACACGTCTGGCGCACGCTTGACACGCGACTACCCGAAGCCATTTTCTACAGAGAACTGAGCCTAGGAAAGAGGCTGACAGATACAAGGAGGACAGAAACTGAGGTACAAAGACGTTTGGAAGAGGAACATGAAGAATGCTGTCATTATTGATCAGACGTGGGAAAGGGATGCCTCGGTTAGAGCAACATAGCGAAGCAAAGTTAAAAGCTCAGTGTTTGAAATTGAAGTCAAGCATCAAAGGGAATATAGGAGAGCTCACGAAACTAGACATTCCATAGCACCTCAACCGGGCCATTCATGCCACCGCTGTGGACGACTCTGTCACTCTGGTGCAGGCCTCATGGCCCATCTGCGTTTCTGTGCATCCTAATGGAGCAGGCATCATCGCTAGCAATGGACAGCCAACAAAGGGTTGCGGACAACTGGCACCATTGGTGGGGCCCCTTTGGCTATTCTGTCATAAGAGCAGGGCTGCCTGAGATTGATGACCCAGGACTAAGCGTGCAATGGTTGACAGAAATGATTTCAAGTAATCCTGACAAGTCCATCATGCACTTGTGCAATGAGCTAAAACTGTTGCATGATGCAAACACCGGTGAGGCATTCCCAAACCCAGTTGTACAGGTGAATGTTTTCAAACAGGACATGGATCGTCGCCGATGAGGCATTCGTGAAACTTATGTTCAAAAGTCCAACATGAGAAGACTGATGGCAAACGACAGGGGGGGATGAAGTGCTAGGAACCTGTCTCTATCGCTGTAATGGTCCCTATACGTGGCGCAAATTGACATGGGACAGAAGAAGAAAAGAAACTGGAAACACCTGGATTTGTCTGGACTGAAATGGGCTGACACATTTTTACTACTGATTTGCTTCCTATTGTTTAGCAAGCCAGCCATGCTTCTGCTGCATCCTTGTGTGTACTCTCAATTAATGGGATCTTGGAAATTTTGGTGTTAGAAGGAATCTGCTTGCCCCTCTCTGCTAAACACATGCAATCGCAAATTTCAAAAGCCTCTGGACAAAGCCTTTCTCTCATCAAATTTGACACACAAACACTGGCTTAAGAGTCCAGTGCCTCATCGATGAGGCCACTGCGACATAGGCCTTGACCTCAAATGACCAGCATCAATAGCACTAACACTCATGTGAAGGGGAAACAAAAGCCATCTTGGCCATCTTTCTATTCGGGGCATGAAGCCCCTATTAGCCCCCATTCTATTAGATATCTGCATGAACGCAGGTTCATATCACCTTTGCATTCTTCACAAAATCTGTATGGCTTTACTGATTTTACTGCTTTCAACAAGGGCTGTAACTTCCTTGTCTTGGTATGTGATTCAAGTTAGGGAGTAGGACCTGTGATTCCCAGGAGAGACGCTACACTGTGTCCACTATCATAACTAGCAAGAAAATCTTGTGTTTATTTCTCCATGATTTATGACTATTCCAATGATTCCATTCACTATATTCAACTAAAAAGAAGGCATCCAAAAAAAAAAAAACAGGTTCATGGTGAATAATTATTTACAGGCCCCCGGGGCCATATTCTGAGTTTCTTTCTGAATTTGCAGATTTTATCTCAGATCTGGTTATTTACTTAGACAAAACTTTAGTTGTCGTAGATTTTAATATTCACTTTGATAACCCAGAAGACCCTTTGAAAACAGCATTTGTGTCCATTTTAGATTCAGTAGGGATTAATCAGAATGTCATAGGACTGACCCATAATGGTCATCACACCCTCGATCTAATACTAACATTCGGGTTAAATGTAGAAAATATAGTCATACTTCCACAGTCTGAAGTTATCTCAGATCATTATCTCATTCAAAATATGTCTGAGTAATAATATATGCACCTCACCACGCTACTGTATTAAATGTACATTCACATCAACTACTGCACAGAGCTTTATAAATGATCTCCCAGAGTTATCAACTTTGATTGGGTCACTGTCGGCCCCTGCAGAACTTCATCAGGGAACTGAATGCTTAGAGTCAACGTTCCGCCATACTTGACCTCATTATCCGCCATAAGCTAATGTAGCTCCTCTTAAAAGGAAAATTTTCAGAGACAAAAAATTAGCACCCTGGTATAATGAAGACACTCACACTTTAAAACAGACCACTTGAAAATTGGAACATAAATGGCGTCAAACAAAATTGGTAGCTTTCAAATTAGCGTGGAAGGAGAGCTTCCTGAAGTATAGAAAAGCTCTTAGTGCTGCTAGATCAACTTATCTCCCCTCCCTAATAGAAGATAACAAAAATAATCCTAGATTCCTGTTTAATACTGTAGCAAAATTAACCAGGAATAAGTCCACTATAGACACGTGCATACCTGTAGTATGTAGTAGCAACGACTTCATGAATTTCTTTAATGACAAAATTGAGAATACCCAACAAAAGACTCAAACTACTAATTTAAGGTCAATGTAAGTGACCCTGTAGTTAACTGATAGGACTGTATCAGATCATCAATTAGAATGTTTTACTCCCCTTAGAGAAATTGAATTACTTTCATTAATCTCCGCATCAAAAGCCTCGACTTGTGTACTAGATCCCTTGCCTACACATCTATTCAAAAAGATAATACCTGAAGTAATTGAACCACTTCTAAAAATAATACATTCTTCTCTTAGGATTGGCTATGTACCCAAATCCTTTAAACTAGCAGTTATTGATTAAAAAAACCTGACCTTGATCCCTGTCAGCTGTCCAATATCAAACCTCCCCTTTATCTCCAAGATCCTTGAAAAAGCTATGGCACAGCAGTTATGCTCATATTTACATAGGAATAACATCCTTGAAATGTATCAGTGAGGATTTAGACCTCATCATAGCACAGAGACAGCACTGGTTAAAGTAGTAAATGACGTACTGTTGGTGTCTGATCAGGGCTGTGTCTCGCTGCTTGTGTTGCTTGACCTTTGTGCAGCATTTGATACCGCTGATCATTCCATTCTTCTGGATAGACTAGAAAATGTTGTGGGAGTTAAGGGAACGGCCCTCTCCTGGCTCAGCTCTAATTTAACTGATCGCTATCAGTATGCTGATGTAAATGGTGCTTTTTCTAGACATACTGAGGTAAAGTTTGGTGTTCCACAAGGTTCTGTCTTGGGTCCACTGCTTTTTTCTTTATATATGTTACCAATGGGTGATATTATTCATAAACACTGTATTATTTTCCACTGTTATGCTGATGACACACAGTTGTATGGTTCTGCAAAACCTGATGAGAGACACCAGCTTAATAGAATTGAGTAATGTGTGAAGGACATTAGACACTGGATGCTTATTAACTTCTTTGTGCTTAACTCTGACAAGACTGAAGCACTTGTACTCGGACCACATGCAGCTAGAAGTAAGCTTTCTGATTACACAGTAACTCTGGATGGCCTTTCTGTTTCTGCACGTGCAGCAGTAAAAGACCTCGGAGTGATTATTGACCCCAGTCTTTCATTTGAAAATCACATTGATAACATTACCTTGATAGCTTTCTTTCATCTCAGAAATATTGCTAAGATAAGAAATTTAATGTCACTCCATGATGCGGAAAAAAACTAGTTCATGCTTTTGTTACCTCCAGGTTGGATTATTGTAATGCCTTACTGTCTGGATGTTCCAATCAGTGCATGAACAAGCTCCAGTTAGTTCAAAATGCAGCAGCAAGAGTCTTTACTAGAACTAGAAAATATGACCACATCACCCCTGTCTTATCCACACTGCATTGGCTCCCAATCAAATTTCGTATCGATTATAAAATACTACTATTGACCTTTAAACACAGGAATAGTCTCGCGCCACAGTACCTGAGTGAACTTCTGCTCCTCTATGACCCGCCATGCCTACTTAGATCAAAGGGTGCAGGCTATCTGCTTGTTCCTCGTATAGTGAAGGTTGCATCAGGGGGCAGAGCCTTTTCTTACAAAGCCCCACAGTTATGGAACAGCCTTCCAAGTAGTGTTCGGGAATCAGACACAGTCTCAGCATTTAAGTCTCGGCTGAAAACATAATCTGTTTAGTCAAGCCTTTTGTTAATTGTGTTTATGAGGTAAAGGTGTAGATCTGGAGGGTCCTCAGACATAGAGTCTTTGGTAAACTGGGATGTATGGATGCTGTCAGTCCCCACTCGCTTGCTCACTCGAGTCTGTTGACAATGTAGTGGCTGGCTGTTTTATGTCTCGGGGCTCCCTCATGCCTGTGTTACCTTCTGGCTCTCCCCTTTTAGTTATGCTGTCATAGTTAGTTTTTGCCAGAGTCCCTGCTTGTACTGTGCAATATGTATACGGGTACTGTTCCTACTTATTCAGGTGATATTGGGCATACCTAACAACCTGAGTTTTCTCTCGCTTCCCCCCCGATCTTTCCGTCTGAGTTACATGTCGGTCCTGGGATCAAGATGCCGAACTCTTCTGCTCCTCGGACCTGCTTGATCCATCCTGGTGCCCTGTGTCTGGTTGGAGTCTCATCGCATCGTTCCTGTGGAGGACGGCCCCATGTGGACAGTTGAAAGTCACACTTGGAGGATGCTCTGGACACTTACAGTAATGCTTTTATGGCTGAGGACTACAGTTGACTTGCTAACTTTAGGACTACAGTTGCCATGAACAGTTTTGCACTCAAGTTTCCATCAATGAAGAGTTTATAACATCAATGAAACTGACTTCATGTTAAAACTGTTAATGTTTGTGGCAGCGGGGGCGTGGTCAAGCGCCGGTCTGTGACAGGAGGGCGGAGTCAGGGAAGGTGAGTGGCAGATTCACGACACCTGAGAGCAATTAACCTGTGTTTGTGTCTTCCCAGTGACCGTGCCCTACTTAAGGAGGGAGAGCGAGAGCAGAGGGGCTCTTGCTGAACCAGATGCTGAATGTGTGTGTGTGTGTCTGGAAAGTGCACATAATTATTAGACTGAAAAGTGTGGTAATAAAACGACCTGTCAAACCTGATCTCTGTCCTGCCGTCCTCTGTGCTCCACCCATGAACACTGAACCGCTATAGTGGTGCTGAAACCCGGGACCTGGAGCACAGCAGCCTCACAGCCCCATGGAGTCCTCCCCATTCGCGGAACTGATCTACGCCCTCGCCACGGCCCAGCAAAGCCAGCACCAGGCGCTACTCACCCTCCAAGAGGAGCAAGAAGAGCGGTTCGAGGCCCTGGTGTTGGCCCAACAAGAAGATCGCCAGGCGTTCCGGCACCTCCTCGCGTCGGCGGGCCCCACCAGCGCTCCTACCGCGGGCCCGTCTCCCCTCACCGTCACCAAGATGGGCCCGCAGGATGACCCCGAGGCGTTCATCACGCTCTTTGAGCAAGTCGCCGAAGCCTCGGGGTGGCCGATGGAGCAGCGCGCGGCGCGCCTCCTCCCCCTGCTCACGGGAGAAGCACAGCTGGCCGCGCTACAGCTCCCCGCCGACCGCCGGCTGGCCTACGCGGACCTCCGCCGGGCCGTCCTCCAGCGCGTGGGGCACACTCCAGACCAGCAGCGCCAGCGCTTCCGTGCGCTGCGCTTGGAGGAAGTCGGCCGGCCGTTCGCGTTTGACCAGCAGCTCCGGGACGCCTGCTGGCGGTGGCTGAGAGCCAACAACCGCGACGCCGAAGGAATCCTCAACCAGGTGGCGCTGGAACAGTTCGTCGCACGCTTGCCAGCAGGAACTGCGGAGTGGGTCCGGTGCCACCGCCCGGCGTCGCTGGATCAAGCAGTCGAGCTGGCGGAGGACCATTTGGCGGCTGTTCTCTCTCTCTCTCTCTCTCCCCCTCCTCCTGTGTCCCGTCCTCGCCGCATTCCCCCTCCGCGGAGGCGGGGGCCAGCACCACCCCAGCCGGCCCGCCGCGCCTGCGGTGCCCTCCCGTTTCTCCCTTCTATGTCTGTCTCTCCCCCACCTCAGGTGAGTGAGCCCCAGATCACCGTTGCAGAGGGAAAGCCCGGGCCGGTTTGCTGGCGCTGCGGGGAGCCGGGCCACCTTCAACAGCAGTGCACGGCAATGGAATTGGCGCGGTGGTTCGGATCCCCGACACGCCAGAGGCCGCCCTCGATCGGGCCGGAGCGTATCGCATACCGGTGAGTATCCAAGGGGCTACATATCAGGCGTTGGTGGATTCGGGTTGTAATCAGACCTCAATTCGCCAAAGCCTGGTTCAAAACGAGGCATTGGGGGGAGCACAAGGGGTGAAGGTGTTGTGTGTGCACGGGGATGTTCACAGCTACCCTTTGGTGTCGGTCCACATTATTTTCAGAGGGGAAAAATTTATAGTGAAGGCGGCGGTTAATCCCCGCCTTACCCACTCTATAATTTTGGGGACTGATTGGCCGGGATTTCAGGGTTTAATGTCACGCCTAATAAAGAGTGGGTCCTGCCATTTAACAGGGGGAGGTCCCGGTGCCGCTTTGGCGGGAGCAGCTGTCGCAGAGCCGTCTACGTCATCTCCGTGTCAGAGTGAGGAGCCGCCGGTTCCTCCTCTCTCTATTGGGGAATCCCTCACAGATTTCCCATTAGAACAATCGCGAGACGAGACTCTGCGACATGCTTTTGACCAAGTGAGAGTAATCGATGGTCAAACGCTCCAGCCGAACGCCACCCCGTCCTTCCCCTACTTCGCAATTATGAAGGATAGGTAATACCGAGTGACGCAGGACACTCAAACTAAAGAACATGTCACGCAGCTTTTAATTCCAAAGAGCCACCGGGAATTGGTATTCCAGGCGGCTCACTTTAATCCCATGGCTGGACACTTAGGGCAGGATAAAACACTAGCCCGAATAATGGCCCGATTCTATTGGCCGGGGATTCGCGGCAATGTCCGTAGGTGGTGTACGGCATGCCGCGAATGCCAGTTAGTAAATCCAGCGGCCATTCCAAAAGCGCCTTTGCGCCCTCTTCCATTAATCGAGACCCCGTTTGAAAGAATTGGGATGGATCTCGTCGGGCCATTAGATCGGTCAGCATGAGGGTACCACTTTATATTAGTTCTGGTGGACTATTGCAGAGGCGCTCTTCCGCGTCATCTCCCAAGTTGGAATCCCGAAAGAGATTCTGACTGATCAAGGCACTACATTTATGTCACGGACACTGTGCAAACTGTATGGGTTATTGGGGATTAAGCTGATCCGCACCAGTGTGTATCACCCACAAACGGACGGTTTAGTAGAACGGTTCAACCGCACCCTCAAAAATATTATTAAAAAATTCGTAAGTGAGGACGCACGTAATTGGGATAAGTGGCTTGAACCCTTGCTGTTCTCAGTGCGAGAGGTTCCCCAAGCCTCCACGGGGTTCTCCCCGTTAGAATTATTATATGGGCATAAGCCGCGCGGCATCCTAGATGTGCTGCGGGAAAATTGGGAGGAGGGACCTTCACAAAGCAAAAACGAAATTCAGTACGTTATGGACCTGCGCGCAAAACTCCACACGCTCACCCACCTAACTCAGGAGAATTTGCGGCAGGCCCAGGAACGGCAAGCTCGCCTGTACAACAAGGGTACGCGCCTTAGAGTGTTCACTCCGGGAGATAAAGTACTCGTACTGCTGCCCATGTCGAGCTCCAAATTGATCGCCAAGTGGCAAGGACCCTTTGAGGTCACACGGCGAGTCGGGGACGTCGACTATGAGGTGAGGCGAACGGACAGGGGTGGGGTGCTACAGATTTACCACCTCAATCTGCTTAAACTCTGGAACGAGGAGGTCCCCGTGGCGTTGGTGTCGGTAGTTCCGGAGAAGGCAGAGCTGGGGCCGGAGGTTCAAAATGGGAGATTGGCATCACGTACCTCTCCGGTCCCCTGTGGAGACCACCTCTCCCCGACCCAACTCACGGAGGTCGCCCAGTTGCAGACCGAGTTTTCGGATGTGTTCTCGCCCCCGCCTGGTCGCACTGACCTCATAGAGCACCACATCGAGACGCCCCCGGGGGTGGTAGTGCATAGCCGCCCTTACAGGCTACCCGAACACAAAAAAAAAGGTGGTTCGGGAAGAACTTCAGACCATGCTCGAAATGAGCATCGTCGAGGAGTCCCACAGTGACTGGAGCAGCCCGGTGGTCTTGGTACCCAAGGCCGACGGGTCGGTCCGGTTCTGTGTGGACTATAGGAAAGTCAACGCGGTGTCTAAATTTGACGTGTACCCAATGCCTCGTATTGACGAGCTGCTCGATTGACTAGGCACGGCTCACTTTTATTCGACACTAGATTTGACGAAGGGATATTGGCAGATCCCCTTGACTCCACTATCCCGAGAAAAAACGGCCTTTTCCACACCGTTTGGGTTACACCAATTCGTCACACTTCCGTTTGGGCTGTTTGGGGCGCCCGCTACGTTTCAGCGGCTGATGGATCGGGTCCTCCGCCCCCACGCCACCTATGCGGCCGCCTATCTTGATGACATCATTATATATAGTAATGACTGGCCGAGGCACTTGGAACATCTAAGGGCCGTCCTTAGGTCGCTGAGGCGAGCGGGTCTCACAGCCAACCCAAAGAAGTGTGCGATTGGGCGGGTGGAAGTACGGTATCTGGGCTTCCACTTGGGCAACGGGCAGGTGCGTCCCCAAATTAACAAGACCACAGCGATTGCGGCCTGCCTGAGGCTCAAGACCAAAAAGGGGGTGAGACAGTTCCTGGGGCTGGCTGGCTATTATCGTAGGTTTATACCTAATTATTCGGACGTCACCAGCCCGCTGACTGATCTCACTAAAAAGGGGGCACCAGATCCGGTCCAGTGGACGGAGCAATGCCAGCGGGCTTTTTCAGAGGTGAAGGCTGCACTGTGTGGGGGGCCACTTCTACACTCCCCTGACTTTTCTTTCCCCTTTATGTTGCAGACCGATGCGTCGGACAGAGGGCTGGGAGCGGTTTTGTCCCAGGAGGTGGAGGGGGAGGACCACCCCATCCTGTATATAAGCAGGAACCTGTCGGTGCGTGAGGGGCGCTAGAGCACCATAGAGAAAGAGTGTCTGGCCATCAAGTGGGCGGTCCTCGCCCTCCGGTACTACCTGCTGGGGCGCCCTTTCACCCTCTGTTCGGACCACGCGCCCCTCCAGTGGCTCCACCGCATGAAAGATGCCAACGCGCGGATCACCCGTTGGTATCTGGCACTCCAACCCTTTAATTTCAAGGTGGTCCACAGGCCGGGGGCACAGATGGTTGTGGCGGACTTCCTCTCCCGCCAAGGGGGGGGGAGTTGGCTGCAGGCCGGACGGCCGCCCGGCCTGAGTCGGGCGGTGGGGATATGTGGCAGCGGGGGCGTGGTCAAGCGCCGGTCTGTGACAGGAGGGCGGAGTCAGGGAAGGTGAGTGGCAGATTCACTACACCTGAGAGCAATTAACCTGTGTTTGTGTCTTCCCAGTGACCGTGCCCTACTTAAGGAGGGAGAGCGAGAGCAGAGGGGCTCTTGCTGAACCAGACGCTGAATGTGTGTGTGTGTCTGGCAAGTGCACATAATTATTAGACTGAAAAGTGTGGTAATAAAACGACCTGTCAAACCTGATCTCTGTCCTGCAGTCCTCTGTGCTCCACCCACGAACACTGAACCGCTACAATGTTATAGTCATGTTGTCTGTTGTTGCCCAAATAAGGATGGGTTCCCTTTTGAGTCTGGTTCCTCTCGAGGTTTCTTCCTCATGTCATCTGAGGGAGTTTTTCCTTGCCACTGTCACCACAGGCTTGCTCATTGGGGATAGATTAGGGATAAAGTTAGCTCATGTTTTAAGTCGTTAAATTCTATGAAGCTGCTTTGCAACAATGTTTATTGTTAAAAGTGCTATACAAATAAACTTGACTTGAAAGTCCCTGCATTTGACTGTGCAAAACTCCCAACACCATTCTGTTAACATATATGCTGTAGGTGCAAATATCAATAAATAAAAGCTGAAATTCTGACCTATCACATATAGAAGGCAAGTCAAGGAGCCTTTATTTGTCACATGTAATTCTTAAGCACACAGTGGAATTTAAACTCTGTGTTTAATGCATCTGGAGCAGTGAACACACACCCACACACACACAAGTGAGCAATGAGCACACACACATAACCAGAGCAGTGGGCAGCTATGCTACAGCACTCAGGGAGCAGTTGTGGGTTAGGTGCCCTTGCTCAAGGACACTTTCAGCCTAACCTCAGGCCATGGCTACCCCATAATAACCTAACCACTTGTCTTTGAACTGTGGGGGAAACCAGAGCACCCAGAGGAAACCCACACAGACACGGGTAGAACATGCAAACTCCACACTGAAAGGCCCCTGTAACCCTTTCAACTAAGGGTGGAGCACAGAGGACGGCAGGACAGAGATCAGGTTTGTCAATTACGGCTTTTATTGCCACACTTTTCAGTCTAACAATACGTTCACACAGATGCACACACACACAACCAGCATCTGGTTTCGGGATCAGCCCCTCTGCTCTCGCTCTCCCTCCTTAAATAGGGCGCAGTCACTGGGAAGACACACACAAACACAGGTTAATTGCTGTCAGGTGTAGTGATTCTGCCACTTACCTTCCCTGACTCCGCCCTCCTGTCACAGACCGGCGCTTGACCACGCCCCCGCTGCCACATACCCCCACTGCCCGACTCAGGCCGGGCGGCCGTCCAGCCCGCAGCCGACTCCCCCCCCCCCCTTGACGGGAGAGGAAGTCTGCCATGACCATCTGCGCCCCGGGCCTGTGGACCACCTTAAAATTGAAGGGTTGGAGTGCCAGATACCAACGGGTGATCCGCGTATTGGCATCTTTCCTGCGGTGGAGCCACTGGAGGGGCGTGTGGTCCGAACAGAGGGTGAAAGGGCGCCCCAGCAGGTAGTAATGGAGGGCGAGGACCGCCCACTTGATCGCCAGACACTCCTTTTCAGTGGTGCTGTAGCGCCCCTCACGCACTGACAGCTTTCTACTGATGTAGAGGACGGGGCGGTCCTCCCCCTCCACCTCCTGGGACAAAACTGCCCCCAGCCCTCTGTCCGACGCATCGGTCTGCAACACAAAGGAGAGAGAAAAGTCAGGGGAGTGTAGAAGTGGCCCCCCACACAGTGGAGCCTTTACCTCTGAAAAAGCCCACTGGCATTGCTCCGTCCACTGGACCGGATCTGGGGCCCCCTTTTTAGTGAGATCAGTTAGCGGGCTGGTGACGTCCGAATAATTAGGTATAAACCTACGGTAATAGCCAGCCAGCCCCAAGAACTGTCTCACCCCCTTTTTGATCTTGGGCCTCGGGCAGGCCGCAATCGCTGCCGTCTTATTAATTTGGGGACACACCTGCCCATTGCCCAAGTGGAAGCCCAGATACCGTACTTCCACCCACCCAATCGCACACTTCTTTGGGTTGGCTGTGAGCCCCGCTCGCCTCAGCGACCTAAGGACGGGCCTCAGATGTTCGATGTGCCTCGGCCAGTCATTACTATAGATGATGATATCATCTAGATACACGGCCGCATAAGCGGCATGCGGGCGGAGGACCCGATCCATCAGCCGCTGAAATGTAGCGGGCGCCCCAAACAGCCCAAACGGAAAGGTGACGAATTGGTGTAAACCAAACGGTGTGGAAAAAGCCATTTTTTCCCAGGATAGGGGAGTCAAGGGGATCTGCCAATATCCCTTCGTCAGATCCAGTGTCGAATAAAAGCGAGCAGTGCCGAGTCGATCGAGCAACTCATCAATACGAGGCATTGGGTACGCATCGAATTTAGACACCGCGTTAACTTTTCTGTAGTCCACACAGAACCGGACCGACCCGTTGGCCTTGGGTACCAAGACCACCGGGCTGCTCCAGTCACTGTGGGACTCCTCGACGATGCCCATTTCGAGCATGGTTTCAAGTTCTTCCTAAACCACCTTTATTTTGTGTTCAGGTAGTCTGTAAGGGTGGCTACGCACTACTACCCCCGGGGGCGTCTCTATGTGGTGCTCTATGAGGTTAGTGCGACCGGGCAGGGGCGAGAACGCATCCGAAAACTCGGTCTGCAACTGGGCGACCTCTGTGAGCTGGGTCGGGGAGAGGTGGTCTCCACAGGGGACCGGAGGGGTACGTGATGTCAATGCCCCTTTTTGAACCTCCGGCCCCAGCTCTGCCTTCTCCGGAACCACCGACACCAACGCCACGGGGACCTCCTCCTTCCAGAGTTTAAGCAGATTGAGGTGGTAAATTTGTAGCGCCCCACCCCTGTCCATTCGCCTCACCTCGTAGTCGACGTCCCTGACTCGCCGTGTGACCTCAAAGGGACCTTGCCTCTTGGCGATCAATTTGGAGCTCGAAGTGGGCAACAGTACGAGTACTTTATCTCCCTGGGTGAACTCCCTAAGGCGCGTACCCTTGTTGTACAGGTGGGCTTGCCATTCCTGGGCCTGCCGCAAATTCTCCTGGGTTAGGTGGGTGAGCGTGTGGAGTTTTGCGAGCAGGTCTATAACGTATTGAATTTCGTTCTTGCTTTGTGAAGGTCCCTCCTCCCAATTTTCCTGCAGCATGTCTAGGATGCCGCATGGCTTACGCCCATATAATAATTCGAATGGGGAGAACCCCGTGGAGGCTTGGGGAACCTTTCGCACTGAGAACAACAAGGGCTCGAGCCACTTATCCCAATTACGTGCGTCCTCACTTACGAATTTTTTAATGATATTTTTGAGGGTGCGGTTGAACCGTTCCACTAAACCATCCGTTTGTGGGTGATACACACTGGTGCGGATCGGCTTAATCCCCAATAACCCATACAGTTCGCACAGTGTCCGTGACATAAATGTAGTGCCTTGATCAGTCAGAATCTCTTTCGGGATTCCGACTCGGGAGATAACGTGGAAGAGTGCCTCTGCAATACTGCGTGCTGAGATATTGCGCAGAGGCACTGCTTCCGGGTATCGCGTTGCATATTCCACCAGAACTAATATAAAGTGGTACCCTCGTGCTGACCCAATCTAATGGCCTGACGAAATCCATCCCAATTCTCTCAAATGGGGTCTCGATCAATGGAAGAGGGCGCAAAGGTGCTTTTGGAATGGCCACTGGATTACCTAACTGGCGTTCACGGCATGCCGTACACCACCTACGAACATCGCCGCGAATCCCCGGCCAATAGAATCGGGCCATTATTCGGGCTAGTGTTTTATTCTGCCCTAAGTGTCCAGCCATGGGATTAAAGTGAGCCGCCTGGAATACCAATTCCCAGCGGCTCTTCAGAATCAAAAGCTGCGTGACTCGCTCTTTAGTTTGAGTGTCCTGCGTCACTCGGTATAACCTATCCTTCATAATCGCGAAGTAGGGGAAGGACGGGGTGGCGTTCGGCTGGAGCATTTGACCATCAATTAGTCTCATTTGGTCAAACGCATGTCGCAGAGTCTCGTCTCACGATTGCTCTAATGGGAAATCTGTGAGGGATTCCCCAAGAGAGAGAGGAGGGGCCAGCGGCTCCTCACTCTGACGCGGAGATGACGTAGACGGCTCTGTGACAGCTGCTCCCGCCAAAGCGACACCGGGACCTCCCCCTGTTAAATGGCAGGACCCACTCTTGACTAAGTGCGTCATTAAATCCCGAAATCCCGGCCAATCAGTCCCCAAAATTAAAGAGTGGGTAAGGCAAGGATTAACCGCCGCCTTCACTATAACTTTTTCCCCTCTGAAAAAAATGTGGACCGACACCAAAGGGTAGCTGTGAACGTCCCCGTGCACACATAACACCTTCACCCCCTGTGCTCCCCCCAATGCCTCGTTTTGCACCAGGCTTTGGTGAATTGAGGTCTGATTACAGCCAGAATCCACCAACGCCTGATATGTATCCCCTTGGATACTCACCGGTATGCAATACGCTCCGGCCCAATCGAGGGCGGCCTCTGGCGCGTCGGGGATCCGAACCACCGCGCCCACTTCCATCGCCGTGCACTGCTGTTGCAAGTGGCCCGGCTCCCCGCAGCGCCAGCAAACCGGCCCGGGCTTTCCCTCTGCAACGGTGTTCTGGGGCTCACTCACCTGAGGTGGGGGAGAGACAGACACAGAAGGGAGAAATGGGAGGGCACCGCGTGTGCGGCGGGCTGGCTGGGGTGGTGCCGGCCCCCGCCTCCGCGGTGGGGGAATGGGGTGAGGACGGGACACAGGAGGAGGGAGAGAGAGAGAGAGAGAGAGAGAAGAGGAGAGAAGAGAAGAGAAGATGCCATCTGCTGTCCTGCCGCCGGGACAGCCGCCAAATGGTCCTCCGCCAGCTTGACTGCCTGATCCAGCGACGCCGGGCGGTGGCACTGGACCTACTCCGCGGTTCCTGCTGGCAAGTGAGCGATGAACTGTTCCAGCACCACCTGGTCGATGATTCCCTCGGCGTCGCGGTTGTCGGCCCTCAACCACCGCCAGCAGGCGTCCAGGAGCTGCTGGCCAAACGCGAACGGCCGGCCGACTTCCTCCAAGCGCAACGCGTGGAAGCACTGGCGCTGCTGTTCTGGGGTGCGCCCCACGCGCTGGAGGACGGCCCGGCGGAGGTCCGCGTAGGCCAGCCGGCGGTCGGCGGGGAGCCGTAGCGCAGCCAGCTGTGCCTCTCCTGTTAGCAGGGGGAGGAGGCGCGCCGCGCGCTGCTCCATCGGCCACCCCGAGGCTTCGGCGTCTTGTTCGAAGAGCGTGATGAACGCCTCGGGGTCGTCCTGCGGGCCCATCTTGGTGACGGTGAGGGGGGACGGGCCCGTGGTAGGAGCGCTGGTGGACCCCACCGATGCGAGGAGGTGCCGGAACGCTTCTCGGTCTTCTTGTTGGGACAGCCCCAGGGCCTCGAAGCATCGCTCTTGTTCCTTCCGGAGGGTGACGAGTGCCTGGTGCTGGCTTTGCCGGGCCGTGGCGAGGGCATGGACCAGGTCGGCGAACGGGGAGGACTCCATGGGGCTGCTCAGCTGGTGCTCCACTGTCCCGGGTTTCGGCACCACTGTAACACTTTCAACTAAGGGTGGAGCACAGAGGACGGCAGGACAGAGATCAGGTTTGTCAATTATGGCTTTTATTGCCACACTTTTCAGTCTAACAATACGTTCACACAGATGCACACACACAACCAGCATCTGGTTTCGGGATCAGCCCCTCTGCTCTCGCTCTCCCTCCTTAAATAGGGCGTGGTCACTGGGAAGACGCACACAAACACAGGTTAATTGCCGTCAGGTGTAGTGATTCTGCCACTTACCTTCCCTGACTCCGCCCTCCTGTCACAGACCGGCGCTTGACCATGCCCCCGCTGCCACAGCCCCCCTTGGCCAATGGGCTCAAACCCAGAACTTCTTGCTGCGACGTGATAGTGCCAACACTACACCACCGTGCCACCCACTTTTGACCTCAAACGCAAATGTCTTCAGTGTATGGCATAAAAAAAAAAAACACGATAGAATTGGCCTTGCTGTTCCAGTACTTTCAGGCTTGCAGCTGGAAATACTGTCAGAGCTGTTGCTCTCAAAAATGAATCACTATATTCTGAGCAGCTTTCAGAGTGGTGTGGAGGTGTAGTAGTTCACTCTGTTGCCACACAGCAAAATGGTTCCAGGTTCGAACTTCATG
The DNA here is from genome assembly GCF_027579695.1 of Neoarius graeffei. NCBI lineage: Eukaryota > Metazoa > Chordata > Actinopteri > Siluriformes > Ariidae > Neoarius > Neoarius graeffei. The sequence goes on from NC_083586.1 coordinate 2,168,455, forward strand.
GCTAACTGGGGCCTTTCTGTGTGGAGTTTACATGTTATCTGTGTGGAATTCCTCTGGCTGCTCCAGTTTCCTTCCACAGTTCAAAGACATGCAGATGAGGTCAAAATAACCAGCCACTGGGGTTGCACAAGCCAGTGCATATTTAGTGCTAGTTCTAAGCCTGAGTACATTGTGTTTGAGGCTGGAAAGCTATGCCAAATCAAATATGTAGCTCATAAATTGATCTGCTGTAGTGACCCCTAATGGAAGCAGACTCTAATTAATCTGTTTAAAAATCTGTCTAATTGATCTGTTTAAAGGAATGATTAAAGGGGCCAGTTCACTCTTCCCAAAATCCATGTTTTTTAATCCATTTTATTTATTCATTTATTTTTTTTTAAAGCAGATGAACACTTCATGCTAGTTCTCTTTGCAGTAAAATATCTGAAAATTCATTGTTAGTGATCCTTTCAATATCTATCTCAAACTTTTTCTACATCTATGTGTCATACGTGGAATCTCTGAACAAATTAGGCCGTTATCATTTCTTTCTTTTGTGGGCACCCACATGTCGGCCAAGGCTGGTTCAGGTCCATTACTGCGGAATGCAAACACCATTTATTTACAATCCTTTTAAATTAAGCAATATTTAGTGACTTTTAAAAAATATATAAATAAAGCTTAGATTTGTAAGGGAAAAAGGAGAATTATGGATTTGGAAGACCTACAGTAAAACACATGATAGTCTGATCTGTCATGATATCCAGCTTCATTAGTTGGACAAACATGGATTTCTTTCATGTTGGCTCTAAAAAATTGAAAAATATTGTATGTGCAATAGGCTTATCAAATCAGTCCCATGTAAAAAGGGATCAGTCTCAAATTCATTAATCATTAATTCAAGTGTCTAATAGTTTATAGCTAAACTATTAAAATCAATGGAATGGGGGGTGCCAGTGAGCAAGCTATGGAGGAGTCGCATCCAACCAGGCTCTGCAGAACTTTCATTTTAAAGTTTTTAAAAAGGCACCTTTTGACAAAGCACAGTTCTTTATTTCACTTTTTAAGTTTTATCATACTTCTACATATCTGCTTACATAAAAAGAATGGCTGGCAAGTCTACAAAAACCCGTAATGCAACTTCGTTGACCACGAGGCCTAGCGGTCCCGGATCATCCCCGGATCAAAATGATAAGCCAACCCCAGCTGACAAGACCATGGTGCTAACCACTCAAGCTTTCAGGCAGGAGTTGCTTATGTCGCTTCGTGAAGATATTGGAGATGTAATTAAGTCGGAGATTAGAAGAGTGCTGGAAAAGGAAATGGAAGGTTTCAGAGCCGACATTACCGTTGTAAGGTCTGAACTGCAATCTTATCAGAACTCGGTTGCTACAGAGTTAGCCACACTGAAAAATACCACTGGTGAGATGGAGAAGAGTCTGTCAACATGTACAGATGATATCATTTCTCTTCAACGTGAAGTGGCACACCTCAAGGCTCAGTCGGAATTACTACAAGATAAATGTGAAGACTTAGAGTCGAGGTCAAGGAGGAATAACATCAGAATCGCGGGAGTACCAGAGAGTCATCACAAATGAAAATTCAAGATTTTGGCACATGCCTTCTTGTGCTAGGACAATTGGTAGTGAAATGTGTGATGTGACTGCTAATAAATCATTGAAAAAGTTTTCTACCCAGCATCAAAATACCTATGGAAATCCCATGGATTGTTATGTGTTAGGTAGAAAGCTGTGTGTACTGTTCTGCAAAAAGGGAATATGTTCAAAGCAAAGTGTGTCTAGACAGAAATTTGAGCGTAAGCAGAGTTAGACTATTGGTTGCCCCTCCATGGACCAGGGGGCTCATTTATCAACAGTGCGTAGAAAACATCCTAAATTCTGTCGTACGAGTGGAATTTAGAATGTTCGTAAGTACAAAAATATCGGCATTTATCAAACGTTCCTAGGCTGGTTTTACGCACACCCGTAAGTAATCTGCAATGATAAATCCCACACCTGCCAAATCACCTTGCGCGGGCATGATGACTCTAATTTGCATTGTGAAACGCCCCCAATTAACCATATATGGCATTAACTTCCCCTTTAAAAGCCATGCAAATGAGTAATTGAGTCCTTGGTGGAATAATGGAGAAGCGCGCAAAAAAGAGGAATTTCTCTGAGACGGAGATAGACGTTTTAGTCACGGAGGTTGAAGCCAATCAGAAGATATTGTTTTGTGGTTTAGAAGCCGGCGTTACTAGTAAAAAAAGAATACTGTGTGGGAGAAGGTGGCACAGTCACACTCTGTAAATGCCGTCGGATCTGAGCCACGGACTGTGGCAGAAATTAAAAAAAGTGGTTTGATATTAAATTAAATGCAAAAAAGCGCGTGGCCGCTTACAGGCGCGCTACAATGGTGGCAGGGGGAGGGCAAAACCTTGAAAAATTGTCTGCCTTGGATGAACAGGTTGCTGGTATTATTGGGGACGCTGCGTGTTCTGGAGTGGTGAGTGGTGTGACTGACAGTGACCTCGTGGTGGAACCCCCAGAACCAGAACCAAACATCCAAGATGAAGGTAAGTGGTCACACATTTAATGCAGAATTTAAATCTAAACATTTTTTACTGAATCGATAAAAAAAACTTTGTTTCAAACAGAAATTTTTGGTTTAAACAGAAGTAGCTTATTAATGCATCTGCTCTTTCAATTATACAGACACGTCCGCTCCTGCCGCGATGGTGCAGGAGGAGGCAAGGTCGTCCTCTGTGCGTGAGGCTCGGGCACCAAGGGTATCAGGTCCTGCAGAACCAAGAGCACATTGCCCAGGCAGTTAGTGACATCAAGGGGCAGCTAAGCAACCTCACTAATGTGCTCACTGAAATCAGTGAGTCACTGAAAACACTTGCTGCTTGTGCAACTCAAATCGCAAATAAAAGCTATTGAATCGTGAAAAGTCTGTGTTCTGTCATTATGCAACACACACACACACACACACAGTGAGTAAATAATATGCATAATATGGGTAAACTTGCCTAAAATCTCTGTATGATCCCCGCTCTGATCCGCATCGCAAAAGCATTAGCAGGTGCAAGGCCCTCTTCGCAACGCTCTTCGTCATGCATGGGGTCATCAGGTCTAGGGGGATCCTGCAGGGGGAATCCTCTTCTGATGGCCAAATTGTGGAGCACACAGCAAGCCATAACCATGCTGCACACCTTTTCAGGTCGGTACTGCAGCGTTCCCCCCGCCCTTGACAAACACAGCCATCGGCCCTTCAGCAAACCAATTGCGCGCGCTATTGTAACTCTGGTGCGCGCGTGGGCCCCGTTGTAGGCTTGTTCCTGCTGTGTCTGGGGGTTGGTTAGTGGGGTCATGAGCCACGGTTTGAGTGGATATCCTTGATCACCTATGCGAACAAGTTGCCATATTGTATGCCACATTGCCATATTGTGGTTTACCATTGCGGAACACTGCTCAATGGACATACCCATGTTATATTATGACAAGTTGCACGACACTCACCAATAAGCCATCCGTCTTCAACAGCTCTTTCTTGTAAACGAATGCCCACTGAGCTGTTCTGCACAATAAACGAGTCGTGCGTTCCCCCAGGCCATCGAGCAACAACGTTTAAAAGCATCAAATCGGCATCACATATGAGCTGCACATTGATGAAGTGAAACCCCTTTGTATTCACGAAATTGTATTCGTGCTGTGATGGTGCTTTTAGCGCTATGTGTGTGCAATCTATTGCCCCAATAACATTGGGGAACCCCGCGATTGCATGAAATCCTCGCTTAACTTCAGCTTTATGCGGAAGTAAATAAGGGAACCGAATATAATTTGGCACCAAAGAAACTATTGCATCCAAAACTGTTGGCAAAATTCTGCTCAGTGACGGCTGAGAAATACCCACTCTATCCGCTGGCCCGTAGCCAGGGGGGATCGGAGGGTTCGTTCGATCCCCCCCGCGACATCACCCCCCCCCTCCCCGGACACACACGCCCCTCAAGATTACTCAAGATGTATTCATTTGTTCATGTCCGATGAATATACATTGATTCACATTTAAATTTACAATATCAAATCCAGACTAATCAAAAAAGAAAAGTAGACTAAGTGAGGACGAGTTAGAAAAACGGGTTAATTTCTCCTATGTTTATGTTTACACGTTTTGTTCAGACTGCTTTACACCCCAATCCAGTGGGTGGCGGTAATGCCCCCATTAGACCCCTTTCACTGACGTCACCCGAAACCGGAAGTAAACAAACCCTGCGCCATATTGGAAGACCAACAAACTCGTGATTAGGGGGAAATAACGGCAGCGCGCGGTATGTGAACCCACGAGGCACTTGGTTCATCAAAAACCTACAATGGTAAACTTTTGTGCTGTGTTAGGGTGTTCTAACAAAGCTGATGGGAAAGGTGAAAAGAAGTCTTTCTACAGAATACCAGCTGTGATTGAGACACAAGCAAACCAAGCAGCTTTCTGCCAGGAGACAGAGAGAGGATTTAGCTGCTTTATGCAGAGCGGATCTGAATACTTCAAGTCTATTTTGTTACTGGTAAGTCACTAGGCTAGAGTGTTGTAGAACATTTTTTTAAAATGTTTACTGAATAAAAACATCTTTAATTTTATCAAATATACTCTATATTTCATTTCTTTCTTTTGTTTTAATTTTCCTCCCTCCATCCCTCTTTGGATTTTAAATATAGTTTTTCCCCATGTCCAAATAATTCAAATATATGTAAATAAAAACAGATAAGTAGTAAATTAAAAATAAATTATGAAATAACCCATTCTCCCTTGCCCCGAGTCTTATCATATGGGTCAAACCCATCAATCACAGCCAGTTTCTCCACATACCGTGCCCTTTCTGCAGCTGGTAATGTACTCACATAACCAGAATTATCAGCCATCGTGTCACTTTACTCTCGCTCGTACTTTGTTTTATATTGTGAGCAGGGCCGCTGACAGCTTTGGCTGGGTCCGGGACAAAATGCTCTGAATGCCCCCCCGGGCCAACCCACACACACACACCTCTCTTATCCCAGTCTCTACTCACTCCAACCCTTAAATGACAGGTATTCAAAAACAATTCAACCGGTCAACAACCATTTCATTTTAGCATTTCAACATTTTTACAGTTTTAACATTTTAACATTTCCTTAGTCTGCAACTATTCAGGTGCGAAATGCAATGCGCCGGACTTTTGTTGTGCGGGCGTGCGTACTGTCCAGTGTGAAAAGCAGAGAAGAACACACCGCTCGAGAAACGGCGGGATATGATTGCGGGCTAATGTGAATATTCTTAGCTTCAATCAGATATATGAAACACAATGTTATTAAGCCGTTGTGGTTATGAAATGATTCAATGCCCTGTGCGTTTGATATGGTGTTCAGTGTGACTTGCTCTCCCCTCGTTTGTAACATGAATTGCGTGCCGCGCGTGCCTTGGTTGGGGTTACTTTACGGGGCTGGAAAAAGTTGGCTGTGTCTTACCCAGTGATGGGAATAACGGCGTTAGAAATAAACGGCGTTACTTTTTTTTTAGTAACGAGTAATCTAACTAATTACTTTTTAAATCGTTATAACACCGTTCCCATTACTTACAATAAAATACTATGCGTTACTTTATTAAAGCTGTTCTCATCTGGCACGCTGCTCGCTCAGCCTTTCTTTACTCTGCTTTCGTGTGGGGCAGGGAGACACGAGACAACGGCACAGTAAGCCAATCAGAGTAGATTTGGACAACATAAGTAGGTAGGCCACGCCTACTGCACTGCTGCATACTCTTTCAATCAGAAGACCCAGCGATGGCGAGCGGTCAGCCCAGCACTGCGCTTTCACATTGGAAATACAGCCATTACTTTTCATTACTTGAAATAAAAGGCAAGAGTGTTTACGTGCAATGCACATTATGTCGAGGAACAAAGCGTTTGTCCTCGTCAGTGGCCAGTAATTAGTAATATAATTTTAATAACTACAAAAATATATTACATTTGATAGATGTCTTATCTCACATTGTCCCACAAAAATATTAATATAGTGTAGATAACGTTACTAATTGGTTCTGTTAAGTGTCCATTTCAGTCATTAAACACATTTAACATTCACTTTTATTATGATTACACTAATTGAATTTCTTTTTTTTTTTTGAGGGGGAACAAAATGTAACGGAATAATTACTTTCTCTGGTAATTAGTTACTTTTATGACAAAGTAACTCCATTACTAACTCAGTTACTTTTTGGGAAAAGTAACTAGTAACTATAACTAATTACTTTTTGAAAGTAACGTGCCCAACACTGGTCTTACCTGGCTCAGCTGCCCCACTGCCTTTGCTAGTACCTGCTTCATCATCCGAATCTTTTTTAAAATATTTATGCAGTGAGCCCCTGAGTCTCTTGGTTTCTTCCTCTCTTTTTTCTCTTTTCTTTTCTGTGCTCCTGACTTGTGCATGTTGGCAAATGGCACGCACCCTGATTGTCGAAGCGCTATGATCGAACGATGTCGTTTTTTTCCCCTTAATCAAAGAGTCAGACCAAACCATTTTTGCATTAGGGGTGGTAGGGGGTTCTTGACACCTTTTTCAAAGACAATAAAGGCAAAAGATCTAGAAATCATTTATTGAATGCAAATATAGCACATTTCTCCCCCAAATCCACACATTTTGAAATGAAATAAAATAATTGCAACTTCATGAGAGCCCAGTTCTGGGCCCCCCCCCCATTCCTGGGCCCGGGACAACATACCCGTTTGTCCCCCCCTGTCGGCGGGCCTGATTGTGAGTATGTATGTATGTATGCATGTACTTGGTCTTCCAATATGGCGCCCTAGCACAATCTCACGGTACGGTGACGTCACGCGGTAGCCCTGGATAGAAGAGAAAATGGGGGAAAAAAGAAGATAAAGACAGAAAACGCAAGAAATCTGCTGCTACTTTGTCCCAAAATATTGGTGCCATGTTCCAAAAAAGGGCCAAAATGGGTAAGGTGCTGAGTGCAGGACTTTTGTTTTTCTTTTGTTTACAACAGTAGTGGTAGATCGATCTGTCAGAGTGATCAGTGGGGGGTAGCGTCAGCCCGTCCATCAGTCTATGTGTGTCAGTGACACGCACACACAGAGATGAGTTAGGTGGCTCGATGGCTAGGTACTAGTAGCGTCGGACCTGGGGCTGCTTTTATTTTATTTTTTTCAGCTTGGGAAATCTGTGGTGTGGTGTGAAGACAGTAAAATGCAAGACTTTAAGAGCACGTGTTTTTCAGTCGTCATGGTAACATGGCATCATGGTAACATGACGCCCTGTCAGTGGTTTGGCATTTGGATCAGAGTGAAAAGAAACGTGTGCACTAGCTGAAAAATGAAAATGTTCAGACCAGTGTGTGTGAAAACACCCACTGTTGCTGCATTTGGGCAATTTTAAATTAATTGTCCTTATAGGGCTGTGCGATATTATTTCAATCTCAGGATTACTTGAAACATTTATCTCAATTAGAAATTATTGTTGTTTTTTATGCTAAAGCATGGGCAGATCAGGAGTGTTCTGATGCCATAAACAACAACAGAGACAGACAATGAAGGAGAGCAACAACAGAGACAGACAATGAAAGAGAGCAACAACAGACAACTGAGGTGAGCAACAGAGACAGACAATGAAGTCACAGCACAGTTGTAGGAAGATAACAATAATAAGTTAGACAACAGAGAACTTATAATGAACTTATAATACTGTTACAAAAGCTCACTCATTTTAACTTTTCTAGTGACTCATTGAAATGGATGGAGTCATACCTAACATCAAGGACGCAGTGTGTTAGAGTGCAACATACAACATCAACAACATGTTCAAACCATCTTGGAGTACCACAAGGGTCCATACTAGGCCCACTACAGGGAGTGCAGAATTATTAGGCAAATGAGTATGTTGACCACATTACCCTCTCTATGCATGTTGGCCTACTCCAAGCTGCATAGGCTTGAAAGCCTCCTACCAATTAAGCATACCAGGTGATGTGCATCTCTGTAATGAAAAGGGGTGTGGTCTAATGACATCAACACCCTATATCAGGTGTGCAAAATTATTAGGCAACTTCCTTTCCTTTGGCAAAATGGGTTAGAAGAGGGATTTGACGGACTCAGAAAAGTCAAAAATAGTGACATATATTGCAAAGGGATGGAGCACTCTTAAAATTGCCCAGCTTTTGAAGTGTGACCATCGAACAATCAAGCGCTTCATTCAAAATAGTCAACAGGGTCGCAAGAAGCGCGTTGAAAAAAAAAGGCGCAAACTAACTGCCCGTGAACTGAGGAAAGTCAAGCGTGAAGCTGCCAAGATGCCACTCGCCACCAGTTTTGCCATATTTCAGAGCTGCAACATCACTGGAGTGTCAAAAAGCACAAGGTGTGCAATACTCAGGGACACGGCCAAGGTAACAAAGGCTGAAAAACGACCACCACTGAACAAGACACACAAGATGAAACGTCAAGACTGGGCCAAGAAGTATCACAAGACTGATTTTTCTAAGGTCTTATGGACAGATGAAATGAGAGTGAGTCTTGATGGGCCAGATGGATGGGCTCGTGGCTGGATCAGCAAAGGGCAGAGAGCTCCAGTCCGACTCAGACGCCAGCAAGGTGGAGGTGGGGTACTGGTATGGGCTGGTATCATCAAAGATGAGCTTGTGGGACCTTTTCAGGTTGAGGATGGCGTCAAGCTCAACTCCCAGTCCTATTGTCAGTTTTTGGAAGACACCTTCTTCAAGCAGTGGTACAGGAAGAAGTCAGCATCCTTCAAGAAAAACATGATTTTCATGCAGGACAATGCTCCATCACACGCATCCAAGTACTCCACAGCATGGCTGGCCAGGAAGGGTCTAAAGGAAGAAAGATTAATGACGTGGCCTCCTTGTTCACCTGATCTGAACCCCATAGAAAACCTGTGGTCCCTCATCAAATGTGAGATCTACAAGGAGGGGAAACAGTACACATCTCTGAACAGTGTCTGGGAGGCTGTGGTTGCTGCTGCACGCAATGTTGATCGCAAAAAGATCAAAACACTGACCGAATCCATGGATGGCAGGCTTTTGAGTGTCCTTGTAAAGAAAGGCGGCTATATTAGTCACTGATTTGTTTTTTGTTTTTTTTGAATGCCAGCAATGTATATTAGTGAATGTTGAGTTGTTATATTGGTTTCCCTGGTGAAAATAAATGAGTGAAATGGGTATATGTTTGTTTTTTGTTAAGTTGCCTAATAATTATGCACAGTTATAGTCACCTGCACACACAGATATCCTCCTAAGATAGCTAAAACTAAGAAAGCCCTACTCCAACTTCCAAAAATACTCAGCTTTGATATTTATGAGTCTTTTGGGTTCATCAAGAACATAGTTGTTTTTCAATAATAAAACTAATCCTCAAAAATACAACTTGCCTAATAATTCTGCACTCCCTGTATTGTTCAGTCTGTATATTAATGACCTGTCAAGTTGCTGTCCTGCATCAGTAACCTGCCAGTTATATGCAGATGACGCAGTGTTGTATGTCTATGCAAAAGACAAAATTGTAGCAGCACAACAGTTAACATCAGTCATGAACAATGGTGTGTACATGGTTGCAAAACTCACACCTTCATCTTAATGTGTCAAAGACTGTCTGTATGTATTTCTCAAAAAGAGTTAGCACTGACCTTGATCTCAGCGTCATGGTGCATGGTGAGAAATTGGACGTTGTTCAAGAATTTAAGTACCTTGGAGTAATAATTGACTCACAACTTGGTTTTAGGCAACATGTGAAGAAAACTATTGCCAAAATAAAATTTAATTTATCTAATTTTAGGTACATTAGGAACAATTTAACAATTGAGTCAGCTAAATTGTATTTTAATGCAATGATTGTCACATATGTCTTACTGTTTAACCAGTTGGGCATCAGCTAATGTCACAACTTTAAAAGCCATTACAACATTACACAAACAAGCACTGAAAATTCTAGACAGAAAACCCAAAACATACCATCACTGTCATATATTGAAAAAACACAAATTATTGGACTGGAATAACTATGTTAAATACAATGATGTTGTTTTAATTTATAAAATCCTTCATGGTCTGGCCCCTCCTCCCCTACAGACATTTATCATGAAAAGCACAAACAGGGCAACCAGAGCCAGTTCCAGGGGTGATTGCTCTGTTCCACTTCGGAAGAGCACCTTTAGTCAGGCAGTATTCTCATACAGAGCCTCTCACACCTGGAACACCAGTCCCAGCACAATTAGAGAACTACAAACGTTCAACGCATTTAGTAAACAGGTAAAATTATGGCTATTGGATAATCAACACTGTCAACATAATTCTGCATAGTATGTATTTGCATTTTTTTCTTTTTGTTTGTTTTTAATTAATTTTACATTATTTACTTAATGTGTGTAATATTTTTTACTTATTTATTTTAACAATTTGTGCAATAATTGCTTTTACTTTTTTAGGGACCATCAACCTGTCTAGGGACAAAAGATGGAAATTAGCCTTTTGGCTACAATCTTGTATATTTTGCATTTTTTTAAATGTTATTAATATATGCTGTCCCTTTGTTAAATAAATAAACTTTCAAACTTTCATAGTCATAGCAGCAAGAGGTATATCAGAAAACAGATCAAGAACAGGGGCACCAAAAACAGAGAGCATGGTCAGATGTGGAGTTAATGTAATGTTGCAGCAATGCAGAGTCCAGTTCACAGTTATTGTAGGGCAAGGTGTGGTCTACTGTCCATGGGAGGAGGGGAGAGAGGGGAGTGGGGCACTGTTCAGCAGCCTCACTGCCTGAGGGTACAGGCTTTGGGCCATTCTGGTTGTTCTGGCTGGTAAGGCCCTGTACCTTCTGCCTGAGGGCAGCAGGTGAAACAGGTGATGGGCCGGGTGGTGTTGGTCACAGAGGATGTTACACACTCTCTTCAGACAGAAGGAAGTGTAGATGGTACTGATCTCTGGTAGAGTGGTCCCCATGATTTTACCCGCTGTTTTTACCACCTGCTGGAGTGCCTGCTGTTCGGCCTTAGTGCAGCTGGAGAACCACACAAGGAAACCATACGTCAGAACACTGCTGATGGCACAGTTGTAAAAGTTCACCATCAGCTGTTTCTGGATCCCGGCATTCTTCAGTTGCCTCAGGTAGTAGAGCTGTTGCTGGGCCTTGCCTACTGCTGAGGTGGTGTTGATGCCCTAGGACAGGTCCTCAGTGATAGTCACTCTCAAGAATTTGAAGTACATCACCCTCTCTACCGCCTCATTGTCAATAAAGAGTGGAGGGTGGTTGTTTTGTCTCTTCTTGCGGGGGTCCACAATCATCTCCTTGGTCTTCTTGATGTTCAGTATGAGATTATTACCCACACACCATGACGCTAGATGTTGCACTTCAGCCCTGTAATCCGTCTCATTATTGTTGTTGAGAAGTCTGAGCACTGTGGTGTTGTCAGCAAATTTAACAATGAGATTGGAAAGAGAAGAAGCAGAGCAGTCTTGTGTGAACAGGGTGTAGAGCAGAGGGCTAAGCACACACCCTTGGGGGGCCCCAGTATTGATTGAAAGGGTGGAGGAAGTGTGCTTGTTTACTCTCACATTCTGTGTTCAGTTTGTCAGAAAGTCCACAATCCAATTGCACAGTGAGATGTTCAATCCAAGATGGTGTAATTTGGCTTGGAGCTTGAAGGGCCGGATTGTATTAAAGGCTGAGCTGAAATCGACAAAGAGGAGCCTCACATAGGTGTTCTTCTGCTCGAGATGCTCCAATGGAGCACTTGCATGTGACGTCACAGCCGATCCAGATTGTGACAGACGCCATCTTGTAGGTCAAACGCCATATTCCGCCTTCTACTTCTACTTCTGGTTCTACTTCTGCTTTTACTTCTACCTTTTCTTCTGGAAAACCCTACTATATACAATTCTACTACAACGGCTGTGGCTACAAGCTCTCCCTACCTGTGCACGTTTTTTATGTTTTTTGTGTGTATTTTTGCGTGTTGTTCATCTGTACCGGACTTCAATATCCACTACAACCGTATGGACTTACTGGACATTGGTTTCCAGCAGAAAATGACGGTTTGTAGCGATTTCCATCGCATGCACAACATTCCAGACGAGAAAAAAAAATAATAATAACATTCCGGGCGAGACCAGCGGGGTCTCCGTGGATTGTTATCGGAAGCAAAGCGAAGGAGGCAGCGCCGGGAGCCGAAGCAAAAGCGAGGCTACAGGCAGAGCCGGCCTGTTGACTAAGCTCAGAAAACAGCTACTCAAACCTCCACTGCCAAGCCTCTACCTCTCCAACGCCAGATCCATGGTAAACAACACGGACGATTTGGAATTACAACTGGAATTACCTTATTCTATTCTATAATTGGCTGGTCAGTGCTATACTCAATACTTAAGGTATTGATACTTAATACTTAATACCCATCCAATGAGGATTGTTATTTTCTTGTTTACAAGATGCCACATCTGAGTCGCTGACAAATCCTGAATTTCTGTAAAGAAAACTGTCCAGAGATTTATAAGCACGCAGTGCTTCACCACTGAACAGCGAGGGAAAGTTGATGAGGTAATCATACACGTCCGGGTATTCCGCTGGCAGTTCAAAATCCGGTCGTGAAAACTCCGTCCGGTAAGCCATAAGGGTCACAAATCTGTAGATCGTTTATTTTAGACATATATCTAGTTATCTGTTCATTAGAAAAATGAGCCGTGTAGTCCGTCGGTTGAAATTGATCCATTCTGTACACGAGTGCAGCAGTATTCAGTGGTGTTTTTGACCGACAAGATGGGGGTTGTGTACTTTCCGGTCACGTGACTGCAAGATCTCTATAGTGAATGGAGCACGATGGCAATAGCATCCTCAGTCGACCTGTTCTGTTTGTATGCAAATTGGGATGGGTCAAGTGTTGGTGGTATTGTGCCTTTAATGTGTTTGATGACCAGTCTCTCAAGGCATTTGGCAGGAATGGAGGTGAGTGCCACAGGTCTGTAGTCATTCAGACATGTGACATTTGACTGCTTGGGGATGGGAACTATTGTAGCTGCCTTAAAGCAGGCGGGGACCCATGATGTGGACAGCGATGTATTGTAAATGGAGGTGAATACATCTGTTAGCTCCACAGCACAATCTTTCAGCACGCGGCCCAGCACACCGTCCGGTCCGGCTGCTTTTCTGGTGTTGATGCTGTGGAGGACATGTCTCACCTCATGAGAGCTCAAGACTGGAGCAGGGTCAGAGGAAGGGGGGGGGCAGCACTGGGTCTATGTTTTCCCTGTCAAAGCGGGCATAAAAATAGTTTAAAATCCTCAGCTAAGGTGGCATCAGCTGAGGAAGAGGTTACTGTTGCTTTGCTCTTGTAGTCCGTGATGGCCCTGATGCCCTCCCATACCTGCCTGGCGTTTATAGAGTTGTTGAAACAGGCTTCAATACGCCTCCTATGTTGTTGCTTGGCAGTATTGATACCTTTCCTCAGTGCAGCCCTGGCTCTGCTGTATGCCCCAGAGTCCCCAGAGCTAAGTGCCGCCATTTTCCTACATTATAACTGTATCAGATCATCAGTTAGAACGTTTTACTCCCCTAAAAGAAACTGAATTACTTTCATTAATCTCAGCATCAAAAGCCTCAACTTGCGTACTAGATCCTTTATCTACACGTCTATTCAAACAGATAATACTTGAAGTAATTGAACCGCTTCTAAAAATAATAAATTATTCTCTTAGGATTGGCTATGTACCCAAATCCTTTAAACTAGCAGTTATCAAACCCCTGATTAAAAAACCTGACCTTGATCCCTGTCAGCTGTCCAATTATCGGCCAATATCAAACCTCCCCTTTATCTCCAAGATCCTTGAAAAAGCTGTGGCACAGCAGTTATGCTCATATTTACATAGGAATAACATCCATGAAATGTATCAGTCAGGATTTAGACCTCATCATAACACAGGGGCAGCTTTGGTTAAAGTAGTAAATGACCTACTGTTGGCGTCTGATCAGGGCTGTGTCTCGCTGCTTGTGTTGCTTGACCTCAGTGCAGCATTTGATACCATTGATCATTCCATTCTTCTGGATAGACTAGAAAATGTTGTGGGAGTTAAGGGAACGGCCCTCTCCTGGCTCAGCTCTTATTTAATTGATAGCTATCAGTATGTTGATATAAATGGTGATATTTCTAGATGTACTGAGGTAAAGTTTGGTATTCCACAAGGTTCTGTCTTGGATCCACTGCTTTTTTCTTTATATATCTTACCTCTGGGTAATATTATTCATAAACATTGTATTAGTTTCCACTGTTATGCTGATGACACACAGTGGTATGTTTCTGCAAAACCTGATGAGAGACACCAGCTTTATAGAATTGAGTAATGTGTGAAGGACGTTAGACACTGGATGCTTACTAACTTCCTTCTGCTTAACTCTGACAAGACAGAAGTACTTGTACTCGGACCACATGCAGCTAGAAGTAAGTTTTCTGATTACACAGTAACTCTGGATGGCCTTTCTGTTTCTTCACATGCAGCAGTAAAAGACCCCGGAGTTATTGACCCCAGTCTTTCATTCGAAACTCACATTGATAACATTACCCGGATAGCTTTCTTTCATCTCAGAAATACTGCTAAGATAAGAAATTTAATGTCACTACATGACGTGGAAAAAACTAGTTCATGCTTTTGTTACCTCCAGGTTGGATTGTTGTAATGCCTTACTGTCTGAATGTTCCAATAAGTGCATAAACAAGCTCCAGTTAGTTCAAAATGCAGCAGTAAGAGTCCTTACTAGAACTAGAAAATATGACCCCATCACCCCTGTCTTATCCACACTGCATTGGCTCCCAATCAAATTTCATATTGATTATAAAGTACTACTATTGACCTTTAAAGCACTGAATGGTCTCACATCACCTGCGGTCTCAAAAGTAGCCAGTCACCGGCGGCAAATCACCGTCTGTGGCTTGTTATGCTGCCGGCTATTGTCAGTCGAGTCACAAAATTTAATATTAAATATTTCTGACGGCAAAAAAATTTGTGAACGTAAATTACATCCACTATGTCATTTATGTCCGTTACTGCGTCAACTTTGTTTACATCCTCGACATGAGTGCAGCCATTACTGCCCCTTGTGCCATATGTAAGCCGTACTCTGATTGGCTTAGAGTGTTCCATGGGCTGTGAATGGTTCATACCATCATGTGACTCACAAATGGTGACGAAGAGAGTTGCAAGCGGCTCCATGCTGGATGCGTGGCTAAAAAGGTCTAGAGGGAAAGGTAAGTACGTTTTGAACGCAAATTTATTCTGTCATTGTGTTGATATAGAAAAATAAATACGTCTTAGTCCACCGTTTCTCAGTCTTGCTTAAGACATTATAATCACAGATCGTAAAGTTGACTGCGTTTGACAGCTGCTCGAAAAAACAAACTGCGTGCGTAACAATGCTAATCAAGCTTAAGCTAGACGACCCGCCTCAAATACCCGTCCTGGGTAAATGTTATCCCAATTTTAGATGACCTGTTCCAAACCATCCCGCCCCATGAAAAATTCGTACTTGCATCTCTCTCTCTCTCCCCCCGTGGGGACCCGGGGTAGAATAGGTCCCTAGCACCCCCTTGCTGATCGTAAGAGGCGACAAATGGGGCGACTTGTTTGCCGTAAGTTGCTACCCGTGTCAGTGGAGGACAATTGCCTGGTACTTGAGGAATGTGGCTGGCTGTGGCTCCCACAAGTCCAACACAGTGCTTTGGCTCCTACTTCACTTAGACGGGAGGTTGGAAGGGCCCGATCCAATCAATTGGCTTGTCAAAGTCTTTTATTTTTCCTTAAAGACTTTGGCTGAGGGTCAATCGAGTGATATGAACATTTTTGTTTAAATTGCTTTAGTATACCATCCCTGTATCCTTGATGCATATCTGGAGGAGAACCGCAGCTCTGTGCATCCCCTAGTTGGGCTCCGAGGTGGGTGAGGAGCAGAGATGATGAATTTTTATCCACAAATATGGCTACTAATCAACCCAATAAGAGAAGATTCATGGATCAAGACTTGGATGACGGCTCTGAAATGGCATTGATATACTCCCCCTAAAATAAATAACTGGCCCAAATTTATAGTTCTGGAATCTGCAACACCAGACATGCCCCTTGCTAAGTTGTCCCCTTTTGCGATTCAGAAAGGAATCTCAGGAATAGCGGGGGCTGTTAAAGATGTTAAGAAACTGCAATCTGGTCAGATTTTAGTTGAATGTTCAAGAAAGTCTCATGTAGACAATTTATTACACTGTAATAGTTTAGCAGGAGTACCTATGCGGACCTTCCCTCACCCCCATCTGAATAGCTGAAAGGAGTAATCCACACTAGAGACCTCCATGATATGGAAGAAGCTGACATAGCTACTGAATTGAAAGAGCAAGGTGTGACTCATGTAAGGAGAATTACCTTGAAAAGGGATGATAAAATCATAAAAACTGGTACCTACATCTTGACGTTCAATCTACATGACCATCCTGAAAGAATCCTAATCGGATACTTAAGTGTGCAGGTGGATAAATACATCCCTAACCCTTTGAGATGCTTCAATTGCCAAAAATTTGGCCATGGCTCTGCTAGTTGCAAAAATAAATCAGTTTGCTGTACCTGTGGAGAGGATGGGCATGAACTAATCTGTACAAGACCACAAAAATGCTGCAACTGCCAAGGGAACCATCCAGCCTCATCAAAGGACTGCCCTGTATGGATTAAAGAGAAAGAAATTCAAAGGATTAGGGTCACTAAGAAAATAAGCTATCCACAGGCAAGGAAACAGGTGGAAGGATTTTCCTTGTACAAGTTCCAGCAATCTTTTGCTTCTATTGCGAAACCCCCTATGAAGTCAACTGATTGTCAAACAGACTTTACCTGGCTGAACAAAGATAAGCCGCAATTGATTAGTGGAAACAAAACATCTTCAACTTCCAATAAAAATAAAAACATGAATTCCCAGTCTTCTGCCAGTCAAACGTCTGTCATGATTGAACCTTCCCAACCATCAAAAGAGAAAAAGAAATCGACAAATACTACTTCTCAGTCTAAATTAAGTCAAGAACATAGGAATGGAAACTATAAGGATGTGGAAATGAAGGAACCCTCAACCCCTCGTAACCGAAGCTCCTCCCCCAAAAGTAGGAGCAAGGGCCCTGTTCCTGTTCTACCCACATGACAATAGCTAGCCATATTATTCAATGGAACTGTCATGGTTTTAAAGCAAACTTCTCTGAACTGCAGCAATTAGCTGCTCTTTTCAATCCTTTTGTCTTCTGTCTTCAAGAAACTCACCTATCGCCAAATAATATTATGTCCTTAAAAAATTATACAATGTTTAATGCCTATGGCCCAAATGTTCATCGTCCTTCAGGTGGGACAGCTGTCCTGGTACGGAACGACATAATTCACAGCCACCTTGTAATTACTACTCATCTGCAAGTGGTGGCAGTCCGTATAACACTTCATAAAGTAGTTACTTTGTGCTCTGTCTATATTCCTCCTGATGTCAGTGTAACTTTGCACGACCTGGATGACTTAACTGACCAACTGCCTACCCCATACCTCCTCTTAGGGGGCTTTAATGCACATAACCCTGCATGGGGTGGGAATCATTCAAACGCTAAAGGCAAGACTCTGGAAGATTTTATTTCTAAAAATGACTTATGCCTGTGGAATGATGGATCTTCTACCTATTTACATCCAGGCCATGGTACTTACTCAGCAATTGATTTATCAATATGTGATCCTGACATCTTGCTTGACTTCTCTTGGCGACCCTTGGATGACCTTTGTGGGAGTGATCATTTCCCCTTGATCATGACATCTACTGAAGCGGATATACAGTTAAGACCTCCTAGATGGCAACTTAAAAAAGCTAACTGGAATGTCTTCCAACACCTTTGTGACGCCCAACTTGGTCACTTACCCCAAAATATTGAAAATCCTGTTGAGCACTTCACTGAAACATTGTTAGCAATTGCAGAGGAAACTGTCCCTAAGACCTCAGGAAAGCCCCACCGTAAGTCCAACCCATGGTTTAATGACAACTGCAAAAAGGCCATTGACTCCCAGAAGAAAGCAGAGAGAATTTTTAACAAACATCCAATAACAGAAAATCTCACCAGATTGAAAATCTGCCGAGCTCAAGCATGTAGGATTATCAATGAGTCTAAAGCACAAAGCTGGAGACAATATGTTTCCAGTCTTACATCCGATGCATCCTCTAAAAAGGTGTGGAGTTTTATTAAAAAGATGAAGGCAAAAGGTGGAACCTCACAAGTTCAGCACTTGAAATGTCAAGAAGGTCTTCTGACAACAAAGCAGGACATTGATGATAAACTTGCTGAAACATTTGAAAATAACTCCTCTGTGGAAAATTGTCGACCTGAATTTCAAGCTCTGCGCAGGAAAGAGGAGGGAAAGGACTTGAATTTCCTGTCAGATAATTCAGAACCGTACAATCAGCCTTTCTCAATGGATGAATTTTCTCTGCTTCATAAGAAACTCCCATGATACTGCAGTGGGCCCTGATGCAATTCACTATCAGTTCTTAAAAAACCTGCCATCCAGTGCATTAGCCCATCTCCTGACAATATTTAATGTGATCTGGGAATCAGGAAATGTTCCACCATCTTGGCAGAAAGCATTTATTACCCCCATTCCCAAACCAGGCAAAGATCACACTGACCCCACAAACTACCGTCCAATAGCCTTAACTAGTTGTTTATGTAAAACCATGGAAAGGACGGTGAATAATAGACTAGTTTGGATGCTTGAAACAGCAGGACATCTGACTGAATATCAATGTGGCTTCAGGAAGGGGAAGAGTACAGTGGACCACCTTATTCAACTGGAGTCCTTTATACGTGATGGATTCATCAGGAAAAAACGTGTGTGGCAGCGGGGGCGTGGTCAAGCGCCGGTCTGTGACAGGAGGGTGGAGCCAGGGAAGGTGAGTGGCAGAATCGCTACACCTGACGGTAATTAACCTGTGTTTTGTGTGTGTTTTCCCAGTAAACCGCTCCCTATTTAAGGAGGCTGAGAGAGAGCAGAGGGGCGCAACCCGGGATTGGAGGCTGAGTGTGTGTCTGTGTGCTTACGATCGTATAACTGAAAAGTTGATTAATAAATACGCTGTCTCTACCTCCAAACGTTGTCCTGCCGTCCTCTGTGCTCCACCCACACATTATCCGCACTACAATGTGGTAGCAGGTTTTTTTTTACCTTGAAAAAGCCTATGATACAACGTGGAAATATGGTATTCTAAAGGATCTATACTGCATGGGATTCAGAGGCCATCTGCCCATTTTATCTCAAACTTTTTGTCCAACAGACGTTTCCAGGTCCAACTGGGTACTACTTTTTCAACTCCACATTTTCAAGAGCTAGGAGTCCCTCAAGGCAGCATTCTCTCTGTCACTCTATTCAGTGTCAAAATCAATAGCATCGTACAAGCAATCAGCCCACATTTGTTTTGCAGCCTTTATGTTGATGACCTCTGTATCTGCTACAGAGGAAAATATATGAGTACAATTGAGAGACAACTCCAATTATGCATAAACAAGATCAGTACTTGGTCAATTCAAAATGGCTTCAAGTTTTCTAAATCTAAAACTGTCTGTACTCATTTTTGTCAACTTAGATCATTACATCATGATCCTCTGCTCTACATGGATGGTGCACCAATCCAAGTGGTGAAAGAAGTTAAATTTCTTGGACTGACCTTTGATAACAAATTATCCTTCATTCCACACATGAAATGTCTCAAGAAGGGATGCTTTAAAACTTTGGATATTTTAAAAGTTCTATCAAAGACAAAGTGGGGAGCACTCTGCTGCTGCGTCTTTACAGAGCACTAGTGAGGTCCCGTTTGGACTATGGGAGCATTGTCTACAGATCAGCAAGGAAATCATACATCCAGACACTGGACACTGTGCATCATCAAGGCTTAAGACTGGTCTTGGGAGCCTTCAGAACCTCACCAGTTCAGAGCCTGTATGTGGAGGCAAGAGAACCCCCCTCTTCAGTTAAGGCGCTTAAAACTTGCTCTACAGTATGCAATCAAACTCAAAGCAAACAAAAATAATCCTGCTTACTGTGCTGTCTTTCACCCCCAGTTTTTGCAGTTTTATGAAGCTAAACCTAGGTCTATCAGACCTTTTGGAATACGCATACAACCCTTCCTGGAGGACTTGAACATTGATCTGGACAGTCTGCAATCTTCACATGTCTGTTCCACTCCCCCTTGGACCTTGAGACAACCTGTAATTGTGCAGGACCTAAGTCACAGAAAGAAATCTAGCACACATCCAAGCGAGTATCAGAGTTGTTTCCTTGATGTAAGGTGGTGTTTACATTAGACCGTATCTGTCTCATTTTCGTCACGGTTGCACTGTCCGTTCACATTAAAACGCTGGGAAACGACTCCACAGGCGGAACAGTTTGAATCTGCCAGGGCCCACGTATTCAACCCAGTTCGTATCTGATCCGGTGCTGTGTAAACATTGAGGAACGAGGATACGCTGTGCTGAGCTCTAGCTGACGTCGTCATTGGACAACGTCACTGTGACATCCACCTTCCTGATTCGCTGGCGTTGGTCATGCCACGTTGGTCATGTGACGCGACTGCTGAAAAACGGCGCGGACTTCACTTCATTAAAGAGTATAAAAGTATGAATATAATGCTTTGCTTTGTCATTCTTAATGTTGTTCATGGTAAGCTGCAAATACTGCCCATTGTGTAGTTATGATTGTCTTTAGGCTTGCCATCCTTCCACTTGCAAGTGGTGAGTGACTTGCGCATGCCCGATATGCACTGGGATCACACACACAGTGGCTCAGTCCCGAATCACTGCTCGTGTGCTTCACTCGC
The DNA here is from genome assembly GCF_027579695.1 of Neoarius graeffei. Lineage (NCBI taxonomy): Eukaryota > Metazoa > Chordata > Actinopteri > Siluriformes > Ariidae > Neoarius > Neoarius graeffei. The sequence goes on from NC_083586.1 coordinate 2,189,342, forward strand.
GCGCTCTGTGAGCTGCGCAGGGCCGGAGTGCGCACCCTCCAGAGGGCACTCGCTGTTCAGGGCGGAGTGATTTGGAGCGCAGGATGCCTGCGGTGCCGAGCCGCTGAGGAGGAAGTGCTGAGCCGCACTACACATTTCAACTTACGTGCCGTCTAATTAGTCATGTGATTAGCGTATCCGTGTATTGGCGTTGCTGTGTGCACGCGAATCGTGTATTGGCATTGCTGTGTGCACGCGAATAATTTTAAAAACGTTAATCTGATGATCCGCTGATACGGTCTAATGTAAACCCCACCTAAGACAGCGCTTCCCTTTGCACATCCCAATCTATACTGATGGCTCAAAAACGGATACTTGTGTGTCATCAGCAATGGTAGTCGCTTCTAACCAGCATGGAATATGCATCCCAAACCTGTGCTCTATTTTTACAGCCGAAGCCCAAGCCTTGCTCTTGGGCCTTGAATACATAGAAGAGTCCAATTAACAAAAATCTTTAATTTGCACAGACTCTAGGTCATGCCTTCAAGCATTGGAGTTTTTAAAAGACTGATCACCCCCTGATTACCAAAATACTTGAAAAAGTGGATCACTAAACTTAACATGGACATTATTTTTTGCTGGGTCCCTGGTCACGTGGGCCTGAGTGGTAATGAAAAGGCAGACAGTGCTGCTAAAGGAGCCCTGAATGAAGACATTTCTCAATGCCAAATCCCTGTCTCTGACATTAAACCTGTGCTTTGTTCTTACATAAGTGATATATGGCAAACCAAATGGGATGAATGTGCTGGAATTAAGCTGCATGACATATGTAATACAGTGAAACAAGTGATAACCCAGTCATTTTCATGCAGACATGATCAAGTTGTGTACACAAGGTGTAGAATTGGACATTCTAGACTCACCCATGTTTTTTTATTAACTGGAGGTGAACCTCCCCTTTGTGATCTTTGTGGTAGTCTCTTATCAATTAAGCATATTTTATCTTGCTCTGCTCTTAGAGTAAAAAGACAGAAATTTTTTTAAAGAAGATACTATATTTGATATTTTTAATAAGGTCCCACCTTTAAAGGTTTTAAACTTTTTAAAGTGTATTGATGTGAACAAACTTATTTAATGTATTTATTTATTTGATTGTTGGTTTTGACAACTGCTTAACTGGCAATAAACTAAAACAAACAATCTCTCTCTCTCTCTCTCTCTCTCTATATATATATATATATATATATATATATATATATATATATATATATACACACTCATATAATATTTGTTGTGCCTAACCCGCACTAAATAACTAGATTTATATAATTTCTATTCAGTAGGCCCCTACATGATTAGGTTGATGAGATTTGGATAAAAGTTATTTTCAATAGAAATGCTGAGACTGTCAATGAGTGCTGCTAGCTGCTGTTTTTTAATAACGATGTAGTCAGCTGATGAAGTACATGTAGCTGCATTTTATGTAACAGTTTATTGACTGCCAAAAAATAAACATTTTGATTATAATTGAAGTTGTTTTGTTCTTCATCTGTATTCAAGATTTCACCATATTCTTCTATTAGAGAATCTGGAGAAACTTGTCACCTTAGCTTAGTTAAAGTGCACATCAGACTTAAAATTATTATATCATCCATATGTGGATTTCAATCGGACTACTTTTTGTGTTTGTTTGCAAATATTTCTGAAATTTGATAAAATGACTGAGGTATGGTTTCATATTTCAAGTTTCCAAATAGTATTGATTACCCTTTATTTTCACTGTTAAAAGTTACCAGAGGCCACCATTTCTCAGTGCATTTCATAAAATTTTCCGTGCCAAAAGGGTGGCGCACCCCCCTTTGAACCCCCCCTGCACACTTTGCGTGCATTATGTCTACCGCTGGCAGACATTTTACCATTTTGCACCCTGCTGTAAATTATTTGTACCCTGCTATTCTCCCAAACTTTGAAGTCCCTGCATCACAGTACCTGAGTGAACTTCTGCTCCTCTATGACCCGCCCCACCTACTTAGATCAAAAGGTGCAGGCTATCTGCTGGTACCTCCCATAGTGAAGGCTACATCAAGGCGCAGATTTTTTTCTTACAAAGCCCCACAGTTATGGAACAGCCTTCCAAGTAGTGTTCAGGAATCAGACACAGTCTCAGTCACTACGTTTACATGCACATAGAGAGAATCGAATTTCTGCCGTTGCTCGACTGAAATCGAAGTTCAAAATGCCATGTATACACCTTAATTCGGCTGAAATTGAACCGAACTTGATTTCTCGGAATCGAGCTACACGACCTAGTTTATGCGATTTCTGCCGAGCTATTTTGCGCATGTATACCCTATCGAGCTAGTTGTCGAGCTACTTCCGGAAGTGACGAGTGATGAGACCACAAGCGGGAAACACAACAGCCTCGGTCGGCATGACAACGAATCATGACAACGGCATGAATCTTTTCTTTTTGTGGCATTATTTGCACTGTTAAAATTTAGCTCACTTACTGTATCACCAAATACATCTGTACAGCTGTTGCATAGCTGTGAATTGTGTACATAAACAAGTCATTGTGTGTGTGTATATATATATATATATATATATATATATATATATATATATATATATATGTGTGTCCAACATCTGAAGAATGTCAATAAAAAAAAAACAATTGAACTTTTTGTGTGTTTATTAAGACATAAGTTAAATTGTAAGCAAAAAAAAATATTTTTTTGTAAGCAAAAAATGGACTTTAGAAAAATATTATTGTGCAAAATAAGTTGTCTTACAAAACAGTGGTCTGCGCCGGACAGTTTGTAGCCATAGTCTGTTAGAGCAAGCCTAACAGCTTGAACACGTAACTGCTAGTGTTGCCAGATTGGGGGTTTTAAGTGCATTTTAGCGGATTTGAACATGTTTTGGGCTGGAAAACGTCAGCAGTATCTGGCAACACTATGCTCTTCTTCATGACGACAACCGGAAGTGTACCAACACGATGGGGTGTGTAGCGCCACGTGTGGCTCGGGTGCACAATGCACCTTGCACAATAGCCCGATTTCACTTGTGCATGTAGGATTGGATTTCTCTGGCACCCCTGCTGGGACCCTTTGCTCAATTACCAACAGCAGCTCGATTTGGACGTGCATGTAAACGTACTGAGTGTTTAAGTCTAGGCTGAAAACATATCTGTTTAGTCAAGCCTTTTGTTAATGGTGTTTATGAGGTAACGGTGTAGATCTGGAGGGTCCTCAGACATAGTGTTTTGGTAAACTGGGATGTATGGATGCTGTCAGTCCCCACTCGCTTGCTCACTCGAGTTTGTTGACGGTGTAGTGGCTGGCTGCTTTATGTCCTGGGACTCCCTCATGCCTGTGTTATCTTCTGGCTCTCCCCTTTTAGTTATGCTGTCATAGTTAGTTGCCGGAGTCCCTGCTTGTACTCAGTGCAATATGTATACTGTTCCTACTTATTCAGGTGACATTGGGCATACCCAACAACCTGTGTTTTTCTCTCAGTTCTCCCCCCCAAATCTGTCCCTCTGAGTTACATGTCGGTCCTGGGATTGAGATGCTGAACCTCTTCTGCTCCTCCGACCTGCCTGATCCATCCTGGTGCCCTGTGTCTGGTTGGAGTCTCATTGCATCGCTCCTGTGGAGGGCGGCCCCATGTGGACAGTTGGGGGTCGTACCTGGAGGACGCTCTGGACTCTTACAGTGGTGCTTTTGTGGCTGGGGACTGCAGTTGACTTGCTTACTGCAGTTGACTTGCTGACTTTGGGACTGTGGTTGTTGTGAACGGTTTTGCGCTCGGGTTTCCATCGGTGGGGGGTTTATAGCATCAACAAAGCTGACTTTATGTTCGGACTGTTAATGTTATAGTCATGTTGTCTGTTGTTGCCCAAATGAGCAGAGGTGGAAAGTAACGAATTACATCACTCGCGTTACTGTACTTGAGTAGCTTTTTTGTGTACTTATACTTTTTCAAGTAATTTTTAAAGAGTGTACTTTTACTTTTACTTAAGTATGTTTTCTTTTAAGTAGTGTACTTCGGTACATTTTACATCACAACCGTTACTAAGTAAAAAAAAATAAATAAATAAAAAATTGAAAAAGGCTAAAACGGAGAAGGGGAAATGCGTTCTGGAAATGAATCACGGGAAGGACAGTTGTCGCGCGCGCGAGTCTCACACAGATGATGGCAGACATGCACCGGTGCTTTAAGGGGGGGGGCTTCGGGGGGCTCAAGCTCCTGGGCCACAGCCAATCAGGGGCCTTGTAATATTAATAAAATAATAAACTGTCGGAATCGTGGGCCTACATTAATGTACGGATAGAAATAAGGTTAGAAATAAATGAGCGCACAGTAGCCTGCTGTAAGAGACATGGTGGATGTGGTTCGCGAAACGAACACCCACAACTGTACCAGAATAAAATGTAACAAAATGTAACGTCATGCACGAAAGCGCACCAAAGACTGCAGACTACTGAGACACAAATTTAGAGGCTTTGAAAGATGAAGCGTTCACATGTTAGCGGGGCACATAAAAGGAAAAAAAGAGAGAGATGCAGGTAATGATAGAATCGTTGCCTAAAGTCACAGACTTTTTTAAGGTAAGGATCACCAATCTGTTCAGAATATCAGCTACTTATCAGTTATCAGCCTACCAGCAGCTAGGCTATGTGTAGGTAGGCTAGATATGCTATGATCTGTCCAACAGTAAAATAAATCAGTTGTGATTTGAATACGTGTTGTGTGATTTGAGTTATAATCCTGTTCGTATAATAGCATATTTCGATGGGGATAATAAAATGTCTAAAACGGCATCTACTGAAGAAATTGATGAAAAGATTGTAGCCTATAATGTTCACAGTTCGGGCAGCAGACAGAGTAATCATACTGAGGGGAATAGCAATACAAAGCTAGTGCAGATCCACATTTCTCGCTAGCTGTGTTGGGTGTGTTGTTAACCCGTGTGGATTTAAGTGAAATACTTGAGAAGTTCAGTGGTCAAGACAGCGTTTTAAGGTAAGGACACTTGATTATTAATGTTTGCCCGCCGTGGCTTGTTGTTGACGAAAGGCCCACATGATTTTGCCTTATGCAGCGACTGCTAGCGTCATGCTTTGAACTAGGTTAAGCTCATTTGCACTAAAGGATGGGTTTATTGAAGGACTTTGATGTAGCTAGTTTCTTTTTAAAAAATCGTATGCTCAAAAGAGTATGCCCGTGTTCATCATGTTTAACTTTTTTCTTGATGGAGTGCGTGAAATATTGTTGCAAGTGGTATTTCGATGCAGTCATGTCAAAAAGGAAGGAAAACACTGCATCTCAGCATAAGAACCTTATCCCATCTGTGAAACATGGTGGTGGTAGTATCATGGTTTGGGCCTATTTTGCTTCATCTGGGCCAGGACGGCTTGCCATCATTGATGGAACAATGAATTCTGAATTATACCAGCGAATTCTAAAGGAAAATGTCAGGACATCTGTCCATGAACTGAATCTCAAGAGAAGGTGGGTCATGCAGCAAGACAATGACCCTAAGCACACAAGTCGTTCTACCAAAGAATGGTTAAAGAAGAATAAAGTTAATGTTTTGGAATGGCCAAGTCAAAGTCCTGATCTTAATCCAATCAAAATGTTGTGGAAGGACCTGAAGCAACTAGTTCATTTGAGGAAACCCACCAACATCCCAGAGTTGAAGCTGTTCTGTACGGAGGAATGGGCTAAAATTCCTCCAAGCCAGTGTGCAGGACTAATCAACAGTTACCGGAAACGTTTAGTTGCAGTTATTGCTGCACAAGGGGGTCACACCAAATACTGAAAGCAAAGGTTTACATACTTTTGCCACTGACAGATATCTAATATTGGATCATTTTCCTCAATAAATAAATGACTGAGTATAATATTTTTGTCTCATTTGTTTAACTGGGTTCTCTTTATCTCCTTTTAGGACTTGTGTGAAAATCTGATGATGTTTTAGGTCATATTTATGCAGAAATATAAAAAATTCTAAAGGGTTCACAAACTTTCAAGCACCACTGTAGATGTGCAAAGCTGGTAGAGACATACCACAAAAGACTTGCAGCTATAATTGCAGCAAAAGGTGGCTCTACAAAGTATTGATGCAGGGGGGCTGAATACTAATGCGCACCACATTTTTCAGATTTTTATTTGTTTAAAATTTTGAAGACCATTTATCATTTTCGATTCACTTCACAATTATGTGCTACTCTGTGTTGGTCTATCACATAAAATCTCAATAAAAAAAAAATTTTAAGTTCGTGGTTGTAAGGTGGAAAAATGTGAAAAAGTTCAAGGGGTATGAATACTTTTTCAAGGCACTGTAGCTGTAAACACATACAGATTGAACACGTTTCATTTACTAGTGACTGTTAATAATGTATTATATATTACTAATGATTGTTTAATTATAATCAATAAACAGTGAGAAGAAAATAAGCCAATAATAAATAACTCATTAATTGGCTAATTTTAACTCAATCCTGCAGTCAATATAACCAACATATTGGGTTGAAACAAGAACCCAACCAGGATGTAAATTTAACCTAATGGTCTTGTTCAAGTAACCCGACATTTCGGTTAAATCTTTAACGCAGCCTGACGGGTTAAATGCATAACACAGCGTTGTGTCGGTACAGTATTTACCCAGTGGCTGTGGTAAAACCAGGGTTTTTATTGTTTATTTTTAATTTTTTTTTTTTTTTTTAGTACTGGTCACTCAGAAATGCTACAAGCTGGTGTATCTGTATCAAAGACAAAATATTATCCTTTATTTTGGTACATTTTTCTCATATATTTATTTTATTTATTTGTTTGGTGTTTATGACATTGTCACAAGGGACATTTATATCAAAATATTCAAATATTTTTTATGTAATAATAATAACAACAGTAATAAGAGGTCAATTAAATAAATAATTGGAGGAAGATTAAAAAATGAATAAAATAAATCGTTTTTGGGTTTTTTGTTTGTTTTGTTTTGTTTTGTTTTGTTTTTGGCAGTGCTGCATGTTCTGTGTGGATCTTGACTACCATCGTATGGACAAGTTTAACCTTCATCCTACCAAGTGGGGTCCATCTGGACCCCGCACCTATATGTTTGTTTGCCATTTTAAAAATATGTGACATACTGCCTCACCGTTTTATGAATTTGTCATAATTTATGTCTTAATTAAAACACTAAAGCACCGGAAGATCAGCTTTTTGCATTGTGAAGGTATAATTAATTTGTTACTGGGGTCCAACCGGACCCCAGAGTAAAGTTTATCTGTCTTTCATTTTATAATTGAATAGCACACTGAAAGTTAACTTCTTTTATTTCTTTTATGTTCCATAATGAAACTACCAAGGCATTCCTTCTTGGGGTCCGTGTGGACCCCACTGCTGCAATAAGCACAGGCTGCAAAACAAAAGCCCTAAATTATTTTACAATTACTTTTTTGTTTTAAATTCTGTAAGAAAAGACCTAAGTTGTAATCCAGAATGTTTTACAGCTGCATGAGCTGCAAAAATCATGTATATAATGCCAATTTTTTTTTGTGGCGCTATACTTTGCTACATGTATGCTAGTTATTGCAATATTATTGCAATGTTATTGCATTTATAATACATCATTGATATTCAGCCATAGTGGATTTTGTTCTTCAATAAAGTTATGTCTGTTTGCTGCATTGAATTGGTTCTTACTGCATTGATTTCAAGGTATTCCCTCCTGGGATCCATACGGACCCCGCCTGGTAGTTTGTGTATGTAAAATTGGCTGGTAGGATGAAGGTGTGTTCTTTATGCCTTGGGCCCTTTAGTGTATTGCTGTTATTAATACAAGATGTTCTGAACAAAACTTATCTGGTGATTTTGTCTTTATAAGCTTTAACTTTAAAGAAAAGTATTGGGGTCCAAACGGACTCCACATGGTAAGATTAAGGTGTAAAATAGCATGGTAGGATGAGGGTTAAGAAGTGCACGTCACTCAATGTTTACCCTCTGTGTGTGTGTGTGTGTGTGTGTGTGTGTGTGTGACTCACGAATCTGAATCAGAATCGAGTTTATTGCCAAGTTGGTTCTCACATACAAGGAATTTGCTTTGGTCTTTGGTGCTTGAACGGTTAAGAGAAAATAATTTAAAAATAGACAAAATAGTTATATAAATTTCAATGAACATGCCACTAATTTATCTAAGTTACCAGCAGCAGCACAGAAAGGAATGCAATAACAAATATCAGACCTTACTTTATCAGCTCTCACAAATGCAACATTTAATACAGAATCTATAAAGTTCTAAATTCGCTGCATTTTCACCAACACTAACCTCATTCTTAAACTCCAAGTTTCATTTACAGGGAAATCTTATTCATTTCACCAGTTGGGCAAAATAAACCAACATGCAGAACATCAAACCCATCTGTCAAAAATAAAGCCAGCGCTCTAATGAACACACTCAGCACTGTCTACTCCCAGGCCTTTTCTTCTCTATAAACACAATGCTCACAGTAAATGGGGGTTTAAGGCCCATCATCTTCCCAATCTGGGTTACAGTAAATGTATATACATCTACACTCTGTTTTGACCAGATCGATGTATTTATTTAGTTTTGTGATTATTTATTTTGATTATTTTTTATCTAACTACTTAATTTATTACATGTCTACAGTATTCCTCAATTCACGCTCCAGTGTTGATCAAACTGCCATGCAGTACAGTGGGTTGAACCCAGGCATTAATACACAATGGTGACAAATAAACCCACGCTCTTCATATCTCTCATGGATGAAGGGGATGGGGGCGGCATGCATCCATATCCTACATTACAATTATTGGATCATTTCATTATTTCAACCAATTTATTGACTGAAAATGCAGCGAGTCAAGTTTCCAAATGTGGCCACATGAGGGAAACCAACAGCCATCCAGTACAACATCAATTATTATTATTATTATTATTATTATTATTATTATTAAATACATTTTCTAACAGGCAACAAGCCTAGCACTGATAAGCCCCCCCCCCCGCCCCAGCTATTTCCTACAGATTTATTGCTGAAACGCTGTGACTTTAATCAACAAAGGGAACGTGCACTTCCTAAATTTGACCACACGATGGCAGTCAAGAGCCACGCAGAACACAGCGCTGTCTAACACACCCATTATTATTTACATTATTCATCAATCTTTAGCATTTCTCCTAGTATTTCCCTACATAGTTAATTTATTATTATTATTATTATTATTATTATTATTATTATTATTATTATTATGTGTTTCTACCAGGCCTGGAATTTCATCATTTTAGGGACAAGGCCACTTGGCCTTTTGTGCTGTCAATTTTTTGAGGGCATGAAGGCCAAAAGCCAGGGCACCAAGGCCATAAAATAAAACAATGATTTTAAGTTCACGTCTATAATGAATTTAATTTAAGGACTTATGACTCTTCTGAGGAAGATTGGAGTCTCAGTCGAAACTATCAAGCAGGTAAAGAAACATCTCCTACACTATTATGTCTGAAGATAAGAACATATTGAACACATCTAAACTTATCAATCCATCACTCACTTCAAAAATTGTAAAACTTATTAAACCTATAGGGTCATTCCATGCCAAATCAACAAATATCTGACAAATTTATGCTCGACCATCTCAGATTTCAATGAAATTTCGAGGGCTCAGAGATACTATTAAAAGAAGTTAATCCCCAAAATTTGAGCTTCCTATCACCAATAGTTTCAGAGATACAGGCATTTGAATTTTTTTTATTTTTTTGCATTTTGCTCAAAACATACATATTTCAAAGTGTAATATACAGAGGCGGAAAGTAATGAATTACATTACTCGCGTTACTGTACTTGAGTAGCTTTTTTGTGTACTTATACTTTTTCAAGTAATTTTTAAAGAGTGTACTTTTACTTTTACTTAAGTATGTTTTCTTTTAAGTAGTGTACTTCGGTACATTTTACATCACAACCGTTACTGAGTAAAATAAATAAATAAATAAAAAATTAAAAAAGGCTAAAACGGAGAAGGGGAAATGCGTTCTGGAAATGAATCACGGGAAGGACAGTTGTCGCGCGCGCGAGTCTCACACAGACGATGGTGGACATGCACCGGCGCTTTAAGGGGGGGGGCTCAAGCCCCTGGGCCACAGCCAATCAGGGGCCTTGTAATATTAATAAAATAATAAACTGTCTGAATCGTGGGCCTACATTAATGTACGGATAGAAATAAGGTTAGAAATAAATGAGCGCACAGTAGCCTGCTGTAAGAGACATGGTGGATGTGGTTCGTGAAACGAACACCCACAACTGTACCAGAATAAAATATAACAAAATGTAACGTCATGCACGAAAGCGCGCCAAAGACTGCAGACTACTGAGACACAAATTTAGAGGCTTTGAAAGATGAAGCGTTCACATGTTAGTGGGGCGCATAAAAGGAAAAAAAGAGAGAGATGCAGGTAATGATAGAATCGTTGCCTAAAGTCACAGACTTTTTTAAGGTAAGGATCACCAATCTGTTCAGAATATCAGCTACTTATCAGTTATCAGCCTACCAGCAGCTAGGCTATGTGTAGGTAGGCTAAATATGCTATGATCTGTCCACCAGTAAAATAAATCAGTTGTGATTTGAATACGTGTCGTGTGATTTGAGTTATAATCCTGTTCGTATAATAGCATATTTCGATGGGGATAATAAAATGTCTAAAACGGCATCTACTGAAGAAATTGATGAAAAGATTGTAGCCTATAATGTTCACAGTTCGGGCAGCAGACAGAGTAAGCATACTGAGGGGAATAGCAATACAAAGCTAGCGCAGATCCACATTTCTCGCTAGCTGTGTTGGGTGTGTTGTTAACCCGTGTGAATTTAAGTGAAATACTTGAGAAGTTCAGTGGTCAAGACAGCATTTTAAGGTAAGGACACTTGATTATTAATGTTTGCCCACCGTGGCTTGTTGTTGACGAAAGGCCCACATGATTTTGCCTTATGCAGCTACTGCTAGCGTCATGCTTTGAACTAGGTTAAGCTCATTTGCGCTAAAGGATGGGTTTATTGAAGGACTTTGATGTAGCTAGTTTCTTTTTAAAAAATCGTATGCTCAAAACAGTATGCCCGTGTTCATCATGTTTAACTTTTTTCTTGATGGAGTGCGTGAAATATTGTTGCAAGTGGTATTTCGATGCAGTCATGTCAAAAAGGCAGTTGAATGCACGGTCTTATTCAAGGAGAAGGAAGACTTGCATGATGCTTGAACATAGATCGGTAAAATAGACCCTAGTAGGACTTGGTTTCGTGTATTTCGGTCTGTAGAGTTATGAGTTTGGCCGCTGTCCATGGTGTTTACGTTTCATGTGGCCGCCGAGCCAAGTACCTTCATCATCATCATCATGTTCCCCTGTCAAAAGTTAAACTCTCTAGGGGTGCTTCTGCTGTAGCAGTTGCAGCAGTTGCTCAAAGTTTGATTTGTCCATCATCATACGTCTTATCTGTTGGGTGTCTATGCCCAGCAGATTTTCCCATTTCGTCCATTTGTAACCATTTTTGTCAAACAGGAGCTGCTTTTGCACTTGGTTATTGCCCATCCGGCAAACGTGAGCAATATATTTTAGTTGTTGTACGTAGCAGGATAGTTTTATATCCTGGGTTCCTGTCAGTTTCCGGAGGTCAGCATTGGACATCTTGTAGCTCCAGTCTATATCTTCATTTGTAGTGTTCTTTTGGTCAGGGGCATTCTTTCGTTTATATCCACCTTTAATCATTTTCCTTAGGAAGCCGTGCCACACTACCTCAATTTTGTGAATTTCACTGGATGATAGTTGCCATGCCTGTGTGCTGTACAGGAGACGAGATCGAACGCATGCCACTAGGAACTTTATACGGGTTTTTAGTAGTATTCGGTGGTCGGTTAGAATGTGTTTCAGTTCATTCCATTTCATGAATGCTAGCATGCAGGAAGTGTGAGGATTCATCACAGTTGCTGACATTATAACCAAGATATTTAAAGGTGTGGACATTTTTAATATTAGTGCCGCCAAGGGAAATGAAACTTGGTTTACATTTGATATCCTCATTGACGTTAAAAGCCATTGTTTCTGTTTTGACATATGATATTTGTAAACCAAAGCGGGTGTAGGTCTTATCATACAACTGAAGAATATTCTGAAGCTCCTCGATGGATCCAGCGAGTATGGCCTGATCATCTGCGTATAGAATCTCTGTTATGCAACCCTCTCCTGATGCTCGTGCTTTCGTACGCATTTGTCTTGTGGATACCTCATTTGGAATGCAATATCTGAACTTGAAGCCTGTATCTGGGTACAGTTTTGATATCTCATGCTGTGCAATCCTGACAACAAAGTCCATATAGATATTAAAAACTGATGGCGATTCTAGGGCACCTTGTCTTGCAGTGAATGTTTGTTTTCATGCCGCCGAGCTATTTTTATGTATTTTATTTTTTAAAAGGACTTGTCTGTAGGTGTGTGTGTTTTATGTTTACAACACATAGGTCTACATTAGCGCACGCGCGCTTGTGTGGTTATCTCTGGCCATGCCCCTGCGTGAAAGTTACGCAGTATCACTGTCCTGTCCGTGGTAATAATCAGAACTGGCTCTGTAATGATAATGCGCGCGTTCTTCTCTCCCTCTGTGGTCGGATGTGTTGAGCGATGTGAGCGTGGGCCTTGCGCAGCTACGCTGAGCCAAACGTAACCTATCGTAGGCTTCTAGGCTAATTACGCGCTTACACTGTAAATGCTTGACACGTATTGCAAATAAAATAAGAGTGTTTTCCTGGCCAACGGTAAGGGTAGGGTTGACAGGTAGCCTATGAGGGGCCTAGCCCCTGGGCCATGGGTGTTGATAAAGCGCCCCTGCGGACATGGAGGAGACCGAGGAACCTGTGGTGGACGACCCTGCAGAAAACGCAATTTCTTCCAGTAATGAAGTGCACCCCTGGCCCTACATACGTGATCACTTCAGCTTCGTAGAGAAAAGGGGTGACAGTTTCATTATGCAATGCAGATTATGTGTGCCCAAGAAGACAACCATTGCGGCATACAAAAATTCGACGTCTAATCTGCGCAAGCATGTTGAGGTAAGTATTGTCATTGGCATCATAATCACGGGCGCAGATAGAGGGTGGGACGGGTGGGATTCGTCCCACCCAGATTTAAATTCACCTCGTTCGGTCCCCCCCCCACTTATAGGGAGGAAAAACGTCTATGCTGTCTTTCTTTGTATAAGGCAAACCTCACGGAAAAATCAAAAGACTAATTACCATTTGGTTTATTGAGGTGCACAGCAGTGTATACATAGTTGCAACAACTCACATAAAACAAAACAAAGACTGATATTCGGTTGGTTGAGCTGCGCAGACTGTACAGGTTGCGAGCTCGAGCTTAGTTGCTATGGTTACCCACAACAAGTTTGACAGGCATATCGGGGTTGGGGTTGGTTTGCTGGCAGCTTTGTCCCCCCCAGTTTTTTGTCCCCCCCAGTTCAAAAAACGTATCTGCGCCCCTGATCATAATGTTTCCTTTCCATAGTAAAACCAACAATAGGCTGGTTATATTCCAAAAATAGTGGCTGGCATTGCTAATGTTGAAGTAGCAACCTGTTGGTACTGTAACATAACGGTAACTAGTCTGTTATTCGGTTGGCTAATCATGCAAGCAAGTTAGCTCGCCAACCTGACGTGATCAGTCCTCCTACCATTCTACATCCAACAGGCCAGAAAGGAATACTAAGCAAAACAAATAATGTTTGAATTGAATTGTTCAATAACACACAGTGCACACAGGCAAACTACGAGATTTTGGTGCAACATTTCACTTTCATATTTCGTGTACAATGCTTTGTGTGTGGTCAGGGCGATGTAAACGACATGACTGTGTGTATTGACCTTTTTTGTTTGTCTCAGTTTTAATGCAGCATTATCCTAAGCATTCAATTTGATACACTTCCTTTAAATAAAACATCTGGGTTGAGATGTACATATATCCTTGTTTCCTCTTCTTTTTCATTTTTGCACAACACAATGGAGGCAGAAAACACCCATTGTTAAAAGTAACGTTTTACTTTTACTCAAAGTACATTTTAAATGATCTACTTTTTACTTTTACTTGAGTAGATTTTTTTGTCTGGTAACTTTACTTGTACTTAAGTAAAATTTCATCAGAGTAACAGTACTTGTACTTGAGTATAATATTTTAGTACTCTTTCCACCTCTGCAAATGAGGATGGGTTCCCTTTTGAGTCTGGTTCCTCTCGAGGTTTCTTCCTCATGTCGTCTGAGGGAGTTTTTCCTTGTCACTGTCGCTATAGGCATGCTTGTGGGGGATAGATTAGGGATAAAATTAGCTCATATTTTAAGTCATTCAAATTCTGTAAAGCTGCTTTGTGACAATGTTTATTGTTAAAAGCACTATACAAATAAACTTGACATTCAGGAAATGCACCTTCCTTTGTAGAATGCTTGTACTCAGTGCACTATGTATACTGCTCCTACTTATTCAGGTGACATTGGGCATACCTAACAACCTGTGTTTTCTTTCCCTCCCCCCACCCCAAATCTGTCCCTCTGAGTTACATGGAGTCAACAGGAAATCTTTTGGTGGAGAGGGTGGAGACCTCGACTGGCTATCGTAGCCTGCAGGGAATCGGCTGTCAGACATTCTGTCGCATGTCCCAGACCCGGTGAAATGTAACTGAATTGTCTTGGCCAGCCCTAAGGGTCCCATCTGCATCTCATCATTGCTGAGGAGTGTGCTCCCATCACCCAATCAAGCATCCAGCCAGAGCAGGTCATGATATTTTTTACCATATTAACATGCCATTGTTGTGTGTTATGCCTGATGTAAAGACTCTCGTCTCTGCGAGTCTACCACACAGATTTAATACTTGTCATTTTTAGGGCATACCTAACAACCTGTGTTTTCTTTCTCTCTCTCTCTCTTCCCCCCCCCCCCCCCCCCCCCCCCAATCTGTCCCTCTGAGTTACATGTTGATCCTGGGATTGAGATGCTGGCCTCTTCTGCCCCTCGGACCTGCTTGATCCATCCTGGTGCCCTGTGTCTGGTCGGAGTTTTATCACACCGCTCCTGTGAAGGACGGCCCTATGAGGACAGTTGAGGGTTATACCTGTTAAAACTGTTAATATTATAGTCAGGCTGTCTGTTGTTGCCCAAATGAGGATGGGTTCCCTTTTGAGTCTGGTTCCTCTCGAGGTTTCTTCCTCATGTCGTCTGAGGGAGTTTTTCCTTGCCACTGTCGCCACAGGCTTGCTCATTGGGGATAGATTAGGGATAAAATTAGCTCATGTTTTAAGTCGTTCAAATTCTACAGAATTTGAACGACTTAAAACATGAGCTAATTTTATAAGCTGCTTTGCGACAATGTTTATTGTTAAAAGTGCTATACAAATAAACTTGATTTGATTTGACCTTCCAAGAGCAATCCTATTCAGCCATGTACCAGAAGAGGGAAATTGGAGGGTCTTGGATGCATATCACGAATGCAAAATTCCAAGTTCCTTCTACTTAATACTGGCTTCCTTTGCATTCTTTGTCTCATGCTGGGACTTGACCATCTCATCTCATCTCATTATCTCTAGCCGCTTTATCCTTCTACAGGGTCGCAGGCAAGCTGGAGCCTATCCCAGCTGACTACGGGCGAAAGGTGGGGTACACCCTGGACAAGTCGCCAGGTCATCACAGGGCTGACACATAGACACAGACAACCATTCACACTCACATTCACACCTACGGTCAATTTAGAGTCACCAGTTAACCTAACCTGCATGTCTTTGGACTGTGGGGGAAACCAGAGCACCCGGAGGAAACCCACGCGGACACGGGGAGAACATGCAAACTCCGCACAGAAAGGCCCTCGCCGGCCATGGGGCTTGAACCCGGACCTTCTTGCTGTGAGGCGACAGCGCTAACCACTACACCACCGTGCCGCCCCGGACTTGACCATGTCTCAGTAAAATAAACAAACAAACAAATTAATAAATAAGCAAATAAATGAATGACTGATAAACTTAAAGTCTTCTGGGCAAATGCTGATTTTTAAAAAAAATATTTCCTTTTATTGTGAAGGATAATGTTTATGTCCAATTTATCATAGAATTAACTGAGATGAGACTGAACTGGCTGCATCAACAGCTAAATTGGCTGTATTGCAGGCCTCAGATCTGTAAAGTTCTTCTCAAGCACCCTCAGATGGCATGAACTCCTATCTCGAAAGGGAAAAACGGAAATGGCAATCCATCAACGTCTTAAATCCTATAGTGAAGGAATACAATCTGTGATTTTGGAAGCCAACAAAACAAATCAGTGCGATGAAGGGATCAATTCCATCTAATGACCCACAATTACCAGATGTGCAAAGAAAGGAAATGGAACAGTGGTCTGAGGCTGCCTCAAAGCAGTGGGAAAATCCCAATGAGCAACAGCAAGAAACCAATACTATGGGAACATTATAACAAATTTGTCGCCAGCCAACAATGGCACCAATGGAGGGTGAGCAGAGGCAATTCTCATATCAGCAAAGTGGTCAATAAGTGACCTCCTTACCATCATGCACAGACAAAACGACATAACAGCATCTTTAGTGCGGCAACAGTACATTGTCCCTGCCACCCCAAGAAATTCCCATATTTGAAAGGAATCCACTCCAGTAAAGGGCAGTTATCAAAGCCTTTGAACAAGGAATGGAGCAAAAGGCAGGAAAGGCAGACTGCTTGTACCATTTGGAGCAGTTTACAAGAGGACGACCACAAGAACTAGTGCGCAGCTGTCAGCAGATAGCTCCTGAGCGAGGCTACAGTGCTCAGAGAAAATGAGTACACCCCCTTTGAAAAGTAACATTTTAAACAATATCTCAATGAACACACACAATTTCCAAAATGTTGAAAAGACAAAGTTTAATATAACATCTGTTTAACTTATAACGGGAAAAAGTAAGGTTAATAATATAACTTAGATTACACATTTTTCAGTTTTACTCAAATTAGGGTGGTGCAAAAATGAGTACACCCCACTACAAAAACTACTACATCTAGTACTTTGTATGGCCTCCATGATTTTTAATGACAGCACCAAATCTTCTAGGCATGGAATGAACAAGTTGGTGACATTTTGCAACATCAATCTTTTTCCATTCTTCAACAGTGACCACTTTTAGTGACTGGATGCTGGATGGAGAGTGATGCTCAAATTGTCTCCAGAATTCTCCATAGATGTTCGATTGGGTTCAGATCAGGAGACATACTTGGCCACTGAATCACTTTCACCTTGCTCTTCTTCAGAAATCCAACAGTGGCCTTAGACGTGTGTTTAGTCATGTTGGAAAAGTGCATGACAAGCAAGGGCACGGAGTGATGGTAGCATCTTCTCTTTTAGGATAGAGCAATACATCTGTGAATTCATGATGTCATCAATGAAATGCAGCTCCCCGACATCAGCAGCACTCATGCAGCCCCACATAAGGACACTGCCACCACCATGTTTCACTGTAGGCACCATGCATTTTTCTTTGTATTCCTCACCTTTGTGACACCATACAGTTTTGAAGCCATCAGTTCCAAAAAATTATCTTGTTCTCATCACTCCAGAATATAGAGTCCCAGTAGTCTTCATCTTTGTCAGCATGGGCCCTGGCAAACTCTAGGCGGGCTTTTTTGTGCCTGGGCTTTAGGAGAGGCTTCTTTCGTGGACGGCATCCATGCATGCCATTCCTCTGCAGTGTACGCTGTATTGTGTCACGGGAAATAGTCACCCCAGTTTGGCTTTCTACTTCTTTAGGTAACTGCAGTGAACTTGCATGCCAATTTTCTTCAACCCTTCTCATCAGAAGACGCTCCTGTCGAGGTGTTAACTTCCGTGGACGACCTGGACGTCTCTGTGAGATGGTTGCAGTTCCATCTTTCTTAAATTTTTGTACCACTTTTGCTACAGTATTCTGACTGATAAGTAAAGCTTTGCTGATCTTCTTGTAGCCTTCACCTTTGTGGTGTAAAGAAATTATTTTCTTTGGGGAATTCTGAAGAGACAAGTTGAGCATCACTCTCCATCCAGCATCCAGTCACTAAAAGAGGTCATTGTTGAAGAATGGAAAAAGATTGATGTTGCAAAATGTCACCAACTTGTTCATTCCATGCCTAGAAGACTTGGTGCTGTCATTAAAAATCATGGAGGCCATACAAAGTACTAGATATAGTAGTTTTTGTTGTGGGGTGTACCCATTTTTGCCCCCTCCCTAATTTGAGTAAAACTGAAAAAAAAAGTGTAATCTAAGTTATATTATTAACCTTACTTTCACGTTATAAGTTAAACAGATGTTATATAAAACTTTGTCTCATCAACATTTTGGAAATTGGTTGTGTTCATTGAGATATTGTTACTTTTCAAAGAGGGTGTACTCATTTACGCTGAGCACTGTATATAGTGGCAAGGGATCTTTTACAGGAACGCTTTGGGAATCCATAGAAAATTGCAACTGTCTATATGGAACGAGCTCTGGCATGGCAAACAATAAAATCTGAGGATGTTAAATCACTTCAAGCCTACTCCTTATTCTTGCATGGTTGCTGTAATGTAATAGAGGAGCTGCCATATGTGCAAGAGCAGGACATGCCAGTGAATATGAGGACCATCATCTCAAAGTTACCTTTAAAGATGAGGGAGCAATGGAGGACTAAAGCATATGAAATAATGGAAACAACTAACCATAGAGCTCGTTTCAGTGATCTGGTTACATTCATTGAATGACGAGTCAAAATTCTCTCCAATCCTTTGTTTGGTGAAATTCAGGATCCATCATTTGGTGCCGTAGGGGAAAAGAATCCCAACAAGTTTAAATTGCAGCCCAGGGATAGAATAAAAGGAAATATTGTCACCACAACAGTAACATCTATGGATTTGTCTGAGGGAGTTCTTGAACGAACTTCAGATTTAGAGACATCTAAAGGAATTGAATGTCTTTTTTTGTGCTTGTGGTCACACTTTGGATGAGTGTAAGAAGTTTCAGAGAAAGGGGCACAAGGAAAAGATAATCTTCCTGAAGGAAAGGGGAGTTTGCTTTGCATATTTACATTCTGGGCTTATGAGTCATAATTGCCAGCAGTGCTTGATGTCTAAAGCATGCAGTCAAACTCATCCTACTGTGCTTCATATTAAGGTGGGGTTTACATTAGACCGTATCAGCGGATCATCAGATTAACGTTTTTAAAAACGATTAGCGTGCACACAGCAACGCCAATACACGGATACGCTAATCACATGACTAATTCGGCACGTAAGTTGAAATGTGTCAGTGCGGCTCATCGCTTCCTCCTCAGTGGCTGCGCTCCAAATCACTCCGCCCTGAACAGCGAGTGCCCTCTGGAGGGTGCGCACTCCGGCCCTGCGCAGCTCACAGAGCACGCGAGTGTAGTGCACGAACAGTGATTCGGGACTGAGCCGCTGTGTGTGTGATCTCAGTGCATATCACTTACCACTTGCAAGTGGAAGGATGGCAAGCCTAAAGACAATCATAACTACACAATGGGCAGTATTTGCATCAGTATTTGCAGTATTTTCATACTTTTATACTCTTTAATGAAAGGTGATACAAGGCGGAAGTCCGCGCCGTTTTTCAGCAGTCACGTCACATGACCAACGCCAGCGAATCAGGAAGGTGGATGTCACAGTGACGTTGTCCAATGACGATGCCAGCTAGAGCTCAGCACAGCGTATCCGCGTATTCTCAATGTTTACACAGCACCGGATCAGACACGATCTGGATTGAATACGTGGACCCGGGCGGATTCCCGTTTCCCGGCGTTTCCAGGCGTTTTAATGTAAACAGACAGTGCATCCGCGAAGAAAATGAGACAGATACGGTCTAATGTAAACTTGGCCTAAGGGGCATCTTGCAACTCTGGAACAATCAAAGGAACCATCCAATGATCAGTTGACCCCACTCAAAACATGTAGCCCAACAGGGGCCAGTAAGGACCGAGGTGCTCTATCCATTTTACCTGGAAAGGTGAAATTAACAAAGGGGAATCAAATTATACATACATATGCCTTCCTGGATGCTGGTAGCTTGGCTACATTTTACTCAGAACATCTAATACAGAAATTGAATGTTACAGGCAGAAGAACTAGCCTCCTGTTATGGACTATGGGTAAGAAAAGATTGTTCCAGCTTATTCTTTGACTGATTAAGAGATAACTGGTCTGGACAGCAATGATTTTCACATCCTTCTCAAGGTTTTTACACAGAAGGAAATGCCTGTCACTGTAGATGATCTGGTAACGCCTGAAGACCTGACTAATTGGCCATATTTGTCAAAGGTGCACATCCCAAGCATTAAGGCAAATGTTGTGCTGTTAATTGTAGGTACATTCACAGTCTCTTTAAGAAACTACATTTCCCATCAGCCAACTTCTGCGTTGACCTACATCATGCGTGGGCGGGATCACCAACGTCACATCCTACATGAAGGCATAAGAAACCCCGGAACTCCTAGCTCCGCCTCTTTCAGCGCCATGATTCCACACGGACACAGAGAGGAAGGCTCGCTCCGCGAGCCAACCAGATAAAGACGTCT
Organism: Neoarius graeffei; assembly: GCF_027579695.1. Classification (NCBI taxonomy): domain Eukaryota; kingdom Metazoa; phylum Chordata; class Actinopteri; order Siluriformes; family Ariidae; genus Neoarius; species Neoarius graeffei. The sequence goes on from NC_083586.1 coordinate 2,209,938, forward strand.
TTTCTTTTTCTTTTCTTTCTTGCAAGATCCACCATTCAGCGAGATTTCTTTGTTTACCTTTGGCCACGGTAGACTCTAAGATTGCGCGATTTTAAACTCAGTGAGTTACAACTGGTTTTCATTCATTAAGTACGTACGGACTGCAGTCAAAGCAGTTAATTTGTAATTAGGAGCGACCAGAGTTCCTCCTGATTGAAGTGCTGTGCATATTACTTTGATCAGAGACTTTCTTTTCATCACGAGCGACCGCACGCCGGACTCAAGAAATTCTCTACGCTTTCTACAGAAGCGACTCACGTGCTTCACAAACGGTGAAACTCCAACGGCGGACATCTTCTCAGAACTTTGCTAGAGGCAAGATATTGAGTAAGACTTAGCAATTTTGGGCATAATTAAGCTAGTCTTAGAAATTTGCTTTTATTAAAATAGTGTGAATTTAAACCCAGGTTTATTTGTTACACTGTTAAACATGCAGCGTGTTGATTTATTTTGTTCTATGTTCTCTCAATTGTTTTAATAGATAGGCTGTGCATGCTTCTCTTTACCCTTACTAACATTTTGATTTCCTTATTACACATTTTGATTGTATCAAGACTTCAGTGGATTTAGTAGTGTTATGAGCTAGCATTCCTTTGTCTACTTAGCAACACAAAGCTAATCTAGGCCTCCACCACGTGGAGTTAGCTCCACAGGCTAATCTAGGCCTACACAAACACACCTTTTGCTAGCTTCCCTTTGTCTTAGCTTAGCCACACGAGGTTAATCTAGGCCTTCACCACGTGGCCAAACACACTTCAGTTAGCATTCCACGCTAGCTTCTCTCTTTTGCTAGGCCATAGGCCTAGCCATGTGGTCAACTCCTTCCCCACAAACACACGTGGAGTTAGCTACACAAAGCTAATTCTCTTGTGTGGGCCACACCCACACAAGGCCTCTCATACACACACACACATACCTCACAGTTTGTATATATTCCATCTGCTATTATCCATTTTTATCTTTGTTATAATAAATTCATTTATTATCAAACTGTGTATTTATTTGTGTGCATAATATCTTGAAGTCCCCAATGTCCCAAAGAATTCAAAAAGGTGCATATAAGTTATGTAATACGGTAAGTGATCATAATAATTTGGAATATACCATAATTTGGCTGTTTGGTAATTTATTATTAAGCACCAAAATTAACGGTATGATTCACTTGAATGATTCACTTAAATGATTCAATTTAAATGATTCAAATGAGACTGATTCAATTTAATTATTAACCTTCAAATTTAATATGAGACTGATTTAATGAGATTGATCACTCAATTACCCAAATGCACCTACATAATTGGTAGCAATGCTCCCAAGATAATGGAACCTTGGGAGGTCATCAACAGCTGTGGGAATGGTCCATATGCCATTAGGACATTGCTGGTATGGGTCATCAGTGGTCCACTGGCTAGAAACGATGACAACTTGGAGCAACGGTTCCTTTCTGCTACAGCAAACAGGATTTCTCTGTCCAAATTGGAGAAAACAGCTGGATACAAAATTTGTCCCTTGTCAAATACATACAGCAAGCCAAAATTTTGTTTTGAGATTACATTAGAATACGTTACAGGCATTTAGCAGACGCTCTTATGGGACTGTGGTCACAACAGCTCCAGTTCGAATCTGTGTGACAGCACTGCTTTTTCCAGGTCACTCTTGAATGCTGGATGAGTGGAAAATATCGATGGACAAAAAGTGTTTGCCCATCAAGTGGGCGGTCCTCACTCTCCGGTACTACCTGCTCGGACACCCGTTCACCCTCTGTTCTGACCAGTGGGACCACCGCGCAGATCACTCTGGGTATCACCCTTCAGCACTTTAAATTCAATTTGGCCTACAGACCGGGGGCTACATATGGTGGTGGCAGATTACCTCTCCTGCCAGGTAATGCCAGGAAAATGACAAAAGGGAGATCATCAAGATTGATGTCCATTGACCTTCTCAGGGCTCCAAACCGGGCTTTTAGCCTACCAAACGCACATTCTATTACCATCCATGCATGGCCCAGAGACAGTCTGAAGTACTGCTCTTGGGCAGTGCTCCCCCCATTGGTGTATTCTTTGATCAGATATGGGAGCAGTGGATACGCGGGGTCACCCAGTAGGTAAATTGGTATGGCCTCTTCATCAATAATTTGCCTGGGACAGGGTGGAATTTTTCCATTTTTCAGGTATGTGTTTCAATTAGAATTTGCAAACATACGAGCATCATGGACGCTCCCCAGCCATTTATTTTAACATGATGGTGGCGCTGGTAATGGTGACAGGCAGCAGCAGCGGTGTGTGAGCGTTGTGAGTGTATGAATGTCAGTGCGCATTTTTTAAGCTCTAACTTCCTTGTTTTTTGTCTTTATCATCATTACTAACAAGTTCGGACTATCGTTACTATTTACTGCAACAATTACAATGACTTACTGCGGTATGTTGGGCCTTCTATTTCTCATCACTTTCTTCTGTCACCTACTGAGTGGATTATGTGACCACCGAGGGCCTCTCCAATATGGCCGTGATTTCCTGCTGCTTCTACGGGACAACAACGCTGGCAGTGTGGATCCCTCATTCACCTTCCCTGTGGAGACAATCCATCCAGTATACATCAGTGGTAACCAGGGCTGGGGTCCCAGGCCATTGAGGAAGAGGGGGAGACGGGGTAGTGTGCACCAGAGACTGAAGAGGCAAGGCCACTGCCGGATTCCTCTGCCCACTGTCATCTTAGCCAACATCCAGTCACTTCGCAACAAGATTGACGAGCTCCAGGCAAACGTCAAGTTTTCACCTGAGTATAAGAACACTTGTCTCCTTGCCTTGACTGAGACATGGCTCAAAGATCATGACCCCCAGTCTGATTTGGGGATCGACAGCTTTGGGGAGCCTGTTCGCTTGGACAGAGATCCCTCGGTGACAGGTAAATCACTGGGGGGAGGCTTATGTCTCTATTTTAATAAGAACTGGTGCAGCACGGCGATAATCAGAGAGTCACTATGTACCCCCGACATTGAACTGTTGTCTGTGTCCCTTTGTCCATTTTATTTACCAAGGGAATTTCCACAGTTATTTGTAACACTTGTCTACATTCACCTGAAAGCTAATGCTGAGTTAGCAACCCAGGTTATAGTCAAGGTGCTGCAGTGGCTACAAGGGATTTCCCTGGATGCGCCGGTCCTTGTCATGGGTGATTTTAACCATTGTAAACCAGGGAAGTCCCTGTGTAATTTTTACCAGTATGTGACTTGTCCGACTCGCCATGGAAAATGTCTGGACCTCTGTTACAGTTCTGTGAATGGTGCTTACAAGTCCTTGCGCAGAGCCCCACTTGGTTTGTCGGATCATAATGCCATGTATTTACTTCCGTCCTATAAACCAGTCCTGAAGGAACACAAGCCAGTGAAACGTTTGGTTCCGGTTTGGTCAGAGGAATCAATCCAATGTCTACAGGACTGCTACAGCTGTACAGACTGGGCCTTGTTTAAGGAGGTCTGTACTGATCTAGATGATCTCACAGAGACTGTGTCAGCATATATAATCTTCTGTGAGGACTTGGTTATTCCACTCAAACAGGTTTCTTTCTTTCCGAACAACAAACCATGGATTTCAAAATCAGTTAAAAACTTAATAAATCAGCGTAACATTTGTTTTTATCAGGGGGACACTACTAAGTATAGAAGAGAGCTACAAAAACAAGTTAAGAAAGAACTTAAGTTTGCCAAGTGTAGCTATAAAGATAGAGTGGAGAACCTGCTTTGTGCTGGTCGCGCCTGCCCTGCATGGGAAGGGGTGAAATCCATGATGGGTATGAAAACCAAAAAATGTCCTATTTCCCATGGCAACATGTCTGACAATGAACTGAATGTTTTTTATAACCATTTTAATACACACAACTTTGCAGTGGAATAATCCCATTTTAAGGCTGTGATAGCGGACCAAAATCCCATCCACATTGAGGAGGGTATGGTCTGGAGACTTTTCCAGGGTGTGAAGGAGAGGAAAAGTCCAGGCTCTGATGGTATCAGTGGCCGCTTACTCAAGAATTGTGCAGACCAGTTGTCTGATATTTTTTGCTATATTTTTAGATGCTCCCTCCATCTCAATAAGGTCCCTTGCTCATGGAAAGATTCCATTATTGTCCCCGTCCCTAAAAACAGAGCTCCAAAGCAGCTGAATGACTACAGGACCGTTGCCCTTATATCCCTTGTTATGAAGTCATTTGAGAAGATAGTTAAGAATGCACTATTATCCACTGTGAAAACCGGCTTGGACCCATTGCAATTCGCCTATAGGCCAGGTAGAGGGGTGGACAATGCCATATGCACTTTACTGAACTTGGTGCTCTCACACCTTGAGGCAGCTAACACCTTTGCATGTCTTGTTTTTATTGATTTTTCCTCTGCTTTTAACTGTATCCAGCCACATATTTTAGCTAATAGGTTAAAGAACGCACATAACATTGACCCTGGTCTTATTTCTTGGTTGATGGATTTTTTAACCGCCAGATCCCAACGTGTCAGGGTCAACGATGTTTTATCTGATGCTCTGCTCTCCTCCACTGGTTCACCGCAGGGTTGTGTTCTCTCCCCCCTTTTATTTGTTTTATACACAAATTCGTGTCAAAGCCAGCACACAGGACAGCATATTTTAACGTTTGCTGACGACTCTGTTATTGTGTCTCTTTTAAAGTCAGATGATCCTGATCATGGCTCAGTGGTGTCTGATTTTATTAACTGGTGTAAGTCATCCTTTTTAGACATAAACGTCAGCAAAACTAAGAAATGATCATTGATTTTAGAAAAAAACAAATATGTCATCTCCCCTGTATATATTAGTGATCAGGTAGTTGAAGTTGTGGAGGAGTATAAATACTTGGGTACCATAATCGACTACAGATTTACTTTTGACAAACGTGGCTACTGTATGCAAGAAAGCTCACCAACGTATGCATTTTTATCATAAACTGAGGAATTTTAACATGGACAGCAGTTTTATGAGAATGTTTTACAGTTGTTTTATTGAATCTGTTCTTTTTCTTTTATCTGCTGGTTTGGGTTGCTGACAGAAAAACAAGAACCATATTTTTAACATTATCAGTCTCTGTAGCAAAATTGCCAATACTCTCCTGAACAATATCTCCACTCTTCATAAAATCAGGTCACTCAAAAAAGCACAGGCAATTTTTAGCTGACCCCAGTCAGCCCCTGTTCTCAGAGTTCTCCCTTTTACCATCCGGACGCAGATTTGTTTTAAAAGGTTGTAGAACCAACAGATTCAAAAACTAATTTTTTACCTGCTGTAACCGTCCTTTTAAACATTTCTTGATGAATGTTTTTATTGTTCTAATTATTTATGGCTGGTTTATGTCTCAATTGTGACTGTATTTATTGTTGGTGCGTGTTTTTTCTGCTGGCTGCAAAATTAATTGCCCTCAGGGGACATTAAAAATACCTTGAACCTTTCACCACCACAGGTAGCTTGAATATTTAAAGTATACCTGCCTTTCCTGTTAATGTAATCTGTGGAATTGGCTGAAGGTTGTTTTATCTCTGTGTGTGTGCGCCATCTACAGCACCTCGACACTGGGGGAGGCCATGCGCTTGCTGAAATCCATGCATAAGCTGTTGGACAGCAGTTTCTGTTGTCGGCAGTCGTATGTACTTAGGACCAAGATGCACAGTAATCACTTTACACACTTGTCTGATTATTATGGAAACCATCGATCTAGAGAGCCCGAATGTATTTGCCGTTTTCCGTATTCTACCCTCATCAGCTAAATAATATAGGGTGCAGGCTACTTTTGTTAATACACTGACTGGGCTCCGCATGACAGTCGTCTGGCCTTCAGTGTAGGGACGCAGTAACTCCGGAAGCGAGAGCAGCGATGACTGCGACATTTGGAAGTTCTCATGCCATTCCTCCGGGAGAACAACTTCATTTGTGAAGTTTAGCCACCAGGCAGCAGTTCGCCCGGGTCGGATCCAAAAGCGGCGGCAATGTTGGTAAGCAGCAAGTCTTTGTCTTGGTGGGAGGAAAAGTGCTTGAAAAACTGCGACCCTCCTCACAGTCCTTCTCCTCTGCTCCTCATAAAGCAGTTGTAGTCCTATTTGCAAATGCAAACAAACCAAAAGTGTTTGCAAATATGTAAAAAGGACGACCACCCATGTTGCATCCATGAGACCATCAAACCAAAATATTGAGCGCCTGACGCAAATATTGTTCTGTGACGCATATCGTGACGTCGGGAAAACCTAAAACTCCGTTTTCCACTATTTACACGCAGGCATGGAAACAGAGTTTTCAAAGATATCCGTTTTCAGCGACTGAAACCTCCGTTTACGTGTAAATGAGAGGTGCAACTGCATAAATAAATATGCGTCTTCATAGATATCCGGCTACGTGTAAACGCACCATGAGAACGCGTGTCGCTTTATAGCTCTGCGGAACACTGGGAGCTGTTTGAGATGTGCTATCCTGGGGTTTAATATTGAAGGCACGTTCATGCTGTCCCTCTTCTTCCTCGTCACCTGCTTCCTCCTTTTCATCACTTTGTTCGCACTGAACCCATTTTATAATGCCAACCAAGAAGTCTTTGTAAAACTGAAATTTTGGTTCGTACCAGTCTGTATGATCGGCCTCTCTTTCATAGTCCTCTTTTATCAATCTCTGTACTGATGCTTGCAAGTTATTAAATTCAACGAAAAATCCCTCAAATAACTTAATTTGTTTCTCAACAGTTTCTTTATCTTGGCTGGATTCAATAAGGCTGTTGATTTTGTTACGTTTATGTGTTAGAACACCAAGCTTCCCTCTGCGTGTTGCAATTAACTTAAACAGTTGTCATTCATTTGAGAAATCCTGGTCTTCAGTCTCTTCCTCAGTCATATTGAAATTTAACTCAAAAGCTTTTGTGTTTAAAGTTCGTTACTAACTTAAAAAGGTTGAACACAGCGCAGTAGGAAAGGCGAAAGGCAGTGTGCGCACAGGCCGGTTCAGTTTGTAAAGTGCATGCGGCGGCCCGTTCAGCAGTTCAGCCTTATTCTCACCAACCAGAAAAGTCAGTCAATCCTACAAGCACGTAAATCCACATCCACGAACTCCCGACAAGTAATCCACAAGCTTACGACAACGCAACTTCCAATCTTCCAAAACCGTGTGCCTGCTGGTGTCTCCAAGCTTCTAAACTTTCCATACACCCTTGAGCACTCACGCGCGCTCCGCTAATTAGCACAGGTGAACCAATTAACCCTTTCATGTACCGGGCTCCACTTAAGGCCAAGGCCAACATCTCATATCATCTTGAGCCGCTTTATCCTGTTCTACAGGGTCGCAGGCAAGCTGGAGCCTATATTGCAACAGAAGGCTTGGTTCGTCTTAGAAATGGTCAATGCACGACATAGGGGATGGCGTATGAATCCCCAAGAACGTCACAAGAAACTAAATTGCTATAAAGCATAATTTTTTGACACTGAATTTTCCTGATTCAGGGATTATTCTTTTGAGTACAAATTCCAACTCTGGACCCACCAGAGAGAGGGAGAGAGAGAGAGGGGCAGGCAGGCATCCATCTATCTAAATTGTATCCGTCATTGGTCAAGGGGTTGGCTTGGGAAACAGAGAATTTTGAGGTCAAAAATCGCAATCATTGCTGATCAGTGGTGAAGGTTTTGGGTTAAGAAGCAGAACATTTAGAGTTTAAGAACGCAATTATGGCTAGTTAAGTCATGCGTCAAGAATTAGAAGGTTTTGAGGTTAAAACAGCAATCATTGCTAGTAAAGGGGTCAAAGTATTGTATACAGAATTAGAAGGCTCTGAGTGTAAGCAGACAATTAAGCCTAGTGGGGGTATCCAGTCAATCAGACTTGTTTTAAGGGCTATTCCCCACAACCCCCGAACCTAACCACAACCTCTACACCTAAACTTGACTGTGATCTCAGTACCTAACCCCAACCCCGAACCTCTCAACCCTTAAACCTAATCTCAACCACTAAAATCAAATCTTGGATCTAGACCTTCCCCTCATCCCGTTCCCGAACCCTGGTTGAGGACCAGCAGACTGATCACCAACCCCTTCGACCAACATCCAGATTAAGGTACAGAAAGATTGTTTGCTCGGGGGTGTGGTGTCTGGGCTGTGGGGGATGAGAGAGTAGATGGACTTTGGACAGGCCTGTGCAGAACGCAGGCTCCAGCTTTTGCTGGGGCAATGGAAAACTTTCACCCTAACCTAATCCTAACCAGAGGTAGCCTATTTTGGGGAGTGGGCCAAAGATAGCACTTTCTGGAACACCAAACTTTACTTTAGCATGCATACGAAAGTCACCATTTACATATACAAACTGACAATGATCAGTTAAATAAGACCTGAGCCAGCAGAGGACCATTCCTTTATCTCCAATGACATTTTCTTGTCTATCCAGCAGAATGGAATGATCAGTGGTGTCAAAAGCTGCACTAAGGTTAAGCAGCACAAGCAAGGAGACACACCCCTGATCAGGAGCCATTAGTTGGTCATTTACTACTTTAACCAGTGCTGTGGCTCTGCTATGATGAGATCTAAATCCTGATTGATACCTTTTATGGATGTTATTCCCATGTAGATATGAGCATAACTGTTATGCCACAGTTTTTTCTAGGATTTTGGAGATAAAAGGGAGGTTTGATATTGGCCTATAATGGGACAGCTGACAAGGGTTGAGGTTAGGTTCTTTAATCAAGAGTCTGACAACTGCTAGGTAAAAGGATTTAGGTACATAACCATTGCTAAAAGAATAACTGATTGTTTTTCAAAGAAGTTTGTTTGCTTCTGCTGTTATTTGTTTAAAGAATCATATAGGTAAGGGGTGAAAAAAATCCCCACAAGTACACAAGTTGAAGATTTTGATTGAATAAGTGAAATTAGTTCGGTCTCTTTAAGGAGTGTAAAACACAAATCATTGCTCATAGTCATAGTGTTGGATACTTATCAAATTGTCTAGTTTCAAATTAATAGTTTGATATTTTTGCCTGATATTTTCAATTTTGCCACTGAAAACAACTTCATTAAGCCACCACTACTACATATTGAAGGTTTGCATGTTTCTGTGGTGGTCTTATTCCTAGTTAATTTTGCTAAAGTATTCCATAAAAATTTAAGATTATTTTTGTTATCTTCTATTATGGTGGAGAGAAACATTGAACAAACAACATGAGAAGCTTGTCTCTGGAGTTCCAGTGGCTCTCATTCCATGCTAATTGGAATACTATCAATTTTGTTTGACACCATTTTCTAATTTTACATGTGTTTTGTATGTTTTAAGGTGCATGTATGATTGTTATACCAAGGTGCTCGTTTTTTTCCTCCTGAATTATTTTCTTTTAAGTGGAGCTACATTATCTAAAGTAAAGCAGAATGTTGACTCGAAGCATTCAGTTCTCTGATCAAGTTCTGTGAGGTCTAATGGGGATCCAATCATAGTTGATAACTCTGGGAAACTACTGATAAAACTTTATGCAGTAGTTGCTGTGAATGTACTTTTGATGTGATGGTGTGCAGGGTGCATATATTATTGTTAAGACATTTCAAAAAAGATGAGGTAATGGTCCGAGGGAGCATCAGACTGTGGAAGTATGACTATATTTAATACAAATGCAAGTGCTAGATCGAGAGTGTGACCACTAGGAATCATATAAAAACCTGAACAAAAATAGGGTTAGGTCCTGTGACATTCTGATTCACCCCAACTGAATCTAGAATGGACACAGATGCTGTTCTCAGAGTCTTCCAGGTGATCAAAACAATATCTCTAACAATTAATTTGTTGTCTAAAGATACAACCAGGTTTGAGAAATTCCGCAAATTCAGAAACAACTTCAGAATTTAAACCACGGGTCTGTAAATAATTAGTTGAATCAACTGCGTAGATTTTTTTTTTAAGCTACATACATTAAGATAAAGAACTTCAAGCATACTGAATTTTTGTTCAGGTTTTTGTACAATTCCTAGATTATTATAAACAACTTTGATGTCTTCTCCTCAACCAGTCAGACGAGGTGGATGCATATGGTTGGACAAGCTTCATTTAAGTGCTCTGTACTCATTTGGTTTGATCAACATTTCCATTAAACATTAAAATCCTGATCAGTAATAATTCCATGAACAATTAGTCTCATGCTGCAGTACTACACTGATGAGTGTTACAGTTAAATCATTATTTGTATGGTGGTAATTAATGACTACTTAAGAGCAAAAGAAAACATTAACGGTCTCATTTTAAACATCACTATAAGGTTACAGATTTTAAATCAGTCATAGAATACTGGTCTACAGCCAAAATGTTTCTGAAATAAATATAGTCAAACTTTACTAACTCTGGATAGCTGAGAACGAAAATGAAACTTAAAATTGTTCATTGGCTCGTTTCCAAGATTGGCTCTATGAATAAATCTATGAGTGGGTTTGGATAGTACTTACTTTTTTGGCAAAACAATGAATGATGCAATCTGAAGCCGGTATTGCATCATACATGACATTAGGTTATTCCTAAAAGTCACTGATGATGCAATCATAAGTCAACTGACATCACTCTGCTGAACAAACTGGTCTTATATCAGCTCAAAAAAAAAAAATCATACAGTGCTATGCACTCGAGATCAAGTCTTTGCTTGACAAGAGATGCTCCGTTTCATGAATACAAGAGACAAGCTGCCAATAAATAAATAAATAAAAACCCACTGCGTACACACAGAATAAGGACGAAACCTATTCAGTACTTATACATAATTGGTTTTTGCAATTTGGTTCATAATACATTTTATTTATATAAACTTTTTGCTGATTTTCTAGTGTAACAAAGAGAACAGGTGAAATATCATGTAAACTGACCATAAACACATGAAGAGACCTAGTTTTACAATTTATATTTAAAACATTATGATCTACACAATGTACATAAGTATAAAATTTAAAATCTTAAATATCTTGGAAGCCATAGCCAATCAGCTGATTAACTGTCACTTCTAATTCAACACACCAAATTTCATAATAGCCAATTTCATCTCTGAAGCAGACAACTTCTGAAAAATTGTTGACCAGTGTAACATGAACAATAAAGTTCAAAGTACAGGTCATTTTCAGTTAAAACTGTAACAACCATATTTAATTTAACAACTTTAAATCATGCAGTGTCTCTGAGTTAGTGCACTTGAAGGTCTTAAATGTAACTAAACAAGCAAACATCTTCCCACACTGTGAGCAGTGATACGGCTTCTATCCTGTGTGAATGCGCTGGTGTTGTTGGAGATGACTCTGACGAGTAAAACTCTTCCCACACTGTGAGCAGTGATACGGCTTCTCTCCTGTGTGAATGCGCTGGTGTATTTGGAGAGTACTCTGCTGAGTAAAACTCTTTCCACACTGTGAGCAGTGATACGGCTTCTCTCCTGTGTGAATGCGCTGGTGTAGTCGGAGATGACTCTGACGAGTAAAACTCTTTCCACACTGTGAGCAGTGATACGGCTTCTCTCCTGTGTGAATGCGCTGGTGTGTTTGGAAGTGACTCTGACAAGTAAAACTCTTCCCACACTGTGAGCAGTGATACGGCTTCTCTCCTGTGTGAATGCGCTGGTGTATTTGGAGAGTACTCTGCTGAGTAAAACTCTTTCCACACTGTGAGCAGTGATACGGCTTCTCTCCTGTGTGAATGCGCTGGTGTAGTCGGAGATGACTCTGACGAGTAAAACTCTTTCCACACTGTGAGCAGTGATACGGCTTCTCTCCTGTGTGAATGCGCTGGTGTGTTTGGAGATGACTCTGATGAGTAAAACTCTTTCCACACTGTGAGCAGTGATACGGCTTCTCTCCTGTGTGAATGCGCTGGTGTTGTTGGAGAGCACTCTGATGAGTAAAACTCTTCCCACACTGTGAGCAGTGATACGGCTTCTCTCCTGTGTGAATGCGCTGGTGTCGTTGGAGATCACTCTGACTAGTAAAACTCTTCCCACACTGTGAGCAGTGATACGGCTTCTCTCCTGTGTGAATGCGCTGGTGTATTTGGAGAGCACTCTGCTGAGTAAAACTTTTCCCACACTGTGAGCAGTGATACGGCTTCTCTCCTGTGTGAATGCGCTGGTGTTGTTGGAGATGACTCTGACGAGTAAAACTCTTCCCACACTGTGAGCAGTGATACGGCTTCTCTCCTGTGTGAATGCGCTGGTGTATTTGGAGAGTACTCTGCTGAGTAAAACTCTTTCCACACTGTGAGCAGTGATACGGCTTCTCTCCTGTGTGAATGCGCTGGTGTAGTCGGAGATGACTCTGACGAGTAAAACTCTTTCCACACTGTGAGCAGTGATACGGCTTCTCTCCTGTGTGAAAGCGCTGTTGTGTTTTGAGAGCACTCTGGTAAGTAAAATTCCTACCACACTGTGAGCAGTGATGTGGATCTCCTCCTGTGTGAATGCGCTGGTGTGTCTTGAGTGCATTCTGATAACTAAAACTCTTTCCACAATCTGAGCAGTGGTGAATTTCCTTCTGTATATCATTATGGGAAGTATCAGAATGGATAATATCAGTTGATGTTGGTTGACGACTGGAGCATTTGGAGGGGATCTGAAGCTTATATTTAATCTCTCCTGATTCTCGCAGTCTCATGTACTCTTCATAGTGGCATCTCTGGATATGCTTGTCGAGGTAAATTGGAGATGCATCGGAACGAGGGCATGTGGAGCATGAAAAGACTTGCAGCAGAGCATTCTTTACTTCTGGAGAAATGAAAGGACAAAAATAAATTGAACATGAAATGCAACAAGATTATAAAATATAACAACACTAACCCAATGTAAGGAGTGCTTTTATTAAAACTTAATCAAGATTCTACATGAATTAAGACTGAGACAAAAACAAAAGGTTGCGGACTAAGATATAGCAGCTTCTAGCTTGGAATACTGGGAGATTCAATAAGGTCCTGGAACAGCAGCTATGCACAGCATTGGCCATAGCCCTATGGGTCTGAGCGACCAAAGGGGAGTTGTTGGCTCCTGTTGGACATCATGTCAAGTCTAGGTAATGGCAAGCCTAGCCTTATTTACATTTCATCCAGGATTGAGAAGGAAACTCAGCCCTCACATTCAAGGTTCTGAAAGATCCAAAAATGGGCCTTATTTATCAAACTGGATATGGATAGATTTATTTGCAAATAGTTTTTTCTAGTAGCATTTACACAAGCAAATATGTATTTTCTATCTGGATTTTTTATATGGATTAGGTTGTCAAGTTTAAAACACTTATTAATTTCAATTACACACTAATTTCATGAAATTAAGTTTTGTGGGATTTTGTGAAGCCCAGTTGATTCATATTAATGTAATTGATGAAAGCAAGCCAACATCCATAAATTAAGACACATAACAATAGTCATTTAATTTAAATGTAGGTGTATAAAAAAAAAAAAAGGGACACTGCATCGGTTCAGATGGCATTCAAGTAGGTCTGCAGCAATAGGAATTTCCTGACTGCAGTATTTGAAGAATGCCATGGTGTGATTTGTAGTAATGAAGCAACCAAACCTCCATGTGTTTGTTTGTTAATTCATCAGACGCTATTTGTTCCTTAACATGTTGAAGTTCTTCAGCTGCAAGAGTTTAAAGTGCATATCCTGGACCAATTTATTTATTTATTTTTTAATATATGAAAAGTATGTTCCTTTACACACTCATCCAGAAGGGTAATTTTGCACAAGACCATCCGTCGACAGCAGAAAAAAATAAAATAACAAAACGCGTCTGGAAAAATCCCAAGGGAGTCTGGAGCCAGATTCGTGACATCACCTGCGGAAGCGCCAGCAGGCTGCAAGAGCTTGCACGGTTTCAGTGCACAGCCTGTGTAGACCAAGCACTCCCATTTCTCTCTCATTGTCCAGTCTTTTGGGAAACGATGAGTACTAATCCCATCATGATTGGTGTTGCTACACCCTCCTACGATACATCTGTTAACCATTTTAATAATTACGTGATAACGTTGAAGAAATTTGCAGAAAACCACCAGGTCGTTTTCTCATAAACAAACCAGCGCTGACGTAGGATTCAGAGGGAAGCGTTCCGCACGCGACGTCACGAAAATCAGTGTTTGCCGGGAAATTCAAATGCCAAGTTTTTCCAGAGGCGGACCAATTCGCCTCAAATGGCTTGATTTCAACCGAATTTTTCTGGTATTGCGCAAGGTAAAAAAATTGCACAATGTTACAGATATTTGACCAAAGTTTAATATAAAATAGGAGAATTACATTGATCTTGCTCCTGAATTTACTCGTGATATGCACTTTAAGGAGCTAAAATTTAACATAAAAAGATAAGTTCTCCATGGTATGACTCTTGTGGAATTATTGAATTCCATAAAAATACTAAAATTGTTATTGCTTGTTAAATTGCTTGATAATATAACCATCACATATGCTCCTGAAATAAAGCAAATGTGTTGCAATTGATTTTTATAATGGTTGATGGGTTTGACTGACATCTGCATTATCCAATTAACAACTTCTCTTGGTTCAGACACACTGCACGTGGGTGTCCAACTAACTTCTTTCCAGCCAGCTGGTTATATTGCACTGAAGGTATTATAATGCCGCACCCCCTCCCCAGTGTTTCTGTAATATGGGGAGGCCTGACATTATCCTATATTATGTGTTTGCTGTGAACGGGCATTCCCCCCCGATTTCTCCCCAGTTTTCTCCCTAATTTAGCCATGGCCAATTCCCACCCATCAGACTCCTCTCCAGTATCACATAACAGCTACCAACCAGGGAGGGCTATCATGTGCTTCCTCCAAGACAAGAAACACCAGTTGACCACGTTTTACTCATACAATGTCAGGGGGCTGCAAAGCACACTTGGACGAAAGCCCAATCCACTTACTTCCTATTAAATGTGCTCTCACACACCCATGACTGGCCAGTGTAACTGACAGGGCAGAGAAGAGAGAGCATGCCATCTCTCCCTCCCAGAGAGCCCAGACAATTTTGCTCTCTTGAGCTCCCAACCACAGATGATTGTGGTGTCATCAGGATTTGAAAGTGGCAATATCTGGATGATGGGGAAGATGACAGGGACAACACTTTTCTGCTGTGCCACTCGGGATCCACAGGGCATGCATTTTATGCTACTTCTGGTTAAACTGGGCATGATGAATAAAACTACAACAATATCTTGTGGTTTACTATATACAGTGGTGCTTGAAAGTTTGTGAACCTTTTAGAATTTTCTATATTTCTGCATAAATATGACCTAAAACATCATCAGATTTTCACACAAGTCCTAAAAGTAGATAAAGAGAACCCAGTTAAACAAATGAGACAAAAATATTATACTTGGTCATTTATTTATTGAGGAAAGTGATCCAATATTACATATCTGTGAGTGGCAAAAGTATGTGAACCTCTAGGATTAGCAGTTAATTTGAAGGTGAAATTAGAGTCAGGTGTTTTCAATCAATGGGATGACAATCAGGTGTGAGTGGGCACCCTGTTTTATTTAAAAAACAGGGATATATTAAAGGCTGACCTTCACAACACATGTTTGTGGAAGTGCTCATCAGGCTGGAAAAGGTTACAAAACCGTCTCTAAAGAGTTTGGACTCCACCAATCCACAGTCAGACAGATTGTGTACAAGTAGAGGAAATTCAAGACCGTTGTTACCCTCCCCAGGAGTGGTCAACCAACAGAGATCACTCCAAGAGCAAGGCGTGTAATAGTCGGCGAAGTCACAAAGGACCCCAGAGTAACTTCTAAGCAACTGAAGGCCTCTCTCACATCGGCTAATGTTACTGTTCATGAGTCCACCATCAGGAGAACAACAATGGTGTGCATGATAGGGCTGCAAGGAGAAAGCCACTGCTCTCCAAAAAGATCATTGCTGCTCGTCTGCAGTTTGCTAAAGATCATGTGGACAAGCCAGAAAGCTATTGGAAAAATGTTTTGTGATGGATGAGACCAAAATAGAACTTTTTGGTTTAAATGAGAAGCGTTATGTTTGGAGAAAGGAAAACACTGCATTCCAGCATAAGAACCTTATCCCATCTGTGAAACATGGTGGTGGTACTATCATGGTTTGGGCCTGTTTTGATGCATCTGGGCCAGGACAGCTTGCCATCATTGATGGAACAATGAATTCTGAATTATACCAGTGAATTCTAAAGGAAAATGTCAGGACATCTGTCCATGAACTTAATCTCAAGAGAAGGTGGGTCATGCAGCAAGACAATGACCCTAAGCACACAAGTTGTTCTACCAAAGAATGGTTAAAGAAGAATAAAATTAATGTTTTGGAATGGCCAAGTCAAAGTCCTGACCTTAATCCAATCAAAATGTTGTGGAAGGACCTGAAGCGAGCAGTTCATGTTAGGAAACCCACCAACATCCCAGAGTTGAAGCTGTTCTGTATGGAGCAATGGGCTAAAATTTCTCCAAGCCAATGTGCAGGACTGATCAACAGTTACCGGAAACGTTTAGTTACAGTTATTGCTGCACAAGGGGGTCACACCAGATACTGAAAGTAAAGGTTCACATATTTTTGCCACTCACAGATATGTAATATTGGATAATTTTCCTCAATAAATAAATGACCAAGTATAATATTTTTGTCTCATTTGTTTAACTGAGTTCTCTTTATCTACTTTTAGGACTTGGGTGAAAATCTGATGATGTTTTAGGTCATATTTATGCAGAAATATAGAAAATTCTAAAGGGTTCACAAACTTTCAAGCACCACTGTAGTCAGTTTCGCAATAGCAAGATATGCAGTGGGCGGACTTCACGTATCTCAAAGGAAGCTGATAGCCTTCACCCTCTCTGGTTGGTCACGGTCATATGATCGAGAAGACCTACCTGGTTGGTGGAACAGGCCAAAATGAGTTCTCTGGGGAATGCTCTAGTTATTGCAGCCTGCATTGTACAACAGCTTTCATCCCAGAAACACTGCTAGGCTCAGAAACGTCACGAAATGATGCAGAAAATAACCTCTATAACCTCTTAGACAAAAGTAACACCTTGCTGTCTGGTTGTTCCTGTAGGTGCAGGACTGAGTTCTTTGGTGTACTCCTCTTCATACCACACCAAGAGCTCCTGTCCTGGGTTAATGGATCGACAGCAACGATACAGAATTCCCCCTTGATACTCAAATGCCACAAGATTCTGTTCTTCTTCATTACGGGCACAATTCACATACCTAAAAAAGAGTGAGGCAATGTTTCAGAAAAAGGTAAAAATCAGATCAGAGTTACAGACTTGGAGAAAGCATGGCGGAGATATCAATGACATGAAGATAAAGTTCTTCCAACAAATGAGGATCTGTAAAATCAAATCACTAAAAAGACCCAACAGCTGGTGTACTGCTCACCTCATCCAATTCACATGCGTCTCTCTTTTGGCATCGATGTATTCTTCACACTGCATGCTCCTGTATACCTGTAGAAAAATACCACATTTACTTTTTTTTTTTACAAGAAATCAATACAGTGGGGCAAAAAAGTATTTAGTCAGCCACCAATTGTGCAAGTTCTCCCACTTAAAAAGATGAGAGTGGCCTGTAATTTTCATCATAGGTACACTTAACTATGAGAGACAGAATGGGGGGAAATAATCCAGGAAATCACATTGTAGGATTTTTAATGAATTAATTGGTAAATTCCTCGGTAAAATAAGCATTCGGTCACCTACAAACTGTTAGGATTTTGCTGGGATTCAAACCTGGTTCGCTCGTGTGATAATCCAGCAAACCCCCACTAGGCCACCAGGGGAATGACTCAAGTGCAGAGGCGTGAGGCAGAAGTAGAAAGGTATCAAAAACAGTTTATTTACACTATGTACAATCTAAAGGAAAAAAGAATAATCCAAAGCTCAGAAGATAAACCAAAAATAAAAATATCCAAAAGGTACAAAGTCCAAAATCCAAATAAGAAAAAAGGCAAAAACTCAAACGCTCAGAAGATCAAAAAGGTCAAAAACAAAATCCACAAAGTCCAAAAAGAAAGAAGCAAAAACCAAGAATACAAAAGACACAGGCAAGGTACATGGGACAGAGGGAACTAGCACTAACAGCATAGCATAGGAAAAAGACTCCGTGACAAGGGAACAAACAGAGGGGTATTTATACAGAAACTAATTAAGGACAGGGCGGGGCAGGAAACAGGCAATAAGACAAAAACAAAACACAGAACACAGTGGTGACCTCTAGAGGCCCAAAACAAACATGACCAGAAAAGGAAAAAACAGTGGCCTCTAGAGGCCAAAACAGTCCCAGTCCTAACAGGACCCCCCCCCCCCCCCCCCAGGAGTGTCTCCTGACGTTCCCAGGACGATCAGGATGGGCTGAATGGAAGTCCCGACAAAGTTCTTTATCGAGGACGTCCCGAGCTGGGACCCAGCAGCGCTCCTCAGGGTCATAGCCCTCCCAGTCCACAAGATATTGGAGGCCCCCGCGAACCCGGCGGGAGTCCAACAGGCGGTGCACGGTGAACACAGTCTGACCCTGGAAGATGCGGGGTGGCGGGGGGTTCCTAGGGGCAGGGGCATACGTGGACGTCAGTACGGGCCGCAACAGGGAAACATGGAATGTGGGGTTGATCCTTAGCATACGTGGTAACTGGAGCCGGTAGGAGACAGGGTTAACTCTGCGTACAACCTTGAAGGGGCCAATGTAGCGAGGAGCAAGCTTGCGGTTCTCCACCCGCAGCAGAAGGTCCTTGGTGGACAGCCAAACCCGCTGCCCAGGGCGGAAAGTGTGGGCAGGTCTCCTATGGCGGTTGGCCTGAGTCTGGTTGGTACTGAAGGTCTGGATGAGTGTCTTCCTGACCTTGCTCCAGGTCTTGCGACACCGTCTCACGTAATGGTTGACCGAGGGCACCCCAGCGTCCTCCTCCTGGTCCGGGAACAGAGGTGGCTGGAACCCGAATTGGCACTGGAACGGCGACAGCTTGGTGGCCGATGACTGCAGGGTGTTGTGGGTGTACTCTGCCCATGGCAGCCAGGTGCTCCATGATGTCGGGTTATCCATAGCCAGGCCTCGCAGGGTGGTTTCCAGGTCCTGGTTGAGCCTCTCCGTCTGGCCGTTGGACTGGGGGTGGAACCCAGAGGAGAGGCTGGCAGTGGCCCCAATGCTCTTGCAGAAGCTGTGCCATACTCGGGAGGAGAACTGGGGCCCCCAGTCAGAGACGATGTCCTGAGGGAGACCAAAAACTCGGAAGAGATGAGTGAACAACAATTTAGCAGTGTCAAGGGCAGAGGGGAGTTTGCACAGTGGAATAAAGTGGCAGGCCTTGGAGAATCTGTCCACTATGACCAATATGACAGTGTTACCTTGAGACTCAGGGAGACCCATGATGAAGTCGACCGCCACGTGGGACCAGGGACGCCGGGGAATAGGCAGAGGATGCAGGAGACCCTGGGGACGCTGTCGCGGGTTCATGGTTCTGGTGCAGACCTCACAGGACAGGACGAATGACCTCACTTCCTTCTCCATGTTAGGCCACCAGAAGCGTCTTTTCAAGAAGTCCATGGTCCTCCGAGCTCCCGGGTGGGCGGTGAGAGGGGAAGAGTGACCCCACTGGAGAACCTTGGCCCGGACTTGACGAGGGACATACAGGAGGCCCGGTGGCCCCGTCCCAGGATCAGGGTCCCGGCGTTGAGCTTGATGAATGGTCTCCTCAATACCCCAGCGGACAGGAGCCACAATCCGGGATATAGGGATGATAGGCCCGACTTCACTCTCCCTGTTAGTGTCCGAGAACAGCCTGGACAGTGCGTCAGGTTTGGTGTTCTTGGAGCCGGGGCGGTACGATAGGGTGAAGTCAAACCGACTGAAAAACAGGGCCCACCTAGCCTGTCGTGGGTTCAGTCTCTTGGCTTGCTGGAGGTACTCCAGGTTCTTGTGGTCCGTCCAAACCAGGAATGGATGTTGCGCTCCCTCCAGCCAGTGCCTCCACTCCTCAAGGGTCAGTTTGACCGCTAGCAGTTCTCGATCCCCCACATCGTACCGGGACTCCGCAGGACTCAGGCGGTGGGAGAAGTAAGCACAGGGGTGCAGCTTTCCTTCCGAACATTGAGAGAGCACTGCACCGACACCACTGTCTGAGGTGTCCACCTCCACGATGAATGGTTGGGAGGTGTCTGGGAGGACCAGAATGGGTGCCGTGCAGAAGCAGTGCTTGAGGTCTTTGAACGCCTTTTCCGCCTGAGGAGACCAGACATAAGATCCACCTGTCCCTTTGGTGAGGTCCGACATGGGTGCTGCTACAGAACTAAAGTTCCTGATGAATTTGCGGTAGAAGTTAGCAAATCCTAAGAACCGCTGAACCTCTTTGACGGACTTGGGAGTGGGCCAGTCCCGGATGGCCAGGGTCTTGGCTGGGTCCATTTGGAGTTGGCCTGTCCGTACAATAAAACCCAGAAAGAAGACCTCAGGAACATGAAATTCGCATTTCTGGGCCTTGGCGAACAGATTGTTCTGTAGCAGCCTCTGGAGAAACTGGCGGACATGGTGGCGGTGCTCCTGCACGGTCTTGGAAAAGATAAGGATGTCGTCGAGGTAGACAAAAACGTACAGGTTAATCATGTCCCTCAAGACGTCGTTGATTAGGGCCTGAAAAACAGCTGGTGCATTGGTGAGTCCGAAGGGCATCACCTGGTATTCGTAGTGCCCAGACGGGGTGTTGAAGGCAGTCTTCCACTCGTCTCCCTGTCGGATACGGATGAGGTGGTATGCGTTCCATAGGTCCAACTTGGTGAAGACGGTGGCACCTTGGAGCAGGTCGAATGCTGTGGACATCAGCGGAAGGGGATATCGGTTGCGCACAGTGATCTTGTTCAGGCCCCTGTAGTCAATACATGGTCGGAGCCCCCCCATCCTTCGTGCCGACAAAGAAGAAGCCGGCACCAGCGGGTGAGGTGGAGGGTCGAATGAACCCAGAGACCAGGGCGTCTTTGAGGTATTCCTCCATGGCCTTGCGTTCTGGCTGAGAGAGGGAAAACAGTCTGCCACGAGGAGGGGTAGTCCCAGGGAGCAAGTCGATGGCACAGTCGTAGGCATGCTGCGGAGGAAGAAGGAAGGCGGCCCTGCTCTTGCTGAAAACTTCCTTAAGATCCCAGTACTCTGTGGGAACTTGAGATAACTCGGTGAGATCAGGAGGCTCGGCAGGAGACACAGGAGAGCTAGAGAGCAGACAAGAGGCATAGCAAGCAGGACCCCACTCCACAACCTGGCTAGTGACCCAGTCTATACGAGGGTTATGGCGGGTAAGCCAAGGGAGACCTAGAATAACTGGGAACTCAGGTGAAGGAATCAAGTGCAGGGATATTTCTTCCTTGTGACCTTGAGACTGGAGGAAGACTGGAGAAGTTACTTGGGTGACTCTTCCATCACCTAAGGCTTGGCCATCCAGGGCAGACACAGACAGTGGGACTTCAAGAGGTGCAGTCGGGACATTGATACTTTGGGCGAAGTGAATATCCATAAAGTTTCCAGCCGCCCCCGAGTCTAACAAAGCTTGACAAGAGTGGACGGACTCACCCCAGGAGATGGAGACCGGGATGTAGATTCCTTGGCCAGGGAGTCCGGGAGAGAGGGTAGGCCCCGTCACAACCCTCCCTCGGCTGGACGGGGCGGTCCTTTTCCTGAGAGTTCGGGACATGATGCTCGGAAGTGACCAGGCTTGCCACAGTAGATGCAGCACTTGTCCCTCCTTCTGCGCTCCCTCTCAGATGAGGAGAGGCGAGTACAGCCCACTTGCATGGGTTCTGGACAGTCACTGGAGGAGGTAGACGGTTTCCAGGTAGAGGCAGGGAGGCCGGGGAGGCTCAGGACTTGGCGGCGTTCTCTCATCCTGTTGTCCAGATGAGTAGAATGTGAGATCAGTGTTTCGAGGTCACTTGGGCATCCGATAGAAGCCAGATCGCCTTTGATGGGGTCAGACAGACCATGGTGGAAGGCTGACACCAGGGCAGTCTCGTTCCATCCACTTACTGCTGCACGCGTCTGGAACGAGATGGCACAGTCTGCGACGCTTCCCCCTTGCTGGATGGACATGAGCTTTCTGGCTGCGTCTTTACTGATGTCTGCTTGATCGAAGACACGCAGCATCTCCTCAGTAAACAGCTGGAAATCAGAGCACTCAGGTCCCTGTCTCTGCCAGATAGCAGTAGCCCAGGCTCGCACCTTACCAGCTAACAAGGTTATCACAAAGGCAATCTTGCAGCGATCTGTAGTGTAGGTGGTAGGCTGAAGCTCAAAGGTGAGTTGACACTGGCTAAGGAACTCTCGACACTCACTGTCATACCTCTGTGGTGCAGGAAGGCTGGGTTTGCGAGGTGAAGAAGGCAGCATGGCAGGAGGCACTGGAGCAGGAGCGGATGGTGGAGCAGGAGGAGGAGATGGGGGCAGAGAAGTCAGCTGTGCCAGGGTTCTCCCAATCTGCTGAAGCATTATCTCGTGGTGAGCAAGGGTCTCACGTTGGCTTGCGAGAGTCCGTCCATGGTGGATCCGAGGCATGTTAACGCAGCCATCATTCCCTGAAGGCTGGCCGGGTAGACAGATGAAGAAGCCTCTGCTGAGTCGGTCATGACAGAGTCTTTCTGTTAGGGTTTTGCTGGGATTCGAACCTGGTTCGCTGGTGTGATAATCCAGCAAACCCCCACTAGGCCACCAGGGGAATGACTCAAGTGCAGAGGCGTGAGGCGGAAGTAGAAAGGTATCAAAAACAGTTTATTTACACTATGTACAATCTAAAGGAAAAAACAAAAAGAATAATCCAAAGCTCAGAAGATAAACCAAAAATAAAAATATCCAAAAGGTACAAAGTCCAAAATCCAAATAAGAAAAAAGGCAAAAACTCAAACGCTCAGAAGATCAAAAAGGTCAAAAACAAAATCCACAAAGTCCAAAAAGAAAGAAGCAAAACCCAAGAATACCAAGACACAGGCAAGGTACATGGGACAGAGGGAACTAGCACTAACAGCATAACATAGGAAAAAGACTCCGTGACAAGGGAACAAACAGAGGGGTATTTATACACAAACTAATTAAGGACAGGGCGGGGCAGGAAACAAGCAAAAGACAAAAACAAAACACAGAACACAGTGGTGACCTCTAGAGGCCCAAAACAAACATGACCAGAAAAGGAAAAAACAGTGGCCTCTAGAGGCCAAAACAGTCCCAGTCCTAACACAAACAAGCAAGATTTCTGGCTCTCACAGACCTGTAACTTCTTTAAGAGGCTCCTCTGTCCTCCACTTGTTACCTGTATTAATGGCACCTGTTTGAACTCGTTATCAGTATAAAAGACACCTGTCCACAACCTCAAACAGTCACACTCCAAACTCCACTATGGCCAAGACCAAAGAGCTGTCAAAGGACACCAGAAACAAAATTGTAGACCTGCACCAGGCTGGGAAGACTGAATCTGCAATAGGTAAGCAGCTTGGTGTGAAGAAAATCAACTGTGGGAGCAATTATTAGAAAATGGAAGACATACAAGACCACTGATAATCTCCCTCGATCTGGGGCTCCACACAAGATCTCACCCCGTGGGCTCAAAATGATCACAAGAACGGTGAGCAAAAATCCCAGAACCACACAGGGGGACCTAGTGAATGACCTGCAGAGAGCTGGGACCAAAGTAACAAAGGCTACCATCAGTAACACTACGCCGTCAGGGACTCAAATCCTGCAGTGCCAGACGTGTCCCCCTGCTTAAGCCAGTACATATCCAGGCCCGTCTGAAGTTTGCTAGAGAGCATTTGGATGATCCAGAAGAGGATTGGGAGAATGTCATATGGTCAGATGAAACCAAAATAGAACTTTTTGGTAAAAACTCAACTTGTTGTGTTTGGAGGAGAAAGAATGCTGAGTTGCATCCAAAGAACACCATACCTACTGTGAAGCATGGGGGTGGAAACATCATGCTTTGGGGCTGTTTTTCTGCAAAGGGACCAGGACGACTGATCCGTGTAAAGGAAAGAATGAATGGGGCCATGTATCGTGAGATTTTGAGTGAAAGCCTCCTTCCATCAGCAAGGGCATTGAAGATGAAACGTGGCTGGGTCTTTCAGCATGATAATGATCCCAAACACACCGCCCGGGCAATGAAGGAGTGGCTTCGTAAGAAGCATTTCAAGGTCCTGGAGTGGCCTAGCCATTCTCCAGATCTCAACCCCATAGAAAATCTTTGGAGGGAGCTGAAAGTCCGTGTTGCCCAGCGACAGCCCCAAAACATCACTGCTCTAGAGGAGATCTGCATGGAGGAATGGGCCAAAATACCAGCAACAGTGTGTGAAAACCTTGTGAAGACTTACAGAAAACGTTTGACCTCTGTCATTGCCAACAAAGAGTATATAACAAAGTATTGAGATGAACTTTTGTTATTGACCAAATACTTATTTTCCACCATAATTTGCAAATAAATTCTTTAAAAATCAGACAAATGTGATTTTCTGGATTTTTTTCCCCTCATTTTGTCTCTCATAGTTGCGGTATACCTATGATAAATTACAGGCCTCTCTCATCTTCTTAAGTGGGAGAACTTGCACAATTGGTGACTGATTAAATATTTTTTTGCCCCACTGTATATGGCTTTAAATGAGGTTTACAGAAACAAGAACAATGGCTCATGCCAATATTTTTAAGCCTCATGAAGGCTGAATTAAACGTTTTCGACTGTATCGTAAGATTCACAAAACAGCTGACAAGCTCTGAGATGAATTTAGTAACTATAGGAAAATGCAGGCAAGGCTTTATCAGAATTTAGGCAAAGGAAAGGTTTCTCATAAAAGGCTTTATTTCTGACATGGCAAAGCTGTGCTGTGAATCAGACCTCTCTGATAAATATCTGTCCCTTGTGTTTTGGTCTCTAAACAGACAGCTACAAAAATACACAACTTTAAAAGTCAGTTCTGTCTCTAAATGGGTTTTATATAAAATATTCTTAATCTGTACAAGTAATATTTATTTGGGCGCCAATGTTGTTTTAGTTCAGTGTAGCAGTGTTCATCTTTAATTTAAATTATTTTAAATTTACTTTTGGTCTTGTGTCCTGAAAATAGTAGTTACATTTTAGACTTTTTTTTTTTTTTGGTCAAGATTTCATCAATGGAACTCAATTTTAATTTTAGTCTAATTCTATCAACGTTTTAATCATAATTTCCTCAGATAGTTGCATGGTACTTGTAAAATATGCCCTGCAGTTTTAAGAGGGCCTGTTGCAGCAGGGGTTTAGCCGGATTCCCCCCAGCATATGGCTGGTTTTGTCACTATGCAGAAATTACAGTACTCAACGTAAATGAGTATACCCCCTTTGAAAAGTAACATTTTCAACAATCTCAATGAACACAAACAATTTCCAAAATGTTGACAAGACAAAGTTTAATAGAACATCTGTTTAACTTATAACGTGAAAGTAAAGTTAATAATATAACTTAGATTACACATTTTCAGTTTTACTCAAATTAGGGTGGTGCAAAAATGAGTACAACCCACAACAAAAACTACTACATCTAGTACTTTGTACATGGCCTCCATGATTTTTAATGACAACACCAAGTCTTCTAGGCATGGAATGAACAAGTTGGCGACATTTTGCAACATCAATCTTTTTCCATTCTTCAACAATGACCTCTTTTAGTGACTGGATGCTGGATGGAGAGTGATGCTCAACTTGTCTCTTCAGAATTCCCCAAAGAAAATAATTTCTTTACAAAACAAAGGTGAAGGCTACAAGATGATCAGCAAAACTTTACTGATCAGTCAGAATACTGTAGAAAAAGTGGTACAAAAATTTAAGAAAGCTGGAACTGCACAGAGACATCCAGGTCGTCCACGGAAGTTAACACCTCGACAGGAGCGTCTTCTGATGAGAAAGGTTGAAGAAAATTGGCATGCAAGTTCACTGCAGTTACCTAAAGAAGTAGAAAGCCAACTGGGGTGACTATTTCCGGTGACACAATACGGCATACACTGCAGAGGAATGGCATGCATGGATGCCGTCCACGAAAAAAGCCTCTCCTAAAGCCCAGGCACAAAAAAGCCCACCTAGAGTTTGCCAGGGCCCATGCTGACAAAGATGAAGACTACTGGGACTCTGTACTCTGGAGTGATGAGACCGAGATAAATGTTTTTGGAACTGATGGCTTCAAAACTGTATGGCGTCGCAAAGGTGAGGAATACAAAGAAAAATGCATGGTGCCTACAGTGAAACATGGTGGTGGCAGTGTCCTTATGTGGAGCTGCATGAGTGCTGCTGGTTTCGGGGAGCTGCGTTTCATTGATAGCATCATGAATTCACAGATGTATTGCTCTATCCTGAAAGAGAAGATGCTACCATCACTCCATGCCCCTGGTTGTCATGCACTTTTCCAACATGACTAAACACACGTCTAAGGCCACTGTTGGATTTCTGAAGAAGAACAAGGTGAAAGTGATTCAGTGCCCAAGTATGTCTCCTGATCTGAACCCAATCGAACACCTATGGAGAATTCTGAAGAGACAAGTTGAGCATCACTCTCCATCCAGCATCCAGTCACTAAAAGAGGTCATTGTTGAAGAATGGAAAAAGACTGATGTTGCAAAATGTCGCCAACTTGTTCATTCCATGCCTAGAAGACTTGGTGTTGTCATTAAAAATCATGGAGGCCATACAAAGTACTAGATGTAGTCGTAGTTTTTGTTGTGGGGTGTACTCATTTTTGCACCACCCTAATTTGAGTAAAACTGATAAATGTGTAATCTGAGTTATATTATTAACCTTACTTTAACGTTATAAGTTACAGATGTTATTTTAAACTTTGTCTTGTCAACATTTTGGAAATTGTGTTCATTGAGATATTGTTTAAAATGTTACTTTTCAAAGGGGGTGTACTCATTTACGCTGAGCACTGTATGTGGAGTTAGCCACGACTGTAATGGTGATGAGTGCTATTTTCATATGAAGACGTTACTTTGTTCAGACCAATGCCGTGTGTGTGTCCTGACTCATATACCCGTTAGAATCCAGGAGCATTATGAAAGCCATGCGAGCAGGGAAGTGAGCGAGTCTAGCAAACCGGATTCACTCCCGCTTCCCAACTACGGTCAGGAATATGAAAAAGAGGGAAGGCAACATACTGGAATGGATTTTGCTAAGGATATTTCCCCTAGCTGTAAAAATTCCCTTGAGAAGTAAGCTAGGATGACTGTCTGAACAGAACCAGCTATCTTGAGTCACGTTTATTCGTCAGGGCATAATGAACAGAGATTTTGTTTTGCCGTGCTTTTACCGGCCCTCTCTGTGGGCCTGTCATTTCAGGTTCACATGACAGCATACGTGTTCTCACCAGTCAATCACAACCAAGTTAGCGAATGCGCATTAACATTCTACACTAATGCAAAAGCAGTGTGCAGCAATGAAACAAAAGCCATGGAAAGGTCAAAAATTAAAGGAGGGGCCAAAAAAACAAACAAACAAACAAACAAACAAACAAACAAACAAACCAGGCATTAGAGGCATAGCCTTCTAAATGTTTAAAAAAGAAAATCTACAAACTGTTTGGGCATCAGCACCCTGAATTGGCCTGCAATGCCATTTTCACGGACCAGAATGAAGAGCTTAAAATGGACATTAAAACATAGCTATAGACTCGGCTGTTGCCTCTCGCGGTGACCAGAGGACGAGCCCCCCTGTAACCCGAGCTGTATAGGTGAGAGGCCGAGGGCTATGGAAACGAAGGTCAGCGCCGCCCAATGTGCCTGACTGCATGGAGCGGGAAGGACTTTAGAGATGGGCTAGGCTGCATGTTCACTTAAAACTACTGTAACTTGCTCAACCATAAGTGAGTATCATATGTACCAGAGACTTCCAAGCTTGTTGGGGCTGAAGCACATCAAAGGTCAAATCAGAATGTCAAGGCACACCAAATTAAAAGTTGGCTATCAATTATGAAGAATGTCACACACATTATGATGGGCTAGAAAGTCATTTGCAAAATTTGACCCAGATTGCACTTCAGCAGATTGTCAAATAATTATTAAAACAGATAGGTAAATCAGACAGGCAATTGTATAATTTATTAAAAACGTGAGGCAACGTTCATTACAGTGTTTTCCATGAGTTACCTAGACTATAGTGACGGAAGCATTTTCAGAACACAAACACTATTTGATTTGAGACTGATAACATTAACTTTACAGTGTCCACTCCAGTCATCCACTAGTCCAAACACAATGCTATGGTTATCAATTTAAAATAGAAAACAGATAACATCAATGGAGAAGTTAGCATTGATAATTAGCATTCATCAAACTTGAGCTTAGAGAACGTTAACATCAGCATGTCCGAATCTCATATCCTCGCTTTAAAACTGCACGGTTAAATTTGTAGAGTTTTAGCTTATTTGAATCAAAAAAGCTGCTACCACATCCGGTAGCATGTATTTGTCATTCAAAACACAAGTGCATGCTCTAACCAGAGTTCAAAATAGGTTTATTTTTGGCTAAAATGCATGCTCTCTATTCAATATTTTAAATTTTCTAAAAAAATAAATAAACCAGTTGAACACAGGTAACCACTTCTGCTTCATTTCTTTGAGGGCTGAAGTGTATGCTCTAGTCATTTTTTTTAACCGTTTATGAACTGTTAAACTCCTTA
The DNA here is from genome assembly GCF_027579695.1 of Neoarius graeffei. Classification (NCBI taxonomy): domain Eukaryota; kingdom Metazoa; phylum Chordata; class Actinopteri; order Siluriformes; family Ariidae; genus Neoarius; species Neoarius graeffei. Next base: position 2,238,602 of record NC_083586.1, read on the forward strand.
ACCATGCTTTGCGGGTGTGGCCTTTTTGCTGTGGCATCACCATTCATATCAATACAACTAGTGTGTTTATGCTTAAATTACTAAAGCACAAAATTGTTTTGTGCAAGGTCTTCATAGATCTAAAACTCTTAATTTTGCTCTCAAAGTGCACCAGTTTGATACATTTAACTTTAAAATAAACAAAATTATCTCACAGGGGAGCATGCCCCCAGAGCGAGGGCCACTGACCCTAGTTTCACAAAATCCTGAGGGAAACACTAATATTCTGTCTTTTTTTTTTTAATAACTACTGCCAGAGGAAAAGCTACCTGTTCTTTTGCAAGTTAGGGTAGCTGTGAAAGAAATCTCTCTCAACTCAAACGTAGAAGTAGGTGACCGTGATTATGCAACATATCCTAGAAGCATGTTGATGTTCAAAAATAAACTTGACGGGTAGTGAACTAATGTGGCAAGTGTGTGTGGAAGGAGAAATCATGAGACGGAGAGCTCCACTTTTGAATATAAAAGTGTGTCATTGCATATCGTACAACGAAATTGGATGCCATCCTACCAGTGCAACATCTGCTTATTAAAAATAAAGAAATAAAATATGTCCACATAATATATATTAACAACTCAAAAACTCTAAAGAGACATACACGCACAAAACATTCACACACTGCTGTTTTTTTTTTTTTAAATTGCACAGTCCCTTTAAAACAAGCACTGTTTAGTGCAGTTATGGCTCTTGGGTAGAAGCTCTTTTTCAGTCTATAGACCCCTTACACTGACATCACATTTACGTTAGCAACGGTCACTACCCTACCCTATACCTGGGGGACAAGCAAACTTTGTTTACATACTGTTCACATACTGAAGCCAAGCAAAGATGTCAGACATCCGTTGCTGTTGTCTGAAGAAAACTACAGCTAAAAAAGCTCTACTAACAGATTACTTGGATAATCTTAGTTATAAAGAAGTGAAGGATACATGGAAATTAGAGTTTATTAGTGACTACGATCTGTATAAAATTCCTCAAAACCAATCCATTGGTTTTGATGAATTTTATACAGATCGTAGTCACTAATAAACTGTGGCGGTGCAGATTTGTGGCCTAGTGTTAGCTACATGTTGGAATGTACTTTCCTTTTCCGGAAGAATCCGGACATGGAAGAACAGTTTAAAAAAAAAAAAAAAACTGCACACCGCACTACATAAACAAGAAAACCTTTGTGTAAAGAATTTTTACCGACATCAGCTTTAGGGAGGGCGGCACGGTGGTGTAGTGGTTAGCGCTGTCGCCTCACAGCAAGAAGGTCTGGGTTCGAGCCTCGTGGCCGGCGAGGGCCTTTCTGTGCGGAGTTTGCATGTTCTCCCCGTGTCCGCGTGGGTTTCCTTCGGGTGCTCCGGTTTCCCCCACAGTCCAAAGACATGCAGGTTAGGTTAACTGGTGGCTCTAAATTGACCGTAGGTGTGAGTGTGAATGGTTGTCTGTGTCTATGTGTCAGCCCTGTGATGACCTGGTGACTTGTCCAGGGTGTACCCCGCCTTTCGCCCATAGTCAGCTGGGATAGGCTCCAGCTTGCCTGCGACCCTGTAGAACAGGATAAAGCGGCTAGAGATGATGAGATGAGATGAGCTTTAGGGAACAGAATGCTGCAAAAGCCTGAGCATTTACTCTCAAAGGACTACTACTTGAACTGTGGGCTAGATGGTATTCCCGGCCCGCCATGTCTCAACAACCTCAAGGACATCAAGTTACAGAGCTATTTGCACTCATTTATACATTGATATTTATTTGTTAAAAAAGAAACAAAATCTCTGAAGTATTATTATTTGTAAAATAACATTATCTTGCTCTAGACTTTCAAACAATGTTGTAAGATTTTATTTTAATTTTATCTAATAGTGGATGGTACAATAATTACAAATGCAAACAGAATCGGCACATTCCAGTTGCAGCTGTAGTCATATAGCTAACTATAATCATATAGTTAACTATACCGGTAAATCACCCTTGTAATAATAATTTCAATAAACTGTTCATGTTCAGTTCCCTCTTCATTTATTCTCTATTCAAAAGGCACAACTGAGTCACACAGGTTGATAAGTGTGCAACAGACACTAACAATTTTATCCAAAATAGTTTTTCCTGCCTTAGTCGATTTATTTCCATTTCACATGCCTGCAGCTGTTGTAAAGTTCAGGGCGTTTGTGTAGAACTCTCTCAAACTGTAGGTTCATTACTACACTCTGGCTCCAGGTTGACATTTTGCACAGGACTGAGCTCCTCTGATAACAGAAGCAAAGCTTCAGCGCTTTTTGCTCTTAATCTTTTCTGTTCTTTCAGGATGTATCAGGAACATGTCGCTCCTTGTTGTTTTTTTTAACGAATTATGTCAGCGTTGTTTGTTTGGTGCCCAATCTGGGTTTTCCATGTCGAATGAGGAAGTTGGTTCATCTGGAAGAAAATCATTTGATTTTGTCTGAACACTTTCATGAAGAAGCTAATTCAAATATGAGCAGAAATAAAATGAGATTCTTAAACAAACTCTTCCATACTCTGTTGCACCTGTCTATTTAAAAAAAAAAACATTTTAAATAGTCGCAAATTTCTCTGCAATTTTTAGGGTTAGCTCCTCTCGCTGTATTCTCTTTAACCACTCATTTCTTCATTGTTCTTGAAGCATTTGCTTCTCTTTAACAGCATTTTTCTTCATAGCAGGGAAATGGTAATATCTTTTATCTATTCCTCGATTTAAATGATTGGTACAACCAAAAACAGTGTAAAAATGAACCATATTTAGGACTGGTTAAGCCTTGCTTACACGAAAACTGGTGTCTTTTCACCTGGGGGTCAATTATCACATGATGCGTAACGTCATGTGCAAGGGGTCTATTTGTCCATTTCTTAATTGACCTGAACTGCCTGCCCAAGGGCAGCAGTTCAAACAGAGAATTTCTGGGGTGGGACGGATCTTTTAATATACTGAGGGTTCTTTTGAGGCAGCAGGAACTGTAAAGCTCTTCCAGGCAGGGAAGAGGGCATCCGATGATCATCTGGGTGGTGGCGACAACCCTCTGGAGCACTTTTCTCTCTGCTCCTGTGCAGCTGACAAACCACACACTGATGCAGTATGTATGTAAATATGTTCTATATGGAGCAACAATAGAAGGACACAAGCAGTTTTTGAGGGAGGTCGTTCATCCTGAGGATCATCAGGAAGTAAAGTCTCTGCTGTGCGTTCATCATCACTTGTGTGGCATTAGAGCTCCAGGTCAGCTCCTCCTCTATGTGCACCCCAAGGAACCAGAAGTCCAGGATCCTCTCCACATATTGCGCACTGATGAGAATAGGCTGAAAGTCCGTTTTCTTTTTCCTGAAGTCTATGATCAGCTCCTTGGTTTTGGTGGTTGAGACCAGGTTTGTTGTCTCAGCACCACCCAGACAGCTGCTCAACCTTGTGCTGATAAGCAGACTCCTTCCCCCCAGAGATGAGCCCCACTATGGTAGTATCATCCGCAAATATGATGATGCCATTACAGGAGCAAGCAGGGTGCAGTTGTAAATGTAGAAGAACAACTTGTTTAATCCTAGATAAAGCCCTGGCACAGCAGTTATGCTCATATTTACATAGGAATAACATCCATGAAATGTACCAGTCAGGATTTAGACCTCATCATAGCAAAGAGACAGCTCTGGTTAAAGTAGTAAACGACCTACTGTTGGTGTCTGATCAGGGCTGTGTCTCGTTGCTTGACCTTAGTTCAGCATTTGATACCATTGATCATTCCATTCTTCTGGATAGACTACAAAATGTTGTGGGAGTTAAGGGAACGGCCCTCTCCTAGCTCAGCTCTTATTTAACTGATTGCTATCAGGTAAATGGTGATTTTTCTAGACATACTGCATATATATATATATATATATCAGGGCTTTACATTAGCGCCCGCCAAATGCGGGTAAAATTCGGCTTTGGCAGGTAATAACTTTAGTCTCACTAGCCACTTTGGTGGGTGGTTTATTCTGTGGTATGACAATATATTTTAATTGTAGTTTTCTCTGAAGGCATCTGATATAATAAACACATTGCAATGTAATATTACACGCCTACAACTCTCATGAGCACCTGCGTAAACATTCTGACATGTTAGAATTGTTTAGAACAGGGCTTTTCAAAAGTGTGGGGCGCGCCTCCCCTGGGGGGCGCCAGAGTTCTTCGGGGGGGCGCAACGTGAGGAAACATAAACCAGAATAAGTTACTATTGCGGACATTTAGCGAACTTCAGCTAGCCTTTGCCAGAGACAAAATGGATCGATTTTTAGTACCTAAAGCTACAGTGAGTGAGGAGACAGAGTCTGGGCCAAGCAAAAAACCAGACCCTCCAGGATTTCGCGATGTTGCGATTCAACCAATCCCCGCGAATTCAGGGCGGTGTTGCAATTATATCCAATCACCGCAACGTTCCCGCAAATTTGACCAATCGTTGGCGTCGTCTTGAGGTGACGTCAACAAACTACCTTCCGCCTTACTTCCGTGTATACGTTCAAGGGAAGCAGCATGTGCGCAATGTTGCCAGATTGGGCGGTTTTAAGTGCATTTTGGCGGATTTTGAACATATTTTGGACTGGAAAACGTCAGCAGTATCTGGCAACACTGCATGTGCGAGACAATGTTTATATAGGCTTAAATTCTGTTACTGAAAGTGTGTTATATTTACAGTGAAGGACTGTGTGCACTTTACATTATTTTTTTACTTAATACAAGAAATTAATGGCTGCCAACATTTTTGCCAAAATGGTATTTTATTTTCCATTGTTTAGGCAGCTTCAGCATCATACTGTGAGATTCTGTTCAAATTGTTTTTTTTCTTCTATGAAGCCTGAGCCATTTATTTTATTAGTTTATAATTATTGTTTAATTTAGTCTTCAGGAGAGACTGCCTGCACACAGTACTGATGTAACCCCCAGTTCAAATAGGACTATAAATAATCCTAGTGAAATAAATAAGAAATATTTCTGAATAAATAGCAATAAACACATAAATAAGACACAGCCATTAATAAATACACTTATTAGAATCCACTTGGTACAAGTTTCTATGCTTTTAATGGTGTTTGAACCATCCCTTTAATTTAAAGACACTGCCCCTTTAAGACACTGTCCCAGTTATGCACGCGCTAGTTCTAAACACTAACGGCAGACGCTAACAGAAATCACTACGAATCAACACAAAATATAGACCTCTTGAATCAGTATCCAAATAAATCGCATTTAACATCTCTAATATAGTTCATCAACAGTCAACCCGACAACATCTTAGCGGTGATCTTGATAAGAGTGTTTTGAAGAGTGTTTTGGTTAGTTTTACTTTGTTTTTGTATGTTCAACGAGTTGAATGAATGTATTACAATGTAATAAGCTAGCGAGGTGAAACGATGGTTACGTATGTAACCGCGGTTCTATGAATTTCGGATGACCGCCAGAGGCAGTGCTTAAAGCACCTGAATGTTCATCACATGCTCATGCAGTTCGAGTGTATATACCAACAAAGTCGCTTGCGACAGGGGTGACGTATGCCACTGCACCGGTACTTAAGGTACGTTCACCCCGGAAACATTCTCTTGGCAGTCTTCTCGTCAGCCTTCCGAGTGACAGCCAAGCTCTGGCGGTCATCCGAAATTCATAGAACCGCGGTTACATACATAACCATCGTTCTATTTCATTTCTCCTGACCGCCAGAGGTGGTGCTTAAAGCACCTAGATGACTAATACCAACAGGGTCACGAGGAAGACCTACTTACCCTACGAACGGCTGAAAAGGGTGGCTGTGGCCAGTGGATTGTGCATGGCCACATTAACCCTATAAAACCTTGCAAACGTGCAAGTTGAGACCCATGAGGTAGCAGCACAGATATCAGAGAGTGGAACTCCACGTAGAGCCGCCCATGATGCAGCCACACTCCGAGTGGAGTGGCCTCGGATGTGGGGAGGGACCGGGAGGCTGTTGTTAGTGTAGGCATGGCTAATGCCCTCCACGATCCAGTTCAACAGTCTCTGTTTGGACAACGCGTGGCCACGCCTATGTCCAGTGTGACACACAGACAGTGCATCCGACTGTCGAAATGCAGCAGTCACTTCAATGTATGCCCTCAGTGCTCGAACTGGGCAAAGAAGGACATGACCTTGGCCCTGCTCATTCTCCTCAGGCGGTGGTCTGAAGGCTTCCAGGCTGAGGGGCTGATTGGTGTACGAAGAGGAGAAGTTCTTGGGCAGAAACGAAGGATTAGACCACAATGTTACACCCGTGCCATCGGGGCTCCATCGTAAGCACTCCCGGACGATAGACAGGGCGTGTAGTTCACCCGCTCTCTTAGCCGACGCCATAGCTAATAGGAATGCTGTCTTTAAAGATAGCCATTTGAGCTCCGTCCCCTATAGGGGTTCAAATGGAGGTTTACACAGTGCACTTAAAACCAGAGGCAAGTCCCAAGCTGGTCTTGGACTGCGTTGAGGGGGTCTCATGCGCTGAGCACCTTTAAGAAAGTGGCTCACCAGTGTGTGAGATCCCACAGTCAGCCCGTCCACCCTGTTGTGCATTGCGGATATAGCCGCTACATACACCTTGATGGTGGAGGGTGCAAGGCCCTCGTCCAGACGGGACTGTAAAAAGCTGAGAATCACCGGTATCGGGCAACACGTTGGTTCCTGATGCCGTGCTTCAGGACCCCCCACGTTAGGAAAGAGCGCTCTCTCCATGGATGCAGACATGAGGAGCAACTGGCAGTGATTCTGACTGACCTGTGCCTGTGATGTTGTGGATGTAAACCAAGGCTGTTCATCCAGATCTGTAGAGGCCCGAGTGTGAGGAGGCCCAAAGGAACTACCGACGAGGCTGCGGTGAGCATCCCTAGCAGTGTCTGGAAAGACCTGAAGGTCAGGGTTCATCCCTTCCTGAAGCGGTGTAACAGTCGGACAATATCGCTCACCCATCGCTGAGACAGGGTTGCCCTCAACAGCTGAGAGTCCAGCTGAAGGCCAAGAAACAGTCTTCTGGCTGGGTGTGAGGGAGCTCTTGGCGTGGTTCACCCTGAGCCCAAGTTTCAAGTTTATTTATTTGTACAGCGCTTTTAACAATAAACATTGTCGCAAAGCAGCTTTACAGAATTTGAACGACTTAAAACATGAGCTAATTTTATCCCTAATCTATCCCCAATGAGCAAGCCTGTGGCGACGGTGGCAAGGAAAAACTCCCTCAGACGACATGAGGAAGAAACCTCGAGAGGAACCAGACTCAAAAGGGAACCCATCCTCATTTGGGCAACAACAGACAGCCTGACTATAATATTAACAGTTTTAACAGGTATAACCCTCAACTGTCCTCATGGGGCCGTCCTTCACAGGAGTGGGGCGATAAAACTCCGACCAGACACAGGGCACCAGGATGGATCAAGCAGGTCCGAGGGGCAGAAGAGGCCAGCATCTCAATCCCAGGATCAATATGTAACTCAGAGGGACAGATGGGGGGGCGGGGGGGGGGAAGAGAGAGAAAGAAAACACGTTGTTAGGTATGCCCTAAAAATGACAAGTATTAAATCTGTGTGGTAGGCTCGCAGAGACGAGAGTCTTTACATCAGGCATGATGCACAATGGCATGTTAATATGGTAAAAAATATATCATGACCTGCTCTGGCTGGATGCTTGACTGGGTGATGGGAGCACACTCCTCAGCAATGATGAGATGCAGATGGGACCGTTAGGCCTGGCCAAGACAATTCAGTTACATTTCACCGGGTCTGGGACATGCGACAGAATGTCTGACGGCCGATTCCCTGCAGGCTACGATAGCCAGTCGAGGTCCCCACCGTCTCCACCAAAAGATTTCCTGTTGACTCCATGTAACTCAGAGGGACAGATTTGGGGTGGGGGGGGGGGGGGGGGGGGAGAAAGAAAACACAGGTGGTTAGGTATGCCCAATGTCACCTGAATAAGTAGGAACAGTATACATATTGCACCGAGTACAAGCAGGGACTCCGGCAACTAACTATGACAGCATAACTAAAAGGAGAGAGCCAGAAGGTAACACAGGCATGAGGGAGCCCCGGGACATAAAGCAGCCAGCCACTGCACCGTCAACAAACTCGAGTGAGCAAGCGAGTGGGGACTGACAGCATCCATACATCCCAGTTTACCAAAACACTCTATGTCTGAGGACCCTCCAGATCTACTCCTTTACCTCATAAACACCATTAACAAAAGGCTTGACTAAACAGATATGTTTTCAGCCTAGACTTAAATGCTGAGACTGTGTCTGATTCCCGAACATTACTTGGAAGGCTGTTCCATAACAGTGGGGCTTTGTAAGAAAAGGCTCTGCCCCCTGATGTAGCCTTCACTATACGAGGTACCAGCAGATAGCCTGCACCTTTTGATCTAAGTAGGCGTGGCGGGTCATAGAGGAGCAGAAGTTCACTCAGGTACTGTGGTGCGAGACCATTTAGTGCTTTAAAGGTCAATAGTAGTATTTTATAATCAATACGAAATTTGATTGGGAGCCAATGCAGTGTGGATAAGACAGGCGTGATGTGGTCATATTTTCTAGTTCTAGTAAGGACTCTTGCTGCGGCATTTTGAACTAACTGGAGCTTGTTTATGCACTTATTGGAACATCCAGACAGTAAGGCATTACAATAATCCAACCTGGAGGTAACGAAAGCATGGACTAGTTTTTCTGCATCATGCAATGACATTAAATTTCTTATCTTTGCAATATTTCTGAGATGAAAGAAAGCTATCCGGGTGATGTTATCAATGTGAGTTTCGAATGAAAGACTGGGGTCAATAATCACTCCGAGGTCTTTTACTGCTGCACGTGAAGAAACAGAAAGGCCATCCAGAGTTACTGTGGAATCAGAAAACTTACTTCTAGCTGTATGTGGTCCTAGCACAAGTACTTCAGTCTTGTCAGAGTTAAGCAGAAGGAAATTTATAAGCATCCAGTGTCTAATGTCCTTAACACATTCCTCAATTTTATTAAGCTGGTGTCTCTCATCAGGTTTTGCAGAAACATACAACTGTGTGTCATCAGCATAACAGTGGAAACTAATACAATGTTTACGAATAATATCGCCCAGAGGTAACATATATAGCTTGGTGATGTGAGAAACCAGCACAGCTGAGTCGCTGAGCGCGTCTACCCTCGACTGAGAACAAATCAATCAGTCGTCCAGGTAGGGGAGGATATGCATTCCCCTGCTCTGAAGTAGGGATAGTGCTGCCGTGACGAATCTCGTAAAGATTCTGGGTGCTAGGGAAATTCCAAACGGTAATACTCGGAACTGGTAAGCCCTCCCTTCGAAGGCGAAGCGGAGGAACTGCCTGTGATGAGGAGCGATGGGAACGTGGAAGTATGCATCCTTCAGATCGATGGTTGTGAACCAATCGTCCCGTCTGATGCTGTTTAAGACGTCGGATGTGCGCAGCATATAGAATTTGAAGACCTTGAGGTGGTCGTTCAAATGTCTCAGATCCAGTATGGGGCAAAGCCCACCCCCTTTTTTGGGGATGATGAAATAGGTGGAATAAAACCCACTGTTTTGTGAAGGTGGATCTAATGGCTCGATGGCACCCTTTTCCAGGAGGGCCAAGACCTCCTGGCGTAGTGCCAGAGCTTGATCTTTTACTATGGTCATTTTGACCCCTTGAAATCTCGGCGGTCGGCATCTGAATTGTATGCTGTAACCCTGAGAGAGGGTGGATACAACCCAGGGGTCCGATGTTACCACTTCCCAGTAGGCGAGTTGTTGACTGGTGAAGTGTCCGACCGCCGGAGTGGAGTAGTCAACGTCTGCCTCCACGCCCCCTACAGCCCCTGGGGGGGGGGGGGGACTGGGAATTGTATCCCGACGTGCCTGGCGAAAGGGGCGGTTAGCAGCTGGCTGGTGGAATGTATCCGGCAAGGGTGTCTGTACAAGTCTGTACAAGGGGCCGCGGAATTGGTGGAACAGCGGCAGGCATCAAAGGTGGTCTTTGCGCCCGCGTGGACACACGCCTCAGGCTGGCAAACTGCTGCCTGGCTTGAGTCACCTGAAGGGTGCGCTCCAAAGCCTGTTGTGCAGCGGCACCAAAGAGCTGTCCCGGAACAACTGGGAGAGTGCGGAGGGCCCTCCTGCAGGGCTCCGAGAGTGGTGACTGAGCCAACCATACCTGACGCCTGGCGAGGGTTAAAGACAACATTAGTCTGCCCAGCTCCCTGGACATGAAAGCAAATGCCTGCAGCGAGGCCTCACTTAGGCTTTGCAGTGATGGGTCTGCTCCAGAAGACTGAAGGGCCTGAGACTGGGCCAGGATCAGGTGAGATAACGAATTGCCTATGCGTGCAGCCTGTGCTGCAGCGTCATTGCTCTTCCCGATGAAGTCATCGGTCAAACGACACTGTGGCCGTGGACAGCGAGCGTCGGGTCTCAACGCCTCGTCCAGCGAAAGGATCAGGGCAGCAAGGGCCGGTTCGATTGTTGGCATGCTGACCAGACCATGACTGGACGCATCCTGCATGCTAGCCAGCGCCCGGCAGTCGCTAGGAAGGTGGGAGAAACGCCTGGGGTCCGCCCAGCATCTCTGTAGCTCCTCAATAAAGGGGGCTGAAGGTGGAATAGTGAAAACAGCAGAGGGGGAGGCCTGTCTAAAAAAGGCACTCTGCATCCGTACTTCAGATGGCGCCGTGTCCAACCCCAGGCGGGCTAGCACCATTTTTACCGCGGGCTTGACCACTGATGTTCGGCTATCCACTGAGCCCCTCAGTGAACTACGGCCAGTGTCTATGGAGTCGCCCCCAGAGCCGTGGGACCTGTCTACCTGTTCGTCCTCCCATTCTTCCGCATCTAGGCTGTCAGACGCCATAGTGGAAAGCACGTCCTCCTCTTGAAGCTCCACGGCCAGGGACAGCACCGGAGGCTGTGGCTCAGGAGGAGTAAATGAAGCAGCAGTGGCGAGAGCATCAGCAGGCCGTGCCTCAGGCGGTTGTAGGTTATAGAGCAAAGCCTTAATCTCAGCAAACTCTGAAGCCAAGGTGTCCACTCGTTGCGCCAAGGGGTCCACCTTCTGGTGTTTGGGCCTACAGGGAGCCTCATGTGACTGCTGCTTAGGGCGCTTCCTAGACTTAGGAGACAGAGCGCAGTCGCTCGGTGCTGGGGGCAGTCGAGAGCCCAAACTGCTTTCCAGCTGAGCAAGCCTAGCATTGCGTGTGGCTAAACTGAGGCAACTGCAGTTCATACATGCCTGTTCAGTTAATCCCTGTCGCAGATGATCGATGCCGAGGCAGCTCAGGCATCGATCATGACCATCCTCTGGCTCGAGAGGGGCTCGACAATCAGCACAAAACAAACATGACCGCTGTTTATTTTACTTACCTAAATATGGATTAGGTGACGGTAAACAAGCAGTGTCAAAGTACCAATACAGAGCCAAGCAAACAAAACGAAATATCCGCGGTGGAATCAGGAGCGAACACACTCACCCAACTGCGTTCAGGTAATCAGCAATCAAAACTGAAATAAACAAGCTACAGCGTGAATCAAAAGTGCACAAAAACACCAAATAAGTATCCCACTTGCAACAAAACGATACTTATTAGGTCGCTACAAGGCGAGAAAACACCCATATGATCACGGTGAAACTGAAACTTATAATTAGAAGTTGCTAGCTGCTGAAGTCAGCGCATACTCACTCATAAACGGCTTAGCTGAAAATACTTTACTTACCTTAAAGCTTCGAGACAAATCACTTAACCAAATGGCAAATCGCAGTCTTAAGAGGGTGAGAAAAACGCAGCTCCAACCCGTTAAGGGTTTGCAAGACTCCAGGCAATTGCTCTTAGCAAAAATAATACGGCTCAAAACAAACCTGCTTTGCACGAGAAGATGCAAGAGAACGTTTCCGGGGTGAACGTACCTTAAGTACCGGTGCAGTGGCATACGTCACCCCTGTCGCAAGCGACTTTGTTGGTATATACACTCGAACTGCATGAGCATGTGATGAACATTCAGGTGCTTTAAGCACCGCCTCTGGCAGTCAGGAGAAATTAAATAGAACCTATGTTTCCACCTGTCAAAACACAGTTATTCAAGGTGTTTTCACTAGCTTCTGAATGTTTTGTGTTAAAGAAGGGAAATGCATGATAGATTATTCCCTATTCCTCGACATTTTGTCGGTTAATTTGTGCTTTTGAGTAATGGCTAATCCCGAGTTCATTTTACGCTGCTATGGTGACAGTCAGTAGCGAGAGGAATAGTTTAGCATTCCTCCGCTATCGCTATGTAAAATTAGAGTATACAGTTTTACTGGTGAGAGGAATATTTATTTATTTTATGTATTTTTATGGCCTGTGTGCAGGCCAGGTTTTTTTCCTACCCCCGGGAGAGTTTGAGGACAGCTCGACGGATCGGACCCTTTACTTCGGAGTGCTTCGAGGTCAGCGCGAACCCAGCGGCGGCCATATTGGAAGTCAAAGGTCGCTGTGTCAGTGCATTGTTGTTGTTCAGTGAAGCAAAAAGGGGTGACAATGCCGAATACGTGTGTCATTGTTGGCTGTAGTAGCCGGGGGGAAAAGGGTGGCAAAAGCTTCCACAGACTCCCTAAAGTCGTGACTAACCAGGGAATTGCAGCACAGGAGAAAAGCGAGCGGAGGAGATGACAGTGGCTGGCTGCCATTAACCGATCAGATTTAGGACAACTTGACTGTATCCGGATTTGTTCTGATCACTTTGTGACAGGTAGGTTAAATTGTCTTGAATTTCATAGTTACTAAAATAAATGTGATACAAACTATTATCTTTTCTATGTACTTTCAGCAATGATTAATGGATATATTTGTCACATTAGGTAGCTTATGTCTACTGCAGTGCATTGTTGCATCAAATGGCATTTAAGATCTAGGCCTAGTAATGTTTATGCACACATGCTTTAGTTCACAAAATGGACTTGGGTGAAACACTAGATAGTTCACAAGATCGATGTATGTCACATGCGGCAACAAGCTGGGGTCAGCTTTCCATTCTTTCTCACTAACAGTGTATGGATCTACATTCCCAATGAAACATACCTTCTCAGCATAACGCTCCCGTGCCTGCTTATCCAAACTTTCACAGTAGTGCTCCATCACTTCAGATGTCTAAATTCTTAAAAAATCCAAGCTTCTAAGCCCTTTAACACGGAAACGAATTGGCGAATGTGTACTCTATGATGTGTGCTCTATGAGCGCTCTGGAGCGAGTGACTTCCAAGATGGCCGCGCAGACCGCAGTGTTGCTATTTTTAGCATCATCTCGGAGCACTCTATTCAGCGTTTGCGAGGCAGCATACGAACTGAACGATAATTGAAGTGGACACTAGATGGCGAGCCTACCCAAGAGATTCTAACCCCTGCAAGGATTGAAACCAGCATTTGATACACGGTTTGACTCGAACTGAGCTATTCTTTGAATATTGACTGAGCTATTGAACAAATCGAATTGGACGGATCCATTGGACTGAAAAGTTAAAGTGTTGCAACACAGTAATCTATTGAAGGCCTTCAAATAGAATAGAAACTTGTGAAGTGTGAATGGGTGAATGTGTGAGTGTGAATTGGTTAATTTGTTTATTTTTTCTTTTATGGTTTTCCTGTCAAAGTAAAACTGAAAAGTTAAACAATTAATCAAACAAAAGAAACATTTAAAAAACTTACCTAAAATACTTACCTGTTAAAGAGAAAGAGCTAACTCAAAGAAAACTAGAAACGAATAAATTCAAATAGCTTAAACATAGCTAAAGCAATTGTTACTGAAATAAGCTATTCAGACTATAACAGATCGGTCAAGAAAAGCTAGAATAAACCCATATTCAAACTTATTTAAATTTATTCAACAAGAAAAGATTAAACTCATAGGACTTATTTAAATACGCATTTTGCACTGTAAATATTTATTGATCTATTTATTCACTTACATCTTGTACTGTATATTCATTGATCTATTTATTCATTTATCTCTTGTACTGTGAATATTTATTGAACTACTTACACTCAACCAATCCAACTTACTGATCCTTTTCATATTCATTATTATTCAGTAAACTGCCGGCTTATTTGTATCCATGTCTCATGTCTCTTCCTCTATACTACACACACCACTAACCAATCTAGAACTGGTCCAGTAGCATTATTTATTAATTATTGCATTTACAGTGTTACAAGTGCTACACTAGTATTAATAGTTTTTTTCTTACATGAAAGCTGAGGCATTTATATTATATTTTAAGGTAACTTCATGTTGTGCTGTGAGGTTCTATGCACTTTAACTTTTGAACCAACAGGTGCATTTGGATAAGTAAAGCCTATTTTTCTGCATTTTTGTAGTCCTGGTAATCTTTTATATTGGTAAAGTTGTTTATAGGACCATTTCTCAGTGTCTGTTTTTTTAATCAATAGTTTTTCAGTAATAACTTAATATTTAACGTATCACTCAATTTTAATCACAAAAAGAGAAAATCGCAACAATTTCTCGCAATTTTCACTTCCTCCCACAATGTAATCACAAGAAAAACCTAAAAAACACCGCAACCTTCATCGCAATTTTTTGGAAAACCCCCCGCAACATCAGACATTTTAGCCCGCAACAATCACAAAAAAGACCCGCGAAATCCTGGGGGGACTGAAAAAAGAAGGAAGTATGATCACGATTATTTAAAGTTTGGATTTTCATGGACTGGATCTGAAGATGCTCCACTGCCACAGTGTGTTGTCTGCCAAGAGGTGCTAGCTAACAATGCTATGAGATCTTTCGATTACGTTCATTATGTCTTATATTAAATATAGTTAGTTTTTTTTTTCTTTTTTATCAGACATCTAATTTTTGGGTTCAGAAACAGCAGCTGATAAAAGATGCGTCACCAATTAACATCCGGTGACACTCTGAGGAAGACGGAAGTTGTACGTCGAAACATGTCAGGTAAACAAACCCAAAAATTAGATGTCTGATAAAAAAGAAAAAAAAAAAAAAAAAACTAACTAATGCTATGAGATGTTTAAAATATGTAAAACAAGATGTTTTAAAAAGAAAAGCACAGATGTTTAAAATGTGTAAAAGAAAAAAATGTGTACAACAACCATTTTTTTTAAATACGAATGGAACATTAAGTATAGCAACAACAAAAATTGTGAGGGGGGGCGCTGGTGTTTATTTGCTCTCTGAGGGGGGGGCTGACTCTCCCACACTTTGAAAACCCCTGATTTAGAACATTTGTTAACGTCTCAGATAAAATCAAATGATATGGTAACCTACGGTTAATGAACAAAGCAACAAAGTTGCTGATGACTGACAAGCGCACTGTGTGGCAGCATATAGCTGGAGTTTCAAACCCTGCTGCTCAGGAAAAAGGGGGCAGAAATGAGCAGGGCCGGAGCAGCATTTTAAAATCACCGAGGTCCGTAATGCGCAAAGTGCGCGCCGAAAAATGTTCGCCATATTTAAATGAGAGGGGTGAATTACACACCACACAAGAGATCTCATCTCATCTCATTATCTCTAGCCGCTTTATCCTGTTCTACAGGGTCGCAGGCAAGCTGGAGCCTATCCCAGCTGACTACGGGCGAAAGGCAGGGTACACCCTGAACAAGTCGCCAGGTCATCACAGCGCCGACACATAGACACAGACAACCATTCACACTCATATTCACACCTACGGTCAATTTAGAGTCACCAGTTAACCTAACCTGCATGTGTTTGGACTGTGGGGGAAACCGGAGCACCTGGAGGAAACCCACGCGGACACGGGGAGAGCATGCAAACTCCACACAGAAAGGCCCTCGCCGGCCACAGGGCTCGAACCCGGACCTTCTTGCTGTGAGGCAACAGCACTAACCACTACACCACCGTGCCGCCCAGATTGGCTCGTTCATAGCAAAACCGAAAATACCCTGTACTGCGAAGACTGTAGAAAGTCTGGCAAAGACAGGCACCAGTAATTTTAAACTCGAAACTATAAAGGACCACGAAAAGTCAAATGCACACATCGGTACTATAACATCAAAACAGGCGAAGACAGCTGGTTCACTACAGGACTGCATTGCTTTCAGTTCCTGGCGGTCATGAAGTCGGCTGAGCTGGAGAGGATGGAGCTGCTGTTTAGAAATGTTCACACGATTGGAAAGAAGTTGATCTCGCCCCAGCTATCAACTTATAGCCTGCTGGAAGCCTCAGGTCACGAAGACCATTTTTCATGGACCATTCAGACTCATCTGATGATGAATGTAATGAGGACATTTAATGTCTCTCTACACATGTTCACACACACACAATTAATAGATAATACATAACATACATAATAATACTTGATAATACACATAATACTTGCATATCAAAACATCAAATGTTTTTCAATGATAAATGTTTTGAATTGGACTTTTAATATTAGAATCAGTTCAATTGTACTGAATGTTATTTTTCCTATATGATATTTCATATTGTAAGGGGCTTGTTCAATAAACAGAATACTCTATTTATATTTTTGTCTGAATTGGTTCCATGTTTTCACAGAGGGAGCTACCTTAACAGCACTGAATACTTGAGTGCTACTGTACAGATACATTATACGCTGCCATTCATTATTAAATCTAGATCTTCCGAACTTTAACGTATCATGGTGAAGAAAAAAACTGCGATTTCCTGGCAACAAAATTGTGGCTAGTGAAAAGGCTGAATGGCTAGTGACTCAGGAAATCCACTAGCCACAGTGGCTGGTGAGCAAAAAAGTTAATGTAAAGCCCTGATATACATATTACCTCTGGGTGATATTATTCATAAACATGATATTAGTTTCCACTGTTATGCTGATGACACACAGTTGTATGTTTCTACAAAACCTGATGAGAGACGCCAGCTTAATAGAATTGAGGAATGTGTGAAGGACATTAGACACTGGATGCTTATTAACTTCCTTCTGCTTAACTCTGACAAGACTGAAGCACTTGTACTCGGACCACATGCAGCTAGAAGTTTTCTGATTCCACAGTAACTCTGGATGGCCTTTCTGTTTCTTCACATGCAGCAGTAAAAGACCTCGGAGTGATTAATGACCCCGGACTTTCATTCGAAACTCACATCAATAACATTACCCGGTTAGCTTTCTTTCATCTCAGAAATATTTCTAAGAGAAGAAATTCAATGTCACTACACGACGCAGAAAAATTAGTTCATGCTTTTGTTACCTCCAGGTTGGATTACTGTAATGCCTTACTGTCTGGATGTTCCAATAAGTGCATAAACAAGCTCCAGTTAGTTCAAAATGCAGCAGCAAGAGTCCTTACTAGAGCTAGAAAATATGATCCCATCACCCCTGTCTTATCCACACTGCATTGGCTCCCAATCAAATTTCACACTGATTGTAAAATACTATTCTTGACCTTGAAAGCACTGAATGGTCTCGCGCCACAGTACCTGAGTGAACTCCTGTTCCTCTATGACCCACCACGCCTACTTAGATCAAAAGGTGCAGGCTATCTGCTGGTACCTTGTATAGTGAAGGCTACATCAGGGGGCGGAGCCTTTTCTTAAGCCCCACAGTTATGGAACAGCCTTCCAAGTAGTGTTCGGGAATCAGACACAGTCTCAGCATTTAAGTCTAGGCTGAACGCACATCTGTTTAGCCAAGCCTTTTGTTAAGAGTGTTTGTGAGGGAAAGGAGTAGATCTGGAGGATCCTCAGACAGAGCGTTTTGGTAAACTGGGATGTATGGATGCTGTCAGTTCCCCACTCACTTGCTCGCTTGAGTTTGTTGATCCTGTCATGGCTGCTGCTTTATGTCCCGGGGCTCCCTCATGCCTGTGCTACCTTCTGGCTCTCCCCTTTTAGTTATGCTGTCATAGTTAGTTGCCGGAGTCCCTGCTTGTACTCAGTGCAAAATGTATACTGTTCCTACTCATTAGGTGACATTGGGCATACCCAACAACCTGTTTTTTCTCTCTTTCTCTCCCCCTCCCCCCATCTGTCCCTCTGAGTGACATGGCAATCCTGACCTCTTCTGCTCCTTAGACCTGCCTGATCCATTCTGATGCCCTATATCTGGTTGGAGTCTCATCACATCGCTTCTGTGGAGGATGGCCCCATATGGACAGTTGAAAGTCACACTTGGAAGATGCTCTGGACTCTTACAGTAATGCTTTTATGGCTGAGCACTACAGCTGACTTGCTAACTTTAGGACTGCAGTTGTCATGAACAGTTTTGCACTCAAGTTTCCATCAATGAAGAGGTAGAACATCAACAAAACTGATTTCATGTTAAATATGTTAGAATCACATTGCCTCTTAACACCCAAATGAGGATGGATTCCCTTTCAAGTCTGGTTCCTCTTGAGGTTTCTCTCTCATGTCGTCTGAGGGAGTTTTTCCTTGCCACCGTTGCCACAGGTTTGCTCATTGGGGATAGATTAGGGATAAAATTAGCTCATGTTTTAAGTCATTCAAATTCTGTAAAGCTGCTTTGCGACAATGTCTATTGTTAAAAGCGCTATACAAATAAACTTGACTTGACTAGAGGGTGAAGAGTGGGGAGCCATTGCTGAGGCAATCAGACAGGAAATCCTTTATCCAGAGGCAGATGGATTAAGACAGTCCCAGGTCTGTCAGATTGGACACCAGTCTGTGAGGGAGAATGGTGTTGAATGCTGAGCTTGTCCACAAAGAACAGCCTAGCATAGCTCTCCTGCTGCTCAAGGTGAGTGAGGGCAGTGTGGAGAATTGTTGCTATGGCGTCCTCTGTAGACCCATTAGCTCTACAAGTATACTGGTGTCTAACATGGGTGGGGAACTTGAGATGATGCAAGTCTGAACCAGTTGCTCAAAGCGCTTCATGATGACGGGAGTAAGTGCCACTGGTCAGTGGTCATTCAGGCTGCTAATGGTCTTTTTTTGGCAACGGAAGATGGTGGTATAGGACTTCAGGCAGAGTGGGATGGTGGACTGGGAGAGGGACTGATTGACTTATGTGACATCCTATGCTCTGTACATAACATGGTTCTAGATGTTGTTTTATTTTACTACAAGATACATGCCTATCAGAAATACTGGACAGAGGTGGTCAATTACTGCAGGAGTCTTGGTCAAGGTGGCTCATTGCTATTTAGCCCCTAATGTTCTCCAAGCTTTAACATTAACAGCCCCATGAGCCTTTGAACTCTGGCAAGGCTCCGTGGAAATGGCAACAACTAAAGCGACTGCCTTTTCTGGTCGCTACAATAATAATCCTCCTCCCTGGAGCCAAATTTATTTTCAAAATGGGATTAAAGGCCATTTAGATAAAAAAAAAAGTTAAAAGTGACTACCTACAAACATTTTTAATGAAAAAGTAGTCATTGTTGTATTTAAAAAATATATTATTTCATGAGCCTACATGAAAATGCATGGGGTTGCTCAAAATTCCACAGCACACTTCACTTTGTCTCACAGCACACCGGGTATATACTATCTCATCTCATCTCATTATCTGTAGCCGCTTTATCCTGTTCTACAGGGTCGCAGGCAAGCTGGAGCCTATCCCAGCTGACTACGGGCGAAAGGCGGGGTACACCCTGGACAAGTCGCCAGGTCATCACAGGGCTGACGCATAGACACAGACAACTTGAGCACTGAGGTGTTACTAGTATTTTTATTAAACAGGCAAGTTCCACCACACTGGCTAAAAGAACCAATGTCGGACCGCATTGTGCTCAAACTTGCGATTTACACCACTACTCCACATATCATCTGCAAGAAGAAATTGATATTAATTGGAGCTACCTTCATCTAGTCATCATATTTTCTTACATAAAAATATACAATCTTTATAATAAAATTTATGACAAACTCACAACCGAGGAGTCTCCACTGTTCTTGGCTTCCTCTCGGTTCACCAGCTCTCCCTGGCAGGGGCCGAAGTGTGCACCTACTGGAACAGTCTCTCCCTTATTGAACACTCCCAGGCCTGCATCAGGAATACTGGACTTCTGGATTTCTAGTCCAGGAGGAAGTGTTTGTCTGGCTCGGTCAGGGACTCCCATGGGAACAGGAGTATCGGGGATGAAGAGGGGTGGTCCATGAACCTCGCATTTGTTGAGGAAGAAGGATTTGCAAACTTCACAGTCTAGGAGTAGAGAAAACACAACAGGAAGAAATGAGGCCCAAATGTGTGTGCAATCTGTGTGTGTCTATCTAAGACCATATACAGTACATTAGTACTGTATAAAGATTATCCTAAGAAAGCTTGCCAGTAAGGTTCACTGAGCATCTGGTTGAGACTAGGTGTCCATCAGGACTGGGATCAAACAGGACACAACAAAGTACCAGTATTGGCAAAAAATATGGAAAACACCTACCAAAATGACAAAACACCACAATTTGACCTTTTGTTCTCAAGTTCTCTTAATAAACTAAACATTTTCATCATAACAAACAAATGTTACAAGTAACCAGAGTAAATCATTCTAAAATATTATCAATATTTGGTATGGAACCCCTTGATACTGAAGTGCACGGACACGATCAGGCATGCTATCATAAAGTTTATGAATAAAATCAAGTGGAATTGATCTCCATATGTCTTGCAACACTTCCCAGAGCTGTGGCAGGTTTGAAGGAGCCCTTTTCACCTTCTCTCGCTCCATGTAGTTCCAGACTTGCTCAATTATATTCATGTCAGGACTTTGGGCTGGCCAATCAAGAATTGCCAAGCTGCCATCTTGTTCTTTGTTTTGTAAATACTGTTTAACCATCCTGGCTGTGTGTTTTGGGTCATTATCTTGCTGGAAGATAATGTTGTTGCCAATGAGAGCTCTTCCAGAAGGCACAGCATGATGGATAAGGATTTGTCTGTACTTGTCAGCAGTGAGGGTCCCATCCATTTTGTAGAGATGACCAACTCCATTGTAGGTGATGGCTCCCCATACTTGCAGGACCCCTCCGCCATGTTTTACTGTGGGAGAAATACAGTTTGCCTTGTATCTTTCTCCCTTTGTGCACCTGCCTTACTGTTGCATAGCGTTGCCAAATAATTCAAAATTTCTTCTCATCTGAGAACATGACCCTTTTCCACTGCTCAGAAGTCCAACTCCTGTGAATTTTTGCCCAGTTAAGTCTCTTCTGCTTATTTCCACCTCTCAACAAAAGTTTTGCGCACTGACACATGACCTTTGAGGCCTTCTGCTGAGAGCGTCTTCCTAACCAGGTGTGGGGAGACATCCTTGCCTGTAGCATCTTGGAGGTCCTGTGCCAGTTCCTTGCTGGATTTTTTCCTCTCTCGTAGGGATGTAGTCTTGAGGTACTGGACATCAGCTTTAGTCAACTTTTTCTTCCTTCCTCTGCCTGAAATGTTCTTGAAGTTCCCAGTCTTCTGGTGATGCTTGAGGCATTTCCAGACAGCACTGTGGGTCACATGCAGTTTCTTTGCTATGGCTCATTATGAATGGCCCTCCTCCCGCAAAACTTTCATCCTAATACGCTGCTCTTCTGTAGTTTCTCCCTCTGATGCCATTTCTGCCTGTTGCCTGGCTGTAGTCAGAGGATAAATACTTTTTCGAATGAATTATTTGTAGAAACCACATGATTTAGTTAATGGTTTTCACCTGTGGAATAATTAGCATATCATGGTAGGATTGTCCAACAAGGAGTGATTAAGGTGGTTTTTGGGGCTAAACTAAACAAAAAGAGATACTATTTCCAATATTTTTATGATGTTTATCACACAACGATGGCCAACACTGCTAGTGTTTTCATGGGTAAAGTATAAACTTGTGGTTAAAAGGTGTCTCTGTATCTTCATAATGTATTTCAGTTGCCTTCAGTGCAGATTCTGATGTCATTTGCACAGATTAAGTATGCAAAATCGATCTTTTCCTAGGCATTTCCATATTTTGTGCCAGTACTGGATACGAGTATGAGTTTTTTTTTAACTTCCTTGTGGGAGTAAACAAATGGTCAGATACGAAGCTTGCAGGGCAAAATAAAACGAATGTTCATTAACATGACTGTGGCACTGCATGATGTATTTACAGTATTCTCTTCGGACTTGCCTGGTCAGGGTTGTTTTAAATTCAGCTACTTGTTTGCTTATCTTCTGGGGAACAGAATTTCCCAAATTTGTTATGAAAATCACATGCAGGTACAAACAAAATTAACTGTGGCATGGTGGTGTAGTGGTTAGCACGGTTGCCTCACAGCAAGAAGGTTCTGGGTTCGAACCCAGCGGCCGACGAGGGCCTTTCTGTGTGGAGTTTGCATGTTCTCCCCGTGTCTGCGTGGGTTTCCTCCGGGTGCTCTGGTTTCCCCCACAATCCAAAGACATGCAGTTAGGTTAACGTGGGGTGGCCTTGGGCTGAGGTGCCCTTGAGCATGGTACCTGACCCCTGACTGCTCCCCAGGCGGTCTGGTGTGGCTGCCCACTGCTCTGGGTGTGTGCTCATGCGTGTGTTCACTGCTTCAGATGGATTAAATGCAGAGGATGAATTTCACTGTGCTTGAAGTGTGCATGTGACAAATAAAAAGTTTCTTCTTCTTCTGTCCACATAGTAAGAAAGTAAGTAAATAAATAAATAGTCCAACAGGGAGGAGAACTTGCAAAACTTCACACAGACAGCAACCCGAGCTTAAAATCGAATCCAGGACCCCGGAACTGCGCCACTGTGATGCTCCGAAATCCGTATACTTGGACTCCTGTCTCTCACACCCACTGTCTCTTATTGAACATCCCATTCCAGAGGCATAATGAGGGGCATACTCTCTGTCCCCTATTAAATCACAGCTGGTTGGGATCTTCTGCGAGCTTATGCATGTGGGGAACAGAGCACATAGCACTGTCCTCCAGGTGTGTTTTGCTATCATGTGACACAGCATGAGCTGCAATTGAAAAAGAGGAGTTTGATGGCTTTACATGTCTTGGAGGAAGTACGTGTTAGCCTTCACTCACATGGTTAGAGAGACCTGGCTAGTGGGTGGATACTAGCAGGTGACCACACTGGACGACAAATGGGTGGAAAAAAGAGGGGGGAAAACCCTATAATCTTCTAATGTGGTGAAGACGTTAGGACACATTTATTTAACATTTATGGAAGGAGACCCAGGTATCAGTCAGTAAGCTTCCCAAGATGGAAGAGTCTTCAGGACAGAGGACTTTGTGCTTTCTGGTTTCTCAGTCACACGACATCCCACATTTTTTTTTTTTGTCTCAGAATAAAACACAGGAGTGGCTGGAGAGAATGACAGACATTCTGCAACATTAAATGTAAACAGAAACAAATTAAACATTGAATGTGTCATTCATTAATAAATTCAAAATTGCAATAACAAGCAAATCACTATGGTTTGAGGGGAATCATACATTTTGGGCCATGCTGTAATATGAAAATAAAACCACGCAGCATAGACTTTTTTAATACACACCCATCGTGTGATATTCCATGCTTTTTTTGTTCAGGTTAACATCCTCGGTTTATAACGACTAAAGTATTTTAAATAAATAAATAAACAAACAAATAAAGTTTCTCTCACTCCTCGCTACCATGTTACACGCTCTATAAACAAAGCTCATACTTTAATCAATAAAAAAATCTAAATTTCAATGACAATTTGTTGATTAAAATTATAAGAGAGACTGAGGCTACATGCCAAATGTACTGTATCGCACTTTTAGTGCACCAGATAGTGTGCAGAGTAGAATAAACAGTGAGTGTTACTGAGCACCAGAGTGGCCGAATGTCTTACAGAGATAGTCTTTATCGTCAGGATCTTCCACTTTAATGGAGAGACCTTCAGGTGGGTTGTCGAGATCGTCTCCATAGCTGTAGGTATTCAGCTCCAGCGTCTCCTCTTTCTTCACACAGGCTTCTGAGGTCTCTCCATCCATGGATGTCTCTGTTTTCATGTCCTCACACAGCTAAGGATCAAACAAATCTGTTAGGGCGGGACGGTATCCATCCCACTCGGGAAGATGCTGCTCTCATTTCTCGCAGCATAGCTCATAGTCTCAGAACAGGCCTAGTTAATCCACGACAATCCAGAGCCAAGGCCAGGGAGCAGACGGACAGGCTAAACTAACTGTCTGCTGCCTGCATAGAGTCATCACACAGGTTTCATTACATTGAGACTGTGCCTGTTCCCCAAGCTATACAAAGAAGTAGAAATACTCAGAGTTTGTTCTAATAATCTAATTAATATAAAATTAGATCATACTGACTGTACAGCCGCTGCCAGCATCTTTGACCTACTGTAAAAGGTAAGACTTTTAAATATTTTCTCTCTTATGTCTGAAGCACGAACTGTTAATGAACTGCTTACTGATCAGCAGTTTAATGTACTGTGTTTAAACAGAAACATGGATTAAACCAAAGGAGTCTGTAGCATTAAATGAAACTAGTCCTCCTGGTTGCAGTTATATACACCAGCCTCGTCTAACTGGCAGAGGAGGCATCGTGATTCTTTATAATGATTATCTCGGCATGACACAAAAACCTGGACAGTTAGTATGAAGAACTTCAAACGCATTTGTGGCAGTGGGGGCGTAGCTTAGTGTCAGTTTGGGAATGTAGGGCGGGGCCAGGGAAGGTGAGTGGCAAAGTCAATGCACCTGTTGTCAATTAAATGTGTGTTTGTTGCAGTGACTGTGGAGAACAGAAAAAGAGGGAGAGAGCAGAGAGAAGAGATTTCCCCAGACCAAAACAACTGTGTGTACGCACATGTCTGTGTACCTAAACGGACGTTAAAGCTGAAAAACAACACAAAAATAAAAAGGTGTGCGTGAACGTCATCTCTCGCCTGCCATGTTTCTGTACTCCACCCACATGAGGGACGTATTAGAGTGGTGCCGAAACCCAGGAGTACAGAAGGGAACCACTACATGAAGTCTTCCCCATTGAAGGATCTCATCCATGCCCTCGCTACTGCCCAGCAGAACCAGAATCAAGCGCTGACCGCCCTCCGGAAGGAACAAGAGCAATGCTTTGAAGCCTTGATACTGGCCCAGCAGGAAGATCGCCAAGCGTTCCGGCATCTGCTTGTGTTGTCGGGGACCTCGACCACAGCAGACCCTCCCCACAGCACCCTCACAAAGATGGGCCCGTACAACGATCCGGAAGGCTTTAACTGCTCACTTCAAGCCAGCAGCCGAAGTGTGGGGGTGGCCAGTCGAGCAGAGCGCAGCACGCCTACTTCCGCTCCTGACTGGCGAGGCACAGCCCGCCACA
The DNA here is from genome assembly GCF_027579695.1 of Neoarius graeffei. Lineage (NCBI taxonomy): Eukaryota > Metazoa > Chordata > Actinopteri > Siluriformes > Ariidae > Neoarius > Neoarius graeffei. Next base: position 2,263,822 of record NC_083586.1, read on the forward strand.
CACCAGCTTGCTGCCGGCAGCCAGCTCATATACACCGACCTGAAGAGAGCCATCATGCAGTGTGTCGGCCACTCTCCGGAACAACATCACCAGTGCTTCTAGACACGGACATTGGAGGAGGTCAGCCGGCCGTTCACATTCGACCAATAGCGGCTGAGGGTGGAAGACCATGACACCAACAGGATCATTGATCTGGTGACACTGGTACAGTTTATCGCTCAACTTCCAGAAGGAACGGCAGACTGGGTCCAGCGTCATCGCTCAGCATCCCTGGAGCAAGCCATCAAGTTGGTGGAGGGCCATCTGATGCTGGTTCCGACAGCAGGTGGATGGGTCGCCTCTTCTCCCTTCTCTTCCTGTCCCCACCCCATTCCCCCACCACAGAGACGGGGGCTGGCTCCCCACAGCTGGCCCACCGCACCAGCGGTGTCCTCCCGTATTCTCCTTCCGTGTCTGTGATTGAGGAATCACACAGTGACTGGAGCAGCCCGGCGGTCCTGGTACCCAAGACTGATAGATCGGTCTGGTTCTTTGTAAACTATAGAAAAAAGTCAACATGGTGTCTAAATTCGACACATACCCAATGCCTCGCATTGATGAGTTGCTTGATCGGTTAGATCAAGACTGTGAAACAGAAATGACAAAATACGAAGAAACAATTTTAGCAGGGGGTCTGGGGAGCACAGCCCCCCAGGAGCTGGGGGCCGCAGGGCCCCAGAAGCTGAACAGATTTTGTGTATATTGATAGATTTGAAGCATCTGCTGAAAGCAAATATTTTCTCAACCTCATCTCATCTCATTATCTCTAGCCGCTTTATCCTGTTCTACAGGGTCGCAGGCAAGCTGGAGCCTATCCCAGCTGACTACGGGCGAAAGGCGGGGTACACCCTGGACTACTACCTAACTACTTAATGTAAATTAATCTAATCTAAAATAACCTAATATAATATTGAGAGTGGAAGAAAGGATGATGTGGTGATGGTGTGTGTGTGTAAACAAGTATCTTCTGCATTATAGCAGGTAACAGCATAAACCTGTTTATGCAGTCATACAATCATCAGAGCATTACATTAAACACAGAAAAACAACTGTCACCTTTCATAACCATTATCTCATCTCATCTCATTATCTCTAGCCGCTTTATCCTGTTCTACAGGGTCGCAGGCAAGCCAGAGCCTATCCCAGCTGACTATGGGCGAAAGGCGGGGTACACCCTGGACAAGTCGCCAGGTCATCACAGGGCTGACGCATAGACACAGACAACCATTCACACTCACATTCACACCTACGGTCAATTTAGAGTCACCAGTTAACCTAACCTGCATGTCTTTGGACTGTGGGGGAAACCGAAGCACGTGGAGGAAACCCACGCGGACACGGGGAGAACATGCAAACTCCACACAGAAAGGCCCTCGCCGGCCACGGGGCTCGAACCCAGACCTTCTTGCTGTGAGGCGACAGCGCTAACCACTACACCACCATGCCGCCTCATAACCATTATTATCAATATTAATCGATGTGTTGTAATAACTGTAAACTAATTATCATCAGTGCAATTGTTATTTCAATGTTCATTATTAAAAATAATCATTAATTATCTATAATCCATGAATAATTGTTTGTATTACTACTACTAATAATAACAACTTTTTTAATAATTAAAAAAATGAACTCAATTTTATAGCATTTTAATTACTACTTAATTAATAAGCAGTGATTATCAAAATGTAATTTAATAATTAATTAGTAATTATTATCAACTACTACTTAATTATACTAATAATTAATAAGTAGTGATTATTAAAATGCTATAAAATTGAGTTATAAGATTAGTTAAAATTATTATAAAAAAGTAGTAATTATTATTATTATTATTAGTAGTAGTAGTAGTAGTAGTAGTGGTGATACAAACAATTCATGGATTATAATAATTTGTTTTTAATAGTGAACATTAGGCTTGGCACGGTTATGGGAAAAAAACCGAACCGTTCGATTTGCCTGTTGCGGTGCAATACGCGTATAAACCGCGGTACCCCTATTTAAGACGTTCGCCAAAAAAAAAAAAAGCCGAATGCCCGTATGAAACCACGTGGTTCTCTTTCGCGCGAACAGGGGTGATAGCGTTCCGGCGCCGCGCCGGATTTCTGGCGTACCGCGGCGCCGGAAAAAAAAAAAAAATCTAGTTCGCCCATTATCCTGTGTCATTCTGAGATGCGCAGATAGACAGTAAAGGGAATACATCCTCACTCTCAGGGATTAGCAGAGTTTTTGATTCGGTTTTTGTATATAGGTGGTTGGTTGGTCGCCACATAAAAGTTTAAGTTTTAACACACACATCTGTTCAAAAGTAAGCTTTAAGAACTCATTTTTATTTCTTCCAATTATGAAAACTCTGTATGTGACAAAAGACACCTGGTTCCTCTAGATGCCACAACATGGCAGCAAACACTCCTGACACTTTGTATAAATACTGTAGTAAATAAAAAAGCTGTTGAAATCATCCATGTCTTCCCTCTTGCTGTTTCAAAATACTACCTGGCTTTTCATCAGAGATTGTTCATAAAATGTGCTTATGTCAACTCAAACTCAGTTTGTGCATGATTATTTCATTGTAACTATAATTTTAACCTCTCTTAAATGCTGTATCCTAAACTATGTTTACTTAAGGTAAATAGTAGGCTATATGCCCAAATACAGAGTACTTAAGATTTAAAAAAAAAAAAAAAAAAAAAAAAAAAAAAAACGCAATACGTACCGAACCGCGACTTTTGTGAACCGTGCCACCCCTAGTGAACATTGATATAACAATTGTACTGATAACATTAACAAGTATTACTAATAGTATTATTGTTTATTATTAGTAGTAGTAGTACAGTTATTTTATATCAATGTTCACTATTTTAAAAAATTATCTATAATCCATGAGTATTTGTTTGTATTCTACCAATTACTACTTTTTAATAATTATTTGTAATAATTTTTAATAACTTAATCTTATAACATTTAATAATCCCTAGTACTTTAATACTTTAATATATTAATATAATATAAAAACTAATTAAATCACTAATTCATAAGTAGTAATGATTAATAATCAATCAATAATTACTACTACTAATTATTATTAGTGGTTGTTAATATTATTCTTATTATATTAAAAACACTGTTGTAGATAAGTAATAAAACTAAACTTTTTGTACAAATTATTTATATTGTACTATATTTAGAATTATTGTATTTTCTGTAGTTCTTTTTAACTGAGTTTTGAAATAAAGGTTTATATATTTATATTAAACTTAGTACAATAAACAATGTTAATTATGTAAAAAAATGATGCTAATCATTAGTAGTAGTAGTATTATGTCCTATAAGTCCCATTTTTCATCTGACTCGTGCACATGCGCGAACCCCCCTGCGTTTCACTCCGGAGTGCTTGACCTCGCGCGCGCGCCTCGTGTCCGTGAAAAACCAGTTTCCCAGTCCGCCATGTCCCCAGCGCTGCGTTACCGTCTTTAAACACATTTGTGCGATCCAGCGCTTTTTGTCGCAAACGATTCTTCTCCTTATTTTGGGGGCGCTTTCTAGCGCCCATGTAAACTACCTGCGCATCTCTCACTCTTCACAACCACCACACTGCACCACACTTCCTCCAGTAGCCTCCTAACGTTAGTTCTTGATCTACAGAATGCACAGAACCAATGCTGCCCCCAAAAGGTACGCTGATCACTTAAAATTACAGTTAAAAAAAATACCCCAAACCGGATGGAGACATTTCACTCATTCAGTCCAATATTAAATTTGATACCTCCCTTTCGAAAATTCCAGTCATTCTAAACAATTTAAGACGTTTTTAGGCCTTGAAAACCAAAAGTTGTATTTAAGACTTTTTAAGGACCCGCGGGAACCCTGTGATGATCAAAACCTTCAATCAATCAAAGAAAACCTGCAATAAAAATAGAAATGTCCCTCTGTCACTTTGAGTCAGTGTGAGCAACAAGCCAACAGCATAACAGATACGTTAAACATGTTTACTTTTTGTAATGTGTGTTTATGAGAGAGCAGAGTAGGGCCTGCTGACTTTTATCAGTAAACTAAATTTTTTTTCCTCAAGACAAAGAATCACATTAAGACTATAAATATACCACCACAAGTAATACTTAAGCAAATGTGCAGGATTTTATCATCAAAATGTACATTAATTACTAAAAGTCAAAGTAGTCATGTATGAAAATGCTCGCTTTTCTATTTAATCAATGTAGGTTGTTAAATCATATATTACATTTAAATGTAATTTCTTTCTAAGTCCATACGGAGACATTTAATCACAGTTTATCACAAACAATCAAACAAATACAGAGAAATGTGGTTTTCCCTGGACAGAAGGAGAATGCAACAATGTAGTCTGAATAGATAGATAAATATATAGCTTTCATCTTTAATCTTCTTGTTTAAAAATACACCAACAGTTAAAAAAAAAAACTCTACCCCAAAATCATGAGAGTAATGCCTACCTTCAATGATCTGAATTTTCTTTAAGCTTGTTTGCTTGTCAGTACAGTTCAGGCTGCTAGCGGTCGGTGAGAGCAATGGTGGCTTTTCGTGCCGTTCGCCTAGCTCCGTCTAAAGGCAATTAGCCACATTAGCTTTTCATGACCACAATGGCGGCTTTTTGTGCCGTTCGCCTAGCTCCGTCTAAAGGCAGTTAGCATCGTTAGCTTTTTAGCTTGGCTTAATGTTCTCGTATAGAAACTAACCTACCGTAAAATCACCAGAGAGTAATATCTAGCTTCAATAATCTCACTTTTGTTAAGGATGTATTTATATCTGTGATTGAGAGAATGCGACACTGGCTTTTAATTCCTTGACGTCCTCATGAACATGTTCGAGTATATCAAGTTTGTTGTTTATGGATTCCAGTAAACTGATCTCGATGGATGTGACCTTGGCAGTACCAATAGCGGGGGGAGTCTCTGGCAGGGGTGGGCGTATCGATCTAAGTAGCGATAGTATTGATACCAAGGTGAGTATCGGAATCGAATCGATACTAGCGTGATGAGATCGATACTTTCGTCGCAGTTTCTCTTCAATACGTCCAGTAAATTACTCGAATTTACTCACAGAGTTCATGCGAGCGTAGTTTCTCTTTAAATCTGTCTGTGTAAACAGTGCACCTCTCTATTACCCTGTCCACACTAGGGATTTTGTACCGATACGAAACTACTTTCGTACCGCAACACCTGTCCACACTAGCAACTATACCGGTACTGTAGCAGTATAACTGTATCGGTACGAAACCCACAAATGTATGGGTTTCGTACCGGTACAGTATCGGTACTGTAGCGCTTCTCTGTAGTGTGGACAGATGAAGCGGCTCTGTATCGATACAAATATAATGCGCATGCGCAGTCACACACCTCAATCAATGTCTTCGCTGAATAAAATAGTGAAGAACAGAGATTCATTTGTTTCTTTCTCAACTGCCTCGCGCGTTTTATACAATTCGACTGAATAAATGACCACCAGAAATACAGACTGTACATTGACAACAAAAAGCACACACACGTTGTTTCATCCATACGGAAGCCGAGAGAGGCCCTTCATATAATCGTTTTCTTTTATTCACCTTGTTATCCCGAGATAACAACATAATTAATTCAGGATCTCGAGAAAACAACACAACTAATTCGAGATCTCGAGAAAACAAAACCGTTATTTCGAGATCTCGAGAAAACAAAACAATTATTTCATGATCTCGAGTAAACAGCTGAGAAATGGTTCATTCAGGTACGCCAAGAGACTTGTGATATGCTGACTTTGGGGCTATTTCTCATTCTGTATAGACGCAACTTTGGTCATTAGAATGTCTGGAATAATCGATCACCTAATAAGGCAATATTTTGATCAGGGGTTGACACAGGGAGAGATTGCATCAAGTCTTTTAATAAGGGATAATTTCAAAATTAGTCCACGGCACCTCTGCAGAAGACTGGCCCGGCTTCGTCTCTACCGACGCAGATACAGTGATCCAGCTGAGATCATGAAATAATTGTTTTGTTTTCTCGAGATCACAGAATAATTGTTTTGTTTTCTCGAGATCTCGAAATAACGGATGCCATATATTCTCGGAAGGAAGTTACTCGGTAACCACGGAAACATTTCATGCACGCGCATTTCAACTACCGTGAAAGAAAACCGCAAACATTTCTCGCTAGCGTGGACAGATGCACTAAACTGTACCGGTATACTTTGTATCCATACAGTTATACCACTTTCGTACCGGTATAAGTGTGAACACAGCATCTCTCTCTGCCGCTCACACCTTGCCCCTCCCCCTCCCTGCTTTGTCGGAGAGCGGAGAGTCAGAGCACTGACTGAGAAAGAAAGGATTTTCTCTAAGGCGGGACAGTTAATAACTCAGAGTAGAAGTGCAATAAAAGGGAAGAATGTAAACATGTTACTGTTCCTGAACAAAAACCTTTAAATCTGTTATCAACATGGGAACAGAGCCAAAAGGGCACCTCAAGGGATACTTCCTTGGAGGGCTTTGTGCGTAAAGAGCCAAAGGTTACAAGCCACTTATAGTTTACACCTGATTTGCACTACTGACTTTATTTTTTACACAAATATGCGTGCAATGGAAGGTATTTTTTTGTGTTGTTTATATTGTTATATTTATTACATTGTTGCTTTTGTTTACTTATTTTGCACTACTGACTTTGTTACTTTATTAATGACTTTATTTTTCACAAATATTTGCGTGCAATGGAAGGTATTTTTTGTGGTGTTGTTGACATTGTTATATTTATATTTTTGTTACATTGTTGCTTTTTTGTTATTTTGCACTAGTGACTTTTCTTAAACAATTTTGTGTAGCAGAAGGTGATAAGGGAATTATTTTATTATTAATATAATGTTACTCATCTCATCTGATGAGTAGCATGCTATAGATGCACAATGGTGTAACATAGGGAAAAAAGTTAAAAATTCAGGTTTTGATTTTATGTACTGAAATAACTATTAGGCACAATTTTTACAATATCTATATAAATTAGTTGTTTTTACCCATTTTAACCTTGAAATCAGCATTTTAATGATTACCCATAATGCATTGTTTATCGCGCTAAAACAAGCAAAAACGTCATAAGACAGTGGAAATACTACCTTTACTACCTTCACGTGGCGTCTTTCTCGATCGCACGTGCCTAGAAGCGTACCTTCTAGAACATTCCTGGGTGGTCACAGACTGTCACGTAGCCTAATTCGGTTGTGAAACTCGCTAGGATGGAGTATTTTCGCGAGTTTAGTGGCAAACTTTTGCGCCGCAATTTCTCTATTCTCGAACTTTGTAACCAAGAAATGTTTCATAATGTTTGGGATTTTGAAAAATGCTTCTAGCAAGTTTATTTCACTGTATTTTTCCGTGAAACTTGGCATAAATTATCCTTAAGTGATGAGCGTGACATTGTTATTTTGGTATGGGTCACGGAGTTAGTTGGAAGCGGGAGAAATGAGAGTTTCTCAACTACAGCAGCACTTCTCACCATAGATGGCTGGCATGTTTCACAGCGTTTGGGATTTATTAAATCGACTAAATCTCCAGCTCTACTGAAGCTACGAGGATATAAATCACCAGGATTCTAATTTACTGGGTGAGAAGTATTATATATTTTTTTGAAAGGTTTATTCGCGCTACAAGTCCATGAAAGTTGGAATTGTTCGTGAAGGGGTTAGTTAGATTTTGGTAGCGTGACGCGCACAACAAGCAAAAGAAAAAACAAATTTTCTTCCGAATTTCCTTGCTTTATCAAAATTATTTTTTGATACATTAAAAGACTGTTTATAATATTTAAGCGATTTTTTATTATAGAGAATATCTGATCAAAACTTTCAAAACAGCATTCAAAGTGATTTTTCACGGGTGTAAATGTTACGCGTGACGTCCATAATTATGTTAAAGTTTAAGAACTAAAATTCTGTTAAAAATTCTAGATTTGTGCTATCATTCTGGGGTTTTGCTGAATAATACTTTAGGGAGTTCTCTTACAATGCTGAAAATTCAATGAGTTTTGGTGAAATTCTAGAAAAAGTTATTTACATTTTAATGCGCCTGATAGCGATTGTACTCACACAGCGTGCTACTCATAATCTCATTATCTCTAGCCGCTTTATCCTGTTCTACAGGGTCACAGGCAAGCTGGAGCCTATCCCAGCTGACTACAGGCGAAAGGCAGGGTATACCCCGGACAAGTCGCCAGGTCATCACAGGGCTGACACATATGGCCCTTTTCCACTACCCTTTTTCAGCTCACTTCAGCTCGCTTCAGCTCACTTCAGCCTGACACGGCTCGCATTTCGACTATCTAAGAACAGCACGACTCAGCTCGCTTCAGCCCTGCTCAGCCCCCAAAACTCGCACGGTTTTGGAGTGGGGCTGAAGCGAGCCAAACCGAGCTGAGTGAGGCTAGGGGCGTGAGCAGACACTCCCCTGTGCACTGATTGGTGAGGAGGAGTGTCCTCACACGCCCACACACGCCCCGCAAGCACGCTGGGATCTGTAAACACCGTAAACCCGGAAGAAGGAGAATTACGAATTACGAGAATTATGAAGCCTTATGCGCCTCGCCTCATCTATACGCTCTTGCCAGTATCTGTTGGCGTTGTCGGTGACAAGCCACAGCACCAAGACCAGCAACACTAATGACTCCATGTCCTCCATGTTTATTGTTTACTCTCCGGGTTGTGAGACTACCACTTAAAAGGTCACTGATGTCACTGTTTGCGCTGCCTAACGACATCACCTGACGTCCACCCACTTTCGCTAACTCCACCCAATGTGTCCACCCACTTCCAGCCAGCACGATTGTAGTCGAAATGCAATGCCAACAACCCCACTCAGCTCGACTCAGCACGGCACGGCTCAGCCCAACTCAGCCGCGTTGGTAGTGGAAAAGCGGCAATAGACACAGACAACCATTCACACTTCATTCACACCTACGGTCAATTTAGAGTCACCAGTTAACCTAACCTGCATGTCTTTGGACTGTGGGTGAAACCGGAGCACCCGGAGGAAACCCACGCGGACAACATGCAAACTCCGCACAGAAAGGCCCTCGCCAGCCACGGGGCTCGAACCCGGACCTTCTTGCTGTGAGGCGACAGCGCTAACCACTACACCACCGTGCCGCCCTAATATACTGTTACATTGTTTTATATTGTTGTAGTTAGTTAATAAAAAACATTATTTGCCTAAAATCTCTGTTCTGTGTTTTATCATACTCATAATCAACTAAAAAAGGCAAAATCACAAAATTATTCAATGATCATAACATTTCAAGTAAAAAGTATCGCTATCAGTATCGGCGATACTAGCCCTGTATTTACTTGGTATCGGATCGATACCCAAATTCCCAGTATCGCCCGACCCCTAGTCTCTGGAGCCTCGTCTGTCTCAGTTGATCAGTCGCGTGTTGGGCGTTTCTTGCTGGGTTCAGATGTCATGGTGTCCAGAATGAAGAAGTGGCCGTCGGAAAAGGTAAACAGATTGTCCGGTTCTTGTTGAGAGGTAATAACCAGTTTAAACAGAAGGAAAAGAATATTCCTGTAATCCTGTGTTTACAAACGGTATTCAGCGCGCCGCCATGTTGGATCTCACCCAAAGTCTCGCGATAGACTCAGTGTAACATCGTCACCTCAAATTAAAAGCCAGTCTCGCATTCTCTCAATCACAGATCGACACACTCATCTCATCTCATCATCTCTAGCCGCTTTATCCTTCTACAGGGTCGCAGGCAAGCTGGAGTCTATCCCAGCTGACTACGGGCGAAAGGCGGGGTACACCCTGGACAAGTCGCCAGGTCATCACAGGGCTGACACATAGACACACAACCATTCACACTCACATTCACACCTACGGTCAATTTAGAGTCGCCAGTTAACCTAACCTGCATGTCTTTGGACTGTGGGGGAAACCGGAGCACCCGGAGAAAACCCACGCGGACATGGGGAGAACATGCAAACTCCACACAGAAAGGCCCTCGCCGGCCCCGGGGCTCGAACCCAGGACCTTCTTGCTGTGAGGCGACAGCGCTAACCACTACACCACCGTGCCGCCCAGATCGACACACTCATATTAGAAAACAGTGAACTAAAAGGAAATGTCACAAACTTATCCAACCAGGTAACTCATCTCACTAGCGAAAATAGAATCATAAAGGAAAAAATACTAGACCTCCAATGCCGCAGCATGCGCAACAACCTCATTTTTTCAGGAATCCCACTATCAACAACTATACCCAATGATCCTGAGAAAGCTGTGAAAGAATTCATGTAGTCATCTCTGAAAATCCCATCAGAGGCAGTCAACAGGATTACCTTTCATCGAGTCCACCGTCTCACTTCCAAAGACAATAAAAAGCCACCTCCGATAATAGCCAAATTCAATAATGGGCACGAGCAAGGGTAGTCCCAGGGAGCAAGTCGATGGCACAGTCGTAGGCACGGTGCGGAGGAAGAACGGCGGCCCTGCTCTTGCTGAATACCTCCTTCAAATCCCAGTACTCTGTGGGAACTTGGGATAGCTCGGTGAGATCAGGGGGCTTGGCAGGAGACACAGGAGAGCTAGAGAGCAGACAAGAGGCATGGCACGCAGGGCCCCATTCCACAACCTGGCTAGTGACCCAGTCTATACGAGGGTTGTGGCGGGTAAGCCAAGGAAGACCTAGAATGACTGGGAACTCAGGTGAAGGAATCAGGTGCAGGGATATTTCTTCCTTGTGACCTTGAGACTGGAGGAAGACTGGAGAAGTAACTTGGGTGACTCTTCCATCACCTAACGCTTGGCCATCGAGGGCAGACACAGACAGTGGGACTTCAAGAGGTGCAGTCGGGACATTGATGCTTTGGGCGAAGTGGATATCCATAAAGTTTCCAGCCGCCCCTGAGTCTAACAAGGCTTGACAAGAGTGGACGGACTCACCCCAGGAGATGGAGACCGGGATGTAGATTCCTTGGCCAGGGAGTCCAGGAGAGAGGGTAGGCCCCGTCACAACCCTCCCTCGGCTGGACGGGGCGGTCCTTTTCCCAAGAGCTCGGGACATGATGCTCAGAAGTGACCAGGCTTGCCACAGTAGATGCAGCACTTGTCCCTCCTTCTGCGCTCCCTCTCGGCTACAGAGAGACGAGTACGGCCAACTTGCACGGGCTCTGGACAGTCACTGGAGGAGGTAGACGGGCTCCATGTAGAGGCAGTGAGGCCGGGGAGACTCAGGACTTGGCGGCGTTCTCTAATCCTGTTATCCAGACGAATAGCATGTGAGATCAGAGTTTTGAGGTCACTTGGGCATCCCTCTTTGATGGGGTCAGACAAACCATGGTGAAAGGCTGAAACCAGGGCAGCCTCATTCCCTCCGCTGACTGCTGCGAGCGTCCGGAACGATATGGCGTAGTCCGCGATGCTTCCTCCTTGCCTGATGGACATGAGCTTTCTGGCTGCGTCGGTACTGATGTCCGCCTGGTCGAAGACCCGAAGCATCTCTTCAGTAAACAGTTCAAAATCAGAGCACTCGGGTCCCCGTCTCTGCCAGATAGCTGTTGCCCAAGCTCGTGCCTTACCAGCTAACAAGGTTATCACAAAGGCAATCTTGCGGCGATCCATAGTGTAGGTGGTAGGCTGGAGCTCAAAGGTGAGTTGGCACTGGGTAAGGAACTCCCGGCACTCACCGTGCTTGCCGTCATACCTCTGTAGTGCAGGAAGGCTGGGTTCACGAGGTGAAGGAGACAGTGTGGCGGGAGGCACTGGAGCAGGAACAGGAGCTGGATCAGGATGAGGAGATGCAGGCAGAGGTGTCAGCTGTGCCAGGGTTTTCCCAATTTGCTGAAGCAGTACCTCATGGCAAGCAAGGGCCTCACGTTGGCTTGTGAGCGTTTGTCCATGAGCATCCATGGTCGCTCCGAAGCGTGTTAACGCAGCCATCATTCCCTGAAGGTTGGCCAGGTAGACAGATGAAGAAGCCTCTGCTGAGTCGGTTATGACGGAATCTTTCTGTTAGGGTTTTGCTAGGATTCGAACCTGGTTCGCTGGTGTGATAATCCAGCAAACCCCCACTAGGCCACCAGGGGGATGACTCAAGTGCAGAGGCGTGAGGCGGAAGTAGAAAAGTATCAAAAAGTTTATTTACAAAATATATACAATCCAAGGGAAAAAACAAAAAAAATAATCCAAAGCTCAGAAGATATACAAAAATAAAAATATCCCAAGGTTCAATGTCCAAAATCCAACTAAGAAAAGAAGAGACAAAAACAAAATCCATAAAGTCCAAAAGAAAGCAACAAAACCAAGAATACTAAGACACAGGCAAGGTACATGGGACAGAGGGAACTCGCACTAACAGCATAGCATAGGAAAAAGACTCCGTGACAAGGGAACAAACAGAGGGGTATTTATACACACACTAATTAAGGACAGGGCGGGGCAGGAAACAGGCAATTAGACAAACACAAAACACAGAACACAGTGGCGACCTCTAGAGGCCAAAACAAACATGACCAAACAAAGGAAATAACAGCGGCCTCTAGAGGCCAAAACAGTCCCAGTCCTAACAAGTCGCTATTGCAGGAGTTGTACTGTACTGTGTGAATGTGTGACTTGCTATGATGCTCCGATGCTATGATCATGTGTGTGTGTGTTTGAGAGAGAGAGAGAGAGAGAGAGAGAGAGAGAAGCCCCTCCCCCATCTGCTCCCTGACTGGAGCTCGTTGCCATGGTGACGGTGCACAGGTGGAGGCAGAGAAGACATAATATCACAGGCACAGAGAGCATTTTCTCAGAATTTCTTCTCCTCGAACAACGGCGATTTACACTAAAACTAAAAGAGATTTCCACAAAATTCTTTCACATTGAGCGCTACAAGGCTCTCATGAACACACTGATGTAATTTTTTTCTCCCTAGTGTAAAAAATGTGGACAATAGAGCGAGCTGAAAACAAATGACATTTCTGATTTTGTAGTAAAATTGTTGTCAGGTTTATAATGGGAGTCTATGGAGCAGCGTGCCTGTCTTCTCGTTACTTTCAGGCTTCTCATTCAAAAACTGTAAATCCTATTGTTCAGGTAGACACATTGTGTGACAGGGTATCTGCACATTTTTCAAATACAAATTTAAAGGCTTTTAAGACCTTTTCAAGACCTCTAAATGGAAAAATTAAGACTATACCTTGACAAAGAAAATGATAAATACGACAACTTAAAACTTTTCTGCAATAGTTTTTTTACGAACCTTAAGAAGAATGCACACAATTGGTGAACAACAGGGTGCATCAATGGCAACTGTTAGACATGCAAACAGCTGAAGCAAAGTCGTGTGTTTTGGGCCTGCAGAACTACTGTAGCAGCAAGGAGAAGACTGGTGTTTACTGGAGAAAACACCATGAATCATTTCAAAAATGAAAACAATAAACGGCAATTAGAACCAGCTGAACAACCTTAGCCGGCACTATTTCAATACCCAAAGATTATCTTTGATGATGTGTGATTTTGTGTCTGACAGCAAAATCAGTCTGAGTGTCGTACAGTATACAGATGGCTGAGGAAGTTCTCGAGTATCTTCTGCATTATAGCAGGTAACAGCATAAACCTGTTTATGCAGTCATACAATCATCAGAGCGTTACATTAAACACAGAAAAACAACTGTCACCTTTCATAACCATTATCAATATTAATCAATGTGTTGTAATAACTAAACTAATTATCATCAGTGCAATTGTTATATCAATGTTCATTATTCAAAAATAATCATTAATTATTATCTATAATCCATGAATAATTGTTTGTATTACTACTACTAATAATAATAATAATAACTAGACAGGGACACTCTAACGAGTGCAAACCCCGCCTTTTCCCTATTAAAATACATTGGGCGAAAATTTCGAAGTTCTGCCATGACCTTGACCTTTGACCTCCAAAATTTAATGGTTTCCTTCCTGGGTGATTGGCAACACGTAAAAAATTTGGTCCAAATCGATCCATTGGTTCTTGAGATATCTTGCAGACACACAGACAGACAGACAGACAGACAGATACACACACACACAGACTGACGCAGGTGAAAATAATAACCCCTCCGACTACTGTCGGCGGGGTTAATTACTTTTTTAATCATAATTAAAAAAAATTAACTCAATTTTATAACATTTTAATAATCACTACTTATTAGCTATATTAATTAATAGCATAGCAATTATTATAATTCAGTATTATTACTACTTAATAAGCAGTGATTATCAAAATGTAATTTAATAATAAGTAGTAATTATCATCAACTACTAAATTATACTAATAAATAAGTAGTGATTATTAAAATGCTATAAAATTGAGTTATAAAATTAGTTAAAATTATTATTAAAAAGTTGTTATTATTATTATTATTATTATTATTATTACTAGTAGTAGTAGTAGTGATACAAACAATTATTCATGGATTATAGATAATTTGTTTTTAATAGTGAACATTGACAACAACTGAACTGATAATAATAATAACATTAACAAGTATTACTAGTAGTATTATTATTAGTAGTAGTAGTAGTACAGTTATTTTATATCAATGTTCACTATTTAAAAAAATTATCTATAATCCATGAGTATTTGTTTGTATTCTACCAATTACTACTTTTTAATAATTATTTGTAATAATTTTTAATAACTTAATTTTATAACATTTAATAATCCCTAGTACTTATTAATCACTAATTAATAAGTAGTAATGATTAATAATCAATAATTACTAATACTACTAATTATTATTAGTGGTTGTTAATATTATTCTTATTATATTAAAAACATTGTTGTAGACGATAAGTAATAAAACAAAAACTTTTTGTACAAATTATTTATATTGTATTTATATTTAGAATTATTGTATTTTCTGGAGTTCTTTTTAACTGAGTTTTGAAATAAAGGTTGTTTATATATTTATATTAAACTTAGTACAATAAACAATGTTAATTATGTAAAAAAATAATGCTAATCATTATTATTATTAGTAGTAGTAGTATTTCCTATAATGCTGTTTTTCCACTACCAACGCGGGTGAGTTGGGCTGAGCCGTGCCGTGCTGAGTCGAGCTGAGTGGGGCTGTTGGAGTTGCATTTCGACTACAACCGCGCTGAACCGTGCTGGCTGGAAGTGGGTGGACACATTGGGTGGAGTTAGCGAAAGTGGGTGGACGTCAGGTGATGTCGTTAGGCGGCGCAAACAGTGACATCAGTGACCTTTTAAGCGGTAGTCTCACAACCCGGATAGTAAACAATAAACATGGAGGACACGGAGTCGTTAGTGTTGATGGTCTTGGTGCTGTGGCTTGTTGTTGCCGACAATGCCAACAGATACTGGCAAGAGCCAGCGCTATGTTGACGTTGCTAACATTTGCACCCACGTTTCAGCAGCGAAAGTTCATAAAATGGATAACGGAAAGTTCATAAAAATGGATAACGGAAAGTTCATAAAAATGGATAACGGTAATGGATAACGGAAAGTTCATAAAAATGGATAACGGCAATGGTGAAAATTATAAGTTGGCCTTATAAGTGCCAACAGATATTCAAGGTATAAGTAGATGAAATGAACATAAAAGGGGTCTTATTTTCAACTAAAGTGTACTGCAGATGTAGGGAGTTGAAACATTTTCTGAATGAGCTAGTTGGCCCCTTTAAATAAACGGGTCTCTATTCATACAGTGAGATCGCCAAAGTTTAATAAACTGAAAATGCAATAACTGTAATTTTGAAGTAGATGATGTATAGGACATGTGTCGCTTGTGTCTTGCGACTTATTGTAAAAATGATATAAAGGGTTCAAAATCGCATAGTTACAAATATAATAGTAACTTCATATGATAATATTAACCACTGGTTATTTCAGAGAGGAAAAAAATGGGGACACTATTGCTTCCATTTGGGACAATACAACACAGAATTCGGGACCACTGGGGGACACAAAGAAAAAAAGTTAATTTCGAGCCCTGGCAAGAGCGTATAGATGAGGCGAGGCGCATAAGGCTTCATAATTCTCATAATTCTCCTTCTTCCGGGTTTACGGTGTTTACAGATCCCAGCGTGCTCGCGGGGCGCGTGTGGGCGTGTGTGGACACTCCTCCTCACCAATCAGTGCACAGGGGAGTGTCTGCTCACGCCCCTAGCCTCACTCAGCTCGGTTTGGCTCGCTTCAGCCCCACTCCAAAACCGTGCGAGTTTTGGGGGCTGAGCAGGGCTGAAGCGAGCTGAGTCGTGCTCTTCTTAGATAGTCGAAACGCGAGCCATGTCGGGCTGAAGTGAGCTGAAGCGAGCTGAAGTGAGCTGAAAAAGGGTAGTGGAAAAGGGCCATAAGTCCCATTTTCCACTTGACTCTTGTTCGCATGCACAAACCCCCCTGCGTTTCACTCCGGAGTGCTTGACCTCTAACACACAGACGCACGCACCTTGTGTCCGTGAAAAGCCAGTTTCCCAGTCCGCCGTGTCCCCAGTGCTGCGGTACCGTCTTTAAACACATTTGTGCGATCCAGCGCTTTTTATCGCAAACGAGTCTTCTCCTTATTTTGGGGGTATTTGTCATCCCCCAACCACTTGTCGTTAAACAGACATCTTCCCATAATTATCAACGCTTTCTAGCGCCCGCGTAAGTTACCTGTGCATCTCTCACTCTTCACAACCACTGCACCACACCACACTTCCTCCAGTAGCCTCCTAACGTTAGCTCTTGATCTACGGAATGCACAGAAAACACAGAATCAATGCCGCCCCCAAAAGGTACGCTGGTCACTTTTAAAATTACGGTTAAAAAAATACCCCAAACCGGATGGAGACATTTCACTCATGCGGTCCAATATTAAATTTAATACCTCCCTTTCGAAAATTCCAGTCATTCCAAACAATTTAAGACATTTTTAGGCTTTGAAAACCGAAAGTTGTATTTAAGACTTTTTAAGGACCGGGAACCCTGTGTGAATCAAGACAAGTGTGACTCCAACTTTTGACAAAATGATGTGTGTAGAGTGAAATTTGTGGCTGAAAACACAGTTTTAATGAGAAATGTAGAGCATTTTTTTAAAGCTGTGTACACTGTAGCTCGACTGCATAGTCACTCATTATAAAGTCTGAATTTCTCCAGAATTGATCATGGTGTTTGATCTGTGACTGATCAAAAAGTATAGAACCTAGCAAAAAAGTTGAATGCCAGATCCACACAGGAGAAGTTTGTCTCCGTTTTAAAGTTTGAATCATGTCTCTAGGAGCAGCGGATGTTTGAAAAACGTTGAAAATGTGCGATTTTTTTTTCATTTATTCCCATAGAAATGAATGGGAAATTTTGCGTGATTTTTTCACGACTACGTCGCAAAAAAATCGTAGAATGCTGAACAAAGTAATAGCACACCGAGTCCGATCGAGCCGCACGGTTTGATGTATTGTTTCTGTGTGCGATGTACGGTTATTGGGTTATTCGAAATTTGTAGGGAAGATGAATAAGTTTAAGAAGAAGAAGAAGAAACACGCAGAAGAAGAGTTTGCAGTGCCTAATAAAGCCCTGCGTATAAAACCAGCCCTGAGTTAAAGTAAGAGGTTTCATTGCTGCCAGAGCTAATTGTTAGACACAGTTCTCTCTCTCCAGGGATCAGAGGCTTCGAGCTCAACACCATACGATTCTTCCAACAACAAGACCTCCCGGTTCGGGAAACCATGCCTAAAACAGTCCCCTATGATTTCATCCATTTTCATTTTCAGTGTGTAAAGCTTTCTGCTCAACACACTGCAGAGGGGGTGATTCTGCCTGATTAGCTTAATAATAATAATAACAATAACAATAATAATTTTTAAAAAATAAATAAAAACCCCGAGAAAAAAAAAGTCTGTGAGAAATCAAGTTGAAATTTTGAGAAATAAAAAGTTGGACTTGCGAGGAAGTCGCAATTTAGAGAAAGAGAAAAAAACAACCCGTGATGGAAATAAACTTGAAGTGAAGATTTAAATACTTTCAATATACAACTAAACAGGTTAGCCAAACTACAACTCTCTCCTGAGTGGATAAATAGTGCACTATCTAGGGTGCACACGGCATTATTTCATACTGAACGGAGTTCCTAAAACAGTAAAGTGGAGATATATTTGGGATTCGACAACACACCTTCAGTTTAACTTACCTCAGGGTTTTAAATCCTCAGAGCCAGACACAATAACGTGTTTTTATTTTTATAACTCGAGGGGCTAAAGCGGTTTTTTCTTCTCCAGTGTTTTCTGGCGGTTGGAGAAGCAGCCACTGGACGCGTTACCGCCACCACCTGGACTGGAGTGGAGTTTCAGGGTGGAGGACGCTTATTCCAGCCCAACCCAAAAGCCAGTATCTCACTGGGCTGCGACAAATTGCGAACGTCATGCGCGAGAGAGTTTCAAAAGTGTCTTGAAACATTCGCGGGGCTTCTCAATTTCCTCGCATGAGTGTTTGAATTTAATGGGTTTGAATTTACCATTTTTTCTTCGGTATGGTGCGCCGCTGGAGCTCCGCTATTTGTGTGCGTCTGTTTGTCAGAGGGGGGCGGCACGGTGGTGTAGTGGTTAGCACTGTCGCCTCACAGCAAAAAGGTCCTGGGTTCGAGCCCCGGGGCCGGCGAGGGCCTTTCTGTGTGGAGTTTGCATGTTCTCCCCGTGTCCGCGTGGGTTTCCTCCGGGTGCTCCGGTTTCCCCCACAGTCCAAAGACATGCAGGTTAGGTTAACTGGTGACTCTAAATTGACCGTAGGTGTGAATGTGAGTGTGAATGGTTGTCTGTGTCTATGTGTCAGCCCTGTGATGACCTGGCGACTTGTCCAGGGTGTACCCCGCCTTTCGCCCATAGTCAGCTGGGATAGGCTCCAGCTTGCCTGCGACCCTGTAGAAGGATAAAGCGGCTAGAGATAATGTGATGTGATGTGTGTGTGTGTTTGTCAGAGGGAGAGAGAGAGAGAGAAAGGGTGTGTGTGAAAGAGAGTGTGCTCATAGATGTTGCATGTGCATGTGAGTGCATACTTGTGAGAGTGTATGTGTGTATGCATAAATATGCATATGACTGTGAGTGTGTGTATGAGTGTGCACAGAATTGTATATGTTATATCATCAGACTCATCTCATTCATCTCTAGCCGCTTTATCCTTCTACAGCAGGGGTGGCCAACCAGTCGGAGCCCAAGAGCCACAATTCTTACTGTGTTACGGCAAAGAGCCACATCGGCACATGAACATGGGCACACGAATATTACCCTTCCTTCTGCGCGTGCGGACACACACACACAGCCACATTGATGTCACACTCCAACTTAACCAATGCCCCACACCAACATGATAATGATACATTTACTGCAGTACCAAGACCACAGGCCAGTCATTTTCAACAGTGGTGACTGGTGAAGAAAATTGTAGGTGGGGCACAAAGGCAGACATTGTTTACATGTGGGGATTCCCCCCATTGGGGGGGGTTCCGGGGGGCCTCCCCCGAAAAATTTTGGATTTCTTAGATGCAATTTCCTGTATTCTAGTGCATTTTGGAGTTACCTGTTTAACATCGAAAATGCAAAAGCCATTTTGATTCAGCTTGAATTCTCAATTGCATGACCTGCACAAGACCTGCATTCAAATAAATAAGTATTCAAATAAATACAGTCAGTCGGAAAATGGAAATTACAAAGTGCTAATTTAATTTCCTCAAACAGTACAAGCTCCATAGGCACTGGGAACAGTGATCAGTGCAAGTGCAAATATAGATAAAATATAATACAATGCTGGGGCGGCACGGTGGTGTAGTGGTTAGCGCTGTCGCCTCACAGCAAGAAGGTCCTGGGTTTGAGCCCCGGGTCCGGCGAGGGCCTTTCTGTGTGGAGTTTGCATGTTCTCCCCGTGTCCGCGTGGGTTTCCTCCGGGTGCTCCGGTTTCCCCCACAGTCCAAAGACATGCAGATTAGGTTAACTGGTGACTCTAAATTGACCGTAGGTGTGAGTGTGAATGGTTGTGTCTATGTGTCAGCCCTGTGATGACCTAGCGACTTGTCCAGGGTGTACCCCGCCTTTCACCCATAGTCAGCTGGGATAGGCTCCAGCTTGCCTGCGACCCTGTAGAACAGGATAAAGCGGCTAGAGATAATGAGATGAGAGAGATAATACAATGCTCAAATTTTTGAAAGAACGCACACACACAAATTGATAACTGGAAAACAAATGAACATAATGTATATACACTACATGCCAAAAGTTTGGACACACCTTCTCATTCAATGTGTTCTGTGTTCTCATGACTATTTACACTTACAGTATACTCTACTCTCACTCAAGGCATCAAAACTGAATGAGCACTCACCCACTACTCAGGCTTGCGCGCCCAGCGCGTATCCCAAGCCTCAGCAGCAGGGATAGTACAATACTCATACACGCAGTTAGCATCACAAATGGTCACCCGCTACTTCAATGAGAAGGTATGTTCAAACTTTTGGCCTGTAGTGTATCTGAATTCACATCAGCACACATTCACATACTCAAATATACACACACAGCAGCAGAAGTGCTACTTGTAGGGGAATTTAGCATATCATCTCACGCACCTGCGCATTTGTCATGATGTGAAAATACCGTAATGAAACCAAGCGAAGCACCTTTAATAAAATAACCGTAATTAACTGCAGTGAAGCGAAAACGCACATAAAACCACAAACGAACACCAACTTGGATGTGAAGGTGAGAGCCGCATGACACCAGGCAAAGAGCCGCATGCGGCTCACGAGCCACGGGTTGGCCACCTATGTTCTACAGGGTCGCAGGCAAGCTGGAGCCTATCCCAGCTGACTATGGGCGAAAGGCGGGGTACACCCTGGACAAGTCGCCAGGTCATCACAGGGCTGACACATAGACACAGACAACCATTCACACTCACATTCACGGTCAATTTAGAGTCACCAGTTAACCTAACCTGCATGTCTTTGGACTGTGGGGGAAACCGGAGCACCCGGAGGAAACCCACGCGGACACGGGGAGAACATGCAAACCCCGCACAGAAAGGCCCTCGCCGGCCCCGGGGCTCGAACCCAGGACCTTCTTGCTGTGAGGCGACAGCGCTAACCACTACACCACCGTGCCGCCCCATCATCAGACTCATGATATCCAATATTTTGTAAAGTTTCAGATCAATCCATCAATGAATTGAACATTTTTCCCCATTTCCTGCTTGGCCAGATGGTGGCGCTGTGCTAGGCATCTGAATTACACATGTGAATCTCATCTCATTATCTCTAGCCGCTTTATCCTGTTCTACAGGGTCGCAGGCAAGCTGGAGCCTATCCCAGCTGACTACGGGCGAAAGGCGGGGTACACCCTGGACAAGTCGCCAGGTCATCACAGGGCTGACACATAGACACAGACAACCATTCACACTCACATTCACACCTACGGTCACCAGTTAACCTAACCTGTATGTCTTTAGACTGTGGGGGAAACCGGAGCACCCGGAGGAAACCCACACGGACACGGGGAGAACATGCAAACTCCGCACAGAAAGGCCCTCGCTGGCCACAGGGCTCGAACCCGGACCTTCTTGCTGTGAGGTGACAGCGCTAACCATTACACCACCATGCCGCCTGTGAATATCATCACAATCATAATACACACTATTTTGTAAAGTGTCAGATCAATCAGTTAAGGCATTGCCAATTTCTGGCACATTTCCTGCTTGGCCAGGTGGTGGTGCTATAACAGGCAGACCCATTGGGCGTCAGGTTATCATAATAATCATAATATCTATTGAAGTAAGAAGTGTCCAACCATACAGTCAATGCACTGTGGCTTTCTGATATGTTTCCTGTTTATGTGGCAAGATATTAAAATCATAAGGCCATTTCAACATCTCATCTCATCTCATTATCTCTAGCCGCTTTATCCTGTTCTACAGGGTCGCAGGCAAGCTGGAGCCTATCCCAGCTGACTACGGGCGAAAGGTGGGGTACACCCTGGACAAGTCGCCAGGTCATCACAGGGCTGACACATAGACACAGACAACCATTCACACTCACATTCACACCTATGGTCAATTTAGAGTCACCAGTTAACCTAACCTGTATGTCTTTAGACTGTGGGGGAAACCGGAGCACCCGGAGGAAACCCACACGGACACGGGGAGAACATGCAAACTCCGCACAGAAAGGCCCTCGCCGGCCACGGGGCTCGCACCCGGACCTTCTTGCTGTGAGGCGACAGCGCTAACCACTACACCACCGTGCCGCCCCCATTTCAACATATTACAAGATATCAAAAATCCCTTTGCAACTTTAATATCAGCGACATCTTGGCATCACGTATAACAAATTTCACATGAATCTCATGAACCGTCTCAGAGGAGCATGTTAAAATTCATCATGTGTCAAAACACACATATTCAAAACCCTATTCTTTCCTTGGTGGTGCTATACCAGACAGGCCCATAACGGCTAAAGAGTATCAGAATCAGAATCATATTACAAGATATCAAGTTCAACATTCAGCAATGTCTTGGCATATTATGTTATAATATTTCAACATATTACAACATATCAAAAATCCCTTAGCAATTCAACTTCAGCAATATCTTGGCATCATGTTTGCCAAGTTTGACATGAATTTGATGAACTGTCTAGGAGGAGTACGTTAAAAATGACCACTCCAAATGGCCTTATGACATCATCATTCCAAAGTTCTACCCATTCATTTCAATGGGAAATGGAAAAAGGGGCGCTATGAAGTCCCTGGGCCATGCCTGGGGCCAAAAGTCTGTGGCTGAGTAGCGATGACAATGACTGATGTGTGTATCAAATTTCATGAGTTTTCATGCATGGGAAATGCTTCAATTAAGGCCAAACGTGGCAGCAGAATAATAATAATAATAATAATAATAATAATCCTTCGAAAAACAATAGAGTCTTCGCACCAAACGGTGCCCGGGCCCTAATAAATCAAAATAAGAGCACATGCACACGCACACGTTCATTCATATGTACATAGGAGTGTTGTATCAAAAAATTAAATGAGGAGGTAATGCTGCCAGTAGTAGGGGTTATACTCAATTTTGATGAAAACAGAAAGAACCCTTCGGCATACATGACTCCTATCCTCCACAAGCATACATAAACCCACACATACATATACACACATCCAAAAACAGAAGGCTGGCAGAAAATAAAAATTCTAATAATAATGGTAAAGGACACCCATGACAGGCCACTGCGGCAATAAAGTTATCTACAAGATGAGCCCTGAAAACATTTCTAACGTTGGATAGAAGTAAAAGTCATCTCAGAAAGGAACTACGAACTAGTTGGTAATATTACTCACTCCGACATTCAGTGTAATGACACTTAAAGGGCATCTACAGGGCTCCATATGAGGAGTTCAGTAGTTACTTGTTAGAAGTATTCCTGCATGCAGGAAAGTTCTTACTGATTTAAGTCTGGGCTTCCTCTGGCGTCGTGAAGATCCGCTCCTGGTTGTTATGTGTGATGTGAAGACGGGCCGGGTAGACGATCCCAAAGCAGACCCCTTCTGGTCCCCGAAGTTGTTGTCTCACCCCATTGTATCCTGCTCAGGCTCTGGCCACTCGTGCTGTGTAGTCTGGGTAGACTGAAATGGTCATCCCGTCCACTTTGATCTGTTGTTTTTCCCTGGCGAGGCAAAGAATGTTGGCACAGTCCTGGAAGTAGTGCATGCGAGCCACGATTATGCGCGGTTGGTCACCTTGCCTGGGCGCCGGTAGTAGCGAGCGATGAGATCTATCTAGTACCGGCACCTCTGTTAGGCTGAATGCCCTCTGAAGCAGGGTTGACATGGCGACAGTGGAGCTGTCATGGCTCTCCGGTACTCCCGCGATTCTGATGTTATTCCTCCTTGACCTCGACTCTAAGTCTTCACATTTATCTTGTAGTAATTCCGACTGAGCCTTGAGGTATGCCACTTCACGTTGAAGAGAAATGATATCATCTGTACATGTTGACAGACTCCTCTCCATCTCGCCAGTGGTATTTTTCAGTGTGGCTAACTCTGTAGCAACCGAGTTCTGATAAGATTGCAGTTCAGACCTTACAATGGTAATGTCGGCTCTGAAACCTTCCATTTCCTTTTCCAGCACTCTTCTAATCTCCGACTTAATTACATCTCCAATATCTTCACGAAGCGACATAAGCAACTCCTGCCTGAAAGCTTGAGTGGTTAGCGCCATGGTCTCGTCAGCTGGGGTTGGCTTATTTTGATCCGGGGATGATCCGGGACCGCTAGGCCTCGTGGTCAACGAAGTTGCATTACGGGTTTTTGTAGACTTGCCAGCCATTCTTTTTATGTAAGCAGATATGTAGAAGTATGATAAAACTTAAAAAGTGAAATAAAGAACTGTGCTTTGTCGAAAGGTGCCTTTTTAAAAACTTTAAAATGAAAGTTCTGCAGAGCCTGGTTGGATGCGACTCCTCCATAGCTTGCTCGCTGGCGCCCCCTATCCCATTGATTTTAATAGTTTAGCTATAAACTATTAGACACTTGAATTAATGATTAATGAATTTATGAGACTGATCCCTTTTTACATGGGACTGATTTGATAAGCCTATTGCACGTACAATGTTTTTCAATTTTTTAGAGCCAACATGAAAGAAATCCATGTTTGTCCAACTAATGAAGCTGGATATCATGACAGGTCAGACTATCATGTGTTTTACTGTAGGTCTTCCAACTCCATAAGTGCAACCCCAGTGGCTGGTTATTTTTACCTCATCTGCATGTCTTTGAACTGTGGAAGGAAACTGGAGCAGCCAGAGGAATTCCACACAGATAACATGTAAACTCCACACAGAAAGGCCCCAGTTGCCCATGAAGTTCGAACCTGGAACCATTTTGCTGTGTGGCAACAGTACGAACTACTACACCTCCACACCACTCTGAAAGCGGCTCAGAATACAGTGATTCATTTTTGATAGCAACAGCTCTGACAGTATTTCCAGCTGCAAGCCCGAAAAGTACTGGAACAGCAAGGCCAATTCTATTGTGTTTTTTTTCCCATGCACTGAAGACATTTGCATTTGAGATCAAAAGTGGGTGGCACGGTGGTGTAGTGTTGGCACTATCACGTTGCAGCAAGAAGGTTCTGGGTTTGAGCCCATTGGCCAAGGGGGGCCTTTCAGTGTGGGGTTTGCATGTTCTCCCCGTGTCTGTGTGGGTTTCCTCTGGGTGCTCTGGTTTCCCCCACAGTTCAAAGACATGTGGTTAGGTTATTACGGGGTAGCCATGGCCTGAGGTTAGGCTGATGTGTCGTTGAGCAAGGGCACCTAACCCACAACTGCTCCCTGAGTGCTGTAGCATAGCTGCCCACTGCTCTGGTTATGTGCAGAGGTGGAAAGAGTACTAAAATATTATACTCAAGTACAAGTACTGTTACTCTGATGAAATTTTACTTAAGTACAAGTAAAGTTACCAGACAAAAAATCTACTCAAGTAAAAGTAAAAAGTAAATCATTTAAAATGTACTTTGAGTAAAAGTAAAACGTTACTTTTAACAATGGGTGTTTTCTGCCTCCATTGTGTTGTGCAAAAATGAAAAAGAAGAGGAAACAAGGATATATGTACATCTCAACCCAGATGTTTTATTTAAAGGAAGTGTATCAAATTGAATGCTTAGGATAATGCCGCATTAAAACTGAGACAAACAAAAAAGGTCAATACACACAGTCATGTCGTTTACATCGCCCTGACCACACACAAAGCATTGTACACGAAATATGAAAGTGAAATGTTGCACCGAAATCTCGTAGCTTGCCTGTGTGCACTGTGTGTTATTGAACAATTCAATTCAAACATTATTTGTTTTGCTTAGTATTCCTTTCTGGCCTGTTGGATGTAGAATGGTAGGAGGACTGATCACGTCAGGTTGGCGAGCTAACTTGCTTGCATGATTAGCCAACCGAATAACAGACTAGTTACTGTTATGTTACAGTACCAACAGGTTGCTACTTCAACATTAGCAATGCCAGCCACTATTTTTGGAATATAACCAGCCTATTGTCGGTTTTACTATGGAAAGGAAATATTATGATCAGGGGCGCAGATACGTTTTTTGAACTGGGGGGGGACAAAAAACTGGGGGGGACAAAGCTGCCAGCAAACCAACCCCAACCCCGATATGCCTGTCAAACTTGTTGTGGGTAACCATAGCAACCAAGCTCGAGCTCGCAACCTGTGCAGTCTGTGCAGCTCAACTAACCGAATATCAGTCTTTGTTTTGTTTTACGTGAGTTGTTGCAACTATGTATACACTGCTGTGCACCTCAATAAACCGAATGGTAATTAGTCTTTTGATTTTTCCGTGAGGTTTGCCTTATGCAAAGAAAGACAGCATAGACGTTTTTTCCTCCCTATAAGTGGGGGGGACCGAACGAGGTGAATTTAAATCTGGGTGGGACGAATCCCACCCGTCCCACCCTCTATCTGCGCCCGTGATTATGATGCCAATGACAATACTTACCTCAACATGCTTGCGCAGATTAGACGTCGAATTTTTGTATGCTGCAATGGTTGTCTTCTTGGGCACACATAATCTGCATTGCATAATGAAACTGTCACCCCTTTTATCTACGAAGCTGAAGTGATCAAGTATGTAGGGCCAGGGGTGCACTTCATTACTGGAAGAAATTGCGTTTTCTGCAGGGTCGTCCACCACAGGTTCCTCGGTCTCCTCCATGTCCGCAGGGGCACTTTATCAACACCCGTGGCCCAGGGGCTAGGCCCCTCATAGGCTACCTGTCAACCCTACCCTTACCGTTGGCCAGGAAAACACTCTTATTTTATTTGCAATACGTGTCAAGCATTTACAGTGTAAGCGCATAATTAGCCTAGAAGCCTACGATAGGTTACGTTTGGCTCAGCATAGCTGCGCAAGGCCCACGCTCACATCGCTCAACACATCCGACCACAGAGGGAGAGAAGAACGCGCGCATTATCATTACAGAGCCGGTTCTGATTATTACCACGGACAGGACAGTGATACTGCGTAACTTTCATGCAGGGGCATGGCCAGAGATAACCACACAAGTGCGCGTGCGCTAATGTAGACCTATGTGTTGTAAACATAAAACACACACACCTACAGACAAGTCCTTTTAAAAAATAAAATACATAAAAATAGCTCGGCGGCATGAAAACAAACATTCACTGCAAGACAAGGTGCCCTAGAATCGCCATCAGTTTTTAATATCTATATGGACTTTGTTGTCAGGATTGCACAGCATGAGATATCAAAACTGTACCCAGATACAGGCTTCAAGTTCAGATATTGCATTCCAAATGAGGTATCCACAAGACAAATGTGTACGAAAGCACGAGCATCAGGAGAGGGTTGCATAACAGAGATTCTATACACAGATGATCAGGCCATACTCGCTGGATCCATCGAGGAGCTTCAGAATATTCTTCAGTTGTATGATAAGACCTACACCCGCTTTGGTTTACAAATATCATATGTCAAAACAGAAACAATGGCTTTTAACATCAATGAGGATATCAAATGTAAACCAAGTATCATTTCCCTTGGCGGCACTAATATTAAAAACGTCTGCACCTTTAAATATCTTGGTTATAATGTCAGCAACTGTGATGAATCCTCACACTTCCTGCATGCTAGGATAAGTGCTGCATTCATGAAATGGAATGAACTGAAACACGTTCTAACCGACCACCGAATACTACTAAAAACCCGTATAAAGTTCCTAGTGGCATGCGTTCGATCTCGTCTCCTGTACAGCACACAGGCATGGCAACTATCATCCAGTGAAATTCACAAAATTGAGGTAGTGTGGCACGGCTTCCTAAGGAAAATGATTAAAGGTGGATATAAACGAAAGAATGCCCCTGACCAAAAGAACACTACAAATGAAGATATAGACTGGAGCTACAAGATGTCCAATGCTGAGCTCCAGAAACTGACAGGAACCCAGGATATAAAACTATCCTGCTATGTACAACAACTAAAATATATTGCTCACGTTTGCCGGATGGGCAATAACCAAGTGCAAAAGCAGCTCCTGTTTGACAAAAATGGTTACAAATGGACGAAATGGGAAAATCTGCTGGGCATAGACACCCAACAGATAAGACGTATGATGATGGACAAATCAAACTTTGAGCAACTGCTGCAACTGCTACAGCAGAAGCACCCCTAGAGAGTTTAACTTTTGACAGGGGAACATGATGATGATGATGAAGGTACTTGGCTCGGCGGCCACATGAAACGTAAACACCATGGACAGCGGCCAAACTCATAACTCTACAGACCGAAATACACGAAACCAAGTCCTACTAGGGTCTATTTTACCGATCTATGTTCAAGCATCATGCAAGTCTTCCTTCTCCTTGAATAAGACCGTGCATTCAACTGCCTTTTTGACATGACTGCATCGAAATACCACTTGCAACAATATTTCACGCACTCCATCAAGAAAAAAGTTAAACATGATGAACACGGGCATACTCTTTTGAGCATACGATTTTTTAAAAAGAAACTAGCTACATCAAAGTCCTTCAATAAACCCATCCTTTAGTGCAAATGAGCTTAACCTAGTTCAAAGCATGACGCTAGCAGTAGCTGCATAAGGCAAAATCATGTGGGCCTTTCGTCAACAACAAGCCACGGCGGGCAAACATTAATAATCAAGCGTCCTTACCTTAAAACGCTGTCTTGACCACTGAACTTCTCAAGTATTTCACTTAAATCCACACGGGTTAACAACACACCCAACACAGCTAGCGAGAAATGTGGATCTGCGCTAGCTTTGTATTGCTATTCCCCTCAGTATGCTTACTCTGTCTGCTGCCCGAACTGTGAACATTATAGGCTACAATCTTTTCATCAATTTCTTCAGTAGATGCCATTTTAGACATTTTATTATCCCCATCGAAATATGCTATTATACTAACAGGATTATAACTCAAATCACACGACACGTATTCAAATCATAACTGATTTATTTTACTGTTGGACAGATCATAGCATATCTAGCCTAGCTACACATAGCCTAGCTGCTGGTAGGCTGATAACTGATAAGTAGCTGATATTCTGAACAGATTGGTGATCCTTACCTTAAAAAAGTCTGTGACTTTAGGCAACGATTCTATCATTACCTGCATCTCTTTCTTTTTTTCCTTTTATGCGCCCCGCTAACATGTGAACGCTTCATCTTTCAAAGCCTCTAAATTTGTGTCTCGGTAGTCTGCAGTCTTTGGCGCGCTTTCGTGCGTGATGTTACATTTTGTTACATCTTATTCTGGTACAGTTGTGGGTGTTCGTTTCACAAACCACATCCACCATGTCTCTTACAGCAGGCTACTGTGTGCTCATTTATTTCTAACCTTATTTCTATCCGTACATTAATGTAGGCCCACGATTCCGACAGTTTATTATTTTATTAATATTACAAGGCCCCTGATTGGCTGTGGCCCAGAGGCTTGAGCCCCCCCCCTTAAAGCGCCGGTGCATGTCCGCCATCGTCTGTGTGAGACTCACGCGCGCGACAACTGTCCTTCCCGTGGTTCATTTCCAGAATGCATTTCCCCTTCTCCATTTTAGCCTTTTTTAATTTTTTATTTATTTATTTTTTTTACTCGGTAACGGCTGTGATGTAAAATGTACCGAAGTACACTACTTAAAAGAAAACATACTTAAGTAAAAGTAAAAGTACACTCTTTAAAAATTACTTGAAAAAGTATAAGTACACAAAAAAAGCTACTCAAGTACAGTAACGCGAGTAATGTAATTTGTTACTTTCCACCTCTGGTTATGTGTGTGTGCTCATTGCTCACTTGTGTGTGCAGGTGTGTGTTCACTGCTCCAGAGTTTAAATTCCACTGTGTGCTTAAGAAATACATGTGACAAATAAAGGCTTCTTGGCTTGCCTTCTATGTGTGATAGGTCAGAATTTCAGCTTTTATTTCTTGATATTTACATCTATATATGTTAACAGAATGGTGTTGGGCTTTTTGCACAGTCAAATGCAAGGATTTTCAGGTGCATGATGACCATCCAGAATTTTATCAAGTGCCTGCAAAAATACAGTATAGCTCCACTAACAATTCTTTCACTGAATTAACCTTCATAACTTTGCGACCAATCGGTTGCTGGTTCCTTGGATCACTAGTGTGCTGGTCTGAATGACCATATATATCCATTTTGTGTTCCTGAATCAGGTTTTTCCTGTGATTTGCACTGCACAGGCGCCATCTACTGACCACTAGTGGCAACGCAGTGCAAAGGTATACAGTTGAGTTTCAATTTCCTGTTCTCAGAAAGACAGAGACGTTTGCCAGAGCAAGCCGCTCTACATGTGCATCCTGCTTACAAGTTTATAAAGTTTCTTTATACCCCATGGGGGCAATGCCCGTAAGTAACGCTGTGTTCATAATGTATTGTGTTAAATGCTTTACGTTTCTTAGGTGAAATAAGAGAATGTTTAATATGTAAATGCATGTATTTCTACAACAAGTAGATTCTTTGTGTTCCGAGTGATGGCGGCTAGCATGCTCAATGTAAAACAATGCATACAGTAAGTTACATGTGGAGTCTGAAATGACAGACAGCGAATATGTGCTAAAAAGATGTCTTTATTTGTGTTTGCTTTCAGTTTTAAGGCGTGATTTTGCACATATGCTCAATTCGTGTGTAAAATAAAGGAGAGGAGAAAAGGAATTGGATACCCTCGGCATCTTTTCTTTGTTCACCTCACCTAGCCGTTTATACGCGTTGGATAGCTGAGTACGCATACGCTTAGTGAGGCCAGTACAGTAAAAGGGCAGACCCTCACCTGTCAAGAATTAGACAGAACTTCGCCTGCTACTAAGAACTTTTGCCTGTCAAGATGACGCCATTAATTTGCGCTCACCACATGAGTTGTCCAGACTTGCCTGCTCCATAAGACATGGATTACCCGACCGAAATGCCACTTCCTCCTGGTGTGACTGAAGCAAAAGTCAGAGACTGGGAGGTAAGATCAGAGCTATCTGCATCATGCTCTGTTCGTGCTCCGTCCCAACAGGGATCAACCAGCAGCTCTCAAAAGAGCACAATGTTAGCAGCTGCTAAGGCAAAAGCCCAAGCAACAAGAACCAAACCTGCCTATTCTGAAAGAGAAATGGCACTGAAACTTCAGAAAGCCAAAGCAGAAGCTGAATTAGAAGCATTGCAGTGTAAGAAAGAAATGGAGGCTGCAATAGCCGAAGCAGCAGTTCTTCAGGCTGAATTAGACAATGACAGCAGTCTTGGGCAACCTGGGTCAGAGCTGGACCAAAGGTACTTCACTGCACGCAATGTGCCAACACAAAGACAAAGCAAGAAAGCCTCACCACTTCACCCAACCTACACGGTCACCAGTTTCCACCAGCATGTCCTCCAACACAGCATCTACTGACAGCTCCTGCACAGCCACCAATGCATCCACCAGCACGGACCCAGAGACCAACACCAGCTCCAAGGCAGCTGCCATCACTGCCACAGTTGCCACTACAGCTACAACAACCACACATGCCACCTGCAAGTGCGAACTACACGCCACCCCAAGCCAGCAACAAAGCATGGCAGGGAGGAAAAGACTATGGGCTTCCCGCTCCTGCTCCGCACCCTGCCTCGCCGTGTCACACATCTGCCCAAGACGGCCACAGCTCCCCAACAGCTGACCTGGCAAAGTTCATCGCTAGAAATCAAATCATCTCCACAGGACTGATGAAGTTTGATGATAAGGCAGAGAATTACTGGGTGTGGAAAGCCTCATTCTGCAATGCCATAGTGTTAGGACTAGGACTGTTTTGGCCTCTAGAGGCCGCTGTTATTTCCTTTTCATGTCGTGTTTATTTTGGGCCTCTAGAGGCCGCCACTGTTCCTGTGTTTTGTGTTTGTGTTAATTGCCTAATTATCTTCACCTGTGTCCTTAATTAGTTTGTCTATTTATACCCCTGAGTTCAGTCCTCTTGTCACGGAGTCTTTGTGCTGTTATGTTTATCTCCAGTTTCCTTTGTACTGTGTTTTTTGATCTTCTTAGCTTTTGAATTTTTGCACTTTGCTTTTCTTTTGGATTATACTCTTTGGTTTTTTTTTTGTCTTTTGTTTTGCCCTGTATATAGTGTATATAGTTTAAATAAACCTTTTGATTCTTTTTCTACTTCCGCCTCACGCCTCTGCATTTGAGTCATCCCCCTGGTGGCCTAGTGGGGGTTTGCTGGATTATCACACCAACGAACCAGGTTCGAATCCCAGCAAAACCCTAACAGAAAGACTCTGTCATGACCGACTCAGCAGAGGCTGCTTCAACTGTCTACCCGGCCAACCTTCAGGGAATTATGGCAGCTTTGACACGCTTCGGAGCGACCATGGACGCTCATGGACGTACGCTCACCAGCCAACGTGAGGCCCTCGCTCGCCACGAGGAACTGCTTCAGCAAATTGGGAAAACCCTGGCACAGCTGACATCTCTGCCTGCATCTCCTGCTCCTGATCCAGTTCCTGCTCCTGATCCAGCTCCCACTCCTGCTCCAGTGCCTCCTGCAATGCTGCCTTCTTCACCTCGCGAACCCAGCCTTCCTGCACCACAGAGGTATGACGGCAAGCACAGTGAGTGCCGAGAGTTCCTTACCCAGTGTCAACTCACCTTTGAGCTTCAGCCTACCACCTACACTACGGATCGCCGCAAGATTGCCTTTGTGATCACCTTATTAGCTGGTAAGGTGCGAGCCTGGGCTACTGCTATCTGGCAAAGACAGGGACCTGAGTGCTTTGATTTCCAGCTGTTTTCTGAAGAGATGCTTCGGGTCTTCGATCAGGCAGACATCAGTACCGACGCAGCCCGAAAGCTCATGTCCATCCGGCAAGGAGGAAGCGTCGCAGATTACGCCATCTCATTCCGAACACTCGCAGCAGTAAGTGGATGGAACGAGACTGCCCTGGTGTCAGCCTTCCACCATGGTCTGTCTGACCCCATCAAGGACGGTCTGGCCTCTATTGGATGCCCAAGTGACCTCGAAACCCTCATCTCACATGCTATTCGTCTGGACAACAGGATGAGAGAACGCCACCAAGCCTTGAGCCCCCCCAGCCTCCCTACCTCTACCTGGAGACCGTCTACCTCCTTCAGTGACTGTCCAGAACCCATGCAAGTGGGTCGTACTCACCTCTCCGCATCTGAGAGGGAGCGCAGAAGGAGGGACAAGTGCTGCATCTACTGTGGCAAGCCTGGTCACTTCCGAGCATCATGTCCCGAACTCTTGGGAAAAGGACCGCCCCGTCCAGCCGAGGGAGGGTTGTGACGGGGCCTACCCTCTCTCCCGGACTCCCTGGCCAAGGAATCTACATCCCGGTCTCCATCTCCTGGGGTGAGTCTGTCCACTCTTGTCAAGCTTTGATAGACTCAGGGGCGGCTGGGAACTTTATGGATATTCACTTCGCCCAAAGCATCAATATTCCGACTGCACCTCTTGAAGTCCCACTGTCTGTGTCTGCCCTCGATGGCCAAGCGTTAGGTGATGGAAGAGTCACTCAAGTTACTTCTCCAGTCTTCCTCCAGTCTCAAGGTCACAAGGAAGAAATATCCCTGCACCTGATTCCTTCACCTGAGTTCCCAGTTATTCTAGGCCTTCCTTGGCTTACTCGCCACAACCCTCGCATAGACTGGGTAACAAGCCAGCTTGTGGAATGGGGCCCTGCATGCCATGCCTCTTGTCTGCTCTCTAGCTCTCCTGTGTCTCCTGCCGAGCCCCCTGATCTCACCGAGTTATCTCAAGTTCCCACAGAGTACTGGGATCTCAAGGAGGTATTCAGCAAGAGCAGGGCCGCCGTTCTTCCTCCGCACCGGGCCTACGACTGTGCCATCGACTTGCTCCCTGGGACTACCCCTCCTCGTGGCAGACTGTTTTCACTCTCTCAGCCAGAACGCAAGGCCATGGAGGAATACCTCAAAGATGCCCTGGTCTCTGGGTTTATTCGACCCTCCACTTCACCTGCTGGAGCCGGCTTCTTCTTTGTCGGCATGAAGGATGGGGGGCTCCGACCATGTATTGATTACAGGGGCCTGAATAAGATCACTGTGCGCAACCGATATCCCC
Source organism: Neoarius graeffei (assembly GCF_027579695.1). Lineage (NCBI taxonomy): Eukaryota > Metazoa > Chordata > Actinopteri > Siluriformes > Ariidae > Neoarius > Neoarius graeffei. The sequence continues at coordinate 2,297,969 of NC_083586.1, forward strand.
TTCCGCTGATGTCCACAGCTTTCGACCTGCTCCAAGGCGCCACCGTCTTCACCAAGTTGGACCTACGGAACGCATACCACCTCATCCGTATCCGACAGGGAGACGAGTGGAAGACTGCCTTTAACACCCCGTCTGGGCACTACGAATACCAGGTTATGCCCTTCAGACTCACCAACGCACCAGCTGTTTTTCAGGCCCTAATCAACGACGTCTTAAGGGACATGATTAACCTATACGTTTTTGTCTACCTCGACGACATCCTTATCTTTTCCAAGACCATGCAGGAGCACCGCCACCATGTCCGCCAGGTTCTCCAGAGGCTGCTACAGAACAATCTGTTCGCCAAGGCCCAGAAATGCGAATTTCATGTTCCCGAGGTCTCCTTTCTGGGATTTATTGTACGGACAGGCCAACTCCAAATGGACCCTGCCAAGACCCTGGCCGTCCGGGATTGGCCTACTCCCAAGTCCGTTAAGGAGGTTCAGCGGTTCTTAGGATTCGCTAACTTCTACCGCAAGTTCATCAGGAACTTCAGTTCTGTGGCAGCACCCATGTCAGACCTCACCAAAGGGACAGGTGGATCTTATGGCTGGTCTCCTCAGGCAGAAAAGGCGTTCAAAGACCTCAAGGACCGCTTCTGCACGGCACCCATTCTGGTTCTCCCGGACACCTCCCAACCATTCATCGTGGAGGTGGACGCCTCGGACAGTGGTGTCGGCGCGGTGCTCTCTCAACGTTTGGAAGGAAAGCTGCACCCCTGCACTTACTTCTCCCACCGCCTGAGTCCTGCTGAGTCCCGGTACGATGTGGGGGATCGAGAACTGCTAGCGGTCAAACTGGCCCTTGAGGAGTGGAGGCACTGGCTGGAGGGAGCACAACATCCATTCCTGGTTTGGACTGACCACAAGAACCTGGAGTACCTCCAGCAAGCCAAGAGACTGAACCCTCGACAGGCTAGGTGGGCCCTGTTTTTCAGTCGGTTTGACTTCACCCTCTCATACCGCCCCGGCTCCAAGAACACCAAACCTGACGCACTGTCCAGACTGTTCTCTGCCACTAACAGGGAGAATGAAGTCGGGCCTATTATCCCTGTGTCCCGGATTGTGGCCCCTGTCCGCTGGGGTATTGAGGAGGCTGTCCGACGAGCCCAACGCCAGGACCCCGGTCCTGGGACGGGGCCACCAGGCCTCTTGTACGTCCCACATCAAGCCCGGGCCAAGGTTCTCCAGTGGGGTCACTCTTCCCCTCTCACCGCCCACCCGGGAGCTCGGAGGACCCTGGACTTCCTGAAAAGACGCTTCTGGTGGCCTAACATGGAGAAGGAAGTAAGGTCATTTGTCCTGTCCTGTGAGGTTTGCACCAGAACCAAGAACCCACGACAGCGTCCCCAGGGTCTCCTGCATCCTCTGACCATTCCCCGGCGTCCCTGGTCCCACTTGGCAGTCGACTTTATCACGGGTCTTCCTGAGTCACAAGGTAACACGGTCATTTTGGTCTTAGTTGACAGATTCTCCAAGGCCTGCTGCTTCATACCACTGTGCAAACTCCCCTCTGCTCTTGAAACTGCGAAACTTTTGTTTAATCATGTCTTCCGAGTCTTTGGTCTTCCACAGGACATCGTCTCAGACCGAGGGCCCCAGTTCTCCTCCCGAGTGTGGCACGGGTTCTGCAAGGTCATCGGAGCCACTGCCAGCCTCTCCTCTGGGTTTCACCCACAGTCCAATGGTCAGACGGAGAGGCTCAACCAGGACCTGGAAACCACCCTGCGAGGCCTGGCTATGGATAACCCGACATCGTGGAGCACCTGGCTGCCATGGGCGGAGTACGCCCACAACACCCTGCAGTCATCGGCCACCAAGCTGTCGCCATTCCAGTGCCAATTCGGGTTCCAGCCACCTCTGTTCCCGGACCAGGAGGAGGACGCGGGGGTGCCCTCGGTCAACCAATATGTGAGACGGTGTCGCAAGACCTGGAGCAAGGTCAGGAAGACCCTCATACAGACCTCCAGAACCAACCAGACTCAGGCCAACCGCCATAGAAGACCTGCACACGCTTTCCGCCCTGGGCAGCATGTTTGGCTGTCCACTAAGGACCTTCCACTGCGGGTGGAGAACCGCAAGCTTGCTCCTCGCTACATTGGCCCCTTCAAGGTGGTGCGCAGGGTGAACCCTGTCTCCTACCGGCTCCAGTTGCCCCGGACTCTGAGGATCAACCCCACTTTCCATGTTTCCCTGTTACGGCCCGTACTGACGTCTACGTATGCCCCTGCCCCTAGGAACCCCCCACCCCCCCGCATCTTCCAGGGGCAGACTGTGTTCACTGTGAATCGCCTGCTTGACTCCCGCCGGGTCCGCGGCGGGTTGCAATATCTGGTGGACTGGGAGGGCTATGGTCCTGAGGAGCGCTGCTGGGTTCCTGCTCGGGATGTCCTTGATAAAGAACTATGTCGGGACTTCCATTCGGCCCATCCGGATCGCCCTGGGAACGTCAGGAGACGCTCCTGGGGGGGGGTCCTGTTAGGACTAGGACTGTTTTGGCCTCTAGAGGCCGCTGTTATTTCCTTTTCGTGTCGTGTTTATTTTGGGCCTCTAGAGGCCGCCACTGTTCCTGTGTTTTGTGTTTGTGTTAATTGCCTAATTATCTTCACCTGTGTCCTTAATTAGTTTGTCTATTTATACCCCTGAGTTCAGTCCTCTTGTCACTGAGTCTTTGTGCTGTTATGTTTATCTCCAGTTTCCTTTGTACTGTGTTTTTTGATCTTCTTAGCTTTTGAATTTTTGCACTTTGCTTTTCTTTTGGATTATACTCTTTGGTTTTTTTTTGTCTTTTGTTTTGCCCTGTATATAGTGTATATAGTTTAAATAAACCTTTTGATTCTTTTTCTACTTCCGCCTCACGCCTCTGCATTTGAGTCATCCCCCTGGTGGCCTAGTGGGGGTTTGCTGGATTATCACACCAACGAACCAGGTTCGAATCCCAGCAAAACCCTAACACATAGACAATATAGGCCTGACAGTAGCAGAAGAGACTGACCTCATCAAATGGCTCTGCAAAGATTCGTCCGAGCAAGCACGTAGGCTCAGAGCAGCATACATCAGAAACCCCCAGGGTGGCCTTGATGCCATCTGCCAGCACATGGAAGAGTGCTATGACACCCCTGAAGCCATCAAAGGGGTGCTATTCACCAGACTAGAAAGCTTCCCAAAAATATCAAACAAAGAGCCAGCCAAACTACGTGACTTAGCCGACTTATTACAAGAACTGTATGCCGCAAAGCAGGATGGATTTCTTCCAGGACTAGCTTACTTAGACACTGCTAGGGGAGTAGCCCCAATCGTAGAAAAGCTCCCATACAGCCTACAGGAGAAGTGGATGTTCTACGGTTCTCAGATAAAGCGTGAGCACCAGATCTCCTTCCCTCCATTCAGTGTGTTTGTCAATTTCATTCAGAGCCAAGCCAAGGCAAGAAATGATCCCAGTTTCAGAGGCACAATGCCTCCTCAACCTGCCACAAACAGAAACAAGCCCAAAAGCTTCCAGAGCAAAGTGAATCAGCCCGTTGCAGTCCACAAGACTCAAGTTGCCGAGTCCAGCCAGAAAGGTGAGCCTGTAACTGACACTTCAGATCTCACCAAGCATTGCCCAATCCACAAAAAGCCCCATTCATTAGGATCATGTAGGAGCTTTAGAGACAAACTGCTAGCTGACCGTAAACAATATCTCAAAGACAATTCCATCTGCTATCACTGTTGTGCTTCAACCACACACATTGCAAAGAACTGTGACAAAACCATAACATGCTGAATGTCAGAGCAACAAGCATGTCGAAGCCCTCCACCCAGGTCCTTCACCATGGAAAGCAAAGTCACCCCCACCTGCGTCAGAGGACGGCAGGGAGGGCCGTGAGAACCAGCAGCCTCCAGAGATTGTCTCCTCTAAGTGCACTGAAGTATGCAGTGAGGGGATGAGCGCTAGAGGTTGCTCCAAAATATGTTTAGTTACTGTCTACCCACAAGGCCAGAGAGAAGCAGCAACTAGAGTATATGCTATCATCGATGAGCAAAGTAACAAGTCCCTTGCACAATCAGAATTCTTTGAGATATTCAGCGACAAAAGCACCCCATCTTCGTACACTCTCAAGACATGTGCGGGCAGCATGGGGACGTTCGGTAGGAGAGCATGTGGCTACATGCTGGAGTCACTGGATGAGAAGACCTGCATCCCCCTACCAGTCCTCATTGAATGCGATGAACTCCCAGACAATAGGTCTGAAATCCCAACACCCAGTGCAGCTTTGCATCACCCTCACCTGAGATGCATAGCCAGTGAGATTCCCCCCATAGACTCTAATGCTCAAATACCGTTGTTGCTAGGAAGAGACATTTTGAAAATACACAACATCAGGAAACAAATCAATGGCCCAGACAATGCCCCAATTGCTCAAAAGTTAGACCTCGGCTGGGTGGTGGTCGGTGATGTGTGCCTTGGCATAGCGCACCGCCCCTCCTCAGTCACTTCCCTCAAGACATGTGTCCTAGGAAATGGCCGCCCCAGCTACCTCGCACCCTGCCACAGCCAGCTATGCGTGAAAGACTCTCCACACAGCCACTCAGTCCTTCATGTTCCTCTGCCTCAACAAGCCGCTGCCCACACTGCTCCTCTGCTCCACGGGGACGACCTGGAGTCCTCCATTTTCCACTGCACTGACAAAGACCACCAACCTGCTCCATCTATCGATGACCTCAACTTCCTGAAGATCATGGATAGTGAGGTATGTCAAGATAGCACCCAAAGCTGGGTCACACCCTTACCTTTCCAGGCTCTCAGAAAACATCTGCCCAACAACAGAGACTATGCTATAAAAAGACTTAAGTCAGTTTGCCACACACTAGAGAAAAATCCTGTCATGAGATTACATTACATGCAGTTCATGCAAAAAATGATTGACAGTCAGCATGCAGAGATTGCCTCAGTCCTCCAAGGACAAGAAAGCTGGTATTTGCCGTCTTTTGGCATCTACCATCCCAAGAAACCCGAACAGATTCGAATAGTGTTTGACTCAAGTGCCCAGTATGAAGGGATCTCGCTTAACAATGTCCTGCTCAAAGGCCCAGATCTGAACAATGACCTGTTAGGTGTCCTCATCAGGTTCAGAAGAGAGAAAATTGCTGTGACTGCAGATATTCAACACATGTTTTACTGCTTTGTAGTCAAGAAGGAGCACAGAGACTACCTGAGGTTCCTGTGGTTCCGTGACAACAACTGGGACAATGACATCGTGGACTACAGAATGCGTGTCCATGTGTTTGGCAACACACCATCTCCTGCTGTAGCAATATACTGCCTCAGAAGGGCAGCAAGAGAAGCAGAATCTGAGTTTGGCTCAGATGTCAGAGCATTCATCGAGAGAGACTTTTATGTAGACGATGCTCTGAAGTCGTTTGCAACAGAGTCCGAGGCCATCAGTGTGGTGACGCGAGTGCAAGAGATGCTCTCCCACAACCGCCTTCAGTTGCACAAGATTACATCAAACAGCACAGCGGTAATGGCTGAATTTCCCCCTGAGGACCATGCAAGCAGCATCAAAGACCTGGACTTTGCCACTGATGACGTCCCCATGCAGCGTAGCCTGGGTATCAGCTGGAACATTGTCACAGACGCATTCATGTTTCAAGTGCAGATAGACGACAAGCCCTTCACACGCAGAGGTGTGCTCTCAACCATAAACAGCATCTTCGACCCGCTTGGCTTTCTCTCACCTGTCACCATACAAGGAAGATCGCTGCTGAGAGAGCTGACCATGGAAAATGGTGAGTGGGACTCTCCATTACCTGAACACCTCAAAGTAGAGTGGGTGAAATGGAAGTCCTCCCTACAATGCCTTCAAGACATAGACATCCCCCGCTGCTACACATCTCTCTCCACCTCTGCAGCAAGCTCGAGAGAGTTGTGTGTGTTTGCGGATGGTTCAACCAAAGCAATTGCAGCAGTCGCCTACCTGAAGGTGACTGATGAAGACGGACACTCCGAAGTTGGATTTGTGCTTGGCAAAGCAAAGCTGGCACCAGTGAAAGAGACCACAATCCCCAGACTCGAACTCTGCACGGCAGTCCTTGCTGTCGAGATAGCTGAGACTGTTGTGAGTAGCATGGACCTGCACATGAACTTTGTGACCTTTTATTCTGACAGCAAAGTTGTGTTAGGGTACATTAACAATGAACAGAGACGATTTTATGTTTACGTAAGCAATAGGGTGCAATGCATCCGACAAGCAACTTCACCCCAACAGTGGAAGTATGTCCCCTCAGAGCTCAACCCGGCCAACCATGGCTCCAGATCTGTTTCTGCTGCATCGCTGAGAGATACCAGCTGGCTGACCAGACCTGACTTCCTCTCTGGTAAGCCTCCAGAACATCACCAGCCTCTGTTCCATCTTGTTGACCCAGAGTCAGACTCTGAAATCAGACCTCAGACCACAGTATTAATCACTGAAACCACACAACGCAGCTTAGGAACTGAGCGCTTCTAGTGTTTCTCAAAGTGGACTTCTGTACTGAGTGCACTTGCGCTCTTGATTCACATTGCTCAGTGTTTCAGGCAAATGAACAAAGACAACACATGCAGAGGGTGGCATACCTGTAAGAAAGCAATCACACCAGAGAACCTGGAAAAGGCAAAAAACATACTGATCAAGAACATGCAACAGGAAAGATATCCTACTGAATTCAGCAATATACAGAGTAAGACAGACATTTCAAAACACAGCCACATTGTAAAGCTGCGCCCACTGATTGACAGCTGTGGACTTCTCAGAGTTGGTGGACGCATTACACAGTCCGGCCTTGAGGTGAACCGTACCCCTCATCATCCCAGCTCAGCAACACCTTGCGACTCTCCTTGTGCGCCACTACCATGAGCAGGTAAAACACCAGGGCAGACACTTCACAGAGGGAGCCATCAGGGACGCTGGGCTGTGGCTGGTGGGTACAAAGAAATGCATCAGAGGCACACTATTCCGGTGTGTCACCTGCAGGAGATTGCGTGGCAAGATAGAGCATCAGCTGATGGCAGATCTGCCTGCAGACAGGCTTCAAGCCGCCCCGCCTTTCATGTACGTCAGCCTGGACATGTTTGGGCCGTGGGAGGTCGTCTGCTGTCGGACGAGAGGTGGACAAGCCAACAGCAAAAGGTGGGCTGTACTTTTCACATGTCTGTGTGTGCGTGCTGTACACATTGAAGTGATGGAGACACTGAGTGCATCTAGTTTCATTAATGCTCTGCAGTGATTTTTCTCTATCAGAGGCCCTGCAACACAGATTAGGTCAGATAGAGGGACAAATTTTACTGGTGCATCAAAAGAACTGAATCTGGAATACGACACAGACATGCAACGTTACCTGCAAAATCAGCAATGCACATGGATATCCAACCCCCCGCATGCCTCCCATATGGGAGGGGCCTGGGAGCGACTCACCGGCATGGCTCGTCGCATCCTGGACTCCACGTTCCTGCAGCAACGCTTCTCTTCTTTGACACATGAAGTCCTCATCACACTCACGGCAGAGGTTTGTGCGATCATGAATGCGAGACCTCTGCTGCCTGTTTCAACTGACCCCGAGAACCCACTTATACTCACCCCATCCATGCTCCTAACACAAAAGACAGGAGCCCCGTCATCACCTCCACCTGACTTTGGCAAGGCCGAGATCATCCGTCACCAGTGGAAGTTGGTACAGCATCTTGCAGAGACATTCTGGCACAAATGGCAACGTGAGTACTTGAGCACCCTGCAAAGTCATGCCAAATGGCAGGACAAAAGACCTAACTTGCAAGAAGGAGACATCGTCCTGATGAAGGACAATGCAGTTCCAAGAAATCACTGGCCGATGGCAATGGTCATCAAAACCTTTCCCAGCAAAGACAATGTTGTAAGGACTGTAGATGTCAGAGCTATTCGCCAAGGCACTCCTAAAGTGTACAAAGACCAGTTACTGAACTTGTGTTACTTTTCTCTCCTAAACAGGATATTGATTGTGTTTTAAGTGTCTTAAGAGGTAATAGATGTGTGGTATCCTTAAGATACCAGGCAGGGAGTGTGCTGGTCTGAATGACCATATATATCTGTTTTGTGTTCCTGAATAAGGTTTTTCCTGTGATTTGCACTGCACAGGTGCCATCTACTGACCACTAGTGGTAATGCAGTGCAAAGGTATACAGTTGAGTTTCGATTTCCTGTTCTCATAAAGACAGAGACGTTTGCCAGAGCAAGCTGCTCTACATGTGCATCCTGCTTACAAGTTTATAAAGTTTCTTTATACCCCACGGGGGCAATGCCCGTAAGTAACGCTGTGTTCACAATGTATTGTGTTAAATGCTTTACGTTTCTTAGGTGAAATAAGAGAATGTTTAAGATGTAAATGGATGCATTTCTACAACGAGTAGATTCTTTGTGTTCTGAGTAATGGCGGCTAGCATGCTCAATGTAAAACAATGCATACAGTAAGTTACATGTGGAGTCTGAAATGACAGACAGCAAATATGTGCTAAAAAGATGTCTTTATTTGTGTTTGCTTTCAGTTTTACGGTGTGATTTTGCACATATGCTCAATTCGTGTGTAAAATAAAGGAGAGGAGAAAAGAAATTGGATATCCTCGGCATCTTTTCTTTGTTCACCTCACCTAGCCATTTATATGTGCTGGATAGCTGAGTACGCATATGCTTAGTGAGGCCAGTATAACTAGAAATGGCTGAAATGCCCTTGAGCAAGGCATCAAATCCCCAACTGCTTCCCTGGGTATGTTGTATGTCACTCTGGGTAAAAGTGGCTGCTTAATGCCTTTCATGTAATCTGTTTTCAAAATTTGCCCATTGGGATTGGTGAAAAAAAAAGCCTCAAAATACTGCTGGAGAAGTTTTCAGAACACAGGTTTCAGTGGGCTGGATGAATAATGTCCTAGACTGGGATTGTTTGAATGATAGACTTTGTTGAAGTATTGTACTTGCATTTTTTTTTAAACGAGAAAACTTTTGACCATGCCATCAAAATCTAGCCAATTTTCTAAACTTTCCTCACAACAACCTCTTGGTACTTGAGTATGTCACAGTGAAAGGATTATTTGAAGAATCAGCTGGGGCAGAAAAGGTGAATGCCTTCTAAACAGGTTTTCAGCTAAGTTTTGACTTTTCCATCCAAGAAGGCAATGGATGAAAAGTCTGATGTTCTCCTGACAGAGCTATACAGGCTTAAAATTTTACTTAAAAAAAAAAAAAGAAGATTAATCAGTCACCACATAAACCCTTTTTTGGGATGTCTTCTTTCCAGGAGAATATAGTGAATGGAATCATTGTAATAGACATAAATCATGGTGAAATAAACAAAGGATTTTCTTGCTAGTTATGATAGTGGACACAGTGTAGCATCTTTCCTGGGAATCACAGGTCCTACTCCCTAACTTGAATCACATACCAAGACAATGAAGTTACAGCCCTTGTTGAAATCAATAAAATCAGTAAAGCCATAGAGATTTTGTGAAGAAAGCAAAGGTAACATGAACATGCGTTTATTCAGATATCTAATAGAAAAGGGGCTAATAGGGACTTCATGCGGGCGGCACGGTGGTGTAGTGGTTAGCACTGTCGCCTCACAGCAAGAAGGTCCTGGGTTCGAGCCCCGGGGCCGGCGGGGGCCTTTCTGTGTGGAGTTTGCATGTTCTCCCCGTGTCCGCGTGGGTTTCCTCCGGGTGCTCCGGTTTCCCCCACAGTCCAAAGACATGCAGGTTAGGTTAACTGGTGACTCTAAATTGACCGTAGGTGTGAATGTGAGTGTGAATGGTTGTCTGTGTCTATGTGTCAGCCCTGTGATGACGTGGCGACTTGTCCAGGGTGTACCCCGCCTTTCGCCTGTAGTCAGCTGGGATAGGCTCCAGCTTGCCTGCAACCCTGTAGAAGGATAAAGCGGCTAGAGATAATGAGATGAGATGAGGGACTTCATGCCCCTAATAGAAAGATGGCCAAGATGGCTTTTGTTTCCCCTTCACATGAGTATTACTGCTATTGATGCTGGCCATTTGAGGTCAAGGCCTATGTCACAGTGGCTTAATTGATAAGGCACTGGACTCTAAAACCAGTGTTTGTGTGTCAAATTTGATGAGAGAAAGGCTTTGTCCATAGGCTTTTGAAATTCGTGATTGCATGTGCTTAGCAGCAAGGGGCAAGCAGATTTCCTCTAACACCAAAATTTACAAGATCCCATTAATTGAGAGTACACACAAGGATGCAAAAGAAGCATGGCTGGTGATGATTGCTAAACAAGAGGAAGCAAATCAGTAGTAAAAATGAGTCAGCCCATTTCAGTCCAGACAAATCCAGGTGTTTCCAGTTTCTTTTCTTCTTCTGTCCCATGTCAGTTTGCGCCATGTATAGGGACCCTTACAGCGATAGACACAGGTTCCAAGCACTTCATCCCCCCCTGTCGTTTGCCAGCAGTCTTCTCATGTTGGACCTTTCAACATAAGTTTCACGAATGCCTCATCGGCAACGATTCATGTCCAAGTTGAAAACATTCACCTGTACAACTGGGTTTGGGAATGCCTCACCAGTGTTTGCATCATGCAACAGTCTTAGCTCATTGCACAAGTGCACGATGGACTTGTCAGGATTACTCGAAATCATTTCTGTCAACCATTGCACGCTTAGTCCTGGGTCATCAATCTCAGGCAGCCCTGCTGTCATGACAGAATAGCCAAAGGGGCCCCACCAATGGTGCCAGTTGTCCGCAACCCTTTGTCGGCTGTCCATTGCTAGCAATGATGCCTACTTCATTAGGATGCACAGAAATGCAGATGGGCCGCAGGCCCGCACCAGAGCGACAGAGTCGTCTGCAGCGGTGGCATGAATGGCCCAGTTGAGGTGCTATGGAATGTCTAGTTTCGTGAGCTCTCCTATACTCCCATTGATGCTTGTCTTCAATTTCAAACACTGAGCTTTTAACTTTGCTTTGCTCTGTTGCTCTAACTGAGGCATCCCTTTCCCACGTCTGATCGATAATGACGGCATTCTTCATGTTCCTCTTCCAAACGTCTTTGTACCTCAGTTTCTGTCCTCCTTGTTTCTGTCAGCCTTTTTCCTAGGCTCAGTTCTCCGTAGAAAATGGCTTCGGGTAGTCGCGCGCCAGACGTGTCCAGCCCAACAAAGTTGGGAGGCTGTGATAAGGGTTTCCACGCTTACTATTTTGGCTCGCCTGAGGACTTCTACATTGGGGACCTTGTCCTGCCATCTTATTTTGAGGATTTGATGCAGGTGTCGCAGTTGTAGCCTGGTCAGATACTTGAAGTGTTTACCGTAGAGCGGCATACTTTCGTTGGCGTAAAGCAGAGGTGATAAGACTGCGTCGTTGTATACTTTCAACTTGCTGGTTCTCTTGATGTCATGGCGAGACCATAGTTGTTTTGTAAAGCACCAAAGGCTTTGGTGGCAGCTTGAATCTGGTGGTCTACCTCCAAGTCTGATGAGTTGGTGTTGTGCATCTGCTTAATGCCTATAATGTAATATAATGGAATGTGATCTAAAAAACAAATTTCTGCTTGCTGCATACATTTCACAAGGGCCAAAGGCTGTATCCAACTGCATGGAATAAGTCATGAGTTAAACCCTGTAGAGCATACTGAAATAGCTCAGTAGGGAGAACGTTAGACTGAAGGTCCCTGATTCGGTTTCGGGATTGGTGGTTTGTGTATGCCTTTGACCAAGTGGGTGCTAAATTTTTTGCCAGAGTGAGGTCAGTTATATGGCAGTAATTTGATGGTAAAAACAATCATGCAGCTGTGTCTTGGTTCCATGGTGTAATGGTTAGCACTCTGAATCCAGTGGTCTGAGTTCAACTCTCAGTGGAACCTCTGAAGCTGTTGATTGCACCCCTTGAAATAATATATTTCACCTGAAGGGTACTTTTGAGCAAGCTTGAATATCCCAAACCCTTTGTTTCCATCAACATGGAACAAGTTCTCTTCAAGATAGGTATGGTCCACTTCTGCAATTTTGCATCTGAGGTTTATTCCAGTACCATCACAGCTTCAATGATATTGGGCACTATAGGTCTGGATTTGGGTGCAACATGGTGGCTCAGGGAGCATTAGAACAGTTGGTGGTGGCACGGTGGTGTAGTGGTTAACGCTGTCGCCTCACAGCCAGCATGTTCTGGGTTTGAGCCCAGTGGCTGATGGGGGCCTTTCTGTGTGGAGTATGCATGTTCTCCCTGTGCCTGTGTGGGTTTCCTCTGTGTGCTCTGTTTTCCCCTGAAGACATGCAGGTTAGGTTAATTGGTGGGTCTAAATTGACTGTAGGTGTGAATGGTTGTTTGTCTTTATGTGTTAGCCCTGTGATGATCTGGTGACTTGTCCAGGGTGTGCCCTGCCTCTCGCCCATAGTCAGCTGGGATAGGCCCCACCTTGCTTGGGGCCCTGTACAAGATAAGTGGTTACAGATAATGGATGGATGGATGGATGGATGGAAAGCGTAATTGGCTGTGCCCCTAGAACCAATTCAGAGTGATAACTGCCCATCAATGTTTAACTCACTTGGTCTGCTCACATGGTGTGATGGCCCATCCATTGTACCTTCTGTTGCCACATTGGATTGTGTGGGCTTGGCTCAAGTTCTGATCAGATCCTGTGCACTTTAAATGAAAAACACCTGAGTCAGTCCCCTCAGAATGAAATAGTGGTCAACTGGTGAATTCTCACTATGGACTTTCTGGAAAAGCAGTCAGCTAATGACGATATTATTTAGTGGTGAATAAGAGAAGAGAAAATACAAAGAAAAAGACCATCTATCTGTCTATCATACCCTAACAATGGCTACTACCTTCCTGGATCCATTGGTAATTGCCATGTTTTGGAGTGGTTTTGAGTGATTCAAGCAACTAAAGATACCTTTTAGAGTTTATGAAATTGAAGTTACTTTCAAAATGAAGCACAATTCGATGAATTGAATAAAGACCACTGATTTTTAAGAGATTCATAAGTGCTTCTCTTTGAGGCAATCTCATGTGTGTTTTTGAATTTCCTGCGTCCTGCAATCAGTTGCGTTACTGTATTTCAATGGCACATCCAGATTCAAGGAATCGATTGACATTTTGCGAAACAACCAGAGAATCTCTTGTTTTGGACAACATTTCCCTCAACAGAAAAAGGTTTCCCCTGTCCTGAAAACAACAGGACCTGTAAAGGAGGGAATTGGCCAGTACAGGGATCAAACCTGTGACCTTGGAATTATTAGCAGCACACTCTAACCAACTAAGCTAACTAGCCAAGGAAAAAAAAATGTCATGGCTGCTGAGGTGCTTCACTAAATAGTGACGAGGCGGTGACTTTCCCTTGAACAGATGTCTTTTCTCTTGATTATTGTTTTGAAGCCCTCAGTTCGACCCACTCACATTTACACAGGGGGATGAAAATCCCAACATCCAGTCTGAAAAACGTATTCTATCTACTGAGCAAAGTCAGCATGGATAGCTTTAACAATGTGAAAGAAGGATGCACACCTACTTCCCTTCTTCAACATGGTGGTCCAAAAGCCACCATGTGCTCTGAAGAACCACTTCTCGCCAACCTCGACCCAATTGCTCTCACTGAACAATAAAGCAACATCTGCTTCCTGAAACATGCGTCAAAAAAAGAGAAGTAGACCAAGGATCCCATGTCAGGAAATTAGGTAGTTTTAAAAGACTGGAGCCTTGAAGACCACCGAGGGAAAGGCTTCTTCCTGTCCTGAAAACAACACATCCAATAAAGGATGGAAATGGCCGGTACAGGGCTGCTTTTATGGCTGAGGACTACAGTTGACTAGCTAACTTTCGGACTGCAGTTGTCATGAACAGTTTTGCACTCAAGTTTCCATCAATGAACAGTTTATAACATCAACAAAACAGACTCGATGTTAAAAATTTTATAATCACGCTATCTGTTATCACCCAAATGAGCTTCTTCAAAAAAAGCTTCTGCTCACAGTCTGACCATGGGCTGTGAGCAGCAACCAAAATCAAATCAGGTTGCAAGATCTTGAAAGGATTTAGGTGCAAAGTTGCACTTAATAAGCACAAACTGCCTTGGTATGAGCAGAGAAAATGCAATCATGATGAAATATTTCATGATTTCATCAGCAGATGACCATTTGCAGACGGATCTTTGACTTTCTGACAGGCAGATAATCAGACAGGTGGTGATAATCGGTAGCCACACTTCCTCCTCACTGATCCTGAACACAGGTGCGCCACTGGGCTGTGTGCTCAGTCCCCTCATGTACTCCTTGTTCGCCCATGACTGTACTGCTAAATACAGCGCCAACATCATCAACAAGTTTGCTGATGGCACAACCATCTTGGGCCTCCTTACGGACAACGATGAGACAGCATGCAGAGAGGAAGTGAAGGTGTTAGCCAGCTGGTGCCAGGACAACAACCTCTTAACATCAGTAAAATTAAGGAGGTGATAGTGGACTACAGGAGACAGCAAGGGAGGACACACTAGCCCATCTAGTTGTAGACATTTTTAGGGTATCATTTGTGACAAAATCACAGACAGATGGTCTTCTTTGTATCTTCTCTTCTCTTATTCACCATAAATAAAAATAATAGTAATAAAAAAGCCCCAAGACAAGGAATGACACTTTCAGCCTTGACTTTGCTCCATTTTGGCAACTGCTCAGGGATTAATGCATTGGACCTGAAATGCACTGGGGTTCTTTTCAGTGCAAGTTGAAGCCTGCCTTCATGGTGTAAGCTGGTGGTGTCAACTGACTCTGACACTTTTATAGTGTATATATATATATATATATATATATATATATATATACACACACACACACACAGTATATAGATAGATAGATAGATAGATAGAGTTTATTCCAAAGATACCATTTATGGCCCTTTTCCACTACCCTTTTTCAGCTCACTTCAGCTCGCTTCAGCTCACTTCAGCCCGACACGGCTCGCGTTTCGACTACCAAAAACCAGCACGACTCAGCTCGTTTCAGCCCTGCTTAGCCCCTAAAACTCGCACCGTTTTGGGGTAGGGCTGAAGCGAGCCAAACCGTGCCGACTGAGGCTGGGGGCGTGAGCAGACACTCCCCTGTGCACTGATTGGTGAGGAGGAGTGTCCTCACATGCCCACACACGCCCCGCGAGCGCGCTGGGATCTGTAAACACCGCAAACCCGGAAGAAGAATTACGAATTACGAGAATTTCTGAAGCCTTATGCGCCTCGCCTCATCTATACGCTCTTGCCAGTATCTGTTGGTGTTGTCAAGCCACAGCACCAAGACCAGCAACACTAACGACTCCATGTCCTCCATGTTTATTGTTTACTATTCGGGTCGTGAGACTACCGCTTAAAAGCTCACTGAATCAGTGACATACAGAGCATCGTGGACGAGTTCGCGGAGCGCAAGGCTCGTCGTATGCCCTTCAAATAATGCGCGCAGTAGGCTATTGATGTTTTATTATGAGCCATGTACAGTATGTCGCCGAATGTTTTTTTTGTTTCTGAGTTACATGTTCGTTTGAAGGACTTAATGTACAAAATAACATAGTTGCACCCCGTAGTGTTGAAATTGGTAAACACAGTGCATTCAGTGAGGTTTGCACCGCCCTCCTTTTATTTCTGACTCTTCCTGTCACTGTTGCAACCTCTGAGCGCTCATTCGTATGCCCTTCAAATAATGTGCGCAGTATAGGCTATTGATGTTTTATTATGAGCCATGTACAGTATCCTAATGTTTTTTGTTTCTGAGTTACATGTTCGTTTGAAGGACTTGATGTACTAAATAACATAGTTGCACCCAGTAGTGTTGAAATTGGTAAACACCGCAGTTGCGGACATTTTGTAGCCTAAAATGATGTTATGATAAGCTTTAATAAAGGGCCCGGTCATTTGCCCCGCCCCCGGCCCGGCTCTGACTTGTTCCGCCACTGTCACTGATGTCACTGTTTGCGCTGCTTAACGACATCACATGACGTCCACCCACTTTCGCTAACTCCACCCAATGTGTCCACCCACTTCCAGCCAGCACGGTTCAGCGCGGTTGTAGTCGAAATGCAACTCCAACAGCCCCGCTCAGCTCGACTCAGCTCGACTCGGCACGGCACGACTCAGCCGCGTTTGTAGTGGAAAAGCGGCATTATTGAAATAGCTGACATGAATTCGCGAACTAATACTAATCGGATATAGCAACGATAGCAGCCAAGGAATAGTTCAATATAACTGGTGATACAATATGTACAAATAAGAATCAGTAGTGTATATGATGATAACTAAGGCACTAATGGTGATCAGAAGTACAGCCTTTGTTGGAGTTAACAAAAAGCCGGGCCCAGGATCTTAGATGGGGTAAGAGAGAGCTAAGCTGAGTAAGCCACGAGTGAATCCTGGAATCTTCTGCACTGTCATAAGACTTCTTGTCCCATCATGACACCAAAAGGACTCATGAAAGCAAGAGCCTATAGAATGAAGATTCCATTCAACATCATGTGACTTGCAACTCAAGTGACACAACAAAGACACATTCCTATACCAGGAGTCAAACCCAGGCCACCTGGGTGAAAACCAGGGATCCTGACCACTAGACCATATGGGACAGCCTTGATGTGTAAAGGCCACCTTTGAAGTGCTTAGACCATTGGTGAGAACTCAGGCATTTTCCAGAAAAGTAGCTGTTATTTTTTATTTTATTTAGTCAGGCTGGAAAAGATTACAAAACCATCTCTAAATAGTTTGGACTCCATTAATCCACAGTCAGAACAGACTGTGTACAAATGGAGGAAATTCAAGACCATTGTTACTCTCCCCAGGAGTGGTCAAACAACAAAGATCATTCCAAGAGCAAGGTGTGTAATAGTTGGCGAGGTCACAAAGGACCTCAGGGTAACTCCTAAGCAACTGAAGGCCTCTCTCACATTGGCTAATGTTCATGAGTCCACCATCAGGAGGACACTGAACAACAATGGTGTGCATAGCAGGGTTGCAAGGAGAAAGCCACTGATCTCCAAAAAGAACATTGTTGCTCATCTGCAGTTTGCTAAAGATCACATGGACAAGCCAGAAGGCTATTGGAAAAATGTTCTGTGGATGGATGAGACCAAAATAGAACTTTTTGGTTTAAATGAGAAGCGATATGTTTGGAGAAAGGAAAACACTGCATTCCAGCCTAATAACCTTATCCCATCTGTGAAACATGGTGGAAGTAGTATCATGGTTTGGGCCTGTTTTGCTGCATCTGGGCCAGCACGGTTTGCCATCATTGAGGGAGCAATGAATTCTGAATTATGCCAGCGATTTCTAAAGGAAAATGTCAGGACATCTGTCCATGAACTGAATCTCAAGAGAAGGTGGGCCATGCAGCAAGACAATGACCCTTAGCACACAAGTCGTTCTACCAACAAATGGTTAAAGAATAAAGTTAATGTTTTGGAATGGCCAAGTCAAAGTCCTGACCTTAATCCAATGGAAATGTTGTGGAAGGACCTGAAGCGAGCAGTTCATGTGAGGAAACCCACCAACTTCCCAGAGTTGAAGCTGTTCTGTATGGAGGAATGGGCTAAAATTCCTCCAAGCTGGTGTACAGGACTGATCAACAGTTACCGGAAATGTTTAGTTGCAGTTATTGCTGCACAAGGGGGTCACACCAGATACTGAAAGCAAAGGTTGACATACTTTTGCCACGGGCAGATATCTAATATTGGATCATTTTCCTCAATAAATAAATGACCAAGTATAATATTTTTGTCTGATTTGTTTAACTGGGTTCTCTTTATCTACTTTTAGGACTTGTGTGAAAATCTGATGATGTTTTAGGTCATATTTATGCAGAAATATAGAAAATTCTAAAGGGTTCACAAAGTTCCAAGCACCACTGTAAGAGTGATGCAGAACTGAGTGGAAATGTTATCTGTAAGAAAATTTTCCCTCTCTCAAAGGGTTGCTGGTCACAGCCCATGGTCAGACTCTGAGCAGAAGCTTTGAGCTTTCAGTGTGAACAACGAGTCTTGTACAAAGTGCTGCATGGGGTAAGAGAGAACCAAGCAGCAATGCAAGAAGCGTCTGATCTGAGGTCACACGCACCAACCATCATGCCCCAAGCCGATGTAAGGTTTCAGGCCGTGGTGATCTTTTCTCATTTTGCTATCCCTCACAAGCCATGCTAACAGTTGCAATCCATGGACAAACTCAGAGATGAAGAGTGACTCAGTGAAACTGAAAATTCAATGATATAACCCAGATTCCAACCAGGGTTACAGAGATGCCAGAAAAGAATCCAATCGCTTCTCTGATTACACCTCTTCAGACTCTGAGTTATCTGTGTTCCCCTACCAGGAATTCAGCTGTCGGTTGAAGCATTTTGTGGTCAGCCAAGCATCTGACAGAGAATCTTCTAATTTTAGTCAGCCCTGTTATCCATTGCACCACTGACCCAAGCGGAGCCATGATAAGTGAGATCCAAACTACGTACGAATTTCCATTTAGTCACTGTTCAATAGTGAGATAGAAAACACAATGCCATGATCTAGCTTCAAATCAGGGTTGCTGCAGGCATAACACAGCGTGCTAACCACTATACTATTACAGCACTCCATGTCCCAAGGGTAGAGTGTCTGATTGTGTTGCCACAAACTCAGTGGCTAGACATGGATTGGGCCATCCCGGCCCACTTTTGGCCTGGTGTTGTGAGAACAGTCAGCTTTTTAGTTCAGTTCAGTTCAATTTCTTTGCTCATTTTAGGTTAACACATGGCCAACTTGCAATGAAATGCAGTGGACCAGATAAGAACCAGAAACAAGTCTCTCAGCACTGGAGCCCGACAGGAGTTTAACAGAATATCAGTTAAAGAAAAGATTCAAAGTCCTAAAGATAAAAAAAAACAACGGAAGTTAAATTCAAGTGAAAATAGAAATAACTGAGATGTATGCATGCATTGTCTCAGGGTGGCAGTGTGGGGAGGGGGTGTAGCACAAGCACCTGTATTGCACATCGGAAAAATTGACACGTGCGGCTACCAGTAATTGCACTTTGTTGAAGACCAATGAAGTACTGACCATGTAAACAGAGTTTTGGTATGTGTTGGTAAATGTGGAAACAGTAAATATGTAAATGCTTTGTGATATGTAAACAGAGTCTTGAGATATGTTGGTGATATGTAAACGGAGTCTTGTGATATAAACAGAGTCTTGCAATATGTTGTGATATAAACAGAGTCTTGTGATATGTCAATTGTGGACCTGTAGTAGTTTGAAATGATGTTTGCCTTCATGCCAAACTTCTTCAGCCTCCTCAGGAAGCACAGCCGCTGGCAAGCTTTCCTGACCACAGTGTGGAACTTGAAGCTGCTGACCCTTTCGACCTCATCCTCGTTGATGTAGATATCCTAGTGTGTCCTCCCTTGCTGTCTCCTGTAGTCCACTATCATCTCCTTAGTTTTCCTGACGTTGAGAGAGAGGTTGTTGTCCTGGCACCAGCTGGCTAACGCCTTCACTTCCTCTCTACGTGCCATCTCATCGTTGTCCGTAAGGAGGCCCGAGATGGTTGTGTCGTCAGCAATCTTGATGACGATGTTGGCGCTGTATTTAGCAGTGCAGTCATGGGCGAACAAGGAGTACATGAGGGGACTGAGCACACAGCCCAGTGGTGCACCTGTGTTCAGGATAAGCGAGGAGGAAGTGTGGCTACCGATTATCACCACCTGGGGTCTGCCTGTCAGAAAGTCAAAGATCCATCTGCAAATGGTCATCTGCTCAAGAAATCGTTAAATATTTCGTCATGATTGCATTTTCTCTGCTCATTCCAAGGCAGTTTTACTTATTAAGTGCAAATTTGCAGCTAAATGCTTTCAAGATCTTGCAACCTGATTTGATTTTGGTTGCTTGTCACAGCCCATGGTCAGACTGTGAGCTGAGCTTTGTCAGAGACAGCTTTCAGAAAACAGGTTTTGGTGGCCTTTTTGAAGGACGCTTTAGCTTCAGAAAATGCTAAATGTAACTCAAAGAATGTTGAACCTTGGTCCTATCTACTGAGCTGTGCAGGCTCTAAGATGAGCTATATTGAACCATAGGATATGTATTTTCTTTTAGAACATGAAGAATTTTGTCCATCAGCTCACTTTGAAAATGTTACCAGAATTTTGTCCATCAGGTCACTTGGAAAATGTTACCATTGGAAACAGTTGGTGCATTATGAAATGCAAAATACAATAAAGGAGACTCCAAACGCTTGAGCAACTGAAATCCTATAATCAGGCAAGAATGGGACAACATTTCTCTTTCAAAACTACAGCACTTGGTCTCCTCAGTTCCCAAACATTTACAGAGTTTTGTTAAAACAAGAGGTGATGCAGCACAGTGGTAAACATGCCCCTGTTTCAGCTTTTTGAAATGTGTTCCTGGCATCAAATTCCAAATTAGCATATCTTTTTCAAACAACAATAAAATTTCTCAGTTTCAACATTTGATATGTTTTTTCCACATATCACCTCCACACCACTCTGAAAGCTGCTCAGAATGTAGTGATTCATTTTTTGATGGCAACAGCTCTGACAGTATTTCCAGCTGCAAGCCCGAAAGTACTGGAACAGCAAGGACAATTCTGTATGTTTGTTTGTTTTTTGCCATACACTGAAGACATTTGCGTTTGATGTCAAAATTGGGTGGCACGGTGGTTAGTACTATTAGGTCGCAGCAAGAAGGTTCTGGGTTTGAACCCGTTGGCTGAGGGGGGCCTTTCAGTGTGGGGTTTGCATGTTCTCCCTGTGCCTGTGCGGGTTTCCTCTGGGTGCTCTGGTTTCCCCCACAGTTCAAAGACATGCAGTTAGGTTATTATGGGGTAGCCTGAGGTTAGGCTGAAGTGTCCTTGAGCAAGGGCACCTAACCCACAACTGCTCCCTGGGTGCTGTAGCATAGCTGCCCACTGCTCTGGATATGTGTGTGTGCTCATTGCTCACTTGTTTGTGCGGGTTTGTGTTCACTGCTCCAGATGCATTAAACACAGAGTTTAAATTCCACTGTGTGCTTAAGAATTACATGTGACAAATAAAGGCTTATTGGCTTGCCTTCTATATGTGATAGGTCAGAATTTCAGCTTTTATTTCTTGATATTTGTACCTATATATGTTAACAGAATGGTGTTGGGAGTTTTGCACAGTCAAATGCAGGGACTTTCAAGTCAAGTTTATTTGTATAGCACTTTTAACAATAAACATTGTCGCAAAGCAGCTTCATAGAATTTAACGACTTAAAACATAAGCTAATTTTATCCGTAATCTATCCCCAATGAGCAAGCCTGTGGTGACAGTGGCAAGGAAAAACTCCCTCAGATGACATGAGGAAGAAACCTCGAGAGGAACCAGACTCAAAAGGGAGCCCATCCTTATTTGGGCAACAACAGACAACATGACTATAACATTAACAGTTTTAACATGAAGCCAGTTTCGTTGATGTTATAAACTCTTCATTGATGGAAACTTGAGTGTAAAACTGTTCATGGCAACTGTAGTCCTAAAGTTAGCAAGTCAACTGTAGTCCTCAGCCATAAGAGCAAAGTGTCCAGAGCATCCTCCAAGTGTGACTTTCAACTTTCCACATAGGGCCGTCCTCCACAGGAGCGATGCGATGAGACTCCAACCAGACACAGGGCACCAGGATGGATCAGGCAGGTCCAAGGAGCAGAAGAGTTCGGCATCTTGATCCCAGGACCGACATGTAACTCAGACAGAAAGATCGGGGGGGAAGTGAGAGAAAACGCAGGTTGTTAGGTATGCCCAATATCACCTGAATAAGTCAGAACAGTACCCGTATACATATTGCACAGTACAAGCAGGGACTCCGGCAAAAACTAACTATGACAGCATAACGAAAAGAGGAGAGCCAGAATGTAACACAGGCATGAGGGAGCCCCGAGACATAAAACAGCCAGCCACTACATCATCAACAGACTCAAGTGAGCAAGCGAGTGGGGACTGACAGCATCCATACATCCCAGTTTACCAAAGACTCTATGTCTGAGGACCCTCCAGATCTACACCTTTACCTCATAAACACAATTAACAAAAGGCTTGACTAAACAGATATGTTTTCAGCCAAGACTTAAATGCTGAGACTGTGTCTGATTCCCGAACACTACTTGGAAGGCTGTTCCATAACTGTGGGGCTTTGTAAGAAAAGGCTCTGCCCCCTGATGCAACCTTCACTATACAAGGAACCAGCAGATAGCCTGCACCCTTTGATCTAAGTAGGCATGGCTGGTCATAGAGGAGCAGAAGTTCACTCAGGTACTGTGGCGCGAGACTATTCAGTGCTTTAAAGGTCAATAGTAGTATTTTATAATCAATACGAAATTTGATTGGGAGCCAATGCAGTGTGGATAAGACAGGGGTGATGTGGTCATATTTTCTAGTTCTAGTAAGGCCTCTTGCTGCTGCATTTTGAACTAACTGGAGCTTGTTCATGCACTTATTGGAACATCCAGACAGTAAGGCATTACAATAATCCAACCTGGAGGTAACAAAAGCATGAACAAGTTTTTTTTCCGCGTCATGGAGTGACATTAAATTTCTTATCTTAGCAATATTTCTGAGATGAAAGAAAGCTATCCAGGTAATGTTATCAATGTGATTTTCAAATGAAAGACTGGGGTCAATAATCACTCCGAGGTCTTTTACTGCTGCACATGAAGAAACAGAAAGGCCATCCAGAGTTACTGTGTAATCAGAAAGCTTACTTCTAGCTGCATGTGGTCCGAGTACAAGTGCTTCAGTCTTGTCAGAGTTCAGCAGAAGGAAGTTAATAAGCATCCAGTGTCTAATGTCCTTCACACATTCCTCAATTCTATTAAGCTGGTGTCTCTCATCAGGTTTTGCAGAACCACACAACTGTGTGTCATCAGCATAACAGTGGAAAATAATACAGTTTTTATGAATACAGGGAGTGCAGAATTATTAGGCAAGTTGTATTTTTGAGGATTAGTTTTATTATTGAAAAACAACTATGTTCTTGATGAACCCAAAAGACTCATAAATATCAAAGCTGAGTATTTTTGGAAGTTGGAGTAGGGCTTTCTTAGTTTTAGCTATCTTAGGAGGATATCTGTGTGTGCAGGTGACTATAACTGTGCATAATTATTAGGCAACTTAACAAAAAACAAACATATACCCATTTCACTCATTTATTTTCACCAGGGAAACCAATATAACAACTCAACATTCACTAATATACATTGCTGGCATTCAAAAAAAACAAAAAAAAAAACAAATCAGTGACTAATATAGCCGCCTTTCTTTACAAGGACACTCAAAAGCCTGCCATCCATGGATTCGGTCAGTGTTTTGATCTTTTTGCGATCAACATTGCGTGCAGCAGCAACCACAGCCTCCCAGACACTGTTCAGAGATGTGTACTGTTTCCCCTCCTTGTAGATCTCACATTTGATGAGGGACCACAGGTTTTCTATGGGGTTCAGATCAGGTGAACAAGGAGGCCACGTCATTAATCTTTCTTCCTTTAGACCCTTCCTGGCCAGCCATGCTGTGGAGTACTTGGATGCGTGTGATGGAGCATTGTCCTGCATGAAAATCATGTTTTTCTTGAAGGATGCTGACTTCTTCCTGTACCACTGCTTGAAGAAGGTGTCTTCCAAAAACTGACAATAGGACTGGGAGTTGAGCTTGATGCCATCCTCAACCCGAAAAGGTCCCACAAGCTCATCTTTGATGATACCAGCCCATACCAGTACCCCACCTCCACCTTGCTGGCGTCTGAGTCGGACTGGAGCTCTCTGCCCTTTGCTGATCCAGCCACGAGCCCATCCATCTGGCCCATCAAGACTCACTCTCATTTCATCTGTCCATAAGACCTTAGAAAAATCAGTCTTGTGATACTTCTTGGCCCAGTCTTGACGTTTCATCTTGTGTGTCTTGTTCAGTGGTGGTCGTTTTTCAGCCTTTGTTACCTTGGCCATGTCCCTGAGTATTGCACACCTTGTGCTTTTTGACACTCCAGTGATGTTGCAGCTCTGAAATATGGCAAAACTGGTGGCGAGTGGCATCTTGGCAGCTTCACGCTTGACTTTCCTCAGTTCACGGGCAGTTAGTTTGCGCCTTTTTTTTTCAACGCGCTTCTTGCGACCCTGTTGACTATTTTGAATGAAGCGCTTGATTGTTCGATGGTCACACTTCAAAAGCTGGGCAATTTTAAGAGTGCTCCATCCCTTTGCAATATATGTCACTATTTTTGACTTTTCTGAGTCCGTCAAATCCCTCTTCTAACCCATTTTGCCAAAGGAAAGGAAGTTGCCTAATAATTTTGCACACCTGATATAGGGTGTTGATGTCATTAGACCACACCCCTTTTCATTACAGAGATGCACATCACCTGGTATGCTTAATTGGTAGGAGGCTTTCAAGCCTATGCAGCTTGGAGTAGGCCAACATGCATAGAGAGGGTAATGTGGTCAACATACTCATTTGCCTAATAATTCTGCACTCCCTGTAATATCATCTAGAGGTAACATATATAAAGAAAAAAGCAGTGGACCCAAGACAGAACCTTGTGGAACACCAAACTTTACCTCAGTATGTCTAGAAAAAGCACCATTTACATCAACATACTGATAGCGATCAGTTAAATTAGAGCTGAGCCAGGAGAGGGCCGTTCCCTTAACTCCCACAACATTTTCTAGTCTATCCAGAAGAATGGAATGATCAGCGGTATCAAATGCTGCACGAAGGTCAAGCAACACAAACAGCAAGACACAGCCCTGATCAGACACCAACAGTAGGTCATTTACTACTTTAACCAGTGCTGTCTCTGTGCTATGATGAGGTCTAAATCCTAACTGATAACATCCATGAAATGTATTCCTATGTAAAAATGAGCATAACTGCTGTGCCACAGCTTTTTCAAGGATCTTGGAGATAAAGGGGAGGTTTGATATTGGACAGCTGACAGGGATCAAGGTCAGGTTTTTTAATCAATAACTGCTAGTTTAAAGGATTTGGGTACATAGCCAATCCTAAGAGAAGAATTTATTATTTTTAGAAGTGGTTCAATTACTTCAGGTATTATCTTTTAGAATAGACGTGTAGGCAAGGGATCTACTACACACGTTGAGGCTTTTGATGCGGAGATTAATGAAAGTAATTCAATTTCTCTAAGGGGAGTAAAACATTCTAATTGCTGATCTGATACAGTTCTATCAGTTAAATACAGGGTCACTTACATTGTCTGACCTTTAATTAGTAGTTTGAGTCTTTTGTTGGGTATTCTCAATTTTGTCATTAAAGAAATTCATGAAGTCGTTGCTACTACATACTACAGGTATGCACGTGTCTATAGTGGACTTATTCCTGGTTAATTTTGCTACAGTATTAAACAGGAATCTAGGATTATTTTTGTTATCTTCTATTAGGAAGGGGAGATAAGTTGATCTAGCAGCACTAAGAGCTTTTCTATACTTCAGGAAGCTCTCCTTCCATGCTAATTTGAAAGCTACCAATTTTGTTTGACGCCATTTACGTTCCAATTTTCAAGTGGTCTGTTTTAAAGTGTGAGTGTCTTCATTATACCAGGGTGCTAATTTTTTGTCTCTGAACATTTTCCTTTTAAGAGGAGCGACATTATCTTATGGTGGATAATGAGGTCAAGTATGGCGGAACGTTGACTCTAAGCATTCAGTTCCCTGATGAAGTTCTGCAGGGGCCGACAGTGACCCAATCAAAGTTGATAACTCTGGGAGATCATTTATAAAGCTCTGTGCAGTAGTTGACGTGAATGTACATTTAATACAGTAGCGTGGTGAGGTGCATATATTATTACTCAGACATATTTTGAATGAGATGAGATAATGATCTGAGATAACTTCAGACTGTGGAAGTATGACTATATTTTCTACATTTAACCCGAATGTTAGTATTAGAGCGAGGGTATGACGACCATTATGACATTCTATGACATTCTATGACATTCTGATTAATCCCTACTGAATCTAAAATAGACACAAACGCTGTTTTCAAAGGGTCTTCTGGGTTATCGAAGTGAATATTAAAATCTCTGACAACTAAAGTTTTGTCTAAGTAAATAACCAGATCTGAGATAAAATCTGCAAATTCAGAAAGAAACTCAGAATATGGCCCTGGGGGCCTGTAAATAATTATTCACCATGAACCTGTTTTTTTTTTTGGATGCCTTCTTTCCAGTAGAATATAGTGAATGGAATCATTGTAATAGTCATAAATCATGGAGAAATAAACACAAGATTTTCTTGCTAGTTATGATAGTGGACACAGTGTAGTGTCTCTCCTGGGAATCACAGGTCCTACTCCCTAACTTGAATCACATACCAAGACAATGAAGTTACAGCCCTTGTTGAAAGCAGTAAAATCAGTAAAGCCATACAGATTTTGTGAAGAATGCAAAGGTGACATGAGCCTGCGTTCACACAGATATCTAATAGAACGGGGGCTAATAGGGGCTTCATGCCCCGAATAGAAAGATGGCCAAGATGGCTTTTGTTTCCCCTTCACATGAGTGTTAGTGCTATTGATGCTGGTCATTTGAGGTCAAGGCCTATGTTGCAGTGGCCTCATGGATGAGGCACTGGACTCTTAAGCCAGTGTTTGTGTGTCAAATTTGATGAGAGAAAGGCTTTGTCCAGAGGCTTTTGAAATTCGTGATTGCATGTGTTTAGCAGAGAGGGGTAAGCAGATTTCTTCTAACACCAAAATTTCCAAGATCCCATTAATTGAGAGTACACACAAGGATACAGCAGAAGCATGGCTGGCTTGCTAAACAAGAGGAAGCAAATCAGTAGTAAAAATGTGTCAGCCCATTTCAGTCCAGACAAATCCAGGTGTTTCCAGTTTATTTTCTTCTTCTGTCCCATGTCAATTTGCACCACGTATAGGGTCCGTTACAGTGATAGAGACAGGTTCCTAGCACTTAATCCGCCCCTGTCATTTGCCAGCAGTCTTCTCATGTTGGACTTTTCAACATAAGTTTCACGAATGCCTCATCGGCGACGATCCATGTCCCGTTTGAAAACATTCACCCATACAACTGGGTTTGGGAATGCCTCACCAGTGTTTGCATCATGCAACAGTCTTAGCTCATTGCACAAGTGCACGATGGACTTGTCAGGATTACTCGAAATCATTTCTGTCAACCATTGCATGCTTAGTCCTGGGTCATCAATCTCAGGCAGCCCTGCTGTCATGACAGAATAGCCAAAGGGGCCCCACCAATGGTGCCAGTTGTCCGCAACACTTTGTTGGCTGTCCATTGCTAGCGATGATGCCTGTTTCATTAGGATGCACAGAAATGCAGATGGGCCACGAGGCCCGCACCACAGTGACAGAGTCGTCTGCAGCGGTGGCATGAATGGCCCAGTTGAGGTGCTATGGAATGTCTAGTTTTGTGAGCTCTCCTATACTCCCATTGATGCTTGTCTTCAATTGCAAACACTGAGCTTTTAACTTTGCTTCGCTTTGTTGCTCTAACCGAGGCATCCCTTTCCCATGTCTGATCAATAATGACAGCATTCTTCATGTTCCTCTTCCAAACGTCTTTGTACCTCAGTTTCTGTCCTCCTTGTTTCTGTCAGCCTCTTTCCTAGGCTCAGTTCTCCATAGAAAACAGCTTCAGGTAGTCGTGTGTCAAGTGTGCGCCAGACGTGTCCAGCCCAACAAAGTTGGGAGGCTGTAATAAGGGTTTCCACGCTTACTGTTTTGGCTCACCTGAGGACTTCTACATCGGGGACCTTGTCCTGCCATCTTATTTTGAGGATTTGATGCAGGTGTCGCAGTTGTAGCCTGGTCAGATACTTGAAGTGTTTACTGTAGAGCCTCATACATTCATTGGCATAAAGCAGAGGTGATAAAACTGCAGTGTTGTATACTTTCAACTTGCTGGTTCTCTTGATGTCATGGCGAGACCATAGTTGCTTTTGTAAAGCACCGAAGGCTTTGGTGGCAGCTTGAATCCGGCAGTCTACCTCCAAGTCTAATGAGTTGGTGTTGTGCATCTGCTTAATGCCTATAATGTAATGTGATCTAAAAAACAAATTTCTGCTTGCTGCATACATTTCACAAGGGCCAAAGGCTGTATCCGACTGCATGGAAGAAGCCATGAGTTAAACCCTGTAGAGCATGCTGAAATAGCTCAGTAGGGAGAGTATTAGACTGAAGGTTCCTGATTCAGTCCTAGGTTTTGGGATTGGTGGTGTGTGTACGCTTTTGACCAAGTGGATGCTAAATTTTTTGCCAGATCGAGGTCAGTTATATGGCAGTAATTTGATGGTAAAAACAATCATGCAGCTGTGTCTTGGTTCCATGGTGTAATGGTTAGCACTCTGGACTCTGAATCCAGTGGTCTGAGTTCAACTCTCAGTGGAACCTCTGAAGCTGTTGTTTGCACCTCTTGAAATAATGTATTTTGCCTGAAGGCTACTTTTGAGCAAGCTTGTATATCCCAAACCCTTTGTTTCCATCAACATGGAACAAGTTCTCTTCAAGATAGGTATGGTCCACTTCTGCAATTTTGGATCTGAGGTTTATTCCAGTACCATCACAGCTTCAATGATATTGGGCACTACAGAGATCTTGCAGTCACGTGACCAGAAAGTACACAGCCGCCATCTTGTCGGTAAAAAACACCGCTGAATACTGCTGCACTCGTGTACAAAATGGATAAATTTCAACCGGCGAACTACACGGCTCATTTTTCTAATGAACAGATAACTAGATATATGTCTAAAATAAACGACCTACAGATTAGTGACCCTTATAGCTTACCAGACGTAATTTTCACGACCGTGTCAGTGGATATTGAACTGCCAGAGGTGGAATACCCAGAAGTGTATAATTACCTCATAAACTTTCCCTCGCTGTTCAGTGGTGAAGCACTGTGTGCTTATAAATCTCTGGACAATTATCTTTACAGAAATTCAGGATTTGTCAGCCGCCCTCAGATGTGGCATCTTGTAAACAAGAAAATAACAATCCTCATTGGATGGGTAAGTCACTTAAGTATTACTAGTACTGATACTAGATATATATCAGTAGTATCTCGTATCGCACTGACCAGCTGATTATAGAATAGAATAAGGTAATTCCAGCTGTAATTCCAAATCGTCCATGTTGTTTACCATGGATCTGGCATTGGAGAGATAGAGGCTTGGCAGTGGAGATTTGAGTGGCTGTTTTCTGAGCTTAGTCAACAGGCCAGCTCTGCCTGCAGCCTCGCTTTTGCTTCCTCTCCCGACGCTGCCTCCTTCGCCTACCAGACCCGATAACAATCCACGGAGACCCCACTGGTCTCGCTATCTCATCCGGAATGTTGTGCATGCGATGGAAATCGCTACAAACCGTCTCTATTGGCAGTGGTCAAGTTGTAAAATCAAACCAAGGGGGATGGTGAAATTTTTAGTCGCGTGTCGACTCATCGGTCAGTCCATCGGTGGGAAACTGGTTTGCTTTTAGGAGGGTTTGCACACAACATAGGTCTGTGGACCTTGTTCATTTACCAGACATACAGTATTTTGTGATAATAAAGTGTGTAGTACACACTGTGTACCCTTTTTATTGTTGTAAAAAACATAATACACTGGTATTTTACTGTAAAACATCACAGTGTGGATGTCATGTGTCATATTTAGTCAGTCTCCTGGCTGACACACCTAGCACATTCTCCATATTAGGGTGAAATGCAGATGACAAATTTGAAGTGTAACTTCATAGTCATGGTAGGCTCCTTTTAAATCGTTTGGTAAATAATTTATTAAAACCTCAGCAGGCAATGTAAATGAACAACTGAATCTTTTCATATCAAGTCAATAGAATTTTTATTCAAAGCTGAACATTGGGAACATTGAGTTAAATACAGAGGTAGGTAGGTAACCAATAAGCTAAAACAAGCAACAGTAAATTGTAAATCAGACTAAACTTCCTAAAAGATATTTGAGGCATTATGCATTTTTTGTTTTTTTCCTTTTTGTTATTATTGTGTTTATTCTTATAATGTTGTAACTTTGATTCCCGCTGTTATCCAGGTCACGTGACACCTTAATGTTGACGGTTACCAAGGAGCTGCCTTGGATACTGTAGGTTGAATATGGATTAATTAAATTATAAATTATGTAATAATTGATCATTGAATTAATCAATTTATAAATAAAGATCAGTCTCATAAAATCTTAAATTATTTATCTTAATACTCACCGTGAATGGTTACATTCAAGATTATTGGTAGCTCTGCATTAGATGGGAAACCCAGTTGTATACAAAAGCTAAATTTTGAAGGAAAAAGGAGTTCTAAATAGTTGACCTTGTGAATAAACAACAGGAACAAGTAAAATGTAATTCAATTTGATTAGCTTTTATTTGTCTACTACTCACTAATAATAATCTCACAAAATACATTCAATGTCGGGCAAAGGTAATAACAAGACAAAACAATGGAACAATTACACCTGGACCATAAATTTGAGGGAAAGAGAGAGAAAAAGAGAATCCTTTGTGTGTGCGTGTGTGTAGGTGTGTGTGAGACTAGGGCAAGCCGATGCGTGCGTGTGTGTAGGTGTGTATGTATCTGTGGGCAGATGCTAACGACTAGCCACTCTGGCAATGCTTAAACAAAATGGCGGTGAGTGCCTAGGTGTCGTATCACAGGTAACTCAATGAGGAAGGTACCAAAATGGCGTCGGGAAATATGGCGCCTGCAGGCCTAGTCGAGAACCCAAGCCTACCAGCTAGCGTATCACCCTGAGGTAGCTAGCAATAAGTTGCTAAGGAGAATCTGACAACGTTACAGCTGGATCCAAACACTGTACTTAACAATTTCCAACAGACTATCTAGGCAAAGAACTCAACGTGAGAGAGAGAGAGAGAGAGAGAGAGAGAGAGAGAGAGAGAGTGTGTGTGTGTGTGTGTGTGTGTGTGTGTGTAATAGGTGTTGGGTGGAGAGAACTAGGCCTTGTAGCGGTCTAGCCTCGGAGCTTAAAATAACAAACTTGTCGCTACGCTGCTAATCAGATAGGGAAGCTAGCAATGGAGTTAAGGAAAGATATCATGCAAGATACCCTGTCTAACAAGTTCAAAGAAAAAAACAGAACCAAAACAAACAATAAAAAAACCAAACACCTTCCGTGTCTGAGCGGGTATGCTAAACAGCTCAAAGCTTAAACATGACCCTAACAACCATCTGAATAAGCTACAAATTAAAATTTGCCCAAGTGCCTACTCAATGCGATGGAAGTTCATTCTCCGATGTCCACGCTGAGGGTCGCGGTCTGAGGAGAGGAGGTTAGCGGCAAGTTGCGTCCAACCGCGGCTAACGAAGCAGGGAGATGGAGGCCTAGCTGGCCCACGGTGCTTCGGGAGAAACCTCCGGTGATGCGTCGACGAGAAAAATGCTGAGAGGAGCGAAGCTGTCCGCAAATGCCTCTTAGCGTGGAAAACTACTTAACTGTAGTTAAACTTTGCAAAGGTTTAGAATCAAAACCACTATAATCACTGAAACTTAGCGAGTCGTTCAAAAGTTCGGCCGAAACTAATTTCAACAGGCTGTTCTCAGACAATAGCGGTTAGTCTCAACACTGTAGGCGAGTGTGCCAACAGTCCGTCCGACCACTCCAGTAGCCAGAACACGAGAGGACGAATCGAGGCGCTCTCGATACAGTTAAAGCAGTTCCACTTTACATCACATCCGGGTGGAGCGCGCAAGGAATTGTGGGATCGTTATAGGGGGCGCTGGCAAGTTACCAACAGATACTTTGATACTTTGCTTCGATACATACCAGCACTTTGATACATACTGGATACAAGCTAGCAAAATGAGTTAAAATCAGGCATCTTTGGAAAGTTTCTTTGGAAAGGGGAAAAGGCCCATTGTGTGAGGAGACAGAAGAAGAGCCTATGACGAAGAAAAAAAAAAGCTGCATTTTAGCAGACACTTCGTCGAGTCCTACACTAATCCTGCTCTGCCTTACATGTTGTGACCGGCTCTCTAATGAGGCAATGAAGCCTTCAAAACTGCTAGTGTCATTTATTTTAGCCTTCCTGTCTTGAATAACACTTTTTGTTGCCTGAAGAATAACAAACGAACGTCCAGGCTGATTAAATTAATGGCCTTATAGAAGAAATCAAAGATAACATGAACCTGAGTAAGCTATCGATAGCTGGCTAGACTCCAAACTAACATTCATTATGATAGCTGTGTTGTTATCTGCCGCCCACAAATTAGGCTACATATCGGTAACTTTACAGCATGATAGTGGGCTCACAGAAAGTGTGACTGATATTCGTAACTCTTGACTTACCTCCTGAAATGTTTTTTCTTGCGATCTTAAATCCGAACTTGCTTAGGTCTTGCTGTCCACTCCGCTTGGCCATGATGCTGCAATCTGCTGATGTCACTGACGCCGAATGAAATAAAAAATAACGGAACCCCAACTGAATGTCACCTCCTCAAACGCTTCGCTTGCGCGTGTCCTCTCTCGCAGTAGCTTATTGTATGCTCAGTTTCAGCAAAGCTACGTGGAATGGCATTTCTAATTCCAATGTTAAATAGAAGTAATGTCCACATTTATTGATAAAATTGCTCAAGGGAAGGGAGGGGGGATGCCCGTTTTAGAGGGGGGATGATTTTGACCATTTTTTATTCCAGGGGGGATGGCATCCCCCCCCATCCCCCCTCAACTCGAGTACAGGGCACAATGGATAACAGGGCTGACTACAAATTAGAAGATTCTCTGTTAGATGCTTGGCTGACCACAAAATGCTTCAACCAGCAGCTGATTTTCTGGTAGGGGATCACAGATAACTCAGAGTCCAGAGAGCTGTAATCAGGGAAGCAATTGGATTCTGTTCTGGCATCTCCGTCACCCTGGTTGGAATCTGGGTTATATCATTGAAATTTCAGTTTCACTGAGTCACTCTTCATCTCTGAGTTTGTCCATGGATTGCAACTGTTAGCATGGCTTGTGAGGGATAGCAAAATGAGAAAGGATCACCACTGCCTGAAACCTTACGTCGGCTTGGGGCACAATAGTTGGTGCATGTGACCTCGGATCGGATGCTTCTCGCGTTGCTGCTTGGTTCTCTCTTACCCCATACAGCACTTTGTACAAGACTCATTGTTCACACTGACAAAGCTTGAAGCTTCTGCTCAGAGTCTGACCATGGGCTGTGACCAGCAACCCTTTGAGAGAGGGAAAATTTTCTTACAGATAACATCTCCACTCAGTTCTGCATCACTCTTACAGTGGTGCTTGGAACTTTGTGAATCCTTTAGAATTTTCTCTATTTCTGCATAAATACGACCGAAAACATCATCAGATGTTCACACAAGTCCTAAAAGTAGATAAACAGTTAAACAAATAAGACAAAAATATTATACTTGGTCATTTATTTATTGAGGAAAATGATCCAATATTACATATCTGTCAGTGGCAAAAGTATGTCAACCTTTGCTTTCAGTATCTGGTGTGAACCCCTTGTGCAGCGATAACTGCAATTAAACGTTTCCGGCAACTGTTGATCAGTCCTGCACACCGGCTTGGAGGAATTTTAGCCCATTCCTCCATACAGAACAGCTTCAACTCTGGGAAGTTGGTGGGTTTCCTCACATGAACTGCTCGCTTCAGGTCCTTCCACAACATTTCCATTGGATTAAGGTCAGGACTTTGACTTGGCCATTCCAAAACATTAACTTTATTCTTTAACCTTCTTTGGTAGAATGACTTGTGTGCTTAGGTTCATTGTCTTGTTGCATGACCCACCTTCTCTTGAGATTTAGTTCATGGACAGATGTCCTAACATTTTCCTTTAGAAATCGCTGTTATAATTCAGAATTCATTGTTCCATCAATGATGGCAAGCCGTCCTGGCCAAGATGCAGCAAACAAGGCCCAAACCATGATACTACCACCACCATGTTTCACAGATGGGATAAGGTTATTAGTCTGGAATGCAGTGTTTTCCTTTCTCCAAACGTAACGTTTCTCATTTAAACCAAATAGTTCTTTTTTGGTCTCATCCGTCCACAGAACATTTTTCCAATAGCCTTCTGGCTTGTCCATGTGATCTTTAGCAAACTGCAGATGAGCAGCAATGATCTTTTTGGAGAGCAGTGGCTTTCTCCTTGCAACCCTGCTATGCACACCATTGTTGTTCAGTGTTCTACTGATGGTGGACTCATGAACATTTGCTAATGTGAGAGAGGCCTTCAGTTGCTTAGGAGTTACTCTGGGTTCCTTTGTGACCTCGCCAACTATTACACACCTTGCTCTCGGAATGATCTTTGTTGGTCGACCACTCCTGGGGAGAGTAACAATGGTCTTGAATTTCCTCCATTTGTACACAGTCTGTCTGACTGTGGATTGATGGAGTCCAAACTATTTAGAGATGGTTTTGTAATCTTTTCCAGCCTGACTAAATAACAAAAATTAACAGCTACTTTTCTGGAAAATGCCTGAGTTGTCACCAATGGCCTAAGCACTTCAAAGGTGGCCTTTTCACCTCAAGGCTGTCCCATATGGTCTAGTGGTCAGGATTCCTGGTTTTCACCTAGGTGGCTTGGGTTCAACTCCTGGTATGGGAATGTGTCTTTGTTGTGCCACTCTAGTTGCAAGTCACATGACCTTGAGTGAAATCTTCATTCAATAGGCTCTTGCTTTCATGAGTCCTTTTGGTGTCATGATGGGACAAGAAGTCTGATGACAGTGCAGAAGATTCCAGGATTCACTCCTGGCCTACTCAGCTTAGCTCTCTCTTACCCCATCTAAGGCCCTGGCTGTTTGTTAAATCCAACAAAGCACAAAGGCTGTACTCTGAATCTGACCACAGCAGCCGGTGTTCAGCTTTACAGCTATTTTTTAACACCGCAGGCTCAAGCCTGTACAGAGGGAAAGGGTAAGCGTCCAGGTTTTCACTACACCAGGCCAAATGTGTGCCAGTGCATCCAGCTGTTCTTCCAACATCTGATGTAGGGGCGGCTATCATGCCCATAACCATAGTAACCCTTTCACAGTACAGTTTGAACACTCCAATCTCTGTACTCGATGCCATGTTCTATCTCCACCCATTCTTCTGAATCCCTGTAACGGTATTGGACAGAGACGATACCAGATACCAAATACAGTGACGTCACGACTGCTTTAAACCAGTGGCGGCACCAAAATTCTGTGTCTCTGGCGGTGGATTTCCTCTCTGGTGGTGGATTCCACACGTGAAAGAGAAGCCGTGCATTGGCACTACAGAAGGACAGAGAATGAAGAACCAGCTATTGATACCGGACTTTAGCCAAAGTTCAACGTATTTGACCTTCGCAGAGTTGTAATAATAATTGAACTGGTTAGTTACTGCAGCCCACACAGTGTTTCAAAGAGAAAAGGCGACCGGATTCTTTTTCCCTTTTTCAACGTTGACGAATTATAAACAAGATTCCTTCTAGATTATTGGACAGCTAACGGGACACCGAGGATCTTCAGCTGACGAGCTGTAAGGAACAAAACCATCTTCATCCTGGATCTGCATCCCGCGCTATCTTCAGAGAAGGCACACTTCAATCGCTAACAAGAGCAATCACCCAAGTGAGGCTAGCATCTGGGCAAAATGTGTTAGTTTTTACTTGCAGTTAGTTAATAGTGTTCTTTATTTGAATTCATTTACAGTGGTGCTTGAAAGTTTGTGAACCCTTTAGAATTTTCTATATTTCTGCATAAATATGACTTAAAATATCATCAGATTTTCGCACACGTCCTAAAAGTAGATAAAGAGAACCCAGTTAAACAAATGAGACAAAAATATTATACTTGGTCATTTATTTATTGAGGAAAATGATCCAATATTACATATCTGTGAGTGGCAAAAGTATGTGAACCTTTGCTTTCAGTATCTGGTGTGACCCCCTTGTGCAGCAATAACTGCAGCTAAACGTTTCCGGTAACTGTTGATCAGTCCTGCACACCGGCTTGGAGGAATTTTAGCCCATTCCTCCGTACAGAACAGCTTCAACTCTGGGATGTTGGTGGGTTTCCTCACATGAATTGCTCGCTTCAGGTCCTTCCACAACATTTCCATTGGATTAAGGTCAGGACTTTGACTTGGCCATTCCAAAACATTTAACTTTATTCTTCTTTAACCATTCTTTGGTAGAATGACTTGTGTGCTTAGGGTCGTTGTCTTGCTGCATGACCCACCTTCTCTTGAGATTAAGTTCATGGACAGATGTCCTGGCATTTTCCTTTAGAATTCACTGGTATAATTCAGAATTCATTGTTCCATCAATGATGGCAAGCCGTCCTGGCCCATATGCAGCAAAACAGGCCTAAACCATGATACTACCACCACCATGTTTCACAGATGGGATAAGGTTCTTATGCTGGAATGCAGTGTTTTCCTTTCTCCAAACATAACGCTTCTCATTTAAACCAAAAAGTTCTATTTTGGTCTCATCCGTCCACAGAACATTTTTCCAATAGCCTTCTGGCTTGTCCACGTGATCTTTAGCAAACTGCAGATGAGCAGCAATGTTCTTTTTGGAGAGCAGTGGCTTTCTCCTTCCAACCCTGTCATGCACACCATTGTTGTTCAGTGTTCTCCTGATGGTGGACTCATGAACATAAACATTAGACAATGTGAGAGAGGCCTTCAGTTGCTTAGAAGTTACCCTGGGGTCTTTCGTGACCTCGCCGACTATTACACGTCTTGCTCTTGGAGTGATCCTTCTTGGTCGACCACTCCTGGGGAGAGTAACAATGGTCTTGAATTTCCTCCATTTGTACACAATCTGCCTGACTGTGGATTGGTGGAGTCCAAACTCTTTAGAGATGGTTTTGTAACCTTTTCCAGCCTGATGAGCATCAACAACACTTTTTCTGAGGTCCTCAGAAATCTCCTTTGTTTGTGCCATGATACACTTCCACAAACATGTGTTGTGAAGATCAGACTTTGATAGATCCCTGTTCTTTAAATAAAACAGGGTGCCCACTCACACCTGATTGTCATCCCATTGATTGAAAACACCTGACTCTAATTTCACCTTCAAATTAACTGCTAATCCTAGAGGTTCACATACTTTTGCCACTCACAGATATGTAATATTGGATCATTTTCCTCAATAAATAAATGACCAAGTATAATATTTTTGTCTCATTTGTTTAACTGGGTTCTCTTTATCTACTTTTAGGATTTGTGTGAAAATCTGATGATGTTTTAGGTCATATTTATGCAGAAATATAGAAAATTCTTAAGGGTTCACAAACTTTCAAGCACTACTGTATGAGTTAAATGTACACATTTTGATTCACATGAAAGTCGGTCTTAGACCACGTGTTGTTTGATTGACTTTATGATCTGTATTTAGTTATTTTGTGCATGCGTTCTCTCTCTCTTTTTAACTCCCTCCATCATACTTCACTCCTCAACATTGGGATTTGAGTAGAATTTATATACACCAGCCTCGTCAAACTGGCAGAGGAGGAGGCGTTGCGGTTATTTATAATGATTATCTAGGTGTAACACAAAAACCTGGTTATAAATTTAATACATTTGAAGTTCTTCATACTCATATAATGTATGTAGCCTCGAAAAATAAGTCTACCCAGTTAATTCCATTGCTTATTATTTACAGGCCCCCGGGGCCATATTCTGAGTTTCTTTCTGAATTTGCAGATTTTATCTCAGATCTGGTTATTTCTTTAGACAAAGCTTTAGGCTACGTTCACACTGCAGGCTGAAGTGACTCAAATCCGATCTTTTCGCCCATATGTGACCTGTATCCGATCTTTTATTGACAATATGAATGACACAGATCCGATTTTTTCAAATCCGACCCAGGCCGTTTGGATATGTGGTCCTAATTCCTTTTCATATGCGACTTCAGTCTGAACCGCCAGGTCGCATTCATCCGACTTACACGTCATCAACAAGCCACAAACGTCACTATTCTGCGCTGAAGTAGGCGGCGGGTCTCTCAAAAAAAGTTACAACAACATGGCGCATAATCACGGGCGCAGATAGAGATTATGTAGATTATGTGTGCCCAAGAAGACAACCATTGCAGCATACAAAAATTCGACGTCTAATCTGCGCAAGCATGTTGAGGTAAGTATTGTCATTGGCATCATAATCACGGGCGCAGATAGAGGGTGGGACGGGTGGGATTCGTCCCACCCAGATTTAAATTCACCTCGCTCGGTCCCCCCCACTTATAGGGAGGAAAAAACGTCTATGCTGTCTTTCTTTGCATAAGGCAAACCTCACGGAAAAATCAAAAGACTTATTACCATTCGGTTTATTGAGGTGCACGGCAGTGTATACATAGTTGCAACAATTCACATAAAACAAAACAAAGACTGATATTCGGTTGGTTGAGCTGCGCAGACTGCACAGGTTGTGAGCTCGAGCTTGGTTGCTATGGTAACCCACAAGTTTGACAGGCATATCGGGGTTGGGGTTGGTTTGCTGGCAGCTTTGTCCCCCCCAGTTCAAAAAATGTATCTGTGCCCCTGCGCATGACATCAATGTGAGGGACGCTTCGGGCTGTGAGGGTTCTGAATCTTCTCAATGGAAGGACGCAGAGGTTAGGGAGCTGATTTCCATTTGGGGGGATGCAGCTATTCAAGCTAGATTGGATGGGTCATACCGCAACCGGGCGGTTTTACTTCCGTAAACACTGGCCATGCTCACTACGTGTGACGTCCTGCAATGCGCATGCGGAACACTTTTAGGTCGCTTTTCGTTCATACTGAGGATCACATACAAGTCGCATATATTTGTTAATGTGAACGACCTCACAAAAAAATCGGATTTCACAAAAAAATCGGAATTGAGCATTAAGCCTTGCAGTGTGAACGTAGCGATAGTTGTCGGAGATTTTAATATTCACTTCGATAACCCAGAAGACCCTTTAAAAACAGTGTTTGTGTCCATTTTAGATTCAGTAGGGATGAATCAGAATGTCATAGGACCGACCCATAATGGTGGTCACACCTCATCTCATCTCATTATCTCTAGCCGCTTTATCCTTCTACAGGGTCGCAGGCAAGCTGGAGCCTATCCCAGCTGACTACGGGCGAAAGGCGGGGTACACCCTGGACAAGTCGCCAGGTCATCGCAGGGCTGACACATAGACACAGACAACCATTCACACTCACATTCACACCTACGGTCAATTTAGAGTCACCAGTTAACCTAACCTGCATGTCTTTGGACTGTGGGTGGTCACACCCTTGATCTAATACTAACATTCAGGTTAAATGTAGACAATATAATCATACTTCCACAGTCTGAAGTTCTCAGATCATTATCTTATCTCATTCAAACTATGTGTGAGTAATAATATATGCACCTCACCACGCTACTGTATTAAATGTACATTCACATCAACTACTGCACAGAGCTTTATAAATGATCTCCCAGAGCTGTCAACTTTGATTGGGTCACTGTCAGCCCCTGCAGAACTTGATCAGGCAACTGAATGCTTAGAGTCAACATTCCGCCATACCTTAGATAATGTAGCTCCTCTAAAAAGGAAAATGGTCAGAGACAAAAAATTAGCACCCAAGTATAATGATGACACTCGCACATTAAAACAGACCACTCGAAAATTGGAATTGGAATTAGAATTGAGGAATGTGTTAAGGACATTAGACACTGGATGCTTATTAATTTCCTTCTGCTTAACTCTGACAAGACTGAAGTATTTGTACTAGGACCACATACAGCTAAAAGTAAGTTTTCTGATTACACAGTGACTCTGGATGGCCTTTCTGTTTCTTCACGTGCAGCAGTAAAAGACCTCGGAGTGATTATTGACCCCAGTCTTTCATTTGAAACTCACATTGATAACATCACCCGGATAGCTTTCTTTCATCTCAGAAATATTGCCAAGATAAGAAATTTAATGTCATTATATGACGTGGAAAAACTAGTTCATGCTTTCGTTACCTCCAGGTTGGATTATTGCAATGCCTTACTGTCTGGATGTTCCAATAAGTGCATCAACAAGCTCCAGTTAGTTCAAAAGGCAGCAACAAGAGTCCTTACTAGAACTAGAAAATATGACCACATCACGCCTGTCTTATCCACACTGCATTGGCTCCCAATCAAATTTCATATTGATTATAAAATACTACTATTGACCTTTAAAGCACTAAATGGTCTCGCACCACAGTACCTGAGTGAACTTCTGCTCCTCTATGACCCGCCATGCCTACTTAGATCAAAAGGTGCAGGCTATCTGCTGGTACCTCGTATAGTGAAGGCTACATCAGGGGGCAGAGCCTTTTCTTACAAAGCTCCACAGTTATGGAACAGCCTTCCAAGTAATGTTCGGGAATCAGACACAGTCTCAGCATTTAAGTCTAGGCTGAAAACATATCTGTTTAGTCAAGCCTTTTGTTAATGGTGTTTATGAGGTAAAGGTGTAGATCTCAAGGGTCCTCAGACATAGTGTTTTGATAAACTGGGATGTATGGATGCTGTCAGTCCCCACTTGCTTGCTCACTCGAGTTTGTTGACGGTGTAGTGGCTGGCTGCTTTATGTCCCGGGGCTCCCTCATGCCTGTGTTACCTTCTGGCTCTCCCCTTTTAGTTATGCTGTCATAGTTAGCTTTTGCCGGAGTCCCTGCTTGGACTCAGTGCAATATGTATACTGTTCTTACTTATTCAGGTGACATTGGGCATACCTGACAACCCGTGTTTTCTTTCCCTCTCCCCCCCATCTGTCCCTCTGAGTTAGAGGTCTGCGCGGGTTGGATTTTTCAGTCCCACTCCCACCCGCATTGTGCAGTCCCGCTCCCGCCCGCGCCCGCAATGTGCAGTCCCGCTCCCGCCAGCGCCCGCAAAGAATTATGATTTTCAGTCCTGCTCCCGCCCACAAAAAAATTATGATTTTCAGTCCCACTCCCGCCTGCGCCTGCTATATTTTGTCCCGCCCCCGCCCACAAATCCCGCATGATGCAGACGTTCGCGTTATTTCTCAGGAAAGTTCTTGTCTTGACACAGCATGATGGTGCCCGCCCCCTACTTTGAGTGGATATGAGCATAAATATCTACAGCTCATGTTCACGTTTGTTATTATTTATCTTGTTTCTGAATTCAGCATGTAGTATCTCTAATAATAATAATTAGTGTTGTCAAGCAATTAAAATATTTAAT
Source organism: Neoarius graeffei (assembly GCF_027579695.1). Lineage (NCBI taxonomy): Eukaryota > Metazoa > Chordata > Actinopteri > Siluriformes > Ariidae > Neoarius > Neoarius graeffei. Next base: position 2,339,159 of record NC_083586.1, read on the forward strand.
CGCGAATCACACATTTTTATCATATGAGAAACTATTGTAGTTCTCTGATCAGCATAAAAAAGTGAATGGGCTTGCTTTATACTAATGGTGTGTTTTTTTTTGTTTTTTTTTGCAAAGTAGAGCTAGTAAGAGAAGTGAATTAGTTTACTGCTTGAGTTAGTCTACAACTCTAATCAGAGAGACAGGTTACACAGTGATGGTAGGCTTGACTCAATGCTATCCCAGAAATCCTTCCTGTAATATGCAAATTTGGCTGCCTCTGATTGGACAGCCAAATTTGCATATTACAGGAAGGATTTCTGGGATAGCATTGAGTCAAGCCTACCATCACTGTGTAGCCTGTCTCTCTGATTAGAGTTGTAGACTAACGCAAGCAGTAAATCACTTCACTCATGGTTCTCTTGCTAGCTGGGTGTGAACTGCGAGTCATTAGAGTGCTCAAAGGATTTCCCGTTAGGGTGATCAATGGCAAATTTAAGATACCATTCCTCACTCAATCTGGCAATCTGACTCTCTCTGCAAATTTAGGCATCTTATCACTGCTCCTGCCCACGCCGCATATGTCCGCTCCTGCCTGCGTGCGCATATGTGCACTTCCGGTCCCGCCCAAGCCCGCAATGAGCTTTCAAAATTTATCCTGCGCCGCACTGCTTTGCGGCGGGTCCCGCAAGTCCCACGGGAGTGCAGGGCTCTACTCTGAGTTACATGGAGTCAACAGGAAATCTTTTGGTGGAGAGGGTGGAGACCTCGACTAGCTATCGTAGCCTGCAGGGAATCGGCCATCAGACATTCTGTCGCATGTCCCAGACCCGGTGAAATGTAACTGAATTGTCTTGGCCAGCCCTGAGGGTCCCATCTGCATCCCATCATTGCTGAGGAGTGTGCTCCCATCACTCAATCAAGCATCCAGCCAGAGCAGGTCATGATATTTTTTTAACCATAATAACATGCCATTGTTGTGTATTATGCCTGATGTCAAGACTCTCGTCTCTGTGAGCCTACCACACAGATTTAATACTTGTGTCATTTTTAGGGCATACCTAACAAACTGTGTTTTCTCCCCCCCCATCTGTCCCTCTGAGTTACATGTTGGTCCTGGGATTGAGATGCTGGCCTCTTCTGCCCCTTGGACCTGCTTGATCCATCCTGGTGCCCTGTGTCTGGTTGGAGTTTTATCGCATCGCTCCTGTAGAGGATGGCCCCATGAGGACAGTTGAGGGTTACACCTGGAGGATGCTCTGGACTCTTACAGTAATGCTTTTATGGCTGAAGACTACAGTTAACTTGCTAACTTTAGGACTGCAGTTGTCATGAACAGTTTTGCACTCAAGTTTCCATCAATGAAGAGTTACAACATCAACGAAACTGTCTTCATGTTAAAACTGTTAATGTTATAGTCATGCTGTCTGTTGTTGCCCAAACGAGGATGGGTTCCCTTTTGAGTCTGGTTCCTCTCGAGGTTTCTTCCTCATGTCATCTGAGGGAGTTTTTCCTTGCCACCGTCGCCACAGGCTTGCTCAGTGGGGATAGATTAGGGACAAAATTAGCTCATGTTTTAAGTCGTTCAAATTCTGTAAAGCTGCTTTGCGACAATGTTCATTGTTAAAAGAGCTATACAAATAAACTTGACTTGAATTTGGGTTTAAGGCCGAGCCAAGACTAGTTTGAACTACAGATTCCTTTGTTCAATTTTGCATGCCCTTTCTGTGCTGACCATCCCCCTTTTGGGCACGGCTTCTGTTCGGTTCTTCCTGATTTTCCCACCGAACGGGGCATCAAAAGAGCACACTGGGAGGTTATAACTCGTCTTTGGTTTATTTTTTATTTGTCCACAATTTGCTTCAGTAGCTGTACATGCAACAGTATTTGGCAGTACAGTACATTAGTGGCAGTACAGCAGCAGCGTTTGGCAGGTTATAAACCTGTAAAACAGAAGGCTGTGTTGTAAACCAGCAATTCTGACGCATATGAAGATAACAATGTAAACCGCATAATACACAGTCAAATAAAACCACAATATAATTGATAAATACCAGTATAACCCACAACATATAAATCAAGTGTTCATACAAACATCCATAAGCAGCAGCACTTTACTATAGATATAACAATTATTAATTTAATTGATGGCTCCTAAATATGTTTAACATCAAGACACCAATAAATAAATGTCTATGCACAAACAACTAAGCATACATTTCATTCTGACAAATCAAGTCAAAGCAGCATGACAAATGTATAGGGCCAAATACTGATTTCATTTCTTCACAATAGACCCAAAGCCAAAGCCACACTGAATACGTCAATGTCTCAACTGGACTACATTTACCAGCTTACTCAACACAGGTAAGTATTTGCCAACAAGCGACTACACTACCCAGCATGCACCGCTTGCTCTGCAACCAGGAAATGTTTTAAACATATGACGCGGTACGCGGTGGTCCGGACTACCGTTGTGGTCCGGACCACGCCGTTTTCAGGTGTGGTCCGGACCACCAAGTTCAGAAGACAAATAAATTTTAAATTTTCAGCTACTTCTTCCCCTAATTTAGAATAAATTCTTTCCTTTGCCCTTTCTTCTGTTGCTTTGTAGTCTCTAGCACATTTTTTCTTATTCCTTAGAAGCTGTTCATAACCACCCTGAGACATAATGACGAAAGTTGGTAAAATTATTTTTCACTTCCCTCGTGGCAGCTCCCGCTTTTTTACATGCGTTAGAACTGGTATCTTTTATTGCGCGTGTGTTTTACGCATGCATTTCTCTTCCGGTTTGAGAAAAAATAACAAATGATGTACGACTTTGTAAAAAAACTCGTATTAAATGACAAACACAGTATGATTTTGGTAAGTTTTTATTTATATCGTAATATAATACAGCATACGGTGAACCGGACCACAATCCAGGAAAAATAATTAATTAATGCCCTCGTTTTGTATGGAAAATACGGTGATCCGGACCACCGCGTACCGCGTCATATGATGCGAGTGGAAGCACAGGACAACAAACAGTCACTATTAAGCCACTGTTACACACACAATGTCACAAAAACTAAGGAGAGGAATTAACTAAGCAAACAATACATGTCATGCACAGCGGCAGACCAAACCCAAGCAGCGCAATAAATAAAACCAGCAGCTTACCGGTGCCGTGTAGCTCTCTTGACAAGGTGGCAATACCGACTTTGTGCGCACTCCAACTTTTATACATTCTAAAATTCATTGGATACAAACCAGCCTATGAGGATTTACCAGCTCCAAACACTTTAACAAGGTAAGTAAGAAAGTCCTCTCCACTCATTGTATCCAATTGCTTTAATTGATTGCCCAACTTGACTCCTCCTACTCACTAGTGACTTAACAGACGCAACAGCTTCATTCCATTCGCATTCCACACACACACACTCTCACCCACAAACACGTGGTTTCCCTATCACATTTTTAACATCCACTCACCCCTACACTGCAAACTTGGATATAGCTTATTACTTCTGATCACCATTAGTGCCTTAGTTATCATCATATACACGACTGATTCTTATTTGTACATATTGTATCACCAGTTATATTGAACTATTCCTTGGCTGCTATTGTTGCTATATCCAATCAGTATTAGTTCGCTAATTCATGTCAGCTATTTCAATAAATGGTATCTTTGGAATAAACTCTCTCTCTCGCTCTCTCTCTCTCTCTCTCTCTCTCTCTATATATATATATATATATATATATATATATATATATATATATATATATATATATATATATTTGTCCTGGGTATGTCGTTAAACTGCAACCGGTGATAGGGCCATGGTCCGGCTGTGGGGAGAGTGGAGTGACCCCTTAGCTATCACTACTCCCAGGCTCGCTCTGGCCCGGAGTGACATCACCTGTCAAGGGCCCCAACTATGGGTAAATAGCCTTGTGAGTGCTAGGGATAGTGGAAGGCTAAGGAAGTAAACCCTGACAGTAAACTTGGAGCGGAGCCCCATTAGGCGGTTTGACCTGGCTACCAGTCAACTCTTCCGGCAGCTCCTGCAGCCAAGTTGGTGCCAGATGTACTGCACTGCTTTCCTCTGGACCACATCAGCGAGGCCGAGAGGGGGGTCCTGACGCTTGGGCAACTCAGGATCTCCATAACCCTGCCCAGGCATTTTGCATCATGGAGAGGTCACTCCATCTTTGTGGTTACAAGCAAGGGCACAACACGGGAGTCAGCAGTTACAGGTAATAAGTCCTATTTCAATTGGCGTAGAAAAAGGACGCCACGGGCTGACTCCGACGGTGGGAGGAGCCGCCATGCTCTACTGATCAGCTACCACCCACCTGAAGCTGCGCAGCCCCCAGTCAATAGGGTGCTGATCCGTCACAGTCTGCTGCTCCTTTGGGTGTAAGGGGCTTAGGGCGCTCGCGCTTGACAAGCAGGCTGATACTCAGCACACCTGCTCGCACAAAGCAAAGGAAGTCTCCAGTACTTCATATAGCAAGCTGGAACGTTAGGACAATGTTAACAGGATTGTCAAATGACTTACAACTTATCGATGACAACCGAAAAACAGCTGTCATTAATGCTGAACTTACCAGACTAAACGTGGACATTGCTGCACTCCAAGAAACTAGACTTGCAAATGATGGCTTGTTACAAGAAAGCCAATACGCCTTCTTCTGGAAGTGGAAACACCAGGATGACAGACGTGAACACGGAGTTGGGTTCGCAGTAAGAACATCTCTCCTAACCATGATAGAAGCACCTTCTGGTGGTACCGAACGGCTACTGTGCCTTCGTCTAAACTCCACAAACAGTCCAGTAAACCTTGTGTCTGTCTATGCACCCATGCTTAAGTCCCCTACTGAGACAAAGGACAAGTTCTACAATGAGCTCGATGAGCTTATTAGTCAAATGTCTCCAACAGAGGACATCTACCTGCTTGGCGGTTTCAACGTCAGAGTTGGCGCTGAGCACGATGTCTGGCCGGCATGCATCAGCCACTTTGGAGTGGGCAAAATAAATGAAAACGGACAGAGACTTTTGGAACTATGTTGAGCCAGGAACTTATGTATAACAAATACTTATTTCCCAAACAAGGAAAAGCACAAAGTCTCCTGGATGCACCCCAGATCACGTCGATGGCACCAGCTTGACCTTGTCATTACCAGAAGGAAAACCCTCCAAATGGTGCACAGCACACAGAGCTATCACAGCGCTGACTGTGACTCCGATCATTCCCTTGTTATCAGCAAAATAGTGCTACAAGGAAGAAAACTGCTGCACCATGCAAGGCCTAGGAGTCTCCCAAGGATAAACACTGCCCGTACTAAAGATATTGACAGCAAAAACAAATTCCATTCCCTTATCAATGGCCTGAGACTGGCCAGGGATGTTGTGTCAGCAGAAACACGATGGCAGCACCTCAGCACTGCTATATACAAGTCTGCTATTGCCGCATTTGGGAGGAAGGAAAAGAGAAATGTTGACTGGTACGAAGCCAACCTTATGGTTATGGAGCCAGCAACCTGGGCCAAAAAAGAAGCATTAGTTAAATGGAAGAGGGACCCCACTTTGCAGAACTTACTCTTGCTAAAGAATGCTAAGGCTAGTAGTCAAAAACTAGCAAGGAAATGTGCAAATGACTATTGGCTACAGCTTTGCTCCTCCATAGAACATGCATCCTTGACTGGCAATGTTAGGGCCATGTACGAAGGCATTAAGCAGGCCACTGGTCCGACCATAAAGAAAACAGCCCCCTTAAAAGCAAAAACTGGTGACACCATCACTGACCGACAGGGACAGATGGATCAGTGGGTTGAACATTACTCGGAGCTGTACTCCACGGAGAACACAGTGTCCAAGGAGGCCATAAACAGTATTCCATCAATGACAGTCCTCAAAGAACTAGATACAGAGCCTACTATGGCAGAGTTAGAGAAGGCAATTGATGCCCTCTCTAGTGGAAAAGCACCAGGGAACGATGCAATCCCACCAGAAGTAGTTAAGGAAGGAAAACCAGTGCTTCTCCCACACCTTTATGAACTTCTTTGCTTATGCTGGAACAAAAGTGAGGTGCCACAGAGCATGCGGGATGCCAATATTGTGACTTTGTATAAAAACAAAGGGGATAGAACCGATTGCAACAACTATCGTGGGATTTCGCTTCTCAACATAGTTGGGAAGGTCTTCGCTCGTGTGGTTCTTGTCAGACTACGGGTACTAGCCAACCGTGTGTACCCAGAGGCACAGTGTGGGTTCAGAGCAGGGCACTCCACTATCGATATGGTATTCTCAGTGAGACAGTTACAGGAAAAGTGTTGGGAGCAGCGGAAACCCCTCTACCTTTCTTTTGTCGACCTCACAAAGGCTTTCGATCTCGTAAGCCGTAGCGGACTGTTCAGGCTAATTGAGAAGATAGGTTGCCCACCAAAGCTGCTCAGCATAATCAAGTCCTTCCACAGCAATATGAAAAGCACTGCCAGCTTTGAGGGTAGTACCTCCAAGCCTTTCCCGATTCTCAGTGGAGTTAAACAGGGCTGTGTACTTGCCCCAACACTGTTCAGGATCTTTTTCTTACTGCTCTTGATGTATGCCTTCCAGTCCTCCGATGATGGGGTCTACATCCACACCCGCCATGATGGCAAACTTTACAACCTGGCCCGCTTACGCGCCAAAACAAAGGTAACACGCATGCTCCTTAGGGAGCCACTATTTGCCGATGACACAGCCCTTGCGAGTCATACACCCGATGGACTCCAACGCCTGATGGACAGGTTCTCAAATGCCTGTAAAGAGTTTGCCTTAACAATCAGCATAAAGAAGACTGAGGTGATGGCCCAAGATGCTCCAAGCCCTCCAGTAATATCGATCAATGGCTCTTTGCTTGCTGTGACTGATCGATTCACATATCTGGGATCCACTGTCACAAACAACTTGTCTCCGGATGCTGAAATAAACACAAGAATTGGCAAAGCAGCCTCCGTTATGAGCAAACTCAACGAAAGAGTTTGGGGAAACAAAAACCTGACAATAAACACCAAGCTAAAGGTGTACCAGGCCTGTGTGCTAAGTACTCTCCTCTGTGGCAGTGAAACATGGACGACATATGCCAAACAAGAGGCAAAGCTCAATGCCTTTCACATGCAGTGTCTTTGCAGGATCCTAGGAATTAAATGGCAGGACAAGGTAACAAAAACTAATGTTCGCGAGAGGTCCAGTTCCAGGACCTTATTTGCAATGATCAGTGAACGCTGCCTGAGATGGCTTGGACATGTTCACCGTATGAGTAAAGGACATATTCTGAAAGATCTCCTATATGGCCAGCTTGAATGCGGTTCACGTCCAACTGGTCGCCTGCACCTGAGGTACAGAGATGTGTGCAAGAGAGATCTTAATTTGGCTAACATCGACGTAAACTCATGGGAGGAAACAGCGATTGACCGGTCAGCATGGAGACAAATTGTCAAAGCAGGGGTGAAGGAAGCTGAAGCTACCAGATCCCAACTCAGAGACCAGCGGCGACAGAAGGCACCTTCTCCCAACACCACCACATTCACAGGGGTGATAGCGTTCCGGCGCCGCGCCGGATTTCTGGCGTACCGTGGCTGGGGAAAAAAAAAATCTAGTTCGCCCATTGTCCTGTGTCATTCTGAGATGCGCAGATAGACAGTAAAGGGAATTCGCATAATATGGAACTAGTGGGAAAAAAGTGCCGTCACGGCACGAATTAGACCGAATTGAGAGTTTTTTTCTTTGTTGTTTGTTTTTTGTTTTGTTTTGTTTTAAACGGGGTAAAGCCTTTACAAAAAACAAACAACAAAGAAAAAAACTCTCATATATACTAACCCTGATTAACCTGTATACCCTGTATGCCCCCACATTTTGTATGCTGCTGAATCTGTCCTTTTTTCAGTAGCTTTGTATAAACAATAACCGCTAAATGTAATGCAATGTTATGTAAGGTGATCGCCTAGGCATTCTCATTGTGAAAAGTAAGTCACATATACATGGACTGGCATTTAATGTTGTATTTGTTCCTTTCTATTTGTTTTTTGTCTGTTCATATTCTTTTTGGGGGAGTAAAGTCAGTTTAAAAATGCTGTTAAATGCATAGGCCTATAGGCCAAGTTTAATGACCTTGAGGTTATCAGAGGTCATATGTCATTTTACAAATGAAAAATGAATTCAGCACCCAAACATTTAACAAACAAGGCCATTTGCTAACTTCATTAATCATTTTAGTACATTTCATTCCTTAGAAAGCTGAGAAACTGGGTTCAGCTGAGACGTTTACAGGCCCAAAGTTCAATGACCTCTAGAGGTTGTAGGTGTAATTAATGATTTTGTGTATTCAAGATTGGATAAGGGATCAATCTTTAATAATTACATGAAATCAGTCTCATTAAATTTGAAGGTTAATAGTTAAAATGAATCAATCCTATTGAATTGTTTAATTTGACTCATTTGAACTGAATCATACCATAGAATCAGTCTCACTGAATTGGTTGAAGTGAATCATTCAGTGAATCAAGTGAATCATTCAGTGAATCATTTAGTGAATCAAGTGAATCATTTAGTGAATCAAGTGAATCATTTAAAGAATCAATTGAAGAATCGTTTAAAATTTTATAATTCAAATTTATCACTTACCAAACTGCATCTAATTATTCATACACCTTAGGAGTTCTTTTGCGATGTGGGCGACTTCAAAAGTATTTAGAACAGCAGATAGACACCACACAATTTCAATAATAATGGAGTTTATTATAAAAAGATAATAAAAATTTTAATAAAAAGAAAAGGAAAAATTGAACAATTCACTAGCAGCAGAATGGAAATCTTCTGTAAACAGAGTGTGTGTGTGGGGGGGGGGTGGAAAGGGAGAGGCTAACTCCATGTGTTTGTGGAGGAGGGGTTAGCCCAGGAATGTTCCTGTGCCAGGGAGAGCCAGGAAGAGCCAGTGTGTGTGTGGAATGTTATCTGCAAATCTTGGAGGAGGTGAATCCTCAAAGTTTTGTGAGCACGTGTATGTGTGTGTGTGTGTGTGTGTAGCCAAGTGATTAGCTATGTGGCTAACAGACAAAGAAAAGGCTAGCTACACCATGTGTTTTCTTCAGGCCTAGTAAACTATGTGTGTCAAAAACCAGAAATTAATGGTTAAAATACATTCAAACAGTCATCTGTAGTTTATATGGCTTTAAATGTAAACAGGAGAATTGCTATCAAGGTTGAATTAAACTTAGGACTTATGATATTTAATTCAAAGATGAGATACAGGACCTCTTGGAACAAAGGGGAAGGAGGAGGGGCTCTTCCTAAGCATGCAAAGGCCCTTTTTAGAGGCAAAACATTCTGAAATCTTAATGAGGTCACAATATGACTGAGTTAAATGAAATTAGAATGTTAGGAGAGAGAGAACATGCAAGACTTATTGATTAACCAAATTAAAATCAATAGTACCAAATAATAGAGAATCAACAATAATACAGTGTGCACACTTATTCCTGAATATAACTTCACACTTAGTGAATTAATTACTGACTAGACTAATATTATTTTGCCCAGTGCCTGTTCTTACTGCAAAGAGTCTCGCCTTTGTAGGAAGCACCGTCTCACTGGAGAAGTAGATCTTGGAGAGGAAGAGAGAGAGGTTGCTTTGAAGATCTTCGTGGATGATGACGAAAGTCTTTTCAGCAGTGCCGCACGCGGATTTAAGAAGAGAAAAGGGGGGGGGCAGCCACTTTTCTAAGCAAAAATAAAATTGCTTTCACTTGCTGTTGCGTACGCCTTTAAAAGAAAATAATACTTGCAAAAACCGGTTTAATAACTCGCTTGAGTTGATGATCACGTGTTTCCGATATCTACTTTGATCAGGAGCAGATTAAAGAAGGAAACGCGCTGTTTAGACGTCTGATGATGAGTGCTCTTTATCTGGTCAGTCTCGCCTGGAGTCCGACGCGAAAGAGCCAAGATGGCTGGGTTCCAAGTCCTTTTGTTGAAACCTGAGGAATGATGTACGTGATCCCGCCCAGGCGTGACGTAGTCAACACGGAAGTTGGCTGGGAGTTGTAGTTCTTAGACACAAGATGGAGGCATGATACCTACATTCCCCCTTTTGGTCTCAGGGGTATGACGGAGTCGTAGCACTGAGAGCACCGTACCGTATCATCGCCGTGTCCATAGTCCATGAGGTAGACTTGTTCCGTACAGTTCATGGTGTCCTGTGAAGACTGTGTAAACTTGTGAGTTCCAGTGAGACAGTTGGAGGTAGAGGCATTTGAGCATACAATCACCATAGGCACTGCGCATATACCAGTAATCACCATAGGCACTGAGCATATAATCACCATAGGCACTTGGGCAGATAATCACTATCTAACTAGATTAGGGTTACCTCAAAGTTCAAACAGTGAACGTTACATATTTTTCCAGTGAAGACTACATATACTTCATTTCAGTGAACACTACATATATACTTCATTTCAGTGCAGGCTATATATATATACTTCATTTCAGTGAACACTACATATATACTTCATTTCAGTGAACACTACATATATATACTTCATTTCCTACTCAAAGAAAATAATAAAACAAGAAAAGAGAGGAAGTGAAGTAGAGAAAAGAAGTGTTAGTGGTTAGGGGTTAACCTAATCTTCTGGCACAGTAACGGCAACAGATGGTTTGGCCAGAAAGCGTGCGTTACTATGGCCGAAGCTGTCAGGAACGCAGACCCCTTTATCCAGCTTGGCGTATAGCGTCACTATTCGTTTGTGTAGCATGCATGCGATACCAGCAGAAAAGACCCAGCCACAGAGAAGAAGTCCCAACACAATCAGACTTAGGGCAGATTCGAGGTCAAGTGACCCTCTGACCCGGTTTTGGGAGACTATGGTCGAAATTCCATTCTGATCTACACTAAATTTCACCGTTTTGGTCCCTTCAACCAGCAATTGCTGTTGGAGGGTGTTACTGATCTCAAGATCATAACCTTCGAAGGCGTCTATCATCTCAATCTCCGAATTGTACCTGTCAGTACTAAGATGGTGTAGGGTGATGTCACCTATGTGAATGGTGGCTCCCTGTGGTACACTAAGGAACACCGTTTGGTTTGGGATTTTCATTCTTGTGGCTGTGTGTTGCTGGTTGTATGACATCAAGCTTTCAGTTTTTGGAGTGTTAACAACCCACCGACTACCAGTTCTTTCTACTCTAGTTTCCATATCCTCGTCCTTTGCGGACATTTGACCTACACACTTTTGTTCGGGCACTTTCGCCCTCAGACCGCACAGGCGATCCGTAGTGTCTCTAATAAATGGGTTGCTTGGGCAGACCCAGTGGATGTCTTTAGTGGAGGTGCACATCTCTAGGTTGGGAATAAAATAGACAGAGGGGTTGTCGTCATGGTATGCTACCATGGGTGATGTTTGTATGTGTATACGGACATTGTCCTTCCAGAAACCTACGTTGAGGACAGACTTGAGTCTATATATGTTGTTTCTCTCAATGATGGGTAGATTTAGTATGAAACCTATCTCAAAATCTTGTGGACTCACAAAAATGGGGATAGCACTGCCGAGACTATATGCCAGGTGTATTTGCGAGGAATGCACGTTAGTAGTAGTGGTGGATTGTAGTATATTCTCCACCAAGCTAAGGGGTGTGAGATACGATGGGACCTTGCCACTACTCAGGGAACTGATTGAGTCACCTACTTCTCTAAGCAGGTCTTGCATTAAATCCCTTATTTCTCTGACATATTTGATCTTGCTCTTGATTCTTCCAGCCAATTTGTCTACAGTCTGCATAGTGTTATGGATTAGATCAGTATGCAGGTTAATGGTTAGTATAGTTCCCTGCAGGGATCTGCCTAAGCCCTGCAGCTCGTATTGTTGGATAAGCAGTTTCTCTCAGATCTCTGGCATTTCCTTTTGCAGAATGCTAACTTCCTTTTTCAGCATATTCATACTGACTGTGTTGGCTGCAGAGAGACCAATAGAAAACAAGGATCCAATGGCAGATGCACCGATAATTAAACCCCTGAGGAACCTTTTCTGATGTGTTTTACCACTCAGTTCTTCCTCAGTGACTATGAATTTCTGTAACTGTTCTAGCATGTGGGTAGTGGTGCGTTTAGCGTGTACAACTACATTAGATATCTCACCATTTGGTCCATTATCATTGCTCGAAGGTATCAGTGACCTGAAGTGTTTGCGGTATACGGCCCATGGGTCTAGTCGGGCGTATACCCGTTGAGTGTGGATGCGACAGTTTGTAAGAAGGAGTCCAGGAGCCTCCTGCAGGATGATGCCAGCTGGGGGGCCAGGCTCCACCACCTCACTTGACTGACTCAGTTGTAGGGTGAGGAGGATGCACAGGATTCCGAGGGAGTCCATTCTGTAACATACAGAAGGATTTTCTTTTATTTTATTGGGTTGATAAATATGATCGGGAGTGTTAGCATACGCTTAAAGATAAGTGATGCATACAAGCTAAGTAGACAGGATGGGCCTAGCTATCATTCACCCCCTTTTGGAGTGAGGACTGTTGAAAGGGTTTGATTTGATTGCTATGAACCCATCGGTAGGAGGGCGTTTGATTAGGTCGGGGTGTCCTAATGTGATACATGACAGGGAACGGTTTTCCCACGATCAAAAGGTCTCAACCAGGATGGTAGGAACTTCTCTGAGATTCGGGCGTAGTAGGCTTTGTGTCCTACACCCGAATCGAGATTCTTTTGGGCACCTGTAAAGGTTGACTGTAGGTGGCATTGTAGGTTGCTGTGCTGTGCATTGATATGCGGTGTATGCAGTTGCGACGCTCATGTCCTCTGGTTTGTATAGGAGATGCGGGGGAAGAACCGTCTCTCGCCCAGTCATCATCCCAAAGAGTGTGACTTCAGTGGCACACTGAGGGGTGGACCTGATGGCCCTTAGCACCAAGGGAAGTTTCACATCCCAAATTTTACCATGGTGGGTGACATACTCTTGCAGCATGCTCACAATGGTTTGATTGGCTCGTTCAACCTGACCAGAGGATTGAGGGTGGTATGCGATATGGAATTTCGCCTCAACGCCTAACATGTTCCACAGCGCAGCCATTACACCAGCAGTGAAATGGGTGTCTGTGTCTGAGTCGATGGATAGAGGGAGGTTTTTCAAAGAATTGTGGCCACTAGGGGGAGTCGCGATGTCGGGTGTTTCGACACCGGACTCAGTGTGCAAAGACATGAACTGAAGTTCATCAGAAATTTGATCTCGCGTGGCACTTGGTTGATCAGTGTTCTCACTAATCTCATTGCAACGAGTTTGTGCATGTTTTGTGGGATCCAACGACTGTGGGATTTTGATTTGTGTAAAGCTGACTAAGTTTATATTGCAGGGCTTGGTTGGGATTGGGTCGCCTTGTGAGAGCCATGTGTCAGAGATGGTGGTGAAGACCGTAGCACACGTGAGAGGTGCGTTTTGTGTGTTTGCCTTCACCACCAGGGGGGGCCCTACATCCTGACCCTCGCCTCCTGTTTCAGAGGGATCTCCTCCCCCTTTCACAAGATCTACTCGTGGTTCCTGGCCTAGTCATGCCAGTGGGTAGCTTTTGTCATTTTTCTCAGGCTCTTTTGTTTTATCGGTTGAGGAATTTGACTGTTGTTGTAACAGTTTCCTAAATTCAGCCAAGCAGGCCTTTAAAGAGTCCAGTTCTGAGTGGGATTCATCAGGTTGGTCCGAGTCACTGTGTTGTTCATTTCTACCTCTACGTTTAGTGTTACGGTCAGAATGCTCCTGCCATCTCTGGCCAGAGCGGGGATGACGGTCTTGCTGCCAACCGCTTTGTTCCTTATGACCCTTTTTACATGATGGGCAGTTGCCATAGTCACTATGACCTTGCCATCGGTCTCTCCTGGCCTTACCTTGCCGATTCTCCCACTCACCTTGGTGATGGCTCGGCAAGGATCGGGCTGGACCGGGATTTTTCCAGGTGGGTCCTCCTTTCGGTGCTTCACCTCCTTCTAAGATTAGCAGGGGCTTGTCCTCACCTTGGAGGCTAAGGACTCTGGGTTCATCATCATTTCCATTTGTGGGTTTAACGATGGTCTCCCAGGTCATTTGGGCTAGCTGCTTCAAATGGCTACTTCATCGAGTAGCCATTTTGCCGACACATCAGTGTGACTTGATTCCGCACACACGGGTGGAGGTTATGTAAGAAAAGGGATTTGAAGCCCCTATCTTCTTCTAAACCTGGTGCGTTGCTACCCTGGAAGTAGGCGGTACGTAGCCGTCTATAATATTCACGAGGCGCCTCAGACCATTTCTGCCTAATTTGTATTGCGCACAACGTTGCGGAGGTTTCATCCGTGTACGGCGCATATTCTTCCCTCATGTAATTGCGAAGTTTCGAATAACTATCGCGAATGCTTGGTGGTAGTGTCTCTAAAAAGGCATGGACGCTGCTACTGGAGGTCTTCCAGACCAGTTTAAGCTTCTCTCGCATTGTGGCTTTTGGTAGGTCCATCAGGCATCGGTCAATTTCTCGTAAATAATCATTTACGTTGGTTCTCTTATTATCGGGATTGAATCGTTCGATATCTTTGGCAAGTAGGTCAATTTGCCGTATGCGGAGGGCTTGGTGCGCATCTTTACGTGACCCCCTTCGCTTTCCTGAGTGCTCACTATCTGAGCTACTCTGGAATTGCTCCCGTTCCGCACGAGAGTCGTAGTCTGATTCACCCGAAGGTGGATCAGGGAAGCTGTAGCGCACTGACCTAGGTGTGCTACGGGCCTGGGCACGAGATGAGCGCAGGTTGACTCCATCCTGGCTAGACAACGATGACAGAGTCGTGTAGCAAGTCGATGGAGGTTGGCGGGGCGCCTGGTGCTCGACCAGGTAATCTTCGGTGTCCAGTTCAGACGCCTCTTCCCGCTCTAAACTTTGACGCATGGTTGGGGGTCTCTCACGCCCCTCGCACCCTTCTTTGGGGTTCTGCTCCTTGGTAGCCCTTCCGGCGCCTTTCTCGGCTTTCTCTAGCCTTTCGGCGCACTCATCAAGGGAGTCCTTCAAGAGGCTACACTCCCTAGATAAATCATTGACCTCAGCTGTCAGCTTGGCGTTGCTGGTGGTCAGCCTGTCAACCTCTCCGCGCAGGGATCTGATCTGTTGATCAGCATCTTGGAAGTGTAACAAGAATAGTTTACCTACTGCATCTTGGACACTGATTGTCATTCTCCTTGGATCTCTCATTTGTGCTATTGAGTTGATTATGTTAGCTTGGCAGTCATACCTACTCATGCCCCTAATGGTTGCCCTTTCAGAGTCAGAGCAGTGAATGAGGTCTGCGATGACCTCAAAAAGGGACACGTCTTGCTCGTTGTCTTCAGTCTCTGAGACACGAGGGGATGCCATTTTATTTAGATTGGGTATTGGGTAATTAACCAATCAATGAGTTAATTATTAATCAATTAGGATTAATTAATATTAACTATGTAATTAATTGATTAACAAGGTTTAATTGGTTGGAGATGTTCTCTTATCCTAAGTTATCAATAGGTTGTTAGAATTTGTGATATGGTTATCACACTCCTGTTTAACACACCTGGGGATATACTTAGCAGTACTGAATCTGCTGTAACAATACTCAAGAAGTCAACAAACCAATCGCCTCACACGGGGCACCACTTATGTAGGTGTAATTAATGATTTTGTGTATTCAAGATTGGATAAGTGATCAATCTTTAATAATTACATGAAATCAGCCTCATTAAATTTGAAGGTTAATAGTTAAAATGAATCAATCCTATTGAATCATTTAATTTGACTCATTTGAACTGAATCATACCATAGAATCAGTCTCACTGAATTGGTTGAAGTGAATCATTCAGTGAATCAAGTGAATCATTCAGTGAATCATTTAGTGAATCAAGTGAATCATTTAGTGAATCAAGTGAATCATTTAAAGAATCAATTGAAGAATCGTTTAAAATTTTATAATTCAAATTTATCACTTACCAAACTGCATCTAATTATTCATACACCTTAGGAGTTCTTTTGCGATGTGGGCGACTTCAAAAGTATTTAGAACAGCAGATAGACACCACACAATTTCAATAATAATGGAGTTTATTATAAAAAGATAATAAAAATTTTAATAAAAAGAAAAGGAAAAATTGAACAATTCACTAGCAGCAGAATGGAAATCTTCTGTAAACAGAGTGTGTGTGTGGGGGGGGGTGTGGAAAGGGAGAGGCTAACTCCATGTGTTTGTGGAGGAGGGGTTAGCCCAGGAATGTTCCCGTGCCAGGGAGAGCCAGGAAGAGCCAGTGTGTGTGTGGAATGTTATCTGCAAATCTTGGAGGAGGTGAATCCTCAAAGTTTTGTGAGCACGTGTATGTGTGTGTGTGTGTAGCCAAGTGATTAGCTATGTGGCTAACAGACAAAGAAAAGGCTAGCTACACCATGTGTTTTCTTCAGGCCTAGTAAACTATGTGTGTCAAAAACCAGAAATTAATGGTTAAAATACATTCAAACAGTCATCTGTAGTTTATATGGCTTTAAATGTAAACAGGAGAATTGCTATCAAGGTTGAATTAAACTTAGGACTTATGATATTTAATTCAAAGATGAGATACAGGACCTCTTGGAACAAAGGGGAAGGAGGAGGGGCTCTTCCTAAGCATGCAAAGGCCCTTTTTAGAGGCAAAACATTCTGAAATCTTAATGAGGTCACAATATGACTGAGTTAAATGAAATTAGAATGTTAGGAGAGAGAGAACATGCAAGACTTATTGATTAACCAAATTAAAATCAATAGTACCAAATAATAGAGAATCAACAATAATACAGTGTGCACACTTATTCCTGAATATAACTTCACACTTAGTGAATTAATTACTGACTAGACTAATATTATTTTGCCCAGTGCCTGTTCTTACTGCAAAGAGTCTCGCCTTTGTAGGAAGCACCATCTCACTGGAGAAGTAGATCTTGGAGAGGAAGAGAGAGAGGTTGCTTTGAAGATCTTCGTGGATGATGACGAAAGTCTTTTCAGCAGTGCCGCACGCGGATTTAAGAAGAGAAAAGGGGGGGCCAACCACTTTTCTAAGCAAAAATAAAATTGCTTTCACTTGCCGTTGCGTATGCCTTTAAAAGAAAATAATACTTGCAAAAACCGGTTTAATAACTCGCTTGAGTTGATGATCACGTGTTTCCGATATCTACTTTGATCAGGAGCAGATTAAAGAAGGAAACGCGCTGTTTAGACGTCTGATGATGAGTGCTCTTTATCTGGTCAGTCTCGTCTGGAGTCTGATGCGAAAGAGCCAAGATGGCTGGGTTCCAAGTCCTTTTGTTGAAACCTGAGGAATGATGTACGTGATCCCGCCCAGGCGTGACGTAGTCAACACGGAAGTTGGCTGGGAGTTGTAGTTCTTAGACACAAGATGGCGGCGTGATACCTACAAGGTCAACAGAGGTCAGATCGAGCTTGGCATATTGCAGATTTGGATTCAGCACACCCAAATTGACAAAATAAGACTGTTTGCCGACTTTGTCTCAAAAATGCCTTTGGGTGTCACAATTCTGGATTTTGGTACCAGTCTATAAGGTGGAAAAATGTGAAAAAGTTCAAGGGGTATGAATACTTTTGCAAGGCACTGTAAATGCTCAAATGTCAAACAAATGCTCAAAATGAGCAAAATGTCCAGCAAATCACATCGCAAATGAAAGACAGGACGCGTATGACCATTACCTTAACAGAATCTGAACGTGGTCATTGATGGAACTCTTGAATTGTTGGTGTTGCATTTATGTCAATTCATCGCTCAAAGCACTATATAAATACAATTAAACAAAAGTGAATTTTTGCAAGAGTTGTTCACTTGTTGCCCAATCTGGGTTTTCCTTGTCGAATAAGGAAGCTGGTTCACCTTTAAGAAATTCAAACACTTTCATGAAGAAGCTAACCTGAATGTGAACAGAAATAAAATGAGATTCTTATGCAAAGTCTTCCATACTGATTTACAACTTTCTATTTTTTTTTTTTAATCCAAGTTTTTACCTGAAATTTGCTACAAACATGGGTATTCACAAACTTTTCTGGAGTTTTCAGGCTTAGATCCTCTTGTTGCATTCTTTTCAACCACTCATTTCTTCATTGTTCTTGAAGCATTTGCTTCGCTTTCACATTTTTCTTGATAGCAGGCAGATGATAAGCCTTTTTATCTATTTCTCGATTTGAACGATTTGAACTGACAAAAAAAAGGCAAAAATGAACCATATTGAAGACAAACCAGGCCTTGCTTGCACAAAAGACTGTGTTTGTTTGTCACCCAGGTGAAATTATCACGTGATGCCTAAGGTTGTGCGCAAAGGGTCTATAGGAAATCACAATAAGACATGTTTTGCTTGGATAATAATAAAGGAGAGGGAAAACATTTGTAGTACAATGAAAGTAATGTCTTGCACAATTTGGTCAGATCATGAGAGTATTTGGCACAGGCCAGTATAGCTGTATATCCAATATAGCTGTAAACACTTACAGATTGAACATGTTTAATTTAATAGTGACCAACAATAATATATCATTAAAGATTAGCCATGATTAATAATGAATAAACAATGGTTAGGCTAATGACTAATTAAGGACAACAAGGAGGCAATAAAAAAACAAGTCGTTGATTTGGTAATTTTAACCCAGCATTGCACTCAATATAACCAAAATATTGGGTTGAAATAAGAATCCAACCATTATGTAAATTTAAATTAATGGCCTTGTTAAAGTAACCCAACCTGCCAGGTGAAATGCATAACTCTTTTCACTGAGTTAAAATGACCCAGTGTTGTTAAAATACCACTTACTTATTTAAGTTACCAGCAGCAGCACAGAAAGGAATGCAATAACAAATATCAGACCTTACTTTATCAGCTCTCTCAAATGCAAAGTTTAATACTGAATCTATAAATTTCTAAATTAGCTGCATTTTCACCAACACTAACCTCTTTCTTAAACTCCAAGTTTCATTTACAGGGAAATCTTATTCGTTTCACCAGTTGGGCAAAATAAACCAACATGCAAAACATCAAACTCATCTGTCAAAATAAAGCCAGCGCTCTAATGAACACACTCAGCACTGTCTACTCCCAGGCCTTTTCTCTTCTATAAACACAATGCTCACAATAAATGGTGTGTTAAAGCCTATCATTTTTCAAATCTGTGTTACAGTAAATGTATATACATGTACACTCTGTTTTGACCAAAATACCATAGGTAAACCAAAACTGTACCTCTACAATTACAGCTGAGCATTGCAAAAGATGTTTAGCATTTGCTTTTCTCATCAAACCTAAGAGAAATTAAATAGTGCTGATGTTCAGAATTATTGAGGTAATGTGTACAAATGAAGGAGTAAGATTATGTATATGATAAAGTGCATGAGTATTGCACATAGAGGAATATTGTACTAGTATGTTATTGCACTAGTGTTGATATAATAATATACAGCACAGAATATACAGAACCAGTCAAATGCCAGGGGCTGTATTGCACAGTAGTATAGCAGCAGTGAGTGAGTGGAGGTGTGCTGTTCAGACCTGTGGATTAGTTGGCGGAGGCAGTGAGTGCTGTGAATTCAGTAGTGTGATAGCTACGGGGTAAAAACTATTCCTCAGCCGGGTTGTGTGGGCGTACAGAGTTCTGTAGCGCTTTCCAGGGGGTAAAGAGTCCGTGTCCAGGATGGGTTGGGTCCTTGATAATGTTTTTGGCTCTGCGAGTGCACCGGGAGTGATGGATTTCTTCCAGTGATGGAAGTGGAGTGCCTGTGATCTGCTGAGCTGTTTTTATGATGCGCTGTAGGGTCTTCTTATCTTTCAAGGTGCTGCCCGAGTGATGCAGTGCATGATCAGTGACTCTATTGTGCACCTGTCAAAGTTCAGCAGCAGCTGTTGAGGCAGTTTTGCTTTCCTCAGAGTCCTCAGGAAATGGAGCCTCTGAAGACCTTTTTTAGCCAGTGCCGAAGTGTTTGGGGTCCATGATGGGAGTCAAGAGCCACGCAGAACAACACGCTGCGCTGTCTAAAAGACCCAATATTATTTAATTTAGTAATCAATCTTCAGCATTTCTCTGAGCAGGGACAAACTGTCAATAAAGACACAATATAAAATCTCCTGCACCGAACATCAGTTGACACCACCAGCTAACACCTTGAAGGCAGGGTTCAACTTGCACTGAAAAGAACCGCAGTGCATTTCAGTTCCAATTCATTAATCCCTGAGTGATTGCCAAAATGGAGCAAGGTCAAGGCTGAAAGGGTCATTCCTTGTCTTGTTTTTGTTGTTGTTGTTTTAGTTTTTCAGAACTGTCCATGATCTACCGTATACAAGGTGGTGACATTTGTACTTGTTAGTATAGTGGCTGGTATCTCTGCCTATCATGCAGAAGACCAGGGTTTGATTCCCTGACGGGGAGGGTATATTAGCTGTGAGTGTAAGAAGGCAAAAGGGTTTTCTGCCTTCATGGATGGTTTCCAAGCAACTTGTGCTGTCCTCTATTATATTTTCTCTTCTTCCAACACACCTCCTTCTATTATTCTGCTAATTACCAGCAGTTCTGGGGGAAGTGCATGCGTTTGATAAGGAAACAATATCAAATCTACTGCACTGAACATATTCTGGGACCACATTTGTGAATCTGGGGTTTCCACAAATCTGACAGCATTCTCATTTTCAAAGTTCTGTAACGTAAATGAAATAGATGACACCCTTGGTGAAATTAATTGGCAAACACTATAAAAGGGTCAGTTCACACCAGCTAACACCATGAAGGCAGGCTTCAACTTGCACTGAAAGAACCCCAGCGCATTTCAGGTCCAATGCATTAATCCCTGAGCGGTTGCCAAAATGGAGCAAAGTCAAGGCTGAAAGTGTCATTCCTTGTCTTGGGGCTTTTTTATTATTATTATTTTTATTCGTGGTGAATAAGAGAAGAGAAGCTACAAAGAAGAATTCCATCTGTCTGTGATTTTGTCACAAATGATACCCTAAAAATGTCTACGACTAGATGGGCTAGTGTGTCCTCCCTTGCTGTCTCCTGTAGTCCACTATCATCTCCTTAGTTTTACTGATGTTGAGAAAGAGGTTGTTGTACTGGCACCAGCTGGCTAACGCCTTCACTTCCTTTCTGCATGCCGTCTCATCATTGTCTGTAAGGAGGCCCAAGATGGTTGTGCCATCAGCAAACTTGTTGATGATGTTGGTGCTGTATTTAGCAGTACAGTCATGGGCGAACAAGGAGTACATGAGGGGACTGAGCACACAGCCCAGTGGCGCACCTGTGTTCAGGATCAGTGAGGAGGAAGTGTGGCTACCGATTATCACCACCTGGGGTCTGCCTGTCAGAAAGTCAAAGATCCATCTGCAAATGGTCATCTGCTGATGAAATCATGAAATATTTCGTCATGATCGCATTTTTTCTGCTCATAACAAGGCAGTTTGTACTTATTAAGTGCAACTTTGCACCTAAATCCTTTCAAGATCTTGCAACCTGATTTGATTTTGGTTGCTGCTCACAGCCCATGGTCAGACTGTGAGCAGAAGCTTTTTTTGAAGAAGCTCATTTGGGTGATAACAGATAGCGTGATTATAAAATTTTTAACATCGAGTCTGTTTTGTTGATGTTATAAACTGTTCATTGATGGAAACTTGAGTGCAAAACTGTTCATGACAACTGCAGTCTGAAAGTTAGCCAGTCAACTGTAGTCCTCAGCCATAAAAGCAGTCCTCTACCGGCCATTTCCATCCTTTATTGGATGTGTTGTTTTCAGGACAGGAAGAAGCCTTTTCCTAGGTGATCTTCAAGGCTCCAGTCTTTTAAAACTACCTATTTTCCTGACATGGGATCCTTGGCCTGCTTCTCCTTCTTTTGACGCATGTTTCAGGAAGCAGATGTTGCTTTATTGTTCAGTGAGAGCAATTGGGTCGAGGTTGGCGAGAAGTGGTTCTTCAGAGCACATGGTGGCTTTTGGACCACCGTGTTGAAGAAGGGAAGTAGGTGTGCATCCTTCTTTCACATTGTTAAAGCTATCCATGCTGACTTTGCTCAGTAGATAGAATACGTTTTTCAGACTGGATGTTGGGATTTTCATCCCCCTGTGTAAATACGGTATGTGAGTGGGTCGAACTGATGGCTTCAAAACAATAATCAAGAGAAAAGATGTCTGTTCAAGGAAAAGTCACCACCTCGTCAATATTTACTGAAGCACTTCAGCAGTCATGACGTTTTTTTTTTTCCTTGGCCAGTTAGATCAGTTGGTTAGAGTGTGGTGCTAATAATGCCAAGGTCACAGGTTAAATCCCTGTACTGGCCAATTCCCTCCTTTACAGGTCCTGTTGT
Source organism: Neoarius graeffei (assembly GCF_027579695.1). Classification (NCBI taxonomy): domain Eukaryota; kingdom Metazoa; phylum Chordata; class Actinopteri; order Siluriformes; family Ariidae; genus Neoarius; species Neoarius graeffei. Next base: position 2,361,517 of record NC_083586.1, read on the forward strand.
TTTCAGGGCAGGGGAAACCTTTTTCTGTTGAGGGAAATGTTGCCAAAACAAGAGATTCTCTGGTTGTTTCGCAAAATGTCAATCGATTCCTTGTATCTGAATGTCTCATCTCATCTCATTATCTCTAGCCACTTTATCCTTCTACAGGGTCGCAGGCAAGCTGGAGCCTATCCCAGCTGACTACGGGCAAAAGGCAGGGTACACCCTGGACAAGTCGCCAGGTCATCACAGGGCTGACACATAGACACAGACAACCATTCACACCCACATTCACACCTACGGTCAATTTAGAGTCACCAGTTAACCTAACCTGCATGTCTTTGGACTGTGGGGGAAACCGGAGCACCCGGAGGAAACCCACGCGGACACGGGGAGAACATGCAAACTCCGCACAGAAAGGCCCTCGCCGGCCCCGGGGCTCGAACCCAGGACCTTCTTGCTGTGAGGCGACAGCGCTAACCACTACACCACCGTGCCGCCACACTTAAATATATATAACAATATATAAAATTCAAAGGTACGTCCCCTTATTGAATTTATAAATGCAAAACTCAATGATAGTAGGCATTAGAGCCATGTGAAATAATGCATCTGAGAATGTCCCCAACAGCTCTTGCGAATCTGACGATTTTTTCAAAATGATTATTTAATAACTTTTGATTTAATATGGATTGAGCATTAATTTTATCTTAATTATCTCTCAAAGTTACAATTAATAACTAGCAATAAATCATTCATCACTACTGTGAGTAAAATTTAATTGTTAACACGTTGTATATACCCATGTCTGCATATCGCCATATTACCCATAAGTGTAATAACCCATATATATATAATGTATGTGTGTGTGTGTGTGTGTGTATATTATATATATATACACACACACTACCATTCAAAAGTTTGGGGTCACTTTGAAATGTCCTTATTTTTGAAAGAAAAGCACTGTTCTTTTCAATGAAGATCACTTTAAACTAATCAGAAATCCACTCTATACATTGCTAATGTGGTAAATGACTATTCTAGCTGCAAATGTCTGGTTTTTGGTGCAATATCTCCATAGGTGTATGGAGGCCCATTTCCAGCAACTATCACTCCAGTGTTCTAATGGTACAATGTGTTTGCTCATTGCCTCAGAAGGCTAATGGATGATTAGAAAACCCTTGTACAATCATGTTAGCACAGCTGAAAACAGTTTAGCTCTTTAGAGAAGCTATAAAACTGACCTTCCTTTGAGCAGATTGAGTTTCTGGAGCATCACATTTGTGGGGTCGATTAAATGCTCAAAATGGCCAGAAAAATGTCTTGACTATATTTTCTATTCATTTTACAACTTATGGTGGTAAATAAAAGTGTGACTTTTCATGGAAAACACAAAATTGTCTGGGTGAGCCCAAACTTTTGAACGGTAGTGTGTATACATGTTATTTCATCTCCCTCACTGCCATCACCAGGAACTACCTGCAGGCCAGGACAATGATAACATTTTAACATAGCCTATGGAAATCCAAAGTTTACACATTATCATCATGCACAGAAATTGCAAAACTAGTTTTAAAACCGCTAAGTTCCAAGTGTTAAACATAGCAAGAGGCTGGGCTATGTGTGTGTGTAAGGTGTAAACCAGTGCATCCTGACTTTCTAACTATGCCTGTGTGTTGCGTCAGCGGCAGTCAGTCAACAACTCTTCGCAAAGTTTCCTTATGAAACAATATGCTCGCTGAAATTATGGCAGGGAACGCCAGATTAAACATTAAAACTGCCTTCTGAGCACCGTATCTACAGGCTACCACCGAAAGAAGGAGGCTACCAGAAAGGCATCTCTACTCCGTACGATTTTACTTTCACTACGACATTACTTTGAACAGACTATCAAAAAATTGCAAGGTGATATGATAAAGTAAGGCACAGTTTACTTACAGCCGTTTTTTTTTTTTTTTTAAAAACGATGCAATCGTTTTCTGCCTTTTGGCACCCTTCATCATGCCGTGTTGGGGTCCTGGACTAGGAGGAGCTGTCCCCGATATGCCTGTCAAACTTGTTGTGGGTAACCATAGCAACCAAGCTCGAGCTCGCAACCCGTGCAGTCTGCGCAGTTGCAACTATGTCTGTACTGCTGTGCACCTCAATAAACCGAATGGTAATTAGTCTTTTGATTTTTCCGTGAGGTTTGCCTTATGCAAAGAAAGACAGCATAGACGTTTTTTCCTCCCTATAAGTGGGGGGGACCGAACGAGGTGAATTTAAATCTGGGTGGGACGAATCCCCCATCCCCCCCTCTATCTGCGCCCGTGGGGGACTGTGAGGGTGACATGATGTCAGATGCTGAAGGGTGGGCAGGGGTGTGTGTGGGCAGAATCTGTGACAGGGGGCAGAGGGGGGAGGAGGGGCAGAACAGGGAGGGAGTTGAGCCTCCTGACCACCTGGTGAAAGAAACTGTCCTTGAGCCTGCTGGTTTTGGCCTGGAGACTCTGCTCCAAATGACTTCTTCAACCAGTTCAACCAGCCCCCCCCCTCCCCCTCACTGCAGCCATCTCTCCTTCCCTCAACACACCTCCCCCCAGTCATTGCAGTAGCCCCCTCCTCCCCCTCCTCAACACAGACTCCTCCATGCATTACTGCAGACCAGGTCAGAGGTCAACTGAGGAAGCTTCACCCCAGGAAAGCAGCAGGCCTGAACAAGGTGTGTCCCCGATTACTGAAGACCTGCGCTGCTGAACTGGGTGAACCACTCCAATGCATCTTCAACCTCAGCCTGCAGCTGGGGAGAGTACTCACCCTTTGGAAGACATCATGTATCGTTCCAGTTCCCAAAAAGAATTGGCCCAGCGAGCTGAATGACTTCAGACCAGTGGCACTCACTTCACATCTGATGAAGACATTGGAGCGGCTCTTCCTAAGCCTCCTCAGACCCCAGGTAGAACATGCCCAGGACCGTCTGCAGTTTGCGTACCCGGCAGGTGTTGGTGTGGAAGACGCCATCCTCTACCTGCTACACCGAGCCCACTCGCATCTGGATAAGGGAAATGGCACAGTGTGGATCCTCTTCTTGGACTTCTTAAGTGCCTTCAACACCATCCAGCCCCTTTTGCTTCAGGACAAACTGAACAGGATGCGAGTGGACCCCTGCCTGGTCACCTGGATCTCCAGCTACCTCACCGACAGGCCGCAGTACATCAGGTTGAAGGATATCACGTCTGACACTGTGATTAGCAGCACTGGAGCACCACGGGGCATGGTGCTGGCCCCTCTTCTCTTCACCCTGTACACCGTGGACTTCTGCTACAACTCGGAGCTGTGTTACATTGAGAAGTTCGCCGATGACACAGCCATCACTGGATGTATCAGTGACGACAGAGAGGAGGAGTAAAGGAGCCTGGTGAGGGACTTTGCTGTGTGGTGCAACAGGAACCATCTGCAGCTCAACACCTTGAAGACCAAGGAGCTGGTCATTGACTTTGGGAGGTCCAGACCAAGGTCACGACCAGTTCTGATCGAGGGAGTCGAGGTGGAGGCTGTAGATTCCTACAAGTACCTCAGGCTGTGGCTAGACAGCAAACTGGACTGAGCTTGCAACACCAATCACTTATACAGGAAGGGACAGAGCAGGCTATACTTCCTTAGGAGGCTGCGGTCCTTTAATATCTGCAGGAAACTCCTGTGGATGTTCTATCAGTCTGTAGTGGCCAGTGTCCTGTTTTACACTGTGGTGTGCTGGGGGGGCAGCATGTCCAAGAAGGACACATCCAGGCTGGACAAACTGATCAGTTGGGCCGGCTCTGTGGTCGGCATGAAGCTGGACTCTCTGGTGACTGTGGCAGAGAAGAGGACTATGGACAAACTATTGAACATCATGGACAATGCCAGTCACCCTCTGCACACCGTCATCAGCAACCAGAGGAGCCTGTTCAGTGACAGAATGCTCCTTCCCAAGTGCAGGATGAACAGACTTAAAAACTCTTTTGTCCCTCACACCATCAGACTGTACAACTCTTCTCTGGGGGGGGAGGAAGGGTAACAGGAGGACAGAGGATGGGAAGTCAAGTCAAGTCACATTTATTTATAAAGCACTTTAAAAACAACAACAACAACAACAACAACAGCTGACCAAAGTGCTGGACAGACGACTTGATAGACAACAGAAAAGACAACAAAAAGTGAGCATAACATTATACACATACATACAGATAAATAATTCATGCTGTATTGAATGCCAGGGCATAAACATGGGTTTTTAGATGAGATTTAAAAACAGCCAAGGAAGGAGCCAGGCGTATGTGCAGTGGCAGCTCGTTCCAGAGCTTAGGTGCAATCACTGCAAAAGCCCGGTCACCTCTGCTTTTTAGCCTAGAACGAGGAACAACAAGACGGAGTTGGTCGGCTGACCTACATGCCCTAGATGTTGTCTGAACCTTTAGAAGATCTGATATATAAAGTGGAGCCAGACCATGTAAAGATTTGAAAACAAATAAAAGAATTTTAAAATTTATTCTCTAACGGATAGGGAGCCAGTGAAGGGCTGCAAGCACAGGTGTAATATGCTCCCACCTTCGTGTTCTGGTTAGAAGGCGGGCTGCAGCATTCTGAACTGGTTGAAGATGGAATAAGGAGGAACAGTTAATGACCACATAATAGGGCATTGCAGTAGTGTAGGCAGGAATAGACAAAGGCATGAATAGCCATCTTAAAGTTTTTGAGGGATAAGAAGGGATTAACCTTGGATAAAAGCCTTAACTGGAAAACTAGATTTTACAACTGTATTTATTTGTTTCTCCAATTTAAAATTACAGTCTAAAGTTACACCTAGGTTTTTTACAGTGTCTTTGACATATGGTTCAAGGGGGCCTAAGTCTCCATGTGTACCACAAGCAGCACTGGGCTGAAAGACTAAGACCTCAGTTTTATTTTCATTAACGTTTAAAAAATTTAGAGCAGGGCGGCACGGTGGTGTAGTGGTTAGCACTGTCACCTCACAGCAAGAAGGTCCGGGTTCGAGCCCTGTGGCCGGCGAGGGCCTTTCTGTGCAGAGTTTGCATGTTCTCCCCGTGTCCACGTGGGTTTCCTCCGGGTGCTCCAGTTTCCCCCCCAGTCCAAAGACATGCAGGTTAGGTTAACTGGTGACTCTAAATTGACCGTAGGTGTGAGTGTGAATGGGTGTCTGTGTCTATGTGTCGGCCCTGTGATGACCTGGCGACTTGTCCAGGGTGTACCCCGCCTTTCGCCCATAGTCAGCTGGGATAGGCTCCAGCTTGCCTGCGACCCTGTAGAACAGGATAAAGCGGCTAGAGATAATGAGATGAGAAATTTAGAGCAGTAGCCTAGCCTAACAATAAACGATACCGGACAACGTGCAATATCTTCCTCTCTTCCCCATAGCTCATTCTTTTTATATTTGTAAATACTTAATTTAATTTATCTAGAAGTTTTTTCTCTATTTTCTATTCTCTGTTTATGCTGTAATGGTGCTGCTGGAATCTTAATTTCCCTGAGGGAACCCTCCCAAAGGGATCAATAAAGTTCTATCTAATCTAATCTAATCTATCTATTGGGCACTATATGCCTGTATTGATCTTCTGAAAAGCACAAGTACCAAATCCTTTGGCTCCACGGTGTCATGGTTAGCACTCTGGATGGTGAATCCAGTCATCTGACTTCAAATGTCTGTGGAACCTGTAAAAGCTTGTGCCCACATTGAATGATGGATAAACAAGACACTTTTGTTAAAGATGAAAATGGGCCTTGGCTGTCAATTTTAATCCATGCAGTTAAACAAATGTGTGCTTTGGGTGCAGTATCATGGCTCAGGGAGCATTAGGATGGAGTTCTCATGGTGGTAGTGCAGATCTTGCTCTACATAGGTGGTAGTAGACTAAAATTGGATTCCCCATGCCCATCAACCAAGCTTCTGATTCTTGTCTCACACATTCATAATTTTTTGGGCAAAGCAGCTCAGTTGTGAGAGCATGGGAGCACAATATGGAAGAAATATCAGTGGAAGCTGCAAAGTCTTTCCACAAGGTTCTTATTGTCAGAAGAAGGCAAATTATCTTCACATCTGTGCATTTGATGCAACTAACTTGTGTGAGTGCGTCAATATATCTCTGGACACTACCCAAATTTTAGCACGTTTACTGTCATTTTAATGTCAGTGGTCACACGTTGGGGCAACTTTCAAGGAATTTTGACATCACCAACCTGGAGTCTGAATCTATAATCTCAATCATTGTTTGAATTTCTAATGTAATTGTATATGTTTATGAACATTTATTCAAAATGTTGCACATCTGTTCAGTGCAAAACATGCTGAACCTTCTGAGGCCCTGTCCACACGGCAATGGATTCAGGTGAATCTGATAAAATTGTTTATCGTTTCGGCCTGGCGTCCACACGGCACCGGCGTTTTGGGTGCCCCAAAACGAAATCTTTTGAGAACGGGTTCCAGAGTGGAAAAGTCTGGCAACGGCACCGTTGCGAAGTCATCTGGATGAGTAGAACAGATTTGTTTACGATGACGTCACAACCACATGTGCTTCACGCCAGGTAGAAGTGTAACAAACTTGATGCGAGTTGTCAACAAATCCTATAACTTGGTTCATGAAACGCGCTTACAAAATATTTGTGTAATGGTGCAAAGAGAGAGAGAGAGAGAGAGAATAGCCCTTAGGGCAGAGTCAATCCCGCCAGCAAAAATAGGGAAAAAAAGGAGTGATCTCACCTCTTTAGATGTTGGTTTAAGTCCTACAATACATTCCTCAAAAAGGGCGTAGAAGAACAAATTAATCCATCAACGTGTAGCATTCAATTTATTCTGGACCATTAAAGACGCCGCCTTCCGCGTAGAATCAGACACCATCCTCGCCGCCATATTGGATGGGGCAAAGCAGAGAATAAAGATGCCTCATTCATGTGCTGCGTTTAACTGTATCAACAGGTTTGCCGTCCAAACGAGATCACATGGGATTACCTTTCACAGGTGAGACTGGAAAAATACTTTTCATTGTATTTGGTCATTATAACATAATTTTACGAACAGATTTTTCTGACTTTGTGGCTAATATGAAGTCTCGCGCATAATAGTTTATGCGCATGCATCCTTACTTCTTCTATTGTTCTGGTGTCTCCGATGGGACCGTCTTACAGCGCACCTAGAGGTGTGGCATGTGTATTGCATCGTTTTCAGCAAGCGTTACGTCGCCATATGTACCTGATATTTTACTGATCCGTTGCCCATGTGGACGCGATATTTTTTTTTTTTTGAATCTCGTTGCCGTTGTTGTGTGGATGTAGCCTAAGGCCATCCCTGACCTCCTCCCACTTTAAACCCAACATCCCCAAATGCTGAATCGCTGCCTTTGTGATAATTTGAATTCTCAGCAATTCCATGGAAATGTCAACCTCACCATCCAAAAATAAAGTAACTTATTATATAATAAAAATCAATGCAAAAATATCATCAAGGCATGTACTTTACAGAAGTGTAAAAGTTCAACCAATTTTTCACATTCTTTATAACTTCCAAGCTCACTACTTTACCCATGCCAATCCAGAATATTGTGATTTCAGTACATCCATTTCAATAGTTTTTTTCCAACCACTACATATGATACAAAATGTTCACCCACGACATGTCACCCTGCCTTCAGGTCATCGTGGGTATACTAAAGCCAATTGTAAACGAGGCATGTGATTTCGCATCGCTGTGTCACCTTAGACTCGCTGTTTATGCGGCACCTTTTCACAGGACAGGCGCTGTCACGTCCGTGACATTATTTGGAAAAAGTTTTTATTGTCCGTCCGTTTGAAACGCTATACAAAACAAATTCTGTGTGCAAAACAAACTATTATTGGTGTAGTAAAGTAAAGTTTGTTATACATTTTATTTCCTTTATAAACACTATTTTTCCCACATCACGGACGTGACTGTTACGGACGTTACTATATGCGGTCTTTTTCAGCGCTGCTGTTTTCTGTCAACGCGGCGAACTGAAATAATTGTAACATGGCCTATTGATGGATTTTGTTTAGGCTGCCTTGAAATAAACGTTATGGTCTGATCTCAAAGAATAACTAGACTACATAGCAGAGAACACATTTTTTTTTTTAAATAGCCTACAAAGGCAGGCGCATGCCGTAACAAGATGGAAATATGTCACCCAGGGTAAGGCTGCCTGCATCGTTATGTTTTCCGAAGTTATTTGGGGATAGATCAATTGTTGATGAAGACATCTTAATGGTGAGTAGTTATGTTAGGATCCTACAGTAAGTTGTTTTGTGCGCGAGAAGCCTATGTGCGCGAGGAGGACGAATACAGCTCGAGAGTGCAGAAGACGTCTCAAATTTTGACACCTTTTTCTGCGGAGCCCTGAATAAACGCTACTGTGCTAAGGTGAGTAAACTAAACCCACCCTTTTGAATATAATTGATGAGGATGATAAATATTTCAAACAAAACGAAGGTACAATAGGGACTGAGATCCTAAATCTGTGAATGAATGAATGAATGAATGAATGAATGACAGCTATAGCTAACAGCTAATACCTATAGGCTAGGAGCTAACAAGACATAATAGTTTGGATTATATGATCTTAGTTAGATGGAAAACAATATCTAACCAAGTAATATTACATCACTTTTTCTTACTATTTCTGGGTGATGTTGAGGCCATCCAAGATGGGCACGATTTAAACATGGCAGCAGTGTAATACTGTACTTAACCATATCGTTTCGGATTACACGGAGAGGCGCTATTTCACTGTTTACAAAATGACCGACTCAGGGAACACTGTGGAAAGGATCAGAGCTTGTTAGATACCCTGCTGTAATCACATTAAGGAAAGCCTGCTTTTTAAGATGAAGAATCATGATCATGAATTTAAATTTTGTATAGATAGATAGATAGATGTAGCCTGTTATAACATAGCACAGACATAATATAGGCTATATATATATATATATATATATATATATATATATATATATATATATATATATATATAATGTATAGCCTATATAATGTCTGTGCTATGTTATAACATCCATATCTATTGGACTGTAGCACAGACATTATATAGGCTATAAATTATATATATATATATATATATATATATATATATATCCTATATAATGCCTATGTGCTACAGTCCAATATAGCGTAGGCCTGATGTAAACCCACAAACACTGTGTGTGTGTGAGATAGATAGGTATTATAACATATTATAATCTCATCTCATTATCTCTAGCCGCTTTATCCTTCTACAGGGTCGCAGGCAAGCTGGAGCCTATCCCAGCTGACTACGGGCGAAAGGCGGGGTACACCCTGGACAAGTCGCCAGGTCATCACAGGGCTGACACATAGACACAGACAACCATTCACACCTACGGTCAATTTAGAGTCACCAGTTAACCTAACCTGCATGTCTTTGGACTGTGGGGGAAACCGGAGCACCTGGAGGAAACCCACGCGGACACGGGGAGAACATGCAAACTCCACACAGAAAGGCCCTTGCCGGCCCCAGGGCTCGAACCCAGGACCTTCTTGCTGTGAGGCGACAGCGCTAACCACTACACCACCGTGCCACATATTATAATATAATTATATTATAATATCTATCTATCTATCTATCTATCTATCTATCTATCTATCTATCTATCTATGTGGGTTTACATCAGGCATATTGGACTGTGCACTTTTAAGGAGTTGTTTCGGCCTTATGTGTAATGACAATAAAAGCTATTCTATTCTATTTCAGGAAATGGCAAAGACAGCTGCAGAAAGACAGATGGCCTATCACCAAAGAAAGAAGAATGATGAAGGCTTTCAACAGAAGGAAAGGGAAAGGAAGAGGTTGGAAAGACTGAAGAAAAAATCAACACAAACACTGCTTGAGGCCAACATAGAAAGGGAGAAGGCAAAGAGGCGGCAACAACGCAGGCGCATGCGTCTCAAAACTTGCCAGACAGTTCCAAGCCAACAATCACCAGTCTATAAATCAAGGCAATCTTTTGGTAAAGCCATGAAGAGGGTTATCAATGCATTACCATCAAGTCCCAGAAAAAGATCTGCCATTGTCCACACACTGTCTGTGAAACTGGACTTCCATTGTGAAAAGAAGAGAAGAACATCCACCCTCCCAACTGAATTCACCACTGCTGTTGTAGAATTCTACAAAAGAGATGATATATCCAGGCAGGCACCAGGAAAGAAGGATGTTGTTATCATCAGAGTGGAGGGGAAAAAAAACAAAATCCAAAAGCGACATATGACTATGTCACTGATGGAGGCCTACCGTCTATTTAAAGAAGACCACCCAGAGGTTACAGTGGGGAAATCGAAATTTGCAGAGTTGCGCCCACCATTTGTCCTCCTCAGATCGGATACCCCAAAAAATGTGTGTCTCTGTAAATATCATGAGAACACCTCACTACTCCTCAACTGTGCCTACAAGCACCTGCCAAGGATGGCTTTTAAGAGTGTGAGCAATTATGTGGATGCAGTTGTATGTAGTTCTGGAAGTGTGGCATGTATGCTGAATGAGTGTGATGAATGTGGTGAGGGACGGAAGTTTCAGCAGCTGATCTCCAATATCCCAGAAGAAGAAAAAGACACAAACACCAGCTGGTATGTGTGGGAATCTGTTGAGGGGGTGCAAGTGAAGACACAAAAAGTTGGACTGTTCAGGGATGTCCTCCAAATGCTGCTTCAAACTGCCCCAAGATTCATTCGCCATGCATTTATAAAACCACAACAAAGTCGCTTTTTTGAAGGGAAGAAGAAAGAGGGCAATAAAGGCTGTGTCGTCCTCCAGGTTGATTTTGCCGAAAATTACTCCGTGGGCTACCAGGATGAAATCCAGTCTGCACACTGGAATCAAAGCCAGATTACCATCTTCACGGCTGTAGCCTGGGTGAATGAGGAAGTGCAGTCCTATGTGATTGTCAGTGATGAGCTCCAGCATGACAAGAACGCCATCACAGCTTTTTTAACAACTCTTGTAAAAGACCTGGAAATTAGATTCCCAGAAATGCAAAAGCTCCACATTTTCAGTGATGGGTCAGCATCCCAATTTAAGAACCGCTTTGTGTGGTTTTTCCTGGCGTCCACCTTCATGGAAATCTTCCCTGCAATTACTGCAGAATGGCATTATTTTGCCACCAGGCACGGGAAAGGTGCCGTGGATGGAGTTGGGGGGACAGTTAAGAGGGCAGTGGGCACGGCTGTTCTCAGCAGAGAGGTGGTGGTGGCAAATGCAGAAAATTTTGCGGAGACGGCCAAGAAAGTCTGCCCCAAGATGGAGGTGCTTTTTGTGAGGCAGGAAGAAATAAAAGCGTTCTGCACCACACATGAGGTCGGAAGGTACTGGGAGCTGGTTACCCCTCTACCTGGCACACTGAATGTGCATTCAGTTTCCCCTGTAGCATGGGGCCAGGTGCAACACAAGCCATATTCTATAGCCACAACTACAGCAGAACATACACTTGTTCAACTGGATCCAGGTTCCAATGATGAAGAGACCAGCGATGAGGAGGGGGAAGTGGGAATCACAACTGGGGACTGTGTGCTGGTGGAATTTGAGGGGAAAAAGTCCAGGAGGGTGTATGTGGGCCTGGTCACCGATTTGGATGACAACATGGCTGAAATACAGTTTTTGAGGTGCAATGATGAATTGGGCCTGGTTTATATCATGCCGATCAAGGAGGACAAATCCTGGGTGACTCGGGATCAAGTCATCAGGCGACTGAATCCTTTGGTGGATAACAGAGGACGGCACCACTTCAGTGAGGCTGTGCAGGCTGAATAAAAAGGAGACCCTGCATATCAAATGAAATGCATACACAATCAATCAATAAATCAATCAAATACATACATACATACATAAATAAATAATTTATTTATTCACCTTATCTCATGTCTCTGTGTCAGTCTCTCTTATAATGTAAGACCCAAGCTAAAAAAAAATTGTGATCATGTACTATTCTGTATTGTATTATTGGCACATGACAATACAGCAGATTTTGAAACTTATAAAACTGCAAAACAGCATCCATGAAATCTTATTCAATAACTTAGAAAGTTGTTTTAACTAATATGGAGACTTTTTGGGGATATTCAAAGCCTTATGATGGTTAAATGGTTGGTTTTCCAAACAGAAGCAATGTGTATTTCACACACGTCACATCCATAACGGAATTATGTCACATCCATAACGCTGATTTTTTCTTCCTAGATTCTGCTTGAAATAGAAAATATTTTAAACAAAGGCTTTTTTTATTTTCAGCTAAGACTCCTTTATTAAATGCATGCCTGCATTTGGATATTATGTTTGCAATTTCACAGAGTTTGATGAATATGTGTAGTCACCCTGGAAATGGGGTATTTTTTCCGTCACATCCATAACGCATGTCTTTTTTGGCATTTTCTAGAGTTCTAAATGTACTATGGGAATTCTTTTTTTCCCATGACTTCTCCAATATGAGAGGTCTTAAAAATATACAACAAATTTTAAAATACTGGAAAGGAATAAATCAAGTCAAATCAAATCAAGTTTATTTGTACAGCGCTTTTAACAATAAACATTGTCGCAAAGCAGCTTTACAGAATTTGAACGACTTAAAACATGAGCTAATTTTATCCCTAATCTATCCCCAATGAGCAAGCCTGTGGCGACGGTGGCAAGGAAAAACTCCCTCAGACGACATGAGGAAGAAACCTCGAGAGGAACCAGACTCAAAAGGGAACCCATCCTCATTTGGGCAACAACAGACAGCCTGACTATAATATTAACAGTTTTAACAGATATAACCCTCAACTGTCCTCATGGGGCCGTCCTTCACAGGAGTGGGGCGATAAAACTCCGACCAGACACAGGGCACCAGGATGGATCAAGCAGGTCCGAGGGGCAGAAGAGGCCAGCATCTCAATCCCAGGATCAACTTGTAACTCAGAGGGACAGATGGGGGGGGGGGGGGGAGAGAGAGAAAGAAAACACGTTGTTAGGTATGCCCTAAAAATGACAAGTATTAAATCTGTGTGGTAGGCTCGCAGAGACGAGAGTCTTTACATCAGGCATAACACACAATGGCATGTTAATATGGTAAAAAATATATCATGACCTGCTCTGGCTGGATGCTTGATTGGGTGATGGGAGCACACTCCTCAGCAATGATGAGATGCAGATGGGACCCTTAGGCCTGGCCAAGACAATTCAGTTACATTTCACCGGGTCTGGGACATGCGACAGAATGTCTGACGGCCGATTCCCTGCAGGCTACGATAGCCAGTCGAGGTCCCCACCGTCTCCACCAAAAGATTTCCTGTTGACTCCATGTAACTCAGAGGGACAGATTTGGGGTGGGGGGGAGAGAAAGAAAACACAGGTGGTTAGGTATGCCCAATGTCACCTGAATAAGTAGGAACAGTATACATATTGCACCGAGTACAAGCAGGGACTCCGGCAACTAACTATGACAGCATAACTAAAAGGAGAGAGCCAGAAGGTAACACAGGCATGAGGGAGCCCCGGGACATAAAGCAGCCAGCCACTACACCGTCAACAAACTCGAGTGAGCAAGCGAGTGGGGACTGACAGCATCCATACATCCCAGTTTACCAAAACACTCTATGTCTGAGGACCCTCCAGATCTACTCCTTTACCTCATAAACACCATTAACAAAAGGCTTGACTAAACAGATATGTTTTCAGCCTAGACTTAAATGCTGAGACTGTGTCTGATTCCCGAACATTACTTGGAAGGCTGTTCCATAACAGTGGGGCTTTGTAAGAAAAGGCTCTGCCCCCTGATGTAGCCTTCACTATACGAGGTACCAGCAGATAGCCTGCACCTTTTGATCTAAGTAGGCGTGGCGGGTCATAGAGGAGCAGAAATTCACTCAGGTACTGTGGTGCAAGACCATTTAGTGCTTTAAAGGTCAATAGTAGTATTTTATAATCAATACGAGATTTGATTGGGAGCCAATGCAGTGTGGATAAGACAGGCGTGATGTGGTCATATTTTCTAGTTCTAGTAAGGACTCTTGCTGCTGCATTTTGAACTAACTGGAGCTTGTTTATGCACTTATTGGAACATCCAGACAGTAAGGCATTACAATAATCCAACCTGGAGGTAACGAAAGCATGGACTAGTTTTTCTGCATCATGCAATGACATTAAATTTCTTATCTTTGCAATATTTCTGAGATGAAAGAAAGCTATCCGGGTGATGTTATCAATGTGAGTTTCGAATGAAAGACTGGGGTCAATAATCACTCCGAGGTCTTTTACTGCTGCACGTGAAGAAACAGAAAGGCCATCCAGAGTTACTGTGTAATCAGAAAACTTACTTCTAGCTGTATGTGGTCCTAGCACAAGTACTTCAGTAATAAAAATTAACTAGGTCAGTTGTTGCCATTTTGAGTCCAAATGTCACATCCATAACGCTGGAATTGCTCTTCTCTCAGTTTTTGACCTAACCTCAGAGGTAGCATTAATCACTCCTGCAATAAAAATGACCAGATCTCTCTTCTCTCTCTCCTTGACTTCCTTTTCCTTCGCTGAGTCTTGCCTCTCCACCTGGTGGTCCTTCACTGTAACTGCATCCCCCCATGTCTCCCCATACTCCTGGACTGATCCACTCTTAACTGCTTCTGCATATGAGATTTTTCCCTTCAATTTCACGTTATGTATCTCTGTGTCTCTCCTCATAACCTCACAGCCCCAATACGCAGCACTGTGTGACCCTCCACAGTTACAGCATTTAGGTCTCGTGTCCTCACCACAATCTTCATACGCATGAGCTCCACCACATTTAGCACACGTCTGTTGCTACTTTGCAAACTTTGGCTGCATGACCAAACTTTTGACATTTAAAACATCTCATTGGGTTATGGATGAACTCCCTCACTCTATATCTCATGAATCCATAGTAAAGCTCTCTAGGCATCTCTTTTGTGTTAAACTCAATCAAAACTGACTCCGTTGCCTTCGTCTCAACACCCCTTGTCAACCGTTTTGCACTTTGAACAGTGTCACATTTTTCTCGTAGATTTTTAACAAGCTCGCTCATCTGCGTGGTCAAAGGAATGCCATAGATCACACCCTTACTACCAGAAGTACCAACCCTCACAACTCGTACTACCTTCACCTTCCCAATGATCTGCAATTTTCCTGCTCTCTCTGCCTGCTCTTCAGACGTGCAAACAATTAATAAATTGCCATCATTTAACATACCAGCATATCTCACCTCACCAACCTGCTTCTTGATAATATTCGTCAGCTTTATTGGATCCACGTTTTTCACTCCATCCCCTTCAAGCCTCACGACAACTCTAAAATTGTCATCCCTGTCTCTAACTTCCTTCGGCCGTACCGCCTTAAGTTTTTTCCTTAACTGCCAGCTACCATCATCCTCTTCTGAACCATCCATACTCCGACTCTCATCTTCCTGACTCTCCATAACTGAGAGCCAGCCCTCCCACCCTGCCTTCAACTGAGGGACCAAAAAAAAAAAAAAAAAAATTCGTTTACTTTTCAAAGAACTTTAAATCGTTCAGTCCTCGTAATAAACCGAGCGCCTCTCTCCGTCTACCGTTTTCAATTCCAAAATCAACTCCAAAGCGCAACAACAACAGTTGTTCACCGGCGACCAGCCTTTCCTCCCGCATCCTAGTCGCAGGCTGTCGCAGCCCAGTGAGATTTTTTTTTTTGGGGGGGGCTTTTTCCACCTCCACTGGACAGGACAGTGTAGAGACAGGAAACGAGCAGGAGAGAGACGGGAAGGGGGCGCCGTGCCATGGGTCTGCAGCCCAGTGAGATACTGGCTGAAGAACTCGCACTTCCTGTCTCACGGAAACTGACTTGAGAAGGGTTCGTGACAGCTTTGTGACACCAGCGATGCATTTGCGGGTATTTTGAGAGAAATTTTGTCGCACTAATTTTTTTGAACATGTTCAAAATATCAGCGATGAAGGAGCGACACTTTGCGACTCATGTGAGGAAATTGAGAAGCCCCGCGAATGTTTCAAGACACTTTTGAAACTCTCTCGCGCATGACGTTCGCAGGCTGTCGCAGCCCAGTGAGATACTGGCTTTTGGGTTCGGCTGGGATAAGCGTCCTCCACCCTGAAACTCCACTCCAGTCCAGGTGGTGGCGGTAACGCGTCCAGTAGCTGCTTCTCCAACCGCCAGAAAACACTGGAGAAGAAAAAACTGCCGCTCGTCTGAGCCGCTTTAGCCCCTCGAGTTATAAAAATAAAAGCACGTTATTGTGTCTGGCTCTGAGGATTTAAAACCCTTTAGCCCCTCGGTTTATAAAAATAAAAACACGTTATTGTGTCTGGCTCTGAGGATTTAAAACCCTTTAGCCCCTCGGTTTATAAAAATAAAAACACGTTATTGTGTCTGGCTCTGAGGATTTAAAACCCTGAGGTAAGTTAAACTGAAGGTGTGTTGTCGAATCCCAAATATATCTCCACTTTACTGTTTTAGGAACTCCGTTCAGTATGAAATAATGCCGTGTGCACCCTAGATAGTGCACTATTTATCCACTCAGGAGAGAGTTGTAGTTTGGCTAACCTGTTTAGTTGTATATTGAAAGTATTTAAATCTTCACTTCAAGTTTATTTCCATCACGGGTTGTTTTTTTCTCTTTCTCTAAATTGCGACTTCCTCGCAAGTCCAACTTTTTATTTCTCAAAATTTCAACTTGATTTCTCACAGACTTTTTTTTTCTCGGGGTTTTTATTTATTTTTTAAAAATTATTATTGTTATTGTTAAGCTAATCAGGCAGAATCACCCCCTCTGCAGTGTGTTGAGCAGAAAGCTTTACACACTGAAAATGAAAATGGATGAAATCATAGGGGACTGTTTTAGGCATGGTTTCCCGAACCGGGAGGTCTTGTTGTTGGAAGAATCGTATGGTGTTGAGCTCGAAGCCTCTGATCCCTGGAGAGAGAGAACTGTGTCTAACAATTAGCTCTGGCAGCAATGAAACCTCTTTAACCTTCATCCTACCAAGTGGGGTCCATCTGGACCCCGCACCTATATGTTTGTTTGCCATTTTAAAAATATGTGACATACTGCCTCACCGTTTTATGAATTTGTCGGAATTTATGTCTTAATTAAAACACTAAAGCACCAGAAGATCAGCTTTTTGCATTGTGAAGGTATAATTAATTTGTTACTGGGGTCCAACCGGACCCCAGAGTAAAGTTTATCTGTCTTTCATTTTATAATTGAATAGCACACTGAAAGTTAACTTCTTTTATTTCTTTTATGTTCCATAATGAAACTACCAAGGCATTCCTTCTTGGGGTCCATGTGGACCCCACTGCTGCAATAGAGATCTTGCAGTCACGTGACCGGAAAGTACACAACCGCCATCTTATCGGTCAAAAACACCGCTGAATACTGCTGCACTCGTGTACAGAATGGATCAATTTCAACCGACGGACTACACAGCTCATTTTTCTAATGAACAGATAACTAGCTATATGTCTAAAATAAACGATCTACAGATTAGTGACCCTTATAGCTTACCGGACGGAGTTTGCACGACCAGATGTTGAACTGCCAGTGGAATACTCAGACGTGTATAATTACCTCATTATCTTTCCCTCGCTGTTCAGTGGTGAAGCACTGCGTGCCTATAAATCTCTGGACAGTTATCTTTACAGAAATTCAGGATTTGTCAGCGACTCAGATGTGGCATCTTGTAAACAAGAATCCTCATTGGACGGGTAAGTCACTTAAGTATTGAGTATAGCACTGACCAGCCGATTATAGAATAAGGTAATTACAGCTGTAATTCCAAATCGTCCGTCTTGTTTACATGGATCTGGCGTTGGAGAGGTAGAGGCTTAGCAGTGGAGGTTTGAGTGGCTGTTTTCTGAGCTTAGTCAACAGGCCAGCTCTGCAGCCTCGCTTTTGCTTCCGCTCCCGGCGCCGCCTCCTTCGCTTTGCTTCCGATAACAATCCACGGAGACCCTGCTGGTCTCGCTTTCTCGTCCGGAATGTTGTGCATGCGATGGAAATCACTACAAACCGTCATTTTCTGCTGGAAACCAATGTCCAGTAAGTCCATACGGTTGTAGTGGATATTGAAGTCCGGTACAGACGAACAACACGCAAAAATACACACAAAAAACATAAAAAACATGCACAGGTAGGGAGAGCTTGTAGCCGCAGCCGTTGTAGTAGAATTGTATATAGTAGGGTTTTCCAGAAGAAAAGGTAGAAGTAAAAGCAGAAGTAGAACCAGAAGTAGAAGGCGGAATATGGCGTTTGACCGACAAGATGGCGTCTGTCACAATCTGGATCGGCTGTGACGTCACATGCAAGTGCTCCATAAGCACAGGCTGCAAAACAAAAGCCCTAAATTATTTTACAATTACTTTTTTGTGTTAAATTCTGTAAGAAAAGACCTAAGTTGTAATCCAGAATGTCTTACAGCTGCATGAGCTGCAAAAATCATGTATATAATGGCAATTTTTTTGTGGCGCTATAATTTGCTACATGTATGCTAGTTATTGCAATATTATTGCAATGTTATTGCATTTATAATACATCATTGATATTCAGCCATAGTGGATTTTGTTCTTCAATAAAGTTATGTCTGTTTGCTGCATTGAATTGGTTCTTACTGCATTGATTTGAAGGTATTCCCTCCTGGGGTCCATATGGACCCCGCCTGGTAGTTTGTGTATGTAAAATTGGCTGGTAGGATGAAGGTTAAGTGTGTTCTTTATGCCTTGGGCCCTTTAGTGTATTGCTGTTAGTAATACAAGATGTTCTGAACAAAACTTATCTGGTGATTTTGTCTTTATAAGCTTTAATTTTAAAGAAAAGTATTGGGGTCCAAACGGACCCCACATGGTAAGATTAAGGTGTAAAATAGCATGGTAGGATGAGGGTTAACTCAGGGCTGGTTTTATACGCAGGGCTTTATTAGGCACTGCAAACTCTTCTTTTGCGTGTTTCTTCTTCTTCTTAAACTTATTCATCTTCCGTACAAATTTCGATTTCGAATAACCCAATAACCGTACATCACACACAGACAAACAATACATCAAAATGTGCGGCTCGATCGGACTCGGTGTGCTATTACTTTGTTCAGCATTCTATGATTTTTTTTGTGATGTAGTCGCGAAAAAATCACGCAAAATTTCCCATTCATTTCTATGGGAATAAATGAAAAAAATCGCACATTTTCAACGTTTTTCAAACATCCGCTGCTCCTAGAGACATGATTCAAACTTTAAAACGGAGACAAACTTCTCCTGTGTGGATCTGGCATTCAACTTTTTTGCTAGGTTGTATACTTTTTGATCAGTCACAGATCAAACACCATGATCAATTCTGGAGAAATTCAGACTTTATAATGAGTGTCTATGCAGTCGAGCTAGAGTGAGCTAGAGTAGAGCACAGCTTTAAAAAATGCTCTACATTTCTCATTAAAACTGTTTTCAGCCACAAATTTCACTCTACCAGAGCATTTTTTAACATTTTTTAACATAGTTACTGGGAGACCATTTGGCCAGATTTGGTCTCCTAGTCAATGCCAAACCAGCTTCACTGGGAGACCAAATTTTAAACCAAGTTATGTCTTATCATTTGGTTCAATCAGTTGCAATTAATTAACCAAGTACCATGTAAGTATACATTTAACAAGGAAAACGAAGATCTATGTTATAAGATATACACACAAGATCATGTTGATTCTCATCTCATTATCTCTAGCCGCTTTATCCTGTTCTACAGGGTTGCAGGCAAGCTGGAGCCTATCCCAGCTGACTACGGGCGAAAGGCGGGGTACACCCTGGACAAGTCGCCAGGTCATCACAGGGGTGACACATAGACACAGACAACCATTTATACTCACATTTCACACCTACGGTCAATTTAGAGTCACCGGTTAACCTAACCTGCATGTCTTTGGACTGTGGGGGAAACCGGAGCACCCGGAGGAAACCCACATAGACACGGGGAGAACATGCAAACTCCACACAGAAAGGCCCTCGCCAGCCATGGGGCTTGAACCCGGACCTTCTTGCTGTGAGGCGACAGCGCTAACCACTACACCACCATGCCGCCACAAGATCATGTTGGTTAAGAAAAACAAAACTAAAATTTGGTTACTGAGATGGCTGATGTCAGAATCCGATGTCATTACTGTGTAACTTTGAGTGTCTTTGACATAACACAAGGGCAAATACAGCCCCAATTACATACCGTATAACGGCGCCCAAATTACGGGCTTGTCAAAAGGCCCAAAATAGAACTTACGAAAATCGCCCAAATTAGAAGAAAATATCCTGTTTCATACGGGTGGAGAACCCAAAATACTTTTAAATTATTGTTAAATGTCATTTTTTTGGCATATATATTTCAATTTGTTGTTCAGTTGCTTCATAACATGAAGTGAACATGAAATGCATCTAGCGATTACCGTAAACCATGTCTGAGTCTGACGTCTGAATGTCATAAAATATACTTCCTTTGTTTATGTTGTGAAATTCTCAACGATTCATGATAACACGTGGCTGTCGGTTTGTGATACTGTTGATAGTATAGATTGACAAGTGGTCGTCATGCTGGGTCGTGGTAGACCTAAGACAACTGGTAAATCACATAATAAGAACAGCAGTTCATATATTCATGGAAAACGCACAATCGATGGCATTATTTAGGCTACGTTTACACTAGACCGTATCTGTCTCGTTTTCTTCGCGGACGCACTGTCCGTTTACATTAACCCCCCTGAAAAAGCGGGGAAACGGGAATCCGCCAGCGTCCACGTATTCAATCTAGATCGTATCAGCTCCGGTGCTGTGTAAACATTCAGAATACGCGAATACGCTGTGCTGAGCTCTAGCTGGCGTCTCATTGGACAACGTCACTGTGACATCCACCTTCCTGATTCGCTGGCGTTGGTCATGTGACGCGACTGCTGAAAAACGGCGCAGACTTCCGCCTTGTATCACCTTTCATTAAAGAGTATAAAAGTATGAAAATACTGCAAATACTGATGCAAATACTGCCCATTGTGTAGTTATGATTGTCTTTAGGCTTGCCATCCTTCCACTTGCAAGTAATAAGTGATCTGCGCTGGGATCTCACACACAGCGGCTCAGTCCCGAATCGTGGCTTGTTCACTTCACTCGCGCGCTCTGTGAGCTGCGCAGGGCCGGAGTGCGCACCCTCCAGAGGGCACTCGCTGTTCAGGGCGGAGTGATTTGGAGCGCAGGATGCCTGCGGAGCCGAGCGTATCCGCGTATTGGTGTTGCTGTGTGCACGGCTAACGGTTTTAGTGTCAACGCGAATCGTTTTAAGAACGTTAATCTGATGATCCGCTGATTCGACGTAATGTAAACGTAGCCTAAGTCTACAGGCGGGGGAATGGGGAGGTTTATCACACGACAGAACAGTCAGAAGACATCAGACGATATTGTTGACAAGGTCGAGGTCATTGACTTGTCGTCTGCAACAGCTGCCTTACAGTTGCCAGGCACGCTATGGATTTTTATGACATATTTTATGTGAGACTTTTATGTAATCTGCTTTGTACCAGCTTATTTTTAAACTTAAGTGAAAATTATTTTTATCCCATTTATGCCCAAATTAATTTATACCAAATTATATTGGAAGTTGAATTGAAATAGATGTGTGCCCAAATAGATGTTGTGATCATAATTAGGTTTACAAAATATTTTTATCTTTATTTATTCAGAATGTTGGAGAAAACTTTTGACTTTTTAGATACAGCACTACTTTATACTTGCACATGATTATGTAATTTCTATTATTTTTATTGCTCGATATATTTTATAATTGGTTAAAAAAATTACTAAAAATGATACGTCAAAAATTTTCGGCATGCTACGCGTGAAAATATTTTTTTAAAAAAATTTTAGGCTCGCTATGGTGCCCAAATTAAAAACCTGTCTTTGCCCCTCTAACATTTGTGCTTGGTAATTGCTCTTGATAGCTGTGTAGTGACTGTAGTGTGTTTGTCTGTATGGTGATTGGTGAACCATTTTGCGTCACAGAATATGCCCCAGCGGTGCAGCCGCATGGACTCTGTGGCCTGCGATTGTATTGCCCAGACCGGTTGGTCTCCTAGTGGAAAATCCTTAAAAAATGCTCTGCACTCTACACACACAATTTTCTCAAAAGTTGGAGTCACACTTGTCTTGATTCACATGATGTGTCTACCTAAATGATAGGATTTACAGTTTTCTCACAAGAAGCCTCAAAGTGACAGGTTCACAGCCCAACTGCTCCATTGACTCCCATTATAATCACGACAGTGCTTTTACTACAAAATCAGAAATGTCAGTTGTTTTCAACTCGCTCTGTTGTCCACATTTTTTACACTAGGGACAAAAAAATTACATCAATGTGTTCATGAGAGCCTTGTAGCGCTCAATGTGAAAGAATTTTGTGAATACCTCCTTTCATTTTCGTGTAAATCGCTGTTGTTCAAGGAGAAGGAAATCTGAGAAAAAGCTCTCTTTGCCTGTAATCTTATGTCTCTGCTCTGCACCTGAGCACCGTCACCAAGGCAACAAGCTCCAGTCAGGGAGCAGATGGGGGAGGGGCTGCTCTCTCTCTCTCTCTCTCTCTCTCTCTGTTAGGTTCAACCCAGTTAGAAGGTCCATCGGTCAACTTATTTCTCGGGACCCCCGCCCTCGTACCACCTGCAGAATTCTGGGACGGAACACCGCAAAAAAACAGAGAACCAGAGATCGGTTTAACTACTGTTTATTCACAGTATTCTCGCCAAAGATGAAAGATTACAAACACCTTTTATAACAAATCATAATCTCTCCAAACGGCTATTGTGTCTATCAAATGTGTGTGTGTTTGTATGTGTGTGTGTCTCTATGGGAGGGTGTGAGTGAGTGACATCATTTTGATATGTGTCTATGTGCTAGGTCAGCAAATCACATCTTAATTCCATATGTATGTGTGTGTGTGTGAATGAAACCTTCAATCATAAGCAAAATAATATTTCAGCAATTCAGCAATTTCATTTACGCACGTCAAAGCACGCGAGATGTTTTTACGACAATGTTTTAAACAAAGACTATGTTTGGTCTAACAAAAGTGTTCTTCTCCACTGGACGAAGGTCAGGCTACACAGGAACAGTTTAAAATCACTGCCATAGTATATGCAATAGTCCAAAATAATAAAGGATCTTAAAAAGCTCTAAAATATAAAGTCTTAACTCTTTGTTCAGCAATAAGGCTACCATTACATCCAACATTAAAGTGTGTGTGGGTCGATCTGACATCAAAACAGACCTTGGCGTCGTTCAGACACATCTCTGATCAAAAATACACATTTCATAAACAAAATGTTCCCAAACAATGTCCAGCCAAGACAGAAGGTCATTTTTAACTGAACCTTAAATTTAATCCTTAATTTTAATAAATTACCATGAATCACCATTTTAATAAATTACTGCCTTCTTGGTCAAGAATAATACTTATATAAACCTAACAATCCCCCCCTTTGATAATAGTATCATTATTATCAAATCCTAGGACCATATATTATCACCTCATGATCATATATGTGATTACATCGAGAATTAATCTTGAGTTAATCTTTGCCCTTCTTGACGTATATTGGTGCTCAGAGGGCGGGCATGCCCGATCAGCCCTCGTCCCACCTCACCGGAGCTTAGAGAAACTCAAATACACGCTACTTCCTTCAGAGTAATTTGTTCTAAAACAGTGAGGAAAAATGAAATTAGAAGGGTACTATAAGGGAATTATAGGGCATATCGACCTATAGTGAGAACAGAGTCCTGTAAGAATACAGAGTTTCAGAGCATAGAGATGTGTAATAATAGTAGAAAACGGCATCAGATGAAAGACATAACACATTCGTGTGGTGTGTGCTTGTGCAGTCCAGTTAGCGAAGTTAGTCCAGAAGATGTTGTCTCGAAGTCCAGCTCGAGCGGGTAACCCTGCTCCAAGCAATGAAGTGGTCCAGAAGGCTCGGGCGGGTAACCCTGCCCCGAGCAAAGATGAAGCAGTCACGAAGGCTCGGGCGGGTAGCCCTGCCCCGAGCAACAATGAAGTCATGAAACCCGTGATGAGGACTGTCATGGTTGTAGTGAGGATGATTGGTTCCAAATGGGGCGCAAGATCTCTTCCCCTCTTTGTTCACAACGTCTTGAGGATTCTCAGTCGAATCTGTGTAGAGCTCAGAAATAGAGAGACAGAGAGAGAGAACAAAGATTCTCGGGACACAGAGAAAACGTTAGTAGCAAACTTGTCATTGTAACACAACTTTGTTATGGAGCCTTCTTCAATCGCATGGCATGGATCCACTGTGGAAAAAGATCAGTTAAAACAGCAGCAAAAGTAATGGCGACTATCTCTGCAGGCCCATTATATTGTTTTCCCAATTGTCAAAATCATTACTTTAAAAAGTCACACCAGCACCTGTCTCCCACGTGAAAGGGGTGTGTGGTGGAGATATTGTATTATTGACCTTGGTACAAATTTTATGCAACTTATCTATAAGGGCTGCAGAATACTCATCCATATGCATTTTCAAATCAGAGGTACCCGGAGCTGGAGTTCCCTTCTTCCAGGGGAAGAATATTATTCCAAAGATAATTTCTTGGTGTCATACGAATTTCAGCCAGAATGAATTATGGATTACAGAACCAAACCTGTGTCCTGCATGACCTTAATTAATTTGTCTTTCAATGTTCGATTAGTACGTTCTACGATACCAGAGGATTTAGGAATGTGAAAACACCAGTTTAGTTTAGAGATACTTACAAAGGTTTTGTGTGACTTTTGAGGTAAAACGGGTACCCTTGTCTGAGTCTATGGCATTTGAAACCCCATAACTATAATAATAATTATTATTATTATTGATTTCTTATTATTTTATTGTTGTTATTTTATTGTTCTGCTTTTATTGTTTGTTTTTCTTATTTTACTGTCCAGTGTCCTTAGGTACCTTGAAAGGCACTTATAAATAAAATGTATCATTATTATTATTATAACTAGGTATCAAAACGAGTAACTACCTTCGTGTTCTCTCGAGAACAGGGAAAAACTTCTACCCATTTAGAGAATTTGTCCACAATCAAGATGACAAAAATCAAATGAGAAAGAAAGAGCGTATGTCTCATGCAGAATATCAGGCTGATATTGGTTGAACACACAGAATAACCACAGAATAACCATCAACAAAGAGTACTTCCCCCATCCCTAGAGGGCTGGAGGGAAGAGATCAGACCTGATACTAGTAGTATGTGCGATTTTTAGACAGACAATATCAATGCCATCTCAAGTATCATCCCGAGAATTAAGGAGGCGTGCGAGAGCGCGACCTACATTATCAAAAGAGGATGTGACACGAATTTCGAGATTGTTAGTGGAACAGAGAATAAATAGTCATATGTTAATTTAATTATCTATTAAATTACTGATTAATTAATTTAATGGGTCTGTCAATTTTGCAACCATCAAACCATCAAAGCACATGTGGAGACAGCTCCCAGACACGCAAGTAAGCCTTGAGCAACAATGTCTAATGTTTTGGATAAAAACGCACAATGATGCATTCCCCCCCCACGCTCCCCAGAGGCTGTGCCCTGGTGTTCACAGGCATAGAGGTGGAAGGGCTTGAAGTGAGCAGGTAACCCAGGGGCGGAACAAAGGGTGCTTCTGAGGGAGTGATAAGCGACCACCATAGCGTCAGTCCAGGTCAAAGGATGTTGCAGTGGATCGTGATGAGAGATTGCGGAACGGAGAAGCTTGTCATATAAAGAGCAGTCAGGGATCCATTTTCTGACCCAGAAAAGACATCAGTGCAAAAGTTCAAATACTTAAGTGTCCATGCAATATTGCAGCTTGGTTCTGGAAACCTTAAAGCCCTTATGCGGCAGATGTTGAAGCAGGCGCAAGTGTCAGTGTCTTGGCAGATTTCTGGTGATTTCAGCAGATACCAGAACACACAGACCACAGAGTCCTGAGGGAGGGAGAAGGTCACAGAGCACGTTATGAATTACAGCTGAAAAAACAAACAAACAGCAGGAGAGTCAAATGAAACCTTGAGTCCAAACGCTATCTCCTCATGTGCGTGGAAAAAGGCAGAACAGAGATCATTAATTTTCATTAATGGAAAAACAGCAATGATGAGCAGGAACCTGTGACATTACAGAAGAAACAATCAATTCATTAATCTTACGTAAATCTTGTGTAAAGTGTCTCACCACGCCTTGCTCGAGAAGAGACTGTAGGATGACATGGATCCAGAGAGAGAGAGGTACTGCTTAACATAAACAACTTAACTCTGTTTCTTGCTGAAAAAAATTATGGTTAACTAAATACATTAAAAGCCTATCCATTCCATATCCTCTGTGGTTTTTAAAAGCAAAAGTATGGAGGTTTAAAACTCAGCAAGCATTTCATATCAATAGTTCGAAATTAGTAGGAACATGGTTAAGCTTAGCCTCATAAGTAGCAATAAGTTTAAAGAAAGAAAAGGAGATAAAAAACAGGGCAAATTGAAATGACAAACAATTTCACTGAATGTAATTTGAATAAAATTGAATAGCTGATAAGCACTCTTTGTTGGATTCGATATGTGACAGAGACTCAAAATACATTTTTAATTCAATTAACAGTATTAATGAGAATTGGTTGTCTGTCTTGGACATTTTGACTTTATGTATATGGAATTTACCTAATAATATAAAGAGATTACTTCTCATCTCATCATTATCTCTAGCCGCTTTATCCTTCTACAGGGTCGCAGGCAAGCTGGAGCCTATCCCAGCTGACTACGGGCGAAAGGCGGGGTACACCCTGGACAAGTCGCCAGGTCATCACAGGGCTGACACATAGACACAGACAACCATTCACACTCACATTCACACCTACGCTCAATTTAGAGTCACCAGTTAACCTAACCTGCATGTCTTTGGACTGTGGGGGAAACCGGAGCACCCGGAGGAAACCCACGCGGACACGGGGAGAACATGCAAACTCCACACAGAAAGGCCCTCGCCGGCCCCGGGGCTCGAACCCAGGACCTTCTTGTTGTGAGGCGACAGCGCTAACCACTACACCACCGTGCCGCCAAGAGATTACTTATTAAATTTATTATTGTGAGAAAGTGCCAAAAATAATGATTTTCTCTGCCCATTGCAGATTTCTGTGGCTGTCCTTTCCTGCTGTTCTTGCATGAGTTGTTTGTTTATATTATAGCTATCTGTAACAGTCTGGGAGTCTTATCTCATTGTTGACTGAGAAAGAGACAGAGAGACTATAGAGACGGAACAATTATTCAAAATATTATTTATAATAGGACGACAATTATTCAAAAAATGTCAAAAATGAAGTAAAAAGCGGGTTAGCTCGCTGTTGAACTAATTGCATGCTTCCCAGACAAGACAAGTCCACATTTCGCTAAAACGCGTCAGAAACAGGAGTATATAGGATGTTTAAAGGTTAGAATTACATATGATTAATAAAAATACCACTACACCAGCGGCGGTGAGAGCGCTGAATCCTAACCACTAGACCACTACACGATCAGTTTTAAAATGTTTTAGATCAACATTAAACATTAGGTTAAACATTAAATTTTTCGGCATTTCCATTCACACGTAAGGTAAATATATTCGATGCCTTTTATTATGCCTTTAAACAGGAAGTGGTATAATATTCAATATTTTAAAAATGATTCCTGATAAATATCTTCAAATCTGAAAGTGATATTTGATTTGGCTGAATTAATCAAACTCATCTCATCTCATTATCTCTAGCCGCTTTATCCTTCTACAGGGTCGCAGGCAAGCTGGAGCCTATCCCAGCTGACTACGGGCGAAAGGCAGGGTACACCCTGGACAAGTTGCCAGGTCATCACAGGGCTGACACATAGACACAGACAACCATTCACACTCACATTCACACCTACGGTCAATTTAGAGTCATCAGTTAACCTAACCTGCATGTCTTTGGACTGTGGGGGAAACTGGAGCACCCGGAGGAAACCCACGCGGACACGGGGAGAACATGCAAACTCCACACAGAAAGGCCCTCGCCGGCCCCGGGGCTCGAACCCAGGACCTTCTTGCTGTGAGGCGACAGCGCTAACCACTACACCACCGTGCCGCCCTTAATCAAACTCTAAGCCTTAAATATATTTCTTCTGTTTTTACCATGTCTGTTTAATTTAAGTGAATGTTTTAAAAATGGTTTTTGTGTTATATTTGCTTGTACAGTTATTTCATTATTTAAGGTCTGAACGCATAGAATTACTGCCCAAATCTGATGAGACGAGAGTTTTGCCCTAAAGAGCTGCTTTTTCTTTTATCCAGTGCACATGCCCAGTTCACAAGCATCATGGGAACTGGAGTTCTCATAATTTTGAAAACTTCGTATTCATCATTTATAAGATCTAGACATGAAACTGTATTAATAGCTGCACTATTAATTATTAAAACTCATTAATAGTCTTGTAGAGTGCTCGCAGACCACTCGTGACTTTCCTGATAACCTTCCAGTTACAAGTTTCGGACTATCAACACACAATGAATATAAAATAAAATACAGATGATCTACTCACCAAACGCTGAAACTAATTGATTAAGAAGCAGATTTTTCCTCTGATGATGTTAAGGGAAGAGGATCTCTTCTCTTGGATTTCTAACAGTGATGAGATTCACAAACGATTCGGATCTTCTTAGGGACGAAACATAAATGACTTGATCAAGCGAATCGATACAGACGCATGGACTGCATTTGTTGAGTTCATGCACACGTAATGGTTTGAGGAAAGTTCATACTTTAATTTCATGCAGCATGAAAGTGTTTACAATTTGAAAACAGGAATACAAATAAGGTTTCCGTAGTTTCTGAGTCAAGAATCAAGAGTGAATCAAGTAAATTGATTCACACGCATATGAGTTTGTTCTAAAGAATCGATTCAGTGAAGCTTTCGTTGAGATCATAATGCACAATATACAGAATGTCCGTATTTTATATGGATTTGATTCAATAAGCATAGTATACGGGCGTACGAATAAAGTTATACGGATTATTTTTAACAAAAAAACCTTCAATATTTATTTAGAGCTATAATCAATTCCCACGATGATAAAAGCACATAACATTTACACTTTGTGTTTTTTTTTGTCAAACATTGAAGCTTTGTATTCATTCTTAAAGTTTATTGAATAAAAAGTACCTGGGATATATCATTGTTAATTATCATTCAAATTTTAGGTAAATCATTTTAATTTGCATCTTATAAGGATTTTATAAAGGAAATAAGGATTTTGGAAGTTTGTTATACAGGTTTGATTGACCAAAGGTTTGACATTTATGCACACCAGGAACACAGTTCTGACTGTTCATGTCCAGAGTACTGATTTGTTGTTTCATTATTTTGTGATATATAAATGCTAAAACAATTAAAGATACATTACACAGCTCCCAGAGATTGCAAATACCTGAATGAGGATAAATCAAAACTGAGCCGGCCAAACTGTCTAGAATCTGTGTAGAATGCTAAACCACATCCAATCCCGTGGGTTTTTTTCTCGGGGTCCGGGTACCTTAATACAATAATACAATTAATATAATACAATTTTTCCCCCCATGGTGGCACGAAGGAATCAGTCCCGAGATTAATTAGGGTAATTATTTTGGGTTTAACATAAAAAGCGCGCTCTTCCCGTGACAGCTCCTTCACTTCACTAGGGTCACCTTCCCGTAAACAAATTACGAGGATAGCCTTCCTGTGTTTTTACACGAGGTTTAACCAATCTTCCCGTGGCTCTAAAGAACATCCCGTAAACAAATTCTATGAGGATCACCAAAATAAAAACATCCCGTAAACAAAAGTCTACGAGGATCACACGAGGATTATCATCGTCCCGTGCCTTTACACGAGGATTACCAATAAAATCGTCCCGCAGACAAAATCTACGAGGATTACCAAATAAAAACAACTGGTTTTTTTTTTCTGATACTACCAACCAGGCGGAAGTCCAACCAATCAAACTAATCAATTAAAATAATTTACTCCTTACCTGATTGGGAAGTATCATCCCGGACGAGCCCCCAAATTGTTAGGTTCAACCCAGTTAGAAGGTCAATCGGTCAACTTATTTCTCGGGACCCCCGCCCTTGTACCACCTGCAGAATTCTGGGACGGAACACCGCAAAAAAACAGAAAACCAGAGATCGGTTTAACTACTGTTCATTCACAGTATTCTCGCCAAAGATGAAAGATTACAAACACCTTTTATAACAAATCATAATCTCTCCAAACGGCTATTGTGTCTATCAAATGTGTGTGTGTGTTTGTATGTGTGTGTGTGTCTATGGGAGGGTGTGAGTGAGTGACATCATTTTGATATCTGTGTCTATGTGCTAGGTCAGCAAATCACATCTTAATTCCATATGTATGTATGTATGTGTGTGTGTGAATGAAACCTTCAATCATAAGCAAAATAATATTTCAGCAGTTCAGCAATTTCATTTACGCACGTCAAAGCGCGCGAGATGTTTTTACGACAATGTTTTAAACAAAGACTATGTTTGGTCTAACAAAAGTGTTCTTCTCCACTGGACGAAGGTCAGGCTACACAGGAACAGTTTAAAATCACTGCCATAGTATATGCAATAGTCCAAAATAATAAAGGATCTTAAAAAGCTCTAAAATATAAAGTCTTAACTCTTTGTTCAGCAATAAGGCTACCATTACATCCAACATTAAAGTGTGTGTGGGTCGATCTGACATCAAAACAGACCTTGGCATCATTCAGACACATCTCTGATCAAAAATACACATTTCATAAACAAAATGTTCCCAAACAGTGTCCAGCCAAGACAGAAGGTCATTTTTAACTGAACCTTAAATTTAATCCTTAATTTTAATAAATTACCATGAATCACCATTTTAATAAATTACTGCCTTCTTGGTCAAGAATAATACTTATATAAACCTAACACACATGATCACACACATGATCATAGCATCGTAGCATCATAGCAAGTCACACATTCACACAGTACAGTACAACTCCTGCAATAGTGACTGCTACGCCCACTGCATCACTCTCACGATTTCCCACAGGGGAATTGTCTAGTTAAACTTATTCATTCAGGGATGTATTCTCTCTCTCTTACTTTTTATCCTTTATACAGATGTGTAAGAGTGTCTATGAAAACAGGCACATTTTAAAATTTGCAGACGATACCGTCATTGTAAGTTTGTTACACAGTAATGAATACAGCCATGGTCCAGTCTTGGAGGATTTTATTAGGTGGTGTGATCTTTCTTTCTTGGTGCTTAATACATCCAAAACAAAGGACATGATTATTGATTTTAGAAATCAGGCTCCAAACCATGATCCCACAGTCATCAAGGGCCAATCTGTTGAACGCGTGGATAATTACAAGTATCTTGGGATTGTCGTTGATGATAAATTGACTTTTAACAAGAACTGCGAAGCAGTATGCAAGAGGGGACATCAGCGGTTGTTTTATCTTCGGAAATTGTTCTGTTTTAACATTGATAAAACTATGCTGACCCTATTTTTTCGTGCTTTTACTGAGTCATTGTTATCTTTTGCCTTCGTGTCTTGGATTGGTAATCTGTCACTGCAGGACAAAAACTCCCTGAACCAAATAAATGGGCTGGGTGGCTAATTGGGAAGCCTCAACCCACCATGTCTTCTCTTTATGACATAGTTACAACGTAAAGCTATCTGTATTCTTAAAGGTGGCTCACACCCTTTGCATGGTGAGTTCCAGCTCCTTCGCTCTGGTCGTCGTTTTGGGGTCCCTAAGGGAAGGACAAAACGGTACAGAAAGAGCTTTGTACCAACAGCAATTGTACTGCTGAACAGTAAGGCCCAGAGGTGAATAATTTTGTTCATACTGAACAAT
This sequence comes from Neoarius graeffei, assembly GCF_027579695.1. NCBI lineage: Eukaryota > Metazoa > Chordata > Actinopteri > Siluriformes > Ariidae > Neoarius > Neoarius graeffei. The sequence continues at coordinate 2,393,446 of NC_083586.1, forward strand.
TGATGATGAAGCACTTTTTAAAGATCACACTTTTAAGGATTGTATATGTTAGGATGTGTGTACTGTTGTTGTCTTGTCTGTTACAATGTATTTTACGTAGCTGTTATTTTGTATTGGGATCGCTGAATTCCTGCCTGCACAACGAATTTACCAGTACTACGGGATGGTACAAATAAAGAAACCTTGGACCCGCCCTCCATTCTCAAACTGCTGCTAGGCCATGTCCCCACTGCCACATACCCCCACCGGTCGACTCAGGACAGGGAGCCATCCATCCTGCAGTGGACTCCCCCTTCAATGGAACAGGAAGTCTGCCACCACCATCTGTGCCCTGGCCTGTGGACCACCTCGAATGTAACCATGTAACCTCCTGGAGTGTGAGATACCAATGGATGATCCGCACATTGGCATCCGTCATGCGGTGGAGTCACTGGAGGGGCACGTGGTCCGAACAGAGAGTGAAAGGGCACCCCAGCAGGTAGTATTGGAAGGTGAGGACTGCCCACTTGATGGCCAGGCACTCCTTTTTAATGGTGCTGTACATACTTTTGTGCATTGAGAGCTTGCAGCTGATTTACAGTTCCTTGCTCTCCGCCTTCTGGTACAAAACGGCCTCCAGCCTTCTGTCCAATGCATCTGTCTGTAAAATGAAGGGGAGAGAGAAGTCAGGGGAGTGTAAAAGTCCCCCCCCCCCCCACACACACACACACTGCAGCTTTTACCTTGGTGAAAGCCTGTTGGCACTGCTCCGTCCACTGGACCAGATCTGGTGCTCCCTTTTTAGTGAGATCAGTCAGTGGGCTGGTGACATCTGAATAATTAGGTATGAACCTAGGATAGTAGCCAGCCAGCCCCAGGAACTGCCTCACCCCCTTTTTGGTCTTGGGCCTCGGGGAAGCCGCAATCGCAGCAGTCTTGTCAATTTGGGGATACACCTGCTCATGACCCAGATACCATACTTCCACCCACCCAATTGCACATTTTTTTGGGTTAGCTGTGAGACCCACATGCCTCAGTGACTCTAGGACAGCCCTAAGGTGTTCAAGGTGCCGAGGCCAATCATTGCTGTACGTGATAATGTCGTCAAGGTACATTGCCACATAGGCAGTGTGGGGATTGAGGATATTCTCCATGAGCTGCTGGAATGTGGCGGGAGCCCCAAATAACCCAGAAAGAAGCGTGACAAACTGGTGTAATCCAAACGGTGTGGAAAAGGCCATTTTCTCTCAGGATAGAGGAGTCAAGGGGATCTGCCAATATCCCTTTGTTAAATCCAGTGTCGAATAAAAGTGAGCAGCATCTAACCGATCAAGCAACTCATCAATGCGAGGCATTGGGTATGTGTCGAATTTAGACACCACGTTGACTTTTTTCTATAGTTTACAAAGAACCAGACCTGATCTATCAGTCATGGGTACCAGGACCGCCGGGCTGCTCCAGTCACTGTGTGATTCCTCAATCACAGACGCAGAAGGAGAATACGGGAGGACACCACTGGTGCGGTGGGCCAGCTGTGGGGAGCCAGCCCCCGTCTCTGTGGTGGGGGAATGGGGTGGGGACGGGAAGAGAAGGGAGAAGAGGCGACCCATCCGCCTGCTGTCGGAACCGGCATCAGATGGCCCTCCACCAACTTGATGGCTTGCTCCAGGGACGCTGAGCGATGACGCTGGACCCAGTCTGCCGTTCCTTCCGGAAGTTGAGCGATAAACTGTTCCAGTGTCACCAGATCGATAATCCTGTTAGTGTCATGGTCTTCCACCCTCAGCCACTATTGGTCGAATGCGAACGGCCGGCTGACCTCCTCCAATGTCCATGTCCAGAAGCACTGGCGATGTTCCGGAGAGTGGCCGACACACTGCAGGATGGCTCTCTTCAGGTCGGTGTATATGAGCTGGCTGCCGGCAGCGAGCTGCTGTGTGGCGGGCTGTGCCTCGCCAGTCAGGAGCGGAAGTAGGCATGCCGCGCGCTGCTCGACTGGCCACCCCCACACTTAGGCTGCTGGCTTGAAGTGAGCAATTAAAGCCTTCCGGATCGTTGTACGGGCCCATCTTTGTGAGGGTGCTGTGGGGAGGGTCTGCTGTGGTCGAGGTCCCCGACAACACAAGCAGATGCCGGAACGCTTGGCGATCTTCCTGCTGGGCCAGTATCAAGGCTTCAAAGCATTGCTCTTGTTCCTTACAGAGGGCGGTCAGCGCTTGATTCTGTTTCTGCTGAGCAGTAGCGAGGGCATGGATGAGACCCTTCAATGGGGAAGACTTCATGTGGTGGTTCCCTTCTGTACTCCCGGGTTTCAGCACCACTCTAATACGTCCCTCATGTGGGTGGAGTACAGAAGCATGGCAGGCGAGAGATGACGTTCACACACACCTTTTTATTTTCGTGTTGTTTTTCAGCTTTAATGTCCGTTTAGGTACACAGACGTGTGCGTACACACAGTTGTGTTTTGGTCTGGGGAAATCTCTTCTGTCTGCTCTCTCCCTCTTTTTCTGTTCTCCACAGTCACTGCAACAAACACACATGTGCACACACATTTAATTGACAACAGGTGCATTGACTTTGCCACTCACCTTCCCTGGCCCCGCCCTACATTCACAAACTGACACTAAGCCACGCCCCCACTGCCACAAATGCATTTGAAGTTCTTCATACTAACTGTCCAGGTTTTTGTGTCATGCTGAGATAATCATTATAAAGAATCGCGATGCCTCCTCTGCCAGTTATGGCCCTTTTCCACTACCCTTTTTCAGCTCACTTCAGCTCGCTTCAGCTCACTTCAGCCCGACACGGCTCGCTTTTCGACTACCAAAAACCAGCATGACTCAGCTCGTTTCAGCCCTGCTTAGCCCCTAAAACTCGCACCGTTTTGGAGTGGGGCTGAAGCGAGCCAAGCCGTGCCGAGTGAGGTTGGGGGCGTGAGCAGACACTCCCCTGTGCACTGATTGGTGAGGAGGAGTGTCCTCACATGCCCACACACGCCCCGCGAGCGCGCTGGGATCTGTAAACACCGCAAACCCGGAAGGAGAATAATTACGAATTACGAGAATTTCTGAAGCCTTATGCGCCTCGCCTCATCTATACGCTCTTGCCAGTATCGGTCCGCGTTGTCGGTGACAACAAGCCACAGCACCAAGACCAGCCACACTAACGACTCCATGTCCTCCATGTTTATTGTTTACTATTCGGGTCGTGAGACTACCGCTTAAAAGCTCACTGATGTCACTGTTTGCGCTGCTTAACGACATCACGTGACGTCCACCCACTTTCGCTAACTCCACCCAATGTGTCCACCCACTTCCAGCCAGCACGGTTCAGCGCGGTTGTAGTCGAAATGCAACTCCAACAGCCCCGCTCAGCCCGACTCAGCACGGCACGGCTCAGCCCGACTCAGCCGCGTTTGTAGTGGAAAAGCGGCATTAGACGAGGCTGGTGTATATAACTGCAACCAGGAGGACTAGTTTCATTTCATGCTACAGACTCCTTTGGTTTAATCCATGTTTCTGTTTAAACACAGTACATTAAACTGCTGATCAGTAAGAAGCTCATTAACGGTTTGTGCTTCAGACATAAGAGAGAAAATATTTAAAAGTCTTACCTTTTACAGTAGGTCAAAGGTGCTGGCAGCGGCTGTACAGTCAGTATGATCTAATTTTATAATAATTAGATTATTAGAACAAACTCTGAGTATTTCTACTTTTTTGTGTAGCTCGGGGAACAGGCACAGTCTCAATATAATGAAACCTGTGTGATGACTCTGTGCAGGTAGCAGACAGACAGTTTAGCCTGTCCGTCTGCTCCCTGGCCTTGGCTCTGGATTGTCGTGGATTAACTAGGCCTGTTCTGAGACTGTGAGCTATGCTGCGAGAAATGAGAGCAGCATCTTCCTGAGTGGGATGGATACCGTCCCGCCCTAACAGATTTGTTTGATCTTTAGCTGTGTGAGGACATGAAAACAGAGACATCCATGGATGGAGAGACCTCAGAAGCCTGTGTGAAGAAAGTGGAGACGCTGGAGCTGAATATCTACAGCTATGGAGACGATCTCGACAACCCACCTGAAGGTTTCTCCGTTAAAGTGGAAGATCCTGATGATAAAGACTATCTCTGTAAGACATGAGGCCACTCTGGTGCTCAGTAACACTCACTGTTGATTCTACCCTGCATACTATCTGGTGCACTAAAAGTGCAATACAGTACATTTAGCATGTAGCCTCAGTCTCTCTTATAATTTTAATCAACAATTTGACATTGAAATTTAGATTTTTTATTGATTAAAGTATGAACTTTGTTTATAGAGCGTGTAACATGGTAGCGAGGAGTGAGAGAAACTTTGTTTATTTATTTATTTAAAATACTTTAGTCATTATAAACCGAGGACGTTAACCTGAACAAAAAAAGCATGGAATATCACACGATGGGTGTGTATTAAAAAAAATCTATGCTGCATGGTTTTATTTTCATGTTACAGCATGGCCCAAAATGTATGATTCTCCTCAAACCATAGTGATTTGCTTGTTATTGCAATTTTGAATTTATTAATGAATGACACATTCAATGTTTAATTTGTTTCTGTTTACATTTAATGTTGCAGAATGTCTGTCATTCTCTCCAGCCACTCCTGTGTTTTATTCTGAGACAAAACAAAAAAAATGTGGGATGTTGTGTGACTGAGAAACCAGAAAGCACAAAGTCCTCTGTCCTGAAGACTCTTCCATCTTGGGAAACTTACTGACTGATACCTGGGTCTCCTTCCATAAATGTTAAATAAATGTGTCGTAACATCTTCACCACATTAGAAGATTATAGGTTTTTTTCCCCCCCTCTTTCTTCCACCCATTTGTCATCCAGTGTGGTCACCTGCTAGTATCCACCCACTAGCCAGGTCTCTCTAACCATGTGAGTGAAGGCTCAGACGTACTTCCTCCAAGACATGTAAAGCCATCAAACTCCTCTTTATCAATTGCAGCTCATGCTGTGTCACATGATAGCAAAACACACCTGGAGGACAGTGTTATGTGCTCTGTTCCCCACATACATAAGCTCGCAGAAGATCCCAACCAGCTGTGATTTAATAGGGGACAGAGAGTATGCCCCTCATTATGCCTCTGGAATGGAATGTTCAATAAGAGACAGTGGGTGTGAGAGACAGGAGTCCAAATATACGGATTTCGGGGCATCACAGTGGCGCAGCTCCGGGGTCCTGGATTCGATTTTAAGCTCGGGTTGCTGTCTGTGTGACGTTTTGCAAGTTCTCCTCCCCGTTGGACTGCGTTGGACTATTTATTTATTTACTTACTGTGTGGACAGAAGAAGAAGAAACTTTTTATTTGTCACATGCACACTTCAAGCACAGTGAAATTCGTCCTCTGCATTTAACCCATCTGAAGCAGTGAACACATGCGTGCACACACCCAGAGCAGTGGGCAGCCACACCAGAGCGCCTGGGGAGCAGTCAGGTACCATGCTCAAGGGCACCTCAGCCCAAGGCCGCCCCACGTTAACCAAACTGCATGTCTTTGGATTGTGGGGGAAACCAGAGCACCCGGAGGAAACCCACGCAGACACGGAGAAACGGAGAGAACATGCAAACTCCACACAGAAAGGCCCTCGCCGGCCGCTGGGTTCGAACCCAGAACCTTCTTGCTGTGAGGCAACCATGCTAACCACTACACCACCATGCCGCAGTTAATTTTGTTTGTACCTGCATGTGATTTTCATAACAAATTTGGGAAATTCTGTTCCCCAGAAGATAAGCAAACAAGTAGCTGAATTTAAAACAACCCTGACCAGGCAAGTCCGAAGAGAATACTGTAAATACATCATGCAGTGCCACAGTCATGTTAATGAACATTCGTTTTATTTTGCCCTGCAAGCTTCGTATCTGACCATTTGTTTACTCCCACAAGGAAGTAAAAAAACCCTCATACTCGTATCCAGTGCTGGCACAAAATATGGAAATGCCTAGGAAAAGATCGATTTTGCATACTTAATCTGTGCAAATGACATCAGAATCTCACACTGAAGGCAACTGAAATACATTATGAAGATACAGACACCTTTTAACCACAATTTTATACTTTACCCATGAAAACACTAGCAGTTTTGTACATTGTTGTGTGATAAACATCATAAAAATATTGGAAATAGTATCTCTTTTTGTTTAGTTTAGCCCCAAAAACCACCTTAATCACTCCTTGTTGGGCAATCCTACCATGATATGCTAATTATTCCACAGGTGAAAACCATTAACTAAGTCATGTGGTCTCTACAAATAATTCATTAGAAAAAGTATTTATCCTCTGACTACAGCCAGGCAACAGGCAGAAATGGCATCAGAGCGAGAAACTACAGAAGAGCAGCGTATTAGGATGAAAGTTTTGTGGGAGGAGGGCCATTCATAATGAGCCATAGCAAAGAAACTGCATGTGACCCACAGTGCTGTCTGGAAATGCCTCAAGCATCACCAGAAGACTGGGAACTTCAAGAACATTTCAGGCAGAGGAAGGAAGAAAAAGTTGACTAAAGCTGATGTCCAGTACCTCAAGACTACATCCCTATGAGAGAGGAAGAAATCCAGCAAGGAACTGGCACAGGACCTCCAAGATGCTACAGGCAAGGATGTCTCCCCACACCTGGTTAGGAAGACGCTCTCAGCAGAAGGCCTCAAAGGTCATGTGTCAGTGCGCAAAACTTTTGTTGAGAGGTGGAAATAAGCAGAAGAGACTTAACTGGGCAAAAATTCACAGGAGTTGGACTTCTGAGCAGTGGAAAAGAGTCATGTTCTCAGATGAGAAGAAATTTTGAATTATTTGGCAACGCTATGCAACAGTAAGTCAGGTGCAGAAAGGGAGAAAGATACAAGGCAAACTGTATTTCTCCCACAGTAAAACATGGCGGAGGGGTCCTGCAAGTATGGGGAGCCATCACCTACAATGGAGTTGGTCATCTCTACAAAATAGATGGGACCCTCACTGCTGACAAGTACAGACAAATCCTCATCAATCATGCTGTGCCTTCTGGAAGAGCTCTCATTGGCAACAACTTTATCTTCCAGCAAGATAATGACCCAAAACACACAGCTGGGATGGTTAAACAGTGTTTACAAAACAAAGAACAAGATGGCAGCTTGGCAATTCTTGATAGGCCAGCCCAAAGTCCTGACATGAATATAATTGAGCAAGTCTGGAACTACATGGAGTGAGAGAAGGTGAAAAGGGCTCCTTCAAACCTGCCACAGCTCTGGGAAGTGTTGCAAGACATATGGAGATCAATTCCACTTGATTTTATTCATAAACTTTGATAGCATGCCTGATCGTGTCAGTGCACTTCAGTGTCAAGGGGTTCCATACCAAATATTGATAATATTTTAGAATGATTTACTCTGGTTACTTGTAACATTTGTTTGTTATGAAAATGTTTTAGTTTATTAAGAGAACTTGAGACATGGATTAAAGTTTTCCGTCGTGTGACGGATTTCCGTCAGCTGAACTCTCCCAAGGCCAAATGTGAGGTCGGTGCTGATCCGAGGAGAATTAAAATGACGGGTGGTTGGGTAGAGATTGGGTTATAACACTGATGTGTTGCAACACCATCAACTATCAGCAGGGTTTATTTAACTTTTTTGTTTTTGAGCCATGCTTTGTTTCGTTCTTTTCCTATGTTTGATCATGTTTAAATGTTCGCTGTCTACGGTGCGGCATTAAAAAAACATGCACTGTCAAAATTGGCAAAATACATTCCCATCTGCTTGGCGTGCTTGTCTGACCATTTCTGTTTTGTATTAAATTAAATCTTGCCAAAATGACTTAGTTCAAACCTGGACATACAGAAATGGAGCATGTTAAAAAAATAATAATAATAATAAACCCCGGAAAGCCCGCTCCTCTGCTTCAGCCAGACTTGAAGACCCGACGGTGCAATGCTTGCAGACTGTCAGAAGTAATTAGACCTAAATTTATAGCTAACAAATCAGCAGACGCCCCAACAATTATTATTTTTGTTAGGCCAGTGTGTAAGGTATGTTAGAACCGTGCCATATAGCCTACGTTATATCACAATTTAAAGGACGTTTGAGGAGTTGGAGGCTGCGAGTGCAATGATGTTCCGACATGCGCTAAACTTTATTCCCTGAAAATCATACACCAGCGTTCAATGCCCCAAACAGTCAAAATGTCTAGAAGACTATGGTTAAATAATAATCATAGCCTACTAAGTTAAATTATGTCAAAACATCTGTTTCTGGCCTATGAAACGATGGAGGAAAATGAGAACGAACGCAAAGTAGATAGCAGCCAACTTCACGCGATCTTTTAGGTAACTTAACACTCGTGTTGGCCACAATATTTCTCTTAATAAAATCTTGAATTGTTTTTGAAGTCGTATTCAACACAAAGTAAGGTCAAATTATAATTTTAATTTAAGCGAAGATCCAAACTTTTTTCTATATTGACGTTGAGCATAGAGGAGCATGTCATTCTGCTTTCGGTTTCGGCAGCATGGATGCGCTTTACATGAAAGAAGGCACTGATGCGTCTGCCATCGATAAAGGTGTAAAAAACAAGTGGAGGTGGGCTTGGCTGTACGAAATAGGTGAAAACGGAAAGCCAAACATTCCAGGCGCTTGCATTTGTGTGGTTTGCCACAAAAAATAATATACGGAAGCAATGGAAAGAGAGTGCAATAAATTTGAATATATTAATCCATTAATTAATTGATAATAAAGTTATCAGTTCTAAGTTAACCATTCTCAGAATTTCATCGAAATCCATCCATAACCCCCCCCCCAGTAGAATTTCATCGAACTCCACCCATAACCCCCCCCCCCGTAAATTTTCAGTCAAATAATTTTCTTTTTGCTTTAATCCATGACTTGAGAACAAAAGGTCAAATTGTGGTGTTTTGTCATTTTGGTAGGTGTTTCCATATTTTTTGCCAATACTGGTACTTTGTGTCCTGTTTGATCCCAGTCCTGATGGACACCTAGTCTCAACCAGATGCTCAGTGAACCTTACTGGCAAGCTTTCTTAGGATAATCTTTATACAGTACTAATGTACTGTATATGGTCTTAGATAGACACACACAGATTGCACACACATTTGGACGTCATTTCTTCCTGTTGTGTTTTCTCTACTCCTAGACTGTGAAGTTTGCAAATCCTTCTTACTCAACAAATGCGAGGTTCATGGACCACCCCTCTTCATCCCCGATACTCCTGTTCCCATGGGAGTCCCTGACCGAGCCAGACAAACACTTCCTCCTGGGCTAGAAATCCAGAAGTCCAGTATTCCTGATGCAGGCCTGGGAGTGTTTAATAAGGGGGAGACTGTTCCAGTAGGTGCACACTTCGGCCCCTGCCAGGGAGAGCTGGTGAACCGAGAGGAAGCCAAGAACAGTGGAGACTCCTCAGTTGTGAGTTTGTCATAAATTTTATTATAAAGATTGCATATTTTTATGTAACAAAATATGATGACTAGATGAAGGTAGCTCCAATTAATATCAATTTCTTCTTGCAGATGATATGTGGAGTAGTGGTGTAAATTGCAAGTTTGAGCACAATGCGGTCCGACATCGGTTCTTTTAGCCAGTGTGGTGGAACTTGCCTGTTAATGAAAATACTAGTAACACCTCAGTGCTCAAGTTGTCTGTGTCTATGTGTCAGCCCTGTGATGACCTGGCGACTTGTCCAGGGTGTACCCCGCCTTTCGCCCGTAGTCAGCTGGGATAGGCTCCAGCTTGCCTGCGACCCTGTAGAACAGGATAAAGCGGCTAGAGATAATGAGATGAGATGAGACAGTATATACCCGGTGTGCTGTGAGACAAAGTGAAGTGTGCTGTGGAATTTTGAGCAACCCCATGCATTTTCATGCAGGCTCATGAAATAATAATATTTTTTTTTTAAATACAACAATGACTGTACTTTTTCATTAAAAATGTTTGTAGGTAGTCACTTTTACTTTTTTTTTTATCTAAATGGCCTTTAATTCCATTTTGAAAATAAATTTGGCTCCAGGGATGAGGATTATTATTGTAGCGACCAGAAAAGGCAGTCGCTTTAGTTGTTGCCAGTTCCATGGAGCCTTGCCAGAGTGCAAAGGCTCATGGGGCTGTTAATGTTAAAGCTTGGAGAACATTAGGGGCTAAATAGCAATGAGCCACCTTGACCAAGACTCCTGCAGTAATTGACCACCTCTGTCCAGTATTTCTGATAGGCATGTATCTTGTAGTAAAATAAAACATCTAGAACCATGTTATGTACAGAGCATAGGATGTCACATAAGTCAATCAGTCCCTGTCCCAGTCCACCATCCCACCCTGCCTGAAGTCCTCTACCATCTTCCATTGCCAAAAAAAGACCATTAGCAGCCTGAATGACCACTGACCAGTGGCACTTACTCCCGTCATCATGAAGCGCTTTGAGCAACTGGTTCAGACTTGCATCATCTCAAGTCCCCCACCCATGTTAGACACCAGTATACTTGTAGAGCTAATGGGTCTACAGAGGACGCCATAGCAACAACTCTCCACACTGCCCTCACTCACCTTGAGCAGCAGGAGAGCTATGCTAGGCTGTTCTTTCTGGACTTTAGCTCAGCATTCAACACCATTCTCCCTCACAGTCAGGTGTCCAACCTGACAGACCTGAGACTGTCTTAATCCATCTGCCTCTGGATAAAGGACTTCCTGTCTGATTGCCTCAGCAATGGCTCCCCACTCTTCACCCTCTAGTCAAGTCAAGTTTATTTGTATAGCGCTTTTAACAATAGACACTGTCACAAAGCAGCTTTACAGAATTTGAACGACTTGAAACATGAGCTAATTTTATCCCTAATCTATCCCCAGTGTAGGTGCATTTGGGTAATTGAGTGATCAATCTCATTAAATCTGAAGGTTAATAATTAAAATTGAATCAGTCTCATTTGAATCATACCATTTAATCATTTTCATTGAATCAGTCTCATTAATTAATACCATTAATTTTGGCGCTTAATAATAAATTACCAGACAGCTAAATTATGGTATATTCCAAATTATTATGATCACTTACCATATTACATAAATCATATGCACCTTTGAATTCTTGGAGATTGGGGACTTCAAAGATATTGGAACACAAATAAACACAGTTTCAATAATAAATGAATTTATTATAACAAAGATAAAAAATGGATAATGGCAGTTCAGTGTTTCCCACAGACCAGGTAGCAATTTGTGGTGCTCCACTGTGCCGATGAGGGAATCGTGCGCAGTGGTGTCGTGGCGGTCGGTGGAGTTGGTCATTGGGGTGTATGCAAAGTATGTAGTGGATGTTCATTATGTCTAACTATTACAGATATTTTAAGTTCGTTTCTTAGACAAGGATTTTTTTTTTTTTTTAAGCTTACCTCGTTAACAGTTTCGGCGAGAATCTCCCGCCTTCTTCAGAAACAGTCACCAGATGTCGAGTGGTGACGTGCCTTATCCAGGCATGAAAATCTCTCACCTTTCGGTGAAATTCGCCGTTTTGAAGTCAAAAAGGGTGACCTACGCGAATCGTGTAGATCTGAGGAGATTTTTTTGGGGGGGCGGGAGATTTTTTTTTTTAATTATCATATGATTGACTTAATACGCAAACTGAGCACTTCAGAAATCGGCCCTTTAAATGACACTTGGACGGTCAGTAAATCCTCCTGGCTGCTTCGCTGCCGAGAACCAATCATATGCCAAACTGCGTTCCATTATTCCAATCATGCGCACACTCTTCACGTGTACTTGGAGTGCATGGAGAGAGCCTGTGGTTGAATTGCAAAGCTGCGAGAACGAGAAGCAGGACATATCCACTAGGGCTTTGACTTCGAACTTCGATATTCGAATACAATTCGAATGTTGTGAAAAAAAGAGATGTTCGAACGAATATTAGGCAGCTCTAAATATTCGAGCCTGTATATGGTATCATTAGGCATAATTCTTTTATTTTTGTGAATGTGGTTGTAAACGTTTTCAGTTCAGGTCGCAGGTTTTTTTTTTTTTTTTAACGTCTGTGGAATTTATGTGAATCGCAAAGGTCATTGTCTTTTGTCTTATCTGGGCACCTGTAGACGTTAGCGTCAAGCTGACTATGCGACACTGCGCAGTAATGCTTTCATGCGCTGTTATTTTTGTCAACTTGGGATAGTTGCTAAAAAAAAACTAAAAAAAAAAACTATTAGCTTACTTGCGCAAGTAGCCTATAGGCCTAAATTAATTTAGCCTACACATGGTGGAATTTACATGCCATGAAGTTCATAAGTTAATGAAGTGAGCACGTAAAACTAATGTGATCTTATAACATATCGTGCCCGTGTTTGTTTGAATTGTGAATCAGAGACGCGAGCAGGAAGCAGTGACATGACAGCTGACACCGGTCTCATTCAAAACAAACATTCTCAAAAGCCAACACGAATGGGCTCGGAACGGCAGTGTTATAAACTCACGGATTAGGTGTAGGCCTAGCAGTACCTGCTCATTTTGTAAACGTTCCCCTTTGATTGTCAGTGAGGCTACAGTTTAGAGGCTTTCATCAGTACAAGCAACCAGGAAACCGAAGGAACAGCGTTTCACACAAAAAAGGCAACGGACAAACGACGAAGTTTGTGGATTATGTAACGTTAAGTGTCAGCCGGTATAATGCCAATTACTATGACACTGCACGTTTCATTAGTAGTGGTTGTAAAAACACGCCTGAATATTTCATATTTCCTGCACGTAATCTTATTGACATTGACTAAACACTGCCCCCTGGTGGACTGAATATCATATTTAATTTTGATGCCGAGGTGTTAGTGAGGCATTTAAGAATAATATAATTAATAAAAGTTCGAATACTATTCGAATGTCTAGATTAATTTCCAAACGAACTTCGAATATGATTTTTGGGCCAAGGTCAAAGCCCTAATATCCACCTGGGGCCATTATTAAAAAATGTTCTGTTTCCGGTCCACCGGCCGGGTGAGTGCCGTTTGTGCGTGTGAATTTTTTTTTTTAACGCCGGTTTTTCGACATTTTTTTCGGGTTCGTAAATCTAAACTTGAACTTGACATTTACGCATTCCCAGGGCTTTCCACTAAAGCTCATACTGCCTCCGCCAAGTGCGCGCGCACACACACTGCATGTCGGGGCCGCGGATGAGTTCCTCTGCCCGATCAACGAAGTCTGCGGGGAATTTGTGGTTATTATCGGTACAAACAGCGCGAATCACAACTTAAATGAGTGCGGTTCAGTTTGACATTATTGTCAGTCCGTTAGATAAACATTTAATTTTATTAAAATCGAAAATTAATATTTAGAGCCTGTGGGCTACAAAAATAGTCATTAAAGTAGCTGGCTGGACTTAATTGTGTGGCCGCAGCCGGCGCTTGTGGAAAGCCCTGTCGAATCAGCTCTGCGAATGCGCCGTGCGGCACAAAAAAAATGGCAGCCACCATGAAGGAAGGAGATCCGGAGTTTTCAAACATTTGCTTAAGTGTGAAATCGCAAAATGGTATTCTAGCGAACAACAAAATAGTAAAGATTCAGAAAAACAAATCATTCAGTGATCATTTTAATAGTGTAATTTCATCCGAACTAGGCCTAACGCTCGATTTAGAACTACAAAAAGTCCGTGTGTTGGACATTTTAAGTACCTTTGTAAAAGTTTTGCAAATGTTGCAGTCAGCATTTAAAATGCTAACTTAAAGTTTTTGTACAAGTTTCAGTTGATTAAACTGTCATTTTATTAAATGTCTGATTTTGTAATAAAAAAGTACTGAAAGAAAAAGCAAACACAGCATTGCAATTTCTTATCCATATATAATTTAAAAAAAAAAATTAAAAATAAAAATCCCTCCCTCCCGACTGAAAATTTTTTTGCTCACCCGGTGGACAGGAAACGGATTTTTTTTAAGGATGGCCTGGGACAAGGCAGACCAGAGCGTAACTTACACATTTACCTGCATTTACCAGCGGATTGAATTTGGTGAGTAATGGTTTCAATCGTTTTCATATTTTGTGCGGTATAACAAAGTTACTGCCGTTCGCTACAGCTTGCGTTGAACACTGCCAGAGCTAGCCGAAGCTCTGGTGAAAATAATAGCTCCCGTTTGCCAGATATTAAGTTAGCTTAAAGCTTGTGTAGTTAACAGTAACATAAAATAAGAAACACAAACTTCTTTCTATTATCTCTGTAATTGGTATTTCAGGGACGTGTGAGGATAATATTCACGTGAGGGGCTGAAAAGGCTGAAGGTGAAGTGGTAAACTCTAAAACTTGTTAGCCTATGCTTTGGCCCATGCTTGAAGCCTTTTGTGACAAAATAAAAACTTGTGAACCCTGGTCATTTTTACACTCCACTGTTTTACACTGTTATTTATTGATTCATTAAAACGTAATGGTTTTGAGCCATCTAAAATAGCGAAAGCGGGCGTCTCGCATTTACTGCCCGGGCTCCAACCATTGACAAGACGGGGCGTCAATTTTTTTCAGCACAAAATTAGAGAGAAGACAACAGGGAAGAGTGTGTCACGAAAGGCTTGCCGTGTGTTTAGACCAAAAGCCACTAAAGCTGTTGTGTAAATCGTTATGTTGATATTATTTTTAGTCGCTGCTGTAGCTTTTGTCACCATTCTAAGTCAGCTAGCCTACTCCTGGCCATTAAAGCTTTAGTAGTTTCTGGTGTGAACACACAGACCATGAGCCAGGGCCTCAAAATATGGAAACAGTTACCGAAAAAGTGGAAAAGGCTACCATACCTTTTCTGAAAGCTTGGAGTCTCAGCTTTTCAGTGATGTATGATGGCCGTCTGACAAGAGTAGCTGTTTTGAGTTATCACACATAATGTAAACTAAGGTTGAGAAAATATTGCGTATAAATCAAGCAGAACACTGTATTCATTTTGTAATGTAAATTCCATGAAAGTTGGGACCTGATATAAATTATATGTGGTGGACATGTATTAAGGACCCTTTGAAATATCTCAAAATGCTGAATAACAACTTTTTCTAAAAATGTTTTACCTCAGACTTTCAACTCGACATGTCAACAAATGAGAATCGTACACTACTGTTTTGTCTTTGAAAAAACGCCATGTCTGTTATCAGACTGAAAATCCCCCCTCCAAATCAGATAATATGGGTAAATGGTACATTTTCTGAATCCTCAGGGTCATGCCAGTATTTCAGTGTTTGGATTTTGTTTTTCTGGTGCTCCCTGGTGCCACAGAATTAAAAGACAAAGGATGACTTAGGCGGAAATGGAAGGAAAATGTGTGTGATTAAAAGTTTGAAGAGCTCCAGGGTTGGCTGTACTCATCTAAAATGCTCACAAAAGGATTTAAATGAAAGCTCAGAGTCTCCCCTTTAAAATGATGCCAAACATAACAAAATAAAATATTCCAATATGTCCAATATAGATTTCGGCAATATCAGTGTTCTGCTTGATTTATACACAATATTTTCTCAACCTTAGTTTACATTATGTGTGATAACTCAAAACAGCTACTCCTGTCAGATGGCCATCATACATCATTGAAAAGCTGAGACTCCAAGCTTTCAGAAAAGGTATGGTAGCCTTTGCCACTTTTTCCGTAACGACCAACCCCTCTAGGTCACGGACTAACAGTAGAGAGTGGTTTACAGTTGATGCTGATGTACCACTTGCACTAATACAAACATTATCCTTAGAATGAGTGTGTTGGGGGAAGAGGACGCTGCAGCTGTTAAGCTGGATGCAGGCATTAAATGCAGCTGGAAGTGGGCCTGGCTTAAGCTGGAGGGCAAGGTATCTGTGAAGGGACAAGAGGTGTCCTTTCATGTTGGGGATTTCTTTAAGAAAATTGACAGAGAGGGATTGGCCAGGTGTGTTCTCTGCCACAAGGACATAAATTATGCAAACAAAGGCAGCCATGCTTTGATTGCTCACGTCCAAACTGCGATACATCAGTGTACCGGAAGTATTTCCTCCGCACCACCAACGCCCGTCGCCTGACAATACCCCACCCCCGCGCGTGCGCACCCTTCTCACCTTTTCAACCCCTGACCCATTTTCATGCCTGCTTATCAGCTGATGTTGCGTTACGGAGGCGTGAACGTCCCGCCCAATTTGACAGGTAGTTCACGCCTCCTGCTGTCAGGTCGCTCCTCTAGAACGGCGCTCCAGGTGTGCGACAGCGCGTACACTCCCTCATCCCGGTTCATCGTCCTCTGCGCCCGCTTACGTATCTCCACTGCCTCTAAAATCCAACGCTGGAATCTATTTTCTTCAGCGCGAATGACTCTGGCCTCTTCCCAATTCATTATGTGATTTTGCCGTTTGCAGTGGTCTGAAATGGCTGATTTTAGGTTTTCTTGGTTTGCTTTTTCTTTTTCGGATCTTGTGAGTCTTTTTGTTGTTTCTTTTTCACACTCTATTTGGTGTTCTTTCCTTCGAGTATGGAAGCATCTGCCCGTTTCAGCAATATAGACTTTATTACATGAACGGCAAGGGATTTCATAGATGACGTTGCATTTATTATCCAGTTGTATTTTGTCTTTGGGGTGAACTAGCAGCTGTCGGAGGTTCTTGTATGGTTTGACCGGGGTGTTGATGTGGTATTTCCTCATGGATCGTTGGATGCGTTCTGTGACTCCTTTTATGTATGGTAGTGTGACAAAGCCTCGGTTTGTTTTTTCGGTGTTTTTTCTTGTTTGTTTGTTTTTTTCTTTTATTTGTGTCTGTAATTTCCCTTTTCGAATTGCCCACGGTGGATATTGGCAGTTTTTTAATGCCTGTTGGATGTGTTGGTCCTCCTCCTGTCTGTCTTTCTCCTCTGTGATGCTCTGTGCTCGGTCGTATAGTGTTCTGATTACTGACATTTTATGTGCTATGGGATGTTCAGATGTCCAGAGAAGATATTGGTCGGTGTGTGTAGGTTTTCTGTATGTTGTGATTCTAATGTTCCCTTCTTCTGTGTGGTGCATTTTTAAATCCAAAAAAGCTATTGTCTTGTCCGTTTCCTCTTCGTGTGTGAATTTGATGTTGCCTGTCTTGTCTATGGAGTTTAAATGATCCGTGAGTTGTTGTGTGTGGCCTGTTTTGGTTATTTCGAGAATGTCATCAACATATCGTTTCCAGAAAATGGGTTTGCAGTCGTCCGGTGCTGTTTCTATGGCTCAGGTTTCCAGATCCTCCATAAAAAAGTTACATAGAGTGGCAGATAGTGGGTCCCCCATTGCAAAGCCATCTTTTTGTCTATAGATTATGCCTCTAAATTGGAAATATGTGGAAATGAAATGTAATAGTTTTGTTATGTCCTGTACTGTAAGTTTTGTGCGTTTTTTCAGGGTTCTGTCTGCTTTTAACCGGTTTTCTACTATGTTGAGAGTGTTTGTGACCGGTGTTTTTGTAAAGAGGGATATGACGTCATGCGATACAAACATTTCATCCTTTTTTATCTTGATTTCCTTTAATTCTTTCGCCAGTTGTTTTGAGTTTTTGCAGTGGTATTCCGTAAGTCCGAGGAGTGGTTTGATTATGTCTGCCAGTGTCTTGGAAAGGTTGTAAGTAACTGATCCTATACTGTCTACTATGGGTCTTAGTGGTGCTCCGGGTTTATGAATTTTCGGTGTGCCGTATATCCGGGGGGTGATGTTTGCTGTGGGGATGAAGTGGTTGTATGTTTGTTTATCGATTTTGTTGTCGTCCAGTAACGGTTTGAGTAATAGCTTTAGTCTTTTTTTCTTTTCCTCCGTCGGGTCTTTTTTTAATACTTCATATGTGTTTGGGTCCGTGAGCATTTAATTCATTTGTTTTTCATATTGATTAGTGTCCATGATAACCGTGGTCCTCCCTTTATCAGCCGGTAATATTGTTATTTTCTTGTTCTTTGTAAGTGTTCTGATGGCTTCCATTTCCTGTTTGGTTATGTTTCTGGGTGGCGGTTTAGCTGAGGTGAGGATGCCTGCTATTTCGTTCCTTAATGCGGCCTTCTGTCCTTGGTCCTGTATCATATTGCACGCTAGTTCCGTGGCTAATATGAATTCTTCATGCGGGATTTTATTTGGTGTGATGGCATAGTTTAGTCCCCGTGAGAGTATAGTGCGTTCTGCTGTTGTTAGTGTGTGTTTAGACAGGTTGCAAATCCATTTTTCGTTTGTTTGCTTGTCCTTGCATTTATTTTGTTTCTTACTGATAAGTCTGTTCAGTTTTTTAATATGGCATGTTTTTGTTTTTGAAAACTCTTGTTCTTGTATTGCATTCAGATGTTCTTCCATATTTTTTTCCATTTCACTGCTGAATTTGAACCGGCGTTTGAAATCTTATTTTCTTTGCGCTATTTCTGTGTTTAAATTGTTGATTTTGTTAGTCGTGCATCTGATTCTTTCTCTTACCAGAGTCATTCGTGCTTTTTCGATGGTCCTTTCCGCGTTTCTTGTTGGTATCGGATTTTTTATGTAGAGGCTTGCTGGAATGACGCCTTCGTCTCGGCAGCGGAGATTGAAGCGGAGATGGTTTCTTTGTCGCGCCAATTTTTTTCCTAGCTTTTCCAGGTAGCGTACCTCTTTGGCACAATCTTCTCCATAACTTATTTTTAATATGTAGTGGATGTTCATTATGTCTAACTATTACAGATATTTTAAGTTCGTTTCTTAGACAAGGATTTTTTTTTTTAAGCTTGTTACCTCGTTAACAGTTTCGGCGAGAATCTCCCGCCTTCTTCAGAAACAGAATCAAAATCACATAATGAATTGGGAAGAGGCCAGAGTCATTCGCGCTGAAGAAAATAGATTCCAGCGTTGGATTTTAGAGGCAGTGGAGATACGTAAGCGGGCGCAGAGGACGATGAACCGGGATGAGGGAGCGTACGCGCTGTCGCACACCTGGAGCGCCATTCTGGAGGAGCGACCTGACAGCAGGAGGCGTGAACTACCTGTCAAATTGGGCGGGACGTTCACGCCTCCGTAACGCAACATCAGCTGATAAGGCACGTCACCACTCGACATCTGGTGACTGTTTCTGAAGAAGGCGGGAGATTCTCGCCGAAACTGTTAACGAGGTAACAAGCTTAAAAAAAAAATCCTTGTCTAAGAAACGAACTTAAAATATGTGTATGCAAAGTGTTTACAGCGGGCGGTGTTCAAACACACAGTATTTTTCTTCAGAGTCGCCTGCTGGGACTATTTTAAAGCTACAAGAAGCATTTGAGATTATTCAGTTCAATCTAAATTCTTTTAAGTTCTTCAAGAGAAGACAGCTAAAACAATTTTTCCCAGAACTCTGCCTGGTTTCATTCCTTGACCCAACTTTACATTACAGGGCAGGCCATTAGTTTGCTGGGCTTGATGTTGGTGGAAAACCTGTCTTTTAAATTTATGCAAATTACTCACCAAAATTGAAGTTAAAGTTTAGTTTTTACTAGAGATGCACCGATTGCAAATTCTTTGGGCCGATTCCGATTTTCCATGGAGTGTGACCTGCCGATACCGATTTTGACTGATTCCAATTTCATTTTTTCAAACCACTTCACAGCACACACAAAGACTATTTTCTTTTTATCTTTTCTTTAATAGAACATTCTGCCAGATTTTCAATAATAAATTCAGTATATAATTCAGTAATAAAAACACCTCAAAGGTTGAAAACAAACAAAAAGACATTGTTCTTTGTAAAATCTTTCTTCATATTTGGTATTAACATACCTAATTCCTGAAATAGGAAATTCACACAAACATTTTTTCTTTTCCCATCCAATATCTGGCACAAAAACAACTTCCCCCTCATATATTATTTGCCTACTGCTATGGAACACACTTTCATAAGCCTATTTAGATCTGAAAACTTATGCCTTATAGAACAACCCATTTCTTCATTCAGTATCAAAATACAAAAATAATTTCCAGTCATACTTATACCATAGCCATTCTATCATCTTTGTCAAATGTGTATTTGTAGAGTAATTTCCAATGGAATCAAGTGCAACCAAGGTTGTAAAACAAACAAAAAGACATTTTTCTCTCTCTCTCTTTGTACAAATCTAACTAGATGTTTGGTAATAGGCTAACGTATTAATTCCTGTAATGGGAAATTCACACAACCACAAACATTTTCTTCTTTTCACATCCAATATCTGGCACACACAAAAAAAATTCACTATATTTGGATATCCAAACATCAATAGCTTTGGATAAGCTGGATATCCAAATATAGTGAATTTTTTTTTTTTTTGTTAACGGCGCGCGCGCCAGAGCTCGTTAGGCGCGCAGGACTGGCACCGTTCTGCGCAAGCGCAACACAATCGCACTAGAAAGCATGTTCAAGCTGCCAGTGGAGCTGCAGTCTTTTTAGTTGCGAATTACGAGTATTTCCACTTTCATCTCTATGTGATACACAAGTTTTGATCGGCAGAAAATCGGCATATTTTAATTTTGACCAGCCGGTCGCCGGTCATGGCCGATTCCGATCGGCAGCCGGTCAGTCGGTGCATCTCTGGTTTTGACCTTAGTTTTTTGCCTTTTTGGTGGCAATCTTTCAATCATTCTTTAGTTGACATTCAAGGAATAAATTGCAAAAAACAAGCTGGAGGTTTTTATTTTAAATATTGAACTCAACACTTACCTCAACCAATACTAAAATGAAATAAATAGTATAATGTAACAAAATAATAATAAAATAAAAAATATCATAATTAGATGTAAGAAACCACTTAAGGTAACACCAAGGCAACTAACAATAATGAAAAAGCATTACCCTAATTGGTGCAAAGCCTGCATGCCCTATCAGAGCATTTAATTCTGCGTGGCTTCCTGAAAAAAAAAAAAAAACTCCAGTGCCCTATCGTAAGGGAAGTGATTGCTGAAGCGGGATAAACGGGATAATGCAATAAAGCTGGTTCCTCGCGTCAAGCTGCTACTGTATGCATCAAAATTGGTTTATAGCCTGACTCAGGGATGTCCGTTTCCTGTAAGCCAAGAAGGCTATGATAAAGCTCATCACGAGCACGACGTAGGCTACCTTTTTAAAATAAGCGGTCGGAAGGCGAATCGGGAAGGCTGCGTTATTTTTAATTAGCGCAACGGATTTTTTTTTTCCCCAAAATCGCGAGTCTGATTGTGTGGCGCTAGGAATCCATTGTGTGGCGCTGCGCCACACAATGGTCTATGTATGGGAAACCCTGCAGTTGAAATATATACAAACAGTGAGGTGTGTGTGAGTGAAGACAAAGATTAGCTTTGTATGCTAATTAAGATGTGTTTGTGGGTGTGAGGCCTTGTGTCCACAAGGTGGAGTTGACCACGTGTTGCTAAGTAAAACAAAGAATTAGCACGTGTTGCTAATGTGTGCTTGTGTGTGAAAGGCCCTATGGCCTGAGCAGAAGGCTAGCATGGATTGCTAGCTAAGGTGTGTTTGTGTGTGTCACGTGTTTGGGTAGGCCTAGATTAGCATCGTGTGGCTAAGCTAAGACAAAGGAATGCTAGCTAAGGTGTGTTTGAGTGGCCACGTGTTTGTGTAGGCCTAGATTAACCTCGTGTGGCTAAGCTAAGACAAAGGAATGCTAGCTAAGGTGTGTTTGTGAGTGGCCACGTGTTTGTGTAGGCCTAGATTAACCTCGTGTGGCTAAGCTAAGACAAAGGGAAGCTAGCTCATAACACTACTAAATCCACTGAAATCTTGATGAGGTCAAGATGTGTGATAAGGAAATTCAAGTGTTAGTGAGGAATAGAGAAGCATGCACAGCCTATCTATTAAACAATTGAGAGAACATAGAACAATTAATTCAGTTCGACACGCTGTGTGTCTACAGTGTAAAAAAAAAAAAACGTTCCTGAGTTTAAATTCACACTACTTCAATAAAAGCTAATTCCTAAGACTAGTTTGTTTTTTTTTTATTATGCCCAAAAATGCCAGTCTTACGCGAGATTATAAGATGTCGTCCCGAGATTAGGCCAAGAAAAAATAATTGTTTGTTTCCTATTACATCTTGGAAAAAAAATAGGGTAGGTAGGTAGGTCTTTTATTTAAATTTTTTTTTTATCACACAAAATACCGGGTAGGTAGGTTTTTTTTTTTTAAATAAATTTTAGGTGTGGGACAAACAGTGGCACATAGTGGGGAAGTGTCATTCTGTGACTCAACCATCCAGAACCAGGCCTAAGAAAACCAGTGAAGCTTGTGGAATACAGGATTCGGAGCCCATGGATAAAATATGGAGTGCTCGGACGCTTAAAGGAACTATAAACATAACAACTACAAATGTATTCAAAATACTTTGGAATAAAATATCGATCTGAATCTACCAGTAAATTGGGGGATTCCACGAGCCAACAACGACCAGCCCTGTGCAGTTTTCACAACACCATCTGTCATACTCTAAATTGTCGGTTTCCAGAACCCCCACCACAAATGCATGTATGTATATGTACAGCTGATGTACACAAAATGGCGCCCACAACAAGCAAACTTACCCCGTCTTCTTCACAGAAACAAAAGCTCTGCCGCCCGCCATGAGCACTTGGAATGCATTATTTGTCACCTTTGTTGCCTCTACTTTTGCGTCCTCGTGTACTTTTAGTATTTTTGTTTTGACAGCTAACATTTTTTGAAACTCCGGCTTCCGTTTACATTCAAATGTCAGTGCCCGCAAGCCAAAATTGCTGAGCAGGCTTTCCAACGTGACTTCCATCGTGATATCGATACCGCCATTAGCCTGGGCGCTGTGTGTATACTGTTTGCATGACTCGTCCAGCGGAGGATGATAATGTTTGTAGAGTTCTTTTACAGTTGAAAACTTATAAAATTAACTTATTGTCTTACAATCTTCCGTGTGGTCGCAACCGATCACGGTAATCGAGAACACTTCGTTGGCCGCCATGATGCCTAGCGTTGTGCCGGAGTTTCCCGGAAAGAGGTCATGACGTCAGATTGAGGCCGTGAGAAATCAATGAGTGTTTCTTGTCCGATATATGCGTTTTAGAATTAGTCAATTGTCAGATCGACAATATTATGCAAATCGTAATGCAGATTTTTTTTTTTTTTTTCAAAATTTATTGTTGGTCGGTGAAAATAATTTTTTTTTTTTAAACATCTAACAAAAAAGTCTAGGGTCGGGGCATTTTTTAAACGGTCGGTCGGGTAACCGGAAACATTGTTCATTATGCCCTGACGAATAAACGTGACTCAAAGTTTAAAATAACATCTGTAACTTATAACGTGAAAGTAAGGTTAATAATATAACTTAGATTACACATTTTTCAGTTTTACTCAAATTAGGGTGGTGCAAAAATGAGTACACCCCACAACAAAAACTACTACATCTAGTACTTTGTATGGCCTCCATGATTTTTAATGACAACACCAAGTCTTCTAGGCATGGAATGAACAAGTTGGTGACATTTTGCAACATCAATCTTTTTCCATTCTTCAACAATGACCTCTTTTAGTGACTGTTTTTTGTAAAGGCTTTACCCCGTTTAAAACAAAACAAACAACAAAGAAAAAAACTCTCATATACTAACCCTGATTAACCTGTATACCCTGTATGCCCCCGCATTTTGTATGCTGCTGAATCTGTCCTTTTTTCAGTAGCTTTGTATAAACAATAACCGCTAAATGTAATGCAATGTTATGTAAGGTGATCGCCTAGGCATTCTCATTGTGAAAAGTAAGTCACATGTACATGGACTGGCATTTAATGTTGTATTTGTTCCTTTCTATTTGTTTTTTGTCTGTTCATATTCTTTTTGGGGGAGTAAAGTCAGTTTAAAAATGCCGTTAAATGCATAGGCCTATAGGCCAAGTTTAATGACCTTGAGGTTATCAGAGGTGATATGTCGTTTTACAAATGAAAAATTAATTCAGCACCCAAACATTTAACAAACAAGGCCATTTGCTAACTTCATTAATCATTTTAGTACATTTCATTCCTTAGAAAGCTGAGAAACTGGGTTCAGCTGAGACGTTTACAGGCCCAAAGTTCAATGACCTCTAGAGGTCAACAGAGGTCAGATAGAGCTCGGCATATTGCAGATTTGAATTCGGCACACCCAAATTGACAAAATAAGACTGTTTGCCGACTTTGTCTCAAAAATGCCTTTGGGTGTCACAATTCTGGATTTTGGTACCAGTCTATTTGTTGGCAATGACAGAGGTAAAACGTTTTCTGTAAGTCTTCACAAGGTTTTCACACACTGTAGCTAGTATTTTGGCCCATTCCTCCATGCAGATCTCTTCTAGAGCAGTGATGTTTTGGGGCTGTCGCTGGGCAACACGGACTTTCAACTCCCTCAAAAGATTTTCTATGGGGTTGAGATCTGGAGACTGGCTAGGCCACTCCAGGACCTTGAAATGCTTCTTATGAAGCCACTCCTTCGTTGCCCGGGCAGTGTGTTTGGGATCATTGTCATGCTGAAAGACCCAGCCATATTTCACTTCAATGCCCTTGCTGATGGAAGGAGGTTTTCACTCAAAATCTCACGATACATGGCCCCATTCATTCTTTCCTTTACACAGATCAGTCGTCCTGGTCCCTTTGCAGAAAAACAGCCCCAAAGCATGATGTTTCCACCCCCATGCTTCACAGTAGGTATGGTGTTCTTTGGATGCAACTCGGCATTCTTTCTCCTCCAAACACAAGTTGAGTTTTTACCAAAAAGTTCTATTTTGGTTTCATCTGACCATATGACATTCTCCCAATCCTCTTCTGGATCATCCAAATGCTCTCTAGCAAACTTCAGACAGGCCTGGACATGTACTGGCTTAAGCAGGGGGACACATCTGGCACTGCAGGATTTGAGTCCCTGGCGGTGTAGTGTGTTACTGATGGTAGCCTTTGTTACTTTGGTCCCAGCTTTCTGCAGGTCATTCACTAGGTCCCCCCGTGTGGTTCTGGGATTTTTGCTCACCGTTCTTGTGATCATTTTGACCCCACGGGGTGAGATCTTGCGTGGAGCCCCAGATCGAGGGAGATTATCAGTGGTCTTGTATGTCTTCCATTTTCTAATAATTGCTCCCACAGTTGATTTCTTCACACCAAGCTGCTTACCTATTGCAGATTCAGTCTTCCCAGCCTGGTGCAGGTCTACAATTTTGTTTCTGGTGTCCTTTGACAGCTCTTTGGTCTTGGCCATAGTGGAGTTTGGAGTGTGACTGTTTGAGGTTGTGGACAGGTGTCTTTTATACTGATAACGAGTTCAAACAGGTGCCATTAATACAGGTAACGAGTGGAGGACAAAGGAGCCTCTTAAAGAAGTTACAGATCTGTGAGAGCCAGAAATCTTGCTTGTTTGTAGGTGACCAAATACTTATTTTACCGAGGAATTTACCAATTAATTCATTAAAGATCCTACAATGTGATTTCCTGGATTCTTTCCCCCCATTCTGTCTCTCATAGTTGAAGTGTACCCATGATGAAAATTACAGGCGCCTCTCATCTTTTTAAGTGGGGAGAACTTGCACAATTGGTGGCTGACTAAATACTTTTTTGCCCCACTGTATTGATTTTGTGTAAAAAAAAAAAAGTAAATGTGGTATTTTTCTACAGGTATGCAGGAGCATGCAGTGTGAAGAATACATCGATGCCAAAAGAGAAATGCATGTGAATTGGATGAGGTGAGCAGTACACTAGCTGTTGGGTCGTTTTAGTGATTTTGATTTTACAGCTCCTCATTTGTTGGAAGAACTTTATCTTCATGTCATTGATATCTCCGCCATGCTTTCTCCAAGTCTGTAACTCTGATCTGATTTTTTTACCTTTTTCTGAAACATTGCCTCACTCTTTTAGGTATGTGAATTGTGCCCGTAATGAAGAAGAACAGAATCTTGTGGCATTTGAGTATCAAGGGGGAATTCTGTATCGTTGCTGTCGATCCATTAACCCAGGACAGGAGCTCTTGGTGTGGTATGAAGAGGAGTACGCCAAAGAACTCAGTCCTGCACCTACAGGAACAACCAGACAGCAAGGTGTTACTTTTGTCTAAGAGGTTATAGAGGTTATTTTCTGCATCATTTCGTGACGTTTCTGAGCCTACCAGTGTTTCTGGGATGAAAGCTGTTGTACAATGCAGTCATAACTAGAGCATTCCCCAGAGAACTCATTTTGGCCTGTTCCACCAACCAAGTAGGTCTTCTCGATCATATGACCGTGACCAACCAGAGAGGGGGAAGTCTATCAGCTTCCTTTGAGATACGTGAAGTCCGCCCACTGCATATCTTGCTATTGCAAAACTGACTACACTGGTGCTTGAAAGTTTGTGAACCCTTTAGAATTTTCTATATTTCTGCATAAATATGACCTAAAACATCATCAGATTTTCACCCAAGTCCTAAAAGTAGATAAAGAGAACCCAGTTAAACAAATAAGACAAAATATTATACTTGGTCATTTATTTATTGAGGAAAATGATCCAATATTACTGTGGCAGCAGGGGCGTGGTCAAGCGCCGGTCTGTGACAGGAGGGCAGAGTCAGGGAAGGTAAGTGGCAGAATCACTACACCTGACGGCAATTAACCTGTTTGTGTGTGTCTTCCCAGTGACCGCGCCCTATTTAAGGAGGGAGGGCAGGAGCAGAGGAGCTCATCCCTGGACGAGACGCTGGTGTGTGTGTGTGTGTCTCTGTGTGTCGGAAATATATAGATTGTTAGACTGAAAAGTGTGGCAATAAAGCCTCTGTTACACCTGAACTCTGTCCTGCCGTCCTCTGTGCTCCACCCACACATATTGAACCATTACAGTGGTGCTGAAACCCGGGATCCAGAGTGGAGCACCAACCGATCAGCCCCATGGAGTCCTCCCCGTTCGCCGACCTGGTCCACGCCCTCGCCACGGCCCAGCAAAGCCAGCACCAGGCGCTCGTCACCCTCCGGAAGGAACAAGAGCGGCGCTTCGAAGCCCTGGTGCTGGCCCAGCAGGAAGACCGCGAGGCGTTCCGGCACCTCCTCGCGTCGGCGGGGTCCACCAGCGTTCCGGCCGCTGGCCCGTCTCCCCTCAGCGTCACCAAGATGGGCCCGCAGGACGACCCCGAGGCGTTCATCACGCTATTCGAACAGGTCGCAGAAGCCTCGGAGTGGCCGATGGAGCAGCGCGCGGCGCGCCTCCTCCCCCTCCTAACAGGAGAGGCACAGCTGGCCGCGCTACAGCTCCCCGCCGACCGCCGGCTGGCCTACACGGACCTCCGCCGGGCCGTCCTCCAGTGCATGGGGCGCACTCCAGAGCAACAGCGCCAGCGCTTCCGCGCTTGGAGGAAGTCGGCCGGCCGTTCGCGTTCGGCCAGCAGCTCCAGGACGCCTGCTGGCGGTGGCTGAGGGCCGACGACTGCGACGCCGAGGGAATCATCGACCTGGTGGTGCTGGAACAGTTCATCCCTCGCTTACCCGCAGGAACCGCGAAGTGGGTCCAGTGCCACCGCCCGGCGTCGCTGGATCAGGCAGTCGAGCTGGCGGAGGATCATTTGGCGGCTGTTCTGGCGGCAGGACAGAAGACGGTGTCTACTCTTCTCTCTCTCTCTCTCTCTCTCTCTCTCCCCCCCCCCTCCTTCTGCGTCCCATCCTCGCCCCATTCCCCCACCGCGGAGACGGGGGCCGGCGCCACCCCAGCCGGCCTGCCGCACCCGTGGTGCCCTCCCGTTTCTCCCTTCTGTGTCTGTCTCTCCCCCGCCTCAGGTGAGTGAGCCCCAGAACACCGGTGCAGAGGGAAAGCCCAGGCCGGTTTGCTGGCGCTGCGGGGAGCTGGGCCACCTTCAACAACAGTGCACGGCAATGGAAGTGGGTGCGGTGGTTCGGATCGCCGACGCGCCAGAGGCCGCCCTCGATCGGGCCGGAGCGTATCGCATACCGGTGAGTATCCAAGGGGCTACATATCAGGAGTTGGTGGATTCGGGTTGCAATCAGACCTCAATTCGCCAAAGCCTGGTGCAAAACGAGGCATTGGGAGGAGCACAGGGGGTGTTCACAGCTACCCTTTGGTGTCGATCCACATTTTTTTCAGAGGGGAAAAATTTATAGTGAAGGCGGCGGTTAATCCTCGCCTTACCCACTCTTTAATTTTGGGGACTGATTGGCCGGGATTTCGGGGGTTAATGACACGCTTAGTAAAGAGTGGGTCCTGCCATTTGACAGGGGGAGGTCCCGGTGTCGCTTTGGCGGGAGCAGCTGTCACAGAGCCGTCTACATCATCTCCGCGTCAGAGTGAGGAGCCGCCGGCTCCTCCTCTCTCTATTGGGGAATCCCTCGCGGATTTCCCATTAGAACAATCGTGAGATGAGACTCTGCGACATGCGTTTGACCAAGTGAGAGTAATCGATGGTCAAACGCTCCAGCCGAACGCCACCCCGTCCTTCCCCTACTTCGCAATTATGAAGGATAGATTATACTGAGTGACGCAGGACACTCAAACTAAAGAGCGAGTCACGCAGCTTTTGATTCCGAAGAGCCGCCGGGAATTGGTATTCCAGGCGGCTCACTTTAATCCCATGGCTGGAAACTTAGGGCAGGATAAGACACTAGCCCCAATAATGGCCCGATTCTATTGGCCGGGGATTCGTGGCGATGTTCGTAGGTGGTGTACGGCATGCCGCGAATGCCAGTTAGTAAATCCAGCGGCAATTCCAAAAGCGCCTTTGCGCCCTCTTCCATTGATCGAGACCCCGTTTGAGAGAATTGGGATGGATCTCGTCGGGCCATTAGATCGGTCAGCACGAGGGTACCGCTTTATA
The DNA here is from genome assembly GCF_027579695.1 of Neoarius graeffei. Taxonomy (NCBI): domain Eukaryota; kingdom Metazoa; phylum Chordata; class Actinopteri; order Siluriformes; family Ariidae; genus Neoarius; species Neoarius graeffei. The sequence continues at coordinate 2,422,116 of NC_083586.1, forward strand.
TTAGTTCTGGTGGACTATGCAACGCGATACCCGGAAGCAGTGCCTCTGCGCAATATCTCAGCACGCAGAATTGCAGAGGCACTCTTCCGCGTTATCTCCCGAGTCGGAATCCTGAAAGAGATTCTGACTGATCAAGGCACTACATTCATGTCACGGACACTGCGCGAACTGTATGGGTTATTGGGGATTAAGCCGATCCGCACCAGTGTGTATCACCCACAAACGGACGGTTTAGTGGAACGGTTCAATCGCACCCTCAAAAATATCATTAAAAAATTCGTAAGTGAGGACGCACGTGATTGGGATAAGTGGCTCAAGCCCTTGTTGTTCTCAGTGCGAGAGGTTCCCCAAGCCTCCACGGGGTTCTCCCTGTTCAAATTATTATATGGGCGTAAGCCACACGACATCCTAGATGTGCTGCAGGAAAATTGGGAGGAGGGACCTTCACAAAGCAAGAACGAAATTCAATACGTTATGGACCTGTGCGCAAAACTCCACACACTCACCCACCTAACTCAGGAGAATTTGCGGCAGGCCCAGGAACGGCAAGCCCGCCTGTACAACAAGGCCTTAGGGAGTTCACTCAGGGAGATAAAGTACTCGTACTGTTGCCCACTTCGAGCTCCAAATTGATCGCCAAGTGGCAAGGGCCCTTTGAGGTCACACGGCGAGTCGGGGACGTCGACTATGAGGTGAGACGAACGGACAGGGGTGGGGCGCTACAAATTTACCACCTCAACCTGCTTAAATTCTGGAATGAGGAGGTCCCCGTGGCGTTGGTGTCGGTGGTTCCGGAGAAGGCAGAGCTGGGACCGGAGGTTCAAAAGAGGGCATTGGCATCACGCACCTCTCCGGTCCCCTGTGGAGACCACCTCTCCCCGACCCAACTCATGGAGGTCGCCCAGTTGCAGACCGAGTTTTCGGATGTGTTCTCGCCCCTGCCCGGTTGCACCAACCTCATAGAGCACCACATAGAGACGCCCCCGGGGGTAGTAGTGCGTAGCTGCCCTTACAGGTTACCCGAACACAAAAAAAAGGTGGTTCGGGAAGAACTTGAGACCATGCTCAAAATGGGCATCGTCGAGGAGTCCCACAGTGACTGGAGCAGCCCGGTGGTCTTGGTACCCAAGGCCGACGGGTCGGTCCGGTTCTGTGTGGACTATAGAAAAGTCAATGCGGTGTCTAAATTCGATGCGTACCCGGTGCCTCGTATTGATGAGTTGCTCGATCAACTCGGCACTGCTCACTTTTATTCGACGCTGGATTTGACGAAGGGATATTGGCAGATCCCCTTGACTCCACTATCCCGAGAGAAAACGGCCTTTTCCACACCGTTTGGTTTACACCAATTCGTCACACTTCCGTTTGGGCTGTTTGGGCCGCCCGCTACGTTTCAGCGGCTAATGGACAGAGTCCTCCTCCCTCACGACACTTATGCGGCCACCTATCTGGATGATATTATCATCTATAGTAATGACTGGCAGAGGCACCTCGAACATCTGAGGGCCGTCCTTAGGTCGCTGAGACGCGCGGGGCTCACAGCCAACCCAAAGAAGTGTGCGATTGGGCGGGTGGAAGTATGGTATCTGGGCTTCCACTTGGGCAACGGGCAGGTGCGTCCCCAAATTAATAAGACGGCAGCGATTGCGGCCTGCCCGAGGCCCAAGACCAAAAAGGGGGTGAGACAGTTCCTGGGGCTGGCTGGCTATTACCGTAGGTTTATACCTAATTATTCGGACATCACCAGCCCGCTGACTGACCTCACTAAAAAGGGGGCACCAGATCCGGTCCAGTGGACGGAGCAATGCCAGTGGGCTTTTTCTGAAGTGAAGGCTGCACTGTGTGGGGGGCCACTTTTACACTCCCCTGACTTTTCTCTCCCCTTTGTGTTGCAGACCGATGCGTCGGACAGAGGGCTGGGGGCGGTTTTGTGCCTGTAGGTGGAGGGGGAGGACTGCCCCGTCCTGTACATTAGCAGGAAGCTGTCAGTGCGTGAGGGGCGCTACAGCACGATCGAGAAAGAGTGTCTGGCGATCAAGTGGGCGGTCCTCGCCCTCCGTTACTACCTGCTGGGGCACCCTTTCACCCTCTGTTCGGACCACGCGCCCCTCCAGTGGCTCCACCGCATGAAAGATGCCAACGCGCGGATCACCCGTTGGTATCTGGCACTCCAACCCTTCAATTTCAAGGTGGTCCACAGGCCGGGGGCGCAGATGGTCGTGGCGGACTTCCTCTCCCGTCAAGGGGGGGGGAGGGGGAGTCTTCTGCAGGCCGGACGGCCGCCAGGCCTGAGTCGGGCGGTGGGGGTATGTGGCAGCAGGGGCGTGGTCAAGCGCCGGTCTGTGACAGGAGGGCGGAGTCAGGGAAGGTAAGTGGCAGAATCACTACACCTGACGGCAATTAACCTGTGTTTGTGTGTGTCTTCCCAGTGACCGCGCCCTATTTAAGGAAGGAGAGCGAGAGCAGAGGAGCTCATCCCTGGACGAGACGCTGGTGTGTGTGTCTCTGTGTGTCGGAAATATATATATTGTTAGACTGAAAAGTGTGGCAACAAAGCCTCTGTTACACCTGATCTCTGTCCTGCCGTCCTCTGTGCTCCACCCACACATATTGAACCATTACAATTACATATCTGTAAGTGGCAAAAATATGTGAACCTTTGCTTTCAGTATCTGGTGTGACCCCCTTGTGCAGCAATAACTGCAACTAAACATTTCCGGTAACTGTTGATCAGTCCTGCACACTGGCTTGGAGGAATTTTAGCCCATTCCTCCATACAGAACAGCTTCAACTCTGGGATGTTGGTGGGTTTCCTCACATGAACTGCTCGCTTCAGGTCCTTCCACAACATTTTGATTGGATTAAGGTCAGGACTTTGACTTGGCCATTCCAAAACATTAACTTTATTCTTCTTTAACCATTCTTTGGTAAAACAACTTGTGTGCTTAGGGTCATTGTCTTGCTGTATGACCCACCTTCTCTTGAGATTCAGTTCATGGACAGATGTCCTGACATTTTCCTTTAGAATTCATTGGTATAATTCAGATTTCATTGTTCCATCAATGATGGCAAGCTGTCCTGGCCCAGATGCATCAAAACAGGCCCAAACCATGATAGTACCACCACTATGTTTCACAGATGGGATAAGGTTCTTATGCTGGAATGCAGTGTTTTCCTTTCTCCAAACATAACACTTCTCATTCAAACCAAAAAGTTCTATTTTGGTCTCATCCATCCACAAAACATTTTTCCAATAGCTTTCTGGCTTGTCCACATGATCTTTAGCAAACTGCAGACGAGCAGCAATGTTCTTTTTGGAGAGCAGTGGCTTTCTCCTTGCAGCCCTACCATGCACACCATTGTTGTTCTGTGTTCTCCTGATGGTGGACTCATGAACAGTAACATTAGCCGATGTGAGAGAGGCCTTCAGTTGCTTAGAAGTTACTCTGGGGTCCTTTGTGACTTCGCCGACTATTACACGCCTTGCTCTTGGAGTGATCTCTGTTGGTTGATCACTCCTGGGGAGGGTAACAACGGTCTTGAATTTCCTCTACTTGTACACAATCTGTCTGACTGTGGATTGGTGGAGTCCAAACTCTTTAGAGACGGTTTTGTAACCTTTTCCAGCCTGATGAGCATCAACAACGCTTTTTCTGAGGTCCTCAGAAATCTCCTTTGTTCGTGCCATGATACACTTCCACAAACGTGTTGTGAAGGTCAGACTTTAATATATCCCTTTTTTTTTAAAATAAAACAGGGTGCCCACTCACACCTGATTTGTCATCCCATTGATTGAAAGCACCTGACTCTAATTTCACCTTCAAATTAACTGCTAATCCTAGAGGTTCACATACTTTTGCCACTCACAGATATGTAATATTGGATCACTTTCCTCAATAAATAAATGACCAAGGATAATATTTTTGTCTCATTTGTTTAACTGGGTTCTCTTTATCTACTTTTCGGACTTGTGTGAAAATCTGATGATGTTTTAGGTCCTATTTATGCAGAAATATAGAAAATTCTAAAGGGTTCACAAACTTTCAAGCACCACTGTATATAGTAAACCACAAGATATTGTTGTAGTTTTATTCATCATGCCCAGTTTAACCAGAAGTAGCGTAAAATGCATGCCCTGTGGATCCCGAGTGGCACAGCAGAAAAGTGTTGTCCCCGTCATCTTCCCCATCATCCAGATATTGCCACTTTCAAATCCTGATGACGCCACAATCATCTGTGGTTGGGAGCTCAAGAGAGCAAAATTGTCTGGGCTCTCTGGGAGGGAGAGATGGCATGCTGTCTCTTCTCTGCCCTGTCAGTTACACTGGCCAGTCATGGGTGTGTGAGAGCACATTTAATAGGAAGTAAGTGGATTGGGCTTTCGTCCGAGTGTGCTTTGCAGCCCCCTGACATTGTATGTGTAAAACGTGGTCAACTGGTGTTTCTTGTCTTGGAGGAAGCACATGATAGCCCTCCCTGGTTGGTAGCTGTTATGTGATACTGGAGAGGAGTCTGATGGGTGGGAATTGGCCATGGCTAAATTAGGGAGAAAATTGGGGAGAAATCGGGGGGGAATGCCCTGTCACAGTAAACACAATATAGGATAATGTCAGACCTCCCCATATTACAGAAACACTGGGGGGGGCGGGCGTCATTATAATACCTTCAGTGCAATATAACCAGCTGGCTGGAAAGAAATTAGTTGAAAACACACATGCAGTGTGTCTGAACCAAGCGAAGTTGTTAATTGGATAATGCAGATGTCAGTCAAACCCATCAACCATTATACAAATCAATTGCAACACATTTGCTTTATTTCAGGAGCATATGTGATGGTTATATTGTCAAGCAATTTAACAAGCAATAACAATTTTAGTATTTTTATGGAATTCAATAATTCCACAAGAGTCATACCATGGAGAACTCATCTCATCTCATTATCTCTAGCCGCTTTATCCTTCTACAGGGTCGCAGGCAAGCTGGAGCCTATCCCAGCTGACTACGGGCGAAAGGCGGGGTACACCCTGGACAAGTCGCCAGGTCATCACAGGGCTGACACATAGACACAGACAACCATTCACACTCACATTCACACCTACGGTCAATTTAGAGTCACCAGTTAACCTAACCTGCATGTCTTTGGACTGTGGGGGAAACCGGAGCACCCGGAGGAAACCCACGCGGACACGGGGAGAACATGCAAACTCCACACAGAAAGGCCCTCGCCGGCCCCGGGGCTCGAACCCAGGACCTTCTTGCTGTGAGGCGACAGCGCTAACCACTACACCACCGTGCCGCCCCATGGAGAACTTATCTTTTTAATTATGTTAAATTTTAGCTTCTTAAAGTGCATATCACGGGTAAATTCAGGAGCAAGGTCAATGTAATTCTCCTATTTTATATTAAACTTGGGTCAAATATCTATACCATTCTGCATTCTCTGAAATTTTTTACCTTGCGCAATACCAGAAAAATTCAGTTGAAATCAAGCCATTTGAGGCGAATCGGTCCGCTTCTGGAAAAACTTGGCATGTGAATTTCCCGTCAAACACTGATTTTCGTGATGTCGCATGCGGAACGCCTCCCTCTGAATCCTACGTCAGCGTTGGTTTGTTTATGAGAAAACGACCTGGTGGTTTTCTGCAAATTTCTTCAACGTTATCACGTAATTATTAAAATGGTTAACAGATGTATCGTATGAGGGTGTAGCAACACCAATCATGATGAGATTAGTGGGTAAAAAATTCCCAAAAGACCAAAGAGAGAAATGGGAGCGCTTGGTCTACACAGGCTGTGCACTGAAACCGTGCAAGCTCTTGCAGCCTGCTGGCGCTTCCGCAGGTGACGTCACGAATCTGGCTCCAGACTCCCTTGGGATTTTTCCAGACGCGTTTTATTTTATTTTTTTCTGCTGTCGACAGATAGTCTTGTGCAAAATTACCCTTCTGGATGAGTGTGTAAAGGGACATACTTTTCATATATAAAAAAATTAATAAATAAATTGGTCCAGGATATGGACTTTAAACTCTTGCAGCTGAAGAACTTCAACATGTTAAGGAACAAATGGTGGCTGATGAATTAACGAACAATTAAACACATGGAGGTTTGGTTGCTTTATTACTACAAATCACACCGTGGCATTCTTCAAATACTGCAGTAAGGAAATTCCTACTGCTGCAGACCTACTTGAATGCCATCTGAACCGATGCAGTGTCCCTTTTTTTTTTTATACGCCTACATTTAAATTAAATGACTATTGTTATATGTCTTAATTTATGGATGTTGGCTTGCTTTCATCAATTACATTAATATGAATCATGGGGCTTCACAAAATCCCACAAAACTTAATTTCATGAAATTAGTGTGTAATTGAAATTAATAAGTGTTTTAAACTTGACAACCTAATCCATACAAAAAAATCCAGATAGAAAATACATATTTGCTTGTGTAAATGCTACCAGAAACAATTTGCAAATAAATCTATCCATATCCAGTTTAATAAATAAGGCCCATTTTTGGATCTTTCAGAACACCAGCGCATTCACACAGGAGAGAAACCGTATCACTGCTCACAGTGTGGGAAGAGTTTTATTCGTCAGCGTCATCTCCAACAACACCAGCGCATTCACACAGGAGAGAAGCTGTATCACTGCTCACAGTGTGGGAAGAGTTTTACGACGCAGAGTAATCTCCAAACACACCAGCGCATTCACACAGGAGAGAAGCCGTATCACTGCTCACAGTGTGGGAAGAGTTTTACTCATCAGAGTGCTCTCCAACAACACCAGCGCATTCACACAGGAGAGAAGCCGTATCACTGCTCACAGTGTGGAAAGAGTTTTACTCATCAGAATGCTCTCCAAACACACCAGCGCATTCACACAGGAGAGAAGCCGCATCACTGCTCACAGTGTGGGAAGAGTTTTACTCGTCAGAGTCATCTCCAAACACACCAGCGCATTCATGCAGGAGAGAAGCCGTATCACTGCTCACAGTGTGGGAAGAGTTTTACGACGCAGAGTAATCTCCAAGTCCACCAGCGCATTCACACAGGAGAGAAGCCGCATCACTGCTCACAGTGTGGGAAGAGTTTTACTAGTCAGAGTCATCTCCAAATACACCAGCACATTCACACAGGAGAGAAGCCATATCACTGCTCACAGTGTGGGAAGAGTTTTACTCATCAGAGTCATCTCCAACAACACCAGCGCATTCACACAGGAGAGAAGCCGTATCACTGCTCACAGTGTGGGAAGAGTTTTACTCAGCAGACTGCTCTCCAAACACACCAGCGCATTCACACAGGAGAGAAGCCGTATCACTGCTCACAGTGTGGGAAGAGTTTTACTCAGCAGAGTGCTCTCCAAACACACCAGCTCATTCACACAGGAGAGAAGCCGTATCACTGCTCACAGTGTGGGAAGAGTTTCACGACGCAGAGTAATCTCCAAGTCCACCAGCGCATTCACACAGGAGAGAAGCCGTATCACTGCTCACAGTGTGGGAAGAGTTTTACTAGTCAGAGTTATCTCCAAATACACCAGCACATTCACACAGGAGAGAAGCCGTATCACTGCTCACAGTGTGGGAAGAGTTTTACTCATCAGAGTCATCTCCAACAACACCAGCGCATTCACACAGGAGAGAAGCCGTATCACTGCTCACAGTGTGGGAAGAGTTTTACTCAGCAGACTGCTCTCCAAACACACCAGCGCATTCACACAGGACAGAAGCCATATCACTGCTCACAGTGTGGGAAGAGTTTTACTCAGCAGACTGCTCTCCAAACACACCAGCGCATTCACACAGGAGAGAAGCCGTATCACTGCTCACAGTGTGGGAAGAGTTTTACGACGCAGAGTCATCTCCAGCAACACCAGCGCATTCACACAGGAGAGAAGCCGTATCACTGCTCACAGTGTGGGAAGAGTTTTACTAGTCAGAGTTGTCTCCAAATACACCAGCACATTCACACAGGAGAGAAGCCGTATCACTGCTCACAGTGTGGGAAGAGTTTTACTCATCAGAGTCATCTCCAGCAACACCAGCGCATTCACACAGGAGAGAAGCCGTATCACTGCTCACAGTGTGGGAAGAGTTTTACTCAGCAGACTGCTCTCCAAACACACCAGCGCATTCACACAGGAGAGAAGCCGTATCACTGCTCACAGTGTGGGAAGAGTTTTACTCAGCAGAGTGCTCTCCAAACACACCAGCTCATTCACACAGGAGAGAAGCCGCATCACTGCTCACAGTGTGGGAAGTGTTTTACTCGTCAGTATGATCTCCAACGACACCAGCGCATTCACACAGGAGAGAAGCCGTATCACTGCTCACAGTGTGGGAAGAGTTTTACTCAGCAGAGTGCTCTCCAAACACACCAGCGCATTCACACAGGAGAGAAGCCGTATCACTGCTCACAGTGTGGAAAGAGTTTTACTCAGCAGAGTGATCTCCAACGACACCAGCGCATTCATACAGGAGAGAAGCCCTATCACTGCTCACAGTGTGGGAAGAGTTTTACTCAGCAGAGTGCTCTCCAAACACACCAGCGCATTCACACAGGAGAGAAGCCGTATCACTGCTCACAGTGTGGGAAGAGTTTTACTCAGCAGAGTCTTTTCCAAATACACCAGCGTATTCACACAGGATAGAAGCCGTATCACTGCTCACAGTGTGGAAAGATGTTTGCTTGTTTAGTTACATTTAAGACCTTCAAGTGCACTAACTCAGAGACATTGCATGATTTAAAGTTGTCAAATTAAATATGGTTATTACAGTTTTGACTGAAAATGACCTGTACTTTGAACTTTATTTTTCATGTTACACTAGTCAACAATTTTTCAGAAGTTGTCTGCTTCAGAGATGAAATTGGCTATTATGAAATTTGGTGTGTTGAATTAGAAGTGACAGTTAATCAGCTGATTGGCTATGGTTTCCAAGATATTTAAGATTTTAAATTTTATACTTATGTACATTGTGTAGATCGTAATGTTTCATCTCATTCTCTCTAGCCGCTTTATCCTTCTACAGGGTCGCAGGCAAGCTGGAGCCTATCCCAGCTGACTACGGGCGAAAGGCGGGGTTCACCCTGGACAAGTCGCCAGGTCATCACAGGGCTGACACATAGACACAGACAACCATTCACACTCACATTCACACCTACGCTCAATTTAGAGTCACCAGTTAACCTAACCTGCATGTCTTTGGACTGTGGGGGAAACCGGAGCACCCGGAGGAAACCCACGCGGGCACGGGGAGAACATGCAAACTCCACACAGAAAGGCCCTTGCCGGCCCCGGGGCTCGAACCCAGGACCTTCTTGCTGTGAGGCGACAGCGCTAACCACTACACCACCGTGCCGCCCTAGATCGTAATGTTTTAAATATAAATTGTAAAACTAGGTCTCTTCATGTGTTTATGGTCGGTTTACATGATATTTCACCTGTTCTCTTTATGTAACACTAGAAAATCAGCAAAAAGTTTATATAAATAAAATGTATTATGAACCAAATTGCTAAAACCAATTATGTATCAGTACTGAATAGGTTTCGTCCTTATTCTGTGTGTATGCAGTGGTTTTTTATTTGTTTATTTTTTGGCAGCTAGTCTCTTGTATTCATGAAACGGAGCATCTCTTGTCAAGCAAAGACTTGATCTCGAGTGCATAGCACTGGATGAATTTTTTTTTTTTTTTGAGCTGATATAAGACAATTTGTTCAGCAGAGTGATGTCAGTTGACTTATGAATGCATCAGCAGTGACTTCTAAGAATAACGTAATGTCATGTACGATGCAATACCGGCTTCAGCTTGCATCATTCATTGTTTTGCCAAAAAAGTAAGTACTATCCAAAGCCACTCATAGATTTATTCATAGAGCCAATCTTGAAAGCGAGCCAATGAACAATTTTAAGTTTCATTTTCGTTCTCAGCGATCCAGAATTAGTAAAGTTTGACTATATTTATTTCAGAAGCATTTTGGCTGTAGACCAGTGTTCTATGACTGTTTTAAAATCTGTAACCTTATAGTGATGTTTAAAATGACTGTTAATGTTTTCTTTAGCTCTTAAGTAGTCATTAATTACCACCATACAAATAATGATTTAACTGTAACACTCATCAGTGTAGTACTGCAGCATGAGACTAATTGTTCATGGAATTATTACTGATCAGGATTTTAATGTTTAATGGAAATGTCGATCAAACCAAATGAGTACGGAGCACTTGAAGCTCGTCCAACTATATGCATCCACCTCGTCTCACTGGTTGAGGAGAAGGCATCAAAGTTGTTTATAATAATCTAGGAATTGCACAAAAACCTGAAAAAAAATTCAGTATGCTTGAAGTTCTTTATCCTAATGTATGTCGCTAAAAAAAAATCTACGCAGTTGATTCAACTAATTATTTACAGATCCATGGTTTAAATTCTGAAGTTGTTTCTGAATTTGTGGAATTTCTCAAACCTGGTTGTATCTTTAGACAACAAATTAAGTGTTAGAGACATTATTTGTTTTGATCACCTGGAAGACTCTGAGAACAGCGTCCGTGTCCATTCTAGATTCAGTAGGGGTGAATCAGAATGTCATAGGACCTAACCCTATTTTTGTTCAGGTTTTTGTATGATTCCTAGTGGTCACACTCCCGATCTAGCACTTGCATTTGTATTAAATATAGAAAATATAGTCATACTTCCACAGTCTGATGCTCCCTCAGACCATGACCTCATCTTTTTTGAAATGTCTTAACAATAATATATGCACCCTGCACACCATCACATCAAAAGTACATTCACAGCAACTACTGTATAAAGTTTTATCAGTAGTTTCCCAGAGTTATCAACTATGATTGGATCCCCATTAGACCTCACAGAACTTGATCAGACAACTGAATGCTTCGAGTCAACATTCTGCGTTACTTTAGATAATGTAGCTCCACTTAAAAGAAAAATAATTCAGGAGAAAAAAAACCTAGCACCTTGGTATAACAGTCACACATGCACCTTAAAACATACAAAACACATGTAAAATTAGAAAATGGTGTCAAACAAAATTGATAGTATTCCAATTAGCATGGAATGAGAGCCACTGGAACTCCAGAGACAAGCTTCTAATGCTGCTTGTTCAATGTTTCTCTCCACCATAATAGAAGATAAAAATAATCTTAAATTTTTATGGAATACTTTTGCAAAATTAACTAGGAATAAGACCACCACAGAAACATGCAAACCTTCAATATGTAGTAGCGATGGCTTAATGAAGTTTTTTTTCAAAGGCAAAATTGAAAATATCAGGCAAAAATATCAAACTATTAATTTGAAACTAGACAATTTGATAAGTATCCAACACTATGACTATTAGCAATGATTTGTGTTTTACACTCCTTAAAGAGACCGAACTAATTTCACTTATTCAATCAAAATCTTCAACTTGTGTACTTGTGGGGATTTTTTTCACCCCTTACCTATATGATTCTTTAAACAAATAACACCAGAAGCAATCAAACCTCTTTGAAAAACAATCAGTTATTCTTTTAGCAATGGCTATGTACCTAAATCCTTTTACCTAGCAGTTGTCAGACTCTTGATTAAAGAACCTACCTCAACCCTTGTCAGCTGTCCCATTATAGGCCAATATCAAACCTCCCTTTCATCTCCAAAATCCTAGAAAAAACTGTGGCGTAACAGTTATGCTCATATCTACATGGGAATAACATCCATAAAAGGTATCAATCAGGATTTAGATCTCATCATAGCAGAGCCACAGCACTGGTTAAAGTAGTAAATGACCAACTAATGGCTCCTTGATCAGGGGTGTGTCTCCTTGCTTGTGCTGCTTAACCTTAGTGCAGCTTTTGACACCACTGATCATTCCATTCTGCTGGATAGACAAGAAAATGTCATTGGAGATAAAGGAATGGTCCTCTGCTGGCTCAGGTCTTATTTAACTGATCATTGTCAGTTTGTATACGTAAATGGTGACTTTCGTATGCATGCTAAAGTAAAGTTTGGTGTTCCAGAAGGTGCTATCTTTGGCCCACTCCTCAAAATAGGCTACCTCTGGTTAGGATTAGGGTAGGGTGAGGGTGAAAGTTTTCCATTGCCCCAGCAAAAGCTGGGGCCTGTGTTCTGCACGGGCCTGTCCAAAGTCCATCTACTCTCTCACCCCCCACAGCCCAGACACCACACTCCCGAGCAAACAATCTTTCTGTACCTTAATCTGGATGTTGGTCGAAGGGGTTGGTGATCAGTCTGATGGTCCTCAACCAGGGTTCGGAAACGGGATGAGGGGAAGGTCTAGATCCAAGATTTGATTTTAGTGGTTGAGATTAGGTTTAAAGGTTGAGAGGTTAGGGGTTGGGGTTAGGTACTGGGATCACAGTTAAGTTTAGGTGTAGAGGTTGTGGTTAGGTTCGGGGGTTGTGGGGAATAGCCCTGAAAACAAGTCTGATTGACTGGATACCCCCACTAGGCTTAATTGTCTGCTTACACTCAGAGCCTTCCAATTCTTCATACAATACACTTGGCTTAATTGGCTGCTTACACTAGAAGCCTTCTAATTCTGTATACAATACCTTGACCCCTTTACTAGCAATGATTGCTGTTTTAACCTCAAAACCTTCTAGTTCTTGACCCATGACCTTAACCACTTAACTAGCCATAATTGCATTCTTAAACTCTAAATGTTCTGCTTCTTAACCCCAAACCTTCACCACTGATCAGCAATGATTACGATTTTTGACCTTAGAATTCTCTGTTTCCCAAGCCAACCCCTTGACCAATGACGGATACAGTTTAAATAGATGGATGGATGCCTGCCTGCCTGCCCGCCCACCCCTCTCTCTCTCTCTCTCTCTCTCGTGGGTCCAGAGTTGGAATTTGTACTCAAAAGAATAATCCCTGAATCGGGAAAATTCAGTGTAAAAAAAATTATGCTCTATAGCAATTTAGTTTCTTGTGACGTTCTTGGGGATTCGTACGCCATCCCCTTTGTCATGCATTGACCATTTCTAAGACGAACCAAGCCTTCTGTTGCAATATAGGCTCCAGCTTGCCTGCGACCCTGCAGAACAGGATAAAGCGGCTAGAGATTATATGAGATGTTGGCCTTGGCCTTAAGTGGAGCCTGGTACATGAAAGGGTTAATTGGTTCACCTGCGCTAATTAGCAGAGCGCGCATGAGTGCTCAAGGGTGTATGTAAAGTTTAGAAGCTTGGAGGCGCCAGCAGGCACACGGTTTTGGAAGATTGGAAGCTGCATTGTCGCAAGCCTGTGGATTACTTGTCGGGAGTTCGTGGATGTGGATTTACGTGCTTGTAGGATTGACTGACTTTTCTGGTTGGTGAGAACAGGCCCGTCGACAGGGGGGGACAACCGGGTATTTTGTCCCGGGCCCAGGCATGGGGGGGGCCCAGAACTGGTCCCTCATGAAGATGCCATTAATCATTCTGTTTCATTTCAAAATGTGTTCATTTGGGGGAGAAAAATGTGCTATATTTGCATTCAATGAATGATTTCTGGTTCTTTTGCCTTTATTGTCTTCGAAAATAGATTCAAGAACCCACCTACCACCCCTAATGCAGAAATGGTTTGGTCTTTGATTAAGGCGCCAAATAACACGGCACTATTCCATCATAACGCTTTGACAATAAGCGTGCGAGCCCATTTGCCAACATGCACAAGTCAGGAGCAAAGAAAAGAAAAAGAGATGAAGAAGCCAAGAGCCTCAGGGGCTCACTGCATAGATATTTTAGAAAAGATTCAGATGATGCAGCAGGTGGTGAAGGCAGTGGGGCAGCTGAGCCAGGTAAGACACAGATAACTTTTTTCCAGCCCCGTAATGTAACCCCAGCATGCGCGACGCACCATTCATAATTATAAAGTAGGGGATAGCAGGGTACACTGAGTGAACACTGAAATGCACAGGACATTGAATTATTTCATAAACATATCGGTTTAATAACACTGTGTTGCATATATCTCAATGAAGCAAAGAATAGCACATTGGCCCGCAATCATATCCAAATGTTTTAGGCACGCTTGCTGAGCTGCGCTGAGCTGGACTCCGGTTAGCTGAAAGCCCGTGGAACGCTGCCTCTTGTTAATTAAACCTTATTTTGTTGGAAATCATCCCGTGTAGATACGACGGCATGTGAAATTGCCAGCTAGATAGAGTTTAATGTAACGAATGGGCTATAAATGGGGTGTTTTGAGGTTAGTCTGTTGCAAAACAAACTTTCGCTTAGACTGGATACTCTTCAAACAATTCCCTTGCTCAACTGAAAAATGATAGGCCTGTATGAAAAGTGCAATTAATGAAAGTAGCCTAATAAGCCCTAAATGAATAAAACAACCTGTGTTTTATTGTTGTTGCTTACACGTTAAGATTTTGAAATCTTCTCGGTCCAGTTCTATATCCAGGGAACGTTGTAATCCTTTTGGTTTATCCGTAATAAATGTGTCAGCCCCCAGGTCAGATAGGCTAATGTTACGTGGTTGGGAGGGTGTCAATTTTTTTTGTAACATTCTAAATCGAGTACGGAAAGGACGTTTATGAAAAACAAGACAAAAAAATACACTGAAAAAAAGAGGGGTTGGGTGTGGGTGGTTGCTGTGTGGCGATGTGCGTGCGTGCGTATGTGTGGGGGGGGCCCACTCAGATTATTTTGTCCCGGGCCCAGCCAAAGCTGTCAACGGCCCTGGGTGAGAATAAGGCTGAACTGCTGAACGGGCCGCCGTGCTTGCATTTGAACTTGAGCCGCCGCGCGCACTTTTTAAGTTAGTAACAAACTTTTGTGTTTAAAGCTTTTGAGTTCAGTTTCAATATGACTGAGGAAGAGACTGAAGACCAGGATTTCTCAAATGAACGACAACTGTTTAAGTTAATTGCAACACGCAGAGGGAAGCTTGGTGTTCTAACACATAAACGTAACGAAATCAACAGCCTTATTGAATCCGGCCAAGATAAAGAAACTGTTGAGAAACAAATTAAGTTATTTGAGGGATTTTTCATTGAGTTTAATAACTTGCAAGCATCAGTACAGAGATTGATAAAACAGGGTCTCCGCGGATCCTTAAAAAGTCTTAAAAAGTCTTATTTTTAATATGTGTTTTTAAGGTCTTAAAAAGCATTATATTTCGCTATTTTTTGAGCTATGGTATTAAATTTCACATGGGAGGTATTAAATTTCATCCGGGTAGCCTACGGTAAATGAAAAAAAAAACCCATATGTCTGGATTTTTTTTTTCCGCGCTAACGTTATTTATTCAACCAGCGTCGTTTGTTATCAAGATGCTGAACAAGTAGCACAAGAGCCGTTGTGTGTCTAGCACTAGTTCTAATAGCGCAGGAACCACGCCACTGGGGGCAGTGTGTTCTTTTATCCATGTAGTAGACAGTGATGGGAATAACGGCGTTAGAAATAAACGGCGTTACTAACGGCGTTACTTTTTTTAGTAACGAGTAATCTAACTAATTACTTTTTACATCGTTATAACGCCGTTCCCGTTACTTACAATAAAATACTATGCGTTACTTTATTAAAGCTGTTCTCATCTGGCACGCTGCTTGTTCAGCCTTTCTTTACTCTGCTTTCGTGTGGGGCGGGGAGACACGAGACAACGGCACAGTAAGCCAATCAGAGTAGATTTGGACAACATACGTAGGTAGGCCACGCCTACTGCACTACTGCGCGCTCTTTCAATCGGAAGAGCCAGCGATGGCGAGTGGTCAGCCCAGCACTGCGCTTTCACACTGGAAATACAGCCAGGACTTTTCATTACTTGAAATAAAAGGCAAGAGTGTTTACGTGCAATGCACATTATGTCGAGGAACAAAGCGTTTGTCCTCGTCAGTGGCCAGTAATTAGTAACAATTTTAATAACTACAGAAATATATTACATTTGATAGATGTCTTATCTCACATTGTCTTATCTCACTATTAAAATATTGAGAAAGCAGTTAATGTTCTGTTTTGTTAACTGAAGATCAATTTGTTTCCTCACTGTTTGTTTACAGCAGTACCC
Source organism: Neoarius graeffei (assembly GCF_027579695.1). Classification (NCBI taxonomy): domain Eukaryota; kingdom Metazoa; phylum Chordata; class Actinopteri; order Siluriformes; family Ariidae; genus Neoarius; species Neoarius graeffei. Next base: position 2,438,138 of record NC_083586.1, read on the forward strand.
TACTATTAAAATATCTAAGCAAAACAAATAATGTTTGAATTGAATTGTTCAATAACACACAGTGCACACAGGCAAGCTACGAGATTTCGGTGCAACATTTCACTTTCATATTTCGTGTACAATGCTTTGTGTGTGGTCAGGGCGATGTAAATGACATGACTGTGTGTATTGACCTTTTTTGTTTGTCTCAGTTTTAATGTAGCATTATCCTAAGCATTCAATTTGATACACTTCCTTTAAATAAAACATCTGGGTTGAGATGTACATATATCCTTGTTTCCTCTTCTTTTTCATTTTTGCACAACACAATGGAGGCAGAAAACACCCATTGTTAAAAGTAACGTTTTACTTTTACTCAAAGTACATTTTAAATGATCTACTTTTTACTTTTACTTGAGTAGATTTTTTGTTTGGTAACTTTACTTGTACTTAAGTAAAATTTCATCAGAGTAACAGTACTTGTACTTGAGTATAATATTTTAGTACTCTTTCCACCTCTGGCGTTTGGTAGGCTAAAAGCCCGGTTTGGAGCCCTGAGAAGGTCAATGGACATCAATCTTGATGACCTCCCTTTTGTCATTTTCCTGGCATTACCTGGCAGGAGAGGTAATCTGCCACCACCATATGTAGCCCCCGGTCTGTAGGCCAAATTGAATTTAAAGTGCTGAAGGGTGATACCCAGAGTGATCTGCGCAGTGGTCCCACTGCTCAGAACAGAGGGTGAACGGGTGTCCAAGCAGGTAGTACCAGAGAGTGAGAACCGCCCACTTGATGGGCAAACACTTTTTGTCCATCGATATTTTCCACTCATCCAGCATTCAAGAGTGACCTGGAAAAAGCAGTGCTGTCACACAGATTCGAACTGGAGCTGTTGCGACCACAGTCCCATAAGAGTGTCTGCTAAATGCCTGTAACGTATTCTAATGTAATCTCAAAACAAAATTTCGGCTTGCTGTATGTATTTGACGAGGGACAAATTTTGTATCCAGCTGTTTGGATAGCGCCGTGACATAAGTGCCCCAGGAGTTGCTGAAATAGCTCAGTTGGGTGTGTGTTAGACTGAAAATCTAAGCATCTTTGGCTCAAGCCCAGATTTCAGCATTAAGGACTGTGGCTTGTGTATATCTTGGTCTGTGCTGCTTTTTTTTTTTTTTTGCCAGGTCGATGCCAGTAATTTGATGGTTAAAACAATCACACTGTTTGACTTTGGTTCCATGGTGTAATGATTAGCACTCTGAATCCAGTGATCTGAGTTCAAATCTCAGTGGAACCTGTGAATCCTTCATTTGCAGCTTCCAAACTAACATGCACAGACTGTCTCAACAGAAGGCTCCTTTTGGTCAAGCCAGCTTTTATGTCCCAAACCCTTTATGTCCATCACCATGAAACAACTTCTTTTCAAGATGGGTATGGGCCAGTTCTGCAATTTTGAATCTGGGCTTTATTGCAATATCATCGCAGCTTCAATGGTATTGGCCACTATGTGTCTGTATTGATCTTCCAAAAAGCACAAGTGCTGAATGATTTGGCTCCATGGTGTCATGGTTAGCCCTCTGGATGGTGAATCCAGGCATCTGAGTTCAAATGTTGGTGGAACCTGTAAAAGATTGTGCCTGCATTGAATGATGGATCAACAAGACAATTTTGTTTCAGTGAGGAAAATCCCACTTTTTATGCAATGCATGATCAAAATACATAAAACAGAAATGTACCCCCTTTTTATTACAAAGTTGTACTGATCAGTCAGCATTTTCTCCAATTTGGACAGAGAAATCCTGTTTGCTGTAGCAGAAAGAAACCGTTGCTCCAAGTTGTCATCGTTTCTAGCCAGTGGACCACTGATGACCCATACCAGCAATGTCCTAATGGCATATGGACCATTCCCACAGCTCTTGATGACCTCCCAAGGTTCCATTATCTTGGGAGCATTGCTACCAATTAACAGCACAACATTTGCCTTAATGCTTGGGATGTGCACCTTTGACAAATATGGCCAATTAGTCAGGTCTTCAGGAGTTACCAGATCATCTGCAGTTACAGGCATTTCTTTCTGTGTAAAAACCTTGAGAAGGATGTGAAAATCATTGCTGTCCAGACCAGTTATCTCTTAGGCTACATCCACACGACAACGGCAACGAGATGTTATTAAAAAAAATATCGCGTCCACATGGGCAATGGATCAGTAAAATATCAGGTACATATGGCAACGCAACGCTTGCTGAAAACGATGCAATACACATGCCACACCTCTAGGGGCGCTGTAAGATGGTCCCTTAGGAGACACCAGAACAATAGAAGAAGTAAGGACACATGCGCATAAACTATTATGCGCGAGACTTCATATTAGCCACAAAGTCAGAAAAATCTGTTCGTAAAATTACATTATAATGACCAAATACAATGAAAAGTATTTTTCCAGTCTCAACTGTGAAAGGTAATCCCATGTGATCTCGTTTGGATGGCAAACCTGTTGGTACAGTTAAACGCAGCACATGAATGAGGCATCTTTATTCTCCGCTTTGACCCATCCAATATGGCGGCGAGGATGACGTATGATTCTACGCGGAAGGCGGCGTCTTTAATGGTCCGGAATAAATTGAATGCTACACGTTGATGGATTAATTTGTTCTTCTCCGCCCTTTTTGAGGAATGTATTGTAGGACTTAAACCAACATCTGAAGAGGTGAGATCGCTCCTTTTTTTCCCTATTTTTGCTGGCGGGATTGACTCTCTCTCTCTCTCTCTCTCTCTCTCACACTTTGCACCATTACACAATAAATATTCACAGTGAAAATATTTTGTAAGCGCGTTTCATGAACTAAGTTATAGGATTTGTTGACAACTTGCATCGAGTTCGTTACACTTCTACCCGGGGTGAAGCACATGTGGTTGTGATGTCATCGTAAACAAATCCGTTCTACTCATCCAGACGACTTCGCAACGGCGCTGTTGCCAGATCTTTCCACTCTGGAACCCATTCTCAAAAGATTTCGTTTTGGGGCACCCAAAACGCCGGTGCCATGTGGACGCCAGGCCGAAACGATAAACAATTTTATCGGATTCACCTGAATCCGTTGCCGTGTGGACAGGGCCTTAATGAGTCAAAGAATAAGCTGGAACAATCTTTTCTTACCCATAGTCCATAACAGAAGGCTAGTTCTTCTGCCTGTAACATTCAGTTTCTGTATTAGATGTTCTGAGTAAAATGTAGCCAAGCTACCGGCATCCAGGAAGGCATATGTATGTATAATTTGATTCCCCTTTGTTAATTTCACCTTTCCAGGTAAAATGGATAGAGCACCTCGGTCCTTACCGGCCCCTGTTGGGCTATATGTTTTGAGTGGGGTCAACTGATCATTGGATGGTTCCTTTGATTGTTCCAGAGTTGCAAGATGCCCCTTAATATGAAGCACAGTAGGATGAGTTTGACTGCATGCTTTAGACATCAAGCACTGTTGGCAATTATGACTCAGAAGCCCAGAACGTAAACATGCAAAGCAAACTCCCCTTTCCTTCAGGAAGATTATCTTTTCCTTGTGCCCCTTTCTCTGAAACTTCTTACACTCATCCAAAGTGTGACCACAAGCACAAAAAAGACATTCAACTCCTTTAGATGTCTTTAAATCTGAAGTTGGTTCAAGAACTCCCTCAGACAAATCCATACATGTTATTGTTGTGGTGACAGTATTTCCTTCTATTCGATCCCTGGGCTGCAATTTAAACTTGTTGGGATTCTTTTCCCCTACGGCACCAAATGATGGATCCTGTATGTCACCAAACAAAGGATCGGAGAGAATTTTGACTCGTCATTCAATGAATGTAACCAGATCACTGAAACGAGCTCTATGGTTAGTTGTTTTCATTATTTCATGTGCTTTAGTCCTCCATTGCTCCCTCATCTTAAAAGGTAACTTTGAGATGATGGTCCTCATATTCACTGGCATGTCCTGCTCTTGCACATATGGCAGCTCCTCTATTACATTACGGCAACCATGCAAGAATAAGGAGTAGGCTTGAAGTGATTTAACATCCTCAGATTTTATTGTTTGCCATGCCAGAGCTCTTTCCATATAGGCAGTTGCAATTTTCTATGGATTCCCAAAGCGTTCCTGTAAAAGATCCCTTGCCACTATATACAGTGCTCAGCGTAAATGAGTACACCCCCTTTGAAAAGTACCAATATCTCAATGAACACAACCAATTGCCAAAATATTGACGAGACAAAGATTTATATAACATCTGTTTAACTTATAACGTGAAAGTAAGGTTAATAATATAACTTAGATTACACTTTTTTTTCAGTTTTACTCAAATTAGGGTGGGGGCAAAAATGAGTACACCCCACAACAAAAACTACTATATCTAGTACTTTATATGGCCTCCATGATTTTTAATGACAGCACCAAGTCTTCTAGGCATGGAATGAACAAGTTGGTGACATTTTGCAACATCAATCTTTTTCCATTCTTCAACAATGACCTCTTTTAGTGACTGGATGCTGGATGGAGAGTGATGCTCAATTTGTCTCTTCAGAATTCCCCAAAGAAAATAATTTCTTTACACCACAAAGGTGAAGGCTACAAGAAAATCAGGAAAGCTTTACTTATCAGTCAGAATACTGTCGAAAAAGTGGTACAAAAATTTAAGAAAGATGGAACTTCAACCATCTCACAGAGAAGTCCAGGTCGTCCACGGAAGTTAACACCTCGACAGGAGCGTCTTCTGATGAGAAGGGTTGAAGAAAATTGGCATGCAAGTTCACTGCAGTTATCTAAAGAAGTAGAAAGCCAAACTGGGGTGACTATTTCCCATGACACAATACGGCATACACTGCAGAGGAATGGCATGCATGGATGCCGTCCACAAAAGAAGCCTCTCCTAAAGCCCAGGCACAAAAAAGCCCACCTAGAGTTTGCCAGGGCCCATGCTGACAAAGATGAAGCCTACTAGGACTCTATTGAGGTATTTCACCCACGTGACCAAGTCACGTGATGCAGCCATTTTGGACGGCACGCTTAAGTCCTTCAGTGCAAGGCAGTATGAGATGGTGGAGACCTTTGCACATTTTAACAAGAAAGTAAGCTGTGATTCGTGTTAAATTGGATCTGTCTTTTATCACAAACACTGTACCCAGCCTTGGTATGGAGCCAAGGTTGTCGACAGAAGTCAACAGTTTGATGAAGGATGACCCCAGCAGTTTGAAATGGTACAAGGTAGGCTATGTTCACAACACTGTCTTGTTACTCGGGGGATCCGAGATCCCCTGAAACAGACATGAGATCCTTTGAAAACATGATTTGGGAAATGTTGGGGGGTCTCTAAAATATTGGCAAAATGATGTTTATTGACATAGCAATCGTGTGTAACGGGAAGCATTTGCATATCCGAAGTGTTGTGTTTACATGACAACGACTGCTGCTGCCAGGTTGGTTGTTGAGTAGCCTGACTGTTTTTTTTTTTCCCTTGCGTGTGGTATCATTGTTGACGCGAGGTTGTTTATTGAACATGCCAATGCGGACACGATTTCCCGATGAGTTATGACTTCAGACGCGATGCGTGTGTGGAGTCCGCGTGATATGTGCGTAAGATAGGCTTCTCATGTGTTTGGAGATCCGTGCTCTTTTTTTTTCCTCTTTCTTTCTTTCTTTCTTTCTTTCTTTCTTTCTTTCTTTCTTTTTACTTAATTTCCCTGTTTATTTCTGTGTCCCATTGCTTTCTAGCCTCTGTTATTGCGTTTTATGTCTGATGTCTGCTACATGCAACCCTAGACAAATTAACACTGCCTTGTTTCACTGCTCAGATGGGTTAACAAACACTGACCCATTTACTTTTTGCTATATATTTTATCAAAATTGCGTTAACTGATAAACTAACCTGAAATGAAATGATCACTGCAAAGTCTGGAGTACTCTGTTGGCTCCCAATCCTGTCTTTTCACAGCTGTAATCCCTCTTGTCTGGGTCAGTAGTAAACCGGTAGTGATGTGTCGGTTGCGAACAATCCGGTTCAAAGAGCCGGCTCTTTGAAGTGAACGACGGGAGCCGGCTTTTCGGTGGGAGCCGAGTTGGGGAGCCGAATTATTTTTTTGTCCTTAGGTGCCTCAGAGAGAGGGAGACTTTCACAAAAAAAGTTGCTGTCTGATTGCGTCTTTGTGTTGTCTATTACCATTCAAAGGAAAAAAAGTAGCATGGTGTACGCCTACTTTTTTTGGTTGATGTCATTCACAGCTGCGAAAATACGAAAATTGGTGTAATGCTTAAAGCTGTGGAGCGCAGGGGAGAGGAGTCTGTGAGGCACCTGAGGAGGGGAAAATCAGCTGTGTATTTTATATTGGTAATATAACACAGTTTTGCATTATGTTTGTGAGAAAATAATTTATTAATTGGTAAGTTTTATTTCTATAGCTAGAACATTGTTACACTGCTATACTTTACAAAGCTTTACAATGGCTACAAAAACTAAAAAATCAAATGGAAAACATCCTATTGATAAAATATAAATAATGTAATTAATTAACTAGTTAATTGCAGCAATTAAATCAAAAATAAAATCTCAGGAGCCGTTTGGGAGCCGAAAGAGCCGGCTCCTTATAGTAAGAAGAGCCAAAAGACCCAGCTCCCGAAAAAGAGCCGAAATTCCCATCACTAGAAACCGGTAAAAGGAGCGTCCTGCACACTGTCCCTGTCTGTTGTGGCAGCCCACAGCACAACAAGCAAACACCATGGTTATTTATAGAGTGCTTACTGACAAATTAATCTATTCTAGGTGTCTGTAACACGTTTTTTTTTCAAGCCGGCTCTCCCTCTCTCTCTGCAGCGTTAGTATGTAGCTTGACGTTCAAAATGGCGGACACCGGGGCGTCACGTGACCCTGTGACATCAGGTGAAATACCTCAATACTCTGGAGTGATGCGAACAAGATAGTTTTTGGAACTGATGGCTTCAAAACTGCATGGCGTCACAAAGGTGAGGAATACAAAGAAAAATGCATGGTGCCTACAGTGAAACATGGTGGTGGCAGTGTCCTTATGTGGGGCTGCATGAGTGCTGCTGGTGTCGAGGAGCTGCATTTCATTGATGGCATCATGAATTCACAGATGTATTGCTCTATACTGAAAGAGAAGATGCTACCATCACTCCGTGCCCTTGGTTGTCATGCACTTTTTCAACATGACTAAACACACGTCTAAGGCCACTGTTGGATTTCTGAAGAAGAACAAGGTGAAAGTGATTCAGTGGCCAAGTATGTCTCCTGATCTGAACCCAATCGAACACCTATGGAGAATTCTGAAGAGACAAGTTGAGCATCACTCTCCATCCAGCATCCAGTCACTAAAAGAGGTCATTGTTGAAGAATGGAAAAAGATTGATGTTGCAAAATGTCACCAACTTGTTCATTCCATGCCTAGCAGACTTGGTGCTGTCATTAAAAATCATGGAGGCCATACAAAGTACTAGATGTAGTAGTTTTTGTAGTGGGGTGTACTCATTTTTGCACCACCCTAATTTGAGTAAAACTGAAAAATGTGTAATCTAAGTTATATTATTAACCTTACTTTTTCCCGTTATAAGTTAAACAGATGTTATATTAAACTTTGTCTTTTCAACATTTTGGAAATTGTTTGTGTTCATTGAGATATTGTTTAAAATGTTACTTTTCAAAGGGGGTGTACTCATTTTTGCTGAGCACTGTAGCCTCGCTCAGGAGCTATCTGCTGACAGCTGCGCACTAGTTCTTGTGGTCGTCCTCTTGTAAATTGCTCCAAATGGTACAAGCAGTCTGCCTTTCCTGCCTTTTGCTCCATTCCTTGTTCAAAGGCTTTGATAACTGCCCTTTACTGGAGTGGATTCCTTTCAAATATGGGAATTTCTTGGGGTGGCAGGGACAATGCACTGTTGTCACACTAAAGATGCAGTTATGTCGTTTTGTCTGTGCATGATGGTAAGGAGGTCACTAGATGAATATTGACCACTTTGCTGATATGAGAATTGCCTCTGCTCACCCTCCATTGGTGCCATTGTTGGCTGGCGACAAATTTGTTATAATGTTCCCATAGTATTGGTTTCTTGCTGTTGCTCATTGGGATTGTCCCACTGCTTTGAGGCAGCCTCAGACCACTGTTCCATTTCCTTTCTTTGCACATCTGGTAATTGTGGGTCATTAGATGGAATTGATCCCTTCATCGCACTGATTTGTGTTTTTGGCTTCCAAAATCACAGATTGTATTCCTTCTGTTAGGACTAGGACTGTTTTGGCCTCTAGAGGCCGCTGTTATTTCCTTTTCATGTCGTGTTTATTTTGGCCTCTAGAGGCCGCCACTGTTCCTGTGTTTTGTGTTTGTGTTAATTGCCTAATTATCTTCACCTGTGTCCTTAATTAGTTTGTCTATTTATACCCCTGAGTTCAGTCCTCTTGTCACGGAGTCTTTGTGCTGTTATGTTTATCTCCAGTTTCCTTTGTACTGTGTTTTTTGATCTTCTTAGCTTTTGTATTTTTGCACTTTGCTTTTCTTTTGGATTATACTCTTTGGTTTTTTTTTGTCTTTTGTTTTGCCCTGTATATAGTGTATATAGTTTAAATAAACCTTTTGATTCTTTTTCTACTTCCGCCTCACGCCTCTGCATTTGAGTCATCCCCCTGGTGGCCTAGTGGGGGTTTGCTGGATTATCACACCAACGAACCAGGTTCGAATCCCAGCAAAACCCTAACAGAAAGACTCCGTCATGACCGACTCAGCAGAGGCTGCTTCAACTGTCTACCCGGCCAACCTTCAGGGAATTATGGCAGCTTTGACACGCTTCGGAGCGACCATGGACGCTCATGGACGTACGCTCACCAGCCAACGTGAGGCCCTCGCTCGCCACGAGGAACTGCTTCAGCAAATTGGGAAAACCCTGGCACAGCTGACATCTCTGCCTGCATCTCCTGCTCCTGATCCAGTTCCTGCTCCTGATCCAGCTCCCACTCCTGCTCCAGTGCCTCCTGCAATGCTGCCTTCTTCACCTCGCGAACCCAGCCTTCCTGCACCACAGAGGTATGACGGCAAGCACAGTGAGTGCCGAGAGTTCCTTACCCAGTGTCAACTCACCTTTGAGCTTCAGCCTACCACCTACACTACGGATCGCCGCAAGATTGCCTTTGTGATCACCTTATTAGCTGGTAAGGCGCGAGCCTGGGCTACTGCTATCTGGCAAAGACAGGGACCTGAGTGCTTTGATTTCCAGCTGTTTTCTGAAGAGATGCTTCGGGTCTTCGATCAGGCAGACATCAGTACCGACGCAGCCCGAAAGCTCATGTCCATCCGGCAAGGAGGAAGCGTCGCAGATTACGCCATCTCGTTCCGAACACTCGCAGCAGTAAGTGGATGGAACGAGACTGCCCTGGTGTCAGCCTTCCACCATGGTCTGTCTGACCCCATCAAGGACGGTCTGGCCTCTATTGGATGCCCAAGTGACCTCGAAACCCTCATCTCACATGCTATTCGTCTGGACAACAGGATGAGAGAACGCCACCAAGCCTTGAGCCCCCCCAGCCTCCCTACCTCTACCTGGAGACCGTCTACCTCCTTCAGTGACTGTCCAGAACCCATGCAAGTGGGTCGTACTCGCCTCTCCGCATCTGAGAGGGAGCGCAGAAGGAGGGACAAGTGCTGCATCTACTGTGGCAAGCCTGGTCACTTCCGAGCATCATGTCCCGAACTCTTGGGAAAAGGACCGCCCCGTCCAGCCGAGGGAGGGTTGTGACGGGGCCTACCCTCTCTCCCGGACTCCCTGGCCAAGGTATCTACATCCCGGTCTCCATCTCCTGGGGTGAGTCTGTCCACTCTTGTCAAGCTTTGATAGACTCAGGGGCGGCTGGGAACTTTATGGATATTCACTTCGCCCAAAGCATCAATATTCCGACTGCACCTCTTGAAGTCCCACTGTCTGTGTCTGCCCTCGATGGCCAAGCGTTAGGTGATGGAAGAGTCACCCAAGTTACTTCTCCAGTTTTCCTCCAGTCTCAAGGTCACAAGGAAGAAATATCCCTGCACCTGATTCCTTCACCTGAGTTCCCAGTTATTCTAGGCCTTCCTTGGCTTACTCGCCACAACCCTCGCATAGACTGGGTAACAAGCCAGGTTGTGGAATGGGGCCCTGCATGCCATGCCTCTTGTCTGCTCTCTAGCTCTCCTGTGTCTCCGGCCGAGCCCCCTGATCTCACCGAGTTATCTCAAGTTCCCACAGAGTACTGGGATCTCAAGGAGGTATTCAGCAAGAGCAGGGCCGCCGTTCTTCCTCCGCACCGGGCCTACGACTGTGCCATCGACTTGCTCCCTGGGACTACCCCTCCTCGTGGCAGACTGTTTTCACTCTCTCAGCCAGAACGCAAGGCCATGGAGGAATACCTCAAAGATGCCCTGGTCTCTGGGTTTATTCGACCCTCCACTTCACCTGCTGGAGCCGGCTTCTTCTTTGTCGGCAAGAAGGATGGGGGGCTCCGACCATGTATTGATTACAGGGGCCTGAATAAGATCACTGTGCGCAACCGATATCCCCTTCCGCTGATGTCCACAGCTTTCGACCTGCTCCAAGGCGCCACCGTCTTCACCAAGTTGGACCTACGGAACGCATACCACCTCATCCGTATCCGACAGGGAGACGAGTGGAAGACTGCCTTTAACACCCCGTCTGGGCACTACGAATACCAGGTGATGCCCTTCGGACTCACCAACGCACCAGCTGTTTTTCAGGCCCTAATCAACGACGTCTTAAGGGACATGATTAACCTATACGTTTTTGTCTACCTCGACGACATCCTTATCTTTTCCAAGACCATGCAGGAGCACCGCCACCATGTCCGCCAGGTTCTCCAGAGGCTGCTACAGAACAATCTGTTCGCCAAGGCCCAGAAATGCGAATTTCATGTTCCCGAGGTCTCCTTTCTGGGATTTATTGTACGGACAGGCCAACTCCAAATGGACCCTGCCAAGACCCTGGCCGTCCGGGATTGGCCTACTCCCAAGTCTGTTAAGGAGGTTCAGCGGTTCTTAGGATTCGCTAACTTCTACCGCAAGTTCATCAGGAACTTCAGTTCTGTGGCAGCACCCATGTCTGACCACACCAAAGGGACAGGTGGATCTTATGGCTGGTCTCCTCAGGCAGAAAAGGCGTTCAAAGACCTCAAGGACCGCTTCTGCACGGCACCCATTCTGGTTCTCCCGGACACCTCCCAACCATTCATCGTGGAGGTGGACGCCTCGGACAGTGGTGTCGGCGCGGTGCTCTCTCAACGTTCGGAAGGAAAGCTGCACCCCTGCGCTTACTTCTCCCACCGCCTGAGTCCTGCTGAGTCCCGGTACGATGTGGGGGATCGAGAACTGCTAGCGGTCAAACTGGCCCTTGAGGAGTGGAGGCACTGGCTGGAGGGAGCACAACATCCATTCCTGGTTTGGACTGACCACAAGAACCTGGAGTACCTCCAGCAAGCCAAGAGACTGAACCCTCGACAGGCTAGGTGGGCCCTGTTTTTCAGTCGGTTTGACTTCACCCTCTCATACCGCCCCGGCTCCAAGAACACCAAACCTGACGCACTGTCCAGACTGTTCTCTGCCACTAACAGGGAGAATGAAGTCGGGCCTATTATCCCTGTGTCCCGGATTGTGGCCCCTGTCCGCTGGGGTATTGAGGAGGCTGTCCGACGAGCCCAACGCCAGGACCCCGGTCCTGGGACGGGGCCACCAGGCCTCTTGTACGTCCCACATCAAGCCCGGGCCAAGGTTCTCCAGTGGGGTCACTCTTCCCCTCTCACCGCCCACCCGGGAGCTCGGAGGACCCTGGACTTCCTGAAAAGACGCTTCTGGTGGCCTAACATGGAGAAGGAAGTAAGGTCATTTGTCCTGTCCTGTGAGGTTTGCACCAGAACCAAGAACCCACGACAGCGTCCCCAGGGTCTCCTGCATCCTCTGACCATTCCCCGGCGTCCCTGGTCCCACATGGCAGTCGACTTTATCACGGGTCTCCCTGAGTCACAAGGTAACACGGTCATTTTGGTCTTAGTTGACAGATTCTCCAAGGCCTGCCGCTTCATACCACTGTGCAAACTCCCCTCTGCTCTTGAAACTGCGAAACTTTTGTTTAATCATGTCTTCCGAGTCTTTGGTCTTCCACAGGACATCGTCTCAGACCGAGGGCCCCAGTTCTCCTCCTGAGTGTGGCACGGGTTCTGCAAGGTCATCGGAGCCACTGCCAGCCTCTCCTCTGGGTTTCACCCACAGTCCAATGGTCAGACGGAGAGGCTCAACCAGGACCTGGAAACCACCCTGCGAGGCCTGGCTATGGATAACCCGACATCGTGGAGCACCTGGCTGCCATGGGCGGAGTACGCCCACAACACCCTGCAGTCATCGGCCACCAAGCTGTCGCCATTCCAGTGCCAATTCGGGTTCCAGCCACCTCTGTTCCCAGACCAGGAGGAGGACGCGGGGGTGCCCTCGGTCAACCAATATGTGAGACGGTGTCGCAAGACCTGGAGCAAGGTCAGGAAGACCCTCATACAGACCTCCAGAACCAACCAGACTCAGGCCAACCGCCATAGAAGACCTGCACACGCTTTCCGCCCTGGGCAGCGTGTTTGGCTGTCCACTAAGGACCTTCCACTGCGGGTGGAGAACCGCAAGCTTGCTCCTCGCTACATTGGCCCCTTCAAGGTGGTGCGCAGGGTGAACCCTGTCTCCTACCGGCTCCAGTTGCCCCGGACTCTGAGGATCAACCCCACTTTCCATGTTTCCCTGTTACGGCCCGTACTGACGTCTACGTATGCCCCTGCCCCTAGGAACCCCCCACCCCCCCGCATCTTCCAGGGGCAGACTGTGTTCACTGTGAATCGCCTGCTTGACTCCCGCCGGGTCCGCGGCAGGTTGCAATATCTGGTGGACTGGGAGGGCTATGGTCCTGAGGAGCGCTGCTGGGTTCCTGCTCGGGATGTCCTTGATAAAGAACTATGTCGGGACTTCCATTCGGCCCATCCGGATCGCCCTGGGAACGTCAGGAGACGCTCCTAGAGGGGGGGGTCCTGTTAGGACTAGGACTGTTTTGGCCTCTAGAGGCCGCTGTTATTTCCTTTTCATGTCGTGTTTATTTTGGCCTCTAGAGGCCGCCACTGTTCCTGTGTTTTGTGTTTGTGTTAATTGCCTAATTATCTTCACCTGTGTCCTTAATTAGTTTGTCTATTTATACCCCTGAGTTCAGTCCTCTTGTCACGGAGTCTTTGTGCTGTTATGTTTATCTCCAGTTTCCTTTGTACTGTGTTTTTTGATCTTCTTAGCTTTTGTATTTTTGCACTTTGCTTTTCTTTTGGATTATACTCTTTGGTTTTTTTTTGTCTTTTGTTTTGCCCTGTATATAGTGTATATAGTTTAAATAAACCTTTTGATTCTTTTTCTACTTCCGCCTCACGCCTCTGCATTTGAGTCATCCCCCTGGTGGCCTAGTGGGGGTTTGCTGGATTATCACACCAACGAACCAGGTTCGAATCCCAGCAAAACCCTAACACCTTCACTATAGGATTTAGGACATTGATGGATTGCCATTTCCGTTTTTCCCTTTCGAGATAGGAGTTCATGCCATCTGAGGGTGTTTGAGAAGAACTTTACAGATCTGAGGGCTGCAATACAGCCAATTTAGCTGTTGATGCAGCCAGTTCAGTCTTATCTCAGTTAATTCTATGATAAATTGGACATAAACATTATCCTTCACAATAAAAGGAAATATTTAAAAAATATCAGCATTTGCCCAGAAGACTTTAAGTTTATCAGTCATTCATTTATTTGCTTATTTATTAATTTGTTTGTTTGTTTATTTTACTGAGACATGCTCAAGTGCCAGCATGAGACAAAGAATGCAAAGGAAGCCAGTATTAAGTAGAAGGAACTTGGAATTTTGCATTCGTGATCTGCATCCAAGACCCTCCAATTTCCCTCTTCTGGTACATGGCTGAATAGGATTGCTCTTGGAAGGTGCATTTCCTAAAAGTCAAGTCAAGTTTATTTGTATAGCGCTTTTAACAATAAACATTGTCGCAAAGCAGCTTTACAGAATTTGAACGACTTAAAATATGAGCTAATTTTATCCCTAATCTATCCCCAACAAGCATGCCTGTAGCGACGGTGGCAAGGAAAAACTCCCTCAGACGACATGAGGAAGAAACCTCGAGAGGAAACAGACTCAAAAGGGAACCCATCCTCATTTGGGCAACAACAGACAGCATGACTATAACATTAACAGTCTGAACATAAAGTCAGCTTTGTTGATGCTATAAACCCCCCACCGACGGAAACCCGAGCGCAAAACCGTTCACAACAACCACAGTCCCAAAGTCAGCAAGTCAACTGCAGTAAGCAAGTCAACTGCAGTCCACAACCACAAAAGCACCACTGCAAGAGTCCAGAGCATCGTCCAGGCGCGACCCCCAACTGTCCACATGGGGCCGCCCTCCACAGGAGCGATGCGATGAGACTCCAACCAGACACAGGGCACCAGGATGGATCAGGCAGGTCTGAGGAGCAGAAGAGGTTCAGCATCTCGATCCCAGGACCGACATGTAACTCAGAGGGACAGATTTGGGGGGGGGGGGGGGGGGGGGGGACTGAGAGAAAAACACAGGTTGTTGGGTATGCCCAATGTCACCTGAATAAGTAGGAACAGTATACATATTGCACTGAGTACAAGCAGGGACTCCGGCAACTAACTATGACAGCATAACTAAAAGGGGAGAGCCAGAAGATAACACAGGCATGAAGGAGTCCCAGGACATAAAGCAGCCAGCCACTACACCGTCAACAAACTCGAGTGAGCAAGCGAGTGGGGACTGACAGCATCCATACATCCCAGTTTACCAAAACACTCTGTCTGAGGACCCTCCAGATCTACACCTTTACCTCATAAACACCATTAACAAAAGGCTTGACTAAACAGATATGTTTTCAGCCTAGACTTAAACACTGAGACTGTGTCTGATTCCTGAACAGTACTTGGAAGGCTGTTCCATAACTGTGGGGCTTTGTAAGAAAAAAAAATCTGCCCCTTGATGTAGCCTTCACTATGGGAGGTACCAGCAGATAGCCTGCACCTTTTGATCTAAGTAGGCAGGTCGGGTCATAGAGGAGCAGAAGTTCACTCAGGTACTGTGATGTGAGACCATTCAGTGCTTTAAAGGTCAATAGTAGTACTTTATAATCAATAGGAAATTTGATTGGGAGCCAATGCAGTGTGGATAAGACAGGGGTGATGTGGTCATATTTTCTAGTTCTAGTAAGGACTCTTACTGCTGCATTTTGAACTAACTGGAGCTTGTTTATGCACTTATTGGAACATTCAGACAGTAAGGCATTACAACAATCCAACCTGGAGGTAACAAAAGCATGAACTAGTTTTTTCCGCGTCATGTAGTGACATTAAATTTCTTATCTTAGCAATATTTCTGAGATGAAAGAAAGCTATCCGGGTAATGTTATCAGTGTGAGTTTCAAATGAAAGACTGGGGTCAATAACTCCGGGGTCTTTTACTGCTGCATGTGAAGAAACAGAAAGGCCATCCAGAGTTACTGTGTAGTCAGAAAACTTACTTCTAGCTGCATGTGGTCCGAGTACAAGTACTTCTGTCTTGTCAGAGTTAAGCGGAAGGAAGTTAATAAGCATCCAGTGTCTAACGTCCTTTACACATTCCTCAATTCTATAAAGCTGGTGTCTCTTATCAGGTTTTGCAGAAACATACAACTGTGTGTCATCAGCATAATAGTGGAAACTAATACAATGTTTATGAATCATATTACCCAGAGATAACATATATAAAGAAAAAAAGCAGTGGACCCAAGACAGAACCTTGTGGAATACCAAACTTTACCTCAGTACATCTAGAAATATCACCATTTATATCAACATACTGATAGCTATCAATTAAATAAGAGCTGAGCCAGGAGAAGGCCATTCCCTTAACTCCCACAACATTTTCTAGTCTATCCAGAAGAATGGAATGATCAATGGTATCAAATGCTGCACTGAGGTCAAGCAACACAAGCAGCGAGACACAGCCCTGATCAGACGCCAACAGTAGGTCATTTACTACTTTAACCAAAGCTGCCTCTGTGTTATGATGAGGTCTAAATCCTGACTGATACATTTAATGGATGTTATTCCTATGTAAATATGAGCATAACTGCTGTGCCACAGCTTTTTCAAGGATCTTGGAGATAAAGCTGAGGTTTGATATTGGCCTATAATTGGACAGCTGACAGGGATCAAGGTCAGGTTTTTTAATCAGGAGTTTGATAACTGCTAGTTTAAAGGATTTGGGTACATAGCCAATCCTAAGAGAAGAATTTATTATTTTTAGAAGCGGTTCAATTACTTCAGGTATTATCGGTTTGAATAGACGTGTAGGTAAGGGATCTAGTACGCAAGTTGAGGCTTTTGATGCAGAGATTAATGAAAGTAATTCAGTTTCTTTTAGGGGAGTAAAATGTTCTAATTGCTGATCTGATACAGTTATAATGTAGGAAAATGGTGGCACTTAGCTCTGGGGACTCTGGGGCATACAGCAGAGCCAGGGCTGCACTGAGGAAAGGTATCAATACTGCCAACCAACAACATAGGAGGCGTATTGAAGCCTATTTCAACAACTCTATAAACGCCAGGCAGGTATGGGAGGGCATCAGGGCCATCACGGACTACAAGAGCAAGGCAACAGTAACATCTTCCTCAGCTGATGCCACCTTAGCTGAGGATTTTAAACTATTTTTATGCCCTCTTTGACAGGGAAAACATAGACCCAGTGCTGCCCCCCCCCTTCCTCTGACCCTGCTCCAGTCTTGAGCTCTCATGAGGTGAGACATGTCCTCCACAGCATCAACACCAGAAAAGCAGCGGACGGTGTGCTGGGCCGCGTGCTGAAAGATTGTGCTGTGGAGCTAACAGATGTATTCACCTCCATTTACAATACATCGCTGTCCACATCATGGGTCCCCGCCTGCTTTAAGGCAGCTACAATAGTTCCCATCCCTAAGCAGTCAAATGTCACATGTCTGAATGACTACAGACCTGTGGCACTCGCCTCCATTCCTGCCAAATGCCTTGAGAGACTGGTCATCAAACACATTAAAGGCGCAATACCACCAACACTTGACCCATACCAATTTGCATACAAACAGAACAGGTCGACTGAGGATGCTATTGCCATCGTGCTCCATTCACTATTGGAGCATCTCGAGCAGAACACCACCTATGTGAGGCTCCTCTTTGTCGATTTCAGCTCGTCCTTTAATACAATCCGGCCCTTCAAGCTCCAAGCCAAACTACACCATCTTGGATTGAACATCTCACTGTGCAATTGGATTGTGGACTTTCTGACAAACTGAACACAGAATGTGAGAGTAAACAAGCACACTTTCTCCACCCTTTCAATCAATACTGGGGCCCCCCAAGGGTGTGTGCTTAGCCCTCTGCTCTACACCCTGTTCACACAAGACTGCTCTGCTTCTTCTCTTTCCAATCTCATTGTTAAATTCGCTGACGACACCACAGTGCTCAGACTTCTCAACAACAATAATGAGACGGATTACAGGGCTGAAGTGCAACATCTAGCGTCATGGTGTGTGGGTAATAATCTCATACTGAACATCAAGAAGACCAAGGAGATGATTGTGGACCCCCGCAAGAAGAGACAAAACAACCACCCTCCACTCTTTATTGACAATGAGGCGGTAGAGAGGGTGATGTACTTCAAATTCTTGGAAGTGACTATCACTGAGGACCTGTCCTAGGGCATCAACACCACCTCAGCGGTAGGAAAGGCCCAGCAACAGCTCTACTACCTGAGGCAAGAATGCCGGGATCCAGAAACAGTTGATGGTGAACTTTTACAACTGTGCCATCAGCAGTGTTCTGACGTATGGTTTCCTTGTGTGGTTCTCCAGCTGCACTAAGGCCGAACAGCAGGCACTCCAGCGGGTGGTAAAAACAGCGGGTAAAATCATGGGGACCACTCTACCAGAGATCAGTACCATCTACACTTCCTGCTGTCTGAAGAGAGTGTGTAACATCCTCCGTGACCAACACCACCCGGCCCATCACCTGTTCCACCTGCTGCCCTCAGGCAGAAGGTACAGGGCCTTACCAGCCAGAACAACCAGAATGACCCAAAGCCTGTACCCTCAGGCAGTGAGGCTGCTGAACAGTGCCCCACTCCCCTCTCTCCCCTCCTCCCATGGACAGTAGACCACGCCTTGCCCTACAATAACTGTGAACTGGACTCTGCATTGCTGCAACATTACATTAACTCCACATCTGACCATGCTCTCTGTTTTTGGTGCCCCTGTTCTTGATCTGTTTTCTGATATACCTCTTGCTGCTATGACTATGACCATTTACATTTCGTGCCTGCACTGGACTCTATTTATAATGGGTATTATGGGACTTTGCACTACTATGCACTTTTTACATTATGCACTTTTACATTATGCACTTTTACACCTACTATGTATGGCTGGGTTGCTCCAACGGAATTTCATTGTTATATATGACAATAAAAAAGTGATTGATTGATATTGTTAACTACAGGGTCACTTACATTGTCTGACCTTAAATTACTAGTTTGAATTTTTTGTCAGATATTCTCAATTTTGTCATTAAAAAAATTCATGAAATCGTTGCTACTACATACTACAGGTGTGCATGTGTCTATAGTGGTTGAGTTATGCAGGGGCTGACAGTGACCCAATCAAAGTTGATAACTCTCGGAGATCATTTATAAAGTTCTGTGCAGTAGTTGACGTGAATGTACATTTAATACAGTAGCGTGGTGAGGTGCATATATTATTACTCATAGTTTGAATGAGATGAGATAATGATCGGAGATAACTTCAGACTGTGGAAATATGACTATATTTTCTACGTTTAACCCGAATGCTAGTATTAGATCGAGGGCGTGACCACCATTATGGGTTGATCCTATGACATTCTGATTAATCCCTACTGAATATAAATGGACACAAACACTGTTTTCAAAGGGTCTTCTGGGTTATTGAAATGAATATTAAAATCTCCAACAACTAAAACTTTGTCTAAGGAAATAACCAGATCTGAGATAAAATCTGCAAATTCAGAAAGAAACTCAGAATATTGCCCCGGGGGCCTGTAAATAATAAGTAATGGAATTAACTGGGTAGACTTATTTTTCGAGGCTACATACATTATATGGGTATGAAGAACTTCAAATGTATTGAATTTATAACCAGGTTTTTGTGTTACACCTAGACATGGGCGTAGAGGACGTGGGGGACATGTCCCCCGCACTTCCCGTATTCGTGCCCTCTGTCCCCCGCACTTTTTACAGCCATTACAACCACTCAATTCATTTTTAACACGTGGAAACGTGTTTTTCCAAGCCGCCTTTAAATGCATCATAAGCAGGTGGAGCTAAGGCAGCAAACAAACACCGCTGTCGTGTGTGATCAAAGACACTTTAGAAAATATTGTATGAGTATCTTTGGTGTGATTCAGATCTGGGCAGCGCTTCTGTATGTTCAGCAAACCAGCCAAGAGGCTAAAGACTTTAGAGAGTTTTTTCCAAACAAACCATGTAAGTTGAGTAATGCTGTTGAATGTAGATAATGTTTAGCTAAAAGATGACAAATAGATGTCAATTTAGTTAGTTAAGCTAGCTAGCTAACTTAGAGATGGTAGTAACTAGTTACATTTACTCCGTTACATTTACTTGAGTAACTTCTTAGATAAATTGTACTCTTAAGAGTTGTTTTGTTGCAAAATATGTTTTACTTTTACTTGAGTAATATTATTCTAAAGTAACAATACTCTTACTTGAGTAATGTTACTATTTTGGCTACTCTAAATTTTTAAGCATTTAGGGAATCATCGATCAGGTGGTGCTGGAGCAGTTCTTCGCCAACCTACCAGAGGGAACCGTGGAGTGGGTCCAGTGCCACCGCCCGGCATCACTGGATCAGGCCATCGAGTTGGCGGAGGACCATTTGGCGGCTGTTCCGAAGGCAGGACAGCGGATGTCCTCTTCTTTCCTCTCCTCTCTCTCTCTCCCCCTCTCTCCTCCTGTGTTTCGTCCTCGCCCCATTCCCCCACCGCAGAGGCGGAGGCTGGCCCCACCCCAGCCGGCCTGCCGCACCCGCGGTGCCCTCCCATTTTTCCCTTCTGTGTCTGTCTCTCCCCCCCCCCCCCCCCCCCACAGGTGAGTGAGCCCCAGAGCGCCAGTGCAGAGAGGAAGCCCGGGCCGGTTTGCTGGCACTGCGGGGGGCCGGGCCACCTCCAACAGCAGTGCTCGGCAATGGAAGTGGGCGCGGTGGTTCAGATCCCCGACGCGCCAGGAGCCGCCCTCAATCGGGCCGGAGCGTATCGCATACTGGTGAGTATCCAAGGGGATACATATCAGGCGTTGGTGGACTCTGGCTGTAATCAGACTTCAATTCACCAAAGCCTGGTGCAAGACGAGGCATTGGGGGGAGCACAGGGGGTGAAGGTGTTGTGTGTGCATGGGGATGTTCACAGCTACCCTTTAGTGTTGGTCCACATTTTTTTCCGAGGGGAAAAATTTAGATTAAAGGCGGCGGTTAATCCTCACCTCACCCACTCGATAATTTTGGGGACTGATTGGACGGGATTTGGGGAGTTAATGAGTCATTTATTGAAGAGTGGGTCCTGCCGTAGTTCAGCAGGGGGAGGTCCCGGTGTCGCATTGACGGGAGCAGCTGTCACAGAGCCATCTCCGTCATCTCCGCTTCAGAGTGAGGAGCCGCAGGCTCCTCCTCCCTCTTTTGGGGAATCCCTTGCGGACTTCCCGTTAGAGCAATCGCGAGACAAGACTCTGCGACATGCGTTTGACCAAGTGAGAGTAATCGATGGTCAAACGCTCCAGCCAAACGCCACCCTGTCCTTCCCCTATTTTTCTATTATGAAGGATAGATTATACCGAGTGGCGCAGGACACTCAGACTAAAGAGCAAGTCACACAGCTTTTGATTCCAAAGAGCCGCCGGGAATTGCTATTCCAGGTGGCTCACTTTAATCCCATGGCTGGACACTTAGGGCAGGATAAAACACTAGCCCAACTAATGGCCTGGTTCTATTGACCAGGGATTCATGGCGATGTCTGTAGGTGGTGTACGGCATGCCGCGAATGCCAGTTAGTAAATCCAGTGGCCATTCCAAAAGCGCCTTTGCACCCTCTCCCATTAATCGAGACCCCGTTCGAAAGAATTGGGATGGATCTCGTCGGGCCATTAGATCGGTCAACACGAGGGTACCGCTTTATTTTAGTTCTGGTGGACTATGCAATGTGATACCCGGAAGCAGTGCCTCTTCGCAATATCTCAGCACACAGTATTGCGGAAGCGTTCTTCCGCGTCATCTCCCGAGTTGGAATCCTGAAAGAGATTCTGACTGACCAAGGCACCTTGTTTATGTCACATACACTGAACGAACTGTATGGGCTTCCACTTGGGCAATGGGCAGGTGCGTCCCCAAATTAACAAGACAGCAGCAATTGCGGCATGCCCGAGGCCCAAGACCAAAAAGGGGGTGAGACAGTTCCTGGGGCTGGCTGGCTACTATCGTAGGTTTATACCTAATTATTCGGACGTCATCAGCCCGCTGACTGGTCTCACTAAAAATGGGGCACCAGATCCGGTCCAGTGGACAGAGCAATGCCAGCGGGCTTTCTCTGAGGTGAAGGCTGCACTGTGCAGGGGGCCACTGTTACACTCCCCTGACTTTTCTCTCCTTTTTATTTTACAGACGGATGCATCGGACAGAGGGCTGGGGGCCGTTTTGTCCCAGGAGGTGGAGGGGGAGGACCGTCCAGTGCTGTACATCAGCAGAAAGCTGTCGGTACGTGAGGGGCGCTACAGCACCATCGAAAAAGAGTGCCTCGCGATAAAGTGGGCGGTCCTCGCCCTCTGCTACTACCTGCTGGGACGCCCTTTCACCCTCTGTTCGGACCACGCGCCCCAACCCTTTAACTTCAAGGTGATCCAGAGGCCGGGGGCGCAGATAGTTGTGGTGGACTTTCTCTCCCATCAAGGGGGGGGGGAGTCGGTTGCAGGCCGGCCGGCTGCCCGGCCTGAGTCAGGCGGTGGGGGTATGTGGCAGCGGGGGTGTAGTCAAGCGCCGGTCTGTGACCGGAGGGCGGAGTCAGGGAAGGTAAGTGGCAGAATCACTACACCTGAGGTCAATTAACCTGTTTGTGTGTCTTCCCAGTGACCGCGCCCTATATAAGGAGAGAGAGAGCAGAGGAAGAGAGCTCTCTCCTGAACCAGACGATTTGTGTGTGTGTACGCGTGCATGGAAGAGAGTAATTTTGCATCTGAAAAGAGCAGAATAAAACAGTTATTGAACTTTATTCTGGCCTGCCGTCTTTCTGTGCTCCTCCCCCTCCTACAAACTGCTACAGCCATTTAATCTGAATGTCATGGCCACTACTGACATTGTTCAGCTGCTTTCTGGAAATATCTCCCATCTATTTGTGTTTACCGGTAGTGAAAAGAAAGATAATAATATTAACATAATAAACTTTTCTATTTAAAATATTGATTGAATGATTTTTCTTTGAATGTTCTAGTGCATGCAGTCAAAAAAATTTTTTAAAGATGTTGATGTGAATGATTATCATAATTTTTTTATAAACTGTAGACTGATGGATGTTTTGGAATCGTCACTTTGTGTTATATCCTGGTTATGAAATTAATCATAGCTGTGAAATTCTGCATGTACACTGCAAATTAAACATTACAATAGAAATATATTGATCATTATATTTAAATAGTATTATTGAAAATATATTTTTCACAAGTTACACACTTGTGTTTCAAAAATTGTTACAAGTTTATTTAATCATTTTTACTGTTTCAGTATCTGCAGCTGCTGCTTCCCAGCCATCCAGCAGCATACCACAGGCTTCCACTTGCACCCCATTGTCATCATGGAGTCAAGGAGCCAGAAGAAAGGCAAAGGCTCGGGCCTATGCAACTTTTCCACACAGTCCTTGCAGACTTGTAGAGACTCTGAATTATATTGTACGTTCCCTTGCAAGAAGCAGCTATTCAAAATGCTCCAGCAAGAGTCATTAGAACACAGGATCGGGAAATCTGTGATATTTGAGCTGAAAAAGAACAACACCAGGTGAAATAAAGATCTGCTTCACACTTGCCATGTTCTCCTCAATACCTGTCAAAAATACCGGAATCTTCGAGGATCCAGCAGCATCCTAACAGTCAGCAAGGGGAGCATTTTGTCACTGGCTGCATCAAAGCACATGAAACAAGAGAAGATGAAAAAAGAGATTGAGGAATATTACAAAAGTGTTTCATGCCCTATCCCTGACAAAAAGCTTGTCTCATCAAAAACTGGCCAGGCTGCATCACTGTTGACGAAGCCCTTGAGAGAAGTCTACGATGACTTTGTTGCTGCACAATCAGCAGGGTCAACGAAGGTCAGCTTCTCTCACTTTGCCAAGTGCAAACCCAGGTACACTTATCCACGGCAAGACTGGCGGCTGAGAATCTCATCTCATTATCTCTAGCCGCTTTATCCTTCTACAGGGTCGCAGGCAAGCTGGAGCCTATCCCAGCTGACTATGGGCGAAAGGTGGGGTACACTCTGGACAAGTCGCCAGGTCATCGCAGGGCTGACACATAGACACAGACAACCATTCACACTCACATTCACACCTATGGTCAATTTGGAGTCACCAGTTAACCTAACCTGCATGTCTTTGGACTGTGGGGGAAACCGGAGCACCCGGAGGAAACCCACGCGGACGGCGGCTGAGAATATGTCTGAGTATTGCACAAACATTGACCTGAAGCTTCGTACCCTAAATGCCATCACTGGAAGGACAGACAATGCTGCTCGCATCAGGCATGGCTACCATCAGGGGCGGACTTACCTTTAGGCAAACCAAGGCGGTTGCCTAGGGCCCTCAAAATTTGGGGGCCCCTAACAGTCAGCCCCGTCACGGTAAACACCAAACAATATATATGTAATCTTAATTTGTCTCTGATATTAAGTAGTCAATGATATAAAAGGAAAAACACACCAAAATAGCATCAGAATATCGAATTCATGTGTATATAGTATTTGTCCCAGCACACACACACACCCTGGTTGTTTTACATTGGACTAGTCCATGATCTGATGACGTAGACAGGTGCGCGGCGGAAATTCAAACCAAAGCAGAGGGAACTGTAAACAAGATGAAGCCCAGTTATCAGAGTGGTTGCGCTAAATGAAAAAAAAGGGCACAAAGCAAAAAGAATGCAGCTGCACTTCTGAAACTAACTACATTTTTCAAATTACATTTTTTTATGTATAATCTGGAATATCAGGCACAAAGGAGAGAGGGAGACCTGAAACATAAAGGCAAAACAGACACACAGATGAAGAAAAACAGGGGTACAGACAAAGAAATGGAAGACAGGGACAAAGAGAAGGTATTCATTTTAACAATACATTTTGGGTATTTATTTCTACTGTTCCATGATTGATTTGCTGTTGTCTTGTGTCACAGTAGTGAAAGGTAATAAGAGACAAGACGGATGGACAACACCAACTTCTGCCAGTGAGCCCTTGCTGAACAAGGTATGTGATTTGACAAAGGATTACTTGTGTTCATAGATCATATCATCAAAGAAAAAAAGTGTATTGAGTTGTTTTGTTATAATGCTGTGTTGTTTATTGTAGTTTGGGTTCAATACCTCTGCACACCACCTTTCTATGAAGACTTTGGAGAAGCCAGCAACAAGTAGGACTTTCTTTCTCATATGATTATGATGAACAATGGACATTTGGAGATTAAGGACTTTTCAGTAATGTACTGGCTGCAACCTTTAAAAACTCATACCTCTCTCTTTCTCTACCCCCTCTCTCTCTCTCGCGCACACACACAAACACTATCTCTCTCTCTCTATCTCTCACACACACACACACCATTATGGAATGGTGATGGAATACATGAACAATGGAATTTTGAAGATTAAGGACATTTCAATAATGTACTGGCTGCATCCTTTACAAACTCACAATCCCTCTGTA
Organism: Neoarius graeffei; assembly: GCF_027579695.1. NCBI lineage: Eukaryota > Metazoa > Chordata > Actinopteri > Siluriformes > Ariidae > Neoarius > Neoarius graeffei. The sequence continues at coordinate 2,463,228 of NC_083586.1, forward strand.
TCTGTCTCTCAGCCACTGTATTGCCTGTCACTAACGCTACGTTCACACTGCAAGGCTTAATGCTCAATTCCGATTTTTTTGTGAAATCCGATTTTTTTGTGAGGTCGTTCACATTAACAAATATATGTGACTTGTATGTGATCCTCAGTATGAACGAAAAGTGACCTAAAAGTGTTCCGCATGCGCATTGCAGGATACGACGACGTCACACGCAGTGAGCATGGCCAGTGTTTACGGAAGTAAAACCGCCCGGTTGCGGTATGACTCATCCAATCTAGCTTGAATAGCTGCATCCCCCCAAATGGAAATCAGCTCCCTAACCTCTGCGTCCTTCCATTGAGAAGATTCAGAACCTTCACAGCCCGAAGCGTCCCTCGCATTGATGTCATGCGCAGGGGCGCAGATACGTTTTTTGAACTGGGGGGGGAAAAAAAACTGGGAGGGACAAAGCTGCCAGCAAACCAACCCCAACCCCGATATGCCTGTCAAACTTGTTGTGGGTTACTATAGCAACCAAGCTCGAGCTCGCAACCTGTGCGGTCTGCGCAGCTCAACCAACCGAATATCAGTCTTTTTGTTTTATGTGAGTTGTTGCAACTATGTATACACTGCTGTGCACCTCAATAAACCGAATGGTAATTAGTCTTTTGATTTTTCCGTGAGGTCTGCCTTATGCAAAGTGTGTGTGTGTGGGGGGGGACCGAACGAAGTGAATTTAAATCTGGGTGGGACGAATCCCACCCTCTATCTGCGCCCGTGATTATGCGCCATGTTGTTGTAACTTTTTTTGAGAGACCCGCCGCCTACTTCAGCACAGAATAGTGACGTTTGTGGCTTGTTGATGACGTGTAAGTCGGATGAATGCGACCTGGCGGTTCAGACTGAAGTCGCATATGAAAAGAGCGGATAGGGATCGGAATTAGGACCACATATCCAAACGGCCTGGGTCGGATTTGAAAAAATCGGATCTGTGTCGTTCATATTGTCAATAAAAGATCGGATACAGGTCACATATGGGCGAAAAGATCGGATTCGAGTCACTTCAGCCTGCAGTGTGAACGTAGCCTAAATGGCTCTCTTTCTCACTCATTCACTCACTCACTCTCTCACACACACAAACTCTCTCTCTCTCGTACATTTATCTTGGCATCAGTCTTATCCCATTGAAATGTAGAGGTTTTGATAGAGTAATATCCATTTGTGTTGTAGTTCTGATAACAGTAAGATCATTTTGTATCTCTGGTAATGTGTGTCTGGTAATATGTATCCATTTGTGTTCTACTTCTGATAAGAATAAGATTATTTTATATCTGGTAATATGTATCTGTGCAGTAAAAATAATAATTGGATTTCAGATATCCTTGTTTTATTAAAATATGGAGATTGACTCTTAAAATTGTCTCTCTCTCTCTCTCTACTGTCTCTTCTTCTGTTGTTTGCCTTGTCGCTCTCTCTCTTTCTGGCTTGATCTGAGCAATAAACACTGTCAGAATTTTGGCAAATGCTGGAGTAATCTCAAACCTGTTTCACTGTGGAGCTTATTTGGGGCACATTGTTAGTGGCAGTTTGCTATCTTTTTTTCTGAATTTACAGCAAAGAGATATGGCATGTGCCAAGTAGGGATGACCATTATTCTGTATGTGTGTTTCAAGACTGACTTTTGAGGGCCCCATGTCTGTATTTCGCCTAGGGCCCCAAAATGGCTAGAACCGCCCCTGGTCCTACCATGCCATCAATCTCCTGCCCTGTGGTCGGGATGACGGAATATGGCAAAAGAAGTGTGCATACAGGGAGTGTGTAGAGTGCCAAGACCAGACACTGAAGCAGCACACAGCACGCAACACCAGCGCCCCCTGACCTGGTTGTAATCTCATCTCATCTCATGATCTCTAGCCGCTTTATCCTGTTCTACAGGGTCACAGGCAAGCTGGAGCCTATCCCAGCTGACTACGGGCGAAAGGCGGGGTACACCCTGGACAAGTCGCCAGGTCATCACATGGCTGATACATAGACACAGACAACCATTCACATTCACACCTACAGTCAATTTAGAGTCACCAGTTAACCTAACCTGCATGTCTTTGGACTGTGGGGGAAACCAGAGCACCAGGAGGAAACCCACGCGGACACGGGGAGAACATGCAAACTCTGCACAGAAAGGCCCTCGCCGGCCACGGGGCTCAAACCCGGACCTCCTTGCTGTGAGGCGACAGCGCTAACCACTACACCACCGTGCCGTGTATTTCCATGTTACGTGAGTGATGAAAAAGCAAATAATTGAATAAATCAATGGGATATTGTGTGACAGTTTCAAACTTTTGTCTGTGTATTACTATTATGCTAATTGATAATTTAGTACAAAATAAGGGGTGTATCTACGGTACATGATATCCTGCAGGCACAACAAAATAAAGTTTCATAAAATGTATAACTGATGAACATTCAAAACTAAGGAGTAAAATTCAAAAATAATGATAAATATGTTTTTGTTTTTCTGTCCAATAATTTCATTTAAAGAAACAAATATATGCACAGAAAAAGATATTCCTTGGGTATAGAGGGTTTTTAAATGCATACATGTTTCCATGTTATGCGAGTGAACTTCAGAACATCGTAAAAATGTTCCACAGTGGAGGCCAGATAAAGCAAGATGCTATCTTTATTCTTATTAAACATGACAAAAGAAACATTGAGTGTTAAGTAAATGCAAAAAAAATTGTAAAATTAGAAAATGTATTTTTTGACCATAATGTCCCAAATGAGAGACCAGTTTCTGAGACGGACCCATATACAAACTACTTGGCACTAATGTTTCCTTCAGATCATAAGGAACAGGTGCATATAAATTACAACAAAACAAACAAAAGTAAAATACATTTATGAGGCTCAGGCTTTTCTTGTAAATCATGCTCTTCAATTATGTTTAAAAGTTTAATTGCATCTTTCGTTTTCGTGACCTGAATGGCTTTAGTGTAAGAAAGAAATTCATTATGAAATCCACAACACCTGGGTTTCACCTTCATGTACTTCCATCTGTGGATATAGAATTTACAAAGGATAATAAATGACATTCACCAAAAAGTCATTTTTCCTGTTGTCCATAAACAATGTCCTTTTGAGTAAAGTTTTCCAACTGAAAAACCTTCAGGTCAAGCCAGTCATGTCCATCCAGTCACAAGGCTTCTGCAGACATACACTGGAAAAATAAATGATCAGAGGTTTCATTATTTTCACAAAACACACAATTCCTGGTTTCAATAATTAACCACTGTCACAACAGATCACTGGATGGTACACTCCATTAAGAGTTTGAAAATGTATTTCTCTGGCTTTGGGATTTATCAGGAATTGTACATATTTTCTTTGTAAAATATAAAGTTATTTTTGAGAAATTTGTAAGATGCAATTTCTATAACAAATGGGGTACAACATTGATTGACTGATTGATTCTTTATTGTCATTGCACATTACTATACAACAAAACACTGTTTGAGGGCTCAGATCACAGCAGCATATCAATAAATAATGATTTTATATATATATATATATATATATATATATATATCTCATTATCTCATCTCATTATCTCTAGCTGCTTTATCCTGTTCTACAGGGTCACAGGCAAGCTGGAGCCTATCCCAGCTGACTACGGGCGAAAGGCGGGGTACACCCTGGACAAGTCGCCAGGTCATCACAGGGCTGACACATAGACACAGACAACCATTCACACTCACATTCACACCTACGCTCAATTTAGAGTCACCAGTTAACCTAACCTGCATGTCTTTGGACTGTGGGGGAAACCGGAGCACCCAGAGGAAACCCACGCGGACATGGGGAGAACATGCAAACTCCACACAGAAAGGCCCTCGCCGGCCCCGGGGCTCGAACCCGGACCTTCTTGCTGTGAGGCGACAGTGCTAACCACTACACCACCGTGCCGCCCTGAGATATATATATATATATATATATATATATATATATATATATATATATATGAGATATCAATGTGCTGCCGAAGCGCGCAGAAGGTGTTAGTACGCCTGTCCTTATAGTGCGGACTTTCCATAGCATAGAAAATCGCTACGTTTCTATATATATATATATATATATATATATATATATATATATATATATATATATACACACACACACACATATATACATACATATACATACAGCTCAAGTATATTGGCATCAATTACTCCAGTAGTATAAGTAAAGTGGCTAGTGATAGCAGCATTCAGTGATAAGGTGACATTTGTATTGACAGTGCAAAAAGACATGATGCAATACACACACACACACACACACACAAGCATACACAAAGTTACCTTTTGAACAGTTCACAGGTAGGCCAGTTCTCAAAGCACCAGTTCCTCAGTGCAGACTGGAATTGAGTATGGTGACTGCTTTAGGAAAGAAGCTGTCCCTGAGTCTGTTTGTTCTGGCCGGTATGGACCTGTATTGCCTGCCAGAGGGTAGCAGGTTGAACAGATGGAAGCCAGGGTGGGTGATGTCCCTTATGATGTTTTTTGCTCTGTTCAGACATCTAGAGTTGTAGATGTCAGTTAAGGAAGGCAGAGGGCTGCCGATGATCCTTTGTGCAGTGTTGGTCACCCTCTGCAGCCTCTTCCTGTCAGCCACTGTGCAGCTAGAGTGCCACACTGACACTGCGTGGGTCAGCAGACTCTCTATGGTGGAGCGGTAGAAGGTCACCAGCAGGCTTGTGCTCAGTTGCTCCCTCTTGAGCACTCGGAGGTAGTGTAGCCGCTGCTGGGCCTTCTTGACCAGGGCTGATGTGTTGGTTGACCAGGAGAGGTCAGCAGAGATGTGGACACCCAGGAATTTGAAGGTCTGCACTCGCTCAACACACTCGCCGTTGATATACAGGGGGGCAGGGGTAGCGCTGTTCCGCCGGAAGTCCAGGATGAGTTCCTTTGTCTTAGAGATGTTCAGTGCTAAGTTGTTGGTTGCACACCACCTCTCCAGGTTCAGGACCTCATCTCTGTAGGCCTCCTCGTTCCTCCCTGTTATCATCCCCACCACTGTTGTGTCGTCAGCGAATTTGACGATGATGTTCTCTGGGTGGGTTGCGCTGCAGTCGTATGTGTAGAGCGAGTACAGGAGTGGGCTCAGCACGCAGCCCTGCAGTGAGCCAGTGCTGAGGGTGCGGGCAGATGAAAGGTGGCGGCCCAGCTTCACCTGTTGGGGTCGGTTGATTAGAAAGTCTTTGATCCAGGAGCAGGTGGATGATGGGAGCCCCAGGCTGGTTAGCTTGGGGATCAGGATGTCCGGTATTATGGTGTTGAAAGCTGAGCTGTAGTCGATGAAGAGCATTCTGACATAGCTCCCTTGTCTCTCCAGATGGCTCAGCACAGAGTGGAGAGCAGTGGCTATTGCATCCTCAGTAGATCTGTTAGGCCTGTATGCAAACTGGTGGGGGTCCAGGGTGGGGGGGAGACAGGTTTTTATGTGGTGCAAGACCAGTTTCTCAAAGCACTTCGTTATGACGGGGGTGAGTGCTACGGGGCGGTAGTCGTTGAGGCTGGCTGTGGGTGACTTTTTGGGGACCGGGATGATGGTGGCAGACTTCAAACAGGTCGGGATGATGGCTTGTTCCAGTGACCTGTTGAAGATGTCCGTGAAGACCTGTGCAAGTTGGTCAGCACAGGCCTTGAGCACCTTCCCTGGTACGCCATCCGGGCCAGTTGCCTTCCTGGGGTTTACGGCCTGGAGCACCCATCTCACATCCTCAGGCTTGACCTTCAGAGTGAGCGGGGGAGTGCCAGTGATTGCTGTCAGTTGAAGTGGGGGTTGGGGTGGAGTGCTGGGGGGAGGTGTGAGCTGTAGTGTGAGCTGGGGAGATGGTCCGGGGGGTGGTTTGGCTGTGTGCTGCGCCTGAGCTTCAAAGCGGGCGAAGAAGCTGTTCAGCTCCTCCGCAAGTGCCGCATCTGAGTCCCCGGCTGACACAGCACAGCCCCTGTAGTTTGTTATTGCCTGAATGCCCTGCCACAGCTGCCTGGGGCTTGTCAGCTGCTCCTCAATCTTTCTCCTGTGGTCCGCTTTGGCTGCGCTGATGCCTTTCTTCAGGTCGGCCCGAGTCCTACTGTATAGCGCTCGGTCGCCGGATCTGAAGGCTGCATCCCGGGCACGTAGGAGTGCACGGACCTGGCCGGTCATCCATGGTTTCTCATTCGGGAACACCCGAATGGTCTTTACCACGGTGACCGTGTCAGTGCAGTGCTTGATGTAAGCAAGCACTGCATCCGTGTATGTGGCCAGGTCCTCGTGATGGAAAACTTCCCACCGTGTTCGTTCAAAGCAGTCCTGGAGTCGGGGGAGGGCGTCGTCAGGCCAGGTGGTAATTGTCCGTCTTTGTGGCTTTGATTGCCGGCTGAGGGGGGTGTATGCGGGGGGTAGGAACAGGGAGAGATGGTCAGACTGTCCGAGGTGGGGGAGGGGAATAGCTCTGTAGGCATGTTTAAGGTTGGAATAAACATGGTCCAGAGTATTTACTCCCCTCGTTGCACACTTCACATGTTGGTAAAATTTAGGCAACACCGTTTTGAGGTTTGCCTTATTGAAGTCTCCTGCAATGATGTGCGCGCCGTTTGGGTAGGCTCGCTGGTGGTTGTTAATGTTGTTTGCGAGCAGAGAGAGAGCGGTTTTGACGTTAGTGTCCGGTGGTATGTAGACTGCAGTGATGATAACAGCTGCTAGCTCCCTCGGCAGAAAGAAGGGTCTGCATCTTACGGACATGAACTCTAGGTCAGGAGAACAATGCTTGTCTAAGACTGTACTGTTGTTGCACCAACCTTCATTCACGTAAACGCAGAGCCCCCCTCCTCTGTTTTTCCCGGAGTCGCTATTCCTGTCCCATCTGTGTAGCATGCGGCCTGCTAGCTGCACCGAAGCGTCGGGGATTAGCGGTTGTAGCCATGTCTCCATTATAATGATTGCATAGCATTCATGAATGTAGCGGTTACCAGCAAGCTGTAATTCCAAGTCGTCCGTTTTGTGTACCAGGGATCTAGCATTGGAAAGATAGAGGCTTGGTAGCGGAGGTTTGAGTGGCTGTTTCCTGAGCTTGTTCAGCAGGCCCGCTCTGCGGCCCCGTTTTTGCTTCCTCTCGCGTCTCCGCCTCCTTCATCTGCCAGACCCGATAACAATCCACGGAGACCCCGGTGCCCTCGCTATCTCCTCCGGAATGTTGTAAGCGCGATGAAAGTCATTTGAAATGATCATTTCTTGCCGAATGCCGATGTCTATCAGATCCATATGGGTGTATCTTGTGTTGAAGTCCGTAGGTGACGCGAAACAAACAGTTATAACACACAAAAAATACAAAAACGTGCACTTGAAAGGAGAGCTGTAAGCCGCTGCATCCTGACGCGCCGCCATCTTGGAAAACCTGCCTTGCCAGATGGTAGTAGGTACCATTTTTATGATGGTCTTTGGTATGACCCAACTGTGAATAGAACTCCCGATCTCCCGATCGAGAGGTGGACACACTACCACTAGCCGGTAGTATAAATTGTAGTATGTAATTATTTAATGTAGCCAAACACAGTAAGGTACAGAGCGCGAGTCCAAGTCCAGATCAAGCCTCCAGCAGAGCTTTTACAGCCCTGGGGAAGAAGCTGTTTTGGTGTCTTGCTGTTTGTGACTTTCTAACCCTAAGCCTTCCGGGAAGGGTGTCAAAAAGACATTGTCCGGGGTGAATGCAGTCAGTCCTAATCTTTGTGGCTCTGTTTCTCAGCCTGGCAGAGTAGATCTGTTCCAGGGATTGGAGAGGGGTAACAATGATTTTAGATGCAGTCCTGATGATCCACTGCAGATCTTTCCTCTCCTCTGAGGTGCAGCTGGAGAACCACACTATGCATCCATAGCTCAGAACACTTTGTATGGTGCACTGGTAGAAGTTGGTGAGCGCAATCCGGATCTGGGACGGGACTTCCATCTTGCTGGCATTCACTTCCTGGTCTGCTCTGCTGTGTAGAAGGGGACTTTGCCAGAACGTCTTGTTTGTTTCTTGTGCCATTTTTTTTGCTTCCTGGATTTCTGCTCTTGGTGGCACGGTGGTGTAGTGGTTAGTGCTGTCACCTCACAGCAAGAAGGTCTGGGTTTGAGCCCCGTGGCTGGCGAGGGCCTTTCTGTGTGGAGTTTGCATGTTGTCCGCGTGGGTTTCCTCCGGGTGCTTTAGTTTCCCCCAAAGACATGCAGGTTAGGATAACTGGGGACTCTAAATTGACCGTAGGTGTGAGTGTGAATGGTTGTCTGTGTCTATGTGTCAGCCCTGTGATGACCTGGTGACTTGTCCAGGGTGTACCCTGCCTTTTGCCTGTAGTCAGCTGGGATAGGATCCAGCTTGCCTGCAACCCTGTAGAAGGATAAAGCGGCTACAGATAATGAGATGACCTTTCTGCTCACTGTTTTGCCTAGTCTTGTCACAGTTTTTTGCACTGTTTTTGTCTCCAGTTTTTGTTAGAACTATTTTTCATGTTTTTTCATATTAGCTCTTTTTCCACCTCGTTATTGTCTGGATTATTTTGCTATTTTTGTTCATTGACTTTTTTTGGACTTTAATTAAATCATTTTTTATTCATTGGATTTTCTGGTTTGTGTTCTGCTATTGGATCCTAAGGGCCTCTGCATGCTCTTGCGACAAGGCTTTCGTAGATAGCTTTTCGCAGACAGTTGTAATTTATCGTTGAGCAGGGAGTAATAGGCATGCGCGATGTTATTCACCGCCACAACGCAAGGGGGCGCGAAGTCGCAAAATCACTCGGAGTAGTTGGTGGGTGTGGTTAGTGGAGTGTTTATCCTCCGGTTACTTATAATGACTAGAACTGGAGTCGTATAGATGTACGTACTTCCTCACTTCCTCGATCAACCGCTCTTCGTGCTGCTCCATCTTCGCTCGTGTTTTTAAAAATGGCGGTAGTGAAAACAAAACAAACCGGGAAAATAGGGAAGCGGAAGTGCATGTACAGCAGATGTAGAGTGGACCAATCAGAGCCCTCTTGTCTGCGACGCTGTCTGCGAGGCTTCTGCGGTGGTCACAATTTTTGGGAGGTGCGCGCAGAGCGTCTGCGAAGGGGGGGGGGCTACACAGACGCTATCTGCGACACCATCTGCGAGGACTGCGTTGTCAGCATAAATTGGCCTTAACTCACCACATCTTGCTACCCTTAACAGTTTTATTCTCTGCTGGCTGTACAACAAATTGCCCCTCACAGAGATAATAAAGTTTACTATACTATAATGCATCAATCAAGTGGATGTGAGTAGGGGGAGCGCAAAGTAGCTAGTTTTGGAAAGGGCCACAGAGTGCTTCCACAGGCGATGCACACAGCTGTGTGCATATTTTGCTCTCCCATACAATCCTGAGTGCTTGTACATTTTCTCTATGATTGGAGGCCTTGAATACGTACTCTTGTGTGATTATAAAATAGAGAAACTTCCCCTAATCCTGTCCAATTTCCATAAACAAATGCTCTTGGTATGGTCACTAACTTATAAATACAACTTCTCCCCACATAGATGCTTCATCTGGAATAATCAGCACATTAAATATAAAAATAAATCCTTATTTTTTTTCAATCCTGGTTCAACAACATAACTAGTAACCCAACTACTCAATGATAATAGAAATCTGCTAAATTACTGAGTTCATCCAAACATTTGGTATTTGTTGGTAACTCGCCAGCGCCCCCTATAACGATCCCACAATTTCCTTGCGCGCTCCACCCGGATGTGACGTGAAGTGGAACTGCTTTAACTGTATCGAGAGCGCCTCGATTCGCTCTCTCATGTTCTGACTACTGGAGTGGTCGGACGGACTGTAGGCACGCTCGCCTACAGTGTTGAGACTAACCGCTATTGTCTGAGAACAGCCTGTTCAAATTAGTTTCGGCCGAACTTTTGAACGACCCGCTAAGTTTCAGCGATATAGTGGTTTTGATTCTAAACCTTTGCAAAGTTTAACTACAGTTAAGTAGTTTTCCACGCTAAGAGGCATTTGCGGACAGCTTCGCTCCTCTCAGCCTTTTCCTCGTCGACGCATCACCGGAGGTTTCTCCTGAAGCACCGTGGGCCAGCTAGGCCTTCATCTCCCTGCTTCGTTAGCCGCGGTTGGACGCAACGCGCCGCTAACCTCCTCTCCTCGGACTGCGACCCTCAGCGCGGACATCGGAGAAAGAACTTCCATCGCATTGAGTAGGCACTTGGGCAAATTTTTAATTTGTAGCTTATTCAGATGGTTGTTAGGGTCATGTTTAAGCTTTGAGCTATTTAGCATACCCGCTCAGACACGGAAGGTGTTTGTTTGTTTTTATTGTTTGTTTGTTTGTTTTTATTGTTTGTTTTGGTTCTGTTTTTTTCTTTGAACTTGTTAGACAGGGTATCTTGCATGATATCTTTCCTTAACTCCATTGCTAGCTTCCCTATCTGATTAGCAGCGCAGCGACAAGTTTGTTATTTTAAGCTCCGAGGCTAGACCGCTACAAGGCCTAGTTCTCTCCATCCAACACATATACACACTCTCTCACACTCTTTCTCTCTCTCTCTCTCTCTCTCTCGCGTTGAGTTCTTTGCCTAGATAGTCTGTTGGAAATTGTTGTTAAGTGCAGTGTTTGGATCCAGCTGTAGCGTGGTCAGATTCTCCTTAGCAACTTATTGCTAGCTACCTCAGGGTGATACGCTAGCTGGTAGGCTTGTGTTCTCGACTAGGCCTGCAGGCGCCATTTTTCCGACGCCATTTTGATACCTTCCTCATTGAGTTACCTGTGATACGACACCTAGGCACTGACCGCCATTTTGTTTAAGCATTGCCAGAGTGGCTAGTCATTAGCATCTGCCCACAGATACCTACACAAAGCACACATTAGCCACAGAGCTAATCCTTTGTTCTATTTAGCTAACATTCCTTTGTTTTAGCTAACATTCCTTTGTTTTAGCTAACGACAAGCTAGGTCACACACACACACACACACACGCATCGGCTTGCCCTAGCCTCACACACGCACACACAAGGGATTCTTTTCTTTTTCCTTCTATCTCTTTCTCTCTCTCTTTCCCTCAAATTTATAGTCCAGGTGTAATTGTTCCATTGTTTTGTCTTGTTATTACCTTTGCTGACATTGAATGTATTTTGAGTTTATTATTATTAGTGAGTAGTAGACAAATAAAAGCTAATAAAATTGAATTGCATTTTACTTGTTCCTGTTGTTTATTCACAAGGTCAACTATTTAGAACTCCTTTTTCCTTCAGAATTTAGCTTTTGTATACAACTGGGTTTCCCATCTAATACAGAGCTACCATTAATCTTGAATGTAACCATTCACGGTGAGTGTTAAGATTAATAATTTAAGATTTTATGAGACTGATCTTTATTTATAAATTGATTAATTTAATTATCAATTATCACATAATTTATAATTTAATTAATCCCAATTCAACCTACATTAAAGTGGTGCCCCGTGTGAGGCATAGTTTAATGACCTTGTGAATTTCTCAACAATAACTTGTAAACTGCTGTATACCCAAAATCAACTGCCAAGGTATAACACAGATGACTTTAATGGTGAATCATTAACAGTGTGTTAATCACAGAACTGAAATTCAGCTGCCAACCACAGTTAGCTGATAAACTGGTTTAATTGATTAGTACATTAGAGTAATATCTAATCCAAGTACTTAATTAATATTATTAATAATAATAATCATTATTGTTAACTAATTATTAATTGAGCTAATTAATACAAGTGAAACATTAGTGAAAACAAAGTAGCTAAGAAACCACATCAATTATTTAGCAACTTGGATTAAATTAAATTCTAACCTAATCAACCCCTAGTATTAATTTCCTTTAAGTTAATTAATACATTTCGAACAAAATGTCGCGTTCCCCATCAAGGGAGTCAGAAGGGCCCCTCCTCTCTCTCTTCGACGTTGTAGGCGATTTAGGCCAAGTCCCGGAGGACAGGAGAAATTACTTCTGTAATCTGGACCAAAAGGCTCGCTTTGATGAAATACACATAGCCGTTAGGGAACTTAAGGAGCGTACTATGACTCTTCCAGAAGGGCTACCCAAATTGTTCATGATCTACTATAAGGAAATGGAACATGTGTGTATGACCCTCGAACAAGAGAAAAGAACACTAAAACGACAACTGGCCGAAGCTCAAAGGAGAGCAGAAAGCGCGGAGAGTAGCCTCGTGGGCCTGAGAGCCACACAAGATGAACTAAAGCGCGAAATAGAATACCTCAGAGAAGAAGTGACGCAAGCACGTCGCTCAGATGAGGGATCGGCCAAACCCTCCCAAGAACAGAGTTCCGCTCTGGAGGAGGAAGAACCTGAGCTTAGAACGGTAGATCAGACACCGCACTCAAGCTCAACTCGCGTGAAAGTCGCACGATCGCCACCTCGTGGCGCTGGGAGTTTTTACTTTACTCCCCACTACACCCCCTCGCGCTTCAATATCGCTGCAGCCTCTAGCCCGCAGAAAACGCCGCGCTACGTACCCTCAGACTCCTCTGACGGAGAGGCCGCCTACAAGCCGAAACGCAGACATAGGCGATATGAGAGCAGCTCAAATAGCGAAGACAGCGAGGACCCCTACGGGTCAAAATCAAAACGCCTCGTCGCAGAACGCAAAACTAGGATCCGCCAAATCGACGTCCTTGCGAAAGACATAGAGCGTTTTGAGCCGGAAAATCATAGACACCGAAGCGTTAATGATTATTTCCGGGAAATCGAGCGTAGCCTCCTGGACCTGCCAGAGGCTGCGTCGCATGAAAAGGCCAGACTAGTCTGGAAAACTTTAGGTAGCGGCGTACGAGCATTCGTTGAGACCCTACCGCAGTCAGTCCTCGACAACTACAAGAAAATACGTAAGTACTTGAAAGAGGAATACTCGTTGTACGAGGACGAGACTGCTGCGACGATGGGTGCTATTCTGATCAGACAGAAACGAAGCGAACACCCTCGCGAGTACTACCGTCGGCTCCGCGCAGCGTACTTTCAGGGCAGAAGCGAGCCCGGGCTAGAGGAAGATCGCAACTTCAAGTCCCTCTTCCTCCATAACCTTCACCCGTGCATCCGTAACCAAGTAACACTCGCGTGTCGCCAGCGCCCCCATACTATGAGAGAAATGCGTCGCACCGCACAACTAACGTGGGAGACGTTCGTCCGACCCACAGACCGCCACGAGGACGATCCCAGAGTCCTCAGCCTATATGAGCAGGAAGATCAGTCCTTAGGCCTAGAAGGGGGTGAAGCCCCAAACCGCGGGCCCCCTTGGGCGAACCCAAACCCCGGCCACCAGACGTCGAGTCAACCCAAAGGTAACTGGAAAGTTCGACAAGCTGGAGCCAAGGGGGAACAGGGCCCCAACGCCAAAGGACAAGGTAACCGCAAACCTGGCAGTCACGGCCCTAAATCTCAGAATAGCGGACAGTCAAGGCCCCATCGCAACTCCTCTCGAAGGGAGCGGAGCCCTAAGCTAGCTACCGCTAAACAAGCCAACCAAGAGCCACTTGGGATGGCAGAACTGAGGGCTGAATTAGCACGGATTAAACAAGCCAACCAAGAGCCGCTTGGGATGGCAGAATTGAGGACCGAATTAGCACGGGTTAAACAACTGCTGAGCAATAAGAACAGGAAGGGTAAGCCGAGCAAGGACAGGGACGAACCGTCAGCATGACTAGGCCGGGACCCATCCCCACCACCACCGCGTGTCTACCTCGTGGGGTGGGGAAAGGACCCCTGCCCAATAGGCAGCGATGAGTTGAAACCACCCCCTCCGTTAGTGAAGCCTGACCCGCAGGATGCACCCCTGACGCAGTTTCTTGGAGATTTGGTTAGGAAAGGCAACGCCAAGCGTATCTATACCCCAGTGGTGGTAGAAGGCAACGTTTCCCTCCAAGCTCTCTTGGATACCGGGTCAGAAATCACCCTGATGTGTTCCAAAGTCTTCGCAGAGGTTTCTGATGCGCGGCGCGCGCAAGGTAGACCCATCAGAACCGAACGTTGTGACGTCAACTTGGTTAGCTTCACCCAGAATCAAGCCCCAGTAACAACCATTGCATGGTTAGAACTCACCTTCCAGGGCATGTCCATCACTCACCCCACTTACATCTGCTCTGTCGGTGTAGAACCGTTCCTCATTGGCCAAGACCTACTAGATAGGCTAGCGCCCCTCATTGACTGTCGTCGTGGGCAACTGTGGGCCCAGGTCGCGTCCCCACAGACCCCAGATCCTCGTCGTCACGATCGAGCCTGTTGCGATGAAGTTAGCGTGGAGGCTACTCCACCGATAGCTGAGTCAGGGCAGGTCCCCGAGAACCTCGAGACCACTCCGCTCCCCCCTGAGCCGAGTCAAGACGCACCAAACTCAACCGACACTCTTCTCAACCGCAACGCGCTTGATGGCCACCCGTCTTTCCTTTGCTTTCTTGGCGAATCTGCCCCAACCAGGTACTACCCCTGGATATCTGGCAACATTATTGTCAACGGCGTCACGGCACCTGGCGTCAGGTTAGCGCTTTGGTCAGAGAAGTCAGCCATCAGCCAAACGTGGTTCGACATAGTGCGTCAGAGCACTCCTTCCCCTGTCTTTGTGCAGAAGAGCCACCGGCTACTGTCAGCCGAACAACCCCAGAGCCCCATCAAAGCCACAGGCGTCTGCGCCGTGTCGCTCGCCATCGGTCAGAGAGAATTCCTTCATTTCTTGAGTGTCGTCCCCGGACTTCCTGACCCACTGGTCATTGGGGCAGACATCTTGGTCAGACTGGGAGCCCAACTGGACCTAGTCAACCGGGTCATCTGGACCCAAGCCGACGCTGCTAAGCACCCGTTCCAAGCTGACCTGGAACAAATGCGGTCAGGACAAACGATTCCCCAAGCCTGCCATGTCGCTAGCGAATTTGACATTGTCATTCCCGCTAGGACTGCTGGTTCCCCTCTTAAGCTGGTCATCATGAAAGACCAACAGTTTCGTAGCTCCCAGGCGTTCTTCCAGCCTCTCAGATTCTTCATGGAGCTCGATTTAGCCGTGTGTGGGACTCCGCTGCTTGAAGTGAGTCATCGTTCCGCTTACCTCCTGGTTCAAAACTCCACGCGGGACGCCATCACGATCCCCGCCCGTCGGCCTTTAGGCCTTCTGATAGACCAGGCATTCCATGACTTTGAACTCACCATTCCAGTCATCGGTGAGCTGCCAACGCCGGACACTCATTCCGATCCAGTGGAACCTCCCTGGATCACTCTTCCTTTCCACATGATCCACGTCGAACCTCACGACATGCTTCGCGACGAGCGCATAGTCATGACCAGAACTGACACCCCAAAACACATGCTGGTGTATGCTCTTGCCACGCAATCGAGCAACGACACCCCTGCAACTGAGGTCGTTGATTCAGCTCTAGGTGAACCGTACCCAGGCTTTGAACGAGAAGTTCAACAACAGCTGGTGAAAGCTGACAGCCTGACCACGGACGCCCAGAGACGACAGCTCCGTGAACTGTTCTACGACTTCAAGGCGATCTGGGCGCGAGATTCCAATGACTGCGGAGTCACGGACATCCACACCGTCCGAATCCCAACAGATCCGAACGCTCCACCGACGTTCGTGCGGCAATACAAAATCCCGTTAGCCGCATACGACTCAATACAAGAAACACTGGACACTCTGCTGGAAAAGCAGATCATTCGTGAGTGTAACTCGACTTACAACTCCCCCTTGTGGCCGGTGCTGAAACCGAACGGCAAGTGGCGTCTCACCATTGACTATAGGCAGCTGAACAAGCAAGTGCCCTTGTCAAGATGGCCCATGATCCATCTGGATCAAGAACTTGCCAAGGTGAAGGGTGCAAAGTTCTTCTCCACCGCCGACGTGGCGAGTGGATTCTGGACCATGCGCGTGGATCCAGCTGACCAGCACAAGCTGGCCTTTTCCTTTGGGAACCGCCAGCTAACTTTCAACCGATGTCCGTTCGGCTACGCGAACTCCCCCGCTGAATTCAACATCTTCTTGCATAAGGCAATGAGCGATGCCGCAGCTCGTGGCAACTTGATCTATGTCGATGACATCCTCATTAGGTCACAGACTTTTGATGCACACCTCGAAGAGATACGCCATGTTCTGTCCCAGCTGTCCAGAGCAGGAGCGAAGCTCTCTGTCACCAAAGGGCAGTGGTGTCGCACCAAAGTTGAATACGTTGGACTGTGCGTCGGGCCAGATGGCATTGAACCCCAGTCAGGGAGGGTGCGGGCTATCCAAGATATCAAAGCCCCATCCAACGTACCCGAACTCAGGAGCTTCTTAGGGGTCTGCAACTACTCCCGACAGTTCATCGAGGACTACGCGGAGATAGCACGACCGCTCACCGAGCTCCTCCGGAAGGATAAACCCTTCCAGTGGAGTGAGCCTCAAGAACTCGCGTTCAAGAGCATGAAGCAGAAGCTCTGCTCCGCTCCCTGCCTCGCGTATCCCGACAAAGACAAACCGTTCTTCTTGGAGGCTAGTTTCTCCACCCACTGCCTGAGCGCTGCACTGTCACAGCAGCATGACAAAGATCGCCGTGTCGTAGCATACGCCAGTCGGCCCCTCAGTGCTGTGGAGTTTAAATTTTCAGACTGCGAAAAAGCCCTGCTGGCCACGGTCTGGGCCGTTGAACACTTTCGCAGTTACATTGGTGGCCAGAAGGCAGTGATAGAGACCAATCATCAACCGGTCTCGTTCTTGAACAGCCAGAGGCTGAGAGAGGGAAGAGTTTCGAACAGTCGCATCGCAGCTTGGATGATGGCACTACAGGGCTACGACGTCGAGGTGAAGTACGCCCAGAACCACAAGATGGCGCTTGGCCGAGGCCTGGCGGAATGCCAGCATTGCGACTGCGAGAATAGTCCGGATCAAACCGAACTAACAACCGTACCTGCTCTCCCCTCCGACCACCACTACTATGACGAGAACGTCTGCAAAGACCTCCCCACCGCTTACATAGATGGATGCTCATTCCATCATGAACGCAAAGTCCAAGCCGGTGTCGGTATCGTATGGGCGAACGGCCCTATACAAGGGAAATACCAACATCGACTCGGGGCTAAGACTAGCCAATATGCGGAGGTAGCAGCCGTGCTCATCGTCCTGCAACAAGCTGCCCGTGAGAACATCAAGCGGTTAGTCCTCTGCTCTGATTCAAATTATGCCAGGCATAGCTTCGTCTCACACTTTCCCTCGTGGAAGGTGCGGGACATGAAAAACGCAAGGGGCAAGGAAGTGAAACACTCCGAACTCTTCCTAGCATGCGATCGACTCGTAACCGAACAGGGAATGTGCGTCTATTGGAAGAAGGTGAAGGGACATTCTCAAGTCCCAGGACCTGACAAAGTCGGTAACGATGAGGCAGATGGCCTCGCCAAAGCGGGAGCCGTGGACGGCCCCCTTTGGGAATTCCAGCCGTCATGGCTTCCCGAGACGCCACGCCATAACGTAACCGCGATTACTCGCCGACAGGCTAGAGCAGGTCAAACTGACGCAGTACCCCAAGCAGGAACCGTGCAACTCGGCCGACTGCCCCAGGACGCCGACCTGGTGTCTATGCAGGAAAGGGATCCCGTGATCCACCAAATCCGTAAGTTCCTTGCGGACCCCGTGGCGTCCCCAATTTCCCCACAAGAGTTGCAACAGTCCCGAGACTTAAATCACCTTCACAATCTCAAAAACTGCTTAAAACTCGAGAAAGGACTCCTGGTGTACACACCACGCAACCAGGGACCTCCCCGGTGGGTCGTGCCCACAGATCATAGGGGGGTCATGTTGCAGTACGCTCACGACAGCCCGTGCGGGGGCCATAGGAACGCTCAGGCGACCTACCAGACACTCCAACAGATTGTCTATTGGCCCTTCATGATTCAGGACGTTACCGAGTATGTTAAAGGGTGCTTGATTTGCTGCCAATTCCGACCAGCCCAACCGTTGAACCGCGCCCCACTGCAAAGCAAAGGCATCTCATTCCCCTGGTCTAATCTCCAGATAGACTGGGTCGGACCGGTGCCGAAATCAGCTCGAGGTAATAAGTACCTCCTGACCGTCACTTGCGCGTTCACGAAGTGGGTGGAATGCTTGCCCGCCCCAAACGAAACCGCAGAGACCACCGCTCTCCTTCTTATGAACCATGTGTTCAGCCGTTGGGGCTTGCCCCTATCCATTGATTCCGACCGAGGTACTCATTTCACCGCAGAGGTCATGAGAGTGTTGTGGGAGATGCTCGGAGTCGAGGCAAAATTCCACATCGCGTATCATCCTCAGTCTTCCGGTCAGGTCGAACGCGCCAACCAAACCATCGTGAGCATGCTTCGCAAGTATGTGAGTCACCATGGCAAAGATTGGGACATCAAACTCCCTCTGGTGCTGATGGCCATTCGGCCCACTCCTCACCGCACCACCGGAGTCACCCCGTTCGAAATGATGACTGGCCGTGAAATGGTTCTTCCCTTACACCTCCTCTACCGACCAGAGGACCTAAGCGTTGCCACCGCGTACACTGCACACCAGTACGTCACCGACTTGCAACGCCACTTGCAGGCCACATTTGCGTGGGCCCAGGAACACCTCGAAAAGAGTGCGAAAGGACAGAAAGCTTACTACGACAGAAAGGCGACACACCGTGAGTACGAAGTAGGCGACAGAGTCCTATACTTCAATTTCACCAAACCGGTAGGAGTAGCCAGAAAATTCTTACCCCGTTGGTCCGGTCCTTTCGAAATCGTCGGTAAACTGTCCCCCGTCGCCTACCGCATCAAAACTTCGAAGCCCAGCCAGGCGCCTTCGTATAGATGGGTCCATAGCAACCAAATAAAGCTTTTTGAGCAGTCCACACTCCATAGGGGGGTGGACAAACAATAAGTTATAGCCTGCCCAACTTAGTTGCATGCCTCTCAATCCATAAGCGTGCATCTATAAGTAACCACCCTCGTTATCACTCAAATCGGAATAACAAACTCCTGTATGTTGCAGAATGGCCCCTCTCTGGATCCTCGGTATCTTCCTAGTCCTGCAGACCACATTGGCCGGTAACATAGTGGAACCAGGTCCGCCGAGTGGCATTGTTCTCCAAGATGCCCCAGGACTGCTCCTCACCAATTGCCGCGTCCATACCCAGCGCGTGTACACCCGCCTCGATCCTTGGGACGTGTACCGTAAGCATTTTAGATCGCCCACACAAACAAACCTCGAAACCGGGCCTGACTCCGAGATTGGGTCCAACATCGAACACGCCAAGCGTACCACAGTTCACATGCTCGAACAGTTACAGAAGTTCATAGTCACTGAGGAGGAACTCAGCGGCAAAACACGCCCTAAACGGTTCCTCGGAGGACTACTTACTGCTGCATCCGCCATTGGCTCTCTGTTCTCAATGGGCCTCTCTGCCGTTAACACCGTTAGCCTAACCGCGGTCAAACGAGAAATGAACATTCTTAAGGAAGAAATGCCAGAAATCCAGGGTAGACTACTAACTCAACAGGAGGAGCTGCAGGGCCTAGGCAAAACCCTGCAGGGAACCATACTAACCGTTAACATGCATTCTACATTAATCAAGAACACAGTACATGCCGTAGACAGGCTAGCAGCAATCATGAGAAGCGAAGTCAAGTACGTCCGAGTAATCCGAGACCTAATGCAGGACCTGATGAGAGAAGTAAGTAGCTCTCTCAGCACCCTGAGTGGAGGTAAAATCCCACCATATTTGATACCCCTCAGCATGGTTGACAGCATACTCCGATCTACTACCACGACTAACGTTCACTCATCACAGATTCATCTGGCTTATAGTCTTGGCAGTGCTATCCCCATTTTTGTGAACCCTCAAAACCTAGAAATAGGCTTCATCCTCAATCTCCCCGTTATTGAACGGCAAAACATATACAGAATCAAATCTGTCCTTAATGTAGGTTTCTGGAACAACCGACGTACACGTACGTTTGCAGACACCTTCCACCATAGCCTATCACGATGACAACCCCTCTATCTACCTCGTCCCTAATTTAGACATGTGCACCTCTACCAAAGATATCCACTGGGTCTGCCCCAGCAATCCCTTTATCCGAGACACCACAGACCGTCTCTGTGGATTGACAAAAGTCCCCGAGCAGAAGTGTGCAGGCAAATTGTCTATTAAAGATGAAGGAATAGGAACTAGAGTAGAAAGAGCTGGTAATCGGTGGCTAATCAACACTCCCCAAACTGAGATTCTGGTATCATATGATCAACATAACACTGCCACTAGAATGAAGATCCCTAACGAAACCTCTCTCCTAAGTGTCCCACTAGGAGCCACTGTTCACGTGGGTGACATCACCCTCCATCACCTTAGCGCTGACCAGTATGAGACCGAGATAGAAATGCCCGATGCCTTCCCAGGTCACGAACTTGAGATAAACTCCACCCTCCAAGCACAACTACTGCTGGAAGGGACCAAAACCGTGCAATTCGATCTTAAGCCCACTGGCATCGCTACCACTTTCTTGAATAACCGCGCAAACCCTTCGTCCGATCAAGGATCTTTAATAAGCTGAATTGCGCTGGGATTTCTAGCTAGCGGTTGGGTTATCACAGTCTTCATAGCCATCACTCTACATAGGTACATACTGACACTACACCGCAAACTGGACAAAACGATCTACGCACCTGAGAAATTAGATCGTGGCATTGTCCGATTCTCCATCAGGCCTAAGGCCTCCACTAACTTTCTTGAAGAGTAGGCTTGCTAACATGCTAACTAACCCCTCTTTTCCATTTTCTTTTATGGAGTTTTGATTTTTTTTTTTGTTTGCTGTGTGAAATGTTGTATGTAGAAGGTAGTTAAGTAGCCATAGTGTAATTGTTTTCATGTCCAAGTGCCTATGCTTTCATGCCCAAGTGCCTATGCATCTTATGGACTGTATGAAATGAATTGAACTGTTGAACTGTGTCTGAAAGACTTTTCACAGAAAGGACCCTTGGAACTACCTCATTGTGGAACTACCTCATTGTGGAACTACCTCATTGTGGATTACTAGGGACCGTGGGTCGCAGACTAAACACCATGTGCCCATAGGGTATCACTCCTTTCAGCGCCTATGGCCAAGGGGGGAATGTTGGTAACTCGCCAGCGCCCCCTATAACGATCCCACAATTTCCTTGCGCGCTCCACCCGGATGTGACGTGAAGTGGAACTGCTTTAACTGTATCGAGAGCGCCTCGATTCGCTCTCTCATGTTCTGACTACTGGAGTGGTCGGACGGACTGTAGGCACGCTCGCCTACAGTGTTGAGACTAACCGCTATTGTCTGAGAACAGCCTGTTCAAATTAGTTTCGGCCGAACTTTTGAACGACCCGCTAAGTTTCAGCGATATAGTGGTTTTGATTCTAAACCTTTGCAAAGTTTAACTACAGTTAAGTAGTTTTCCACGCTAAGAGGCATTTGCGGACAGCTTCGCTCCTCTCAGCCTTTTCCTCGTCGACGCATCACCGGAGGTTTCTCCTGAAGCACCGTGGGCCAGCTAGGCCTTCATCTCCCTGCTTCGTTAGCCGCGGTTGGACGCAACGCGCCGCTAACCTCCTCTCCTCGGACTGCGACCCTCAGCGCGGACATCGGAGAAAGAACTTCCATCGCATTGAGTAGGCACTTGGGCAAATTTTTAATTTGTAGCTTATTCAGATGGTTGTTAGGGTCATGTTTAAGCTTTGAGCTATTTAGCATACCCGCTCAGACACGGAAGGTGTTTGTTTGTTTTTATTGTTTGTTTGTTTGTTTTTATTGTTTGTTTTGGTTCTGTTTTTTTCTTTGAACTTGTTAGACAGGGTATCTTGCATGATATCTTTCCTTAACTCCATTGCTAGCTTCCCTATCTGATTAGCAGCGCAGCGACAAGTTTGTTATTTTAAGCTCCGAGGCTAGACCGCTACAAGGCCTAGTTCTCTCCATCCAACACATATACACACTCTCTCACACTCTTTCTCTCTCTCTCTCTCTCGCGTTGAGTTCTTTGCCTAGATAGTCTGTTGGAAATTGTTGTTAAGTGCAGTGTTTGGATCCAGCTGTAGCGTGGTCAGATTCTCCTTAGCAACTTATTGCTAGCTACCTCAGGGTGATACGCTAGCTGGTAGGCTTGTGTTCTCGACTAGGCCTGCAGGCGCCATTTTTCCGACGCCATTTTGATACCTTCCTCATTGAGTTACCTGTGATACGACACCTAGGCACTGACCGCCATTTTGTTTAAGCATTGCCAGAGTGGCTAGTCATTAGCATCTGCCCACAGATACCTACACAAAGCACACATTAGCCACAGAGCTAATCCTTTGTTCTATTTAGCTAACATTCCTTTGTTTTAGCTAACATTCCTTTGTTTTAGCTAACGACAAGCTAGGTCACACACACACACACACACACACACGCATCGGCTTGCCCTAGCCTCACACACGCACACACAAGGGATTCTTTTCTTTTTCCTTCTATCTCTTTCTCTCTCTCTTTCCCTCAAATTTATAGTCCAGGTGTAATTGTTCCATTGTTTTGTCTTGTTATTACCTTTGCTGACATTGAATGTATTTTGAGTTTATTATTATTAGTGAGTAGTAGACAAATAAAAGCTAATAAAATTGAATTGCATTTTACTTGTTCCTGTTGTTTATTCACAAGGTCAACTATTTAGAACTCCTTTTTCCTTCAGAATTTAGCTTTTGTATACAACTGGGTTTCCCATCTAATACAGAGCTACCATTAATCTTGAATGTAACCATTCACGGTGAGTGTTAAGATTAATAATTTAAGATTTTATGAGACTGATCTTTATTTATAAATTGATTAATTTAATTATCAATTATCACATAATTTATAATTTAATTAATCCCAAAAGAGTTTGCCATGGATGCCATTCCCTCTGGTATCCTAACTCTTCTCAGAGGGGCTGAAAAACCAGTTTGCTTACTATCTCTGGACCCCATATTGACCTCAGTGGGTCAGGTATGCTTCTCTGTCACACACAAGAACAATAATCACAATATTCGTGCATTATTCCAGGCAGATATCACCACTATCCCCTCTGTGGTTCAATACTGGACTGGTCTTGTTGGTGACCTGAACTGGAGCAGTGTGTGGAACCTCCCATACAGATACTTCCTTACAAAGTAAGGGAGGTGTCTTTCAAACTGATTCATAGATACTATCCTGCCAAGCATTATATGCTTAAGTTTAAGAGAGACATGTGTGTGGACTGTTCATCGTGTGAGACAGACCCGGAAACAATAATGCACCTGTTCTGGCAATGTCCCTTTACCATCACATTCTGGACAGAAATAACCCGGTACATTACAGCCAAGCTTGACTCTGATTTTTCTCTGTGTTGGAAATGTGTACTGTTTGGTTTCTATAACAACAAAATAAAAAGAATTATATATAAATTTGTTGATCATTTTAGGAAAATGCCATATTCATAAAGCCAAGTTTAGTCATTCAAAACCTTCATTTATAGCCTTCGAAAAGGAAACTGAACAGGAAATCAAAATCATCTCTAACTCCAAAAACAAGAAAGCTGCTAAATTTTTTCATTTGTGCTTATTATTTTATGTTTTTATTTGAAAACTTCCCCTGGCTCTTGGTTTGTTGTTTGTGTGTGTATTAATAACTGTATTTATATTTTGTTGCTGTTATTTTCAAGAAAGATAAAAAAGAGAGAGAGTGCTTGTGTTGCAGGGATAATTTTAGACTGCAGGCAGCTGCTCCACTGTGTTTATCAAAGAAATACCCAATAAAAAAGTAGCTTGTATGGCCATTGCCATGCTACTTGATCAATAAAAGAGTTAAGCTACTGAAAAGCTATTTGATTCAGTAAATAGTGATGTTACTGAGAAATTTAGTTAAGTTACTCATGATACTACTTGTAGTGACGCTACTGCCCAACACTGAATTTCCCTTTGGATGGACACTTTTTGGAGACATCAACAAGATTTTGACAGAAAGCTTCTTGGGCAGGGGGTGACACGGTGGTGTAGTGGTTAGCACTGTTGCCTCACAGCAAGAAGGTCCTGGGTTCAAGCCCAGCAGCTGATGGGGGCCTTTCTGTGTGAAGTTTGCATGTTCTCCCTGTGTCTGCATGGGTTTCCTCTGGGTGCTCCGGTTTCCCCCAAAGGCATGCAGGTTAGGCTAATTGGTGGCTCTAAATGTGAGTGTGAATGGTTGTTTGTGTCTATGTGTCAGCCCTGCAATGACCTGGCAACTTGTCCAGGGTGTACCCTGCCTCTCGCCCATAGTCAGCTGGGATAGGCTCCAGCTTGCCTGTGACCCTGTAGGACAGGATAAGCAGCAACAGATAATGGATGGATGGATGGATGGATGGATGGATGGATGGATGGATGGCGCTTCTTGGGCAGTAGTGCCTAATTGGTGCAACAGAAAAGCATTCACCCTATCATCTAGAGATTGTGAGTCCAAATCCTGATGTTGTCAAAAGTCAGGAAGGGAGAGGTGTCAACTGCAAGTAACACTAGCCAAAAGTCTATGAGTTCCTACATATAGAAATGGGTAGACAGCTGGTGTGTGATGCTGTATGAGCAGCAGTTCAAATAGATAAGCAATAAGAAATGGCTGCCCAAATGACTGGTCCAAATTTAAAGACCTTCGACGAAAAACCAAACAGAAGCTTGCTTGCAAAAAGAAAGATCATGCCTCCAAGCTCAGAGACTCTTTGTTTGAGAACCCCAACTGTTTTTGGTCACTTGTCAAATCATCCATGACACAGCGTACTAGTCCCACGTACCTCCATGATGGTCAAACCTTTGTGACAAACAGTGTTGACAAAGCTAACTTGCTGAATTCATTCTTCCATTCTGTATTTACTACTCATGATACAACACCTCCAAGCACGGACAACACTCCAACTGCAACATTTATTCCTCGCTTGTCAAGTGTCCAGCTCACTTTTGATGGTGTGATGAAAGCTCTATACTTGTTGGATCCAAAGAAAGCAAGTGGACCTGATGAAATCCCTGGGATGATTTTAAAGAACATGGCTCAAGCTATCGCACCATCGCTGTGTCGACTGTTCAATTTGTCTCTATCGTTAGGAACAGTTCCTAATAAATGGAAATGCACCAACGCAACACCTATTCATAAACGAGATGATGCATCTATCATTGCTAATTACAGACCGATCTCCCTGCTGAGTATCATCTCTAAAATGCTAGAACGGAGTGTCTTCGATCATTGTCATCACCATTTGTTTCCTTATCTGTACCACCTACAACATGGATTCCAAAAGAGGAAATCAACAGTGACGCAGCTAATTACAGTCTACCATGATATCGTGGAAAGTATAGCTAGTGGTAATGAAGTTGATGTGGTTCATCTTGATCTATCAAAGGCATTTGATAAGGTATCACATCAATTGCTGTTTTTCAAACTGCAATCATACGGGATCTCAGGATCTCTACTTCAGTGGTTAAAGAGCTATTTGCGTGACAGACAGTAGCGTGTCGTCTTGGATGGTGCTTATTCTGACTGGTTACCCGTATCATCTGGTGTTCCTCAAGGCTCCATACTTGGACCACTTCTCTTTCTTATCTATGTCAATGATATGCCAGATTATGTACAAGGTGACTCCAAACTTGCCCTCTTCGCTGATGACTCGAAGCTGTACAAAGTTATCAAATCTGAACCATGTAAGGAATCCATTCAAGATGACATTGATTGTATTCACCGCTGGAGTGTTGACTCGCACATGTCTTTCAACGCTTCCAAATGCAAAGTCGTCAACATGTCTAAGAAAAGAATCCAAACCGCTAATTACCAGTACCATCTTGGTACTGGTAACTAGTTCGGTGCTAGTTAAAATGGCGCCCCCCATGGCGAACGTGTTTGTGATGCGCTCCCGACACCGATTGTCTTTATTGTTTATTTTAGTAATTTTGATTGTGACAAATGCTCAGTGCTTGTACACTAGGATCACCTACAGCAAAGACACACTTCTGGACATTGGTAAAATTCACCACGGGCCCAGTCCAGTCCTTCTGGACTGTAGCTTTCTTCTTATCGTTGACACCGACCAAAGCTACACCGACACCATCCGGCAGGCCGCATCATCACCACTCGAGTAGGTGAAACGGCCGATGATCCACGCACCCAAAACAGAGGCGCGGTAAGAGAGGCGGGTTACATGCTAGGCTAAAGGCTAGAGCTACAAGACCACCGCTACCTAGCCTTCTGCTAGCTAACGTTCGCTCGCTCGAGAATAAGATGGATGAGCTGAGAACCAGGATAACATCTCAACGTGAGATCAGAGAGTGTTGTGCCCTGATTTTAATGGAAACCTGGACTACTGCAAGCCTGCCAGACCCAGCCATTGAACTACAGACCCACTCCATGCACCGCGGACACCGCACATCTGCTTCCGGTAAAAACAAAGGTGGCGGTGTGTGTGTTTATGTTAACAACAGATGGTGTACAGATGTACAGGTGGTTGAAAAACACTTGTGTGGACATTGAAGTGCTGATGGTGAAGTGCAGACCCTTTTATCTACCGCGGGAGTTCAGTGCTGTGTTTATGCTGGCTGTTTACATCCCGCTGCGGGCCGACGGCACTACAGCGCTAGGACTACTACATGACATCATCGGCAAATACGAGCCCACACATCCAGATGCTGTGTTCATCGTGGCTGGGGATTTTAATCACTGCAACCTCAGGACTGTGCTACCAAAGTACCATCAACACGTGAGCTTTCCGACAAGGGACAATAACATCCTGGACCATGTCTACAGCAACGTGAGAAATGGCTACAAGGCTGTGCCCCGCCCCCACTTTGGACAGTCTGACAACATCTCTGTGTTCCTCTACCCAGCTTACAAGGCCTTTCTCAAACAAGCCCCCCCAGTGAGTAAAACTGTTAAAGTTTGGAATGAAGAGACTGATCTGGTGCTCTAGGACTGCTTCAGTTCTACAAACTGGGATGTGTTTAAGACTGCTGCTTTGAGAGAAGACTGTTCTGTGGATTTAGAGGAATATGCATCTGTGGTCACCAGCTACATCAGTATGTGTATTAATGACATTGTCCCCACCAAGCGCTGTAAAATATATCCTAACCAAAAACCTTGGATTAACAGTGAAGTATGCTCCATGCTACATGCACGCTCCACCGCTTTTGCCTCTGGTGACGCAGATGGATATAAAAAGGCCAGATATGACCTACGCAGATCCATCAGGGAAGCCAAGAGGCAGTACAGACTGAAGCTGGAAGGATATTACAACACCTCAGACTCCAGATGCATGTGGCAGGGCCTGCAACACATCACCAACTAACAGCAGAAGAACAGCAGGGTCACAGCCAACCACAACACATCACCAGATGAGCTGAACGAGTTCGATGCTCACTTCAACACCCTCAACAACAACCAACACAGAGGGATTCTACCAACAGAGGCAGCACAGAGCTCTTCACCTATTGTGACAATAACCGAGGTGAGCAAGGTCTTCAGGAGGACTAACCCCCGAAAGGCAGCCAGCCCTGACAACATCCCCGGCTGTGCTTTGAGGGCCTGCTCCACACAGTTAGCAGAGGTCTTCACAGACATTTTCAACCTGTCCCTCTCCATGTCTTCTGTGCCCACATGCTTCAAGACCACCACCATAGTGCCCCTCCCAAAGAAAAACAATATAACATGCCTGAATGATGATCACCCAATTGCACTCACTTCAGTTGTAATGAAGTGTTTTGAGAGGATAGTCATGTCATACATCAAAAAGGGCATCCCAGACACAATAGACCCCCTTCAATTTGCATATCGTCAGAACCGTTCAACTGATGATGCCGTCAATGCAGCCATCCACACAGCCTTGTCACACCTGGAACACAGGGACACCTATGTTCGAATGCTGTTTGTGGACTACAGTTCAGCCTTCAACATCGTCATCCCCAGCAGACTGACAGAGAAACTCTCCACCCTTGGACTGACATCCTCCCTCTGCTGCTGGGTCCTGGACTTTCTCACAAACAGACCCCAGGCTGTCAGAGTCTGTACCAGAACATCCAGCACCAAGACAGTGAGCACAGGGACCCCCCCAAGGCTGTGTGCTCAGTCCACTCCTGTACACCCTCTTCACCTACGACTGCACCCCCACCCAGAGCAACACTTCCATCATCAAGCTCGCTGACGACACCACTGTCATTGGGCTGATCACTGGTGGAGATGAGAGAGCCTACAGGGAGAAGGTGGCTCAGCTGGTCTCCTGGTGCAAGGAAAATAACCTCTCCTTGAATGCTGAGAAGACCAAGGAGATGATTACTGACCCGAGGAAGAGGAGGAGAGACCAGCACGCCTCGCTGCACATCAACGGGACACAGGTGGAGAGGGTGAAAACATTTAAATTCCTCGGAACTCACATTAGTGAGGATCTCACCTGGACACACAACACACAGCAGACCATCAAGAAGGCTCAACAGAGACTCTTCTTCCTGAGGAAGCTGAGGAAATTTGGACTGTCCACCAAACTCCTCAGCAACTTCTACAGGTGCACAGTGGAGAGTGTCCTGACAAATACCATCACTGTGTGGTATGGGAACTGCACGACTCAGGACAGAAAGGCTCTCCAGCGTGTTATTAAAATGGCACAGTTCATCTGTGGAGCTGTCCTCCCCCCACTACAGGACATTTACAACACCCGGGTCACAAAAAGGGCACAGAGCATCATCAGGGACCAAACACACCCACAACACAAACTATTCACGCTCCTACCATCTGGCAGATGCTACAGGAGTGTGAAAGCAAGGACTACTAGACTGACAAACAGTTTTTACCCCCAG
The DNA here is from genome assembly GCF_027579695.1 of Neoarius graeffei. Taxonomy (NCBI): domain Eukaryota; kingdom Metazoa; phylum Chordata; class Actinopteri; order Siluriformes; family Ariidae; genus Neoarius; species Neoarius graeffei. The sequence continues at coordinate 2,492,071 of NC_083586.1, forward strand.
GCCATCAGGCTTTTGAACCACGGATTATAATCACCATCTACCTCTGTATTTCCATCAGGCTTTGAACCACGGATTATATTCGCAATTTTGCACAAGACATTGCACAGTATATCTACCTCTATGTTTGCACATTGTTTGCCTCTCCTTTTTTTTAATGTTAACTTCATTTTTCATTCTACTTTTATATTTTGCATTCCATGTGCACTTTATATTTTATATTTCATATTATATATATATATATATATACACACACATATATATATATATACATACATACACACACACACAACCCCGATTCCAAAAAAGTTGGGACAAAGTACAAATTGTAAATAAAAACGGAATGCAATGATGTGGAAGTTTCAAAATTCCATATTTTATTCAGAATAGAACATAGATGACGTATCAAATGTTTAAACTGAGAAAATGTATCATTTAAAAAGAAAAATTAGGTGATTTTAAATTTCATGACAACAACACATCTCAAAAAAGTTGGGACAAGGCCATGTTTACCACTGTGAGACATCCCCTTTTCTCTTTACTACAGTCTGTAAACGTCTGGGGACTGAGGAGACAAGTTGCTCAAGTTTAGGGATAGGAATGTTAACCCATTCTTGTCTAATGTAGGATTCTAGTTGCTCAACTGTCTTAGGTCTTTTTTGTCGTATCTTCCATTTTATGATGCGCCAAATGTTTTCTATGGGTGAAAGATCTGGACTGCAGGCTGGCCAGTTCAGTACCTGGACTCTTCTTCTACGCAGCCATGATGCTGTAATTGATGCGGTATGTGGTTTGGCATTGTCATGTTGGAAAATGCAAGGTCTTCCCTGAAAGAGACGTCGTCTGGATGGCAGCATATGTTGCTCTAGAACCTGGATATACCTTTCAGCATTGATGGTGTCTTTCCAGATGTGTAAGCCGCCCATGCCACACGCACGAATGCAACCCCATACCATCAGAGATGCAGGCTTCTGAACTGAGCGCTGATAACAACTTGGGTCGTCCTTCTCCTCTTTAGTCTGAATGACACGGTGTCCCTGATTTCCATAAAGAACTTCAAATTTTGATTCGTCTGACCACAGAACAGTTTTCCACTTTGCCACAGTCCATTTTAAATGAGCCTTGGCCCAGAGAAGACGTCTGCACTTCTGGATCATGTTTAGATACGGCTTCTTCTTTGAACTATAGAGTTTTAGCTGGCAACGGCGGATGGCATGGTGAATTGTGTTCACAGATAATGTTCTCTGGAAATATTCCTGAACCCATTTTGTGATTTCCAATACAGAAGCATGCCTGTATGTGATGCAGTGGCGTCTAAGGGCCCGAAGATCACGGGCACCCAGTATGGTTTTCTGGCCTTGACCCTTACGCACAGAGATTCTTACAGATTCTCTGAATCTTTTGATGATATTATGCACTGTTGATGATGATATGTTCAAACTCTTTGCAATTTTACACTGTCGAACTCCTTTCTGATATTGCTCCACTATTTGTCGGCGCAGAATTAGGGGGATTGGTGATCCTCTTCCCATCTTTACTTCTGAGAGCCGCTGCCACTCCAAGATGCTCTTTTTATACCCAGTCATGTTAATGACCTATTGCCAATTGACCTAATGAGTTGCAATTTGGTCCTCCAGCTGTTCCTTTTTTGCACCTTTAACTTTTCCAGCCTCTTATTGCCCCTGTCCCAACTTTTTTGACGTGTTGCTGTCATGAAATTTCAAATGAGCCAATATTTGGCATGAAATTTCAAAATGTCTCACTTTCGACATTTGATATGTTGTCTATGTTCTATTGTGAATAAAATATCAGTTTTTGAGATTTGTAAATTATTGCATTCCGTTTTTATTTACAATTTGTACTTTGTCCCAACTTTTTTGGAATCGGGGTTGTGTATATATATATATATATATATATATATATATATATATATATATATATTTTTTTTTTTTTCTTTTTATATTGGTAAGCATAGTTTGGTCGGGCAGTTGCAAAATAAGAATTTCATTACCCAATAATAAACCGCTGTGTCTGTTATTGTGTATATGACAAATAAACATCTTGAATCTTGAATCAGGTCCTTGAATATGCAACTGAAACAAAAGACTTTGGTGTTACTGTGTCAAGTGACCTAAAATGGAACAAGCACATCGAGGATAAGTGTGCGAAGGCAAATAAGACCCTAGGACTGGTGAAGAGAACTTGTGGAAGACACATTAAAGAGGTGGCAATGAGGAAGACTTTATATTGCTCGCTGGTAAGATGGCAGCTTGAGTACGCCTCCAGTGTATGGTCACCATACACTGTGAAACATATCAAGCTAATTGAAGATATTCAATGTAGGGCAACAAAGTTTATTCTGAACTATCCAGAAGACATGTGCTACACTGAAAGACTCTGCGTACTTGAGCTTCAACCATTGGAGAATAGAAGGAACATCACTGACCTTATTCTCCTGTACAAGATAAGAAACAATTTAATTGACACTGACCTCAAACAGCACCTCCTACCTTCTGCATCCTCCTACAACACAAGGAACTTTGACAGAAATAACTATATTCAGCCTCAACACCACAAGCAAATCTACTACAGAGCCACCTTTCTCCCAAGAACAGTTGGTCTCTGGAATAAGCTTCCAACTGAAGCTAAGTCAACGAAATTGAGACTATCGCAATTTAAGAAACATGCAATTAGCTACTATCATAATCAACTGTCACAGTACAAACCTCATTAACTCTTTACTTGACTACTGAACCCTATTTTATAGCCCATAAACTTTGATAATTTTGAAGAATAAGATCAAATTATATAAAGACTTTATACCCCTCCTAGAACTGCCACCTTATTGTGGTGGAGGGGTTTGTGTGCTTGAATGATCCTAGGAGCTATGTTGTCGGGGGCATTATGCCCCTGGTAGGGTTTCCCAAGGCAGACAGGTCCTAGGTGACAGGCCAGACCAAGAGCAGTTCACCAAAAACCCCCTATGGAGAAAAAATCCAGGGCCGTGACGTCGCCCGGTAGGACGCAGCCGGGGCCCCACCCTGGAGCCAGGCCCGGGGTTGGGGCTCATATGCGAGCGCTTGGTGGCCGGGCCTTTGCCCATGGGGCCCGGCCGGGCTCAGCCCGAAGAGGTGACGTGGGCCCGACCTCCTGTGGGTTCACCACCCACAGAGGTAGCAGTAGGGGTTTGGTGCAATGTGGATTGGGTGGCAGTCGAAGGCAGGGGCCTCGACGACCTGATCCCCGGACACAGCGGCTGGCTGTTGGGACATGGAATGTCACTTCGCTGGGGGGGAAGGAGCCTGAGCTTGTGCGGGAGGTTGAGAGGTACCGGCTAGAGATAGTCGGGCTCACCTCCACGCATAGCTTGGGCTCTGGAACCCAGCTCCTCGAGAGGGGCTGGACTTTCCACTTCTCTGGAGTCGCCCGTGGTGAGCGGCGGCGGGCTGGTGTGGGCTTGCTTATAGCTCCCCAGCTCAGCCGCCATGTGTTGGAGTTTACCCCAGTGAACGAGAGGGTCGCCTCTCTGCGCCTTCGGATTGGGGAGAGGGCTCTTGCTGTTGTTTGTGCCTACGGGCCAAATAGCAGTATAGAGTATCCGGCCTTCTTGGAGTCCCTGGGAGAGGTACTGAGGGGTGCTCAGACTGGGGACTCCATTGTGCTACTGGGGGACTTCAATGCTCATGTGGGCGACGACAGTGACACCTGGAGGGGCGTGGTTGGGAGGAACGGCCTCCCCAATCTGAACCCGAGTGGTGTTTTGTTATTGGACTTCTGTGCTAGTCACGGTTTGTCCATAACGAACACCATGTTCGAGCATAGGGGTGTCCATAAGTGCACGTGGCACCAGGACACCTTAGGTCGGAGGTCGATGATCGACTTTGTAGTCGTTTCATCTGATCTCCGGCCCTATGTCTTGGACACTCGGGTGAAGAGAGGGGCTGAGCTGTCAACTGATCACCACCTGGTGGTGAGTTGGATCCGCTGGCGGAGGAGGAAGCTGGACAGACCTGGCAGGCCTAAACGTATGGTGAGGGTCTGCTGGGAACGTCTGGCCGAGCACTCTGTTGGGGAGGTCTTTAACTCCCACCTCCGGGAGAGCTTTTCCCAGCTTCCGAGGGAGGCGGGGGACATTGAGTCTGAGTGGACCATGTTCTCTACCTCCATTGTGGACGCAGCTGTTCGGAGCTGTGGCCGCAAGGTCTCCGGTGCCTGTCGTGGCGGCAATCCCCGAACCCGGTGGTGGACACCGGAAGTAAGGGATGCCGTCAAGCTGAAGAAGGAGTCCTATCGGGCCATGTTGACCTCTGGGACTCCTGAGGCAGCCGACGGGTATCGGCAGGCCAGGCGTGCTGCAGCTCGGGCAGTTGCGGAGGCAAAAACTCGGAACTGGGAGGAGTTCGGGGAGGCCATGGAGAAGGACTATCGGTCGGCCTCGAAGAAATTCTGGCAAACCGTCCGGCGCCTCAGGAGGGGGAAGCAGTACTCTGCCAACACTGTTTACAGTGCGGGTGGGGAGCTGTTGACCTCGACTGGGGACATTGTCGGGCGGTGGAAGGAATACTTTGAGGATCTCCTCAATCCCACCGTCATGTCTTCCACTGAGGAGACTGAGGCTGATGACTCAGAGGTGGACTCGTTCATTACCCAAGCCGAAGTCACTGAGGTGGTTTGCAAGCTCCTCGGTGGCAAGGCACCGGGGGTGGATGAGATCCGCCCTGAGTATCTCAAGTCTCTGGATGTTGTGGGGCTGTCTTGGTTGACACGCCTCTGCAACGTCGCGTGGCGGTCGGGGACAGTGCCTCTGGAGTGGCAGACTAGGGTGGTGGTCCCTCTTTTTAAGAAAGGGGACCGGAGAGTGTGCTCCAATTATAGGGGAATCACACTTCTCAGCCTCCCAGGGAAAGTTTACTCCAGGGTACTGGAGAGGAGAATTCGACCAATAGTCGAACCTCAGATCCAGGAGGAACAATGCGGTTTTTGTCCTGGTCGCGGAACACTGGACCAGCTCTATACCCTTCATAGGGTGCTCGAGGGTTCATGGGAGTTTGCCCAACCAGTCCACATGTGCTTTGTGGATCTGGAGAAGGCATTCGACCGTGTCCCCCGTGGTATTCTGTGGGGGGTGCTTCGGGAGTATGGGGTTCGGGGCTCTTTGCTAAGGGCTGTCCGGTCCCTGTACGAACGGAGCAGGAGTCTGGTTCGCATTGCCGGCAGTAAGTCAGACCTGTTCCCAGTGCATGTTGGACTCCGGCAGGGCTGCCCTTTGTCACCGGTTCTGTTCATAATTTTTATGGACAGAATTTCTAGGCACAGCCAGGGGCCGGAAAGAATCCTGTTTGGGAACCACAGGATTTCATCTCTGCTTTTTGCGGATGATGTTGTCCTGTTGGCTTCTTCAAACCAGGACCTTCAGCATGCACTGGGGCGGTTTGCAGTCGAGTGTGAAGCGGCTGGGATGAGAATCAGCACCTCCAAGTCCGAGGCCATGGTTCTCGACCGGAAAAGGGTGGCTTGCCCTCTCCAGGTTGGTGGAGAAGTCCTGCCTCAAGTGGAGGAGTTTAAGTATCTCGGGATCTTGTTCACGAGTGAGGGAAGGATGGAGCGTGAGATCGACAGGCGGATCGGTGCAGCCTCCGCAGTGATGCGGTCGCTTTACCGGTCCGTCGTGGTGAAGAAGGAGCTGAGCCAAAAGGCGAAGCTCTCAATTTACCGGTCGATCTACGTTCCGACTCTCACCTATGGTCATGAGCTTTGGGTAATGACAGAAAGAACAAGATCGCGGATACAAGCGGCTGAAATGAGTTTCCTTCGCAGGGTGGCTGGGCGCTCCCTTAGAGATAGGGTGAGAAGCACAGTCACTCGGGAGGAGCTCGGAGTAGAGCCGCTGCTCCTCCACATCGAGAGGAACCAGCTGAGGTGGCTCGGGCATCTTTTTCGGATGCCTCCTGGACGCCTCCCTGGGGAGGTGTTCCAGGCATGTCCCCCCAGGAGGAGGCCCCGGGGAAGACCCAGGACACGCTGGAGGGACTATGTCTCTCGGCTGGCCTGGGAACGCCTCGGTGTTCTTCCCGAGGAGCTGGCCGAGGTGTCTGGGGAAAGGGAAGTTTGGGCTTCCATGCTTAGACTGCTGCCTCCGCGACCCGGTCCCGGATAAGCGGAAGAAGACGAGACTTTATATTATATATCAGCTGAATAGTACAGTGGTAATGCTCACTGACTACGACGCAGGAGATTGGGGTTCGAATCCCGGTCGGGGCAAAACATCATCCAGTAAGGGCCCTTAGGCAAGACCCCTCATGATACCTCAGGAATGAGTGAAGACATAACTGATAGTCATACTGGCTCAGATGTCGCCCGGGTCAACAAGGTCTGGGTCAACCAGGGCAAACTGATGAGAAATGGGCTACTGGAACAAGACATTGATGGACGAGGACAGAAAATATGGATTTGCTGGAATGCTACTATAAAAGCAATCCCAGAGAGAGGGAATACAGCGAATGTGGGACCACAATCAAGGCTAACAAAGAAACAGCTATTAGCCCAGTGTTCCAACATCCGTAATCGAAATCTACCATCACAACTAGAGATTAATGAAATACAACAACGATGATACGGCAAGGGGGAGCCAGGAAGACAGGTCAGCGGGGAGATATCATCATCCCCACAACCAGAGATTGGGTACCAAGCCCCAACAGCTAACAGCCTCAACACAAGAGCTGCTGACCTGAGAAGGAAGATCGTGACCCAACTGGAAACCTGGAGCCCCTGACGAATACCGAAGCTGAGTTGCCAAGTACCTTCAGAAGATCTACTAGTAGACAGCACTAGTATGCTGCTCTGAAGACAATCTCCACAAGAACCATCACTGAGACCAACAAGCTGATACACAGAACAGTAATCATGGAGATGCCTGGACACAAGGTGGGCTCGGGACATAAACAGTATCCACCATGGAAGAGACGATTAGAGGCCAAGATAAAGGCAGCACGGAGAGAAGTTAGCCAGCTAGCTGAACTACAGAAACATGGTGAATAAAGGGGCACCCAGGAAGTACAACTCACTCTCCATACCAGAGGCACTCGAAACTGCCAAACAGCAACTAACTAATTTCCCCCCGCTACGCTAAATTTTTAATATAGCGTAACGGTTGTTTTCAGTTGTTCATCACCATCGCCAAAAGTTTTTTTTTTCCTGCGCACTTGAGCAGTTTTCAAGGTGTCAAAATCAGCCTACGTTTGTTAGGAAACCCATGCCTGGAAATCAGTTCCGAGAGAGAGAGAGAGAGAGAGAGAGAGAGAGATCCTGGCGATAACTTTCTCTTGAGCTGGACTTCGGTGAATGACAATGGATGACGGACCCCCTCGCAAAAAAAGAGACATTCGCTCTTTCTTCACAGTTAGAAATGTAAGTGCACCACTTCTACAGGTTTTCCATCACGCTTGAAAACTTAACCCAAAGCCCTTTGATGAATGAAAACGTCTACTTTGTAAGCAGGTTTAGCAATATGACAGGGCGCACGTATCGGATGATTAGCGCTAAGGTATTAGGCAGAGACCCGTCCACCCGTAAATTTGACGGGCAATTGCCGATTTCAACGGGCAAGTATACACACAGACGGATACTGAAACGGACGATAATGCCGAAAATTTTCGCACATGAATACTCCCACATGTCATCCGATAAATCCAGTTATGTTCCGCCCACACACGGACTGGCCATCGGGAGTAGCGGGAGTTTTCCCGGTGGGCTGGTGGTTCAGCGTGGGCCGGCGGAGAAAAAAAAAAAAAAAAAAACAGTTGCGCGCTGGCCTTTAATATGATAAGCAATGTTAACAGTTTCTTTAACAAACTGTTAACATTGCTTATTACAGTTGCGCGCTGGCCTTTAATATGATAAGCAATGTTAACAGTTTCTTTAACAGACTGTTAACATTGCTTATTACAGTTGCGCGCTGGCCTTTAATATGATAAGCAATGTTAACAGTTTGTTAAAGAAACTGTTAACATTGCTTATCATATTAAAGGCCAGCGCGCAACTGTTTTTTTTTTTTCTCCGCTGGCCCACACTGAACCACCGGCCCACTGGGAAAACTCCCGCTACTCCCGATGGCCAGTCCGTGTGTGGTTCCGCCATCATTTACAAATCGTAAGAAACACAGTTTAATACGAAAAATACTGAAAACTTGAAATGAAAAATCAGAATATTTCATCGTTTCCGCCATTTTGGCCCGCACTGAATCTTGTAACACGCGGACTGAATAAATCGCGAATTCTGATTGGTCGAAAATTGCCAAACACCCTGCGTTGTAGTTTCCTCTTTCTTGGCGGGAGAACCGCATTTTTTTTTGCTGACTCACTCTTCTGGATCAAGATGAATCCCAACAAACGCCCCAAATTGAATGTGACAAAAACTGATTCGTTTTTCCACAAAAAGACAGAAAAGGTATGTGTGATACATTGATTAACAAGGGGGTTTCATTGGGGTATGGTAAAATAGAATACTGTTGGTTTTTTTTTTTATTAAATACTGTAACTAGATCAAAAGATTATATACAATTCATTGTTGTTTATTTTCTTTTCACTTTTGTTACCAAATCAGACACCATACATACATCTGATACATTCAGGAGTGAAACTGAAAAAAATACAAAGTAAAAATATGCAATATTTCTGATCAAAAATTACACGCCATTTCACCCTGAAAATGTCCTAGAATGCAGGAAATGAAGTCTACATTTCAAAAATTTTCTGGGGGGGCATGCCCCCAGACCCCCCTAGAGGGACTTCGCGCCTGCGGCGCTCGTCTTCGCACCTGCGGCGCTTATCAGGATTATATAAAATATTATTTTTGACTGGTAAATTTCTTTTTCTGCCTAATACCCTAATTAGCGCTAATTTACTGGATCCCACTGTGGCTAACATTAACACACTGGTAATCTGCCTGCATGCCATCCATCGTTATATTTCTATAAGGAGACAGGCACAAGAGAGGTTGGAGGAGATGAAGGAAAGGACATAGGAGGCAGAGGAAAGGAGGTAGCAGATAAACGGGCAGAGGATGGAGGTAGGCCTAGTGGGGGAGAGCCCGCTGTTGGAGATAGAGGAGGAGATGGAGGAAGACGAGCAGAGGCTGGAAATTCACAGGTGAGAATGAGGTTAATGATATGATTTTAGTCATGGGATTCAGCTCCAATGTGCCAAACGTGATCGCCCTTGTGGCTTTAAATCATTTATGTGCTCAGGCATTTCTTAATTTCTTAATACAATAAAACATTCATTATCTCTTTGGTTGTGTCTGAGTTTACATATCTTTTGACAACACCCTTTGTAGTTCAGTGAAATACAACAGTAGGTAACACATTGCCAAGATCCAAAGATGTAACAATTTTCCATCAAGGATATACAACATAAAAAATGCAATTTATCCCCTCCAGGAACGTCAAATATGGCCAATTTTGGGCATGATTTTTCAAAATCTCCGCACCATCCCCCCGCTCGGTCGCTACGCTCCCTCGCCATAACCCATTACGCTAAAAAAAAATCCTGGTGAGAACCCTGAGGAGATTTTATTATATATTAATTTATAGCAGAAAAGTTTATCAATTGGGACGAAAGTCCTGGAGCTTCCACCTGTCACAAGATTTAGTTTTAGAAATTTTATCATTACCTGCTTCTCGTTTCATTTTATTGTAACTGTATTTATATAATGTGACAAATAAATAATAAATAAAAAAGATGCTGGCTTTATGTGCCTCAGAGGAGTCTTTATTATTCCAGCCCCACAGAATTTTAGCTTCTGGCAGAAAACAAACAAACAAAAAACCCCAATCCAGACATGTTCAGAACAACCAAATGGGTGCAGGCATGCAACATTATACTTTTTTAAATTACATTATAAAATTGTTATTAGTAGAAGTGTGTGAGGGTTAAGTCAGTATCTCACTGGACTGCGACAGCCTGCGACTAGTTGGAGACACAACAATTGTGATAAAATATATGAATTAGCGACAATTTTCATTTGGAATCACACTGAATTGATATTCACATATTTTATCGCAATTGCTGTATCTCCAACTAGTCGCAGGCTGTCGCAGCCCAGTGAGATACTGGCTGAAGAACTCGCACTTCCTGTCTCACGGAAACTGACTTGAGAAGGGTTCGTGACAGCTTTGCGACACCAGCGATGCATTTGCGGCTATTTTGAGAGAAATTTTGTCGCACTAATTTTTTGAACATGTTCAAAATATCAGCGATGAAGGAGCGACACTTTGCGACTCATGCGAGGAAATTGAGAACCCCCGCGAATGTTTCAAGACACTTTTCAGGCCCGTAGCCAGCATTGTGGAGGGGGGGGATCTTTTTTCCCCAAAAGTGGCCTTCATCTGGCCCCCTGCTCCCGTACCCCCCAAATACACGAGCACACTTCAAATCTTCTAATTTAGACATTTTTTTATTCGTTATAAGTTCTCTGTTGTCTAACTTATTGTTATCTTCCTACAACTGTGCTGTGACTTCATTGTCTGTCTCTGTTGCTCACCTCAGTTGTCTGTTGTTTCTCTCTTTCATTGTCTGTCTCTGTTGTTGCTCTCCCCTCCTCTGTCTGTCTGTTGTTGCTCTCCTTCATTGTCTGTCTGTTGTTGCTCTCCTTCATTGTCTGTCTGTTGTTGCTCTCCTTCATTGTCTGTCTGTTGTTGTCTGTCTCTGTTGCTCACTTCAGTTGTTGTTTATGGCATCAGAACACTCATCAGTTCCAATCTTCTTGGGTGCATTTTTGAGTAAATGTTTTAGCATAAAAAACAATAAAAAAATTTGAGTAAATGCTTTAGCATAAAAAACAACAATTTCTAATTGAGATAAATGTTTCAAGTAATCCTGAGATTGAAATAATATCGCACAGCCCTATAAGGACAATTGATTTAAAAATGCCCAAATGCAGCAACAGTGGGTGTTTTCACACACACTGGTCTGAACATTTTCATTTTTCAGCTAGTGCACACGTTTCTTTTCACTCTGATCCAAATGCCAAACCACTGACAGGGCGTCATGTTACCATGACGACTGAAAAACACGTGCTCTTAAAGTCTCGCATTTTACTGTCTTCACACCACACCACAGCTCCGATTTCCCAAGCTGAAAAAAAAATAAAAGCAGCCCCAGGTCCGACGCTACTAGTACCTAGCCATCGAGCCACCTAACTCATCTGTGTGTGCGTGTGTGTCACTGACGGACGGGCTGACGCTACCCCCCACTGATCACTCTGACAGATCGATCTACCACTACTATTGTAAACAAAAGAAAAACAAAGTCCTGCACTCACCACCTTACCCATTTTGGCCCTTTTTTGGAATATGGCGCCAATATTTTGGGACAAAGTAGCAGCAGATTTCTTGCGTTTTCTGTCTTTATCTTCTTTTTTCCCCATTTTCTCTTCTATCCCGCTTCGGATTCTTCTTCCTCTTCTTCTTCGCTTCAGTGTATTTGCCGGTTAGCTACCAACGGAAATGGGGGCATTACCGCCACCCACTGGATTGGGGTGTAAAGCAGTCTGAACAAAACGTGTAAACATAAGCATAGGAGAAATGAACCCGTTTTTCTAACTCGTCCTCACTTAGTCTACTTTTCTTTTTTGATTAGTCTGGATTTGATATTGTAAATTTAAATGTGAATCAATGTATATTCATCGGACATGAACAAATGAATAAATCTTGAGTAATCTTGAGGTGCGTGTGTGTCCGGGGGGGGGTCGAACGAACCCTCTGATCCCCCCTGGCTACGGGCCAGCTTTTGAAACTCTCTCGCGCATGACGTTCGCAATTTGTCGCAGCCCAGTGAGATACTGGCTTTTGGGTTCGGCTGGGATAAGCGTCCTCCACCCTGAAACTCCACTCCAGTCCAGGTGGTGGCGGTAACGCGTCCAGTAGCTGCTTCTCCAACCGCCAGAAAACACTGGAGAAGAAAAAACCGCTGCTCGTCTGAGCCGCTTTAGCCTCTCGAGTTATAAAAATAAAAACGCGTTATTGTGTCTGGCTCTGAGGATTTAAAACCCTGAGGTAAGTTAAACTGAAGGTGTGTGGTCGAATCCCAAATATATCTCCACTTTACTGTTTTAGGAACTCCGTTCAGTATGAAATAATGCCGTGTGCACCCTAGATAGTGCACTATTTATCCACTCAGGAGAGAGTTGTAGTTTGGCTAACCTGTTTAGTTGTATATTGAAAGTATTTAAATCTTCACTTCAAGTTTATTTCCATCACGGGTTGTTTTTTTTTCCTCTTTCTCTAAATTGCGACTTCCTCGCAATTCCAACTTTTTATTTCTCAAAATTTCAGCTTGATTTCTCACAGACTTTTTTTTTCTCGGGGTTTTTATTTCATTCATCTCATTATCTGTAGCCGCTTTATCCTGTTCTACAGGGTCGCAGGCAAGCTGGAGCCTATCCCAGCTGACTACGGGCGAAAGGCGGGGTACACCCTGGACAAGTCGCCAGGTCATCACAGGGCTGACACATAGACACAGACAACCATTCACATTCACACCTACTGTCAATTTAGAGTCACCAGTTAACCTAACCTGCATGTCTTTGGACTGTGGGGGAAACCGGAGCACCCGGAGGAAACCCACGCGGACACGGGGAGAACATGCAAACTCCACACAGAAAGGCCCTCACCGGCCACGGGGCTCGAACCCAGACCTTCTTGCTGTGAGGCGACAGCGCTAACCACTACACCACCGTGCCACCCGGGGTTTTTATTTATTTTTTAAAATTATTATTATTATTATTATTATTAAGCTAATCAGGCAGAATCACCCCCTCTGCAGTGTGTTGAGCAGAAAGCTTTACACACTGAAAATGAAAATGGATGAAATCATAGGGGACTGTTTTAGGCATGGTTTCCCGAACCGGGAGGTCTTGTTGTTGGAAGAATCGTATGGTGTTGAGCTCGAAGCCTCTGATCCCTGGAGAGAGAGAACTGTGTCTAACAATTGGCTCTGGCAGCAATGAAATCTCTTAAGGCCTCTGCATGCTCTTGCGACAAGGCTTTCGCAGATAGCTTTTCGCAGACAGTTGTAATTTATCGTTGAGCGGGGAGTAATAGGCGTGCGCGATGTTATTCACTACCACAACGCAAGGGGGCGTGAAATCGCTAGGAGTAGTTGGTGGGTGTGGTTAGTGGAGTGTTTATCCTCCGGTTACATATGGCCCTTTTCCACTACCCTTTTTCAGCTCACTTCAGCCCGACACGGCTCGCATTTCGACTACCAAAGAACAGCACGACTCGGCTCGCTTCAGCCCTGCTTAGCCCCTAAAACTCGCACCGTTTTGGAGTGGGGCTGAAGCGAGCCAAAGCGAGCCGAGTGAGGCTGGGGGCGTGAGCAGACACTCCCCTGTGCACTGATTGGTGAGGAGGAGTGTCCTCACATGCCCACACACACCCCGCGAGCGCGCTGGGATCTGTAAACACCGTAAACCCGGAAGAAGAATAATTACGAATTACGAGAATTTCTGAAGCCTTATGCGCCTCGCCTCATCTATACGCTCTTGCCAGTATCTGTTGGCGTTGTCGGTGACAACAAGCCACAGAACCAAGACCAGCAACACTAACGACTCCATGTTTATTGTTTACTATTTGGGTCGTGAGACTACCACTTAAAAGCTCACTGATGTCACTGTTTGCGCTGCTTAACGACATCACGTGACGTCCACCCACTTTCGCTAACTCCACCCAATGTGTCCACCCACTTCCAGCCAGCACGGTTCAGCGCGGTTGTAGTCGAAATGCAACTCCAACAGCCCCGCTCAGCTCGGCTCAGCTCGACTCAGCCCAACTCAGCACGGCACAGCTCAGCCCGACTCAGCCGCGTTTGTAGTGGAAAAGCGGCATTATAATGACTACAACTGGAGTCGTATAGATGTACGTACTTCCTCACTTCCTCGATCAACCGCTCTTCGTGCTGCTCCATCTTCGCTCGTGTTTTTAAAAATGGCGGTCGTGAAAACAAACCAAACCGGGAAAGTAGGGAAGCGGAAGTGCGTGTACAGCGGATGTAGAGTGGACCAATCAGAGCCCTCTTGTCTGCGACGTTTTCTGCGACGCTGTCTGCGAGGCTTCTGCGGTGGTCACAATTTTTGGGAGGTGCGAGCAGAGCGTCTGCGAAGGTGGGGGGGCTATGCAGACACTGTCTGTGACGCTATCTGCGAGGACTGGGTTGTCAGCATAAATTGGCCTTTACTCTTACTTTAACTCAGGGCTGGTTTTATACGCAGGGCTTTATTAGGCACTGCAAACTCTTCTGCGTGTTTCTTCTTCTTCTTAAACTTATTAATCTTCCGTACAAATTTCATTTTCGAATAACCCAATAACCGTACATCGCACACAGACAAACAATACATCAAAACGTGCGGCTCGATCGGACTCAGTGTGCTATTACTTTGTTCAGCATTCTACGATTTTTTTTTTTGTGACGTAGTCGCGAAAAAATCACGCAAAATTTCCCATTCATTTCTATGGGAATAAATGAAAAAAAGGCAACATTTTCAACATTTTTCAAACATCCGCTGCTCCTAGAGACATGATTCAAACTTTAAAACGGAGACAAACTTCTCCTGTGTGGATCTGGCATTCAACTTTTTTGCTAGGTTCTATACTTTTTGATCAGTCACAGATCAATCACCATGATCAATTCTGGAGAAATTCAGACTTTATAATGAGTGTCTATGCAGTCGAGCTAGAGTGTACACAGCTTTAAAAAAATGCTCTACATTTCTCATTAAGGGCGGCACGGTGGTGTAGTGGTTAGCGCTGTCGCCTCACAGCAAGAAGGTCCTGGGTTCGAGCCCCGGGACCGGCGAGGGCCTTTCTGTGTGGAGTTTGCATGTTCTCCCCGTGTCCGCGTGGGTTTCCTCCGGGTGCTCCGGTTTCCCCCACAGTCCGAAGACATGCAGGTTAGGTTAACTGGTGACTCTAAATTGACAGTAGGTGTGAATGTGAATGGTTGTCTGTGTCTATGTGTCAGCCCTGTGATGACCTGGCGACTTGTCCAGGGTGTTACCCGCCTTTCGCCCGTAGTCAGCCGGGATAGGCTCCAGCTTGCCTGCGACCCTGTAGAAGGATAAAGCTGCTAGAGATAATGAGAGATGAGATTTCTCATTAAAACTGTGTTTTCAGCCACAAATTTCACTCTACCAGAGCATTTTTTAACATAGTTAGTGGCCAGATTTGGTCTCCTAGTCAATGCCAAACCAGCTTCACTGGGAGACCAAATTTTAAACCAAGTTATGTCTTATCATTTGGTTCAATCAGTTGCAATTAATTAACCAAGTACCATGTAAGTATACATTTAACAAGGAAAACGAAGATCTATGTTATAAGATATACACACAAGATCATGTTGGTTAAGAAAAACAAAACTAAAATTTGCGAGATGGCTGATGTCAGAATCCGATGTCATTACTGTGTAACTTTGAGTGTCTTTGACATAACACAAGGGCAAATACAGCCCCAATTACATACCGGTTAACGGCACCCAAATTACAGGCTTGTCAAAAGGCCCAAAACAGAACTTACGAAAATTGCCCAAATTAGAAGAAAATATCCTGTTTCATAAGGGTGGAGAACCCAAAATATTTTTAAATTATTGTTAAATGTCATTTTTTTGCATATATATTTCAATTTGTTGTTCAGTCGCTTCATAACATGAAGTGAACATGAAATGCGTCTAGCGATTACCGTAAACCATGTCTGAGTCTGACGTCTGAATGTCATAAAATATACTTCCTTTGTTTATGTTGTGAAATTCTCAACGATTCATGATAACACGTGGCTGTCGGTTTGTGATACTGTTGATAGTATAGATTGACAAGTGGTCGTCATGCCGGGTCGTGGTAGACCTAAGACAACTGGTAAATCACATAATAAGAACAGCAGTTCATATATTCATGGAAAACGCACAATCGATGGCATTATTAAGTCTACAGGCGGGGGAATGGGGAGGTTTATCACACGACAGAACAGTCAGAAGACATCAGACGATATTGTTGACAAGGTCGAGGTCATTGACTTGTCGTCTGCAACAGCTGCCTTACAGTTGCCAGGTACGCTATGGATTTTTATGACACATTTTATGTGAGACTTTTATGTAATCTGCTTTGTACCAGCTTATTTTTAATCTTAAGTGAAAATTATTTTTATCCCATTTATGCCCAAATTAATTTATACCAAATTATATTGGAAGTTGAATTGAAATAGATGTGCGCCCAAATAGATGCTGTGATCATAATTAGGCTTACAAAATATTTTTATCTTTTTTATTTATTCAGAATGTTGGAGAAAACTTTTGACTTTTTAGATACAGCACTACTTTATACTTGCACATGATTATGTAATTTCTATTATTTTTATTGCTCGATATATTTATAATTGGTTAAAAAAAAGACTAAAAATGATACGTCAAAAATTTTCAGCATGCTACGCGTGAAAATAGTAAAAAAAAAAAATTTAAGCTTGCCATGGTGCCCAAATTAAAAACCTGTCTTTGCCCCTGTAACATTTGTGCTTGGTAATTGCTCTTGATAGCTGTGTAGTGACTGTAGTGTGTTTGTCTGTATGGTGATTGGTGAACCATTTTGCGTCACAGAATATGCCCCAGCGGTGCAGCCACATGGACTCTGTGGCCTGTGATTGTATTGCCCAGACCGGTTGGTCTCCTAGTGGAAAATCCTTAAAAAATGCCCTGCACTCTACACATATAATTTTCTCAAAAGTTGGAGACACACTTGTCTTGATTCACATGATGTGTCTACCTAAACGATAGGATTTACAGTTTTCTCACAAGAAGCCTCAAAGTGACAGGTTCACAGGCCAACTGCTCCATTGACTCCCATTATAATCCCGACAGTACTTTTACTACAAAATCAGAAATTTCAGTTGTTTTCAACTCGCTCTGTTGTCCACATTTTTTACACTTGGGACAAAAAATTACATCAATGTGTTCATGAGAGCCTTGTAGCGCTCAACGTGAAAGAATTTTGTGAATACCTCCTTTCATTTTCGTGTAAATCGTCGTTGTTCAAGGAGAAGGAAATCTGAGAAAAATCTCTCTTTGCCTGTAATCTTATGTCTCTGCTCTGCACCTGAGCACCGTCACCAAGGCAACAAGCTCCAGTCAGGGAGCAGATGGGGGAGGGACTGCTCTCTCTCTCTCAAACACACACATGATCATAGCATCGGAGCATCATAGCAAGTCACACATTCACACAGTACAGTACAACTCCTGCAATAGCGACTGCTACGCCCACTGCATCACTCTCACGATTTCCCACAGGGGAATTGTCTAGTTAAACTTATTCATTTAGGGATGTGTTCTCTCTCCCTTACTTTTTATCCTTTATACAGATATGTGTAAGAGTGTCTATGAAAACAGGCACATTTTAAAATTTGCAGACGATACCGTCATTGTAAGTTTGTTACACAGTAATGAATACAGCCATGGTCCAGTCTTGGAGGATTTTATTAGGTGGTGTGATCTTTCTTTCTTGGTGCTTAATACATCCAAAACAAAGGACATGATTATTGCTTTTAGAAATCAGGCTCCAAACCATGATCCCACAGTCATCAAGGGCCAATCTGTTGAATGCGTGTATAATTACAAGTATCTTGGGACTGTCGTTGATGATAAATTGACTTTTTTTAACAAGAACTGCGAAGCAGTATGCAAGAGGGGACATCAGCGGTTGTTTTATCTTCGGAAATTGTACTGTTTTAACATTGATAAAACTATGCTGACCCTATTTTATCGTGCTTTTATTGAGTCATTGTTATCTTTTGCCTTTGTGTCTTGGTTGGTAATCTGTCACTACAGGACAAAAACTCCCTGAACCAAATAAATGGGCTAGGTGGCTAATTGGGAAGCCTCAACCCACCATGTCTTCTCTTTATGACATAGTTACAACGTAAAGCTACCTGTATTCTTACAGATGGCTCACACCCTTTGCATGGTGAGTTCCAGCTCCTTCGCTCTGGTCGTCGTTTTGGGGTCCCTAAGGGAAGGACAAAACAGTACAGAAAGAGCTTTGTACCAACAGCAATTGTATTGCTGAACAGTAAGGCCCAGAGGTGAATAATTTTGTTCATACTGAACAATTGATGATGAAGCACTTTTTAAAGATCACACTTTTAAGGATTATATGTTAGGATGTGTGTACTGTTGTTGTCTTGTCTGTTACAATGTATTTTATGTAGCTGTTATTTTGTATTGGGATCGCTGAATTCCTGCCTGCACAACAAATTTACCAGTACTATGGTATGGTACAAATAAAGAAACCTTGGACCCGCCCTCCATTCTCAAATTGCCGCTAGGCCATGTCCCCACTGCCACATACCCCCACCGGTCGACTCGGGCCAGGGAGCCATCCATCCTGCAGTGGACTCCCCCTTCAATGGAACAGGAAGTCTGCCACCACCATCTGTGCCCCGGCCTGTGGACCACCTCGAATGTAACCATGTAACCTCCTGGAGGGTGAGATACCAATGGGTGATCCGCACATTGGCATCCGTCATGCGGTGGAGTCACTGGAGGGGCACGTGGTCCGAACAGAGTGTGAAAGGGCACCCCAGCAGGTAGTATTGGAAGGTGAGGACTGCCCACTTGATGGCCAGGCACTCCTTTTTAATGGTGCTGTACATACTTTCGTGCATCGAGAGCTTGCAGCTGATTTGCAGTTCCTTGCTTTCCGCCTTCTGGTACAAAACGGCCTCCAGCCTTCTGTCCAATGTGTCTGTCTGTAAAATGAAGGGGAGAGAGAAGTCAGGGGAGTGTAAAAGTCCCCCCCCCCCCCCCCCCACACACACACACACACACACACTGCAGCTTTTACCTTGGTGAAAGCCTGTTGGCACTGCTCTGTCCACTGGACTGGATCTGGTGCTCCCTTTTTAGTGAGATCAGTCAGTGGGCTGGTGACATCTGAATAATTAGGCATGAACCTAGGATAGTAGCCAGCCAGCCCCAGGAACTGCCTCACCCCCTTTTTGGTCTTGGGCCTCGGGCAAGCCGCAATCGCAGCAGTCTTGTCAATTTGGGGATACACCTGCCCATGACCCAGATACCATACTTCCACCCACCCAATTGCACATTTTTTTTGGGGTTAGCTGTGAGACCCACATGCCTCAGTGACTCTAGGACAGCCCTAAGGTGTTCAAGGTGCCGAGGCCAATCATTGCTGTACGTGATAATGTCGTCAAGGTACATTGCCACATAGGCAGTGTGGGGATTGAGGATATTCTCCATGAGCTGCTGGAATGTGGCAGGAGCCCCAAATAACCCAGAAAGAAGCATGACAAACTGGTGTAATCCAAACGGTGTGGAAAAGGCCATTTTCTCTCAGGATAGAGGAGTCAAAGGGATCTGCCAATATCCCTTTGTTAAATCCAGTGTCGAATAAAAGTGAGCATCATCTAACCGATCAAGCAACTCATCAATGCGAGGCATTGGATATGTGTCGAATTTAGACACCACGTTGACTTTTTTCTATAGTTTATGTAACCCATGTCATTTTCAGACGCTCCCTTAATTCTTTTATTGTGCTAAGAATTTCCTGATAGTCCCTAGAGCGTGCCATAGAATGTTTTGAATCAAACCAGATGCGGAAAACCAACTACGCTCAATCAGACACGATAGACCAACGAATGACTAAGAAGAAGTAGAAGTAGAAAAACAGAAAAGAAAGAAGAAAGTAGAACAAATAGAAAGAAAATAGATTCCCCCCATTTGATCCTCATCTTCAACGCCTTCCTTTTTTATCGACTTCCTTCCCTTCGGTGAGTCTCTAGCTCTAATGATATTCCCATATGTTTTTCTTAATATAACCAATTATTACAAATAGATTAAAACTCCCTGTTTTAATATAGATTTATGTCCTGCAATCAAGTCCCGAGATCGTCGTGAGCTTGATTTTCCTACCCGATATCCTGGTGAGCAAATTATTAACTTTGTAACTTATACTAATAAGTTAAGCTAAGCTAGGTTATTGTAAACAGGTCCTGGTGAGCCTTATAAGCTTCCTACATGGTAAATTGGCATGACATAGTCTTAAAACCAGTCAGGATACTCTGAATGGACTTCGACCTTATGGTTTAGTAGGTTTTTGTGTATTTTAGGAATTTTGAGTGTCTTATATTTTCATCAGTATGGGTCAGTGACAGTTACGTTGCTGGACAGTTAGCTCTCTGGCTAGCATGGTTTCTAAGCAACAATGTCGGTCTAGCAAGACAGCAATCTCCGGTAGCTGACTTTACGGAGATGTGCCGTAAGAATGAGTTTATTTGTTGTTTTGTATGTTGCCGTAATGACAACAATAACATGGATAAGGAAAGGTTACTGTAGTGATTAAATGAAATGGAATTTAATAGTAATTGAATAGTCTGTATAATTCTGTGCAGACTGGTTTTTTCGTACCCCTGGAAACGTCCCCCGAATCACCTTCATCTTTACCTGGAACCCCTGGAGCCCTGATCTGCACTCCCCACCTTATCATCATTTTCCCCTTGCACACCCCCCTGTCTTCCTCTGATTGAACTGTCCCCCATCAACGTCCACTGTCCCTGCTACTGTGGTAGGACTGAATCCGACGTCATCATTCCTTTTAATTTAAATTTTTTTTTTTTTGAGTGCACTCGTTTTATTTGGGTTTATTTTTTTTATTCAGTTGATTATTTTGAGATCTCATAGGGTTTTTTTTCCTATGAATATTTCTATGAATATCTAAGAATATTTTGTTATCATTCCTTGTTGAGCCCTTGTAATTACTACGTGGATAAATAGTGCCGGCACTTAGAAGGTATATTTTTATTGATATTTTTTGTACGATACTCCTGGGTTACACCCCCATGGTACATTGTAGTGGATTTACATTGATATTTTTTGTATGACATTCCTGGGTTACACCCCCGTGGTATATTGATATTGGTATTTTATTGGTGGTACTCTCTGGTTACATACACATACACACACATCAAACACTTGATCACAATCATTAGTTTAGTATTCCATGATAAGATAGTTTAAGTAGGCTTAGATATCAAATAGGACTAAAATATATTAAATATATTGAGTATCTTATCTATTTTTAATATATATATCTAACATATATTTAATAGGATTTCAGTGATTTGCACAAAACTTAGCGTATTATTCTTCTGACTGACACTTTTACTATCCACGTTTCACACTGATAGATCTTACTTGCACCTTATTGCACTAAATATTATTTATTGTATAAATTTAATGACTTTCCCTTGAATGAACTAATTTATTGTGTGAATAAATATTTATTGTATTATTATTCTGACATCAGTGAGTGCTGTGTGTTGCTTGGGGTGAGTAATTGACTGTGGTCTAGCCATAACCTAAACCAGTCTCCTTAGAACCTAGAGTTGGAGTTAGACTGTTCCCGCACAAGCACAGGTTGTTTCCCTCGTCGTGCGGGTTACATTTACAAAGAACCAGACCCGATCTATCATTCTTGGGTACCAGGACCGCCGGGCTGCTCCAGTCACTGTGTGATTCCTCAATCACAGACGCGGAAGGAGAATACGGGAGGACACCACTGGTGCAGTGGGCCAGCTGTGGGGAGCCAGCCCCCATCTCTGTGGTGGGGGAATGGGGTGGGGAAGAGAAGGGAGAAGAGGCGACCCATCCGCCTGCTGTCGGAACCGGCATCAGATGGCCCTCCACCAACTTGATGGCTTGCTCCAGGGACGCTGAGCGATGACGCTGGACCCAGTCTGCCGTTCCTTCTGGAAGTTGAGCGATAAACTGTTCCAGTGTCACCAGATCGATGATCCTGTTAGTGTCATGGTCTTCCACCCTCAGCTGCTATTGGTCGAATGCGAACGGCTGGCTGACCTCCTCCAATGTCCGTGTCCAGAAGCACTGGCGATGTTGTTCTGGAGAGTGGCCGACACATTGCAGGATGGCTGTCTTCAGGTCGGTGTATATGAGCTGGCTGCCGGCAGCTAGCTGCTGTGTGGCGGGCTGTGCCTCGCCAGTCAGGAGCGGAAGTAGGCATGCTGCACGCTGCTTGACTGGCCACCCCCACACTTAGGCCAAGTTTACATTAGACCGTATCTGTCTCGTTTTCTTCGCGGATGCACTGCACATTAAACCGCCTGGAAACGCCGGGAAACGGGAATCCGCCAGGGTCCACGTATTCAATCCAGATTGTGTCAGCTCCGGTGCTGTGTAAACATTGAGATACGCGGATACGCTGTGCTGAGCTCTAGCTGGCATCGTCATTGGACAACGTCACTGTGATATCCACCTTCCTGATTTGCTGGTGTTGGTCATGTGACACGACTGCTGAAAAACGGCGCGGACTTCCGCCTTGTATCACCTTTCATTAAAGAGTATAAAAGTATGAAAATACTGCAAATACTGATGCAAATACTGCCCATTGTGTAGTTATGGTTGTTTTTAGGCTTGCCATCCTTCCACTTGCAAGTGGTAAGTGATATGCGCTGGGATCACACACACAGCGGCTCAGTCCCGAATCACAGCTTGTGCACTTCATTTGCGTGCTCTGTGAGCTGCGCAAGGCCGGAGTGTGCACCCTCCAGAGGGCACTCGCTGTTCAGGGCGGAGTGATTTGGAGCGCAGGATGCCTGCAGAGCCGAGCGTATCCGTGTATTGGTGTTGCTGTGTGCATGCAAATCGTGTATTGGTGTTGCTGTGTGCACACTAATCGTTTTAAAAACGTTAATCTGATGATCCGCTGATACGGTCTAATGTAAACATGGGCTTAGGCTGCTGGCTTGAAGTAAGCAATTAAAGCCTTCCGGATTGTTCTACGGGCCCATCTTTGTGAGGGTGCTGTGGGGAGGGTCCGCTGCAGTCGAGATCCCCGTCAACACAAGCAGATGCCGGAACGCTTGGCGATCTTCCTGCTGGGCCAGTATCAAGGCTTCAAAGCATTGCTCTTGTTCCTTACGGAGGGCGATCAGCGCTTGATTCTGGTTCTGCTGGGCAGTAGTGAGGGCATGGATGAGATCCTTCAATGGGGAAGACTTCATGTGGTGGTTCCCTTCTGTACTCCCAGGTCTCAGCACCACTCTAATACGTCCCCCATGTGGGTGGAGTACAGAAGCATGGCAGGCAAGAGATGACGTTCACACACACCTTTATATTTTCGTGTTGTTTTTCAGCTTTAACGTCCGTTTAGGTACACAGACGTGTGCGTACACACAGTTGTGTTTTGGTCTGGGGAAATCTCTTCTCTCTGCTCTCTCCCTCTTTTTCTGTTCTCCACAGTCCCTGCAGCAAACACACACGCGCGCACATTTAATTGACAACAGGTGCATTGACTTTGCCACTCACCTTCCCTGGCCCCGCCCCACATTCACAAACTGACACTAATGCCGCTTTTCCACTACAAACGCGGCTGAGTCGGGCTGAGCCGTGCCGTGCTGAGTCGGGCTGAGCGGGGCTGTTGGAGTTGCATTTCGACTACAACCGCGCTGAACCGTGCTGGCTGGAAGTGGGTGGACACATTGGGTGGAGTTAGCGAAAGTGGGTGGACGTCAGGTGATGTCGTTAAGCAGCGCAAGCAGTGACATCAGTGAGCTTTTAAGCGGTAGTCTCACGACCCGAATAGTAAACAATAAACATGGAGGACATGGAGTCGTTAGTGTTGCTGGTCTTGGTGCTGCGGCTTGTTGTCACTGACAACGCGGACAGATACTGGCAAGAGCGTATAGATGAGGCGAGGCGCATAAGGCTTCAGAAATTCTCGTAATTCGTAATTCTTCTCCTTCCGGGTTTGCGGTGTTTACAGATCCCAGCGCGCTCGCGGGGCGTGTGTGGGCATGTGAGGACACTCCTCCTCACCAATCAGTGCACAGGTCGTGAGTTCCGTTGGTAGCTGAGTCGTGCTGGTTTTTGGTAGTCGAAACGCGAGCCGTGTCAGGCTGAAGTGAGCTGAAGCAAGCTGAAGTGAGCTGAAAAAGGGTAGTGGAAAAGGGCCATAAGCCACTCCCCCACTGCCACAAATGCGTTTGAAGTTCTTCATAATAACTGTCCAGGTTTTTGTGTCATGCTGAGATAATCATTATAAAGAATCGCGATGCCTCCTCTGCCAGTTAGACGAGGCTGGTGTATATAACTGCAACCAGGAGGACTAGTTTCATTTAATGCTACAGACTCCTTTGGTTTAATCCATGTTTCTGTTTAAACACAGTACATTAAACTGCTGATCAGTAAGAAGTTCATTAACGGTTTGTGCTTCAGACATAAGAGAGAAAATATTTAAAAGTCTTACCTTTTACAGTAGGTCAAAGGTGCTGGCAGTGGTTGTACAGTCAGTATGATCTAATTTTATATTAATTAGATTATTAGAACAAACTCTGAGTATTTCTACTTTTTTGTATAGCTCGGGGAACAGGCACAGTCTCAATGTAATGAAACCTGTGTGATGACTCTGTGCAGGTAGCAGACAGACAGTTTAGCCTGTCCGTCTGCTCCCTGGCCTTGGCTCTGGATTGTCGTGGATTAACTAGGCCTGTTCTGAGACTATGAGCTATGCTGCGAGAAATGAGAGCAGCATCTTCCCGAGTGGGATGGATACCGTCCCACCCTAACAGATTTGTTTGATCTTTAGCTGTGTGAGGACATGAAAACCGAGACATCCATGGATGGAGAGACCTCAGAAGCCTGTGTGAAGAAAGAGGAGACGCTGGAGCTGAATATCTACAGCTATGGAGACGATCTCGACAACCCACCTGAAGGTCTCTCCGTTAAAGTGGAAGATCCTGACGATAAAGACTATCTCTGTAAGACATGAGGCCACTCTGGTGCTCAGTAACACTCACTGTTGATTCTACCCTGCACACTATCTGGTGCACTAAAAGTGCAATACAGTACATTTGGCATGTAGCCTCAGTCTCTCTTATAATTTTAATCAACAAATTGTCATTGAAATTTAGATTTTTTTATTGATTAAAGTATGAACTTTGTTTATAGAGCGTGTAACATGGTAGCGAGGAGTGAGAGAGACTTTGTTTGTTTATTTATTTATTTAAAATACTTTAGTCATTATAAACCGAGGACGTTAACCTGAACAAAAAAAGCATGGAATATCACACGATGGGTGTGTATTAAAAAAGTCTATGCTGCGTGGTTTTATTTTCATATTACAGCATGGCCCAAAATGTATGATTCTCCTCCTCAAACCATAGTGATTTGCTTGTTATTGCAATTTTGAATTTATTAATGAATGACACATTCAATGTTTAATTTGTTTCTGTTTACATTTAATGTTGCAGAATGTCTGTCATTCTCTCCAGCCACTCCTGTGTTTTATTCTGAGACAAAACAAAAAAAATGTGGGATGTCGTGTGACTGAGAAACCAGAAAGCACGAAGTCCTCTGTCCTGAAGACTCTTCCATCTTGGGAAACTTGCTGACTGATACCTGGGTCTCCTTCCATAAATGTTAAATGTGTCGTAACGTCTTCACCATATTAGAAGATTATAGGTCCCCCCCCCCCCTTTCTTCCACCCATTTGTCGTCCAGTGTGGTCACCTGCTAGTATCCACCCACTAGCCAGGTCTCTCTAACCATGTGAGTGAAGGCTAACACATACTTCCTCCAAGACATGTAAAGCCATCAAACTCCTCTTTTTCAATTGCAGCTCATGCTGTATCACATGATAGCAAAACACACCTGGAGGACAGTGTTATGTGCTCTGTTCCCCACATACATAAGCTCGCAGAAGATCCCAACCAGCTGTGATTTAATAGGGGACAGAGAGTATGCCCCTCATTATGCCTCTGGAATGGAATGTTCAATAAGAGACAGTGGGTGTGAGAGACAGGAGTCCAAATATACAGATTTCGGGGCATCACAGTGGCGCAGCTCCGGGGTCCTGGATTCGATTTTAAGCTCGGGTTGCTGTCTGTGTGACGTTTTGCAAGTTCTCCCCGTTGGACTGCGTTGGACTATTTATTTATTTACTTACTTACTTATTGTGTGGACAGAAGAAGAAGAGACTTTTTATTTGTCACATGCACACTTCAAACACAGTGAAATTCATCCTCTGCATTTAACCCATCTGAAGCAGTGAACACACACACGCGTGCATACACCCAGAGCAGTGGGCAGCCACACCAGAGCGCCCGGGGAGCAGTCAGGGGTCAGGTACCATGCTCAAGGGCACCTCAGCCCAAGGCCGCCCCACGTTAACCTAACTGCATGTCTTTGGATTGTGGGGGAAACCAGAGCACCTGGAGGAAACCCACGCAGACATGGAGAGAACATGCAAACTCCACACAGAAAGGCCCTCACCGGCTGCTGGGTTCGAACCCAGAACCTTCTTGCTGTGAGGCAACCATGCTAACCACTACACCACCGTGCCGCAGTTAATTTTGTTTATACCTGCATGTGATTTTCATAACAAATTTGGGAAATTCTGTTCCCCAGAAGATAAGCAAACAAGTAGCTGAATTTAAAACAACCCTGACCAGGCAAGTCCTAAGAGAATACTGTAAATACGTCATGCAGTGCCACAGTCATGTTAATGAACATTCGTTTTATTTTGCCCTGCAAGCTTCGTATCTGACCATTTGTTTACTCCCGCAAGGAAGTAAAAAAAAAACTCATACTCGTATCCAGTGCTGGCACAAAATATGGAAATGCTTAGGAAAAGATTGATTTTGCATAATTAATCCGTGCAAATGACATCAGAATCTGCACTGAAGACAACTGAAATACATTATGAAGATACAGAGACACCTTTTAACCACAATTTTATACTTTACCCATGAAAATACTAGCAGTTTTGTCCATTGTTGTGTGATAAACATCATAAAAATATTGGAAATAGTATCTCTTTTTGTTTAGTTTAGCCCCAAAAACCACCTTAATCACTCCTTGTTGGGCAATCCTACCATGATATGCTAATTATTCCACAGGTGAAAACCATTAACTAAGTCATGTGGTCTCTACAAATAATTTATTAGAAAAAGTATTTATCCTCTGACTACAGCCAGGCAACAGGCAGAAATGGCATCAGAGGGAGAAACTACAGAAGAGCAGCGTATTAGGATGAAAGTTTTGCGGGAGGAGGGCCATTCATAATGAGCCATAGCAAAGAAACTGCATGTGACCCACAGTGCTGTCTGGAAATGCCTCAAGCATCACCAGAAGACTGGGAACTTCAAGAACATTTCAGGCAGAGGAAGGAAGAAAAAGTTGACTAAAGCTGATGTCCAGTACCTCAAGACTACATCCCTACGAGAGCGGAAGAAATCCAGCAAGGAACTGGCACAGGACCTCCAAGATGCTACAGGCAAGGATGTCTCCCCACACCTGGTTAGGAAGACGCTCTCAGCAGAAGGCCTCAAAGGTCATGTGTCAGTGCGCAAAACTTTTGTTGAGAGGTGGAAATAAGCAGAAGAGACTTAACTGGGCAAAAATTCACAGGAGTTGGACTTCTAAGCAGTGGAAAAGGGTCATGTTCTCAGATGAGAAGAAATTTTGAATGATTTGGCAACGCTATGCAACAGTAAGTCAGGTGCAGAAAGGGAGAAAGATACAAGGCAAACTGTATTTCTCCCACAGTAAAATATGGCGGAGGGGTCCTGCAAGTATGGGGAGCCATCACCTACAATGGAGTTGGTCATCTCTACAAAATAGATGGGACCCTCACTGCTGACAAGTACAGACAAATCCTCATCAATCATGCTGTGCCTTCTGGAAGAGCTCTCATTGGCAACAACTTTATCTTCCAGCAAGATAATGACCCAAAACACACAGCTGGGATGGTTAAACAGTGTTTACAAAACAAAGAACAAGATGGCAGCTTAGCAGTTCTTGACTGGTCAGCCCAAAGTCCTGACATGAATATAATTGAGCAAGTCTGGAACTACATGGAGTGAGAGAAGGTGAAAAGGGCTCCTTCAAACCTGCCACAGCTCTGGGAAGTGTTGCAAGACATATGGAGATCAATTCCACTTGATTTTATTCATGAACTTTGATAGCATGCCTGATCGTGTCAGTGCACTTCAGTGTCAAGGGGTTCCATACCAAATATTGATAATATTTTAGAATGATTTACTCTGGTTACTTGTAACATTTGTTTATGATGAAAATGTTTAGTTTATTAAGAGAACTTGAGACATGGATTAAAGTTTTCCGGCGTGTGACGGATTTCCGTCAGCTGAACTCTCCCAAGGCCAAATGTGAGGTCGGTGCTGATCCGAGGAGAATTAAAATGACGGGTGGTTGGGTTATAACACTGTGTTGCAACACCATCAACTATCAGCAGGGTTTATTTAACTTTTTTGTTTTTGAGCCATGCTTTGTTTCGTTCTTTTCCTATGTTTGATCATGTTTAAATGTTCGCTGTCTACGGTGCGGCATTAAAAAAACATGCGCTGTCAAAATTGGCAAAATACATTCCCATCTGCTTGGCGTGCTTGTCTGACCATTTCTGTTTTGTATTAAATTAAATCTTGCCAAAATGACTTAGTTCAAACCTGGACATATAGAAATGGAGCATGTTAAAAAAAAAAAAAAAAACCCGGAAAGCCCGCTCCTCTGCTTCAGCCAGACTTGAAGACCCGACGGTGCAATGCTTGCAGACTGTCAGAAGTACAGTAATTAGACCTAAATTTATAGCTAACAAATCAGCAGACGCCCCAACAATTATTATTTTTGTTAGGCCAATGTGTAAGGTATGTTAGAACCGTGCCATATAGCCTACGTTATATCACAATTTAAAGGACGTTTGAGGAGTTGGAGGCTGCGAGTGCAATGATGTTCCGACATGCGCTAAACTTTATTCCCTGAAAATCATACACCAGCGTCCAATGCCCCAAACAGTCAAAATGTCTAGAAGACTACGGTTAAATAATAATCATAGCCTACTAAGTTAAATTACGTCAAAACATCTGTTTCTGGCCTATGAAACGATGGAGGAAAATGAGAACGAACGCAAAGTAGATAGCAGCCAACTTCACGCGATCTTTTAGGTAACTTAACACTCGTGTTGGCCACAATATTTCTCTTAATAAAATCTTGAATTGTTTTTGAAGTCGTATTCAACACAAAGTAAGGTCAAATTATAATTTTAATTTAAGCGAAGATCCAAACTTTTTTTCTATATTGACATCGAGCATAGAGGAGCATGTCATTCTGGTTTCGGCAGCATGGATGCGCTTTACATGAAAGAAGGCACTGATGTGTCTGCCATCGATAAAGGTGTAAAAAACAAGTGGAGGTGGGCTTGGCTGTACGAAATAGGTGAAAATGGAAAGCCATTTAGTTCATGGTGCAAAAAACTAAACATTCCAGGCGCTTGCATTTGTGTGGTTTGCCACAAAAAAATAATATACGGAAGCAATGGAAAGAGAGTGCAATAAATTGAATATATTAATCCATTAATTAATTGATAATAAAGTTATCAGTTCTAAGTTAACCATTCTCAGAATTTCATCGAAATCCACCCATAACCCCCCCCCCGTAAATTTTCAGTCAAATAATTTTTTTTTTTGCTTTAATCCATGACTTGAGAACAAAAGGTCAAATTGTGGTGTTTTGTCATATTGGTAGGTGTTTCCATATTTTTTGCCAATACTGGTACTTTGTTGTGTCCTGTTTGATCCCAGTCCTGATGGACACCTCTAGTCTCAACCAGATGCTCAGTGAACCTTACTGGCAAGCTTTCTTAGGATAATCTTTATACAGTACTAATGTACTGTATATGGTCTTAGAGAGACACACACAGATTGCACACACATTTGGGCCTCATTTCTTCCTGTTGTGTTTTCTCTACTCCTAGACTGTGAAGTTTGCAAATCCTTCTTCCTCAACAAATGTGAGGTTCATGGACCACCCCTCTTCATCCCCGATACTCCTGTTCCCATGGGAGTCCCTGACCGAGCCAGACAAACACTTCCTCCTGGGCTAGAAATCCAGAAGTCCAGTATTCCTGATGCAGGCCTGGGAGTGTTTAATAAGGGGCAGACTGTTCCAGTAGGTGCACACTTCGGCCCCTGCCAGGGAGAGCTGGTGAACCGAGAGGAAGCCAAGAACAGTGGAGGCTCCTCGGTTGTGAGTTTGTCATAAATTTTATTATAAAGATTGTATATTTTTATGTAACAAAATATGATGACTAGATGAAGGTAGCTCCAATTAATATCAATTTCTTCTTGCAGATGATATGTGGTGTAAATCGCAAGTTTGAGCACAACGCGGTTCGACATCGGTTCTTTTAGCCAGTGTGGTGGAACTTGCCTGTTAATGAAAATACTAGTAACACCTCAGTGCTCAAGTTGTCTGTCTCTGTGCGTCAGCCCTGTGATGACCTGGCGACTTGTCCAGGGTGTACCCCGCCTTTCGCCCGTAGTCAGCTGGGATAGGCTCCAGCTTGCCTGCGACCCTGTAGAACAGGATAAAGCTGCTAGAGATAATGAGATGAAGATAAAAAATGGATAATGGCAGTTGAAATATATATACAAACAGTGAGGTGTGTGTGTGTGTGTGTGAGTGAGTGAAGACAAAAGATTAGCTTTGTATGCTAATTAAGATGTGTTTGTGGGTGTGAGGCCTTGTGTCCACGTGGTGGAGTTGACCACGTGGTGGAGTTGACCACGTGTTGCTAAGTAAAACAAAGAATTAGCACGTGTTGCTAATGTGTGCTTGTGTGTGTGGCCTGTGTGTGTGAAAGGCCCTATGGCCTGAGCAGAAGGCTAGCATGGATTGCTAGTTAAGGTGTGTTTGTGTGTGTCACGTGTTTGGGTAGGCCTAGATTAGCCTCATGTGGCTAAGCTAAGACAAAGGAATGCTAGCTAAGGTGTGTTTGTGAGTGGCCACGTGTTTGTGTAGGCCTAGATTAACCTCGTGTGGCAAAGCTAAGACAAAGGGAAGCTAGCTCATAACACTACTAAATCCTCTGAAATCTTGATGAGGTCAAGATGTGTGATAAGGAAATTCAAGTGTTAGTGCGGAATAGAGAAGCATGCACAGCCTATCTATTAAACAATTGAGAGAACATAGAACAATTAATTCAGTTCGACACGCTGTGTGTCTACAGTGTAAAAAAAAAAAACGTTCCCGAGTTTAAATTCACACTACTTCAATAAAAGCTAATTCCTAAGACTAGGTTTTTTTTTTTTTATTATGCCAAAAAATGCCAGTCTTACACGAGATTATGAGAAGATGTCCCGAGACTTTCGGAGTTTTCACCGTTGTGGAGATCTCCGTGAAGCACAGGAGATTGCTTGGATAGGCTGAGTTCCACAGGAGCCCGTAGAGCACGTCTGTGGAAAGCAGAGAATTCTTGGTCCGACGCTTCGTAGCTCGTGGGAAGGAAAACTCTGGTCAAACAAGGTGCACAGCGCTTCAGTTAAAAAATGGTCGAGCCGCTTTCTCAACTTTGAATTACAACCCCAATTCCAAAAAAGTTGGGACAAAGTATAAATTGTAAATAAAAACGGAATGCCATGATGTGGAAGTTTCAAAATTCCATATTTTATTCAGAATAGAACATAGATGACATATCAAATGTTTAAACTGAGAAAATATATCATTTAAAGAGAAAAATTAGGTGATTTTAAATTTCATGACAACACATCTCAAAAAAGTTGGGACAAGGCCATGTTTCCCACTGTGAGACATCCCCTTTTCTCTTTACAACAGTCTGTAAACGTCTGGGGACTGAGGAGACAAGTTGCTCAAGTTTAGGGATAGGAATGTTAACCCATTCTTGTCTAATGTAGGATTCTAGTTGCTCAACTGTCTTAGGTCTTTTTTTGTAGTATCTTCTGTTTTATGATGCGCCAAATGTTTTCTATGGGTGAAAGATCTGGACTGCAGGCTGGCCAGTTCAGTACCCGGACCCTTCTTCTACGCAGCCATGATGCTGTAATTGATGCAGTATGTGGTTTGGCTTTGTCATGCTGGAAAATGCAAGGTCTTCCCTGAAAGAGACGTCGTCTGGATGGGAGCATATGTTGCTCTAGAACCTGGATATACCTTTCAGCATTGGTGTCTTTCCAGATGTGTAAGCTGCCCATGCCACACGCACTAATGCAACCCCATACCATCAGAGATGCAGGCTTCTGAACTGAGCGCTGATAATAACTTGGGTTGTCCTTCTCCTCTTTAGTCTGAATGACACGGCATCCCTGATTTCCATAAAGAACTTCAAATTTTGATTCGTCTGACCACAGAACAGTTTTGCACTTTTCCACAGTCCATTTTAAATGAGCCTTGGCCCAGAGAAGACGTCTGTGCTTCTGGATCGTGTTTAGATACGGCTTCTTTGAACTATAGAGTTTTAGCTGGTAAGGGCGGATGGCACGGTGAATTGTGTTCACAGATAATGTTCTCTGGAAATATTCCTGAGCCCATTTTGTGATTTCCAATACAGAAGCATGCCTGTATGTGATGTAGTGCCGTCTAAGGGCCTGAAGATCACGGGCACCCAGTATGGTTTTCCGGCCTTGACCCTTACGCACAGAGATCCTTCCAGATTCTCTGAATCTTTTGATGATATTATGCACTGTAGATGATGATATGTTCAAACTCTTTGCAATTTTACACTGTCGAACTCCTTTCTGATATTGCTCCACTATTTGTCGGCGCAGAATTAGGGGGATTGGTGATCCTCTTCCCATCTTTCCTTCTGAGAGCCGCTGCCACTCCAAGATGCTCTTTTTATACCCAGTCATGTTAATGACCTATTGCCAATTGACCTAAGGAGTTGCAATTTGGTCCTCCAGCTGTTCCTTTTTTGTACCTTTAACTTTTCCAGCCTCTTATTGCCCCTGTCCCAACTTTTTTGAGATGTGTTGCTGTCATGAAATTTCAAATGAGCTAATATTTGGCATTAAATTTCAAAATGTCTCACTTTCAACATTTGATATGTTGTTTATGTTCTATTGTGAATACAATATCAGTTTTTGAGATTTGTAAATTACTGCATTCCGTTTTTATTTACAATTTGTACTTTGTCCCAACTTTTTTTGGAATCGGGGTTGTAAAACTGCTTGGGCGGCAGTCGTGACGTCACTTCTAATGCAAATAAAACTGGTTGTATCTTGATTGAGTTAAAGATCGAGCGACTCTGGAGTCTACCTTGGCCAGGGGTAAGAAAGAAATCGCGCTAAATCGTGGATCTTGCAAGAAAGAGGTCTTTTTCTGGTTTGCTCGGGTGAGCGACCTCTTTGTGTCTGTGGACCGCTGGTCCCGAGACGGAGAGAGGAGGAGCTAGGAGTTCCCTGGTTTCTTATGCTTTCATGGAGGATGTGACGTTGGTGATCCTGCCCACGTGTGATGTAGGTCAACGCGGAAGTTGGCTGATGGGAAATGTAGTTTCTTAAAAGGGACTGTACCTACACCAATGAGCAAACCTGTGGCAATGATGGCAAGGAAAAACTCCCTCAGACGACATGAGAGAAACCTCGAGAGGAACCAGACTCAAAAGGGAATCCATCCTCATTTGGGTGATAAGAGACAATGTGATTCTAACATTTTTAACATGAAATCAGTTTTGTTGATGTTCTAACTCTTCATTGATGGAAACTTTAGTGCAAAACTGTTCATGACAACTGCAGTCCTAAAGTTAGCAAGTCAGCTGTAGTCCTCAGCCATAAAAGCATTACTGTAAGAGTCCAGAGCATCTTCCAAGTGTGACTTTCAACTGTCCATATGGGCCCATCCTCCACAGGAGCGACGTGATGAGACTCCAACCAGATGTAGGGCATCAGAATGGATCAGGCAGGTCTGAGGAGCAGAAGAGGTCAGGATTGCCATGTAACTCAGAGGGACAGAATGGGGGGAGGGGAAGAGAAAGAAAGAAAAAACAGGTTGTTGGGTATGCCCAATGTCACCTGATGAGTAGGAACAGTATACATTCTGCACTGAGTACAAGCAGGGACTCCGGCAACTAACTATGACAGCATAACTAAAAGGGGAGAGCCAGAAGGTAGCACAGGCATGAGGGAGCCCCGGGACATAAAGCAGCAGCCACGACAGGATCAACAAACTCGAGCGAGCAAGCGAGTGGGGAACTGACAGCATCCATACATCCCAGTTTACCAAAACACTCTGTCTGAGGACCCTCCAGATCTACTCCTTTCCCTCATAAACACTCTTAACAAAAGGCTTGGCTAAACAGATATGCGTTCAGCCTTGACTTCAACATGGACTGTTTCTGATTCCCGAACACTACTTGGAAGGCTGTTCCATAACTGTGGAGCTTTGTAAGAAAAGGCTCTGCCCCCTGATGTAGCCTTCACTATACAAGGTACCAGCAGATAGCCTGCACCTTTTGATCTAAGTAGGCGTGGTGGGTCATAGAGGAGCAGAAGTTCACTCAGGTACTGTGGCGCGAGACCATTCACTGCTTTCAAGGTCAAGAATAGTATTTTACAATCAATGTGAAATTTGATTGGGAGCCAATGCAGTGTGGATAAGACAGGGGTGATGGGGTCATATTTTCTAGCTCTAGTAAGGACTCTTGCTGCTGCATTTTGAACTAACTGGAGCTTGTTTATGCACTTATTGGAACATCCAGACAGTAAGGCATTACAATAATCCAACCTGGAGGTAACAAAAGCATGAACTAATTTTTCTGCGTCGTGTAGTGACATTGAATTTCTTCTCTTAGAAATATTTCTGAGATGAAAGAAAGCTAACCGGGTAATGTTATTGATGTGAGTTTCGAATGAAAGTCCAGGGTCAATAATCACTCCGAGGTCTTTTACTGCTGCACGTGAAGAAACAGAAAGGCCATCCAGAGTTACTGTGGAATCAGAAAACTTGCTTCTAGCTGTATGTGGTCCGAGTACAAGTACTTGAGTCTTGTCAGAGTTAAGCAGAAGGAAGTTAATAAGCATCCAGTGTCTAATGTCCTTCACACATTCCTCAATTCTATTAAGCTAGTGTCTCTCATCAGGTTTTGTAGAAACATACAACTGTGTGTCATCAGCATAACAGTGGAAACTAATATCATGTTTATGAATAATATCACCCAGAGGTAATCTATATATCAGGGCTTTACATTAACTTTTTTGCTCACCGGCCACTGTGGCTAGTGGTTTTCGTGAGTCACTAGCCATTCAGCCTTTTCACTAGCCACAATTTTGTTGCCAGGAAATCGCAGTTTTTTCTTCACCATGATGCGTTAAAGTTCGGAAGATCTAGATTTAATCATGAATGGCAGCGTATAATGTGTCTGTACAGTAGCACTCAAGTATTCAGTGCTGTTAAGGTAGGTCCCTCTATGAAAACATGGAACCAATTCAGACAAAAATATAAGCAGAGTATTCTGTTTATTGAACTCAAATTCAAGCCCCTTACAATATGAAATATCATATATGAAAAATAACATTCAGTACAATTGAACTGATTCTAATATTAAGTCCAATTCAAAACATTTATCATTGAAAAACATTTGATGCTTTGATATTGAAGTATTATGTGTATTATCAAGTATTATGTATATTATGTATTATCTATTAAGTGTGTGTGTGTGTGTGTGTGTGAGAACATATGTAGAGAGAGACATTAAATGTCCTCATTACATTCATCATCAGATGAGTCTGAATGGTCCATGAAAAATGGTCTTCATGACCTTCCAGCAGGTCATAAGTTGATAGCTGGGGCGGGATCAACTTCTTTACAATCACGTGAACGTTTCTAAACGGCAGCTCCATCCTCTCCAGCTCAGCCGACTTCATGACAGCCAGGGACTGAAAGCAATGCTGTCCTGTAGTGAACCAGCCGTCTTCGCCGGTTTTGATGTTATAATACCGATGTGTGCATTTGACTTTTCGTGGTCCTTTATAGTTTGGAGTTTAAAATTACTGGTGCCTGTCTTTGCCAGACTTTCTACAGTCTTCGCAGTACATGGTATTTTCGGTTTTGCTATGAATGAGCCAATCTGGGAGGCACGGTGATGCAGTGGTTAGCGCTGTTTCCTCAGCAAGAAGGTCCGGGTTCGAGCCCCGTGGCCGGCGAGGGCCTTTCTGTGTGGAGTTTGCATGTTCTCCCCGTGTCCGCGTGGGTTTCCTCTGGGTGCTCTGGTTTCCCTCACAGTCCAAAGACATGCAGGTTAGGTTAACTGGTGACTCTAAATTGACCGTAGGTGTGAATGTAAGTGTGAATGGTTGTCTGTGTCTATGTGTCAGCCCTGTGATGACCTGGCGACTTGTCCAGGGTGTACCCCGCCTTTCGCCCGTAGTCAGCTGGGATAGGCTCCAGCTTGCCTGCGACCCTGTAGAAGGATAAAGCGGCTAGAGATAATGAGATGAGATGAGATAATGAGATGAGATGAGATCTCTTATGTGGTGTGTAATTCACCCCTCTCATTAAAATATGGCAAACATTTTTCAGCGCGCGCTTTGCGCATCATGGACCTCGGTGATGTTAAAATGCTCCTCTGGCCCTGCTCATTTCTGCCCCCTTTTTCCTGAGCAGCAGGGTTTGAAACTCCAGCTATATGCTGCCACACAGTGCGCTTGTCAGTCGTCAGCAACTTTGTTGCTTTGTTCATTAACCGCAGGTTACCGTATCATTTGATTTTATCTGAGACGTTAACGAACGTTCTAAACAATTCTAACATGTTGTCAGAATGTTTACGCAGGTGCTCATGGGAGTTGTAGGCGTGTAATATTACATTCCAATGTGTTTATTATATCAGATGCCTTCAGAGAAAACTACAATTAAAATATATTGTCATACCACCAGGGCTGCAACAACGAATCGATAAAATCGATAAAAATCGATTATTAAAAGTGTTGGCAACGAATTTCATTATCGATTCGTCGTGTCGCGCGATTACAAAGTCACAGACCTTTTGAACAAAGTCATTCTATTATTAAAAAAGTCTCTGGTTTGAGTTGAGCGCGGAGTTCACACTCCGGAGCAGAAGGTGGCGGTAATGCACCATTAAGCTGGATGCCAGCCAAACAAGCAGAGTTGAGCTCGGAGTGGAGTTGTTTCGAAACATGGCGGAAGCGGAGAAACCGGTCCGACCAAAATCATCTAAAGTGTGGGAGCATTTCACGCTAAACAAAACGAATAAGTGTGTCACTTGTAAAATGTGCAAAAGTGATATGACATGGCACAAGAGCACCACAGTAATGATCCAGCACCTGAAACGAAAACACGGAATCATTGATGAGGAGGACGGGAGTTCAACAGCAGGGTAATGGTGCGTTCATGTGCTTTGGGAATTATGGTAAATACCAAACGCCGACATGGAAAGCACACATGAACGCCCCTTCTTGTGGTATTTTCCACTGGGCAACTCGTAGAAAATTTTGA
Source organism: Neoarius graeffei (assembly GCF_027579695.1). Lineage (NCBI taxonomy): Eukaryota > Metazoa > Chordata > Actinopteri > Siluriformes > Ariidae > Neoarius > Neoarius graeffei. Next base: position 2,529,393 of record NC_083586.1, read on the forward strand.
TACACGAGTTGCCGAGATGAGATGAACTTTAACCTTTTCAACATGGCGGCGAGCGTGGCATTAAATGTGTTAAGAAAATCTCTACTTGTCATGATGAGGAAATATTCAGCATTATTTACCTTTTGACTTTTGATAACTCATTCCTGCTGCAGCTGATGAACAAGGCAATCTATAATTGTTTTAGCTAAATAACAGGCCTGATTCTGAATCTGGTCCACCATCTTTAATTTGTCAACAACAACAAAAGCATGTGAACACAACACACTGGTAAATACCACTTCCCAACTGGAAAATATCATCTTCCCATAGCACATGAACGCAGCATAAGTCACTATGACACCTATGTTTGTTCCGCTTTGAAGTGATGAAACGTAACGTTAACATCCCTCCAAAGCTCGTCTGGTGCTGGTGTTTGCTCGATGTCCAGCTTGACAAGCGAGCCTGAGTCAGGAGCATGTGGACATGCTCACATTTTTGCATTGCAATGCAAAGTGTCTGAGCAAAGGGAGTGAGAGAGAGTGAGTGTGTGTATGTGTGTGAGAGTTTGTGCAACTGTGAGTGTTTTCTGATTTGTATTTTTCTTTATTTTTTTTATAATTTATTTATTGTTCTGACCACTCAGATCCCTTTAAAAATATATACCTCTTTTTGTGCACTTTATTTTAAAAAAGCTTATATTTTTTATTATTATTATTATTATTATTTTTATTTTTTTTTTTTTTAACTGCTCAGGGATGATCAAGGATCAACGTTTTTGCACTTTTGCACTAAAGATTTTTTTGCACTGTGAATTTTTTTTTTTTTTGAATAAAGGGCTGGAAATTAATGCTTTTTTGTTTTTTTATCCGATTCATCGATTAATCGAAAAAATAATCGACAGATTAATCGATTATTAAAATAATCATTAGTTGCAGCCCTACATACCACAGAATAAACCACCCGCCAAAGTGACTCGTGAGACTAAAGTTATTACCCGCCAAAGCCGAATTTTACCCGCATTTGGCGGGTGCTAATGTAAAGCCCTGAGATATTAAAAAAATGCAATATGTCTAGAAAAATCACCATTTACATCAGCATACTGATAGCGATCAGTTAAATAAGAGCTGAGCCAGGAGAGGCCCGTTCCCTTAACTCCCACAACATTTTCTAGTCTATCCAGAAGAATGGAATGATCAATGGTATCAAATGCTGCACTAAGGTCAAGCAACACAAGCAGCGAGACACAGCCCTGATCAGACACCAACAGTAGGTCGTTTACTACTTTTAACCAGAGCTATCTCTTTGCAATGATGAGGTCTAAATCCTGACTGGTACATTTCATGGATGTTATACCTATGTAAATATGAGGATAACTGCTGTGCCACGGCTTTATCTAGGATTAAACAAGTTGTTGTTCTACACTTACAACTGCACCCTGCTCGCTCCCGTAATGGCATCATATTTGCGGATGATACTACCATAGTGGGGAAAGGAGTCTGCTTATCAGCACAAGGTTGAGCAGCTGTCTGGATGGTGCTGAGACAACAAACCTGGTCCTCAACCACCAAAACCAAGGAGCTGATCATAGACTTCAGGAAAAAGAAAACGGACTTTCAGCCTATTCTCATCAATGCGCAATATGTGGAGAGGATCCTGGACTTCTGGTTCCTTGGGGTGCACATAGAGGAGGAGCTGACCTGGAGCTCTAATGCCACACAAGTAATAAAGAATGCACAGCAGAGACTTTACTTCCTGATGATCCTCAGGATGAATGACCTCCCTCAAAAATTGCTTGTGTCCTTCTATTGTTGCTCCATAGAGAACATACTTACATACATACTGCATCAGTGTGTGGTTTGTCAGCTGCACAGGAGCAGAGAGAAAAGTTCTCCAGAGGGTTGTCACCACCACCCAGATGATCATCGGATGCCCTCTTCCCTGCCTGGAAGAGCTTTACAGTTCCTGCTGCCTCAAAAGAACCCTCAGTATATTAAAAGATCTGTCCCACCCCAGAAATTCTCTGTTTGAACTGCTGCCCTTGGGCAAGCAGTTCAGGTCAATTAAGAAATGGACAAATAGACCCCTTGCACATGACATTACGCATCACGTGATTATTGACCCCCAGGTGAAAAGACACCAGTTTTCGTGTAAGCAAGGCTTAACCAGTCTTAAATATGGTTCATTTTTGTGCTGTTTTTGGTTGTTCCAATCATTTAAATCGAGGAATAGATAAAAGATCTTACCATTTCCCTGCTATGAAGAAAAATGTTAACAAAGAGAAGCAAATGCTTCAAGAACAATGAAGAAATGAGTGCTTAAAGAGAATACAGCGAGAGGAGCTAACCCTGAAAATTGCAGAGAAATTTGCAACTATTTAAAATGTATTTTTTTTAAAATAGACAGGCGCAACAGAGTATGGAAGAGTTTAAGAATCTCCTTTTATTTCTGCTCACATTTGAATTCGCTTCTTCATGCAGGTGTTCATCTCATCTCATCTCATTATCTCTAAGGTCGCAGGCAAGCTGGAGCCTATCCCAGCTGACTACGGGCGAAAGGCGGGGTACACCCTGAACAAGTCGCCAGGTCATCACAGGGCTGACACATAGACACAGACAACCATTCACACCTACGGTCAATTTAGAGTCACCAGTTAACCTAACCTGCATGTCTTTGGACTGTGGGGGAAACCGGAGCACCCGGAGGAAACCCACGCGGACACGGGGAGAACATGCAAACTCCACACAGAAAGGCCCTCGCCGGCCCCGGGGCTCGAACCCAGGACCTTCTTGCTGTGAGGCGACAGCGCTAACCACTACACCGCCCTGCAGGTGTTCAGACAAAATCAAATGATTTTTCTTCCAGATGAACCAACTTCCTCATTCAACATGGAAAACCCAGATTGGGCACCAAACAAACAACGCTGACAGTTTGTTAAAAAACCCAACAAGGAGCGACATGCTCCTGATGCATCCTGAAAGAATAGAAAAGATTAAGAGCAAAAAGCGCTGAAGCTTTGCTTCTGTTATCAGAGGAACTCAGTCCTGTGCAAAATGTCAACCTGGAGCCAGAGTGTAGTAATGAACCTACAGTTTGAGAGAGTTCTACACAAACGCCCTGAACTTTACAACAGCTGCAGGCATGTGAAATGGAAATAAATCGACTAAGGCAGGAAAAACTATTTTGGATAAAATTGTTACTGTCTGTTGCACCCTTGTCAACCTGTGTGACTCAGTTGTGCCTTTTGAATAGAGAATAAATGAAGAGAGAACTGAACATGAACAGTTTATTGAAATTATTATTACAAGGGTGATTATAGTTAACTATATGATTATAGTTAGCTATATGACTACAGTTGCAACTGGAATGTGCCATTTCTGTTTGCATTTGTAATTATTGTACCATCCGCTATTAGATTAAAATAAAATCTTACAACATTGTTTGAAAGTCTAGAGCAAGATAACGTTATTTTACAAATAATAATACTTCAGAGATTTGTTTCTTTTTTAACAAATCATAAATATCAATGTATAAATGAGTGCAAATAGCTCTGTAACTTGATGTCCTTGAGGTTGTTGAGACATGGCGGGCCGGGAATACCATCTAGCCCACAGTTCAAGTAGTAGTCCTTTGAGAGTAAATGCTCAGGCTTTTGCAGCATTCTGTTCCCTAAAGCTGATGTCGGTAAAAATTCTTTACACAAAGGTTTTCTTGTTTATATAGTGGGGTGTGCAGTTTTTTTTTTTTTTAAACTGTTCTTCCATGTCCGAATTCTTCCGGAAAAGGAAAGTACATTCCAACATGTAACTAACACTAGGCCACAAATCTGCACCGTCACTCCATTGGTTTTGAGGAATTTTGTACAGATCATAGCCACTAATAAACTCTAATAAACTCTAATTTCCATGTATCCTTCACTTCTTTATAACTAAGATTATCCAAGTAATCCGTTAGTAGAGCTTTTTTTTAGCTGTAGTTTTCTTCAGACAACAGCAACGGACGTCTGACATCTTTGCTTGGCTTCAGTATGTGAACGGTATGTAAACAAAGTTTGCTTGTCCCCCAGGTATAGGGTAGGGTAGTGACCGTTGCTAACGTAAATGTGATGTCAGTGTAAGGGGTCTATAGACCGAAAAAGAGCTTCTACCCAAGAGCCATAACTGCACTAAACAGTGCTTGTTTTAAAGGGACCGTGCAATTAAAAAAAAAAAACAGCAGTGTGTGAATGTTTTGTGCGTGTATGTCTTTTTAGAGTTTTTGAGTTGTTAATATATATTATGTGGACATATTTTATTTCTTTATTTTTAATAAGCAGATGTTGCATTGGTATGATGGCATCCAATTTCGTTGTATGATATGCAATGACGTGTTTTTATATTCAAAAGTGGAGCTCTCCGTCTCATGATTTCTCCTTCCACACACACTTGCCACATTAGTTCACTACCTGTCAAGTTAAACATCTCATCTCATTATCTCTAGCTGCTTTATCCTGTTCTACAGGGTCGCAGGCAAGCTGGAGCCTATCCCAGCTGACTACGGGCGAAAGGCAGGGTACACCCTGGACAAGTCGCCAGGTCATCACAGGGCTGACACATAGACACAGACAACCATTCACACACTCATTCACACCTACGGTCAATTTAGAGTCACCAGTTAACCTAACCTGCATGTCTTTGGACTGTGGGGGAAACCGGAGCACCCGGAGGAAACCCACGCGGACACGGGGAGAACATGCAAACTCCACACAGAAAGGCCCTCGCCGGCCACGGGGCTCGAACCCGGACCTTCTTGCTGTGAGGCGACAGCGCTAACCACTACACCACCGTGCCGCCCAAGTTAAACATGTAAAAACAAAAATGTCCAAGTCGATTGCAATACTTCATAAAACTAAACACATTCTAAGCCAAAACTCATTGCACGCACTTTAAATTCTCTGCTTGTTCCATACATAACTTATTGTGTGGAGGTCTGGGGAAATGCATGTTAAACAATCACAAACCCGATCTTCATATTGCAGAAAAGAGCTATTAGGATCATACACAACGTATGTTATAGTGAACCAACCTGTACTGGCCTCACTAAGCGTATGCGTACTCAGCTATCCAGCGCATATAAACGGCTAGGTGAGGTGCACAAAGAAAAGATGCCGAGGGTATCCAATTCCTTTTCTCCTCTCCTTTATTTTACACACGAATTGAACATATGTGCAAAATCACGCCGTAAAAGGGCATTGCCCCCATGGGGTATAAAGAAACTTTATAAACTTGTAAACAGGATGCACATCTTTGCTCTGGCAAACGTCTCTGTCTTTCTGAGAACAGGAAATCGAAACTCAACTGTATACTTTTGCACTGCGTTACCACTAGTGGTCAGTAGATGGCGCCTGTGCACTGCAAATCACAGGAAAAACCTTATTCAGGAACACAAATGGATATATATGGTCATTGAGACCAGCACACTCCCTGCCTGGCCTCTTAAGGATACCACACATCTATTACCTCTTAAGACACTTAAACACAATCAACATCCTGTTTAGGAGAGAAAAGTAACACAAGTTCAGTAACTGGTCTTTTGTACACTTTAGGAGTGCCTTGGCGAATAGCTCTGACATCTACAGTCCTTACAACATTGTCTTTGCTGGGAAAGGTTTTGATGACCATTGCCATCGGCCAGTGATTTCTTGGAACTGCATTGTCCTTCATCAGGACGATGTCTCCTTCTTGCAAGTTAGGTCTTTTGTCCTGCCATTTGGCATGACTTTGCAGGGTGCTCAAGTACTCACGTTGCCATTTGTGCCAGAATGTCTCTGCAAGATGCTGTACCAACTTCCACTGGTGACGGATGATCTCGGCCTTGCCAAAGTCAGGTGGAGGTGATGACGGGGCTCCTGTCTTTTGTGTTAGGAGCATGGATGGGGTGAGTATAAGTGGGTTCTCAGGGTCAGTTGAAACAGGCAGCAGAGGTCTCGCATTCATGATCGCACAAACCTCTGCCATGAGTGTGACGAGGACTTCATGTGTCAAAGAAGAGAAGCGTTGCTGCAGGAACGTGGAGTCCAGGATGCAACGAGCCACGCCGATGAGCCGCTCCCAGGCCCGTCCCATATGGGAGGCATGCGGGGGGTTGAATATCCATGTGCATTGCTGATTTTGCAGGTAACGTTGCATGTCTGTGTCGTCTTCCAGATTCAGTTCTTTTGATACACCTGTAAAATTTGTCCCTCTGTCTGACCTAATCTGTGTTGCAGGGCCTCTGATGGAGAAAAATCTCCACAGAGCATTAATGAAACTAGATGCACTCAGTGTCTCTATCACTTCAATGTGTTCAGCACGCACACACAGACATGTGAACAGTACAGCCCACCTTTTGTCGTTGGCTTGTCCACCTCTCGTCCGATGGCAGACGACCTCCCACGGCCCAAACACGTCCAGGCTGACATACGTGAAAGGCGGGGTGGCTTGAAGCCTGTCTGCAGGCAGATCTGCCATCAGCTGATGTTCTGTCTTGCCACGCAATCTCCTGCAGGTGACACACCGGAATAGTGTACCTCTGATGTATTTCTTCGCACCCACCAGCCACAGCCCAGCGTCCCTGATGGCCCCCTCTGTGAAGTGTCTGCCCTGGTGTTTTACCTGCTCATGGTAGTGGCACACAAGGAGAGTCATAAGGTGGTGCTGAGCTGGGATGATGAGGGGATTGGTGCGGTTCACCTCAAGGCTGGACTGTGTAATGCGTCTGCCAACTCTGAGAAGTCCACAGCTGTCAATCAGTGGGCGCAGCTTTGCAATGTGGCTGTGTTTTGGAATGTCTGTCTTACTCTGTATGTTGCTGAATTCAGTAGGATATCTTTCCTGTTGCATGTTCTTGATCAGTATGTTTTTTGCCTTTTCCAGGTTCTCTGGTGTGATTGCTTTCTTACAGGTATGCCACCCTCTGCATGTGTTGTCTTTGTTCGTTTGCCTGAAACACTGAGCAATGTGAATCAAGAACGCAAGTGCTCTCAGTACAGAAGTCCACTTGGAGAAACGCTCGACGCGCTCCGTTCCTAAGCTGCGTTGTGTGGTTTCAGTGATTAATACTGTGGTCTGAGGTCTGATTTCAGAGTCTGACTCTGGGTCAACAAGATGGAACAGAGGCTGGTGATGTTCTGGAGGTCTACCAGAGAGGAAGTCAGGTCCGGTCAGCCAGCTGGTATCTCTCAGCGATGCAGCAGGAACAGATCTGGAGCCATAGTCGGCCGGGTTGAGCTCTGAGGGGGACATACTTCCACTGTTGGGGTGAAGTTGCTTGTCGGATGTGTTGCACCCTATTGCTTACGTAAACATAAAATCGTCTCTGTTCATTGTTAATGTACCCTACCACAACTTTGCTGTCAGAATAAAAGGTCACAAAGTTCATGTGCAGGTCCATGCTACTCACAACAGTCTCCGCTATCTCGACAGCAAGGACTGCCGCGCAGAGTTCGAGTCTGGGGATTGTGGTCTCTTTCACTGGTGCCAGCTTTGCTTTGCCAAGCACAAATCCGACTTCGGAGTGTCCATCTTCATCGGTCACCTTCAGGTAGGCGACTGCTGCAATTGCTTTGGTTGAAGCATCCGCACAACTCTCTCGAGCTTGCTGCAGAGGTGGAGAGAGACGTGTAGGAGCGGGGGATGTCTGTGTCTTGAAGGCATTGTAGGGAGGACTTCCATTTCACCCACTCTGCTTTGAGGTGTTTAGGTAACGGAGAGTCCCACTCACCATTTTCCATGGTCAGCTGTCTCAGCAGCGATCTTCCTTGTATGGTGACAGGTGAGAGAAAGCCAAGCGGGTCGAAGATGCTGTTTATGGTTGAGAGCACGCCTCTGCGTGTGAAGGGCTTGTTGTCTATCTGCACTTGAAAGGTGAATGCGTCTGCGACCATGTTCCAGCCGATACCCAGGCTACGCTGCATGGGGACGTCATCAGTGGCAAAGTCCAGGTCTTTGATGCTGCTTGCACGGTCCTCAGGGGGAAATTCAGCCATTACCGCTGCGCTGTTTGATGTAATCTTTTGCAACTGAATGCAGTTGTGGGAGAGCATCTCTTGCGCTCGCTTCACCACACTGATGGCCTCGGACTCTGTTGCAAATGACTTCAGAGCATCGTCTACATAAAAGTCTCTCTCGATGAATGCTCTGACATCTGAGCCGAACTCAGATTCTGCTTCTCTCGCTGCCCTTCTGAGGCAGTATATTGCTACAGCAGGAGATGGTGTGTTGCCAAACACATGGACACGCATTCTGTAGTCCATGATGTCATTGTCCCAGTTGTTGTCATGGAACCTCAGGTAGTCTCTGTGCTCCTCCTTGACTAGGAAGCAGTAAAACATGTGTTGAATATCTGCAGTCACAGCAATTTTCTCTCGTCTGAACCTGATGACACCTAACAGGTCGTTGTTCAGATCTGGGCCTTTGAGCAGGACATTAAGTGAGATCCCTTCATACTGGGCACTATTCGAATCTGTCTGGGTTTCTTGGGATGGTAGATGCCAAAAGACTGCAAATACCAGCTTTCTTGTCCTTCTTGGAGGACTGGGGCAATCTCTGCATGCTGACTGTCAATCATTTTTTGCATGAACGGCATGTAATGTTCCCTCATGACAGGATTTTTCTCTAGTGTGTGGCAAACTGACTTAAGTCTTTTTATAGCATAGTCTCTGTTGTTGGGCAGATGTTTTCTCGGAGCCCGGAAAGGTAAGGGTGTGACCCAGCTTTGGGTGCTATCTTGGCATACCTCGCTATCCATGATCTTCAGGAAGTTGAGGTCATCGATGGATGGAGCAGGTTGATGGTCTTTGTCGGTGCAGTGGAAAATGGAGGACTCCAGGTCATCCCCGTGGAGCAGAGGAGCAGTGTGGGCAGCAGCTTGCTGAGGCTGAGGAACTTGAAGGACTGAGTGGCTATGTGGAGAGTCTTTCACGCATAGCTGGCTGTGGCAGGGTGCGAAGTAGCTGGGGCGGCCATTTCCTAGGACGCATGTCTTGAGGGAAGTGACTGAGGAGTGGCGGTGCGCTGTGCCGAGGCACACATCACCGACCACCACCCAGCCGAGGTCTAACTTTTGAGCGAATGGGGCATTGTCTGGGCCATTGATTTGTTTCCTGACCTTGTGTATTTTCAAAATGTCTCTTCCTAGCAACAACAGTATTTGAGCATTAGAGTCTATGGGGGGAATCTCACTGGCTATGCATCTCAGGTGAGGGTGATGCAAAGCTGCACTGGGTGTTGGGATTTCAGACCTATTGTCTGGGAGTTCGTCGCATTCAATGAGGACTGGTAGAGGGATGCAGGTCTTCTCGTCCAGTGACTCCAGCATGTAGCCACACGCTCTTCTACCGAATGTCTCCATGCTGCCCGCACATGTCTTGAGAGAGTACGAAGATGGGGTGCTTTTGTCGCCGAATATCTCAAAGAATTCTGATCGTGCAAGGGACTTGTTACTTTGCTCATCGATGATAGCATATACTCTAGTTGCTGCTTCTCTCTGGCCTTGTGGGTAGACAGTAACTAAACATATTTTGGAGCAACCTCTAGCGCTCATCCCCTCACCGCATACTTCAGTGCACTTAGAGGAGACAATCTCTGGAGGCTGCTGGTTCTCACGGCCCTCCCTGCCGTCTTCTGACGCAGGTGGGGGTGGCTTTGCTTTCCATGGTGAAGGACCTGGGTGGAGGGCTTCGACATGCTTGTTGCTCTGACATTTGGCACATGTTATGGTTTTGTCACAGTTCTTTGCAATGTGTGTGGTTGAAGCACAACAGCGATAGCAGATGGAATTGTCTTTGAGATATTGTTTACAGTCAGCTAGCAGTTTGTCTCTAAAGCTCCTACATGATCCTAATGAATGGGGCTTTTTGTGGATTGGGCAATGCTTGGTGAGATCTGAAGTGTCAGTTACAGGCTCACCTTTCTGGCTGGACTCGGCAACTTGAGTCTTGTGGACTGCAACAGGCTGATTCATTTTGCTCTGGAAGCTTTTGGGCTTGTCTCTGTTTGTGGCAGGTTGAGGAGGCATTGTGACTCTCTGAAACTGGGATAATTTCTTGCCTTGGCTTGGCTCTGAATGAAATTGACAAACACACTGAATGGAGGGAAGGAGATCTGGTGCTCACGCTTTATCTGAGAACCGTAGAACATCCACTTCTCCTGTAGGCTGTACGGGAGCTTTTCTATGATTGGGGCTACTCCCCTAGCAGTGTCTAAGTAAGCTAGTCCTGGAAGAAATCCATCCTGCTTTGCGGCATACAGTTCTTGTAATAAGTCAGCGAAGTCACGTAGCTTGGCTGGCTCTTTGATATTTTTGGGAAGCTTTCTAGTCTGGCGAACAGCACCCCTTTGATGGCTTCAGGGGTGCCGTAGCACTCTTCCATGCGCTGCCAGATGGCATCAAGGCCACCCTGGGGGTTTCTGATGTATGCTGTTCTGAGCCTACGTGCTTGCTCGGACGACTCTTTGCCGAGCCATTTGATGAGGAGGTCAGTCTCTTCTGCTACTGTCAGGCCTATATTGTCTATGGCATTGCAGAATGAGGCTTTCCACGCCCAGTAATTCTCTGCCTTATCAAACTTCATCGGTCCTGTGGAGACGATTTGATTTCTAGCAATGAACTTTGCCAGGTCAGCCGTCGGGGAGCTGTGGCCGCCCCGGGCACATGTGACACGGCAAGGCAGGGCGCGGAGCAGGAGCGGGAAGCCCATAGTCTTTTCCTCCCTGCCATGCTTTGTTGCTGGCTTGGGGTGGAGTGTAGTTCGCACTTGCAGGTGGCATGGGTGGCTGTTGTAGCTGTAGTGGTAACTGTGGCAGTGATGGCAGCTGCCTTGGAGCTGATGTTGGTCTCTGGGTCCATGCTGGGGAATGCATTGGTGTCTGTGCAGGAGCTGTCATTAGATGCTGTGTTGGAGGACATGCTGGTGGAAACTGGTGACTGTTTAGGCTGGGCAAAGTGGTGGGGCTTTCTTGCTTTATCTGTCTTTGTGTTAGCACATTGCGTGCAGTGAAGGACCTTTGGTCCAGCTCTGACCCAGGTTGCCCGAGACTGCTGTCGTCGTCTAATTCGGCCTGAAGAACTGCTGCTTCGGCTATTGCAGCCTCCATTTCTTTCTTACACTGCAATGCTTCTAATTCAGCTTCTGCTTTCTGAAGTCTCATCTCATCTCATTGTTTCTAGCTGCTTTATCCTTCTACAGGGTCGCAGGCAAGCTGGAGCCTATCCCAGCTGACTATGGGCGAAAGGCGGGGTACACCTTGGACAAGTCGCCAGGTCATCACAGGGCTGACACATAGACACAGACAACCATTCACACCTATGGTCAATTTAGAGTCACCAGTTAACCTAACCTGCATGTCTTTGGACTGTGGGGGAAACCGGAGCACCCCGGAGGAAACCCACGCGGACACGGGGAGAACATGCAAACTCCGCACAGAAAGGCCCTCGCCGGCCCCGGGGCTCGAACCCAGGACCTTCTTGCTGTGAGGCGACAGCGCTGACCACTACACCACCGTGCCGCCCATTTTCTGAAGTTTCAGTGCCATTTCTCTTTCAGAATAGGCAGCTTTGGTTCTTGCTGCTTGGGCTTTTGCCTTAGCAGCTGCTAACATTGTGCTCTTTCGAGAGCTGCTGGTTGACCCCTGTTGGGACGGAGCACGAACAGAGCATGAGGCAGATAGCTCTGATCTCACCTCCCAGTCTCTGACTTCTGCTTCAGTCACACCAGGGGGGAGTGGCATTTCGGTCGGGTGATCCATGTCTTATGGAGCAGGCAAGTCTGGACAAGTCCTGTGGTGAGTGCAGATTAATGGCGTCGTCTTGACAGGCAAAAATTCTTAGTAGCAGGTGAAGTTCTGTCTAATTCTTGACAGGCGAGGGTCTGCCCTTTTACTGTACTGGCCTCACAAAGCGTATGCGTACTCAGCTATCCAGTGCGTATAAACGTCTAGGTGAGGTGAACAAAGAAAAGATGCCGAGGGTATCCAATTCCTTTTCTCCTCTCCTTTATTTTACACACGAATTAAACATATGTGCAAAATCACGCCATAAAAGGGCATTGCCCCCGTGGGGTATAAAGAAACTTTACAAACTTGTAAACAGGATGCACATCCTTGCTCTGGCAAACGTCTCTGTCTTTCTGAGAACAGGAAATCGAAACTCAACTGTATACTTTTGCACTGCGTTACCACTAGTGGTCAGTAGATGGCGCCTGTGCACTGCAAATCACAGGAAAAACCTTATTCAGGAACACAAATGGATATATATGGTCATTGAGACCAGCACACAACCAATCAGTTGTTTATAAACTTGAATGGCTTTAAATTTTGTGGATTACAAAATTGCTCAATTTGTTTAAAATCAAAAACAAAAAACTATCCCTGACTGTATTCAGAGGTTCTTTCAAATCAGAGAGAGTCATTATGAATTGAGAGGAACTCAGATGTTTGTTAAAACAAAGTTCAGAACAAACGTGAAAGAGGTGTATATCTATAACAGGAGTTAATTTATGGAATGGTCTTGAAAATGAAATTAAACTGTGTAACGCTTGGCCTTAAAGCATACAAACACAAGATTATCAGTAAATATCGGTAAAGACCGAGAGGTTGCGCGGGAGCGAGGCTGCGCGGGAGCGAGGCTGCGCGAGAACAGGCCGAGAGGTTGCGCGAGAGCGGACCGAGAGGTTGCGCGGGAGCGAGGTTGCGCGAGAGCGGACCGAGAGGTTGCGCGGGAGCGAGGCTGCGCGAGAGCGGACCGAGAGGTTGCGCGGGAGCGAGGCTGCGCGAGAGCGGACCGAGAGGTTGCGCGGGAGCGAGGCTGTGCGAGAGCAGACTTGGAGGCTGCGCGGGAACGGGCCGAGTAACAACAAACAACGCACTGCCCCCGAAGAGAGCTCCAACGGTCGAGGAGATTGATGACATTAAAAAATCCCTCGACTTTTTGGGTGAAGAAATCTCTGCTGTCAGGATGCAGCAGAAGACCATCCTGGACTTGGTGGAAGAGGTCAGAGCTCTGCGGCTGCAGCACACAGAGAAGGCAAAGAGGATTGCCTTTCTCGAGAACCGAGTGGAGGAGCTGGAGCAGTACACCCAGGTAAACAACATCATTGTGACCGGACTGCAGATAAAAGCAGTGACGAGAGGAAACGGAGAGGAGCAGAAAGAGGAGGATGCTAACTATGTGGAGCAACAGGTGTTAGCATTCCTGCACTCCAAGGGTATAGAGGTAAAAAATACTAACATAGAAGCATGTCACCCTCTCCCACAGAGAAGCAACACAGAAAAACCGGCTGTAATAATACGATTTGCCAACAGAAGGTATAAGATGCAACTATTAAAGCAAGGGAGGAAACTGAAAGGCTCAGACGTTTTTCTGAATGAGCACTTAACAAAAAAAAATGCAGATATTGCAAGAAAGGCGAGACTCCTGAGGAAACAGGGGAAAATACAAAACACTTGGACACAAAACTGTAAGATTTTCATAAAGCTGAAGGGATCTCCAGAAGAGGCCAAGATCCAGGTCATCCGAGATATTGGGGAACTGGACAAATTCTGAGGGAGCCAATCAAAGCAACTTACAATCATGACACAAGAACTGGACACTTTCCTTTATACTGAGCATAAAACACAAGATATAGAAAATAATATTGATCCGGAAAATAATCTTTTCAGCAACATCAATATCAGCTGCCGGTATTATACTGAAAATCAATACAATGCAAGAACCAGAGAAGGAAATAAGATATCAATTATTCATTTCAATACCATTAGTCTGTATGCCAATTTCCATAAAATGAAGGAATATCTCAGTCAGTTTAATACTCCATTCAATATAATAGCCATATCAGAAACTTGGATTAATGATGAGATGGGAGTAGATTTGGAGCTGAACGGATATGAATTTAATTATATAAACAGAAAGAACAAAAGAGGAGGGGGAGTGGCAATATATGTTGATAATAATTTGGAATATAAAATTAATAACAAAATGACGGTAGCTGTTGATGATTGGATAGTGTATTACAGTAGAAATATGTTGTGAAAAAATGAAAAATATAATAATGAGCTGTATATACAGGTCTCCTGGATCAAGCATAGAAGTTTTTATAGATTGGATGGAAAGTATGTTTATAAAATCAACACAGAAGGTCATGTACATCTGTGGTGATTTTAACATCGACCTCTTAAATCATAAAAAACATAAAATGACAGAAGAGTTCATTAACTCAATGTTCAGTATGGGACTGTATCCAACTATTACCAGACCAAGCAGGATCACTTCTCACAGCACTACTATAATAGATAATATATTTACTAATATCTTGGAAAATAATATAGAGAGTGGACTACTATTAACAGATATCAGTGACCACCTACCTATTTTTAATGTATATTACTGTAATTATAGCAAGAAAAAGGATACTAAAAATTATAAATATATAAGAGTGAAAACTGAAGAAACCATGATTGCACTAAAAATGACTTAACAATACAGGACTGGAATGTAGTTTATAAAGAAAAAGATGTTGATAAAGCATATGAGGAATTTTTAATAATATTCAATGAACTATATAATAAAAATTGTCCTATAAAGAAATACAGTAATATACATAAATATACAAATACTCCGTGGGTCACCAAGGGGCTACAAAATGCCTGCAAAAAGAAAAATATATTATATAGACAATTCTTAAAGCATCGAACTATAGAGGCAGAGGAAAAATATAAAAAAAATATATAAATAAATTAACTAATATTATGAGGATATGTAAGAAAGACTATTATAATAAATTAGTGGAGAAAAATAAAAACAATATTAAAGGTATATGGACTGTACTAAATGGCATTGTGAGAAATGGATCCAAAACTACAAATTACCCGGAGTACTACACTGAAAATGACAAGACCATGAATAATATGGAGGATGTGGTGAATGGTTTTAACCAATTCTTTGTAAATGTGGGACCAAATTTAGCGGCAAAAATAAAGGAACCCGAGACAACACAATGTGGGGACATAGAAGATATGGGGGAAAGAAATCCAAGTACAATTTTTCTAACTGCAACTGATGAAGAAATTATCCAAATTGTAAGAAAATGTAAAAACAAAACCTCTACAGACTGGAATGATATAGACATGTTAACAGTAAAGACAGTTATTGAGGGAATTGTGAAACCACTCACCCACATCTGCAATTTATCTTTTCAATCAGGTACATTTCCAGACAAAATGAAAATTGCAAAAGTGATACCATTGTTTAAAACTGGAGATAGACACCATTTCACAAACTACAGGCCTGTTTCTTTACTCCCCCAATTCTCCAAAATACTCAAACTTTTTTCAGATAGATTGGACAAATTCATTGAAAAACACAACCTCCTTACAGACAGTCAATATGGATTCAGAACGGACAGATCAACATCGATGGCACTAATGGAACTAATAGAGGAAATCACAAAATGTATAGACAATAAAAAAATAGCAATTGGAGTATTTGTGGACCTAAAAAAAGCATTCGATACTATTGATCATAGTATATTATTAAGTAAACTAGAAAAGTGTGGTGTTGGGGGAGTTGGGTGGAGTTGGCTGTCGAGCTATCTAAGAAACAGGCAACAGTTTGTGCAGATAGGTGACCATAAATCTGAATTCATGAAGATTACATGCGGGGTACCACAGGGGTCAATATTAGGTCCGAAATTATTCATAATATATATCAATGACATATGTACAATTTCGCAAGTACTGAAATTTTTGTTTGCAGATGACACCAATATTTTTTGTTCCGGTGAGAATTTGCAGCAGACTTTAGAGATAATCACAACTGAAATAAATAAACTAAAACTATGGTTTGACAAAAATAAATTATCATTAAATCTAAGCAAAACAAAGATTATGTTGTTTGGGAGACACAAAATAGATTGTAATGTAGAATTGATAATAGACAATACTAAGATAGAAATGGCACAGGAAATTAAATTTCTTGGTGTGATTTTGGATCCTAAAGTCTGCTGGAAACCTCATGTAGGATACGTACGAGCAAAACTGGCAAAGTGCTCGGCAATTCTGTGGAAAACAAAATATCTTCTTGATAGTAAATCTTTGCATACTCTATATTACTCATTATTTTTGCCATATCTGACTTACTGTGTCGAAGTCTGGGGAAACACCTACAAAACCACTCTGCAGCCGATATGTACAATACAGAAAAGAGCAATAAGGACAATAAACAAAACAGGATACAGAGATCACACAAACTCACTATTCATAAAATCACACATGTTGAAATTTATGGATCTGGTCAAATTCAGAACAGCACAAATAATGTACAAAGCGAGAAATAATCTATTGCCAAAAAATATACAAGGAATGTTTAGTGAGAGAGAGGGGGGATATAATCTAAGGGGAGACCTAAATTTTAAAAAACCAAAGGTTAGAACAAATATGAAAAGCATGTGCGTATCGAGCTGTGGGGTGACTTTATGGAACAGACTGGAGACAGAAATAAAACAAAGTGCAAATATGAATCTGTTTAAAAAAAGGTACAAAAAAATTTTTTAAACAAGTATATTGAAGAGGAAGTATGTTAATGGAGGATGATGAGGGATAAATAGAACAGGGTTGATTGTTATATTAGAACTAACTTAGTATATGGTATATATTTATTTATGGGGATAGATATCTTCATATTTACAGGGATAGGTATGTAGTAGATATTTATTTTTGTAATTATATATTTATATAGATATTTATGAAGTGTATATATGGTATAAAGTGTATATATATATTTTTGTAATTATATATTTATATGGATATTTATGAAGTGTGTATATATGGAATGAAGTATATATTTAATTTTGTAACTAAATATTTATATAGATATTTATGAAGTGTATGTGTATGATATATGTGGTGTGTGTGTGTGTATATATATATATATATATATATATATATATATATATATATATATATATATATATATATATATATGGTATGTAGAATATATTTATTTTTGTAATTATATATTTATATGGATATTCATGAAGTGTATATATGGTATATATTTTTATAGGTGTATTAATGTAGTTTGGATTTCGGGGTAGTTAAAAAGGGGTGGGAAATAAAAAAAAAAAAGTATTGTACTTCTTCCCACTCCTTTTTCGAACAATGTGCGGTGTATTGTAATGTATTAGCTCTTGGTTATTTTATTTCTTTTTTTGTCACTTTTTTTCATTTTCTTTCTTTTGTATGTACAAATAGTGACATTTTTATACATGTTCGAAATAAAATTAATTCATTCATAAATACAAAACTGAGATATGAAATATGTTTGGGAAAAAAATGGTTTGATTTAAATTTGATCCAGCTACTTGATATTTAACGTTACAGAATACGAAAAGGTCAAAATCCAATATGTATGTTTTGGTGTTCATTTGAAATTGAAAGCTGTAAAATTGTATTGAACAATATGTAACCGATACTATTCAGGGTTTTTTTCTAGAAAAATTTAGTATGAGGGCGCTCACCATGGCGAGGGAGCGAAGGGGGGGAGATGGTGCCGGTTGTCCCCCCCCCCGCCGTGCAAAGCCTTTGAAAAATGCTCCAACGGGACATTCTGAGGCTGTCTGAGAGGGAAATTGTAACAAATTGTCTGTCAACATTGAAAAAGAAAGAAGCAATCATCTTCTGCCCCGGACAGTCTTTGGCTTTCTTCCGCTTCGTGCCGCGGGATGACATCTTTAAATGCCCAAGTGTCAACAAAAACAACTCGCAAACTACTTCTGTCAAAAGCTCCCACGCCGGTGGGTGAAAGGTCATTCAGTCTCGAGAAATCTCGCTCTACAAGTCAGCCGACCTTGTATGTAACCCATGTCAAATCTCGTGAGAGCAGCCGCGACAAGTAAACAACTAAACAACATGGCGCCTCAGTCTGGAAAACGCCAATTCGGATTGTTTTTGCACCGTCTGGCGGTGTATCTACTATGATTGGAATATTTTTGGAGCAATTATAACGTATTTGATGATCAGACACATTGTCACGTAGTGTTGCTGGGATGTTTTCACGGAGTCGGTAAGGGGGCGCACGCCGAGAGTAAGAGGGCGCAGCGCCCCTGTTCCCCCGTTTAGACGAAAGCCTGCTATTGTTACTATTTTTTTTTTCCTTTTTGTTTCTTTCCTTAATTCCTTTGGCATAAAAAAAGATTTATTAATTTATGAAATGTGATGAGGGTAGACACAAGCTTTTGCTTCAGTCTAATCCTTTTCGGTCTTTCTTGCTGATATGTATGTAACCAGTGTGTATGTTATTGAAAGTTGAAATTACCGAAATAAATAATTAAATCTAAAATAAGCAGATGTTGCACTGGTAGGATGGCGTCCAATTTCGTTGTACGATATACAATGACACACTTTTATATTCAAAAGCGGAGCTCTCCGTCTCATGATTTCTCCTTCCACACACACTTGCCACATTAGTTCACTACCCATCAAGTTTATTTTTGAACATCAACATGCTTCTAGGATATGTTGCATAATCACGGTCACCTACTTCTACGTTTGAGTTGAGAGAGATTTCTTTCACAGCTATCCTAACTTGCAAAAGAACAGGTAGCTTTTCCTCTGGCAGTAGTTATTAAAAAAAAAAGACAGAATAATAGTGTTTCCCTCAGGATTTTGTGAAACTAGGGTCAGTGGACCTCGCTCTGGGGGCATGCTCCCCTGTGAGATAATTTTGTTTATTTTAAAGTTAAATGTATCAAACTGGTGCACTTTGAGAGCAAAATTAAGAGTTTTAGATCTATGAAGACCTTGCACAAAACCATTTTGTGCTTTAGTAATTTAAGCATAAACACACTGGTTGTATTGATATGAATGGTGATGCCACAGCAAAAAGGCCACACCCGCAAAGCATGGTTAAGGAGTTTCAGTTCATAAACGGTTTAAAAAAATGACCAGAGCATACATTTTAGCCCTCAAAGAAATTAAGCAGAAGTGGTTACCTGTGTTCAACTGGTTTATTTATTTTTTTAGAAAATTTAAAATATTGAATAGAGAGCATGCAGAATAATTTCATTTTAGCCAAAAATAAACCTATTTTGAACTCTGGTTAGAGCATGCATTTGTGTTTTGAATGACGAATACATGCTACCGGATGTGTTAGCAGCTTTTCTGACTCAAATAAGCTAAAACTCTACAAATTTAACCGTGCACTGTTTTAAAGCGAGGAGATGAGAGTCGGACATGCTGATGTTAACGTTCTCTAAGCTCAAGTTTGATGAATGCTAATTATCAATGCTAACTTCTCCATTGATGTTATCTGTTTGCTGTTTTAAATTGATAACCATAGTATTGTGTTTGGACTAGTGGATGACTGGAGTGGACACTTGATGTCATCAGTCTCAAATCAAATGGTGTTTGTGTTCTGAAAATGCTTCCGTCACTACAGTCTAGGTAACTCATGGAAAACACTGTAATGAGCGTTGCCTCACGTTTTTAATAAATTATACAATTGCCTGTCTGATTTACCTATCTGTTTTAATAATTATTTGACAATCTGCTGTAGTGCAATCTGGGTCAAATTTTGCAAATGACCTTCTAGCCCATCATAACGTGTGTGACATTCTTCATAATCGATAGCCAACTTTTAATTTGGTGTGCCTTGACATTCTGATTTGACCTTTTGATGTGCTTCAGCCCCAACAAGCTTGGAAATCTCTGGTACATATGATAGTCAGTTATGGTTGGGCAAGTTACAGCAGTTTTAAATGAACATGCAGCCTAGCCCATCTCTAAAGTCCTTCCCGCTCCATGCAGTCAGGCACATTGGGCGGCGCTGACCTTCGTTTCCATAGCCCTCGGCCTCTCACCTATACAGCTAGGGTTACAGGGGGGCTAGTCCTCTGGTAACCGCGAGAGGCAACAGCCTAGTCTATAGCTATGTTTTAATGTCCATTTTAAGCTCTTCATTCTGGTCCTTGAAAATGGCATTGCAGGCCAAGTCAGGGTGCTGATGCCCAAACAGTTTGTAGATTTATTTATTTATTTTTTAAACATTTGGAAGCCAGTGCCTGGTTTGTTTGGTTTTTTTGGACCCTCCTTTAATTTTTGACCTTTCCATGGCTTTTGTTTCACTGCTGCACACTGCTTTTGCATTAGTGTAGAATGTTAATGTGCATTAGCTAACTTGGTTGTGATTGACCGGTGAGAACACGTATGCTGTCATGTGAACCTGAAATGACAGGCCCACAGAGAGGGCCGGTAAAAGCACTGCAAAACAAAATCTCTGTTCATTATGCCCTGACGAATAAATGTGACCCAAGATAGCTGGTTCTGTTCAGACAGTCATCCTAGCTTACTTCTCAAGGGAATTTTTACAGCTAGGGGAAATATCCTTAGCAAAATCCATTCCAGTATGTTGCCTTCCCTCTTTTTCACGTTCCTGACTGTAGTTGGGAAGCGGGAGTAAATCCGGTTTGCCAGACTCGCTCACTTCCCTGCTCGCATGGCTTTCATAATGCTCCTGGATTCTAACGGGTATATGAGTCAGGACACACACACACGGCACTGGTCTGAACAAAGTAACGTCTTCATATGAAAATAGCACTCATCACCATTACAGTCGTGGCTAACTCCACATACAGTGCTCAGCGTAAATGAGTACACCCCCTTTGAAAAGTAACATTTTAAACAATATCTCAATGAACACAATTTCCAAAATGTTGACAAGACAAAGTTTAAAATAACATCTGTAACTTATAACGTGAAAGTAAGGTTAATAATATAACTTAGATTACACATTTTTCAGTTTTACTCAAATTAGGGTGGTGCAAAAATGAGTACACCCCACAACAAAAACTACTACATCTAGTACTTTGTATGGCGTCCATGATTTTTAATGACGGCACCAAGTCTTCTAGGCATGGAATGAACAAGTTGGCAACATTTTGCAACATCAATCTTTTTCCATTCTTCAACAATGACCTCTTTTAGTGACTGGATGCTGGATGGAGAGTGATGCTCAACTTGTCTCTTCAGAATTCCCCGTAGGTGTTTGATTGGGTTCAGATCAGGAGACATACTTGGCCACTGAATCACTTTCACCCTGTTCTTCTTCAGAAATCCAACAGTGGCCTTAGATGTGTGTTTAGGATCATTGTCATTTTGGAAAAGTGCACGACAACCAAGGGCACGGAGTGATGGTAGCATCTTCTCTTTCAGTATAGAGCAATACATCTGTGAATTCATGATGCCATCAATGAAATGCAGCTCCCCGATACCAGCAGTACTCATGCAGCCCCACATAAGGACACTGCCACCACCATGTTTCACTGTAGGCACCATGCATTTTTCTTTGTATTCCTCACCTTTGCGACGCCATACAGTTTTGAAGCCATCAGTTCCAAAAACATTTATCTTGGTCTCCTCACTCCAGAGTATAGAGTCCCAGTAGGCTTCATCTTTGTCAGCATGGGCCCTGGCAAACTTGAGGTGGGCTTTTTTGTGCCTGGGCTTTAGGAGAGGCTTCTATCATGAACAGCATCCATGCATGCCATTCCTCTGCAGTGTACGCCGTATTGTGTCACGGGAAATAGTCACCCCAGTTTGGCTTTCTACTTCTTTAGGTAATTGCAGTGAACTTGCATGCCAATTTTCTTCAACCCTTCTCATCAGAAGACGCTCCTGTCGAGGTGTTAACTTCCATGGACGACCTGGATGTCTCTGTGAGATGGTTGCAGTTCCATCTTTCTTAAATTTTTGTACCACTTTTGCAACAGTATTCTGACTGATAAGTAAAGCTTTGCTGATCATCTTGTAGCCTTCACCTTTGTGGTGTAAAGAAATTATTTTCTTTGGGGAATTCTGAAGAGACAAGTTGAGCATCACTCTCCATCCAGCATCCAGTCACTAAAAGAGGTCATTGTTGAAGAATGGAAAAAGATTGTTGCAAAATATCGCCAACTTGTTCATTCCATACCTAGAAGACTTGGTGCTGTCATTAAAAATCATGGAGGCCATACAAAGTACTAGATGTAGTAGTTTTTGTTGTGGGGTGTACTCATTTTTGCACCACCCTAATTTGAGTAAAACTGAAAAAAAAAAAAAACGTGTAATCTAAGTTAGATTATATTATTAACCTTACTTTCACGTTATAAGTTAAACAGATGTTATATTAAACTTTGTCTTGTCAACATTTTGGAAATTGTTTGTGTTCACTGAGATTGTTTAAAATGTTACTTTTCAAAGGGGGTGTACTCATTTACACTGAGTACTGTAACTTCTGCATAGTGACAAAACCAGCCATATGCTGGGGGGGGGAATCCGGCTAAACCCCTGCTGCAACAGGCCCTCTTAAAACTGCAGGGCATATTTTACAAGTACCATGCAACTATCTGAGGAAATTATGATTAAAACATTGATAGAATTAGACTAAAATTTAAATTGAGTTCCATTGATGAAATCTTGACCAAAAAAAAAAAAGACTAAAATGTAACTACTATTTTCAGGACACAAGACTAAAAGTACATTTAAAATCATTTAAATTAAAGATGAACACTGCTACACTGAACTAAAACAACATTGGCACCCAAATAAATATTACTTGTACAGATCAAAAATATTTTGTATAAAACCCATTTAGAGACAGAACTGACTTTTAAAGTTGTGTATTTTTGTAGCTGTCTGTTTACAGACCAAAACACAAGGGACAGATAGATATTTATCAGAGAGGTCTGATTCACAGCACAGCTTTGCCATGTCAGAAGTAAAGCCTTTTATGAGAAACCTTTCCTTTGCCTAAATTCTGATAAAGCCTTGCCTGCATTTTCCTATAGTTACAGTTGAACTCAAAATTATTAGCCCCCCTTAAATTTTGGAACATTTTCCCAAATATCCTCCAAATGTTTAAAGCATTGATAAAAATTGATATACACAAACAATCACCAGTACTATTCAGATGTTTGTGGTGCATTTTGGAATATGAAATTAGTTTTAGGCTGTCTTTATATGAAATATGGTAAAAATGAGTTGGTCAAAAATATTAGCCCCCATGTAGATTCTTGCTTTTAAAACACAGTTAATTAACCAATCAGCTTTTAAACAACACCTGTGCAATCAATTGGCTTCCTAGCAACACCTGTAGTCAATTGGCTCCATTCAACAGTTTAAAAGGACTCCAAGGAACAGGGCATTTGAATGAATGAGGAGGATTACTATTTGTCACAATGCCGAAGACTAAAGAAATAAGTCTTGAACTCCGACAAAAGATTGTGGAGGCTCATGACAAGGGCCAAGGCTACACTGCCATTTCGAAGAGGTTTACAGTCTCCAGAACTGCAGTTCGGTGCATCATTGCCAAGTACAAGGAGACAAATTCGGTCAAGAACAAACCTGGTCGTGGACGCAAGTGTAAGATCTCAAGAACTCTGGAAAGAAAAATTGTCAGAGATGTCCGTAAAGAGACCCGTACATCTGCAAAGGAAATTGTTGCTGACCTGGCCTCTTCTGGAGTTTGTGTGTCAAGGCACACTGTTGTGAGGGCTCTTCATCGGAATGGGCTTCGGGGCTATCGTCCCAGAAGAACCCCCTTACTAAAACATCGTCACATCAAAGCCCGACTAAAGTTTGCCCGTGAGTACTTGAAGAAGAAAGATGAGTTTTGGAAGTCTGTGCTTTGGTCAGATGAGATGAAATTGGAGCTGTTTGGGCATATGGACATTGCCTATGTATGGCGAAGAAAGGGAGAGGCCTTCAACCCTGTGAACACAGTTCCCACAGTTAAACATGGTGGTGGCAGCATCATGCTGTGGGGCTGTTTTGCAGCCTCAGGTACAGGCAGTCTGGTTCGGGTGCATGGCACCATGAAAAAGGAAGATTACCTAAAAATACTGAAGGAAAACATGCAGAAGTCTGCTCTCACTTTGCGCTTAGGTCATCGTTGGGTCTTCCAGCAAGATAACGACCCAAAGCATACATCTAAAATAGTCCAGCAATACTTCAAGGATACCAAGACCAACGTCATACAGTGGCCTGAACAGAACCCAGATCTCAATCCAATAGAAAACCTGTGGCAAGTGCTGAAAAAGAACGTCCATGCACGAAAACCATCCAATTTGGGCCAGTTGGAACAGTTTGCAATGGAGGAATGGGCCAAAATTCCTCAGGAGACCTGTGCCAACCTAGTGAAAAACTATTCCAAGAGGTTGTTGTCAGTTGTGGGTCAAAAAGGGTACACAATTGACTACTAATGGTCAGGGGGCTAATAATTTTGAACATCTCACTTTTGCTGTTTTTGGTTGAAACTCAGTGTGATAATAAGATATCGTAATGAAACTTGTTGGACAATGTCTTCATAGTGCATTTATTTCAAGAATAAAAACATTTGTTGTCAATGGTCATTTTCATGGAGAAATCAAGAATTATGTTCAATTCCACAAGGGGGGCTAATAATTTTGAGTTCAACTGTACTAAATTCATCTCGGAGCTTGTCAGCTGTTTTGTGAATCTTACAATACAGTCAAAAACCTTTAATTCAGCCTTCATGAGGCTTAATAATATTGGCATGATCCATTGTTCTTGTTTCTGTAAACCTCATTTAAAGCCATATACAGTGGGGCAAAAAAGTATTTAGTCAGTCACCAATTGTGCAAGTTCTCCCACTTAAAAAGATGAGAGGCCTGTAATTTTCATCATAGGTATACCGCAACTATGAGAGACAAAATGAGGAAAAAAAATCCAGATAATCCCATTGTCTGATTTTTAAAGAATTTATTTGCAAATTATGGTGGAACATAAGTATTTGGTCAATAACAAAAGTTCATCTCAGTACTTTGTTATATACCCTTTATTGGCAATGACCCTTTATTGGTAAAACGTTTTCTGTAAGTCTTCACAAGGTTTTCACACACTGTTGCTGGTATTTTGGCCCATTCCTCCATGCAGATCTCCTCTAGAGCAGTGATGTTTTGGGGCTGTCGCTGGGCAACACGGACTTTCAACTCCCTCAAAAGATTTTCTATGGGGTTGAGATCTGGAGACTGGCTAGGCCACTCCAGGACCTTGAAATGCTTCTTACGAAGCCACTCCTTCATTGCCCGGGCGGTGTGTTTGGGATCATTGTCATGCTGAAAGACCCAGCCACGTTTCACTTCAATGCCCTTGCTGACGGAAGGAGGTTTTCACTCAAAATCTCACGATACATGGCCCCATTCATTCTTTCCTTTACATGGATCAGTCGTCCTGGTCCCTTTGCAGAAAAACAGCCCCAAAGCATGATGTTTGCACCCCCATGCTTCACAGTAGGTATGGTGTTCTTTGGATGCAACTCAGCATTCTTTCTCCTCCAAACAGGACAAGTTGAGTTTTTACCAAAAAGTTCAATTTTGGTTTCATCTGACCGTATGACATTCTCCCAATCCTCTTCTGGATCATCCAAATGCTCTCTAGCAAACTTCAGACGGGCCTGGACATGTACTGGCTTAAGCAGGGGGACATGTCTGGCACTGCAGGATTTGAGTCCCTGGCGGCGTAGTGTGTTACTGATGGTAGCCTTTGTTACTTTGGTCCCAGCTTTCTGCAGGTCATTCACTAGGTCCCCCCGTGTGGTTCTGGGATTTTTGCTCACCGTTCTTGTGATCTTTTTGACCCCACGGGGTGAGATCTTGTGTGGAGCCCCAGATGGAGGGAGATTATCAGTGGTCTTGTATGTCTTCCATTTTCTAATAATTGCTCCCACAGTTGATTTCTTCACACCAAGCTGCTTACCTATTGCAGATTCAGTCTTCCCAGCCTGGTGCAGGTCTACAATTTTGTTTCTGGTGTCCTTTGACAGCTCTTTGGTCTTGGCCATAGTGGAGTTTGGAGTGTGACTGTTTGAGGTTGTGGACAGGTGTCTTTTATACTGATAACGAGTTCAAACAGGTGCCATTAATACAGGTAACGAGTGGAGGACAAAGGAGCCTCTTAAAGAAGTTACAGATCTGTGAGAGCCAGAAATCTTGCTCGTTTGTAGGTGACCAAATACTTATTTTACCGAGGAATTTACCAATTAATTCATTAAAAATCCTACAATGTGATTTCCTGGATTCTTTTCCCCCATTCTGTCTCTCATAGTTGAAGTGTACCTATGATGAAAATTACAGGCCTCTCTCATCTTTTTAAGTGGGAGAACTTGCACAATTGGTGGCTGACTAAATACTTTTTTGCCCCACTGTATTGATTTTGTGTAAAAAAAAAAAGTAAATGTGGTATTTTTCTACAGGTATGCATGCAGTGTGAAGAATACATCGATGCCAAAAGAGAGATGCATGTGAATTGGATGAGGTGAGCAGTACACTAGCTGTTGGGTCGTTTTAGTGATTTGATTTTACAGATCCTCATTTGTTGGAAGAACTTTATCTTCATGTCATTGATATCTCCATCATGCTTTCTCCAAGTCTGTAACTCTGATCTGATTTTTTACCTTTTTCTGAAACATTGCCTCACTCTTTTAGGTATGTGAATTGTGCCCGTAATGAAGAAGAACAGAATCTTGTGGCATTTGAGTATCAAGGGAGAATTCTGTATCGTTGCTGTCGATCCATTAACCCAGGACAGGAGCTCTTGGTGTGGTATGAAGAGGAGTACACCAAAGAACTCAGTCCTGCACCTACAGGAACAACCAGACAGCAAGGTGTTACTTTTGTCTAAGAGGTTATAGAGGTTATTTTCTGCATCATTTCGTGACGTGGGGCGGCACGGTGGTGTAGTGGTTAGCGCTGTCGCCTCACAGCAAGAAGGTCCTGGGTTCGAGCCCCAGGGCCGGCGAGGGCCTTTCTGTGTGGAGTTTGCATGTTCTCCCCGTGTCCGCGTGGGTTTCCTCCGGGTGCTCCGGTTTCCCCCACAGTCCAAAGACATGCAGGTTAGGTTAACTGGTGACTCTAAATTGACCGTAGGTGTGAATGTGAGTGTGAATGGTTGTCTGTGTTTATGTGTCAGCCCTGTGATGACCTGGCGACTTGTCCAGGGTGTACCCCGCCTTTCGCCCGTAGTCAGCTGGGATAGGCTCCAGCTTGCCTGCAACCCTGTAGAAGGATAAAGCGGCTAGAGATGATGAGATGAGATTTCGTGACGTTTCTGAGCCTACCAGTGTTTCTGGGATGAAAGCTGTTGTACAATGCAGTCTGCAATAACTAGAGCATTCCCCAGAGAACTCATTTTGGCCTGTTCCACCAACCAAGTAGGTCTTCTCGATCATATGACCGTGACCAACCAGAGAGGGTGAAGTCTGTCAGCTTCCTTTGAGACACGTGAAGTCCGCCCACTGCATATCTTGCTATTGCAAAACTGACAACACTGGTGCTTGAAAGTTTGTGAACCCTTTAGAATTTTCTATATTTCTGCACAAATATGACCTAAAACATCATCAGATTTTCACACAAGTCCTAAAAGTAGATAAAGAGAACCCAGTTAAACAAATGAGACAAAAATATTATACTTGGTAATTTATTTATTGAGGAAAATGATCCAATATTACATATCTGTAAGTGGCAAAAATATGTGAAGCTTTGCTTTCAGTATCTGGTGTGACCCCCTTGTGCAGCAATAACTGCAACTAAACATTTCCGGTAACTGTTGATCAGTCCTGCACACTGGCTTGGAGGAATTTTAGCCCGTTCCTCCGTACAGAACAGCTTCAACTCTGGGATGTTGGTGGGTTTCCTCACATGAACTGCTCGCTTCAGGTCCTTCCACAACATTTTGATTGGATTAAGGTCAGGACTTTGACTTGGCCATTCCAAAACATTAACTTTATTCTTCTTTAACCATTCTTTGGTAAAACAACTTGTGTGCTTAGGGTCATTGTCTTGCTGCATGACCCACCTTCTCTTGAGATTCAGTTCATGGACAGATGTCCTGACATTTTCCTTTAGAATTCATTGGTATAATTCAGATTTCATTGTTCCATCAATGATGGCAAGCTGTCCTGGCCCAGATGCATCAAAACAGGCCCAAACCATGATAGTACCACCACTATGTTTCACAGATGGGATAAGGTTCTTATGCTGGAATGCAGTGTTTTCCTTTCTCCAAACATGACACTTCTCATTCAAACCAAAAAGTTCTATTTTGGTTTCATCCATCCACAAAACATTTTTCCAATAGCTTTCTGGCTTGTCCACATGATCTTTAGCAAACTGCAGACGAGCAGCAATGTTCTTTTTGGAGAGCAGTGGCTTTCTCCTTGCATCCCTACCATGCACACCATTGTTGTTCAGTGTTCTCCTGATGGTGGACTCATGAACAGTAACATTAGCCGATGTGAGAGAGGCCTTCAGTTGCTTAGAAGTTACTCTGGGGTCCTTTGTGACTTCGCCGACTATTACACGCCTTCCTCTTGGAGTGATCTCTGTTGGTTGATCACTCCTGGGGAGGGTAACAATGGTCTTGAATTTCCTCTACTTGTACACAATCTGTCTGACTGTGGATTGGTGGAGTCCAAACTCTTTAGAGACGGTTTTGTAACCTTTTCCAGCCTGATGAGCATCAACAACGCTTTTTCTGAGGTCCTCAGAAATCTCCTTTGTTCGTGCCATGATACACTTCCACAAACATGTGTTGTGAAGATCAGACTTTAATATATCCCTTTTTTTTTTAAATAAAACAGGGTGCCCACTCACACACCTGATTTGTCATCCCATTGATTGAAAACACCTGACTCTAATTTCACCTTCAAATTAACTGCTAATCCTAGAGGTTCACATAATTTTGCCACTCACAGATATGTAATATTGGATCACTTTCCTCAATAAATAAATGACCAAGTATAATATTTTTGTCTCATTTGTTTAATTGGGTTCTCTTTATCTACTTTTAGGACTTTGTGTGTAAATCTGATGATGTTTTAGGTCATATTTATGCAGAAATATAGAAAATTCTAAAAGGTTCACAAACTTTCAAGCACCACTGTATATAGTAAACCACAAGATATTGTTGTAGTTTTATTCATCATGCCCAGTTTAACCAGAAGTAGCGTAAAATGCATGCCCTGTGGATCCCGAGTGGCACAGCAGAAAAGTGTTGTCCCTGTCATCCTCCCCATCATCCAGATATTGCCACTTTCAAATCCTGATGATGCTACAATCATCTGTGGTTGGGAGCTCAAGAGAGCAAAATTGTCTGGGCTCTCTGGGAGGGAGAGATGGCATGCTCCCTCTTCTCTGCCCTGTCAGTTACACTGGCCAGTCATGGGTGTGTGAGAGCACATTTAATAGGAAGTAAGTGGACTGGGCTTTCGTCCGAGTGTGCTTTGCAGCCCCCTGACATTGTATGAGTAAAATGTGGTCAACTGGTGTTTCTTGTCTTGGAGGAAGCACATGATAGCCCTCCCTGGTTGGTAGCTGTTATGTGATACTGGAGAGGAGTCTAATGGGTGGGAATTGGCCATGGCTAAATTAGGGAGAAAATTGGGGAGAAATCAGGGGGGAATGTCCTGTAAACACAATATAGCCCACTAATATATATATATATATAATATTGTAAACACAATATAGGATAATGTCAGACCTCCCCATATTACAGAAACACTGGGGGGGACGTCATTATAATACCTTCAGTGCAATATAACCAGCTGGCTGGAAAGAAGTTAGTTGAAAACACACATGCAGTGTGTCTGAACCAAGCTAAGTTGTTAATTGGATAATGCAGATGTCGGTCAAACCCATCAACCATTATACAAATCAATTGCAACACATTTGCTTTATTTCAGGAGCATATGTGATGGTTATATTGTCAAGCAATTTAACAAGCAATAACAATTTTAGTATTTTTATGGAATTCAATATTTCCACAAGCATCATACCATGGAGAACTTATCTTTTTAATTGTTAAATTTTAGCTCCTTAAAGTGCATATCACGGGTAAATTCAGGAGCAAGATCAATGTAATTCTCCTATTTTATATTCAACTTTGGTCAAATATCTATAACATTCTGCATTCTCTGAAATTTTTTTACCTTGCGCAATACCAGAAAAATTCAGTTGAAATCAAGCCATTTGAGGCGAATCGGTCCACCTCTGGAAAAACTTGGCATTTGAATTTCCCGGCAAACACTGATTTTCGTGATGTCGCGTGCGGAACACCTCCCTCCCTCTACATCAGCGTTGGTTTGTTTATGAGAAAACGACCTGGTGGTTTTCTGCAAATTTCTTCAACGTTATCACGTAATTATTAAAATGGTTAACAGATGTATCGTAGGAGGGTGTAGCAACACCAATCATGATGAGATTAGTACTCGTCGTTTCCCAAAAGACCAAAGAGAGAAATGGGACCGCTTGGTCTACACAGGCTGTGCACTGAAACCGTGCAAGCTCTTGCAGCCTGCTGGCACTTCCGCAGGTGACGTCACAAATCTGGCTCCAGACTCCCTTGGGATTTTTCCAGACGCGTTTTATTTTATTTTTTTCTGCTGTCGACAGATGGTCTTGTGAAAAATTACCCTTCTGGATGAGTGTGTAAAGGGACATACTTTTCATATATCTCATCTCATCTCATTATCTCTAGCCGCTTTATCCTGTTCTACAGGGTCGCAGGCGAGCTGGAGCCTATCCCAGCTGACTACGGGCGAAAGGCGGGGTACACCCTGGAACCCGGACCTTCTTGCTGTGAGGCGACAGCGCTAACCACTACACCACCGTGCCGCCCCCCTTTTCATATATAAAAAAAATAATAAATAAATTGGTCCAGGATATGCACTTTAAACTATTGCAGCTGAAGAACTTCAACATGTTAAGGAACAAATGGTGTCTGATGAATTAACGAACAATTAAACACATGGAGGTTTGGTTGCTTTATTACTACAAATCACACCGTGGTGTTCTTCAAATACTGCAGTAAGGAAATTCCTACTGCTGCAGACCTACTTGAATGCCATCTGAACCGATGCAGTGTGTCTTTTTTTTTTTTTTTTTTTTTTTATACGCCTACATTTAAATTAAATGACTGTTATATGTCTTAATTTATGGATGTTGGCTTGCTTTCATCAATTACATTAATATGAATCATGGGGCTTCACAAAATCCCACAAAACTTAATTTCATGAAATTAGTGTGTAATTGAAATTAATGTGTTTTAAACTTGACAATCTAATCCATACAAAAAAATCCAGATAGAAAATACATATTTGCTTGTGTAAATGCTACCAGAAACTATTTGCAAATAAATCTATCCATATCCAGTTTGATAAATAAGGCCCATTTTTGGATCTTTCAGAACACCAGCGCATTCACACAGGAGAGAAACCGTATCACTGCTCACAGTGTGGAAAGAGTTTTACTCATCAGAGAGATCTCCAACTACACCAGCGCATTCACACAGGAGAGAAGCCGTATCACTGCTCACAGTGTGGGAAGAGTTTTACTCATCAGAGTACTCTCCAAACACACCAGCGCATTCACACAGGAGAGAAGCCGTATCACTGCTCACAGTGTGGGAAGAGTTTTATTCGTCAGAGTCATCTCCAACAACACCAGCGCATTCACACAGGAGAGAAGCCGTATCACTGCTCACAGTGTGGGAAGAGTTTTACTCATCAGAGTAATCTCCAAACACACCAGCGCATTCACACAGGAGAGAAGCCGTATCACTGCTCACAGTGTGGGAAGAGTTTTATTCGTCAAAGTCATCTCCAAACACACCAGCACATTCACACAGGAGAGAAGCCGTATCACTGCTCACAGTGTGGAAAGAGTTTTACTCATCAGAGTCATTTCCAAATACACCAGCACATTCACACAGGAGAGAAACCATATCACTGCTCACAGTGTGGGAAGAGTTTTACTCAGCAGAGTCATTTCCAAATACACCAGCGCATTCACACAGGAGAGAAGCCGTATCACTGCTCACAGTGTGGGAAGAGTTTTACTCATCAGAGTGCTCTCCAACAACACCAGCGCATTCACACAGGAGAGAAGCCGTATCACTGCTCACAGTGTGAGAAAAGTTTTACTCATCAGAGTACTCTCCAAACACACCAGCGCATTCACACAGGAGAGAAGCCGTATCACTGCTCACAGTGTGGGAAGAGTTTTACGACGCAGAGTAATCTCCAAGTCCACCAGCGCATTCACACAGGAGAGAAGCCGTATCACTGCTCGCAGTGTGGGAAGAGTTTTACGACGCAGAGTAATCTCCAAGTCCACCAGCGCATTCACACAGGAGAGAAGCCGTATCACTGCTCACAGTGTGGGAAGAGTTTTACTAGTCAGAGTCATCTCCAAACACACCAGCGCATTCACACAGGAGAGAAGCCGTATCACTGCTCACAGTGTAGAAAGAGTCGTCTCCAACAACACCAGCGCATTCACACAGGAGAGAAGCCGTATCACTGCTCACAGTGTGGAAAGAGTTTTACTCATCAGAGTGCTTTCCAAACACACCAGCGAATTCACACAGGAGAGAAGCCGTATCACTGCTCACAGTGTGGAAAGAGTTTTACTCAGCAGAGTGCTCTCCAAAAACACCAGCGCATTCACACAGGAGAGAAACCGTATCACTGCTCACAGTGTGGGAAGTGTTTTACTCGTCAGTATGATCTCCAACGACACCAGCGCATTCACACAGGAGAGAAGCCATATCACTGCTCACAGTGTGGGAAGTGTTTTACTCGTCAGTATGATCTCCAACGACACCAGCGCATTCATACAGGAGAGAAGCCGTATCACTGCTCACAGTGTGGGAAGAGTTTTACTCAGCAGAGTCTTTTCCAAATACACCAGCGCATTCACACAGGATAGAAGCCGTATCACTGCTCACAGTGTGGGAAGATGTTTGCTTGTTTAGTTACATTTAAGACCTTCAAGTGCACTAACTCAGAGACATTGCATGATTTAAAGTTGTCAAATTAAATATGGTTATTACAGTTTTGACTGAAAATGACCTGTACTTTGAACTTTATTTTTCATGTTACACTGGTCAACAATTTTTCAGAAGTTGTCTGCTTCAGAGATGAAATTGGCTATTATGAAATTTGGTGTGTTGAATTAGAAGTGACAGTTAATCAGCTGATTGGCTATGGTTTCCAAGATATTTAAGATTTTAAATTTTATACTTATGTACATTGTGTAGATTGTAATGTTTTAAATATAAATTGTAAAACTAGGTCTCTTCATGTGTTTATGGTTGGTTTACATGATATTTCACCTGTTGTCTTTATGTAACACTAGAAAATCAGCAAAAAGTTTATATAAATAAAATGTATTATGAACCAAATTGCAAAAACCAATTATGTATCAGTACTGAATAGGTTTCGTCCTTATTCTGTGTGTACGCAGTGGGTTTTTATTTATTGGCAGCTTGTCTCTTGTATTCATGAAACGGAGCATCTCTTAAGCAAAGACTTGATCTTGAGTGCATAGCACTGTATGAATTTTTTTTTTTTGAGCTGATATAAGACAATTTGTTCAGCAGAGTGATGTCAGTTGACTTATGAATGCATCAGCAGTGACTTCTAAGAATAACGTAATGTCATGTATGATGCAATACCGGCTTCAGCTTGCATCATTCATTGTTTTGCCAAAAAAGTAAGTACTATCCAAAGCCACTCATAGATTTATTCATAGAGCCAATCTTGAAAACGAGCCCATGAACAATTTTAAGTTTCATTTTCGTTCTCAGCGATCCAGAATTAGTAAAGTTTGACTACATTTATTTCAGAAGCATTTTGGCTGTAGACCAGTGTTCTATGACTATTTTAAAATCTGTAACCTTATAGTGATGTTTAACATGAGACTGTTAATGTTTTCTTTTGCTCTTAAGTAGTCATTAATTACCACCATACAAATAATGATTTAACTGTAACACTTATCAGTGTAGTACTGCAGCATGAGACTAATTGTTGATGGAATTATTACTGATCAGGATTTTAATGTTTAATGGAAATGTCGATCAAACCAAATGAGTACGGAGCACTTAAATGAAGCTCGTCCGACTATATGCATCCACCTCGTCTCACTGGTTGAGGAGAAGGCATCAGAAGTTGTTTATAATAATCTAGAAATTGTACAAAAACCTGAAAAAAAATTCAGTATGCT
Organism: Neoarius graeffei; assembly: GCF_027579695.1. Taxonomy (NCBI): domain Eukaryota; kingdom Metazoa; phylum Chordata; class Actinopteri; order Siluriformes; family Ariidae; genus Neoarius; species Neoarius graeffei. Next base: position 2,563,435 of record NC_083586.1, read on the forward strand.
TGAAGTTCTTTATCCTAATGTATGTAGCTAAAAAAAAAATCTACGCAGTTGATTCAACTAATTATTTACAGATCCGTGGTTTAAATTCTGAAGTTGTTTCTGAATTTGTGGAATTTCTCAAATCTTGTTGTATCTTTAGACAACAAATTAATTGTTAGAGACATTATTTTGATCACCTGGAAGACTGAGAACAGCATCTGTGTCCATTCTAGATTCAGTAGGGGTGAATCAGAATGTCATAGGATCTAACCGTATTTTTGTTCAGGTTTTTGTATGATTCCTAGTGGTCACACTCCCAATCTAGCACTTGCATTTGTATTAAATATAGAAAATATAGTCATACTTCCACAGTTTGATGCTCCCTCAGACCATTACCTCATCTTTTTTGAAATGTCTTAACAATAATATATGCACCCTGCACACCATCACATCAAAAGTACATTCACAGCAACTACTGCATAAAGTTTTATCAGTAGTTTCCCAGAGTTATCAACTATGATTGGATCCCCATTAGACCTCACAGAACTTGATCAGACAACTGAATGCTTCGAGTCAACATTCTGCTTTACTTTAGATAATGTAGCTCCACTTAAAAGAAAAATAATTCAGGAGAAAAAAAAACTAGCACCTTGGTATAACAGTCACACATGCACCTTAAAACATACAAAACACATGTAAAATTAGAAAATGGTGTCAAACAAAATTGATAGTATTCCAATTAGCATGGAATGAGAGCCACTGGAACTCCAGAGACAAGCTTCTAATGCTGCTTGTTCAATGTTTCTGTCCACCGTAATAGAAGATAACAAAAATAATCTTACATTTTTATGGAATACTTTTGCAAAATTAACTAGGAATAAGACCACCACAGAAACATGCAAACCTTCAATATGTAGTAGCGATGGCTTAATGAAGTTTTTTTTCAATGGCAAAATTGAAAATATCAGGCAAAAATATCAAACTATTAATTTGAAACTAGACAATTTGATAAGTATCCAACACTATGACTATGAGCAATGATTTGTGTTTTACACTCCTTAAAGAGACTGAACTAATTTCACTTATTCAATCAAAATCTTCAACTTGTGTACTTGTGGGGATTTTTTTCACCCCTTACCTATATGATTCTTTAAACAAATAACACCAGAAGCAATCAAACCTCTTTGAAAAACAATCAGTTATTCTTTTAGCAATGGTTATGTACCTAAATCCTTTTACCTAGCAGTTGTTAGACTCTTGATTAAAGAACCTACCTCAACCCTTGTCAGCTGTCCCATTATAGGCCAATATCAACCCTCCCTTTTATCTCCAAAATCCTAGAAAAAAACTGTGGCGTAACAGTTATGCTCATATCTACATGGGAATAACATCCATAAAAGGTATCAATCAGGATTTAGATCTCATCATAGCAGAGCCACAGCACTGGTTAAAGTAGTAAATGACCAACTAATGGCTCCTGATCAGGGGTGTGTCTCCTTGCTTGTGCTGCTTAACCTTAGTGCAGCTTTTGACACCAATGATCATTCCATTCTGCTGGATAGACAAGAAAATGTCATTGGAGATAAAGGAATGGTCCTCTGCTGGCTCAGGTCTTATTTAACTGATCATTGTCAGTTTGTATACGTAAATGGTGACTTTCGTATGCATGCTAAAGTAAAGTTTGGTGTTCCAGAAGGTGCTATCTTTGGCCCACTCCTCAAAATAGGCTACCTCTGGTTAGGATTAGGGTAGGGTGAGGGTGAAAGTTTTCCATTGCCCCAGCAAAAGCTGGGGCCTGCGTTCTGCATGGGCCTGTCCAAAGTCCATCTACTCTCTCACCCCCCACAGCCCACACACCACACTCCCGAGCAAACAATCTTTCTGTATCTTAATCTGGATGTTGGTCGAAGGGGTTGGTGATCAGTCTGCTGGTCCTCAACCAGGGTTCGGGAACGGGATGAGGGGAGGGTCTAGATCCAAGATTTGATTTTAGTGGTTGAGATTAGGTTTAAGGGTTGAGAGGTTGGGGTTAGGGTTAGGTACTGGGATCACGGTTAAGTTTAGGTGTAGAGGTTGTGGTTAGGTTCGGGGGTTGTGGGGAATAGCCCTTAAAACAAGTCAGATTGACTGGATACCCCCACTAGGCTTAATTGTCTGCTTACACTCAGAGCCTTCCAATTCTTCATACAATACACTTGGCTTAATTGGCTGCTTACACTAGGAGCCTTCTAATTCTGTATACAATACCTTGACCCCTTTACTAGCAATGATTGCTGTTTTAACCTCAAAACCTTCTAATTCTTGACCCATGACCTTAACCACTTAACTAGCCATAATTGCGTTCTTAAACTCTAAATGTTCTGCTTCTTAACCCAAAACCTTCACCACTGATCAGCAATGATTGCGATTTTTGACCTTAGAATTCTCTGTTTCCCAAGCCAACCCCTTGACCAATGACGGATACAATTTAGATAGATGGATGGATGCCTACCTGCCCACCTCTCTCTCTCTCTCTCTCTCTGGTGGGTCCAGAGTTGGAATTTGTACTCAAAAGAATAATCCCTGAATCGGGCAAATTCAGTGTAAAAAAATTATACTCTATAGCAATTTAGTTTCTTGTGACGTTCTTGGGGATTCGTACGCCATCCCCTATGTCGTGCATTGACCATTTCTAAGACGAACCAAGCCTTCTGTTGCAATATAGGCTCCAGCTTGCCTGCGACCCTGTAGAACAGGATAAAGCGGCTAGAGATTATATGAGATGTTGGCCTTGGCCTTAAGTGGAGCCTGGTACATGAAAGAGTTAATTGGTTCACCTGCGCTAATTAGCAGAGTGCGCAAGGGTGTATGGAAAGGTTAGAAACTTGGAGGCACCAGCAGGCACACGGTTTTGGAAGATTGGAAGCTGCGTTGTCGCAAGTCTGTGGATTACTTGTCGGGAGTTCATGGATGTGGATTTACGTGCTTGTAGGATTGACTGACTTTTCTGGTTGGTGAGAATAAGGCTGAACTGCTGAATGGGCCACCGTGCTCGCATTTGAACTTGAGCTGCCGCACACACCTTACAAACTGAACCAGCCTGTGTGCGCACTGCCTTTCGCACTGGGCTGTGTTCAACCTTTTTAAGTTAGTAACGAACTTTTGTGTTCAGTTTCAATATGACTGAGGAAGAGACTGAAGACCAGGATTTCTCAAATGAACGACAACTGTTTAAGTTAATTGCAACACGCAGAGGGAAGCTTGGTGTTCTTTTTTTTTTTTTAGAAACTATTTTTTTTTCCAGCTTTATTGGATAGGACAGTGTAGAGACAGGACAGGAAATGAGTGGGAGAGAGATGGGGAGGGATCGAACCCGGGTCCCCAGATTTATGGTATGGTGCCTTATCCACCTGAGCCACAAAGCTTGGTGTTCTAACACATAAACGTAATGAAATCAACAGCCTTATTGAATCCGGCCAAGATAAAGAAACTGTTGAGAAACAAATTAAGTTATTTGAGGGATTTTTCATTGAGTTTAATAACTTGCAAGCATCAGTACAGAGATTGATAAAAGAGGACTATGAAAGAGAGGCCGATCATACAGACTGGCACGAACCAAAATTTCAGTTTTACAAAGCCTTCTTGGATGGCGTTATAAAATGGGTTCAGTGCGAACAAAGTGATGAAAAGGAGGAAGCGGGTGACGAGGAAGAAGAGGGACAGCGTGAACGTGCCTTCAATATTAAACCCCAGGATAGCGCATCTCAAACAGCTCCCAGTGTTCCGCAGAGCTATAAAGCGACACGCGTTCTCATGGTGCATTTACACGTAGCCGGATATCTATGAAGATGTATATTTATTTATGTGGTTGCACCTCTCATTTACACGTAAACGGAGGTTTCAGTCACTGAAAACGGATATCTTTGAAAACTCCGTTTTCATGTCTGCGTGTAAATAGTGGAAAATGGAGTTTTAGGTTTTCCCGACGTCACGATATGCGTCACAGAACAATATTTGCGTCAGGCGCTCAATATTTTGGTTTGATGGTCTCATGGATGCAACACTGGTGGTTGTTCTTTTTACATATTTGCAAACACTTTTGGTTTGTTTGCATTTGCAAATAGGACTACAACTGCTTTATGAGGAGCAGAGGAGAAGAACTGTGAGGAGGGTCGCAGTTTTTCAAGCACTTTTCCTCCCACCAAGACAAAGGCTTGCTGCTTACCAATGTCACCACCGCTTTTGGATCCGACCCGGGCGAACTGCTGCCTGGTGGCTAAACTTCACAAATGAAGTTGTTCTCCCGGAGGAATGGCACGAGAACTTCCGAATGTCGCAGTCATCACTGCTCTCACTTGCAGAGTTACTGCATCTCTACATTGAAGGCCAGACGACTGTCATGAGGAGCCCAGTCAGTGTATTAACAAAAGTAGCCTCCACCCTATATTATTTAGCTGATGAGGGTAGAATATGGAAAATGGCAAATACATTCAGGCTCTCTAGGTCGATGGTTTCCATAATAATCAGACAAGTGTGTAAAGCAATTACTGTGCATCTTGGTCCTAAGTACATACGACTGCCGACAACAGAAACTGCTGTCCAACAGCTTGTGCACGGATTTCAGCAAGCGCATGGCCTCCCCCAGTGTCTAGGTGCTGTAGATGGCACGCACACAGAGATAAAACAACCTTCAGCCAATTCCACAGATTACATTAACAGGAAAGGCAGGTGTACTTTAAATATTCAAGCTACCTGTGACTATAAATATCCATTCATGGACGTGGTGGTGAAAGGTTCAATGTATTTTTAATGTCCCCTGAGGGCAATTAACTTTGCAGCCAGCAGAAAAAACACGCACCAAGAATAAATACAGTCACAATTGAGACATAAACCAACCATAAATAATTAGAACAATAAAAACATTCATCAAGAAGTGTTTAAAAGGACGGTTACAGCAGGTAAAAATGAGTTTTTGAATCTGTTGATTCTACAACCTTTTAAAACAAATCTGCATCTGGATGGTAAAAGGGAGAACTCTGAGAACAGGGGGTGACTGGGGTCAGCTAAAATTGCCTGTGCTTTTTCGAGTGACCTGATTTTATGGAGAGTGGAGATATTGTTCAGGGGAGTATTGGCAATTTTGCTACAGAAACTGATAATGTTAAAAATACGGTTCTTGTATTTCCTGTGTCAGCAACCCAAACCAGCAGATAAAAAGTAAGAACAGATTCAATAAAACAACTGTAAAACATTCTCATAAAACTGCCGTCCATGTTAAAATTCCTCAGTTTATGATAAAAATGCATACGTTGGTGAGCTTTCTTGCATACAGTGTCCACATGTTTGTCAAAAGTAAATCTGTAGTCAATTATGATACCCAAGTATTTATACTCCTCCACAACTTCAACTACCTGATCACTAATATATACAGGGGAGATGACATCTTTGTTTTTTCTAAAATCAATGATCCTTCAGGACTGGTTTATAGGACGGAAGTAAATACACGGCGTTGTGATCCGACAAACCAAGTGGGGCTCTGCGCAAGGACTTGTAAGCACCCTTCACAGAACTGTAACAGAGGTCCAGACATTTTCCATGGCGAGTCAGACAAGTCACATACTGGTAAAAATTGCACAGGGACTTCCCTGGTTTACAATGGTTAAAATTGCCCATGACAAGGACCGGCGCATCCGGGGAAATCCCTTGTAGCCACTGCAGCACCTTGACTATAACCTGGGTTGCTAACTCGGCATTAGCTTTCAGGTGAATGTAGACAAGTGTTACAAATAACTGTGGAAATTCCCTTGGTAAATAAAATGGACGAAGGGACACAGACAACAGTTCAATGTAGGGGGTACATAGTGACTCTCTGATTATTACCGTGCTGCACCAGTTCTTATTAACATAGAGACATAAGCCTCCCCCCAGTGATTTACCTGTCACCGAGGGATCTCTGTCCAAGCGAACAGGCTCCCCAAAGCTGTCGATCCCCAAATCGGACTGGGGGTCATGATCTTTGAGCCATGTCTCAGTCAAGGCAAGGAGACAAGCGTTCTTATACTCAGGTGAAAACTTGATGTTTGCCTGGAGCTCGTCAATCTTGTTGCGAAGTGACTGGATGTTGGCTAAGATGACAGTGGGCAGAGGAATCCGGCAGTGGCCTTGCCTCTTCAGTCTCTGGCGCACACTACCCCGTCTCCCCCTCTTCCTCAATGGCCTGGGACCCCAGCCCTGGTTACCGCTGATGTATACTGGACAGATGATCTCCACAGGGAAGGTGAATGAGGGATCCACACTGCCAGCATTGTTGTCCCGTAGAAGCAGCAGGAAATCACGGCCATATTGGAGAGGCCCTCGGTGGTCACATAATCCACTCAGTAGGTGACAGAAGAAAGTGAGAAGAAATAGAAGGCCCAGCATACCGCGGTAAGTCATTGTAATTGTTGCAGTAAATAGTAATGATATTCCGAACTTGTTAGTAATGATGATAAAGACAAAAAACAAGGAGGTTAGAGCTTAAAAAACGTGCACTGACATTCATACGCTCACACACCGCTGCTGCTGCCTGTCACCATTACCAGCGCCACCATCATGTTAAAATAAATGGCTGGGGAGCGTCCATGATGCTCGTATGTTTGCAAATTCTAATTGAAACACATACCTGAAAAATGGAAAAAATTCCACCCTGTCCCAGGCAAATTACTGATGAAGAGGCCATACCAATTTACCTACTGGGTGACCCCGCGTATCCACTGCTCCCATATCTGATCAAAGAATACGCCAATGGGGGGAGCACTGCCCAAGAGCAGTACTTCAGACTGTCTCTGGGCCATGCATGGATGGTAATAGAATGTGCGTTTGGTAGGCTAAAAGCCTGGTTTGGAGTCCTGAGAAGGTCAATGGACATCAATCTTGATGACCTTCCTTTTGTCATTTTCCTGGCATTACCTGGCAGGAGAGGTAATCTGCCACCACCATATGTAGCCCCCGGTCTGTAGGCCAAATTGAATTTAAAGTGCTGAAGGGTGATACCCAGAGTGATCTGTGCAGTGGTCCCACTGGTCAGAACAGAGGGTGAACGGGTGTCCAAGCAGGTAGTACCAGAGAGTGAGAACCGCCCACTTGATGGGCAAACACTTTTTGTCCATCGATATTTTCCACTCATCCAGCATTCAAGAGTGACCTGGAAAAAGCAGTGCTGTCACACAGATTCGAACTGGAGCTTTTGCGACCACAGTCCCATAAGAGCGTCTGCTAAATGCCTGTAATGTATTCTAATGTAATCCCAAAACAAAATTTCGGCTTGCTGTATGTATTTGACGAGGGACAAATTTTGTATCCAGCTGTTTGGATAGCGCCGTGACGTAAGTGCCCCAGGAGTTGCTGAAATAGCTCAGTTGGGTGTGTGTTAGACTGAAAATCTAAGCATCTTTGGCTCAAGCCCAGATTTCAGCATCAAGGACTGTGGCTTGTGTATATCTTGGTCTGTGCTTCTTTTTTTTTTTTTGCCAGGTTGATGCCAGTAATTTGATGGTTAAAACAATCACACTGTTTGACTTTGGTTCCATGGTGTAATGGTTAGCACTCTGAATCCAGTGATCTGAGTTCAAATCTCAGGCCAAGTTTACATTAGACCGTATCTGTCTCGTTTTCTTCGCAGATGCACTGTCCGTTTACATTAAAACGCCTGGAAACGCCGGGAAACGGGAATCCGCCAGGGTCCACGTATTCAATCCAGATCGTGTCTGGTCCGGTGCTGTGTAAACATTGAGAATACACGGATACGCAGATACTCTGTGCTGAGCTCTAGCTGGCGCCGTCATTGGACAACGTCACTGTGACAGCCACCTTCCTGATTCGCTGGCGTTGGTCATGTGACACAACTGCTGAAAAACGGCGCGGACTTCCGCCTTGTATCACCTTTCATTAAAGAGTATAAAAGTATGAAAATACTGCAAATACTGATGCAAATACTGCCCATTGTGTAGTTATGATTGTCTTTAGGCTTGCCATCCTTCCACTTGCAAGTGGTAAGTGACGCGCATGCCCGACATGCACTGAGATCACACACACAGCGGCTCAGTCCCAAATCACTGCTTGTGTGCTTCACTCGCGCGCTCTGTGAGCTGCGCAGGGCCGGAGTGCGCACCCTCCAGAGGGCACTCGCTGTTCAGGGCGGAGTGATTTGGAGCGCAGGATGCCTGCGGAGCCGAGCGTATCCGTGTATTGGCGTTGCTGTGTGCACGCGAATCGTGTATTGGCGTTGCTGTGTGCACACTAATCGTTTTAAAAACGTTAATCTGATGATCTACTGATACGGTCTAATGTAAACCCCACCTCAGTGGAACCTGTGAATCCTTCATTTGCAGCTTCCAAACTAACATGCACAGACTGTCTCAACAGAAGGCTCCTTTTGGTCAAGCCAGCTTTTATGTCCCAAACCCTTTATGTCCATCACCATGAAACAACTTCTTTTCAAGATGGGTATGGGCCAGTTCTGCAATTTTGAATCTGGGCTTTATTTCAATATCATCGCAGCTTCAATGGTATTGGCCACTATGTGTCTGTATTGATCTTCCGAAAAGCGCAAGTGCTGAATGATTTGGCTCCATGGTGTCATGGTTAGCCCTCTGGATGGTGAATCCAGGCATCTGAGTTCAAATGTTGGTGGAACCTGTAAAAGATTGTGCCTGCATTGAATGATGGATCAACAAGACAATTTTGTTTCAGTGAGGAAAATCCCACTTTTTATGCAATGCATGATCAAAATACATAAAACAGAAATATACCCCCTTTTTATTACAAAGTTGTACTGATCAGTCAGCATTTTCTCCAATTTGGACAGAGAAATCCTGTTTGCTGTAGCAGAAAGAAACCGTTGCTCCAAGTTGTCATCGTTTCTAGCCAGTGGACCACTGATGACCCATACCAGCAATGTCCAAATGGCATATGGACCATTCCCACAGCTCTTGATGACCTCCCAAGGTTCCATTATCTTGGGAGCATTGCTACCAATTAACAGCACAACATTTGCCTTAATGCTTGGGATGTGCACCTTTGACAAATATGGCCAATTAGTCAGGTCTTCAGGAGTTACCAGATCATCTGCAGTGACAGGCATTTCCTTCTGTGTAAAAGCCTTGAGAAGGATGTGAAAATCATTGCTGTCCAGACCAGTTATCTCTTAATCAGTCAAAGAATAAGCTGGAACAATCTTTTCTTACCCATAGTCCATAACAGGAGGCTAGTTCTTCTGCCTGTAACATTCAATTTCTGTATTAGATGTTCTGAGTAAAATGTAGCCAAGCTACCGGCATCCAGGAAGGCATATGTATGTATAATTTGATTCCCCTTTGTTAATTTCACCTTTCCAGGTAAAATGGATAGAGCACCTCGGTCCTTACCGGCCCCTGTTGGGCTACATGTTTTGAGTGGGGTCAACTGATCATTGGATGGTTCCTTTGATTGTTCCAGAGTTGCAAGATGCCCCTTAATATGAAGCACAGTAGGATGAGTTTGACTGCATGCTTTAGACATCAAGCACTGCTGGCAATTATGACTCATAAGCCCAGAACGTAAACATGCAAAGCAAACTCCCCTTTCCTTCAGGAAGATTATCTTTTCCTTGTGGTCCTTTCTCTGAAACTTCTTACACTCATGTAACCCTGTGTAACATTTAAAAGTCAGTTCATAAAAATTAGTATATGCATATTAGTTTTGTTAAAAAGAGTGTTAAAAAGAGTTCATAATATTTAGGTTAGAAAAAAATGTTTTGGATAAAACATAATAAATATATGTACGATTTAATAAGTTACACTACTTACAGAAAAAAATAAATAATAAAATAAATAAATAAATAGATATATGGTTAAAAAGGTCTGTTATATAAAAGACGAGAAATTGATTTGAGTGCGATTACTGTGAAATCTAACTTTTCCTTTAAGTTGTATGTCAGTCATTTGATTTCTGCATTGTCATTGGTCAGAAGCAAGTAAGCAAGTGCTCAGCCAATCCAATTCATGCAGTTATGTTGGAACGGGGCGGGAAATTCACACTGTGGTTCAAGCATAGTTGAACAGGAGAGTGAGGGAGCGTTTTCATTCAGAGTCCTGAAGGAAGCGAAGGTGTTGTGGGAAACATTGAGAATTATCATCGAGGACGACTACCCGTGGTCCTGAGTGTGATATACTTTTCTGTGACCTACAGAAGGTAAATATAATGTACATTTTTAGTTTGAGCTGTAACTTCATGTTGTAGTTGAAAAGATGCATTTGGATACCTGCTATGCTAACGTAACATTCCATGTCTGCTATTTTCCCAATGCTAAAATACGCTAGCGCTAAGTATGACCTGGCGTTCGGGTATAACTGAATGATATAGCTCGAGGATATTGTGGCTCAATTCGCTTTTGTGCCGTTAAAGGAGACGGACGCTGTGAAAACAAGATTGAGACGAGTTTTACTGGTGGATGGACCCTGCTTTTTTTTTTTTCCCGGACTTCGTTGCTGCATGCGGACTACATTGTGGACTGTGACTGCCATCGGCCTCTGTGGTCGCCATTAACTATCCTCTGCTATCCCCTTTGTCCCTCATTTGGATTTGTGAGTACATTACTGACTTGACATTGCACGTGCTTCTTAGTTTATGCTCTTATTTGAGTGAAGTGACCAAAAAGTTTTAGGTCTCACCGCACCCGAGCTTCGGCACAGGCCTGCAACGGAGTTTTGGGGTTATTTGAAGTGAGTGTGTGTGTGTGTGTGTGGGCCCACGGGTGAATTTTCAGTTTATTGAAGTTAATTGAAATTGAGACCAGGGACATTTTATTTTAGTTTTGGTTTATAGGGTATAAAACCAGAGTTCCTAGAACCTGACGTACACCATTTAAAGGGACCCTGTATTTTATTTTATTTTTATTTTGCGTTTGGGAAAAATTCTTATTTACCTTATAACAGTTTTCATTTTGTCCCTTTGTAAATAAATACCTGTAAAGGTTTTGGCTTTTTCTAAAACAGTGTGGTGGTCCTTACTGTAAATTAGTGAGACTTAACAAAATTAGAATAACTTTCAGATATAAGGGGTAAACCTTTTACTTTACGAGCTCAGGCCCAGTCTCCCTCAGCATTTAGTTATATCCTTAAATGGGAGACCTGGGTTACATAAATGGAGGCACCGCTGGGATGATCATAACATAAACTAAATACTAGACAACTAAAAAGTAACTGGACCCCACCACTTTAGCAGAGCTTTAACGTAAGAGTAACGTGCTGAGCAGTAATTAAGCGTTATTAAAACAAACTATGATAATGGCAGGCCAAACAAGCAGTCCATCACAACTTGAGCTAGTTAACTGGTGTAAAGGAGAGTCAGTAGATGTCAAACATGCCCTTCTATTATATGGAGTGCCTGAAGGTGTTTCAAGGGAAGATATTGAAGAAACAGCAGGGACTATCAAATCAAATCAAGTTTATTTGTACAGCGCTTTTAACAATAAACATTGTCGCAAAGCAGCTTTACAGAATTTGAACGACTTAAAACATGAGCTAATTTTATCCCTAATCTATCCCCAATGAGCAAGCCTGTGGCGACGGTGGCAAGGAAAAACTCCCTCAGACGACATGAGGAAGAAACCTCGAGAGGAACCAGACTCAAAAGGGAACCCATCCTCATTTGGGCAACAACAGACAGCCTGACTATAATATTAACAGTTTTAACAGGTATAACCCTCAACTGTCCTCATGGGGCCGTCCTTCACAGGAGTGGGGCGATAAAACTCCGACCAGACACAGGGCACCAGGATGGATCAAGCAGGTCCGAGGGGCAGAAGAGGCCAGCATCTCAATCCCAGGATCAATATGTAACTCAGAGGGACAGATGGGGGGGCGGGGGGGGGAGAGAGAAAGAAAACACGTTGTTAGGTATGCCCTAAAAATGACAAGTATTAAATCTGTGTGGTAGGCTCGCAGAGACGAGAGTCTTTACATCAGGCATGACGCACAATGGCATGTTAATATGGTAAAAAATATATCATGACCTGCTCTGGCTGGATGCTTGATTGGGTGATGGGAGCACACTCCTCAGCAATGATGAGATGCAGATGGGACCCTTAGGCCTGGCCAAGACAATTCAGTTACATTTAACCAGGTCTGGGACATGCGACAGAATGTCTGACGGCCGATTCCCTGCAGGCTACGATAGCCAGTCGAGGTCCCCACCGTCTCCACCAAAAGATTTCCTGTTGACTCCATGTAACTCAGAGGGACAGATTTGGGGGGGGGGGGGGGAGAGAAAGAAAACACAGGTGGTTAGGTATGCCCAATGTCACCTGAATAAGTAGGAACAGTATACATATTGCACCGAGTACAAGCAGGGACTCCGGCAACTAACTATGACAGCATAACTAAAAGGAGAGAGCCAGAAGGTAACACAGGCATGAGGGAGCCCCGGGACATAAAGCAGCCAGCCACTGCACCGTCAACAAACTCGAGTGAGCAAGCGAGTGGGGACTGACAGCATCCATAAATCCCAGTTTACCAAAACACTCTATGTCTGAGGACCCTCCAGATCTACTCCTTTACCTCATAAACACCATTAACAAAAGGCTTGACTAAACAGATATGTTTTCAGCCTAGACTTAAATGCTGAGACTGTGTCTGATTCCCGAACATTACTTGGAAGGCTGTTCCATAACAGTGGGGCTTTGTAAGAAAAGGCTCTGCCCCCTGATGTAGCCTTCACTATACGAGGTACCAGCAGATAGCCTGCACCTTTTGATCTAAGTAGGCGTGGCGGGTCATAGAGGAGCAGAAGTTCACTCAGGTACTGTGGTGCGAGACCATTTAGTGCTTTAAAGGTCAATAGTAGTATTTTATAATCAATACGAAATTTGATTGGGAGCCAATGCAGTGTGGATAAGACAGGCGTGATGTGGTCATATTTTCTAGTTCTAGTAAGGACTCTTGCTGCGGCATTTTGAACTAACTGGAGCTTGTTTATGCACTTATTGGAACATCCAGACAGTAAGGCATTACAATAATCCAACCTGGAGGTAACGAAAGCATGGACTAGTTTTTCTGCATCATGCAATGACATTAAATTTCTTATCTTTGCAATATTTCTGAGATGAAAGAAAGCTATCCGGGTGATGTTATCAATGTGAGTTTCGAATGAAAGACTGGGGTCAATAATCACTCCGAGGTCTTTTACTGCTGCACGTGAAGAAACAGAAAGGCCATCCAGAGTTACTGTGTAATCAGAAAACTTACTTCTAGCTGTATGTGGTCCTAGCACAAGTACTTCAGTCTTGTCAGAGTTAAGCAGAAGGAAATTTATAAGCATCCAGTGTCTAATGTCCTTAACACATTCCTCAATTTTATTAAGCTGGTGTCTCTCATCAGGTTTTGCAGAAACATACAACTGTGTGTCATCAGCATAACAGTGGAAACTAATACAATGTTTACGAATAATATCGCCCAGAGGTAACATATATAGAGAAAAAAGCAGTGGACCCAAGACAGAACCTTGTGGAACACCAAACTTTACCTTGGTACGTCTAGAAATATCACCATTTATATCGACATACTGATAACGATCAGTTAGATAAGACCTGAGCCAGGAGAGGGCCATTCCCTTAACTCCCACAACATTTTCTAGTCTATCCAGAAGAATGGAATGATCAATGGTATCAAATGCTGCACTAAGGTCAAGCAACACAAGTAGCGAGACACAGCCCTGATCAGACGCCAACAGTAGGTCGTTTACTACTTTAACCAGTGCTGTCTCTGTGCTATGATGAGGTCTAAATCCTGACTGATACATTTCATGGATGTTATTCCTATGTAAATATGAGCATAAATGCTGTGCCACAGCTTTTTCAAGGATCTTGGAGATAAAGGGGAGGTTTGATATTGGCCGATAATTGGACAGCTGACAGGGATCAAGGTCAGGTTTTTTAATCAGGGGTTTGATAACTGCTAGTTTAAAGGATTTGGGTACATAGCCAATCGTAAGAGAAGAATTTATTATTTTTAGAAGCGGTTCAATTACTCCAGGCATTATCTGTTTGAATAGATGTGTCGGTAAGGGATCTAGTACGCAAGTTGAGGCTTTTGATGTAGAGATTAATGAGAGTAATTCAGTTTCTTTTAGGGGAGTAAAACATTCTAACTGATGATCTGATACAGTTATATTGTTAACTACAAGGTCACTTTCATTGTCTAACCTTAAATTAGTAGTTTGAATTTTTTGTCGGATATTCTCAATTTTGTCATTAAAAAAATTAATGAAGTCGTTGCTACTACATACTGCAGGTGTGCATGTGTTGATAGTGGACTTATTCCTGGTTAATTCTGCTACAGTATTAAATAGGAATCTAGGATTATTTTTGTTATCTTCTATTAGGGAGGAGAGATATGTTGATCTCGCAGCACTAAGAGCTTTTTTATACTTCAGGAAGCTCTCCTTCCACGCCAATTTGAACACTACCAATTTTGTTTGACGCCATTTACGTTCCAATTTTCGAGTGGTCTGTTTTAATGTGCGAGTGTCATCATTATACCAGGGTGCTAATTTTTTGTCTCTGACCATTTTCCTTTTTAGAGGAGCTACATTATCTAAAGTATGGCGGAATGTTGACTCTAAGCATTCAGTTGCCTGATCGAGTTCTGCAGGGGCCGACAGTGACCCAATCAAAGTTGACAGCTCTGGGAGATCATTTATAAAGCTCTGTGCAGTAGTTGACGTGAAAGTACGTTTAATACAGTAGCGTGGTGAGGTGCATATATTATTACTCAGACATATTTTGAATGAGATGAGACAATGATCTGAGGTAACTTCAGACTGTGGAAGTATGACTATATTGTCTACATTTAATCTGAATGTTAGTATTAGATCAAGGGTGTGACCACCATTATGGGTCGGTCCTATGACATTCTGCTTAATCCCGACTGAATCTAAGATGGACACAAACGCTGTTTTTAAAGGGTCTTCTGGGTTATCAAAGTGAATATTAAAATCTCCGACAACTAAAGCTTTGTCTAAGGAAATAACCAGATCTGAGATAAAATCTGCAAATTCAGAAAGAAACTCAGAATATGGCCCCGGGGGCCTGTAAATAATAAGCAATGGAATTAACTGGGTAGACTTATTTTTTGAGGCTACATACATTATATGAGTATGAAGAACTTCAAATGTATTAAATTTATAACCAGGTTTGTGTGTTACACCTAGATAATCGTTATAAATAACCGCGATGCCTCCTCCTCTGCCAGTTAGACGAGGCTGGTGTATATAACTGTATCCAGGAGGACTCGCTTCATTTAATGCTATATATTCATTTGGCTTAATCCATGTTTCTGTTAAACACAGTACATTAAACTCCTGATCAGTAATGAGTTCATTAACCATTAGCGCTTTAGATGTAAGAGATCTAATATTTAATAGCCCCACCTTTAGATCAAAGGTGCTGGCAGCAGCTGTACAGTCAGTCTGATCTAATTTTATATTGATTAGGTTACTGGAACAAACTCTCTTAAAATTTCTACCTTTTTGTTGAGCTCGGGGAACAGACACAGTCTCGATGTAGTGGGCCCTGAGTGACGACTCTGTGCAGCTAGCAGACAGTCGGTTTAGCCTGTTCGTCTGCTCCCTGGCCTTGGCTCTGGATTGTCAGAAATTAACTAGGCCTGTTCTGAGACTATGACCTATGCTGCAGGAAATGAGAGCAGCACCTTCCCGAGTGGGATGGATACCGTCCCGCCCTAATAGGCCAGCAGTGCCCTCAAAATTAGCCCAATTATCTATAAAGCCCACACTGTTTTCAGAGCACCACCTGGACAGCCAGCAGTTCAGCGACCATAACCTGCTGTAAGCTACATCGCCACGCCGCATTGGGATGGGGCCAGAGCATACTACAGCATCGGACATCGCCTTCGCTAATTTAAACACCTCTACAAAGTTACTCTTAGTAACCTCAGACTGACGAAGGCGTATATCATTAGCTCCTGCATGGATAACTATCTTTGAGAACCTGTGCTTGCCTAGGACCCTAAGATTACCTGCTATGTCCGGCGCCCTAGCTCCCGGTATACACCTGACTAAAGCTGCTGGTGCCCCTAAAGGCTGAGCTAATTTCACGTGCCGTATGATAGAGTCCCCTATAACCAGAGCTCTTTCAGGTTTCTCAGTGGGTGCATCACTAAGGAGAGCAAACCTGTTCGACACGTGACGCGGAGAGGAGTGGTGCTCCCGTGGGCGAGCCTCAGCGGTAGCTTTGGCTCTACGCTTATGCCGCCGAGCCGTCACCCATTCGCCCCGCTGTAAGGGCTCTAATGCCGGAGTTGGGGGATTGCTAACTCCACCTAGGGCGTCCAGACTTTCCCTAACGGAAACTACACTGTTCTCACGCTCACTAACCTGCTCTAAAGCCTGGACACGCGCTTCTAGCACTGAAATCTTCTCCGTCAGAGAGCTAACTAATCTGCACTTATCACAAGTAAAGCTAATAGAGCTATCGCTAGTGACGGAGGAAGAATGACTAAACATCCTGCACTCAGCACACTGAACAGGCTGAAGGTGTGCCATGATGAAAAGATTCACGTACCTTAAATGAAGATCTGTTGATATTAAAGCAGATCAGATGGCCGCCGCTTGTGGACTTTACACAGGAGGAGAAAAAAAGAAAGCTTCCGGTCTCGGCGTTCTTCCGAAAAAAGAAAGAGAAAAAACCGGAAAAAAAAACGGAAAAAGGAAAGCGAAAGTGAAAAGTACAAAAATGAAAGCGACAGTATAATAAAAATGAAGACGATACTGGAAATTTATTTATAGAAAAAAAGTTAAAAAAGGATTAGTAATTAACCCCGGCACTCGCGGGAAAAAGGACTCGGCGCGAACAACTCAGGAAACAGGAAGTGCGTCAAAGCTTTGGGGAAAGTTACAGTTAAGGGAAAAATGTTTCACCCTCAACAACAATCCCTAATGGTGTTTTGTGAGTGTCGTGAAGAGATAGACCATTCCAAAATCCCACCTGAGATAATGCCCATAAGTGGTGGCCGTAGTTGGAAAGCCGTATACTATATTGAGCCCCAGCTTGATAACTTTGAAGATAAATTGCTTACCTTTCTACAGAGGGAGGGGAGAACCTTAGAGGACATCCAGGGTCTATGCACCCCCACAAAAAAGGGTAATAGCAACCCAGAAGCCATCATTCATGCAGTCGGTGATGTAATGAACAGAACAAATAAACTGCCTGACAGCCACTCCTACAGATGTTTGAGGACATTTTCCGGGGTCAGTCCCACCCCAGCTGGAGAGGAATCCTTAGACAACTGGCTGGAGCAAGCCACACTCTTAGTAGAGGAAGGTGAGTGCTCAGACAAAGAGAAACGATGTCGGATATTGGAAAGTCTCAAAGGGCCCGCCTTCGAGATCATTCAAGCTGTGCGCCTGACTCAACCTGATGCTAGCCCGTGTGAGTACATAGAGGCTATAGAAAGCATTTTTGGTACAGTAGAGTCTGCAGAGGAACTATATCTGTTGTTCAGAGCTCTCCACTAACAGCCTGGTGAACGCCTGTCTGAGTTTCTGCGAAGATTAGAGAGATCCCTTGTCAAAGTAGTACAAGGAGGTGGTTTACCAGTCAGCGCTGCTAACAGCGCTCGGTTAGAGCAGCTTGTTAGAGGATCCACCTCTGAACTCATGTTGCTTCAGTTAAAAATCAGGGATCGGCGCAGTAATCCCCCTACCTTTTTGAACCTGTTAAGAGAAGTGATGGAAGAGGAAAGTCGCCAGTCAGCCAGACAAAACCAAGCAGCACCGATGCGTCACCAGCGTGTACGCACTATTCAAGCAGGAAAAGAGAAAGCACCTGTTTCAGTCTCTTAGAGTGAACTACAAGCTCAGATTCAAGAGTTGAGAGCTCAGTTGGAGGAAAGAGACAATCCAAGGCTCCAGTTGCCATCCAGTGATTCTCTCAGAGGCAAGGAAAAGCAAAAACAAAAAAATGATTCACAGACTGAACTACAGTCACTAAGAAAACAAGTGAAAGCCCTAGAAAGTAAGATGAGTGTAATGGCAGTGAAATACACATCAGACCCAAAATGAGAACCCACATCACAGCCTCACAGATACAAAGCTGCTTCAGGTTCCAAGCCCACTCATTCCAAAGTGTCCCCTCCTAAAGACAGTGATGAGTTTTTCTGTTATAGATGTGGGGAAAATGGTCACATAGCTATTCAGTGCACTGCACCTGAGAACCTCCAGAAGGTCATTAGAAAACTCATACGCTTGGTGCGAAGTTCCCCTGATGCCAACAAAGAGAACCCACAGCCAGTAACCGAAGAGCAGTGTGTAGCTAGAATCAACAAGATTGAAGTCCCAGAGAATAACCCTGACCTACCGGAGGGTCTGGTAGGTCCATCATTTATTCACACTATCAGAGTCAATGATGTGGCCTGTGATGCTCTCATAGACAGTGGGTCCAACGTGTCTATTATTTTTGAGAACTGGTATAACAAACACTTACCAGACGTCCCGATAAAACCCCTCTCTCGCCTTGGACTCTGGGGGCTCACTGACACAGAGTATCCTTACAAAGGTTACGTCGTGGTAGAGATGGAGTTTACGGAAGAGATCACTGGTGTGTCGGGACATGTAGAAGTGCTTGCTTTGATTTGTCCTGAGCCAAGAAACCAACAACAAACCCCTGTGCTGGTTGGAACCAATACATCACTGTTCTGTCGCCTATGGGAGTTGGTGAAGATAAAGGGTGACAATAACATTGTGCATTCCATGAGAATTCAGTCTGTATACGCCCCTGTTAAAACACAAGAGCAATTAAAGGATGAAGTTTTGGGACAGATAAAGGGGAAAGGACCTGGTCCACTCTCTATTGCTCCAGGTGCAAAGTATTATGCAACCTGCAAAGTAGAAAGACAGAGTGCCCCATCCAAAGACCTTGTGCTGATTGACGCACCCACTTCCCAGTTACTCCCTGCCGGTGTGCTGGTACAGCCCGGTGTGCTCTCAGATGCTGACATAGACAGAAACAGTTTCACTGTGCTCATTCAGAATGAGTCAAAGAGGACAACTTCGATACCAGTGGGGACTGTCATTGCGGAGATGTATGCGGTGGACACAGTTACCCCAGTCCAGCCTTCGGACCTCACAGCTGAAACTTTGGACCCAAACCTTTTTGATTTCGGGGACTCCCCAATCCCCGAAGAGTGGACGAGTCGGCTTCAGCATAAATTGTCTGAGAGGCGGAATGTTTTTTCACTGCATGAGTGGGAGGTTGGGTTAGCCAAGGGGGTTAAACACCACATACGCCTGCATGACCCCAGACCCTTCAGGAAAAGGTCGAGGAGACTAGCCCCTGCAGACATTGATGATGTGCGGCGGCACATACAACAGTTGCTGGCCGCTGGAATTATCACAGCATCCCGAAGCCCCTACGCTTCGTCAATCGTTGTAGTCCGCAAAAAGAATGGGACTATAAGAATCTGTATTGATTATAGGACACTCAACAACCGCACCACGCCAGACCAGTACATGATACCACGCATTGACGATGCCTTGGACTCTCTGTCAGGCAGCCAATGGTTCTCTGTGTTAGACTTACGCAGTGGCTACTACCAGATAGAGATGGCTGAGTCGGACAAAGAAAAGACGGCGTTCATCTGTCCTCTCGGTTTCTATCAATTTGAGCGTATGCCACAGGGAATCACAGGAGCACCAGCAACGTTTCAACACTTAATGGAAAAAGCTGTTGGAGACATGCATCTTCTAGAAGCCTTGGTGTACCTGGATGATATTATTGTTTTTGGCAAAACACTTGAACAACATGAGCAACGTCTTCTCAAGGTACTGGATAGACTGGAAGAGGTCGGATTGAAAGTTTCTATTGACAAATGTCAATTTTGTTAGCCTCAGGTCAAGTATGTGGGTCATATTGTTTCTGCAAAGGGCATAGCTACTGATCCAGAAAAAGTTGCAGTAGTAAAACATTGGAAAGAGCCCACTCACCTGAAGCCGCTCAAGTCCTTCCTTGGATTTTGCAGTTATTATCGGAGGTTTATTGCCAACTACTCCGCCATTGTCCATCCTCTCTCCGAACTCACTAAGGGTTATGCCCCCACTTGGCAAGACCCCAAGTCCAAAAAGGCTGTTGACTCAAGCAAAGTCTATTTCAAACCCTCAGAGCCCTTTGGAGAACGGTGGACTCAAGTCTGCCAGGAGGCTTTTGAGCGAATCCGTGACTGCTTGATTAATGCCCCAGTGCTGGCATTCGCTGATCCCACAAAGACTTACATCCTGCATGTTGATGCCAGTATGAATGGGTTAGGCGCTGTCCTAAACCAGGAATATCCTGAGGACCTGAGGCCAGTAGCTTTTGCCAGTCGGAAACTTAAAGACTCAGAGCATAACTATCCAGTACACCAATTGGAATTCTTGGCATTGAAATGGGCTGTTGTGGACAAGTTTCACGATTACTTGTATGGTGCCAAGTTTATTGTAAGAACTGACAACAACCCGTTAACATATGTGTTGACCTCCGCCAAGCTGAGTGCAGTCGGACATCGTTGGCTTGCCGCCCTTGCCACCTACGATTTCACCATCCAGTATCGTCCTGGCAGGCACAATATCGACGCTGATTTTCTGTCTCAACAGTACACTCCAGAGGGGGGTGAAGAGTGGACTAGTGTTCCACCTGCTGGCATTAAAGCCCTCTGCAAGCAAGCCTGCATCAGCAAAGAGGCAGATGTGCCTGACAGACTGGTGGATCAGTTGGGAGCTTCTGCCGCAGTGGTACCAGAAGCCTATGTGTTCCCAGTTAACCTGAGCCTAAACACTCTTGATCAGCTGAGCCCGAAAGAGATTCAGGCATCACAAGATATGGACCCAGCAATTGGGCCATTGAAAAAGGCAATGGAGAACAATAACAAGCTGACTCGCTTCAAAAATGACTCACCCGAGACGGTGTTGCTGCTACAAGAAAGCCGCAAGTTGGAATTAAAGGATGGATTGCTCTACCGCATAAAAGAAAAAATGTGTGGAAAGCAAATCAAACAACTTGTCTTGCCAGTAAGATACCGCCCTATGGTGTTAAGGTCTCTACATGATGAGTGCGGACACATGGGAATGGAACGCACTACTGAACTGATCAAAGACAGATTTTATTGGCCGCGGATGACAGCTGAGGTTGAGCAGTACATTCGAACCTGTGGAAGATGTGTTTCTAGGAAGACACTCCCTCACCAGGCCTCGCCCTTGAATCAGATAACAAGTAATGGTCCTTTAGACTTAGTATGCATTGACTTTTTGCAGATAGAGCCGGACTCAAAAGGTGTTGCCAATGTGTTAGTAGTGGCAGATCATTACACCCGTTATGCACAGGCATTTGCTACCAAAGATCAAAAGGCTATCACTGTTGCAAGAGTATTGTGGGAGAAGTATTTTGTGCACTATGGCTTACCTGCATGCATACACTCGGATCAGGGCCAAGATTTTGAAAGTCGCCTGATCAAAGAGCTTTTGTCCATGCTTGGTGTCCGAAAATCAAGAACATCCCCCTACCACCCTCAAAGGGATGCACAACCAGAAAGGTTCAATTGAACACTTTTGGTAATGCTCGGCACCTTGGACACTGTAAAGAAACAATGTTGGAGTCAGCATATCACCTACCTGGTGCATGCATACAACTGTACAAAAAATGATTCCACGGGATACTCACCGTATTATCTCATGTTTGGAAGGGAGGCAAGGCTACCCATTGATATCTGTTTTGGAATCTCACCAAATGGTGAAAGTGAGTCATCTTACCAACAGTACATTGCCAGGATGAGGGAAGAGTTGCAAAAATCCTATCAACTCGTATCTGACGCTGCTACAAAGAGTCACTTGAAAAACAAAGCACGTCATGACCACCGTGTGAGAGACTTACCTTTGATGAAAGGTGACAGAATCCTCATTTGGAATGTGGGTCTTAAAGGCAAGCATAAACTTCAAGATCGATGGAAATCAACACCGTATGTTGTTGTGGAGAAACTGCCCAATCTGCCAGTTTACAAGGTCAAACCAGAGCATGGTACAAGTGTGGTCAAAACTCTCCATCGAGACCATCTTTTGCCCATTGGCTATATGGTCAGGATCTCCAACCCCTCAGATGATGCCAACCCCACTCAGAGACCTGTCACGAGATCACAACATACATGGCAACGTCCACAAACAAGTAAGTTTGTTGATCCAGCAGAAGAAAGTGACACAGTTTCATCAGATGCAGAGTATGCAACTGTCCGCAATCCTCCAGATTTTGACGTAGATGAGGTCAGGAGACACCTGGAGATTGTAAGTCACAACTCTGTGGAGAGCGAGAGCAGTGAAAGCTCTGGAGGGAGTGAAAGCTCTGAAGAGGATGGAAAATCTGAGGTGGAAGAAAATCAAAATCAGCCAAATACACAAACGGAGGATGAGGAATTGTCTGAAGATGCTGCACCCTCTCATTCAGACTTTGAAGTACAAGACACACATGATGAGTTTGTGGAAGAACAAAATTTAGAAGGGGGAGCAAGCTCACCCCTATTAAAGAAAACCAGACATGATAGAGTGTCTAAAAGCGTAAGAAGTGAAAGTGAAAGGTCTTCTACTATCCGGAAAACTCTGAGGAAACCAAAACCCCTGGTGAGATTGACCTATGAAAAACTTGGTTACCCCTCTTGTGAGCCAGTTACCATTATGCACCATGGTATGGTCATTCAACTCAAGCTAAATTCTCCAAACCAAGACAATAATGAACTGAGACAAAAATGCAAAGAATCCAAGAGGTACACAGAAGATGTGAAAAAACGTCATACTTCAAGCTTAAAGGCAGACAAAAGGTGTGATGAGGACATCTACACAGTCAGAAGGGGGAGGGTGTAACCCTGTGTAACATTTAAAAGTCAGTTCATAAAAATTAGTATATGCATATTAGTTTTGTTAAAAAGAGTTCATAATATTTAGGTTAGAAAAAAATTTTGGATAAAACATAATAAATATATGTACGATTTAATAAGTTACACTACTTACAGAAAAAAATAAATAATAAGATAAATAAATAAATAGATATATGGTTAAAAAGGTCTGTTATATAAAAGACGAGAAATTGATTTGAGCACGAGTGCGATTACTGTGAAATCTAACTTTTCCTTTAAGTTGTATGTCAGTCATTTGATTTCTGCGTTGTCATTGGTCAGAAGCAAGTAAGCAAGTGCTCAGCCAATCCAATTCATGCAGTTATGTTGGAACGGGGCGGGAAATTCACGCTGTGGTTCAAGCATAGTTGAACAGGAGAGTGAGGGAGCGTTTTCATTCGGAGTCCTGAAGGAAGCGAAGGTGTTGTGGGAAACATTGAGAATTATCATCGAGGATGACTACCCGTGGTCCTGAGTGTGATATGCTTTTCTGTGACCTACAGAAGGTAAATATAATGTACATTTTTAGTTTGAGCTGTAACTTCATGTTGTAGTTGAAAAGATGCGTTTGGATACCTGCTATGCTAACGTAACATTCCATGTCTGCTGTTTTCCCAATGCTAAAATACGCTAGCGCTAAGTATGACCTGGCGTTCGGGTATAACTGAATGATATAGCTCGAGGATATTGTGGCTCAATTCGCTTTTGTGCCGTTAAAGGAGACGGACGCTGTGAAAACAAGATTGAGACGAGTTTTGCTGGTGGATGGACCCTGCTTTTTTTTTTCCTGGACTTCGTTGCTGCATGTGGACTACATTGTGGACTGTGACTGCCATCTGCCTCTGTGGTCGCCATTAACTATCCTCTGCTATCCCCTTTGTCCCTCATTTGGATTTGTGAGTACATTACTGACTTGACATTGCACGTGCTTCTTAGTTTATGCTCTTATTTGAGTGAAGTGACCAAAAAGTTTTAGGTCTCACCGCACCCGAGCTTCGGCACAGGCCTGCAACGGAGTTTTGGGGTTATTTGAAGTGAGTGTGTGTGTGTGGGCCCACGGGTGAATTTTGAGTTTATTGAAGTTAATTGAAATTGAGACCAGGGACATTTTATTTTAGTTTTGCTTTATAGGGTATTGTGGCAGCGGGGGCATGGTCAAGCGCTGGTCTGTGACAAGAGGGCGGAGTTGGGGAAGGTAAGTGGCAGAATCGCTACACCTGAGTGTA
Source organism: Neoarius graeffei (assembly GCF_027579695.1). Taxonomy (NCBI): domain Eukaryota; kingdom Metazoa; phylum Chordata; class Actinopteri; order Siluriformes; family Ariidae; genus Neoarius; species Neoarius graeffei. The sequence goes on from NC_083586.1 coordinate 2,587,562, forward strand.
ATTAACCTGTGTTTTGTGTGTGTTCTCCCCAGTAAACCGCACCCTATTTAAGGAGGGAGAGTGAGAGTGGAGGGGAGCTTGTCGAGAGGAGATTACGGAGTGTGTTTGTGTGTGAATCTCCGAGTATTGCTTGTTGAGTGCCCGACTGAAAAGTGCGGCAATAAAAGACGATATTTACCCTGATCTCTGTCCTGCCGTCTTCTGTGCTCCACCCACACGTTAAACCCGCTACAGTGCCGAAACCCGGGAAGGTGGAGCACCTGTCCTGCAGCCCCATGGAATCCTCCCCGTTCGCGGACTTGGTCCACGCCCTCGCCACGGCTCAGCAGAGCCAGCACCAGGCACTCGTCACGCTCCGGAAGGAGCAGGATCGCCGCTTTGAAGCCCTGGTGCTGGCTCAACAGGAAGACCGAGAGGCGTTCCGGCACCTCCTTGCGTCGGCGGGGTCCACCAGCACCCCGGCCGTGGGCCCATCTCCCCTCACCTTGACCAAGATGGGCCCGCAGGACGACCCAGAGGCTTTCATCGCACTGTTCGAGCAGGTCGCCGAAGCCTCGGGGTAGCCGATGGAGCAGCGCGCGGCACGCCTCCTCCCCCTCCTGACGGGAGAGGCGCAGTTAGCCACACTACAGCTCCCCGCCAGCTGGCCTACGCTGACCTTCGCCGGGCTGTCCTCCAGCACGTGGGGCGCACGCCGGAGCAGCAGCGCCAGCGCTTCCGCGCGCTGCGGATGGAGGAAGTCGGCAGCCCGTTCGCGTTCGGCCAGCAGCTCCGGGACGCAGGCCGAAGATCGCGACGCCGAGGGAATCATCGACCAGGTGGCGCTGGAACAGTTCATCGCCCGCCTACCCGCCGGAACCGCGGAGTGGGTCCAGTGCCACCGCCCGGCGTCGCTGGATCAGGCCGTAGGACTGGCAGAGGATCATCTGGTGGCTGTCCCGGCGGCAGGACAATGGATGACACCATCTTCTCTCTCCTCTTCTCTCTCTCTCTCTCTTCCCCCTCCTCCCATGTCCCGTCCTCGCCCCATTCCCCCACCACGGAGGCGGGGGCCGGCTCCACCCCAGCCGGCCCGCCGCACCCGTGGTGCCCTCCCGTTTCTCCCTTCTGTGTCTGTCTCTCCCCCCCCTCAGGTGAGTGACCCTCAAAACACAGCTGCAGAGGGGAGGCCCGGGCCCGTTTGCTGGCGCTGCGGGGAACCGGGCCACCTGCAGCAACAGTGTGCAGCAATGGAGGTGGGGGCGGTGGTGTGGATCCCCGATGCGCCAGAGGCTGCCCTCGATCAGGCCGGATCATATCGCATACCGGTAAGTGTACAAGGGGCGACATATCAGGCGTTGGTGGATTCGGGTTGCAATCAGACCTCGATCCGCCAAAGCCTGGTGCAAGATGAGGCATTGGGGGGAGCACAAGGGGTGAAGGTGTTGTGTGTACACGGGGATATTCACAGCTACCCGTTGGTGTCGGTCCACATACATTTCAGAGGGGAAAAATCGATAGTGAAGGCGGCGGTTAATCCTCGCCTTACCCACTCTTTGATCTTGGGGACTGATTGGCCGGGATTTCGGGGGTTGATGGCATGCCTAGTAAAGAGTGGGTCCTGCCGGTTGTCAGGGGAGGGTCCCGGTGTCACTTTGGCTGGAGCTGCGGTCGCAGAGCCGTCTATGTCATCTCCGCGACAGAGTGAGGAGCCCCCGGCCCCTCCTCTTTCTATTGGGGAATCCCTCGCGGATTTCCCACTGGAACAATCGTGAGATGAGACTCTGCGACACGCGTTTGACCAAGTGAGAGTAATCGATGGTCAAACGCTCCAGCCGAACGCCACCCCGTCCTTCCCCTATTTTTCCATTTTGAAGGATAGGTTATACCGAGTGACGCAGGACACTCAGACGAAGGAGCGAGTCACCCAGTTGTTAATTCCAAAGAGCCGCCAGGAATTGGTATTCCAGGCGGCTCACTTTAATCCCATGGCGGGACACCTCGGGCAGGATAAGACACTCGCCCGGATAATGGCCCGATTCTATTGGCCGGGGATTCGCAGCGACGTCCGTAAGTGGTGTACGACGTGCCACGAATGCCAATTAGTAAATCCAGCGGCCATTCCAAAAGCGCCCTTGCACCTCCTACCATTAATCGAGACCCCGTTTGAAAGAATTGGGATGGATCTCGTCGGGCCATTAGATCGGTCAACACGAGGGTACCGCTTTATATTGGTTCTGGTGGACTATGCAACGCAATACCCGGAAGCGGTGCCTCTCCGCAATATCTCCGCACGTAGTATTGCAGAGGCCCTCTTCCACGTCATCTCCCGGGTTGGAATCCCGAAAGAGATTCTGACTGACCAAGGCACCTCATTTATGTCACAAACACTGAGCGAACTGTATGGGCTACTGGGTATTAAGCCGATCCGCACCAGCGTGTATCACCCACAGACGGACGGTTTAGTTGAACGGTTCAATCGCACCCTCAAGAATATTATCAAAAAATTCGTAAGTGAGGACGCACGTAACTGGGATAAGTGGCTCGAACCCTTGTTGTTTGCAGTGCGAGAGGTCCCCCAAGCCTCCACGGGGTTCTCCCCGTTTTAATTATTGTATGGGCGTAAGCCACGCGGCATCTTAGATGTACTGCGGGAAAATTGGGAGGAGGGACCTTCACAGAGCAAAAACAAAATTCAGTACGTTATGGATCTGCGCGCAAAACTCCACACGCTCACCCACCTAACTCAGGAGAATTTGCGGCAGGCCCAGGAACGGCAAACCCGCCTGTACACCAAGGGCACGCGCCTTAGAGAGTTCACTCCGGGAGATAAGGTACTCGTTCTGTTGCCCACGTCGAGCTCCAAATTAATCGCCAAGTGGCAAGGGCCCTTTGAGGTCACATGGCGAGTCGGGGACGTCGACTATGAGGTTAGGTGAACGGACAGGGAGGGGGCACTACAGATCTACCACCTCAATCTGCTGAAACTCTGGAACAAGGAGGTCCCCGTGGCATTGGTGTCGGTAGTTCTGGAGAAGGCGGAGCTGGGGCCGGAGGTCCAAAAAGGGTCATTGGCATCTCGCACCTCTCCGGTCCCCTGTGGAGACCACCTCTCCCCGACCCAACTCACGGAGGTCGCCCAGTTGCAGGCCGAGTTTTTGGATGTGTTCTCGCCCCTGCCCGGTCGCACCAACCTCATAGAACACCACATAGAGACACCCCTGGGGGTGGTAGTGCGTAGCCGTCCTTATAGATTACCCGAACACAAAAAAAAGGTGGTTCGGGAAGAACTTCAGGCCATGCTCAAAATGGGCATCGTCGAGGAGTCCCACAGTGACTGGAGCAGCCCAGTGGTCTTGGTTCCCAAGGCCGATGGCTCGGTCCGGTTCTGTGTGGACTATAGAAAAGTCAACGCGGTGTCTAAATTCGACGCGTACCCAATGCCTCATATTGATGAGCTGCTCGATCGACTAGGCACGGCTCGCTTTTACTCGACACTGGATTTGACGAAGGGATATTGGCAGATCCCCTTGACTCCATTATCCCGGGAAAAAATGGCCTTCTCCACACTGTTCGGCTTACACCAGTTCGTCACACTTCCGTTTGGGCTGTTTGGGGCGCCCGCTACGTTTCAGCGGCTGATGGACCGGGTCCTCCGGCCCCACGCCACCTATGCGGCCGCTTACTTAGATGACATCATCATTTATAGTAATGACTGGCAGCGGCACCTGCAACACCTGAGGGCCGTCCTTAGGTCGCTGAGGCGGGCGGGGCTCACTGCCAACCCCAAGAAGTGTGCGATTGGGCGGGTGGAAGTACGGTATCTGGGCTTCCACTTGGGTAACGGGCAGGTGCATCCCCAAATTAATAAGACAGCAGCAATTGCGGCCTGCCCGAGGCCCAAGACCAAAAAGGGGGTGAGACAGTTCCTGGGGCTGGCTGGCTATTATCGTAGGTTTATACCTAATTATTCGGATGTCACCAGCCCGCTGACTGACCTCACTAAAAAGGGGGCACCAGATCCAGTCCAGTGGACGGAGCAGTGCCAGCGGGCTTTCTCTGAGGTAAAGGCTGCACTGTGTGGGGGGCCACTTTTGCACTCCCCTGACTTCTCTCTCCTTTTTTTGTTACAGACGGATGTGTTGGACAGAGGGCTGGGGGCCGTTTTGTCCCAGCAGGTGGGGGGAGAGGACCGCCCAGTGTTATACATCAGCCGAAAGCTGTCAGTGCGTGAGGGGCGCTACAGCACAATCGAGAAAGAGTGCCTGGCGATCAAGTGGGCGGTCCTCGCCCTCCGTTACTACCTGCTGGGGCGCTCTTTCACCCTCTGTTCGGACCACGCGCCCCTCCAGTGGCTCCACCGCATGAAGGATGCCAACGTGCGGATCACCCGTTGGTATCTGGTGCTCCAATCTTTCAACTTCAAGGTGGTCCACAGGCCGGGGGCGCAGATGGTCGTGGCGGACTTCCTCTCCCGTCAAGGGGGGGGGGGGGGAGTCGGCTGCGGGCCGGACGGGCGCCCGGCCTGAGTTGGGCGGTGGGGGTATGTGGCAGTGGGGGGGTGGTCAAGCGCCGGTCTGTGACAGGAGGGCGGAGTTGGGGAAGGTAAGTGGCAGAATCGCTACACCTGAGTGTAATTAACCTGTGTTTTGTGTGTGTTCTCCCCAGTAAACCGCACCCTATTTAAGGAGGGAGAGTGAGAGCGGAGGGGAGCTTGTCGAGAGGAGATTACAGAGTGTGTTTGTGTGTGAATCTCCAAGTATTGCTTGTTGAGTGCCCGACTGAAAAGTGCGGCAATAAAAGATGATATTTACCCTGATCTCTGTCCTGCCGTCTTCTGTGCTCCACCCACACGTTAAACCCGCTACACGTATAAAACCAGAGTTCCTAGAACCTGACGTACACCGTTTAAAGGGACCCTGCATTTTATTTTATTTTTATTTTGCATTTGGGAAAAATTCTTATTTACCTTATAACAGTTTTCATTTTGTCCCTTTGTAAATAAATACCTGTAAAGGTTTTGGCTTTTTCTAAAACAGTGTGGTGGTCCTTACTGTAAATTAGTGAGACTTAACAAAATTAGAATAACTTTCAGATATAAGGGGTAAACCTTTTACTTTACGAGCTTAGGCCCAGTCTCCCTCACCATTTAGTTATATCCTTAAATGGGAGACCTGGGTTACACTCATCCAAAGTGTGACCACAAGCACAAAAAAGACATTCAACTCCTTTAGATGTCTCTGAAGTTGGTTCAAGAACTCCCTCAGACAAATCCATACATGTTACTGTTGTGGTGACAATATTTCCTTTTATTCGATCCCTGGGCTGCAATTTAAACTTGTTGGGATTCTTTTCCCTTACAGCACCAAATAATGGATCCTGTATGTCACCAAACAAAGGATCGGAGAGAATTTTGACTCATCATTCAATGAATGTAACCAGATCACTGAAACGAGCTCTATGGTTAGTTGTTTCCATTATTTCATGTGCTTTAGTTCTCCATTGCTCCCTCATCTTAAAAGGTAACTTTGAGATGATGGTCCTCATATTCACTGGCATGTCCTGCTCTTGCACATATGGCAGCTCCTCTATTACATTACGGCAACCATGCAAGAATAAGGAGTAGGCTTGAAGTGATTTAACATCCTCAGATTTTGTTTGCCATGCCAGAGCTCTTTCCGTATAGGCAGTTGCAATTTTCTATGGATTCCCAAAACGTTCCTGTAAAAGATCCCTTGCCACTATATACAGTGCTCAGCATAAATGAGTACACCCCCTTTGAAAAGTAACAATATCTCAATGAACACAACCAATTTCCAAAATGTTGACGAGACAAATTTTATATAACATCTGTTTAACTTATAACGTGAAAGTAAGGTTAATAATATAACTTAGATTACACTTTTTTTTTTTCAGTTTTACTCAAATTAGGGTGGGGGCAAAAATGAGTACACCCCACAACAAAAACTACTATATCTAGTACTTTGTATGGCCTCCATGATTTTTAATGTCAGCACCAAGTCTTCTAGGCATGGAATGAACAAGTTGGTGACATTTTGCAACATCAATCTTTTTCCATTCTTCAACAATGACCTCTTTTAGTGACTGGATGCTGGATGGAGAGTGATGCTCAACTTGTCTCTTCAGAATTCCCCAAAGAAAATAATTTCTTGACACCACAAAGGTGAAGGCTACAAGAAGATCAGCAAAGCTTTACTTATCAGTCAGAATACTGTAGAAAAAGTGGTACAAAAATTTAATAAAGATGGAACTGCAACCATCTCACAGAGACGTCCAGGTCATCCACGGAAGTTAACACCTTGACAGGAGCGTCTTCTTATGAGAAGGGTTGAAGAAAATCAGCAAGCAAGTTTAATGCAGTTATCTAAAGAAGTAGAAAGCCAAACTGGGGTGACTATTTCCCATGACACAATACGGCGTACACTGCAGAGGAATGGCATGCATGGATGCCGTCCACGAAAGAAGCCTCTCCTAAAGCCCAGGCACAAAAAAGCCCACCTAGAGTTTGCCAGGGCCCATGCTGACAAAGATGAAGACTACTGGGACTCTATACTCTGGAGTGATGAGAACAAGATAGTTTTTGGAACTGATGGCTTCAAAACTGTATGGCGTCACAAAGGTGAGGAATACAAAAAAAAATGCATGGTGCCTACAGTGAAACATGATGGTGGTAGTGTCCTTATGTGGGGCTGCATGAGTGCTGCTGGTGTCGGGGAGCTGCATTTCATTGATGGCATCATGAATTCACAGATGTATTGCTCTATACTGAAAGAGAAGATGCTACCATCACTCTGTGCCCTTGGTTGTCATGCACTTTTCCAACATGACTAAACACACGTCTAAGGCCACTGTTGGATTTCTGAAGAAGAACAAGGTGAAAGTGATTCAGTGGCCAAGTATGTCTCCTGATCTGAACCCAATCGAACATCTATGGAGAATTCTGAAGAGACAAGTTGAGCATCACTCTCCATCCAGCATCCAGTCACTAAAAGAGGTCATTGTTGAAGAATGGAAAAAGATTGATGTTGCAAAATGTCACCAACTTGTTCATTCCATGCCTAGAAGACTTGGTGCTGTCATTAAAAATCATGGAGGCCATACAAAGTACTACATGTAGTAGTTTTTGTAGTGGGGTGTACTCATTTTTGCACCACCCTAATTTGAGTAAAACTGAAAAATGTGTAATCTAAGTTATATTATTAACCTTACTTTTTCCCGTTATAAGTTAAACAGATGTTATATTAAACTTTGTCTTTTCAACATTTTGGAAATTGGTTGTGTTCATTGAGATATTGTTTAAAATGTTACTTTTCAAAGGGGGTGTACTCATTTTCTCTGAGCACTGTAGCCTCGCTCAGGAGCTATCTGCTGACAGCTGCGCACTAGTTCTTGTGGTCGTCCTCTTGTAAATTGCTACAAATGGTACAAGCAGTATGCCTTTCCTGCCTTTTGCTCCATTCCTTGTTCAAAGGCTTTGATAACTGCCCTTTACTGGAGTGGATTCCTTTCAAATATGGGAATTTCTTGGGGTGGCAGGGACAATGTACTATTGTCGCACTAAAGATGCAGTTATGTCATTTTGTCTGTGCATGATGGTAAGGAGGTCACTAGATGAATATTGACCACTTTGCTGATATGAGAATTGCCTCTGCTCACCCTCCATTGGTGCCATTGTTGGCTGGCGACAAATTTGTAATAATGTTCCCATAGTATTGGTTTCTTGCTGTTGCTCATTGGGATTGTCCCACTGCTTTGAGGCAGCCTCAGACCACTGTTCCATTTCCGTTCTTTGCACATCTGGGAATTGTGGGTCATTAGATGGAATGGATCCCTTCATCGCACTGATTTGTTTTGTTGGCTTCCAAAATCACAGATTGTATTCCTTCACTATAGGATTTAAGACGTTGATGGATTGCCATTTCCGTTTTTCCCTTTCAAGATAGGAGTTCATGCCATCTGAGGGTGCTTGAGAAGAACTTTACAGATCTGAGGCCTGCAATACAGCCAATTTAGCTGTTGATGCAGCCAGTTCAGTCTCATCTCAGTAAATTCTATGATAAATTGGACATAAACATTATCCTTCACAATAAAAGGAAATATTTTTTAAAAAATCAGCATTTGCACAGAAGACTTTAAGTTTATCAGTCATTCATTTATTTGCTTATTTATTAATTTGTTTGTTTGTTTATTTTACTGAGACATGGTCAAGTCCCAGCATGAGACAAAGAATGCAAAGGAAGCCAGTATTAAGTAGAAGGAACTTGGAATTTTGCATTCGTGATCTGCATCCAAGACCCTCCAATTTCCCTCTTCTGGTACATAGCTGAATAGGATTGCTCTTGGAAGTTGCATTTCCTGAAAGTCAAGTCAAGTTTATTTGTATAGCGCTTTTAACAATAAACATTGTCGCAAAGCAGCTTTACAGAATTTGAACGACTTAAAATATGAGCTAATTTTATCCCTAATCTATCCCCAACAAGCATGCCTCTAGCGACGGTGGCAAGGAAAAACTCCCTCAGATGACATGAGGAAGAAACCTCGAGAGGAAACAGACTCAAAAGGGAACCCATCCTCATTTGGGCAACAACAGACAGCATGACTATAACATTAACAGTCCGAACATAAAGTCAGCTTTGTTGATGCTATAAACCCCCCACCGACGGAAACCCAGCACAAAACCGTTCACAACAACCACAGTCCCAAAGTCAACAAGTCAACTGCAGTAAGCAAGTCAACTGCAGTCCCCAGCCACAAAAGCACCACTGCAAGAGTCCAGAGCGTCCTCCAGGCGCGACCCCCAACTGTCCACATGAGGCTGCCCTCCACAGGAGCGATGCAATGAGACTCCAACCAGACACAGGGCACCAGGATGGATCAGGCAGGTCTGAGGAGCAGAAGAGGTTCAGCATCTCGATCCCAGGACCGACATGTAACTCAGAGGGACAGATTTTGGGGGGGAGAACTGAGAGAAAAACACAGGTTGTTGGGTATGCCCAATGTCACCTGAATAAGTAGGAACAGTATACATATTGCACTGAGTACAAGCAGGGACTCCGGCAACTAACTATGACAGCATAACTAAAAGGGGAGAGCCAGAAGATAACACAGGCATGAAGGAGTCCCAGGACATAAAGCAGCCAGCCACTACACTGTCAACAAACTCGAGTGAGCAAGCGAGTGGGGACTGACAGCATCCATACATCCCAGTTTACCAAAACACTCTGTCTGAGGACCGTCCAGATCTACACCTTTACCTCATAAACACCATTAACAAAAGGCTTGATGAAACAGATATGTTTTCAGCCTAGACTTAAACACTGAGACTGTGTCTGATTCCTGAACACTACTTGGAAGGCTGTTCCATAACTGTGGGGCTTTGTAAGAAAAAACTCTGCCCCCTCATAGAGGAGCAGAAGTTCACTTAGGTACTGTGATGTGAGACCATTCAGTGCTTTAAAGGTCAATAGTAGTACTTTATAAATCAATACAAAATTTGATTGGGAGCCAATGCAGTGTGGATAAGACAGGGGTGATGTGGTCATATTTTCTAGTTCTAGTAAGGACTCTTACTGCTGCATTTTGAACTAACTGGAGCTTGTTTATGCACTTATTGGAACATTCAGACATTACAACAGTCCAACCTGGAGGTAACAAAAGCATGAACTAGTTTTTTCCGCGTCATGTAGTGACATTAAATTTCTTATCTTAGCAATATTTCTGAGATGAAAGAAAGCTATCCGGGTAATGTCATCAATGCGAGTTTCAAATGAAAGACTGGGGTCAATAACTCCGGGGTCTTTTACTGCTGCATGTGAAGAAGCAGAAAGGCCATCCAGAGTTACTGTGTAATCAGAAAACTTACTTCTAGCTGCATGTGGTCCAAGTACAAGTACTTCTGTCTTGTCAGAGTTAAGCAGAAGTAAGTTAATAAGCATCCAGTGTCTAACGTCCTTCACACATTCCTCAATTCTATAAAGCTGGTGTCTCTCACCAGGTTTTGCAGAAACATACAACTGTGTGTCATCAGCATAACAGTGGAAACTAATACAATGTTTATGAATAATATTACCCAGAGGTAACATATATAAAGAAAAAAAGCAGTGGACCCAAGACAGAACCTTGTGGAATACCAAACTTTACCTCAGTACATCTAGAAATATCACCATTTATATCAACATACTGATAGCTATCAATTAAATAAGAGCTGAGCCAGGAGAGGGCTGTTCCCTTAACTCCCACAACATTTTCTAGTCTATCCAGAAGAATGGAATGATTAATGGTATCAAATGCTGCACTGAGGTCAAGCAACACAAGCAGCGAGACACAGCCCTGATCAGACGCCAACAGTAGGTCATTTACTACTTTAACCAAAGCTGCCTCTGTGTTATGATGAGGTCTAAATCCTGACTGATACATTTAATGGATGTTATTCCTATGTAAATATGAGCATAACTGCTGTGCCACAGCTTTTTCAAGGATCTTGGAGATAAGGGGGAGGTTTGATATTGGCCTATAATTGGACAGCTGACAGGGATCAAGGTCAGGTTTTTTAATCAGGGGTTTGATAACTGCTAGTTTAAAGGATTTGGGTACATAGCCAATCCTAAGAGAAGAATTTATTATTTTTAGAAGCGGTTCAATTACTTCAGGTATTATCGGTTTGAATAGATGTGTAGGTAAGGGATCTAGTACGCAAGTTGAGGCTTTTGATGCTGAGATTAATGAAAGTAATTCAGTTTCTTTTAGGGGAGTAAAATGTTCTAATTGCTGATCTGATACAGTTATAATGTAGGAAAATGGTGGCACTTAGCTCTGGGGACTCTGGGGCATACAGCAGAGCCAGGGCTGCACTGAGGGAAGGTATCAATACTGCCAACCAACAACATAGGAGGCGTATTGAAGCCTGTTTCAACAACTCTATAAACGCCAGGCAGGTATGGGAGGGCATCAGGGCCATCACGGACTACAAGAGCAAAGCAACAGTAACCTCTTCCTCAGCTGATGCCACCTTAGCTCAGGATTTTAAACTACTTTTATGCCAGCTTTGACAGGGAAAACATAGACCCAGTGCTGCCCCCCCCTTTCTCTGACCCTGCTCCAGTCTTGAGCTCTCATGAGGTGAGACATGTCCTCCACAGCATCAACACCAGAAAAGCAGCCAGACCGGACGGTGTGCTGGGCCGCGTGCTGAAAGATTGTGCTGTGGAGCTAACAGATGTATTGACCTCCATTTACAATACATCGCTGTCCACATCATGGGTCCCCGCCTGCTTTAAGGCAGCTACAATAGTTCCCATCCCCAAGCAGTCAAATGTCACATGTCTGAATGACTACAGACCTGTGGCACTCACCTCCATTCCTGCCAAATGCCTTGAGAGACTGGTCATCAAACACATTATAGGCACAATACCACCAACACTTGACCCATACCAATTTGCATACAAACAGAACAGGTCGACTGAGGATGCTATTGCCATCGTGCTCCATTCACTATTGGAGCATCTCGAGCAGAAGAACTCCTATGTGAGGCTCCTCTTTGTTGATTTCAGCTCGGCCTTTAATACAATCCGGCCCTTCAAGCTCCAAGCCAAACTACACAATCTTGGATTGAACATCTCACTGTGCAATTGGATTGTGGACTTTCTGACAAACTGAACACAGAATGTGAGAGTAAACAAGCACACTTCCTCCACCCTTTCAATCAATACTGGGGCCCCCCAAGGGTGTGTGCTTAGCCCTCTGCTCTACACCCTGTTCACACAAGACTGCTCTGCTTGTTTTCTTTCCAATCTCATTGTTAAATTCGCTGACGACACCACAGTGCTCAGACTTCTCAACAACAATAATGAGACGGATTACAGGGCTGAAGTGCAACATCTAGCGTCATGGTGTGTGGGTAATAATCTCATACTGAACATCAAGAAGACCAAGGAGATGATTGTGGACTCCCGCAAGAAGAGACAAAACAACCACCCTCCACTCTTTATTGACAATGAGGCGGTAGAGAGGGTGATGTACTTCAAATTCTTGGGAGTGACTATCACTGAGGACCTGTCCTAGGGCATCAACACCACCTCAGCGGTAGGAAAGGCCCAGCAACAGCTCTACTACCTGAGGCAACTGAAGAATGCTGGGATCCAGAAACAGCTGATGGTGAACTTTTACAACTGTGCCATCAGCAGTGTTCTGACGTATGGTTTCCTTGTGTGGTTCTCCAGCTGCACTAAGGCCGAACAGCATGCACTCCAGCGGGTGGTAAAAACAGCGGGTAAAATCATGGGGACCACTCTACCAGAGATCAGTACCATCTACACTTCCTGCTGTCTGAAGACAGTGTGTAACATCCTCCGTGACCAACACCACCCGGCCCATCACGTGTTCCACCTGCTGCCCTCAGGCAGAAGGTACAGGGCCTTACCAGCCAGAACAACCAGAATGGCCCAAAGCTTGTACCCTCAAGCAGTGAGGCTGCTGAACAGTGCCCCACTCCCCTCTCTCCCCTCCTCCCATGGACAGTAGACCACACCTTGCCCTACAATAACTGTGAACTGGACTCTGCATTGCTGCAACATTACATTAACTCCACATCTGACCATGCTCTCTGTTTTTGGTGCCCCTGTTCTTGATCTGTTTTCTGATATACCTCTTGCTGCTATGACTATGACCGTTTACATTTCGTGCCTGCACTGGACTCTATTTATAATGGGTATTATGGGACTTTGCACTACTATGCACTTTTTACATTATGCACTTTTACACCTACTATGTATGGCTGGGTTGCTCCAACGGAATTTCATTGTTATATATGACAATAAAAAAGTGATTGATTGATATTGTTAACTACAGGGTCACTTACATTGTCTGACCTTAAATTACTAGTTTGAATTTTTTGTCAGATATTCTCAATTTTGTCATTAAAAAAATTCATGAAATCGTTGCTACTACATACTACAGGTGTGCATGTGTCTATAGTGGATGAGTTATGCAGGGGCTGACAGTGACCCAATCAAAGTTGATAACTCTCGGAGATCATTTATAAAGTTCTGTGCAGTAGTTGACATGAATGTATGTTTAATACAGTAGCATGGTGAGGTGCATATATTATTACTCATAGTTTGAATGAGATGAGATAATGATCGGAGATAACTTCAGACTGTGGAAATATGACTATATTTTCTACGTTTAACCCGAATGTTAGTATTAGATCGAGGGCGTGACCACCATTATGGGTTGGTCCTATGACATTCTGATTAATCCGTACTGAATCTAAAATGGACACAAACACTGTTTTCAAAGGGTCTTCTGGGTTATCGAAGTGAATCTTAAAATCGACAACTAAAACTTTGTCTAAGGAAATAACCAGATCTGAGATAAAATCTGCAAATTCAGAAAGAAACTCATAATATTGCCCCAGGGGCCTGTAAATAATAAGTAATGGAATTAACTGGGTAGACTTATTTTTCGAGGCTACATACATTATATGGGTATGAAGAACTTCAAATGTATTGAATTTATAACCAGGTTTTTGTGTTACACCTAGACATGGGCGTAGAGGACGTGGGGGACATGTCCCCCGCACTTCCCGTATTCGTGCTCTCTGTCCCCCACACTTTTTACAGCCATTACAACCACTCAATTAATTTTTAACACATGGAAACGTGTTTTTCCGAGCCGCCTTTAAACGCATCATAAGCAGGTGGAGCTAAGGCAGCAAACAAACACCGCTGTCGTGTGTGATCAGAGACACTTTAGAAAATATTGTATGAGTATCTCTGGTGTGATTCAGATCTGGGCAGCGCTTCTGTATGTTCAGCAAACCAGCCAAGAGGCTAAAGACTTTAGATAGTTTTTTCCAAACAAACCGTGTAAGTTGAGTAATGCTGTTGATTGTAGATAATGTTTAGCTAAAAGATGACAAATAGATGTCAAGTTAGTTAGTTAAGCTAGCTAGCTAACTTAGAGGCTAACTTATTCCTAATTCTATTTCAAAATGTTGCTTTCCACATATTTTTTAATCTTTATTGCCACAATAGAAAGAGCAGGGTGAGAGAGGAGACAGTGGACCAGAGGCCAACAGGGATGATTATGCAGGGTCACAGGTGAGAAGAGAATATAACTAGCTATGTCACTACTCATCTCATCTCATTATCTCTAGCCGCTTTATCCTTCTACAGGGTCGCAGGCAAGCTGGAGCCTATCCCAGCTGACTACGGGCGAGAGGCGGGGTACACCCTGGACAAGTCGCCAGGTCATCACAGGGCTGACACATAGACACAGACAACCATTCACACTCACATTCACACCTACGGTCAATTTAGAGTCACCAGTTAACCTAACCTGCATGTCTTTGGACTGTGGGGGAAACCAGAGCACCCGGAGGAAACCCACGCGGACACGGGGAGAACATGCAAACTCCACACAGAAAGGCCCTCGCCGGCCCCAGGGCTCGAACCCAGGACCTTCTTGCTGTGAGGCGACAGCGCTAACCACTACACCACCGTGCCGCCCTATGTCACTACTACTATTCTTAATTCTATTTATAAAATTTTACTTTCTAGATTTATAGATTTTGACTTTAGATTTTGATATATCATTTTAAAGAACTAAAAATTTCTACTTTTAGATCAAAGGTGCACTCAGCAGCTGTACAGTCAGTATGATCTAATATTATATTGATAAGGTTACTGGAACAAACTCTCTGAAAATTTCTACCTTTTTGTTGAGCTCGGTGAACAGACACAGTCTCAATGTAGTGAACCCTGATTGACGACTCTGTGCAGCTAGCAGACAGTCGGTTTAGCCTGTTCGTCTGCTCCCTGGCCTTGGCTCTGGATTGTCAGAAATTAACTAGGCCTGTTCTGAGACTATGACCTATGCTGCAGGAAATGAGAGCAGCACCTTCCCGAGTGGGATGGATACCATCCCGCCCTAACAGGCCAGCAGTGCCCTCAAAATTAGCCCAATTATCTATAAAGCCCACACTGTTTTCAGAGCACCACCTGGACAGCCAGCAGTTCAGCGACCATAACCTGCTGTAAGCTATATTGCCACGCCGCATTGGGATGGGACCAGAACATACTACAGCATCGGACATCGCCTTCGCTAATTTAAACAACTCTACAAAGTTACTCTTAGTAACCTCAGACTGATGAAGGTGTATATCATTAGCTCCTGCATGGATAACTATCTTTGAGAACCTGTGCTTGCCTAGGACCCTAAGATTACCTGCTATGTCCGGCGCCCTGGCTCCCGGTATACACCTGACTAAAGCTGCTGGTGCCCCTAAAGGCTGAGCTAATTTCACGTGCCGTATGATAGAGTCCCCTATAACCAGAGTTCTTTCAGGTTTCTCAGCAGGTGCATCACTAAGGAGAGCAAACCTGTTCGACACGTGACGCGGAGAGGAGTGGTGCTCCCGTGGGTGAGCCTCAGCGGTAGCTTTGGCTCTACACTTATGCTGCTGAGCCGTCACCCATTCGCCCCGCTGTAAGGGCTCTAATGCCGGAGTTGGGGGATTACTAACTCCACCTAGGGCATCCAGACTTTCCCCTACAGAAACTACACTGTTCTCACGCTCACTGGCCTTCTCTAAAGCCTGGACACGTGCTTTTAGCACTGTAATCTTCTCCGTCAGAGAGCTAAGTAATCTGCACTTATCACAAATAAAGCTATCGCTAGCGACGGAGAAAGAATGACTAAACTTCCTGCACTCAGCACACTGAACAGGCTGAAGGTGTGCCATGATGAAAAGATTCATGTACCTTAATCGAAGATCTGTCGATATTAAAACAGATCCGATGTGGATGGCCTCCGCTTGTGGTCTTTACGCAGGAGGAGAAAAAGAAAGCTTCCGGTCTCAGCGTTCTTCCGAAAAAAAAGGAAAAAGGAAAGCAAAAGTGGAAAGTACAAAAAGGAAAGTGACAGTACAATAAAAATGAAGATAATACTGGAAAATTATTTGGAGAAAAAAAAGAAAATAAAAAAAGATTAGTAATTAACGCCAATGCTTGCGGGGAAAAAAAGGACTCATCGCTGTTAGGACTGGGACTGTTTTGGCCTCTAGAGGCCACTGTTATTTCCTTTTCTGGTCATGTTTGTTTTGGCCTCTAGAGGTCACCACTGTGTTCTGTGTTTTGTTTTTGTCTTATTGCCTGTTTCCTGCCCCGCCCTGTCCTTAATTAGTTTGTGTATTTATACCCCTGAGTTCAGTCCTCTTGTCACGGAGTCTTTGTGCTGTTATGTTTAGCTCCAGTTTCCTCTGTACCGTGTTCCTTGCCTTTGTCTTTTTGGTTTTGCACTTTGCTTTTTCTTTTTGGACTTTTTTGGACCTAGTATTTACTGTTTTTGGATCTTCTGAGCGTTGGTATTTTTGCCTTTTCTTTTCTGTTTTTTTGGCTTTTGTTTTGACTTTTGTACTTTGGATATTTCTTATTTTTTCCCTTCATCTTCTGAGAGTTTTGGATTATTTCTTTTGGACTGTATATATTGTAAATAAACCTTTTGATACTTTTTCTACTTCTGCCTCATGCCTCTGCATTTGAGTCGTCCCCCTGGTGGCCTAGTGGGGGTTTGCTGGATTATCCCACCAGTGAACCAGGTTCGAATCCCAGCAAAACCCTAACAGAAAGACTCCGTCATGACCGACTCAGCAGAGGCTGCTTCAACTGTCTACCCGGCCAACCTTCAGGGAATTATGGCAGCTTTGACATGCTTCGGAGCGACCATGGACGAATGCTCACCAGCCAACGTGAGGCCCTTGCTTGCCACGAGGTACTGCTTCAGCAAATTGGGAAAACCCTGGCACAGCTGACACCTCTGCCTGCATCTCCTGATCTGGCTCCTGCTCCCGTTCCAGTGCCTCCTGCCATGCTGTCTCCTTCACCTCATGAACCCAGCCTTCCTGCACCACAGAGGTATGATGGCAAGCACGGAGAGTGCCGGGAGTTCCTTACCCAGTGCCAACTCACCTTTGAGCTCCAGCCTACCACCTACACTACGGATCGCCGCAAGATTGCCTTTGTGATAACCTTGTTAGCTGGTAAGGCATGAGCTTGGGCAACGGCCATCTGGCAAAGACAGGGACCCGAGTGTTCTGACTTCAAGCTATTTACGGAGGAGATGCTTCGGGTCTTCAATCAGGCAGACATCAGTAAAGATGCAGCCAGGAAGCTCATGTCTGTCCGACAGGAGGGAAGCATTGCAGACTACGCCATCTCGTTCCGGACCCTCGCAGCAGTAAGTGGATGGAACGAGACTGCCCTGGTGTCAGCTTTCCACCATGGTCTGTCTGACTCCATCAAAGACGGTCTGGCTTCTATCGGATGCCCAAGTGACCTCGAAACTCTGATCTCACATTCTACTTGCCTTGACAACAGGATGAGAGAACGCCGCCAAGTCCTGAGCCTCCCCGGCCTCCCTGCCTCTACCTGGAGCCCGTCTACCTCTTCCAGTGACTGTCCAGAGCCCATGCAAGTTGGCCGTACTCGTCTCTCCGTAGCCGAGAGGGAGCGCAGAAGGAGGGACAAGTGCTGCATCTACTGTGGCAAGCCTGGTCACTTCTGAGCATCATGTCCCAAGCTCTTGGAAAAAGGACCACCCCGTCCAACCGAGGGAAGGTTGTGATGGGGCCTACCCTCTCTCCCGGACTCCCTGGCCAAGGAATCTACATCCCGGTCTCCATCTCCTGGGGTGAGTCCGTCCACTCTTGTCAAGCCTTGTTAGACTCAGGGGCGGCTGGAAACTTTATGGATATCCACTTCGCCCAAAGCATCAATGTCCCGACTGCGCCTCTTGAAGTCCCACTGTCTGTGTCTGCCCTCGATGGCCAAGCGTTAGGTGATGGAAGAGTCACCCAAGTTACTTCTCCAGTCTTCCTCCAGTCTCAAGGTCACAAGGAAGAAATATCCCTGCACCTGATTCCTTCACCTGAGTTCCCAGTTATTCTAGGTCTTCCTTGGCTTACCCGCCACAACCCTCGTATAGACTGGGTCACTAGCCAGGTTGTGGAGTGGGGTCCTGCTTGCTATGCCTCTTGTCTGCTCTCTAGCTCTCCTGTGTCTTCTGCCGAGCCTCCTGATTTCACCGAGTTATCTCAAGTTCCCACAGAGTACTGGGATCTCAAGGAAGTTTTCAGTAAGAGCAGGGCCACCGTTCTCCCTCCGCACCGTGCCTACGACTGTGCCATCGACTTGCTCCCTGGGACTACCCCTCCTCGTGGCAGACTGTTTTCCCTCTCTCAGCCAGAACGCAAGGCCATGGAGGAGTACATCAAGGAGGCCTTGGCCTCTGGGTTCATTCGACCCTCCACCTCACCCGCTGGTGCCAGCTTCGTCTTTGTCGGCAAGAAGGATGGGGGGCTCCGGCCATGTATTGATTATAGGGGCCTGAACAAGATCACCGTGCGCAACCGCTATCCCCTTCCGCTGATGTCCACAGCATTCGACCTGCTCCAAGGTGCCACCATCTTCACCAAGTTGGACTTACAGAACACATACCATCTCGTCCGTGTCTGACAGGGAGACGAGTGGAAGACCGCCTTTAACACCCCGTCAGGGCACTACGAGTACCAGGTCATGCCCTTCGGACTCACCAATGCACCAGCTGTTTTTCAGGCCCTTATCAACAACGTCTTGAGGGATATGATTAATCAATACGTTTTCGTCTACCTCGACGACATCCTGATATTCTCCAAGACCTTACAGGAGCACCGCCACCATGTCCGCCAAGTCCTCCAGAGACTTTTACAGAATAATATGTTTGCTAAAGCCCAGAAATGCAAGTTTCATGTCCCTGAGGTCTCCTTCCTGGGATTTATTGTACGAATGGGGCAACTCCAAATGGACCCAGCCAAGACCCTGGCCGTCTGGGACTGGCCTACTCCCAAGTCCGTTAAGGAGGTTCAGCGGTTCTTAGGATTCGCTAACTTCTACCGCAAGTTCATCAGGAACTTCAGCTCCGTAGCAGCACCTATGTCGGACCTCACCAAAAGGACTGGTGGTTCCTATGTCTGGTCCCCTCAGGCAGAAAAGGCATTTAATGACCTCAAACACCGCTTTTGCACGGCACCTATTCTGGTTCTCCCGGACACCTCCCAACCATTCATCATGGAGGTGGATGCCTCAGACAGTGGTGTTGGCGTGGTGCTCTCTCAACGCTCGGAAGGGAAGCTGCACCCCTGCACTTCCCTGAGCCCTGCGGAGTCCCGCTATGATGTGAGGGATTGGGAACTGCTAGCGGTTAAACGAGCCCTTGAGGAGTGGAGGCACTGGCTGGAGGGAGCCAACATCCATTCCTGGTGTGGATGGACCATAAGAACCTGGAGTACCTCCAGCAAGCCAAGAGGCTGAACCCATGACAGGCTAGTTGGGCTTTGTTTTTCAGCCATTTCAATTTCACCCTATCATACCGCCTGGGCTCTAAGAACACCAAACCGGACGCGCTCTCCAGGCTGTTCTCACCCAACAACAGGGAGAGTGAAGTTGGGCCTATCATCACTGTATCCCGGATTGTGGCTCCTGTCCGCTGGGGTATTGAGGAGACCGTTTGACAAGCTCAACGCCGGGACCCCGATCCTGGGACGGGGCCACCGGGCCTCCTGTACGTCCCTCGTCAAGCCCGGGCCAAGGTTCTCCAGTGGGGTCACTCTTCCCCTCTCACCACCCACCCGGGAGCTTGGAGGACCCTGGACTTCCTGAAAAGACGCTTCTGGTGGCCTAACATGGAGAAGGAAGTAAGGTCATTCGTCCTGTCCTGTGAGGTCTGCACCAGAACCAGCGTTGCCAGATACTGCTGACGTCTTCCAGCCAAAATATGTTCAAAACCCGCCAAAAAACACTTAAAACCGCCCAATCTGGCAACACTGACCAGAACCAAGAACCCACGACAGCGTCCCCAGGGTCTCCTGCATCCTCTGCATATTCCCCAGCGTCCCTGGTCCCACGTGGCGGTCGACTTCATCACGGGTCTCCCTGAGTCTCAAAGTAACACTGTCATTTTGGTCATTGTGGACAGATTCTCCAAGGCCTGCCGCTTTATACCACTGTGCAAACTCCCTTCTGCCCTTGACACTGCTAAATTGCTATTTAATCACGTCTTCCGAGTCTTTGGTCTTCCACAGGACATCGTCTCTGACTGGGGGCCCCAGTTCTCCTCCCGAGTGTGGCATGGCTTCTGCAAGCTCATCAGGGCCACTGCTAGCCTCTCCTCTGGGTTCCACCCCCAGTCCAATGGCCAGACGGAGAGGCTCAACCAAGACCTGGAAACCACCCTGCGAGGCCTGGCTATGGATAACCCAACATCGTGGAGCACCTGGCTGCCATGGGCTGAGTATGCCCACAACACCCTGCAGTCATCGGCCACCAAGCTGTCGCCGTTCCAGTGCCAATTCGGGTTCCAGCCACCTCTGTTCCCGGACCAGGAGGAGGACGCTGGGGTGCCCTCGGTCAACCAATACGTGAGACGGTGTCGCAAGACCTGGAGCAAGGTCAGGAGGACACTCATCCAGACCTCTAGTACCAACCAGACTCAGGCCAACCGCCATAGGAGACCTGCCCACACTTTCCGCCCTGGGTAGTGGGTTTGGCTGTCCGCCAAGGACCTTCCGCTGCGGGTGGAGAACCGCAAGCTTGCTCCTTGCTACATTGGCCCCTTCAAGGTTGTACGCAGAGTTAACCCTGTCTCCTACCGGCTCCAGTTACCACGTACGCTAAGGATTAACCCCACATTCCATGTTTCCCTGTTGTGGCCCGTACTGACGTCCACGTATGCCCCTGCCCCTAGGAACCCCCCGCCCCCCCGCATCTTCCAGGGTCAGACTGTTTTCACCATGCGCCACCTGCTGGACTCCCACCGGGTTCGTGGGGGTCTCCAATATCTTGTGGACTGGGAGGGCTATGGTCCTGAGGAGCGCTGCTGGGTCCCAGCTCGGGACATACTAGACAAAGAACTTTGTCGGGACTTCCATTCGGCCCATCCTGATCATCCTGGGAATGTCAGGAGACGCTCCTGGGGGGGGGGGGGGGGGGGGTCCTGTTAGGACTGGGACTGTTTTGGCCTCTAGAGGCCGCTGTTATTTCCTTTTCTGGTCATGTTTGTTTTGGCCTCTAGAGGTCACCACTGTGTTCTGTGTTTTGTTTTTGTCTTATTGCCTGTTTCCTGCCCCGCCCTGTCCTTAATTAGTTTGTGTATTTATACCCCTGAGTTTAGTCCTCTTGTCACGGAGTCTTTGTACTGTTATGTTTAGCTCCAGTTTCCTCTGTACCATGTTCCTTGCCTTTGTCTTTTTGGTTTTGCACTTTGCTTTTTCTTTTTGGACTTTTTTGGACCTAGTATTTACTGTTTTTTGGATCTTCTGAGCGTTGGTATTTTTGCCTTTTCTTTTCTGTTTTTTTGGCTTTTGTTTTGACTTTTCTACTTTGGATATTTCTTATTTTTTCCCTTCATCTTCTGAGCATTTTGGATTATTTCTTTTGGACTGCATATATTGTAAATAAACCTTTTGATACTTTTTCTACTTCTGCCTCACGCTTCTGCATTTGAGTCATCCCCCTGGTGGCCTAGTGGGGGTTTGCTGGATTATCCCACCAGCGAGCCAGGTTTGAATCCCAGCAAAACCCTAACAGTCGCAAACAACTCAGGAAGTGTGTAGTAACTCAACCAGGAAGTCTGCTGTCCACTGAAATAATAATAGAAATAATAGAGATACTACAAACTCTTTAGAATTTTCTATATTTCTGCATAAATATGACCCAAAACATCATCAGATTTTCACACAAGTCCTAAAAGTAGATAAAGAGAACCCAGTTAAACAAATGAGAAAAATATTATACTTGGTCATTTATTTATTGAGGAAAATGATCCAATATTACATATCTGTGAGTGGCAAAATGTATGTGAACCTTTGCTTTCAGTAGATGCATTTTTTTAGGCTTGCTTTTAATCTATAGGTTTTTTAAAATAAATTTATTTTTTATTTAGTTATTAGCCTTTTTAATTAGTTATTGAATTATTTATTCATTTGTGATTGTAAAGTGCTTAGAGCATATTGTAAAGTGCATAGGCGCTAAATAAATTGTGTTAATTTTTGGTAAAACTATAGATAATTAAAAAAACATAAAATTCATATCTGGTTGCTGGTCACCTTCCTTATGTAAGGATCTAAGGACATATAGACACTTGTTTGCTTCTATGAGTTTTCCCTTAACATGCTCTTTAAATTTATTATTACTCTGAAAAGTTGCTCTTAGTATTTTAAAGTGCATATCCTGGACCAATTTTTTTTTTAATATATATGGAAGTATTTCCCTTTACACACTCATCCAGAAGGGTAATTTTGCACAAGGCCATCTGTCTACAGCAGAAAAAAATAACGTCTGGAAAAACACATCTGGAAAAATCCCAAGGGAGTCTGGAGCCAGAATCGTGACGTCACCTGCGGAAGCACCAGCAGGCTGCGAGAACTTGCACAGTTTCATTGCACAGCCTGTGCAGACCAAGCGCTCCCATTTCTCTCTCATTGTCTGGTCTTTTGGGAAACGTTGAGTACTAATCCCCTCAAGATTGGTGTTGCTACACCCTCCCAGATAGCAGAGGGACGTTGAAACGGCGCCAATTCTTGGTCAGAATGGTCGGTTTCCATCGTAAGTCAGAAAATCAACGCTGAAATGGCGCCGTGAAACGTCGATTTCTCCGCCGTCGGAGAAGGTCGATTGATAAATCGACCTTCTCCGACGGCGGAGAAATCGACGTTTCACGGCACCATTTCAGCGTTGATTTTCTGACTTTCAACAGTGATAACTGATTTTAACTGATAAGTGATTTTCTGACTTTCAACAGTGATTTTCTGACTTTCAACAGTGATAACTGTTGAATCACCGTGGGTAAAGGTTGATCTGTCGACCGTCAGAGAAGGTCGAATATACGATGTTGAACCATCGTCACTTTTGCCGGCCAGTTTTCAACATGTCGTTGGATGTCCCACGCTGTCCCATAATGCAGTGCGATTACCACTGCTGTTTACTGGATGACGTCATTTTCGTTATATACCTGGGTGCATGTGAAACTCCCACACCACTCGGTTGGATCGCGACTCTCTTGTGGATCGGCCTGCTGTTACGCTTGGACCATTGAAACAACATTGAGAAAAACACTGGACCATGCTACATTTTCATTCATCCCTGGACATCTGGTACGTACCATTATTCAGTCACTATGAATAAAGGGAATTTCGAATACAATTTCAAGCAGTTTAAGAAGTTATGATGAACTTCAGTCATATCACGCATTGGAGAAATTTCCCTCAACTAGTATCCATTTGAAACAACAACAATGCAGATGCATTATTCAATCGACAAACGAGTCGAAGTACTTGTCTTGTTGGAGTGAAAACTTAGCGTTGGAGTGAAAACTTAGCATTTAAATCGAGCATGTAGGCCTAGGTCGCATGTCGTTTTGAGCTGACCTGTTCTTTTGTGTAGCCATGGGTCGCGCCTCGCGGCCATGAACTTTAAAGATTATCCAGGCTACCAACGCTTCTGTAGTGACCACTTTGTTTGAGGTACCACGAACGAAATTGCTTATATTCCCTCAACTAATACAATAAACATGCAGATGCATTGTTTAGTCGAAAACTAGTCAAAGTAGTGGTCTTGATGGAGTGAAAACAAAGCATTTCAATCAAGTATATAGGCCGTGGTTATAACCGGTAGCTCTATACCCGGCTTGAGGGGGCTGGGCTTTGTAACGCTGTAGGCCTATACTGCCCTACAAAGCCAAAAGACCTTAACTCATCAGACTCATTACAGGCTTCTGCCTTGGTTTTCCCTTTGCTTTTGGAAGTTACGGTAAAAACGACGTCTTATTGTTACCAGAAAAAAACAGAAATGACTCGAAATAATTCATCACATGATACAACTGATGTCCTCTGTTCCAAAAATGGCAATAACTCATGTTGACCTTAAGTGATATTAAGGTCTTTTGGCTTTGTAGGGCAGTATGGGTCGCAGCCATTAGAACATGACTCCAGACATTGTTAAAACATTGTTGGTATTAAAACAGAACTTTCTATAAAACAATTGTTTGAACTGTGTGTGTGTGTGTGTGTGTGTGTGTAAGGTTATTTCAAATGTAATGACGTAAATGTTGTTGTCTTTGTTCCCCCCATGTTTACCTCAGTGGAACCTGAAGACCACTACCCCGTCATTCCCTCAAAAAGTACTGCAGACATTTATTTCTTTAGGGGAGAGAACATGGCTTCTTATTGGTCAAAAAGAAGACATGTTGTGACAGCTACTGAAATGTCAGAAAGGCAGATTCTGTCCGATTTTGAGTCAGCTCTGGGTAATCCTGCTGCTCAAGTCTCTCCTTCAATTGCATCACCCAGGCCTGCATCATCAATGGGTTTAGATGAGGATGGTGGGGATTCTGTTGAGTTGGGAGGGTGCAGTGATGCAGAGTCTGACAGCAGTAGCATGTCTTCAGAGGGTGACAGTGACAGTCATATTGATGGTGACTCTTTTGAAGAGTCAGGGCTTCACCAAAAATTAAAACACTGGGCTGCATCATTCTCTGTGCCTTTGATTGCCATTACTGCTCTGTTGACCATTTTGAGAACAAGCCACCCTGAACTGTCCAAGGATGCTAGGACCTTATTGGGCACTAAGCCTGCAGTACCATTACAGACCGTAGGTAATGGGGAATACTTCCATTTTGGCTTGGCAAAGGGAATTTTGTCCAAATTAAGCACCATCCATTTACCAGATGTTATTCAAACAATAAGAGTTCAATTTAACATCGATGGTCCTATTTTCAAAAGCACCAGGCTTCAGTTTTGGCCTATTTTGGCACTGATTGATTGCGATTACACCAGAACACCATTTTTAGTTGGCATCTTTTGTGGCCCTGGAAAACCCTCCAATGTGTTTGATTATCTGACGCACTTTGTTAAAGACCTCTCTGATCTACTTTGCAATGGGGTAACATTTGGAGGTAGAAAGCTGAGGGTGGCCATTTCATCCTTCATTTGTGATGCTCCTGCTCGAGCATTTGTAAAACAAATTAAATGCCATAATGTGTACTCTGGATGCGATAAATGCCATCAGACTGGTATTTGGCAGAAAAAAATGATGTATCCTGAGACTGATGTTAGGCTAAGGTCAGACGAGGAGTTTGAAAATATGGTAGATGAGGACCACCACATCAACAGAAGTCCTCTGACGGGTCTGGTGAAAATGGTGTCTGCCTTCCCAATAGATTATATGCATTTATGTTGCCTTGGCGTTATGAAAAAGTTGATACATTTTTGGATGAGGGGGAAAAACTCTACAAGGCAGCCTACAAGAGCCATTAAAGCCATCTCCAAAAAGTTAATACAGCTTCGTCCCTATACTCCAGCTGAATTTGCACGGAAACCCCATGAACTCGCCGAAATTGATAGGTGGAAAGCGGCAGAGCTGCGCCAATTTATGATTTACAGTGGGCCATTAGTTCTGAGGGACATTCTTCCACAAGATCTCTATGAAAACTTCATGTTGTTTTCTGTGGCCATGTTTTTGCTACTCACACCAAACATTTCTGAAAGTATGGTTTGTTTTTCCGAAAAATTGTTAATAGCTTTTGTAAAGCATTTTGGAGAGGTGTATGGTAAAGACGAGATTGTGTTTAGCATACATCAAACAATACATCTGACACATGAGTACCACCAGTATGGTTCCCTAGACAACATCTCATCCTTTCCTTATGAGAATTATTTGGGTAAACTAAAAAAAATGCTACGCAAGCCATCTCAACCTTTACAACAGGTTGTCAAACGCCTTTCAGAGGAGCCAGTTTGTTTATTTCCACCACCACCTACACAACCACAGTTGTTACACCCACACCAGGAGGGCCCATTACCCCAACACTTAAGTTCTAGCCAGCAATTTAAAAAAGTGCATTTCAATAATTTCTGCTTTTCTTCAAAGCAGGGCGATGATTGCCTAGTGATTAAAAATGAAATCTGTGCCATCTATAATAAAAAAAATAAAAAAGTACTCCATGGAAAGGATAGTTAGTGCCTGCCAGCTGGATGGCAGGCACTAACTATCCTTTCCATGGAGTACTTTTTTATTTTTTTTATTATAGATGGCACAGATTTGGAAAGTTGTGGAATTCCAAGACCGGAGTGCAGCAGTTGTGCCGTCCAGCTGGGTGGTAGATGTTGACGGAGAAGTGGGATGCTACTGGCCAACCTTTGGCGGAAACAAAGCTGTGAAGGCCGCCATGAACTGCACCCCCCCGGGACAAGGATGGCGATTCCATCAAAAAATAAGGGTGCTGGCAACCTGTGGTGAGCTGCATAGCTACTTCATTAAACCAATGACAATACTTCAATACTGCATTACCCAATTTCATTAAGACTGCCTTCCCTTTCAGGCACCTTTGCCAAAGAAAGACGTTACCTGACCCGATCGCTTGAGGAAGGCTGCCTTACAGCAGACCTGCAATCGGATGATGGTGAGATGGGGCCAAGGAAAAGACG
Source organism: Neoarius graeffei (assembly GCF_027579695.1). Lineage (NCBI taxonomy): Eukaryota > Metazoa > Chordata > Actinopteri > Siluriformes > Ariidae > Neoarius > Neoarius graeffei. The sequence goes on from NC_083586.1 coordinate 2,614,077, forward strand.
GTAAAAGTGTTTTCTTTTTTAAATCACAACTTGCAGTTATAAGTTCAATTACGGTTTCGTTTGTGTTTTGAGCTGTGTCAGTAAGGTCCTGGGTTTATTTTAAAGACCAAACAAAAGGTATTTGGAGGAGGACAGCGAGGAGGAGGCAGGACCAAGCCGTAGGGGGAGGAGGCCACCATCTATTGACGCCACTCAGCTGGACAGCGAGTGGCAATTCCCCTCCCTTAATGAAGGTGACTATCTGTACCACTTGTTGTTGTTGTTCTACTAAAGACCTAGAAGTTGTCTGAAATAATAATGCTTTCATTTCCGTCTTCAGACACCCAGCCAGGCCTGTTTCTTCACAGCCAGCCATTAACTCATGGTAACTATGCATTTCCTTTATTTATGCCAGAAATTAAAATACCAATGAGTAAGTGAAGATATGTTTTGATCAACTGACTGCTTACTATTTTTCAGATTCACCGTCGTCAGAAACCCCGCCAGGCCCTTTCCTTCACAGCCAGCCACTAACCCATGGTAACTATGCATTGCCTTGATTTATGCCATAAACGACTAAAAAAACAAAACAAAACAACAAACAAATATCTATGGAGATGCGTTTTGATCAACTGAATATACAATTTTTCAGATTCACCCCAGCCATGTCACCGCTTCCATGGTAAGTCAAAGAGGAAATCAATCAATCAACATGAAAATTGTGAATTTAGAACAGAAATTAAATTAAGGCGCACCTTGAAGTGAACTAAATTGTACTCGCTGATATTTCAGCCACACCTCTGTCATCGCAACAGGGGAACAATCAGTTGCTGCGTGGTGAGTCCACAACTGTAATCACTGGTCATAAATGACCAGCAATGTGAAATAAAAGTCCTAATGTTTGGTGTTACTTAACAGACATGGGCATCAGCACCGTCATTGCTCTCCTTGGCCAGCTGAGGGAGGAAAACTGACTGCTTACTATTTTTCAGATTCACTGTCTTCAGAAACCCCACCAGGCCCTTTCCTTCACAGCCAGCCACTAACCCATGGTAACTATGCATTGCCTTTATTTATGCCAAAAACGACAAAAAAACAACAAAACGACAAACAAATATCTATGTAGATGCATTTTGATCAACTGACTATACAATTTTTCAGATTCACCCCAGCCACGTCACTGCTTCCATTAAGTCAAAGAGGAAATCAATCAATCAACATGAAAATTGTAAATTTAGAACAGAAATTTAAATTAAGGCACACCTTGTAGTGAACTAAATTGTACTCTCTGATATTTCAGCCACACCTCTGCCATCGCAACAGGGGAACAATCAGTTGCTGCGTGGTGAGTCATCAACTGTAATCACTGTTCAAAAATGACCAGCAATATGAAATAAAAGTCCTAATGTTTGGTGTTACTTAACAGACATGGGCATCAGCACAGTCATCGCTCTCCTTGGCCAGCTGAGGGAGGAAAACAGGGAGCTGAAGGGGGAAGTAGGAAGGCTGGCGCAAGAGGTCAGGGCCCTAAGGAGAGAGATGGGGAGACAAGACACACCCCAGACATCGCCCCTAATCAAGCTCCCACTCTCCACCATGGAGGAGTTTTTGGCAGCAGAGGCCCTGGTGAAGGAAGATGCCAAACAAAAGCAGCTAATGGTACTTATTGAGTCTTACCTTTCCTTTCCAGTCATCTGCAACACCTGCAAAAAGAAACACAAATACTTAATATCATTGTGAATCAATGAAACAATGATAAACACTGAATACTTTCTCATTATTGTCTTCATGCTACATTTTATTCTATCAGGTGTCTACCTTAGCCCTTTGTGGAGGAACCGACGTAGGGGTCACAGTGAGGCGGATGCTGCGTAGCCTCCTGGTCAACAGCTTGGCCAGCCAATTTAACTGGGCTGGAAAGGGGGAAAAAACTGCGTTTAAGGACACCAAGATCCATGATGTCCTGTTTGGTAGGTTATGCATGTGTACAAAGCTGTAAAAGAGGGTAAAATAGTAAGCTGTCGCAAGTACTTGCACACTACTTCTAAACGTTCTTTGATAACTCCTTCACTAACTGTAACATTACGATTATAACGACAATGACAAACATATTGTGAAAGATGCAAAGGATTAAAAAGGATTAAGAAACTCACCAGGCGCCTTACTCAGAAAAAGCAGGTGTGCAGGCAAGTCCAGGGAGGCTGACTGAGTGACGAATGGTCCGGTAGTGGCATTTCTATTTCCGCTTTGTGTCAATGGGGAAATTAAAATGTTTTTTTTTTATCCCGTTTAAATTGTCACAAGATTCACATCTATGGTTTCTGATTTTTACATATATTTTCTGTACTAGTACCATTACTTGCCACCTACCACTAGAGTGTGACGTGCATAGTCTTAACAACTCAAACTTTAACAATTATCACCATGCAAAGTCTCAATGTTGTTTTGTTCTTTTTCTTTCAGATGCTATACAAAAGCAGCTGCCAGGGAGCACACACGCTACTTTTAGTGACGCAATCAAGAAGTGGCTTAAGTATGCGCCAGAGAGAGAGGGAGGGATGAGGAGACGTGAGGTAGGGTGGCATTATAGCCTACTGCTGACTTTCTTTATCAATGCTGCATCAAATTAATTTTGGTTATGTTTTTCTGTTTCCATGTACAGGTGTCTGCGCCGCAGGAGGAATTGGCCACAATTATAAATTATAAATAAATCATAAAATGTTTCTAAGAACTTGTTCAAGTGTGTTCTGTTCCTTATAAATGTTAAAAGTTATGCCTCATTAGATAGCTTGACAAACATTAGGAGAGGTGCATTGTTTCATGCATTTTTATATCCTGTTGTACATAAAACAGGACGTAGCCTAGGCACATTGATATAAATTAAGTTTCACTTTCATGGTTGAAGTATGCATGTGTGTGTTCATCCTAGGCAAGAGCCCCGATGCTTTATTGTTAGCTGGTTTAATTTAGCCTGTTTTGCTTAATTTGTAGCCTTCCTGTTGTACATAAAACAGAGCTCCTACGATACATCTGTTAACCATTTTAATAATTACATGATAACGTTGAAGAAATTTGCAGAAAACCACCAGGTCGTTTTCTCATAAACAAACCAGCGCTGACGTAGGATTCAGAGGGAGGCGTCCCGCACGCGACGTCACGAAAATCAGTGTTTGGCAGGAAATCCAAATGGCAAGCTTTTTCAGAGGTGGACCAATTTGCCTCAAATGGCTTGATTTCAACTGAATTTTTCTGGTATTGCGCAAGGTAAAAAAAATTGCAGAGAATGCAGAATGTTACAGATATTTGACCAAAGTTTAATATAAAATAGGAGAATTACATTGATCTTGCTCCTGAATTTACCAATGATATGCCCTTTAAACTTCTCTACTTGCTTTATGCTACAATCTGAATTCATATCTCCCTTAGTTTTCCGATAAATAACTAATTAATTACTTTTATTAATATTGTAGGGGGGCGGCACGGTGGTGTAGTGGTTAGCGCTGTTGCCTCACAGCAAGAAGGTCCTGGGTTCGAGCCCCAGGGCCGGCGAGGGCCCTTCTGTGTGGAGTTTGCATGTTGTCCGCGTGGGTTTCCTCCGGGTGCTCCGGTTTCCCCCACAGTCCAAAGACATGCAGGTTAGGTTAACTGGTGACTCTAAATTGACCGTAGGTGTGAATGGTTGTCTATGTGTCAGCCCTGTGATGACCTGGCGACTTGTCTAGGGTGTACCCCGCCTTTCGCCCGTAGTCAGCTGGGATAGGCTCCAGCTTGCCTGCGACCCTGTAGAAGGATAAAGCGGCTAGAGATAATGAGATGAGATGAGAATATTGTAGGGCAGGCAATTGTCCCTAAACCAATCAAAATATTGTTCAACAACTTCTTTACATATCTGCTCATTAGTCTTGCTCTTGCATACCTTAACTTGGATGGTAATATCATCCGCATATTTAACTATATGACTCAGTTCATTTTCAACAATATCAAGATCGTTAATAATAATTTCAACTTGTATAGTGCCTCAGGGTTCCCGCGGGTCCTTAAAAAGTCTTAAAAATTCTTAAATACAACTTTCGGTTTTCAAGGCCTAAAAATGCCTTAAATTGTTTGGAATGACTGGAATTTTCGAAAGGGAGGTATTAAATTTAATATTGGACTGAACGAGTGAAATGTCTCCATCCGGTTTGGGGTATTTTTTTAACCGTAATTTTAAAAGTGACCAGCGTACCTTTTGGGGGCGGCATTGGTTCTGTGCGTCTTATGTGCATTCCGTAGATCAAGAGCTAACGTTAGGAGGCTTCTGGAGGAAACGTGGTGCGGTGGTTGTGATTGTGAAGAGTGAGAGATGCACAGGGAGCTTACGTACGTGGGCGGTAGAAAGCATTGATAATTATGGGAAGATGTCTGTTTAACGACAAGTGGTTGGGGGATGACAAATACCCCCAAAATAAGGAGAAGACTCGTTTGCGATAAAAAGCGCTGGATCGCACAAATGTGTTTAAAGACATTAAAAATTAATTTAATATTAACAACCACTAATAATAATTAGTAGTAATAGTAATTATTATTGGGCGGCACGGTGGTGTAATGGTTAGCGCTGTCGCCTCACAGCAAGAAGGTCCTGGGTTCGAGCCCCGGGGCCGGCGAGGGCCTTTCTGTGTGGAGTTTGCATGTTCTCCCCGTGTCCGCGTGGGTTTCCTCCGGGTGCTCCGGTTTCCCCCACAGTCCAAAGACATGCAGGTTAGGTTAACTGGTGACTCTAAATTGACCGTAGGTGTGAATGTGAGTGTGAATGGTTGTCTGTGTCTATGTGTCAGCCCTGTGATGACCTGGCGACTTGTCCAGGGTGTACCCCGCCTCTCGCCCGTAGTCAGCTGGGATAGGCTCCAGCTTGCCTGCGACCCTGTAGAAGGATAAAGCGGCTAGAGATAATGAGATGAGATGAGTAATTATTATTGATTATTAATCATTACTACTTATGAATTAGTGATTAAAAAGTACTAGGGATTATTAAATGTTATAAAATTAAGTTATTAAAAATTATTAAAAAGTAGTAATTGGTAGAATACAAACAAATACTCATGGAATATAGATAATTTTTTAAAATAGTGAACACTGATATAAAATAGGCGGCACGGTGGTGTAGTGGTTAGCGCTGTCACCTCACAGCAAGAAGGTCCGGGTTCGAGCCCCGTGGCCTGTGAGGGCCTTTCTGTGTGGAGTTTGCATGTTCTCCCCGTGTCCGCGTGGGTTTCCTCCGGGTGCTCCGGTTTCCCCCACAGTCCAAAGACATGCAGGTTAGGTTAACTGGTGACTCTAAATTGACCATAGGTGTGAGTGTGAATGGTTGTCTGTGTCTATGTGTCAGCCCTGTGATGACCTGGTGACTTGTCCAGGGTGTACCCCGCCTTTCGCCCGTAGTCAGCTGGGATAGGCTCCAGCTTGCCTGCGACCCTGTAGAACAGGATAAAGCGGCTAGAGATAATGAGATGATATAAAATAACTGTTCTACTACTACTAATAATAATAATAAACAATAATACTACTAGTAATACTTGTTGTTAATGTTATTATTATCAGTTCAATTGTTATATCAATGTTCACTATTAAAAACAAATTATTATCTATAATCCATGAATAATTGTTTGTATCACTACTACTAATAATAACTACTTTTTTAATAATAATTTTAACCAATCTTATAACTCAATTTTATAGCATTTTAATAATCACTACTTATTATTTATTAGTGTAATTTAGTAGTTGATAATAATAATTACTACTTATTATTAAATTACATTTTGATAATCACTGCTTATTAATTAAGTAGTAATTAATAATGAATTATAATTGCTACTCTAATTATTAATTAATATAGCTAATAAGTAGTGATTATTAAAATGTTATAAAATTGAGTCAATTTTTTAAAAATATTATTAAAAAAGTAGTTTATTATTATTATTATTATTATTATTATTAGTAGTAGTAGTAGTAGTAGTAATACAAACAATTATTCATGGATTATAGATAATAATTAATGATTATTTTTGAATAATGAACATTGATATAACAATTGCACTGATAATTAGTTTAGTTCTTACAACACATTGATTAATATTGATAATGGTTATGAAAGATGACAGTTGTTTTTCTGTGTTTAATGTAACGCTCTGATGATTGTATGACTGCATAAACAGGTTTATGCTGTTACCTGCTATAATGCAGAAGGTACTCGAGAACATCTTCAGCCAGCTGTATACTGTACGACACTCAGACTGATTTTGCTGTCGGACACATCATCAAAGATAATTTTTGGGGATTGAAATAATGCTGGAAGGTTGTTCAGCTGGTTCTACTTGCCGTTTATTGTTTTCGTTTTTGAAATGATTCATGGTGTTTTCTCCAGTAAACACCAGTCTTCTCCTTGCTGCTACAGTAGTTCTGCAGGCCCAAAACACACGACTTTGCTTCAGCTGTTTGCTGTCTAACAGTTGCCACTGATGCGCCCTGTTGTTCACCAATTGTGTGCATTCTTTTTAAAGTTAGTAAAAAAACCTATTGCAGAAAACAGTTTTAAGTTGTCGTATTTATCATTTTCTTTGCCATGGTACAGTCTTAATTTTTCCATTTAGAGGTCTTGAAAAGGTCTTAAAAGTCTTTAAATTTGTACTTGAAAAATGTGCAGATACCCTGGTGCCTTTCTCACACCCAAGGCCACTTTACAACTACAAAAAAAAAAAGCACCAAAAGAGGCTTAGGATGTAATTCCAGTGGCATCACTACCCACAGTCCCACCAAAAGGCGCATGAAGGTATGTCCCACACTGCCTGCACAGCCACCACAACACCATCAGGCAACATCATTCAGAACAGTGCACCGAGCACAGAAGCACCACCGCACAGAGCGCTGGACGACCATGATGTTAAAAGAGTAACAACTTCACTGTAGTCCATTGCGAGGAACACAGGCATCACCCATGGCAGACCAAGGCCTGAAGGGAACTGACACCCAAAACTGGGTCTGGAGCTACGCCACAACCACCGGACAAAATATTCAAACAAAGAACAACCATCAAACTATATATTACGGGTCCCAAGAGTGGTACCACGGTAATAAAGATAAGTGTACCTGTAGTTGTTCCCCGAAAGTGCATCTCTTTATTTACTATCATTCATAGCAAAATATCTTTCTTTCTTTTGTGTCGTAGGTCAGTATCATCATGTTCAATACAATTACGTTCATGTAATACAATTACATATACATATTCCAAACATTCCTACATTTACCCTGTCACCTTACACAAGTGATAAAAGGCCACTATGGCTGAATAGTGCAATAGCATGGAAGCTCCATTGTATTTAAAAGCAGGTTACCCGTAGCCACCTAGTAAACCACTTAAATAAACATTCATACTGAATGAGATTCTACAAAGTAGCAAATAGCACCGATAAAGATCTGGTTCATTACTGTAAAACACTCCAGTTACTTATAAAACAGTAATATTAAAGTGTCAAAGTCATTACTATACTCAATCAATATAATCTAGATGAAAACCATTCATTTCAGGGTCATAGCTTAGTTAATCTGTACACTCATTACCAAAAGATAACTGTTACATCAAAACTGTATTCCTTAACCTAGCGTCTTAATACTCTACAAAATACCCTTCATGAAGTTAAGGTATTTATTTATTTATTTATTTATTAACTTGTATTCCTTGTCACAATAATCATGTCTTACGACCAGTGTGTATTTACGGATTTACTCTTGAAACTTCGTTTAGCACCAGTGTTGCGTCAGTGTATATTAATTTATTTATACTCACTAAACTTCTTAAAATATCCCTTTCATCAAACCAGTGGGTGAGCATATCTATACTTGTTAAACTTGGTGAAATAATAACGGTAAAACCAGTGTCGGGGGGCTCAAAATATTACGTTAGCAGTTAGCTACAGTATCAATACAATCCCATAGGATTCGGTAAGCTAAAAAGACGGCTGCTAGCCGGCTGAGGTATCTCAGTTTGCCGCCACGGAGGGCTCGCGGAACGACTGCTGAACGTTAACGGCAGCTAGCCGCTTCATACGATGGCAACTTTCTAATATAACTGTTATGCTAAAAGTTCAAAATAACACAAAAACAAGTGTTCAAACAAGCATCAGTTATGAGTAGTTTACGCTACAACAAGGACGGGGTTTTACCCAGTACTAACCTGTAAACAGGTGCAGAAAAACAAGGAGAGATGACACAGGTTGTTTACAGTTGTTCCCCAAAAGTGCATCTGAGGGACGAGCGAGGGTCCGCCCCCCTAAGCACTCCCCCCCCGTGTCACACACTTGTGTTCCTACTGGGCACTAGGCCGTTCTAAAGTGATAATAGTAATAAAAAAAAATATTTATAAAATACTAACAAAAGTAGTAATGAAACTACACACTTGTGGGCATCTATTTTGGGTGCGCCACACGCTCCCCAACTTCAAAAGTGGCTCCCGACACTTGCTACTAAGAGCTTAAATCACCCTAGATCAAAGACCCGCTGGAAATCTCAACCATGTAAAGAAAAAAAAAAAAACATCTCAAACAAAACCTCAAGGTCAGTATGAAGGGATGTCACATGTTCAGTAGTAGGGGATGAGGTAGGGGGGTGACAGGTAAGTAAAGGGGATCATGTGTGTGTGCTGAGCTGAATAAGGTGCGGGCTGAACAGCAGGAGGGGTGGGCTGGACAGCATAAGGAGTACACTGGGCAGAGTAAGGTGTGGTGTGGAGACTGTGAGGTGTAGGTGAGATAAGGTGAGGCGTAGGCTGAAGCAAGTGAGGTGTAGGGAGAACAGGGTGGAATGTAGCCTGAGAATAAGGTGTAGGCTGGAGAAAGTGAGTTGTGGTCTGGAGAGAGTAAGGTGTAGGCTGGAGAGAGTGGAGTGTAGGCTGGGCAGAGTAGATAGCTGACTGTGGCCGTGGATGTGTGTGGTATGTCATCTGAGAATCTATTGTACTGACACTAGTGTATGGCTGAGACGAGGGTTGCCCGAGAGAAGTGTAGGTCAACATCTGGGGATGGTGCCTTTCTCTGGTCGACCTTCTCAGTGCAGGCGGACTATCGGGCTGAGGCTCTTGCATCTCTTCGGCTGGGTCACTGGCCTGAGGCATCACCTGCTCCTCATGAGCCTGGGGTTCCCTCACTGGCGGTATGCACCCATCTGGTCCTCCTGGTACCTCCTCAGCATCAACCTGCTCATAGTCACTCGGCACAGAGAGCACTCCACTCGGCTCATCGCTGACCTGTGGCTCACTGATGGCACCTGGGTGATGTGTGACGGTCTCAAACTGTGGCACTTCTCTGGGTATCTGCAGCCAATAACCAGGTCCCTCTTCATCTGCCTCTGAGTCACTTGTCTCACTCTGTGTCCTTTCAACAGTTCTTGATGGTTGTGTTGTTTTTCTTTTTCTCTTCTGTGGTTCAACAGGCACGGACGTGGCTGGAAGCTCTACAGGTAAATCATTTACTTGGAACAGCAGGTTTCTGTGAAGAGTGCGGACTGGCCGACCTCCAGTTTCAGGACTCACTTTGTAAACAGGGTTGTCACCGACTTGCTCTCTGACAATGTAGATCATCTGTTCCCAATAGGGCTTCAACTTGCCGGGACCTCCTCTGTTTGCAAGGTTGCGGACAAGGACTCTGTCTCCAGGTTGAAGGGTGACACCTTTGTTTTGCCTGTCGTAGTACTGCTTGCCTTTCGCACTTGACTGCTGGCTGTTGCTGGCAGCTATACGGTAGGCTTCAGTCATCCTCTCTTTCCACTTCTCAGCAAATCCCCTCGGAGTGCTCGTCTCTTCCTCCGCAGTCAACCCAAAGAGAAGGTCAACAGGAAGGCGTGGATGGTGGCCGTACAACAGGAAGTAGGGAGAGTAGCCGGTAGCCTCATGCTTGGTGCAGTTGTATGCATGGATGACGTGGGACAGATGATCTTTCCAACATTCTTTCTCTTTCTCTTCAAGTGTGCGGAGCATTTGTAGCAGGGTTCGATTGAATCTCTCCGCAGGGTTGCCTTGAGGATGGTAGGGGGAGGTTCTGGAGTGGCTGACACCCGCCAGTTGTCTGAGAGTCTTGAACAACTCATTCTCGAACTCTCGACCTTGATCATGGTGGAGCTTGCTTGGGTAGCCGAATCGAGGGATGAAGTCATTGAAGATCTTGTCAGCAGCGGTCTTGCCAGCTTTGTTCTTCGTGGCGTATGCTTGTGCAAACCTGGTGAAGTGGTCAACAACAACCAGGATGTACTCGTACCCACCACGACTGGACTCAAGGTGGAGGAAGTCGATACAGACGAGTTCAAGAGGCGAGCTTGATGTTAGAGACCCCATTGCTGCTCGGTCGTGTGTGGCAGGCTTTTTCTGTTTGATGCAGCGACACTTCCTGGTGACATACTCTTCAATGTCTCTCTTCATGAAAGGCCAATAGAAGCGGTCTCTGGCTAGGCTTAATACTCTCTCGACACCCACATGCCCCATGTTGTCGTGCAGGTGTGTGAGTGCCGTCTGTCTGTAGATGGCAGGCAGAACCAGCTGCTTGCGGCCCAGTGCTTTCCTGTAAAGAAGGCCATTCTCCACACACAGCCTGCTCCATTCCCGTGACAGCTTCCTGGTGGGCTTGTCAAGCGTCTTCCTGGCTTCCTCAGTCAGCTCTGTCATTGTCTCCTTTAGAGGCAAGATCTTCCCAATGATGGGGTCTTTTCGCTGCTCACTTGCTAGTTCCTCAGGGCTGATCACTGTAAAGGGCGCGGGCTGACTCTGCGGCGGTTGTGCGATGCTGAGGGCTGCCACCCATGCCACATCGCTCTGCTTGGCCATACTGCTCCCATCCCAGGTGGCACACACAGCTTCTTCTGACAGTCTTTCTGAGCATTCACTCATAAAGGAATCGATGTCAAGAGGACAGCGGGAGAGAGTGTCTGCATCGATGTTCAGCTTGCCTGGCCGGTACCTGATCTCAAAGTGGAAGTCTGCAAGCTCCCCTACCCAGCGATGGCCCACTGCATTCAGCTTTGCACTGCTCATAACGTACGTCAGGGGGTTGTTATCCGTGTACACTATAAAGTGTGGAGCATAGTACAAGTAGTCTCTGAATTTATCGCTGACTGCCCACTTCAAGGCCAGGAACTCGAGCTTTCCACTGTGGAGGTGGTAATTCCGTTCTGCTGCTGTTAAAGTTCGTGATCCGTAGCCAATCACTCTCATTCTACCATCTTGGTTCTGGTAGAGGACTGCACCCAGGCCCAGCTGAGAAGCGTCAGTGTGGAGAACAAAGGGCTGGTCAAAGTTTGGGTAGGCCAACACTGGTGGATGTGTCAGGACGTCAATGAGGCGCTCAAGAATCTGCCGGTGCTCAGCTTTCCACTCAACAGGTGTACGTGATGGGAGCTGAGGGCCCTTGGTCTTCTCTCTTGATGGCTTTGGTGACTCTTCCCCGTGTTTCACCTGGAGAAGCTCATATAGTGGTCTTGCAATGCGGGAAAAGTCTTGGACATATGCTCGGTAGTAGCTGAGAAAGCCAAGCAACCTCTGAACATCTCCAACAGTCTGTGGTCTCTTGTCTCTCAGTGCACGCACAGCCTCCAGGTCTTTTGGATCCACCCTCACACCGTCTGCAGACACCAACCGGCCCACGTACCTGACCTCTTTGCGAAACAACTCACACTTCTCTGGCCTCAGTTTCACACCATGGCGCTGCAGGGCTTGGAGAACACGGCGCAGCACCTCAACATGGTCATCAAAAGACTTGGAAAAACAGAGGACATCATCCAGGTATGGTATGCAGCAGTCGTCTCTGAGTGTGTCAAGCATCTCCTCCATGCTCCGTTGGAAGGCTGCTGGTGCATTGGATAGCCCAAACGGGATCCTGACCCACTCATAGAGCCCCCATGGCGTAGTGAACGCGGTCAGATGTCTTGAGCCCTCAGCGATGAAGCCTTGGTGGTAAGCTTTGCCTTGGTCTAAGATGGAGAACCAGTTATAGCCTCCGAGGGAGTCAATCAGGTGTTGAATGCGTGGGAGTGGGTGTCGGTCTGGAACAGTCTTTTTGTTGAGGAGTCTGTAGTCAATACAGAGACGGAGGGATCCATCCTTTTTCCTCACACAGACGATCGGTGCGGCATATGGCGACTGGGACTTCACAATCCATCCTTTCAATAGCAGCTCCTGTATGTATTCTTTGACTTCCTTGTACAGTGGCTTTGGGACTGACGCATAAGCTCTCTGAACAGGGATGTCATCTTTGAGTCGAATCGACATCTGGAGAGACGGGATGCATCCAATGTCCGTGCTGTCTTGGGCAAACACAGCAGACTCCTCGTACAGCATTTTCCCAAGAACCTCTTGCTGTTCAGGGCTGAGGTGGTTGAGGTCAACAGGTGGATGCCAAAGGTTGGATGGGGAGGTACTAGGAGCAGTGACAGTGCTCACTTCAGCCCTCACTGTTCCAGGTGGTGTTGGTTCAGTTGACTGGGCATCTCTGGCTACCTCAAGGACCTTCACGTGCTGGATGAAGCCTAGCTGAGTTCTTTTGGGCAGGATGACTTCATGTTTTCTGTGGTTGGAGACTGGAACACTCACACAAGGCCATCTGCCCTGACTGATTTCAAGCAGGCCTTCTCCCACACTGAGCTGTTCGAGGTTGGTGTTCTCTGCTGGTTCGTACAGGACGAGGTGGTAGGTGATATCAAAGGTAGGTGGAACCCTGCATCGCACATGCATGGTTTTTCCTGGAGGGATGGTGACGTCTTCTCTGTTCACTCTTACAGTGGCAATACTGCAACCTGGTGGTTCTGTGGCCTGGATGAAATTTACCATGGCGGCAGCCTGCTCTTCTCCCACGCCAAGGGCTTTGCGTAGGAGACTGAGGACAATGGCTTGTGCATCAGCAGTGGACGCCTGACTGTTGATCATCTCCTGCAGTACATTAGCACCAAGCAGAGGCTGGGGAAGTGGCAGCTGACTGACCAGGAAGGGGACCTGCATGGTGAGGCTGGGATTGTCGTTGCCTGGGAGGTTGACAGTAAGCTCCACCCACCCATCATACGGAATGGACTGCCCGTTAACAGCTCGGAGGTTTAGACTTTCCCCGGTGTCAAGAAGCTCTTCCAGAGAACGTACTGGATGATTGGGGATGAACGCCTCTTTCCAGGATCTGTCGATGATGCTGACTTGTGATCCGGAGTCAAAAAGAACTGTGGAGGCATAGCCACTGATGAAGCAATTTAGCAGGCTCTTTCTACCGACCAGTGGCACAGTATAACTTGGATGTTGAGGTGGTGTTGATTTACTTGGTGAGTGTACATGGTTAGCTCTTCTCTCTCGATGACTCACCTTGAACTGCTGATGCCTGGGTGTCAGTACCTGGGACTGTAGCTCTGGGCTGGTCTCTGGTTGTCCCCCGTCAGAGACCGACTGGCGTTTCCCTGCTGCTGGCTTCTCTTCAAACAGCCTATCGCCCGATGCCCGGTGTCTCCACACACAAAGCAGTGGCTACAGCTCTGTAGGCTTTGCTGTGAGCAGCTGGTGCAGATGGGTGCCTTCCCTCTCTTCATAGCAGATGACTTGCTAGTAGGAGGGGGTGTCTGGAGAGGCTGAGGGGCAGGGAGGGGCCGATGGTGAGCTGGCAGGTGAGGCGCTGGAGTTCCTGAGTGGGGTGCCACCATCACTGCTGTCTGCTGGTCCATCAAGGCTGCCACCATGTTGGTCAGAGCCTCCACCTTAGCATTCAGCTGCTGTATGGACTCACTGTCTCTGGTGTCAGCTGACCAGTCCCCTCCATCCGTCTGAACACTGTGTGCATGAGCTGTCTTCTGACGAGGGCCGTGACCGAGTCTGCGCTGGTGCTCATTCTCATCATTGATGATTTTCATGACATGGCAGAGAATCTCCTCATCAGTGACGTGGCTGTTGGAGAGGAATGGTCTAAGCCGCTGCCGAATGTCTGAATGCTTTGATCCCAGGCCCTGATAGATGGTGTGCAGGAAGACTTCTTGGATGGTTCTGGGGTCATAGCGGATGTCTGCGCTTGCCTGCCTTGACTGAAAGAGAATCTTCTGCTTGAGCCCAATCATGCGGTAAAGGAACTGCTGGGGGAACTCTTGGTCATTCTGCTTAGCACACATAAGCTCCTGGAACAGTTCTGTGCTAGCCTTCTCACAGAGATGGGATCTGAGGAAGCCCTTGAGCTCACTGACAGTAAGTTCATCTTTGTTGATCAGCATGTCCTTGAAGATGCTGGGCTTGACTATCTTCAGCACCCCTCTAATCACCTCGGTCTCGGAGAAACCCTCTCGGACACCCTCATCAATCTGCTTACAAATGCTATTGTATGTGATGTCAGAGCTGTGGTCCCCAATCTGTCCCCCGTGTACTTTAAACTCCCTCCGCTGGAGGTAGGAGAGGTCCTTTAATGAGACCATTCCCCCCAAAGCTGAGTGTGACAGGGCGTGGTGTGGTGTTGGAAGCAGTGCTGGCTGACCTGCATAAGGCATGTATCTGTCAGTGCTGGTCATGCTTGTCAAGTGGGTGGTGAGAGGCTGGCTTATGGACTGACTCATGTTGCTGAGACCTGTGTGTTGTGTGCCATACAGTGTGGTGGTGGTGCCGGATGGAAAAGTAGTGTACTGTGTGTGGTTAGAAGATGGCAAGTCAGGTGCAGTGTGCTGTTGTGTGCCATGAAGTGCAGTAGTGGTGTTGGCTGATGGGAGAGCCATGGGCTGTGTGCTGCTAGGAGGTGGCAGATAAGGCGCAGCGTGTGTGTTGTCTACTGCTGGTGATGGGGCAGTAACCGTGTCTGTAATATGTGGTGCACCATCAGCTACAACAACAACTGAATCACACTTTGCAATAAGGTTACACACAAGATCATTCAACATCAACAGCTGACTCATACCCTCATCTTCTGAACTCTGCAAGCTGTCAGACTGCATGTACCTAAGAACATACCCCACACACCCCTCTTCATCAGAAGACTCCAGTGTGTTGACATCTTCGCTGTCTGTCGCAATGTCCTTTGCAAGGTGGTATACTTGGGTACCTGAGAGCTTGTACAAGTTCTTGGTGATGCTCCAAACGAGTTGCTTGCGTGCGGTGGCCATGACGTGCTTCTCTGTTGACGCAGCAGTGCAGTTCCCTCTGGCAGAATGGACACTCCCAACGAGATCCGATCGCCCCCTTGGACACCCACCGGCTGTCGTCCTGGTTGCAGTCACGTTGCGCCGCCCCGCAGTGGCCTCGTGGTTCACTAGATCACTGGATCAGCTTCCCCATGGATGACGGAAGGAGATCCCGGATGAGCCCCCAAAATTTATTACGGGTCCCAAGAGTGGTACCACGGTAATAAAGATAAGTGTACCTGTAAACAGGTGCAGAAAAACAAGGAGAGATGACACAGGTTGTTTACAGTTGTTCCCCGAAAGTGCATCTCTTTATTTACTATCATTCATAGCAAAATATCTTTCTTTCTTTTGTGTCGTAGGTCAGTATCATCATGTTCAATACAATTACGTTCATGTAATACAATTACATATACATATTCCAAACATTCCTACATTTACCCTGTCACCTTACACAAGTGATAAAAGGCCACTATGGCTGAATAGTGCAATAGCATGGAAGCTCCATTGTATTTAAAAGCAGGTTACCCGTAGCCACCTAGTAAACCACTTAAATAAACATTCATACTGAATGAGATTCTACAAAGTAGCAAATAGCACCGATAAAGATCTGGTTCATTACTGTAAAACACTCCAGTTACTTATAAAACAGTAATATTAAAGTGTCAAAGTCATTACTATACTCAATCAATATAATCTAGATGAAAACCATTCATTTCAGGGTCATAGCTTAGTTAATCTGTACACTCATTACCAAAAGATAACTGTTACATCAAAACTGTATTCCTTAACCTAGCGTCTTAATACTCTACAAAATACCCTTCATGAAGTTAAGGTATTTATTTATTTATTTATTAACTTGTATTCCTTGTCACAATAATCATGTCTTACGACCAGTGTGTATTTACAGATTTACTCTTGAAACTTCGTTTAGCACCAGTGTTGCATCAGTGTATATTAATTTATTTATACTCACTAAACTTCTTAAAATATCCCTTTCATCAAACCAGTGGGTGAGCATATCTATACTTGTTAAACTTGGTGAAATAATAACGGTAAAACCAGTGTCGGGGGGCTCAAAATATTACGTTAGCAGTTAGCTACAGTATCAATACAATCCCATAGGATTCGGTAAGCTAAAAAGACGGCTGCTAGCCGGCTGAGGTATCTCAGTTTGCCGCCACGGAGGGCTCGCGGAACGACTGCTGAACGTTAACGGCAGCTAGCCGCTTCATACGATGGCAACTTTCTAATATAACTGTTATGCTAAAAGTTCAAAATAACACAAAAACAAGTGTTCAAACAAGCATCAGTTATGAGTAGTTTACGCTACAACAAGGACGGGGTTTTACCCAGTACTAACCTGTAAACAGGTGCAGAAAAACAAGGAGAGATGACACAGGTTGTTTACAGTTGTTCCCCGAAAGTGCATCTGAGGGACGAGCGAGGGTCCGCCCCCCCTAAGCACTCCCCCCCCGTGTCACACACTTGTGTTCCTACTGGGCACTAGGCCGTTCTAAAGTGATAATAGTAATAAAAAAAATATTTATAAAATACTAACAAAAGTAGTAATGAAACTACACACTTGTGGGCATCTATTTTGGGTGCGCCACATATACAAAAACAAAGGGGGGGGGGGATAAAAAGCTACAGTGAGAAGCGGAAGCCGAAACGTGCACAGCATACTCTCAACCGGAAATGGGAACAATAATAAACAAATTAAAAAGATGTAGGTGACTTACACTTCCTTGAGTCATTCCCTTATTAACAAAATGCCACTGATAAGTATTACCCCTAAAAATGAGCCTTTGTTTTCTATCTTTAAGAACGTTCTAAGCACCATTTTTTTAAAGTGGTCTTAAAAATTGAACTATACAAATATATGCAAATCATTTGTAGACCACAATCAAATTATAGAAAGTATATAAAATGAAATAAGTGTTGGACATGCCATTTTTGCACAGGAAAAGGAATTGGGTCCTGTCTCTGAGGTGTCAAATTTGGAATACATTCAGTCAAAGATTAGAAGTTGATGAAATTCAGTATGTTGTCTCTGTCAAGTGGCTCATCCTTTATGGCAACAAGTTTATTAATGGTAAAGACTCTGATTATCGCTGAAGTTAATGGTGCATTGCCTGTCTTTGGATTGATAAAACAAAATATTTTAGTTGTTAATTCATCTTTACATTGCTTTGAATATCAGATTTCTGAAACCTTGGAGCCGAACAGAGATTTATTAGCTGATGAAATAGTTGTACCTCATCTTGGCAAAAGAATTCATTGACTGTGAAAACTTAAATGATTGCACATCGTATTATTCGGTGCAATTTAATAACAAAGAATAAGTCCTGAGAAAAGATTATTTGAATGATATAATGTTGTATAAACGTGGTTAAATGGATGAAGTGATGAGGTTAACTTTGTTTAGCCTCATGTGAATTTTCACAACAACAATTTCACTAAATCAATTCCTAGATTATCTTCCCGAGTTGGGTTTGATTGAAAACAAGTTTTGATTGGTAGTTAACTCGCAATTAATTTCAAATTAATCATATATATATATATATATATATATATATATATATATATATATATATATATATAAAATGTGTGTGTGTGTTCTAAATATACCTTAAAGGGATACTTTTCAAGTTTTGGGAAGTGGGAGTGGACAAATATGTTTGCTTTATGCAAATGTATGTGGCCAGGTCGGGAAGGATAAGGCTGGTCACATCAAAAATGATTTTTGTGGGTATTTTATCCCCCCCCCCCCCACTGCATTTAAAAAAAACAAACAAAGCAGTGTTAATAATTTTGAGGGTTTAGCACAATTCAGTGTGAACAAAACAATATAGTATTTTCTTGGAGTTCTCTATTTAGCTTCCAACCTCAAACTATGCAATAAAATAAACTAAAGAAACTATTTGATGTGGACTCTGGACAACAATATTGGAACTCTTTAAATAAAGAAAATAAAAATACAAAACCCAAATAAATGCTTTTTTTAAACCACACAGCCCATAAAGATGCTTTCTAGTAAAATGCAATAACTGGTAAATATACAGAACATTCATGAGCAAAAACTGCATTTATAAACACTTTTAAATAACTCACAAATTTCTCAGAATAAAACACACTCTCACTCCAGTGTGCAGCCTGTGCACTTACACACACCTTAACACATCTTCTTTTCTCCCCATTGGACCATCAAAAGCATATAAAAATACACACATTTTATATAAACAGTCAAAATGCAACAATATAAGTTGATTCTGTACATAAGTGCACTTTATCACGACTTACGCCGACCAGCCACTCACTACATTGCTTGCTCTCTCTACGTCACTTCTTGATTTCTGAAACAACAGTGGAGGGGCACAGAAAATGCATGCTTTAATCATACGTGGAGAAAAAATGGTGGCGTTAAAAGGAATTTGCATTAACTTCAACAGCCCTAATTTTATCTGTAAAACTCCCCACTCCTGGCAGGAGAGATAATCTGCCACCACCATATGCAGCCCCCGGCCAAATTGAATTTAAAGTGTTGAAGGGCGATACCCAGAGTGATCCACACGGTGGTCCCACTGGTTGGGACAGAGGGTGAACGGGTGTCTGAGCAGGTAGTACTGGAGAGTGAGGACTGCCCAATTGATGGCCAAGCACTCTTTCTCCATCGATATTTTCCACCGATCCAGCAAAGAGTGACCTGGAAAAAGCAGTGCTGTAACCACAGCCCCATAATAAGAGTGTCTGCTAACTGCCTGTAATGTAATCTCACAACAAAATTTTGGCTGGCGGCACGGTGGTGTAGTGGTTAGCACTGTCGCCTCACAGCAAGAAGGTCTGGGTTTGAGCCCTGTGGCCAGCGAGGGCCTTTCTGTGCGGAGTTTGCATGTTCTCCCCGTGTCTGCGTGGGTTTCCTCCGGGTGCTCCGGTTTCCCCCACAGTCCAAAGACATGCAGGTTAGGTTAACTGGTGACTCTAAATTGACCGTAGGTGTGAATGTGAGTGTGAATGATTGTCTGTGTCTATGTGTCAGCCCTGTGATGACCTGGCGACTTGTCCAGGGTGTACCCCGCCTTTCGCCCGTAGTCAGCTGGGATAGGCTCCAGCTTGCCTGCGACCCTGTAGAACAGGATAAAGCGGCTAGAGATAATGAGATGAGATGAGAAAATTTTGGCTTGCTGTATGTATTTGACAAGGAACAAATTTTGTATCCAACTGTTTGGATAGAGCCGTGATGTACTTGCCCCAGGAGTTGCTGAAATAGCTCAGTAGGGAGAGTGTTAGAGTCAAAATCTAAAATCTTTGGTTCAATCCCAGGTTTCAGTATCAAGGACTGTGGCTTGTGTACAGCTTGGTCTGTGTTTTTTTTTTTGCCTAGGTCGATGCCAATAATTTGATGGTTAAAACAATGATGCTGTTTGACTTTGGTTCCATGGAGCTTCTAAACTAGCATCCACCGACTGTTTCAAAGGAAGGCTCCTTTTGGTCAAGACAACTTTTATATTGTGACCGTCACCATGGAACAACTTCTTTTCAAGATGGGTACGGGCCAGTTCTGCAATTTTGAATCTGGGCTTTATTGCAGAGTCATCACAGCTTCGATGGTATTGGGCACTATATGTCTGTATTGATCTTCTAAAACACAAATGCACTGAATAATTTGGCTCCCTGGTGTCATGGTTAGCACTCTGAATGGTGAATCCAGTCATCTGAGTTCAAATGTTGGTGGAGCCTGTAAAAGTTTGTGCCTGCGTTGAATGATGGATAAACAAGACAATTTTGTTTCAGTGAGGAAAATCCCACTTTTATGCAATGCATGATTAAAATACATGAAAAACAGAAATGTCCCCCCTTTTTATTACAAAGATGAAAACATTAGCCAAACGGAAAATGTCCTCATTTTTTTTCTCAGAAATCTGGTCACCTTAAATTACATAATTCTTTTGGGTTTTTTTTTGCAATCAAATACAGTAATGACATGGATAATAACAAGTTCATGATGTAAACAAACCTGCAGTAGTCAGCAAGTAAACAATGAATGTGAAAACGTGTTGAACAACACAACACAACACAACACAACACAACACAACACAACACAACACCAATCACAATGTTTATTACAGTAGCTGCATAATTCACACTGGTTGCCGATCACCGCTGGAAAAAGGGATGGATTAAACACAATGGATTAGTCTCATTTCCAATCGAAAAATAAAGACTAATAAAGTATCTTTAGAAAAAAGCCAAAAATACACCAAACAAAGCCAGTTAGCTCATGTTAGCGATCGTTTAACGATTCTGTACAGGGCTCGAAATTTGTATATTTTTTCACCAGCCAGCCGGACTAGTTACCTTCCAAAGTAACTAGCCAAACAGAAAATCAACTCGCCAAAATTTGTTCATGTATAAATTTTACTCAGGGGTGAAAGTAACTTTTATTTCTTGCCGGTACCATTATTTTGAGTCATAGTGCGCACGCCGAAAAATACACCTAATTATTTATTATTGTCTACTTATCAAGCATTCACTAGGACTTCTGATCACTCAGTAGTACTAGTGTAGTCCTTTTTTTAATCACACTATCACTCTTTCATCCACCCGTATCAGTTTTTGATTATAAATTGCAAACACATCATTTCAACAACACAATCGTTTGAATAACATTTTTTTTAGCTGAACAGTTGAAAACTAACTTTTCATTTTGGACATTCTGTCTCCTAAAACCCTTTGGCTAGCAGCTGCGCATGTGGCGCAGGATGGTGAAGCAGTGGCTCCGCGCGCGCTCTCCCGCATGCTGTCTGTCGAGTGAAACACGGAAGGAATTCACTTCAGACAGAATTCAGAGACAGGGCAGAACCAGTTATATGCAATGTATATAGAGTGCTCCGAGATGATGCTAAAAATAGTAACACTGCGGTCTGTGAGGCCATCTTGGAAGTCACTTGTTCCAGAGCACTCATAGAGTACATATCAGCTATTTACATTCACCGATTCGTTTCCACGTTAGAGGGCTTAGAAGCTTGGATTTTTTAAGAATTTAGACATCTGAAGTGATGGAGCACTACTGTGATAGTTTAGATAAGCAGGCACGGGAACGTTATGCTGAGAAGTTACGTTTCATTGGGAATGTAGATCCATACACTGTTAGTGAGAAGGAATGGAAAGCTGACCGCAGCTTGTTGCCACATGTGACATACATCGATCTTGTGAACTATCTAGTGTTTCACCCAAGTCCATTTTGTGAACTAAAGGATTTCCAGAACTACAAGAGTATGGAAGCATACGATAGATTTGTGTCTAAATAATGTTTGAAAAACTATTATAATTATTATCAATTATTTTAGTTAGTGAATAAAATGTAGGCCTAGTATGTAACTTGTACTAACAGCATGTGTACATAAACATTACTAGGCCTAGATCTTAAATGCCATTTAATGCAACAATGCACTGCAGTAGACATAAGCTACCTAATGTGACAAATATATCCATTAATCATTGCTGAAAGTACATAGAAAAGATAATAGTTTGTATCACATTTATTTTAGTAACTATGAAATTCAAGACAATATTAACCTACCTGTCACAAAGTGATCAGAACAAATCCGGATACAGTCAAGTTGTCCTAAATTTGATCGGTTGATGGCAGCCAGCCACTGTCGTCTCCTCCATTCGCTTTTCTCCTGTGCTGCAATTCCCTGGTTAGTCACGACTTTAGGGAGTCTGTAGAAGCTTTTGCCACCCTTTTCCCCCCGGCTACTACAGCCAACAATGACACATGTATTCGGCATTGTCACCCCTTTTTGCTTCGCTGAACAACAACAATGTACTGACACAGCCTGACCCAGGTGAACTTTGACTTCCAATATGACCGCCGCTGGGTTCGCGCTGACCTCGAAGCACTCTATTGAGGAAAAAGTGTTACTTTTGGTAAATTGACGTTAGCAGGTCTGTTGTTATGCTGAAAGTGCATTTTTTTTTTCAGAGACAATATATTTTTCTTTCTGGTACGGTCAAATCTTTTAGTGGTACACCGGACCGGCCAGGACCGGCTTACTTTCACCCCTGATTTTACTTCTGTCAAAAATAATACAAAAGAGAGTAGTTACCATTGTTCATGACTAATGTGCATTTATTTCAAGAACCAGAGTATTTTGATACTGTTGTTAAATATATAAATGAGAACAACACAGAGCACCATAATATAATATCAACAAATAATAATATATTGGACTTTTTTCCCCGGTCTGCAGGTTGGGATGTCTGTAAACCAATCAGGATGCTCTTTGTCAAGCATGCGCTTCATGAACTGGTGCACGTGCAGTCTCTCTCGTGCACTCCGTCATATGCGCGATGCAGACATTGATGTTTCGCGTGCACGCGCTTGCTCTAGATTCCGGGAGATATTCTCCAATTTGCGGGCATCAGGGAGCCACTATCAATATGCGGGAGACTCCCGGAACTTCCGGGAGACTTGGGATGTCTGTTATAAGCATGCGCAGTAGTGAAGAAACCGACAGCCTGACCGTCCTGCCGATAAACACATCGATGAACACAGACACGGCACGCGCTTAATATGTGGCGGCGTTAGTTGACGGTGTGTCTGAATCTTCGCTTCATATATCTTTATTTTCAACTCACCAGCCAGGCTGCCTAGTGACAGGAATTACTCGCCAAATGAAAAATTAAGTCGCCTCAGGCGACCGGAGTACCGCGAATTTCGAGCCCTGCTGTACAAAGTTGCCATAAAAACTAACACTGCTTTTGCATGACTAATGGAAATATAATGCACATGACTACTGAAGATTATTTAAGAAGAAGGAAAAAAAAACCTTAATGCTCACTCACTTACCTTGATGAACTGCTTTGCATGCCAGACAGCAGAACTCAAAACTTGCCACTGTGCAGCGCTGTTCTCCAGTAATGAATATGTCCTCAGTGGCGTCACACGCTACATTGCACTTACGCTGTAGCTCACATTATCCAAGCTTTCAGTAGAAAGGAGTGCTGGGATTGGCTATTTCAAGACTGCTAATCTGTTTTGCTCTGCATGTGTGGATTTGAATCCCATCCTCATTGCATACGTGTCATTTAACCTCCTCTTGACCATGAAGGGTGTATCTCCATGGGGTGGCCAAGATGGTGTCTGTGTAACTTGTGATGTGTGTAGCTCTGCAACATGATAAACGAAATCTATTATGCTGAATTGCTAAATATGCTTAAGGGGTGATTAGAATGAACCTAATTGATAAACTAAATAGCTATTACAAGGCTTTCACTTAGGTTTTTTTATCATCGCTTTCTTTCATTTTATTCATTGTTATCCAACTAGCTCCTAGAGTTAACAATTCAGTGAACCTGCTAACTAAAGGCGAAGTGAATGTCGCACTATACGAACTAAACCAACAGGAGTTGGTAAACATACCTACTTGCTACTTTTTTTTGAGTTATCCGTCAATATGGAAACAGAGGAAGAGATCCACGGCGTAAAGCATTCCTATGCCAGAAAGTCTCTGAGTGAAAAGTTTGAACCGGATGCTTTACAAGATGAAGAGTGTTTGGTGCCACAACCAGAAACTCCGAAACCATGACCAGCCAAAAAGTCGAAGATGTGCCAGTGACGAGGATGATAAAGAGGCTGTGCCCATCTTGTGTTTGCTAATAATAATGGAAAGAATTGAAAAGATGTGAGAAGAATCTCTCAAATGGCTGCAGTCACTTGAGACAACGGTTAAAGATAATACAAATTCCATTAAAAGTGTCACCCACATCCTTGACACTATGGGGAAACAAGTAGAAGACATGTCGAATAAAGTCATTGCCATACAAAGTAAAGTCCACATCTTAGAAAAAGAGAACAATGTCCTCTTAGACAAAAGCAGTGACCTAGATGTCTATAAAAGAAGATGGACTCTACAAGTGTCTGGCATCCCGAAGCAAGCAGGTGAGAACGTGAAGAATGTCATCATCAACGTTTTCAAACAGGTTTCCCCAGACATCATGGATCAGCTGGCTTACTCAGTGAATATCACTCACAGATTAGGTCCCTGCTCTGCAGAGGTGTGTGCCAACCATCACATCATAGTTTGGTTCCTGTCATGAGCACACGGGGCAAAGTTTGGAAGGATGCCAGAACATCAGCCATACTCAAAGAAAGAAAGATTAAAGTTTGCGAGGACCTGACTCAAGAGATCAAGGATGCAAGAAACAAACTGTGGCCGTTGGTTGAACAGGCTAGGAAAGAGGGCAAGAAAGCAGGCTTCAAAGGTCCCTTTGCATACATTGTTGGTAAAAAAGTCACAGTAAATAATACGTGAATGAAAACAATTTTTCTATTTGCTGCCATTCTTGTGTAGTACTGCCTTCTATGGGGTTAAACTACTAAAAAGCATGTAATATGGTTTATTTAGCAATATCAATCTTTCTCATTCAAAGCTTTGAATCTTAGGTTTGCAGCCCTGTGATGGCCTGGCGACTTGTCCAGGGTGTACCCCGCCTTTCACCCGTAGTCAGCTGGGATAGGCTCCAGCTTGCCTGCGACCCTGTAGAACAGGATAAAGCGGCTAGAGATAATGAGACGAGAACTCTAGCAATGTGTTTGTGGCGGCGGGGGCATGGCCAAGCGTCGGTCTGTGAATGGAGGGTGGAGTCAGGGAAGGTAAGTGGTGGAATCATTGCACCTGATGGGGATTAACCTGTGTTTGTGTGTCGTCCCCACTGGCAATGTCCCTTTACCATCACATTCTGGACAGAAATAACCCGGTACATTACAGCCAAGACCGGAAAAGGGTGGCTTGCCCTCTCCAGGTTGGTGGAGAAGTCCTGCCTCAAGTGGAGGAGTTTAAGTATCTCGGGATCTTGTTCACGAGTGAAGGAAGGATGGAGCGTGAGATCGACAGGCGGATCGGTGCAGCCTCTGCAGTGATGCGGTCGCTTTACCGGTCCGTCGTGGTGAAGAAGGAGCTGAGCCAAAAGGCGAAGCTCTCAATTTACCGGTCGATCTACGTTCCGACTCTCACCTATGGTCATGAGCTTTGGGTAATGACAGAAAGAACAAGATCGTGGATACAAGCGGCTGAAATGAGTTTCCTTCACAGGGTGGCTGGGCGCTCCCTTAGAGATAGGGTGAGAAGCACAGTCACTCGGGAGGAGCTCGGAGTAGAGCCGCTGCTCCTCCACATCGAGAGGAACCAGCTGAGGTGGCTCGGGCATCTTTTTCGGATGCCTCCTGGACGCCTCCCTGGGGAGGTGTTCCAGGCATGTCCCCCCGGGAGGAGGCCCCGGGGAAGACCCAGGACACACTGGAGGGACTATGTCTCTCGGCTGGCCTGGGAACGCCTCGGTGTTCTTCCTGAGGAGCTGGCCGAGGTGTCTGGGGAAAGGGAAGTTTGGGCTTCCATGCTTAGACTGCTGCCTCCGCGACCCGGTCCTGGATAAGCGGAAGAAGACGAGACGAGACGAGACATTACAGCCAAGCTTGACTCTGATTTTTCTCTGTGTTGGAAATATGTACTGTTTGGTTTCTATAACAACAAAATAAAAAGAATTATATGAGTGATTCCACGCTTATGAGTACTGAAATGGGGACATGAACTTATTCACCTAAAACCATTTATTTTTTTACCATCAGGTCACAAAACATGTAATCTTTAATGAATGATATGTTAAAAGATAACTTTAATTTTCTGAGATGTAATAAAAACATATTTATATGCCAAAGTCAAGCCTACCCAGATAGCAAGCTGACATTGAAACGATGTAGAATCAACATTGCATTGTCGACGTTAAACCATTGAACCAACGTCAGATTTCGATGTTGATTTAACATCAGTTTGCACCCTCCGCTAACATTGAAACGATGTTGATTTATTAACTATGGACACACGTAACTTCAATTGTATTTCAATTCGCGTCGATATTGAAACAACATTGAAATTTCGACATAACTAAACATCAATGCGCTTTCAATGTTATTTCAATTGATAGCCTACCAGAAATATCTGGCTCATATATCCTGCTTTATCTACAGCCAGGATCTCCATTTTAATTGCCTAAAATAGTAAATATGAAACACATGCCTTTTTTTAAGAAAACAAGATTTTTATTTTAAATTCATTTAATTATGTCTTTCGGCGCGAGCGACACCTCCAGTTCTGTCTGGCGCATATCGTAGCCATTTCTGCACAGCCTGGGTGAAGACCAGATCATTCATGCCAGGCTGTTGAGTGAGGGCATCTGAAACACACACAAAGCATAGTTTTCAGTTACACATTGTACTACTGCTGCTAATAATAGGCTGCTACCAAAAAAAAAAAAAATAGGCTATATATTTTGTGGAATACTATTATTTAAATGTCATTGTGGCAGCGGGGGCGTGGTCAAGCGCCGGTCTGTGACAGGAGGGCGGAGTCGGGGAAGGTAAGTGGCAGAATCGCTACACCTGAGGGTAATTAACCTGTGTTTTGTGTGTGTTTTCCCCAGTAAACTGCGCCCTATTTAAGGAGGGAGAGTGAGAGCGGAGGGGAGCTTCCGGAGAGGAGACTACAGTGTGTGTGCGCGCGCGCGCGCGCCCGCCCGCCCGCCCGCCTCTGAGTGTTGGTTGACTTGTCTTTCTGAAAAGTCCGGCAATAAAGCCTTGTATTCCCCCTGATCTCTGTCCTGCCGTCCTCTGTGCTCCACCCGCACGTTACTCTCGCTACAGTCATCTATCCTCATAAAGGTCAAACACGCTCGGGGAGGGGGAAAAGATAACAAAAAGTAGGCAAGTAAAACTCGAGGAGAAAAATGAATAACTAGCAAGCAAGCCTCAACTCATCTTCCCGTCGCCTTTCCGTCTCGCTCTCTGATTGGTGGAGAATATGTGAACGTTTGCGCTGGTTGAATGATCAGTTAATTCTGCCCAGAGATTTAGGTCAGACACACACTGGGGTCGCAAGGTGAAGGCTCAGCAGGCACCATCGATGCCATATATGCATTTCAAAATTTCTTTGAAGAGAATTTACATCTGGGAACGTCAAATGGTAAGCACACCTTTATTATATAGGCTATATGATACTGTCTTTTGTACCAGTTTAACGTCGCTTTTTTTTTAGCCTCACGCCTATGTTAAGACCAAGGTAAGCAGAACGCTAGGCCCAGCTGTGGCAGAGGGGTCATCAGGTGACATTTTCTGGTTATGTGAACTTTCGGGGAACCTAAATTATTTTCGGTGTGGGAACTGTCCAAGTTACCTAACAAAACCTTACTTTTAACGTTAGTTTCGATGTTCGCTTGCATAAGAAAAATATAGAGGGACTCGACCGGGTCGTCTACGTTGTATTCAGGCACTACTGCCACACCCCAGTTAGCTTAGCCTACCTATACGAAAGTGTAACAAATCAACTGGCCTGTTGTATGCGTATAGACCTAATTGGATAGACTATCTCTGGTTATTCTGCGGACAAATTTTGTTTATTTAGAGATTTTTTTGTAGACCAAGTTAGTGCCACGTTCCAGGTGTTCCATGTTGGATGGTGAACATGTCAACTTGTGTCATTTGCCTAATTTCACGGAATGTTTATAAGGCTCTGGAGGTCTAAGTGTAGGCTATTTATCTTATGTTAACCTGATTATGTGCGGTTAGCTGCTACCATTTGTAGGCTTTCGGCAATAGGTGGCGTGATGCGATGCGTGCCAGTCTTTTATGTAAGTTAATTGATTTATTAGCTGTGGTTGTGGTTCGAACACCAGTTAAATTTTTAATCTCTATTGCCATTGCTTTTTAACATTGCATGTTTTAAGTTAATGTGGATAATGCCGCATCGAGGGCCGTGTAGGTATCAGACAAGAACTTTTGTTGGTTTTGGAATTATCTTTAGGGTCATTCCATGTCAAATCAACCAGGGCCCACACACTTGGGTCTCAAAAATTTGAAAAAAATGTGTACCTATGGTACCCCGGAGACACTCTGTACATTTTTGTTTTGTTAAGATCAATCCTTTTCAAGTTAGTTTTACGGAGGGAGGAGGGTGTCGATTTTGTTCGTCCTCTTTTTTTTTTTTTTTTGGCCAAGTTCACAAGCCCATAGCTCAAGAACTAAACCATGTAGGAGGTTAAAATATTGTATGCTGGTACATAAATAGGAATAGTATGTAGCTGAATTGTCACATGGTCTGGATGATCCTGCATGGTCACATCTGTCCCTCAAAGTTGATCAAAATTTTATTGGCATTTTTGTCTGGGCTCTGTTGAGACCTTCAGAAGGCATATTTTCACTCAGCATAAGCTCTTGATTTTTTTCCCCCTTATCGACACACTCCTCCCTCCATAAAACTGTCTGTAACTTGGAAAGGATTGATCTTAACATAACAAAAATTTACAAAGTGTCCCCTGGGTACCATAGGTACACTTGGTATTTTTTTGAGACCTAAGTGCGTGGGCACTGGTTGAATTGACGTGGAATGACCCTTTAATTGTTTCATTACGTGCGTCGTGACGATGACATTCACTACAACCGGCCCATTTAGACCTCCAGAGGAATTAGCATGCCACTGCAGTTAACATGCTCAGCATCCAACATGGGACAACTGTAACATTACAGTCTGGTGAAACGTTATCTGAAGGGTAATGTGAGTGTGTCTCTAACAACCTGCAGATGCTCCGTAGCCTTCATCCACCAAGTCCAATTAAACCCCTTTTATGCTTGTCGTACGCTTGCTCGTCATCCGTCAAAAGTTGATTCGGCAACACTTGACTCGTCACATGTAAAGTGAAGCGGCAGACGCGTAAGTGAAGCAGCGCTCCATTCACTTTACATGGGACGCGTCAAGTGTTGCCAAATTGTATTTTGGGATTGCTCCGGTAAAACTAATCAACTTTTGCTGCATAACGAGCAAACGGCAACAATTAAACGGAAAGTATCACAAAGCGTCAAATATACTACAGATGCTTTCCAAAAAATTAGAGTATCATGGAAAAGTTTATTTATTTCTATAATTTAGTTTAAAAAATTAAACTTGTATAGATTAAGCGTTAGTGATGTAAGTAGGCTAGGCTACGATGCAGAGTGGCCATAATATAGACCCATACACCAAGCGGGATTAGTGTGTGTGAGATTGGTGTGTTACCATATGACAACCTGACAAAGGCAGAATGGTAGCAGTAATGACTCACCATAAATGCACTTACAGAGTCTTGTATCTCTGAAGGCCCTCTTCTGTCTCCCATCCTCCTTAGGCCTTTTCCCAGCCCAGTTCAGTCCAGAGGCCACTTCATTGGTCAGCAGCAATGAAAGGATCCGGCGCACCCTGGACTCCAAATTGTTCCCACCAACAACTGCCAAGCGAGTCACCTGTTATAAAAATACAGTGATTGTGAGTTTCAGATGGCAGGTTATTTTAAAGCTAGTAATGCACAAAAGTGCCTTTTCTTTCCACCTCAATTAAGTCCTGCTGGTAATGCAGATTGTAGCTTCAGATTGTGAGATTGGTTACACAATGTCAGAGTAATTAATGTGGTATTGTTTGAGTGCTGATGGTATGTATGAGGGAGAATGTAGTGCCACATAGACCACATGGCAAAAATACAGGGGACAAAAGTTATCTTATAATATCAGTCATTTTGCTATCTGATCTATTTTGTAGAAAAGACATGCTGTTCTCACACCTACCAACAGCGCTTGGCCAAGGCCTTTCACAAAAAGTACGTTTCATTGGTAGAACCCCCACCACCACCCACCCATGGCAATTTCAAATATTTCAGTTGATAATTGCTCATCTACATATATGCACAAAGTATTCCAGTAAGCTTGCAAAACAAAAAAAGGTATTGTTTTAATGTAAACAATCTACTGGGGAAGTTTTGTGGGGATACTTATTGAAAATTTTACCCTATTCACCCTCAAGGACTATAAGGTTCATTCATTCAGAATGATTCCTTATATGTCTGAAAAGCTTGTCATGTTCTTGCATGTTCAACCACAACAATGACGTAGTTACCAAGGCCTTGCAGGCCTCAGAAGTTTGAAGAACATCCTCTGCGCGCTCAAATGCATCGATGCTTCGGAGGGGCAACTCCAGCACGTCTGCCTGGGCCACCTGTTGTCCCACCCCCCTTACAGGTTGGCAGCACCTGCAAGACTGGCGGAACTCCTGGACTTCCTTCCGAAGTTCCCTCACTTCAGAGGAGAGCTCAGTGACCATCGCCAGCAGCTTCTGCAAGGCCACATCTGTTGATGGTATTCATCACACTTGAGTTCAAGGATTTGTATGTGTTTCATGTTGAAATAATAAAATTAAGGCTATGCAAACAACTACAGTGCCCCTCGAAAGTATTCACACCCCTTTCAATGCTTCACCTTCTGTTACATTGCAGCCATCTCCTTGAGTCATTTGTGTTCATTTTTTTTCTCCTCAATCCACATGAGCAGAATTAGATTATGGCACCCCTCACCTCTTCAAATATATCTTTGACACAAGTCTACATCCTACCACCTTTGTTTAATTAAATTGTTTGGACATGATAGATTGGGGAGAAAAACTGAACATATTCTCGGAGACAGCTGCAATGTAACAAAAGGTGACTCATTGGAAGGGGTATGTATACTTTCCAGAGGCATTGTATATGGCCATTTACATCAAGTGGCAATCTACTGATAATATAAAGGCACAAAAGTTGCACTTGCCTTTTAAAGCCTGCCTGGCAGTGTCTCTGGTATCTGTAACAACCATGAAGAGAAAATGAATAATGCACAGTACTGAATATGGGAATTAAATATTACATGAAATATCCTCTGTTACAACAGACCTTCAGGTGAAAACTCTTGGAAGGGTTGGACTGCTGGCATCTCTGCATGATGCGTTATGGCTGGGAAGTCCTCTGCGAAAGAAAGCATTGCAGAGGATTGCAGGACCGGGAGATTTGTGGACTGAGGAGAGGAGCTGGAGAGGGGCTCGAGATTGTGGTATATAGGGCTTTTATTTGGTGGGGACTGCAGGGTGGTGGATGCTGTTGCTGTATCAACAAAGAGTTAGGGGAAATGAAGGTAGCCTAATTACAAGCCATTGTACTTAAAGAAGTTTGGTGTGAATCAATCCATAGCCCTGTTAGAGATCACTGAATGCTGTCTGTAGCAAAAAGAACGGAAAAAAAAATGATGCAACATAGGCCGAGTTATTAACCAATAACTATTGTTAACTGAATGGGGCATAGCTGAATGAAACTGAAAGATGCTATGCTCCATTTACTTAGTTGCCTTGTTCATTATTCGGTCTATATTGTATCAATTTTTTTTCGTTCTTTTTCCTATAAACAGCATTCAGTGACCTTCAACAACAGGGCTATGGATTGATTCACACCAAACTTCTCCTTTAAGTTTACACACACACACACACACACACACACACACATCCAGCTCGCCATACCTGGCAGTAAAACTTTTGGTGCAGCTGGATATTGATGTTTGGATGCTTTACTTCCCCGGTCAAATTCATCATTCACGTAGTTTGGATTTGGTCTAGAAGTGAAAAAAACAAGCAAAACAAAACTGAATATTCCGTTTAAAACAGTGGGAACTCTGCCAAGTACCGAAAACATGCATGGTTTTGAATTTGTAAATTTAAAGGAAACCTCTTCAATCTTCTAGAATCCTCCCCATCTGACTCCATGTCTGTTGTATCACAATGCTGCCTCAAGTACCGGTCTATGCTCCTCTGTGCTTCCTCAAATGTCCCTATAACGCAGAATTGTTATCAGATACGAGCAAGTGTTGATAACATTGACATGTTTATCAAATGTAAAATTATTTGACAATACCCACCACGGCTACAGAGGACTTTTATGGGCTGATACATATGCCACCCACTACTTGGCTCATCCCTCCTATTGACGGCAGCCCGGAGCTTGGCAGTGTCCTTGGGAGGGTAGGGTGGCCAGAAGACTTTGTCACCCTGCACCCATGTATTGGGTACCAGTTCTGTACCCCCATTGGTGAACTGGATAATTGACCACTGGCTCATTGCTGTGATTTAGAGAGGCGGTTTGTAAGGACTAAAAAGGACACAAATAACTGAATTATGAATTTATTATGATTGTTATGAATTTTATTTATTTATTTAATATACTATTTATTAATTCTTTTGATGAACTGATTGTTGAACTGATTGAGTTTTTTATGACTTATGAATGAACTGTAATATACTATTTGATTCTTTTGATGAACTGGTTGACAGTTAGGATATTTACTTCGTACGAAGTAGGGGAATGGCAATGAAATCGGTTTTATCGGGGTAAAGTATGTATTTTTTTTTTTAATCAAGTCCAACTTTACCACACTGACACTCTTGCTCAGCCCTGACACTTTATACAGCCCTATTGTCGAGGAAGGAAAGGGATACTGGAAGTAGGAGTCCTTCTTTCTAAAGGTTCGGAAAATTATGAAAGTCTCACAAGCTACCCTGACAATGTTTTCAACAATCCCAATGTCCTCAAGAATTTGTATGCCATTGTCTCCACAGTTGGTTAAGGTGAACTTTTCAGTGACAACCTTACGGTACTGATCCCCATGCTCTAAGTGAGGCACCACTGGACCATCATAGTGATGATGCATGTACTTGTGGCTGTTCTGGTTTGAGTCTGTCTCTGTGGGCATCTCTGAAAGCCTCTTAACGACTTGCTGCAAAGGCAGGTGAGGCTTGTGTAACAGGCTCTTCAAGTGGCCTAAATAGTTTTCATAAGGAAAACATGCAATGTTGTCTAGGGGACCAAAGACCTTGTATTCTGCTGCCAGGTGTGTCAACCCATGGACATTATAAGTGATTTCAGTTTTCCCGTACAGTTGCCCAAAGTGATTGACGAATGAAATAAGCAATTCATTAGCACAGTCTATCATGCTCTCAGCTGTTCCTGGTGACAGAAGGAGGTGCATTGCCACAGAAAACAACAAAAAGTTGTTGTACATCTCTATGGGTATGCTATTGTTAAGAACTACAGGGCCAGCATATAGCATCAAGTACCGCAGTTCAGTTGCCTTCCACCTATCGATCTCTGAGAGGGCCCTGGGCTTGCGACTGAACTCAGTTGGGGTGTAGGGACTCAGTTGGCAGAGTTTATCAGAGATTTCTGTAATCGTGCGGCTACCCAACCTATTTTTCAGTGACTTCCCTTTTATCCAGATATTCAGCAGTTTTCTGGTTACTCCGAGACAACATGAATGCATGTAGTCTGAGGGAAACATTGTTACCATTTTCACCACAGAAGCTAGGGGAGACAGTGTTTGATTTAAGTGGTGGTCCTCATCAACCATTGAGTTGAAGTCTTCATCAGTTCTCAGTTTCGCATTAACTTCCGGGAAGACCATTTTGCCTTGCCATTCACCCACTTGAACACACATCACAGCCAGAGTAACCATTGTGGCCCTTTATGTTTTTGAGAGAGGCTCGGGCAGGGGCATCACACACAAATGAACCAACTTTAATCAGTATCTGCCGTCCATTGTGCCAAATACCTTTCTCTAGGATCTCTTTCAGCTCTGCTATGAATGGCCCCAAATACTCAAACACACTTTTTGGCTTACCAGCACCACAAAAGAGGCCCACAAGAAATGGTGACCTGGTAGGATCCACATTCACTGTGGCAAGAATTGGCCAGAATTGCAGTTTACTACTCTTAAACAGTGGCAGTCCATCCACATTGAACTGCAGCCACAAAGTGTTACCAGAGAAGGTCAAAGCTTTTAGTCTTGACATCAGCCCTGTGGCTAGCCCACAATGGTGATATTCCCCGCCTTCCATCTCCTGAGTTGGTACTTCAGCTCGCGTCCTAAGAACTGTCCGAGCATCTTTGGGCAATTTTGGGTGAAACACGCACAAAATGCTCAAAAGTGCAGTCAGAGCCACTAGAGAGACTGAAAATTTTGAAGCCCAATACCTCAAACTAATCAACAAAAACTCAAGGCTGGGTTCCTCCTCATGTTCTGAATCTGAGTCATTATCATTTACAGTGTCCATTGGCTCATGGGTCTCGTTATCGAGTGAATTTGGCTCATTTTCCCAATCCTCACATATGGGTACATCCTCTGTACCTGGGCCAGAGGCTGACAAACCTGACTGTATTTCTACACTCTGGCAATCAGTACGTTTTATTATGATTGTGCTGCCTTGCATATTTGAACCTCTAAATTTCTCTTCAAAGGTCTGTAAAATATCAGCTTCTGTGGCCTTAAGCTGTGACCTAATTTTGCGCCTCTTTGACCAGCGTGAAGCCATTGTGGAAGTGGTGTACCAATTCAGAAAAGGCACTTGCTTACTTGACAAACAATGAATTTTCTGGGGAAAGAGGGGAAAAAAGGAGAGTACAGTGTTGGCAAACAGCATTTCACTCACTTGTGCAGCAAAGCATATGATAACAGTATGTTAAATTATCTGTATGAGAAACAGTTGGGCACCTAATATTTTTAGACTATTACTTTTTCATTTTCTATTACTTTCTGCTGTTTTTAGAACATAATGTTGTGAATTGTTTGCACAGACAGTAGCATAACATTACTGTGATAATGTCCATAATACTTGTAATAGGCTTGTAATAGGCTACGAGTTCATTTCTGGCTAGCTGCTGAGCTATCGGCCCGGACCTTTAGCTCAGCGGCTTCGCACCGATGCTCTCAAGCCGGACAGAGGGACGTTGATTAGAAGGTTGCGAGTTCGAGCGAACTGTTGCAGGATGACCTTGGTCACACATGCAGTGTTTCATTCAAAATCGACATTCCGCCTTGATCGCTGATCCTAGGTAAAGGGACTAGGATCTACATTGCAGTGCAACACAATTGTATTAAGTGGGCAATGTATTAAGTGTGTTAAGTGTTACAGCCAGGGCCGTAACTACCATTGAGGACACCGAGGTCATGTCCTTGGCATTTTTTTCCCACGGTATTTTTTTTTTTTTTCACTCAGAAATGTGAAATTAATACATGATGAAAATCGTTCTGACTTTGATCGGTGGAAAATTCTAAATTCAGCTTGCATCCCCCTGTTCTCATTTGTTTGTTTAAAAATAGTCCACATCAGTGGCGGCTGGCCCATAGGGGGCGCTCGGGCGCCGCCCTCACAGATGTGGAGGAGGAAAATAAAAAAAAAAATTTTTTATATATATATATATATATATATATATATATATATATATATATATATATATATATATATATAATATAAAAATTTTTTTTTTTATTTAAACAACATTTCCACCAACTGACTCTTATTCAACAGTGAATTTCCACCGAAAGACTCGGATCATTTCTCTTCTTGGGCGCTCGTCAAAGCGCCTCAGAAGTGCAGCGAAATAGCCAATCGTGTATGGTTGCTAGGGAAAAATAAATATTTGGCCAATCGGCATCGCCGAATTTAATGGTTTTGGGGCGCTGGAAATTTCGCCCCTGCTACAGAAAATGCATCTCTCTCTCTCTGGTTAGAGGTGATGTTCAAAACTAGATTTTTGGTTCATACTGGACAATAATCACATCTT
This sequence comes from Neoarius graeffei, assembly GCF_027579695.1. Taxonomy (NCBI): domain Eukaryota; kingdom Metazoa; phylum Chordata; class Actinopteri; order Siluriformes; family Ariidae; genus Neoarius; species Neoarius graeffei. The sequence goes on from NC_083586.1 coordinate 2,649,696, forward strand.
TCTTGTCATAGTTTGTATTCACAACAAGAGTGTCAACACTGTTTCACTCCCCCTCTCTCGTTTCACAGACAGACACCTAGCTCAGAACACACACGCACACACCATTTCATAGTCACACACACAAGAAATACTCACCTTAGAATCACACACACACACACACACCACCTCTCTATTTTCATACAATCACTCAGTCCCCCTCTCTCACATTCACACACACAGTTGATTTGCATAGATTCAGCTGAAATCATACCCTTGCTGTAAACTTCTCAAGAACTTGAGTATTGTATTTGATACCGTTCCTTTCCTATATTAGGTTCCATAAATGGAGCCTATAGCTGTAAATTGTTAATTTACTTTATCTGTGAAACTGCTGATTTTGAGAAGGAAATTAAATTATTATTGTGGAATTGTCATTTTCTGACTGTTCATTTGAATGCTTATACTGGACTAGGCAGGGAAATCTATTGGCGCACACCAGCCCCACCAAGAATTTTTTTCACCAGCCGCCACTGGTCCACATAATCATTTTTAAACGAAGCCGAAATATCCGACATTGGAAACATTTCATCTTAGGCAGCCTCGCGATAGTCAGCTAAGCACCACGGGATATACAAGAGCTGAGAAGTGTTCTCATCAAGGTCCGACTCCGCAGCCAGGCAGTTTGTCAATTAGTCGTGGAATCTGAAAATTGACATAAGATGAAGTCTACTACACTAAAACAAACCAAACTCAGCTCTGGAAAGTCAGCAAGTGAGAGAAAAAGAGGGAAGAAGGGGAGTTAATTTTGCCAGTCCGGAATGCTTATGATCATTAACAGTGCAATTTTAATTAGCATTTCAAGCAACAACAGTCGAAGCCACTTAGCTAGATAGGATTCGGCACAAACTCTTTTATTCTCTCTCTCGATTTGATTTGGTGCGTTTCAGATCAGAAAAGGCTGGACAGTCGTGACCTGTTTATGAAGTTATTGGGTGCTGACGAGACTTGAGCTATTTTGCTAACTTACCAGACTATAGGCTAACGTGAACACGACACTATTGTTTTGATCATTGGTTGTATTTTCGAACGGAAATGAAAACGGGTAGCAAACTTATGTTCACATTTTATTTACAACATGATGTACCACCTCTGACTGCTTTCTGTCAATCATGAAGAGCCCAGCCGCGTTCACAGCTCCTCCGATCACCAATAATAGTAGTAATAATGATGATAATGTTTTAAAATCAAATAGAGGACACTGGAGAGGGAGAGCCAGGAGAGGAAGAGAAGCGAAGAGCACACTCACACTAACTCACTCACTCACACTCTCTCTCTCACACACACACACAATACTTTTGTGATCGTGCAGTTTTGCAATTGTTAAAATAAACATGTTCACCTACATGTTCATCTTGTTGGGCTTGTGATTTTGACTCGTTTCCAAAATGTATGAAAAGTCACCATATTAGGACGGGTTTTTTTTTTTTTTTTTGGCAAATAAGATGTATCGCAATGTTTGACCTCAGTATTTGAAAAATCCTGGCTACTGCCCTGGTTACAGCAACTATGACACCAGTGAAGTCATTGAGCTAACTAACCTGCAGTTTATCAAGCTTGCTAGCAGGCTAGCCTACTTGACAGCTTGCGTTGCTGATCGGAGTTGATCGGAGGAAATCGGCCGTGACAGCACGCTGTGGCAGTCTATGTATCGCGTGAACTATACATTGAACTATGTGTAAGGATTAAATGCTGAAAGTGCTGCTTACCTGTAATTGATCCCGGATCCGAGAACGGGTGCCTGTGCGCCGCTGCCGGTCTTTGTCTGTCCCGTTCAACAATGATCGATGACTTTTCAATCATCTTTCCCGGTCAACTATATATCGATGGCTTTTCGACCATACGTGATTTCCCGGTCAACACAAAATCAATGACTTTTCAACATGACTGTTATCACCCGGTAAACCAAATATCAATGATACATCAATCATAATAAGGACGACTATAAATCAATGTTGTTTCAATATCACTGCTGTCAACTTTATTTTAGGTCGGGTTACATCGGTTTAACAATGGTGATTCAACATCTATTTTGCATCAAGATTTCAATGTCGACCATTCTGATGATTCAGATGGAAAATCAATATCTATTCAATGTCAGCTTGCTATCTGGGTATGAGTTCCAAAATGATGTCTTTTACATTACTTCTGTTACGATTGTCCATCTCGCGTCTGTTACAAATTAATTACAATCTAGCTACAGTGGTGCTTGAAAGTTTGTGAACCCTTTAGAATTTTCTATATTTCTGCATAAATATGACCTAAAACATCAGATTTTCACACAAGTCCTAAAAGTAGATAAAGAGAACCCAGTTAAACAAATGAGATAAAAATATTATACTTGGTCATTTATTTATTGAGGAAAATGATCCAATATTACATATTTGTGAGTGACAAAAGTATGTGAACCTCTAGGATTAGCAGTTAATTTGAAGGTGAAATTAGAGTCAGGTGTTTTCAATCAATGGGATGACAATCAGGTGTGAGTGGGCACCCTGTTTTATTTAAAGAACAGGGATCTATCAAAGTCTGATCTTCACAACACATGTTTGTGGAAGTGTATCATGCCATGAACAAAGGAGATTTCTGAGGACCTCAGAAAAAGTGTTGTTGATGCTCATCAGGCTGGAAAAGGTTACAAAACCATCTCTGAAGAGTTTGGACTCCACCAATCCACAGTCAGACAGATTGTGTACAAATGGAGGAAATTCAAGACCATTGTTACCCTCCCCAGGAGTGGTCGACCAACAAAGATCACTCCAAGAGCAAGGCGTGTAATAGTCGGCGAGGTCACAAAGGACCCCAGGGTAACTTCTAAGCAACTGAAGGCCTCTCTCACATTGGCTAATGTTATTGTTCATGAGTCCACCATCAGGAGAACACTGAACAACAATGGTGTGCATGGCAGGGTTGCAAAGAGAAAGCCACTGCTCTCCGAAAAGAATATTGCTGCTCATCTGCAGTTTGCTAAAGATCATGTGGACAAGCCAGAAGGCTATTGCAAAATGTTTTGTGGACAGATGAGACCAAAATAGAACTTTTTGGTTTAAATGAGAAGCGTTATGTTTGGAGAAAGGAAAACACTGCATTCCAGCATTAGAACCTTATCCCATCTGTGAAACATGGTGGTAGTAGTATCATGGTTTAGGCCTGTTTTGCTGCATCTCAGCCAGGACGGCTTTCCATCATTGATGGAACAATGAATTCTGAATTATACCAGCGTATTCTAAAGGAAAATGTCAGGACATCTGTCCATGAACTGAATCTCAAGAGAAGGTGGGTCATGCAGCAAGACAATGACCCTAAGCACACAAGTCGTTCTACCAAAGAATGGTTAAAGAAGAATAAAGTTAATGTTTTGGAATGGCCAAGTCAAAGTCCTGACCTTAATCCAATCAAAATGTTGTGGAAGGACCTGAAGTGAGCAGTTCATGTGAGGAAACCTGCCAACATCCCAGAGTTGAAGCTGTTCTGTATGGAGGAATGGGCTAAAATTCCTCCAAGCTGGTGTGCAGGACTGATCAACAGTTACCGCAAACGTTTAGTTGCAGTTATTGCTGCACAAGGGGGTCTACTGAAAGCAAAGGTTCACATACTTTTGCCACTCACAGATATGTAATATTGGATCATTTTTCTCAATAAATAAATGGTCAAGTATAATATTTTTGTCTCATTTGTTTAACTGGGTTCTCTTTATCTACTTTTAGGACTTGTGTGAATATCTGATGATGTTTTAGGTCATATTTATGCAGAAATATAGAAAATTCTAAAGGGTTCACAAACTTTCAAGCACCACTGTATATACCATGTTAATCTTATTGAAAGAATGTGTATGTTTATTCTACTACACATGTTTATTAATTATATTTGCTAAAACATCACCTTCCTGTGTTTCAAAAAGTAATTCTACATTGTTAAAATTGAGAATATATATGTCCACAGCACTTCTGTTACGTTCTGACTTTGGCATATAAATGTTTTTATTACATCTCAGAAAATTAAAGTTATCTTTTAACATATCATTCATTAAAGATTACATGTTTTGTGACCTGATGGTAAAAAAAAGAAATGATTTTAGGTGAATTTTTAAAAATAAGTTCATGTCCCCATTTCAGTACCCATAAGCATGGAATCACTCATATATAAATTTGTTGATCATTTTAGGAAAATGCCATATTCATAAAGCCAAGTTTAGTCATTCAAAACCTTCATTTATAGCCTTTGAAAAGGAAACTGAACAGGAAATCAAAATCATCTCTAACTCCAAAAACAAGAAAGCTGCTAATTTTTTTTCATTTGTGCTTATTATTTCATGTTTTTATTTGAAAACTCCCCCTGGCTCTTGGTTTGTTGTTTGTGTATTAATAACTGTATTTATATTTTGTTGCTGTTATTTTCAATAAAGATTAAAAAAAACATTGCTTGTGTTGCAGGGATAATTTTAGACTGCAGGCAGCTGCTCCACTGTGTTTATCACATAAATACCCAATAAAAAAGTAGCTTGTATGGCCATTGCCATGCTACTTGATCAATAAAAGAGTTAAGCTACTGAAAAGCTATTTGAGCTTAATTTTTAGTTAAGTTACTCATGATGCTACTTGTAGTGACGCTACTGCCCAACACTGAATTTCCCTTTGGACGGACACTTTTTGGAGACATCAAGATTTTGACAGAAAGCTTCTTGGGCAGGGGGCAACATGGTGGTGTAGTGGTTAGCACTGTTGCCTCACAGCAAGAAGGTCCTGGGTTCAAGCCCAGCAGCTGATGGGGGCCTTTCTGTGTGAAGTTTGCATGTTCTCCCTGTGTCTGCATGGGTTTCCTCTGGGTGCTCTGGTTTCCCCCAAAGGCATGCAGGTTAGGCTAATTGGTGGCTCTAAATGTGAGCGTGAATGGTTGTTTGTGTCTATGTGTCGGCCCTGCAATGACCTGGCAACTTGTCCAGGGTGTACCCTGCCTCTCGCCCATAGTCAGCTGGGATAGGCTCCAGCTTGCCTGCGACCCTGTAGGACAGGATAAGCAGCAACTGATAATGGATGGATGGAGCTTCTTGGGTAGTAGTGCCTAATTGGTGCAACAGAAAAGCATTCACCCTATCATCTAGAGATTGTGAGTCCAAATCCTGATGTCAAAAGTCAGGAAGGGCGAGGTGTCAACTGCAAGTAACACTAGCCAAATGTCTGAGTTCCTACAAATAGAAATGGGTAGACAGCTGGTGTGTGATGCTGTATGAGCAGCAGTTCAAATAGATAAGCAATAAGGACTGACTGCCCAAATGACTGGTCCAAATTTAAAGACCTTCGACGAAAAACCAAACAGAAGCTTGCTTGCAAAAAGAAAGATCATGCCTCCAAGCTCAGAGACTCTTTGTTTGAGAACCCCAACTGTTTTTGGTCTCTTGTCAAATCATCCATGACACAGCGTACTAGTCCCACATACCTCCATGATGGTCAAACCTTTGTGACAAACAGTGTTGACAAAGCTAACTTGCTGAATTAATTCTTCCATTCTGTATTTACTATTCATGATACAACACCTCCAGGCACAGACAACACTCCAACTGCAACATTTATTCCTCGCTTGTCAAGTGTCGAGCTCACTTTTGATGGTGTGATGAAAGCTCTATACTTGTTGCATCCAAAGAAAGCAAGTGGACCTGATGAAATCCCTGGGATGATTTTAAAGAACATGGCTCAAGCTATTGCACCATTGCTGTGTCGACTGTTCAATTTGTCTCTATCATTAGGAACAGTTCCTAATAAATGGAAATGCGCCAACGTAACACCTATTCATAAACGAGATGATGCATCTATCGTTGCTAATTACAGACCGATCTCCCTGCTGAGTATCATCTCTAAAATACTAGAACGGAGTGTCTTCGATCATTGTCATCACCATTTGTTTCCTTATCTGTACCACCTACAACATGGATTCCAAAAGAGGAAATCAACAGTGACGAATTACAGTCTACCATGATATCGTGGAAAGTATAGCTAGTGGTAATGAAGTTGATGTGGTTCATCTTGATCTATCAAAGGCATTTGATAAGGTATCACATCAATTGCTATTATTCAAACTGCAATCATATGGGATCTCAGGATCTCTACTTCAATGGTTCAAGAGCTATTTGCGTGACAGACAGTAGCGTGTCATCTTGGATGGTGCTTATTCTGACTGGTTACTCGTATCATCTGGTGTTCCTCAAGGCTCCATACTTGGACCACTTCTCTTTCTTATCTATGTCAATGATATGCCAGATTATGTACAAGGTGACTCCAAACTTGCCCTCTTCGCTGATGACTCGATGCTGTACAAAGTTATCAAATCTGAACCATGTAAGGAATCCCTTCAAGATGACATTGATTGTATTCACCGCTGGAGTGTTGACTTGCACGTCATTCAACGCTTCCAAATGCAAAGTCGTCAACATGTCTAAGAAAAGAATCCAAACCGCTAATTACCAGTACCATCTTGGTACTGGTAACTAGTATGGTGCAAGTTAAAATGGCGCCCCCCATGGCGAGTGTGTTTGTGATGCGCTCCCGACACCGATTGTCTTTATTGTTTATTTTAGTAATTTTGATTGTGACAAATACTCAGTGCTTGTACACTAGGATCACCTACAGCAAAGACACACTTCTGGACATTGGTAAAATTCACCACAGGCCCAGTCCAGTCCTTCTGGACTATAGCTTTCTTCTCATCGTTGACACCGACTGAAGCTACACCGACACCATCCGGCAGGCGCATCATCACCACTCGAGTAGGCGAAACGGCCGACGATCCACGCACCCAAAATGGAGGCGCAGTAAGAGAGGCGGGCTACATGCTAGGCTAAAGGCTAGAGCTACAAGACAACCGCTACCTAGCCTTCTGCTAGCTAACGTTCGCTCGCTCGAGAATAAGATGGATGAGCTGAGAACCAGGCTAACATCTCAACATGAGATTAGAGAGTGTTGTGCCCTGATTTTTATGGAAACGTGGACTACTGCAAGCCTGCCAGACCCGGCCATTGAACTACAGACCCACTCCATGCACCGTGGAGACCGCACATCTGCTTCCAGTAAAAACAAAGGTGGCGGTGTGTGTGTTTATGTTAACAACAGATGGTGTACAGATGTACAGGTGGTTGAAAAACACTTGTGCGGACATTGAAGTGCTGATGGTGACGTGCAGACCCTTTTATCTACCGCGGGAGTTCAGTGTTGTGTTTATGCTGGCTGTTTACATCCCGCTGCGGGCCGACCGCACTACAGCGCTAGGACTACTACATGACATCATCGGCAAATACGAGCCAACACACCCAGATGCTGTGTTCATTGTGGCTGGGAATTTTAATCACTGCAACCTCAGGACTGTGCTACCAAAGTACCATCAACACGTGAGCTTTCCGACAAGGGACAATAACATCCTGGACCATGTCTACAGCAACGTGAGAAATGGCTACAAGGCTGTGCCCCGCCCCCACTTTGGACAGTCTGACAACATCTCTGTGTTCCTCTACCCAGCTTACAAGGCCTTTCTCAAACAAGCCCCCCCCCAGTGAGTAAAACTGTTAAAGTTTGGAATGAAGAGACTGATCTGGTGCTCCAGGACTGCTTCAGTTCTACAAACTGGGATGTGTTTAAGACTGCTGCTTTGAGAGAAGACTGTTCTGTGGATTTAGAGGAATATGCATCTGTGGTCACCAGCTACATCAGTATGTGTATTAATGACATTGTCCCCACCAAGCGCTGCAAAATATATCCTAACCAAAAACCTTGGATTAACAGTGAAGTACGCTACATGCACGCTCCACTGCTTTTGCCTCTGGTGACGCAGATGGATATAAAAAGGCCAGATATGACCTATGCAGATCCATCAGGGAAGCCAAGAGGCAGTACAGACTGAAGCTGGAAGGATATTACAACACCTCAGACTCCAGATGCATGTGGCAGGGCCTGCAACACATCACCAACTTCCAGCAGAAGAACAGCAGGGTCACAGCCAACCACAACACATCACCAGATGAGCTGAACAAGTTCTATGCTCGCTTCAACACCCTCAACACCAACCAACACAGAGGGATTCTACCAACAGAGGCAGCAAAGAGCTCTTCACCTATTGTGACCATAACTGAGGTGAGCAAGGTCTTCAGGAGGACTAACCCCCGAAAGGCAGCTAGCCCTGACAACATCCCCGGCTGTGCTTTGAGGGCCTGCTCCACACAGTTAGCAGAGGTCTTCACAGACATTTTCAACCTGTCCCTCTCCATGTCTTCTGTGCCCACATGCTTCAAGACCACCACCATAGTGCCCCTCCCAAAGAAAAACAATATAACATGCCTGAATGACTATCACCCAATTGCACTCACTTCAGTTGTAATGAAGTGTTTTGAGAGGATAGTCATGTCATACATCAAAAAGGGCATCCCAGACACAATAGACCCCCTTCAATTTGCATATCGTCAGAACCGTTCAACTGATGATGCCATCAATGCAGCCATCCACACAGCCTTGTCACACCTGGAACACAGGGACACCTATGTTCAAATGCTGTTTGTGGACTACAGTTAAGCCTTCAACACCGTCATCCCCAGCAGACTGACAGAGAAGCTCTCCACCCTTGGACTGACATCCTCCCTCTGCTGCTGGGTCCTGGACTTTCTCACAAACAGACCCCAGGCTGTCAGAGTCGGTACCAGAACATCCAGCACCAAGACAGTGAGCACAGGGACCCCCCCCCCCCCCCGCCAAGGCTGTGTGCTCAGTCCACTCCTATACACCCTCTTCACCTACGACTGCACCCCCACCCAGAGCAACACTTTCATCATCAAGTTCGCTGACGACACCACTGTCATTGGGCTGATCACCAGCAGAGATGAGAGAGCCTACAGGGAGGAGGTGGCTCAGTTGGTCTCCTGGTGCCAGGAAAATAACCTCTCCTTGAATGCTGAGAAGACCAAGGAGATGATTATTGACCCGAGGAAGAGGAGAGACCAGCATGCCTCGCTGCACATCAACGGGACACAGGTGGAGAGGGTGAAAACATTTAAATTCCTCGGAACTCATATTAGTGAGGATCTCACCTGGACACACAACACACAGCAGACCATCAAGAAGGCTCAACAGAGACTGTTCTTCCTGAGGAAGCTGAGGAAATTTGGACTGTCCACCAAACTCCTCAGCAACTTCTATAGGTGCACAGTGGAGAATGTCCTGACAAATTCCATCACTGTGTGGTACGGGAACTGCACAGCTCAGGACAGAAAGGCTTCCCAGTGTGTCATTAAACTGGCACAGTTCATCTGTGGAGCTGTCCTCCCCCCACTACAGGACATTTACAACACCCGGGTCACAAAAAGGGCACAGAGCATCATCAGGGACCAAACACACCCACAACACAGACTATTCATGCTCCTACCATCTGGCAGACGCTACAGGAGTGTGAAAGCAAGGACTACTAGACTGACAGTTTTTACCCCCAGGCCATCAGGCTTTTGAACCATGGATTATAATCACCATCTACCTCTATATTTCCATCAGGCTTTGAACCACGGATTATATTAGCAATTTTGCACAAGACATTGCAACATTGCACAGTATATCTACCTCTGTTTGCACATTGTTTGCCTCTCCTTTTTTTAATGTTAACTTCATTTTTCATTCTACTTTTATATTTTGCATTCCATGTGCACTTTATATTTTATATATATATATATATATATATATATATATATATATATATATATAATCTTTTTATATTGGTAAGCATAGTTTGGTCGGGCAGTTGCAAAATATGAATTTCATTACCCAATAATAAACCGCTGTGTTTGTTATTGTGTATATGACAAATAAACATCTTGAATCTTGAATCAGGTCCTTGAATATGCAACTGAAACAAAAGACCTTGGTGTTACTGTGTCAAGTGACCTAAAATGGAACAAGCACATTGAGGATAAGCGTGCGAAGGCAAATAAGACCCAAGGCAAGGCAAGTTTATTTATATAGCACATTTCATACACAGTGGCAGTTCAATGTGCTTTACAGAAGTAAAAGCAAAACAGTAAGCAATAGAAAATAAAATTACATGAAATAAATGGGGAAGAAAATTAATAAGAATTAAACAATAGTAGAAATAAAATAATAAAATGAAATAAAAGTTCAATTAAAAAAACAGCAGAATAAAATAGAATAAAAGTTAAGTAAAATTTAAAACATGCAGAGACTGTAAAAGTAAAGAGTTTAAAACATGTAGAGATGACAATATTAATAATTTAGCAGAAAGCATCTGAAAACAGCTTGGTCTTTAGCCTAGATTTGAAGCTGCCAACAGCAGGAGCATTTTTGATGTCCTCTGGCAGTTGGTTCCATAGCTGTACTGCATAGTAGCTAAAAGCTGCTTCACCACACTTTGTTTTAACAACAGGTTTTAACAGTAAATTTTTCTGCTGCGATCTGGTAGATCTGATTGGGTTAGGCCGCTGCAACATATCAGAGAGGTAATTGGGCCCTGTACCATTTAGAGATTTGTACACCAGCAGCAATGCTTTAAAGTCAATTCTGTAGCTTACTGGAAGCCAGTGAAGGGACCTTAGAATTGGAGTAATGTGCTCTGTTCTTTTTGTTCGTGTGAGAACCCTAGCTGCTGCATTTTGAACCAGCTGAAGTGGTTTGATGGTCTTTTTTGGCAGGCCTGTGAAAAGGCCATTGCAGTAATCAACCCTACTAGAGATGAAGGCATGTATAAGTTTTTCCAGATCATTTTTTGACATAAGTCCTCTTAGTTTGGAAATGTTTTTTAGGTGATAAAATCTGTTTTAGTGATTGCTTTCATGTGACTGTCAAAGTTTAGCTCTCTGTCAATGAAAACACCAAGATTTTTAACCATTTCTTTTGTTTTAATCCCCTTTGTGTCAAGAATAGTGGTAATCCTGAGTCTTTCATCTTTTTTCCAAATAGAATTACTTCTGTTTTATCTGTGTTCAGCTGAAGAAAATTTTGTGACATCCGGTTGTTGATTTGATCGATACACTGGCAGAGACATTCAAGGGGGGCATAATCATTAGGTGATAGAGCAAAATAAATTTGGGTGTCATCTGCATAGCAGTGATACAAAATTGAATTGTTCTTGATAATTTGCCCAAGTGGGAGCATATAAAGGTTGAATAGTAAGGGTCCAAGAATCGACCCCTGGGGGACACCACAGGTCAAGGACATTGATGTTGAGGAACAATTTCCCATGGTAACAAGGAAGCTTCTATCTTTTAAGTATGATTTTAACCAATTGATAACTTTACCAGTCAACCCAACCCAGTGTTCAAGTCGATATAGCAGTATGTTGTGATCAACAGTATCAAAAGCTGCACTGAGGTCCAGTAATACCAGGACCGATGTTTTGCCTGCATCAGTATTAAGACATATGTCATAACTTTAATCAGCGCTGTTTCAGTGCTATGATTGGCACGAAATCCTGACTGAAAGTTATCAAAACAGCTGTTTGATATCAAGAAGGCAGTTAATTGATTGAAGACAATTTTTTCAAGGATTTTCCCGATGAATGGTAGATTTGATATTGGCCTGTAGTTATTTAATACTGAAGCATCCAGATTATTCTTTTTAAGTAGGGGCTTTACAACGGCTATTTTCAGGGACACAGGAACAATGCCAGTCTCTAGGGATGTATTTATGATTTGAAGCACATCTGTAATTATAAGATGAAGAACAGACTTAAAAAAGTTGGTGGGCAGAATGTCCAATTCAGGTGTTGAGGAACTGAGATTTTGTACAGTTTTTTCAAGAGGCTCATAATCAAACAAAATTTTGACATTGTGTTGAAGTTATCTGTCTGTGTCACCGGTGATTGCAGTTTTTCAATTATTTGCAACTGAGATATATTATGAGCAATATTCTGCCGTATTTTATCAATTTTACCTTTGAAGAAGGATGCAAACTCATTGCATTTATTAACTGAGAGAAGTTCAGGTGCTAATTGTGGTGGGGGATTAGTTAGCTTCTCTACTGTTGAAAATAGCACACGGGCATTGTTCATATTCCTGTTGATGATGTTGGAGAAGAAAGACTGTCTTGCTTTACAAAATTTCATAATTATATTTACAAAGCATCTCTTTATGGATTTGATAATGGATGTGAAGTTTAGATTTGTGCCATTTTCTTTCAGTATTTCTACATTCTCTCTTTAGCAGTTTAACAGCTGGGTATTGTTTCCATGGTGCTTTCTGCTTATCATTGACTCTTTTAATTTTGAATGGAGCAATATCATCCATAACTTGGGTCATATTTAAATTAAAAATTTCCAGTAAATCATCTACAGAGTCTGACATTTTGGTTGAGATCCGAGAGAGAGCTTGCTCAAAAAGAACACGTGTTGTCATTTATGACTCTCCTACCCATAGTCGTTGAGCTGTTCTGAATGTGAGGAGACATAGAAACATCAGAGAAAACACAAAAATGATCAGATAAGGCCAGGTCAACAACAGTAGTAGAAACAGTAAGACCCTTTGTGATGACGAGGTCAAGGGTATGACCACGAGAGTGGGTCGGCCCCTGTACATGTTGTACTAGGTTGAAGTTGTCAATAAGTGCAAGTAGTTCTTTGGCATAAGTGTTTTCAGGATTATCTACATGCAAGTTAAAATCCCCAGATATAATAAGATAGTCAAACTCTAAGCAAATGACTGACAACAGTTCACCAAACTCTTCCAGAAAAACTTTGGCTGAATGTCTCGGAGGCCTGTAAATAGTTAATAATATGTTAGGAGAGCATGTAACAAGTGCACATAAGTGTTCAAAGGATGTAAAATCACCAAGTGAGGATTGTTTACATTGAAAAGAGACTTTGAATATATTTGCGATCCCTCCACCTTTCCCCTGTCGGGTAACGTTCATAAAATTAAAATTTGGGGGAGTTGCTTCAATAAGGGTGGTAGCACTATTTGCTTGATCCAGCCAAGTTTCAGTTAGAAGCAAAAAAAATCAAGATTGTGTTTGCAGATAAGATCATTAATTAAAAATGACTTGTTTGAAAGTGATCTAACGTTCAGAAGAGCTAGCTTTACAGAAAGTCTAGAAGTAATATCCACTTGGGCATTCTGATATTGTTTTGAAACAGGAAGGAGACTAGACTGGTTTACCCCCTGGGTTAAATATGCTCTATGTTTTCTATTTCTTATCAACACAGGAATAGAAAATGACATAGGCATACTGGGTCCCAGCTTGATTTCAAAACTACACCCAATGCAGGGACCCACAGCACATCATACAAGACTTTCTGTATGTTCCATTTGGTTTGATGGTGAAAGAATTGGAGATGTCATGTATCTTTTAGATGGTGAAAAAGATTGGTAGCCAGCTGAAAGTCCTGGGCGAACACAGTTCAGTCTGTTGGTTAATTTTTGATGAACTGGGTACACTGCTTGTCGCGACAGATTTGGGCTGGAAAAAGAGTGTGTAGCCATTGGCAGCAGTCTCTGCATACTATTTGGGAAATCCATGCAGGGGGGAGACGGAGATGGTACAATAAAATCATAAGAGCGAGACTTTGGTGAGGTCTTTTGTAAGTGTCTCCAATACTGTCTCTGTGGTGACTGTCTCCCTGATAGTCTCTGTGATACTTGCATGGGGTCGAGATGTGGATGATGCAGCCTTGACATGATTATCTTTAGTCAGGTCCTCAATCTGGATGGCATCGCATGATAAAATCGCATGCTCACATTCTCCGTGTGATTGTTGATGTCCTTGGCAGTCTGCCCCAGATGGTTCTTGGCAGTCTGCCCCAGATGGCTGTGTGTCCTTGGTGAAGACTTCCATAGATGATTGTTTTGGCTTTGCAGAGGTAACTAGGTCAGTCTGCAACATCTTATCAACTGTTTTCCTCAATGTTGGCTGAGAGAAAATTGCAAGTCTATAATGATCTGCTAAGACTTTGGTCCCAATCCAGCTGAGTTCAGTGCTATTTGGCTTGAAGAATTCTCTGCGATTCCAGAAAAGGTTAAAATTGTCTATGAAGTTCATACCAAATAAAAAACAAGTTTTTCCAAGCCAGGTGTTAAGACTGAAGAGTCGAGTAAATGCAAAGCTTCCCCTTGCAGGGAGTGGGCCACTGATAAAAGATTGTATTCCAGTCTTATAGAGATCAGAAAAAAGTTTTCTGAAATCATCTTGGACAAACAGCTGTTCTCTGAAAACATCATTTGCTCCCACATGCACAACAATATGTTTGATAGTTTTATGCTTGGACATGAGCTTCAAAATGCTATCTTTGGTGTCAGAGATGGATGCATTTGGAATGCAGCAAATAATCATCCCATGTCCTTTTAAATGTCTTACAGTGGAATCACCAAGAACAAGGGTTGTGGGATCCGGTGGTGTTACGAGCTGCTTTTTGCCTCTTCCCACAGCTCTTCGGTTTTGGTGCGATCTCTTTTTATGATGTTTGTCCGCCTGAAAATTCCGCTTCCACATCCCTGAGGCATTCAAATTTGTTCTGAAGCTGTGGATTTTCCATAGGATTGTAAATCCTATTGTAATTTGTAGACCTAGCTCTATTTCTAATAGCATGGCTGTGGAGCATGGGTTGCATAGTATCAGAACGAGTTGGTGTTGAGGTAATTACTCTTCTGTTTTTTTTTGGTGAAGAGAACTTGTGAAGACACATTAAAGAGGTGGCAATGAGGAAGACTTTATATTGCTCGCTGGTAAGATGGCAGCTTGAGTATGCCTCCAGTGTATGGTCACCATACACTGTGAAACATATCAAGCTAATTGAAGATATTCAATGTAGGGCAACAAAGTTTATTCTGAACTATCCAGAAGACATGTGCTACACTGAAAGACTCTGAGTACTTGAGCTTCAACCATTGGAGAATAGAAGGAACATCACTGACCTTATTCTCCTATACAAGATAAGAAACAACTTAATTGACACTGACCTCAAACAGCACCTCCTACCTTCTGCATCCTCCTACAACACAAGGAACTTTGACAGAAATTGTCAGCCTCAACACCACAAGCAAACCTACTACAGAGCCACCTTTCTCCCAAGAACAGTTGGTCTCTGGAATAAGCTTCCAACTGAAGCTAAGTCAACGAAATTGAGACTATCGCAATTTAAGATACATGCAATTAGCTACTATCATAATCAACTGTCACAGTACAAACCTCATTAACTCTTTACTTGACTATTGAACCCTATTTTATAGCCCATAAACTTTGATAATTTTGAAGAATAAGATCAAATTATATAAAGACTTATATATATATATATATATATATATATAATTTTTTTTAAATTTATAGCAGAAAAGGTTATCAATTGGGACGAAAGTCCTGGAGCTTCCACCTGTCACAAGATTTAGTTTTAGAAATTTTATCATTACCTGCTTCTAGTTTCATTTTATTTCTGTGAAGATTCTCAATCATCCAGGTCATAGTAAACTGTGGGTGGTAGAAATGGGCAACTGGACTTGCTTGAAAATTCTTGAAAACGTTTCACCTCTCGTCCAAAAGGCTTCCTCAGTTCTGTCTGACTAATAGGGAGTGTCAGATATTTATCTTCTCCTGGATCAGAATCAGAATTCTGATGACCAGCTCATCTAAGGTGTCATTGAGGCATCATTGAGCCTCCAGTGACTCACACCAACATGATGCCTCAATGACACCTTAGATGAGCTGGTCATCAGAATTCTGATTCTGATCCAGGAGAAGATAAATATCTGACACTCCCTATTAGTCAGACAGAACTGAGGAAGCCTTTTGGACGAGAGGTGAAACGTTTTCAAGAATTTTCAAGCAAGTCCAGTTGCCCATTTCTACCACCCACAGTTTCATTTTATTGTAACTGTATTTATATATTGTGACAAATAAATAATAAAAAAAGATGCTGGCTTTATGTGCCTCATAGGAGTCTTTATTATTCCAGCCCCACAGAATTTTAGCTTCTGGCAGAAAACAAACAAAAAAACCCCCAATCCGGACATGTTCAGAACAACCAAATGGGTCCAGGCATGCAACATTACACTTTTTAAAATTACATTATAATTGTTAGTAGAAGTGTGTGAGGGTTAAGTCAGTATCTCACTGGGCTGCGACAGCCTGCGACTAGTTGGAGACACAACAATTGTGATAAAATATATGAATTAGCGACAATTTTCATTTGGAATCACACTGAATTGATATTCACATATTTTATCGCAATTGCTGTGTCTCCAACTAGCCGCAGGCTGTCGCAGCCCAGTGAGATACTGGCTGAAGAACTCGCACCTCCTGTCTCACGGAAACTGACTTGAGAAGGGTTCGTGACAGCTTTGCGACACCAGCGATGCATTTGCGGCTATTTTGAGAGAAATTTTGTCGCACTAATTTTTTGAACATGTTCAAAATATCAGCGATGAAGGAGCGACACTTTGCGACTCATGCGAGGAAATTGAGAAGCCCCGCGAATGTTTCAAGACACTTTTGAAACTTTCTCGCGCATGACGTTCGCAGGCTGTCGCAGCCCAGTGAGATACTGGCTTTTGGGTTCGGCTGGGATAGGCGTACTCCACCCTGAAACTCCGCTCCAGTCCAGGTGGTGGCGGTAACGCGTCCAGTAGCTGCTTCTCCAACCGCCAGAAAACACTGGAGAAGAAAAAAACGCTGCTCGCTTGAGCCGCTTTAGCCCCTCGAGTTATAAAAATAAAAACACGTTATTGTGTCTGGCTCTGAGGATTTAAAACCCTGAGGTAAGTTAAACTGAAGGTGTGTGGTCGAATCCCAAATATATCTCCACTTTACTGTTTTAGGAACTCCGTTCAGTATGAAATAATGCCGTGTGCACCCTAGATAGTGCACTATTTATCCACTCAGGAGAGAGTTGTAGTTTGGCTAACCTGTTTAGTTGTATATTGAAAGTATTTAAATCTTCACTTCAAGTTCATTTCCATCACGGGTTATTTTTTTTCCTCTTTCTCTAAATTGCGACTTCCTTGCAATTCCAACTTTTTATTTCTCAAAATTTCAACTTGATTTCTCAGACTTTTTGTTTTCCTCGGGGTTTTTATTTATTTTTTTAAATTATTATTATTATTATTATTATTGTTAAGCTAATCAGGCAGAATCACCCCCTCTGCAGTGTGTTGAGCAGAAAGCTTTACACACTGAAAATGAAAATGGATGAAATCATAGGGGACTGTTTTAGGCATGGTTTCCCGAACCGGGAGGTCTTGTTGTTAGAAGAATCGTATGGTGTTGAGCTCGAAGCCTCTGATCCCTGGAGAGAGAGAACTGTGTCTAACAATTAGCTCTGGCAGCAATGAAACCTCTTACTTTAACTCAGGGCTGGTTTTATACGCAGGGCTTTATAGAGTGCTCCGAGATGATGCTAAAAATAGTAACACTGCGGTCTGCGCGGCCATCTTGGAAGTCACTCGCTCCAGAGCGCTCTTACGCTACGTTCACACTGCAAGGCTTAATGCTCAATTCCGATTTTTTTGTGAAATCCGATTTTTTTGTGAGGTCGTTCACATTAACAAATATATGCGACTTGTATGTGATCCTCAGTATGAACGAAAAGCGACCTAAAAGTGTTCCGCATGCGCATTGCAGGATACGACGACGTCACACGCAGTGAGCATGGCCAGTGTTTACGGAAGTAAAACCGCCCGGTTGCAGTATGACCCATCCAATCTAGCTTGAATAGCTGTATCCCCCCAAATGGAAATCAGCTCCCTAACCTCTGCGTCCTTCCATTGAGAAGATTCAGAACCTTCACAGCCCGAAGCATCCCTCACATTGATGTCATGCGCAGGGGCGCAGATACGTTTTTTGAACTGGGGGACAAAAAACTGGGGGGGACAAAGCTGCCAACAAACCAACCCCGATATGCCTGTCAAACTTGTTGTGGGTTACTATAGCAACCAAGCTCGAGCTCGCAACCTGTGCAGTCTGCGCAGCTCAACCAACCGAATATCAGTCTTTGTTTTATGTGAATTGTTGCAACTGTGTATACACTGCTGTGCACCTCAATAAACCGAATGGTAATTAGTCTTTTGATTTTTCCGTGAGGTTTGCCTTATGCAAAGTGTGTGTGTGTGGGGGGGGGACCGAACGAAGTGAATTTAAATCTGGGTGGGACGAATCCCACCCGTCCCCCCCTCTATCTGCGCCCGTGATTATGCGCCATGTTGTTGTAACTTTTTTTGAGAGACCCACCGCCTACTTCAGCGCAGAATAGTGACGTTTGTGGCTTGTTGATGACGTGTAAGTCGGATGAATGCGACCTGGCGGTTCAGACTGAAGTCGCATATGAAAAGAGCGGATAGGAATCGGAATTAGGACCACATATCCAAACGGCCTGGGTCGGATTTGAAAAAAATCGGATCTGTGTCGTTCATATTGTCAATAAAAGATCGGATACAGGTCACATATGGGCGAAAAGATCGGATTTGAGTCACTTCAGCCTGCAGTGTGAACGTAGCCATAGAGTACACATCATAGAGTACACATTCACCGATTCGTTTCCGCGTTAGAGGGCTTAGAAGCTTGGATTTTTTAAGAATTTAGACATCTGAAGTGATGGAGCACTACTGTGAAAGTTTGGATAAGCAGGCACGGGAGCGTTATGCTGAGAAGGTACGTTTCATTGGGAATGTAGATCCATACACTGTTAGTGAGAAGGAATGGAAAGCTGACCGCAGCTTGTTGCTGCATGTGACATACATCGATCTTGTGAACTATCTAGTGTTTCACCCAAGTCCATTTTGTGAACTAAAGCATGTGTACATAAACATTACTAGGCCTAGATCTTAAATGCCATTTGATGCAACAATGCACTGCAGTAGACATAAGCTACCTAATGTGACAAGTATATCCATTAATCATTGCTGAAAGTACATAGAAAAGATAATAGTTTGTATCACATTTATTTTAGTAGCTATGAAATTCAAGACAATTTAACCTACCTGTCACAAAGTGATCAGAACAAATCCGGATACAGTCAAGTTGTCCTAAATTTGATCGGTTAATGGCAGCCAGCCACTCACTACGTTTACATGCACATAGAGAGAATCGAATTTCTGCCGTTGCTCAACTGAAATCGAAGTTCAAAATGCCATGTATACACCTTAATTCGGCTGAAATTGAACCGAACTTGATTTCTCGGACTCGAGCTACACGACCTAGTTTATGCGATTTCTGCCGAGCTACTTTGTGCATGTATACCCTATCGAGCTAGTTGTCGAGCTACTTCCGGAAGTGACGAGTGACGAGACCACAAGCGGGAAACACAACAGCCTCGGTCGGCATGACAACAGTAGTAGCGAGCAGCAGAAGAGGTCAGGAGGAACAAACGAAGAAGAGAAAATGGCGATGTAGAGCTCTCTGAAGTGTGGGTGGAGCACAGAGGACGGCAGGACAAAGCTTCTGGTACTAATAGGCTTTTTATTGTCAGACTTTTCAGTTTAACAGCCTACTTTTATTCTTGAGAGAAAAACACGCGCGCGCGCTGTGTTCTAGTCCCGGGATGAGCTGTCCCCTCTGCTCTCCCTCTGCCTCCTTAAATAGGGCGCGGTTACTGGGAAGACACACAAACACAGGTTAATTACCATCAGGTGTAGTGATTCTGCCACTCACCTTCCCTGGCTCCGCCCTCCTGTCACAGACCGGCACTTGACCACGCCCCCACTGCCACAGGCAAGCAGAAACGTGCACTTCTGGAGCAATGAGGAGACAGAGTTCATGCTCATTCAGCTTAAGGAGTTGAATATATTAAAATTCATGGACGGGAGAAAAACGCGCAGTGGAGAACACGGAACTGATAACTTTGTTTACACTCTTGAATAGCTCTTCTTCATGACGACAACCGGAAGTGTACCAACACGATGGGGCGTGTTGCGCCACCTGTGGCTCGGGTGCACAATGCACCTCACACTATAGCCCGATTTCAGTGTGTGCATGTAGGATTGGATTTCTCTGGCACCCTGCTGGGACCTTCAGCTCGATTACCGACAGCAGCTCGATTTGGATGTGCATGTAAACGTAGTCACTGTCATCTCCTCCGCTCGCTTTTCTCCTGTGCTGCAATTCCCTGGTTAGTCATGACTTTAGGGAGTCTGTGGAAGCTTTTGCCACCCTTTTCCCCCCCGGCTACTACAGCCAACAATGACGCACGTATTCGGCATTGTCACGCCTTTTTGCTTCGCTGAACAACAACAATGCACTGACACAGCCTGACCCAGGCGACCTTTGACTTCCAATATGGCCGCCGCTGGGTTTGCGCTGACCTCGAAGCACTCTATTAGGCACTGCAAACTCTTCTTCTGCGTGTTTTTCCTTCTTCTTCTTAAACTTATTCATCTTCCGTACAAATTTCGAATAACCCAATAACCGTACATCGCACACAAACAATACATCAAAACGTGCGGCTTGATCGGACTTGGTGTGCTATTACTTTGTTCAGCATTCTACGATTTGTGACGTAGTCGCGAAAAAATCACGCAAAATTTCCCATTAATTTCTATGGGAATAAATGAAAGAAATCGCACATTTTCAACGTTTTTCAAACATCCGCTGCTCCTAGAGACTTGATTCAAACTTTAAAATGGAGACAAACTTCTCCTGTGTGGATCTGGCATTCAACTTTTTTGCTAGGTTCTATACTTTTTGATCAGTCACAGATCAATTGCCATGATCAATTCTGGAGAAATTCAGACTTTATAATGAGTGTCTATGCAGTCGAGCTAGAGTGAGCTAGAGTGTACACAGCTTTAAAAAAATGCTCTACATTTCTCTTTAAAACTGTGTTTTCAGCCACAAATTTCACTCTACCATTTTTAAACATTTTTTAACATAGTTAGTGGCCAGATTTGGTCTCCTAGTCAATGCCAAACCAGCTTCACTGGGAGACCAAATTTTAAACCAAGTTATGTCTTATCATTTGGTTCAATCAGTTGCAATTAATTAACCAAGTACCATGTAAGTATACATTTAACAAGGATCTGTGGTTGGTAGAAGAGAGCAACTGGACTTGCTTGAAAAGTCTTGAAGACGTTTCGCCTCTCGTCCAAAAGGCATCATCAGTTCTGTCTGTCTAATAGGGAGTATCAAGTATTTATCCTCTCATGGATCATAATAGAATCCAAATCAGAATGCTGATGGCTGCATTGAAGGTGGCTGATAGATGTCATAGACACCCACCTCTGTTCACTGATGGTCGTTCCAGGCTGACAAAATTGAACGATCCTCTCTGGCTAAGATGTCTGCCAGTTTTCTGGAAGTTCTCTCATCCTCCCGCACTAGTCGAAGGGAACTCATCCCAAAGTGTGTAGAAACATATCTGTGAAGATACTCAGTCGTCCAGGTACATAGTAATCTGTGGTTGGTAGAAGAGAGCAACTGGACTTGCTCTCTCAATTTTGTCAGCCTGGAACGACCATCACTGAACAGAGGTGGGTGTCTATGACATCTATCAGCCACCTTCAATGCAGCCATCAGCATTCTGATTTGGATTCTATTATGATCCATGAGAGGATAAATACTTGATACTCCCTATTAGACAGACAGAACTGATGATGCCTTTCGGACGAGAGGCGAAACGTCTTCAAGACTTTTCAAGCAAGTCCAGTTGCTCTCTTCTACCAACCACAGATTACTATGTACCTGGACGACTGAGTATCTTCACAGATACATTTAACAAGGAAAACGAAGATCTATGTTATAAGATATACACACAAGATCATGTTGGTTAAGAAAAACAAAACTAAAATTTGGTTACTGAGATGGCTGATGTCAGAATCCGATGTCATTACTGTGTAACTTTGAGTGTCTTTGACATAACACAAGGGCAAATACAGCCCCAATTACATACCGTATAACGGCGCCCAAATTACGGGCTTGTCAAAAGGCCCAAAATAGAACTTACGAAAATCGCCCAAATTAGAAAATATCCTGTTTCATGAGGGTGGAGAACCCAAAATATTTTTAAATTATTGTTAAATGTAATTTTTTTGCATATATATTTCAATTTGTTGTTCAGTCGCTTCATAACATGAAGTGAACATGAAATGCGTCTAGCGATTACCGTAAACCATGTCTGAGTCTGACGTCTGAATGTCATAAAATATACTTCCTTTGTTTATGTTGTGAAATTCTCAACGATTCATGATAACACGTGGCTGTCGGTTTGTGATACTGTTGATAGTATATTAGATTGACAAGTGGTCGTCATGCCGGGTCCTGGTAGACCTAAGACAACTGGTAAATCACATAATAAGAACAGCAGTTCATATATTCATGGAAAACGCGCAATCGATGGCATTATTAAGTCTACAGGCGGGGGAATGGGGAGGTTTATCACACGACAGAACAGTCAGAAGACATCAGACGATATTGTTCACAAGGTCGAGGTCATTGACTTGTCGTCTGCAACAGCTGCCTTACAGTTGCCAGGTACGCTATGGATTTTTATGACCTATTTTATGAGGGACTTTTATGTAATCTGCTTTGTACCAGCTTATTTTTAAATTTAGGTGAAAATTATTTTTATCCCATTTATGCCCAAATTAATTTATACCAAATTATATTGGAAGTTGAATTGAAATAGATGTGTGCCCAAATAGATGCTGTGATCATAATTAGGCTTACAAAATATTTTAATCTTTATTTATTCAGAATGTTGGAGAAAACTTTTGACTTTTTAGATACAGCACTACTTTATACTTGCACATGATTATGTAATTTGTTATTTTTATTGCTCGATATATTTTATAATTGGTTAAAAAAAATTACTAAATATGATACGTCAAAAATTTTCGGCATGCTACGCGTGAAAATAGTAAAAAAAAAAAATTTTAGGGTCGCCATGGTGCCCAAATTAAAAACCTGTCTTTGCCCCTGTAACATTTGTGCTTGGTAATTGCTCTTGATAGCTGTGTAGTGACTGTAGTGTGTTTGTCTGTATGGTGATTGGTGAACCATTTTGCATCACAGAATATGCCACAGCGGTGCAGCCGCATGGACTCTGTGGCCTGTGATTGTATTGCCCAAACCAGTTGGTCTCCTAGTGGAAAATCCTTAAAAAATGCTCTACACACATAATTTTCTCAAAAGTTGGAGTCACACTTGTCTTGATTCACGTGATGTGTCTACCTAAACGATAGGATTTACAGTTTTCTCACAAGAAGCCTCAAAGTGACAGGTTCACAGCCCAACTGCTCCATTGACTCCCATTATAATTCCGACAGTGCTTTTACTACAAAATCAGAAATGTCAGTTGTTTTCAACTCGCTCTGTTGTCCACATTTTTTTACACTAGGGACAAAAAAATTACATCAATGTGTTAATGAGAGCCTTGTAGCGCTCAATGTGAAAGAATTTTGTGAATACCTCCTTTCATTTTTGTGTAAATCGCCGTTGTTCGAGGAGAAGGAAATCTGAGAAAAATCTCTCTCTGCCTGTAATCTTATGTCTCTGCTCTGCACCTGAGCACCGTCACCAAGGCAACAAGCTCCAGTCAGGGAGCAGATGGGGGAGGGGCTGCTCTCTCTCTCTCTCTCTCAAACACACACATGATCATAGCATCGGAGCATCATAGCAAGTCACACATTCACACAGTACAGTACAACTCCTGCAATAGCGACTGCTACGCCCACTGCATCACTCTCACGATTTCCCACAGGGGAATTGTCTGGTTAAACTTATTCATTCAGGGATGTGTTCTCTGTCCCTTACTTTTTATCCTTTATACAGATATGTATAAGAGTGATCTATGAAAACAGGCATATTTTAAAATTTGCAGACGATACCGTCATTGTAAGTTTGTTACACAATAATGAATACAGCTATGGTCCAGTCTTGGAGGATTTTATTAGGTGGTGTGATCTTTCTTTCTTGGTGCTTAATACATCCAAAACAAAGGACATGATTATTGATTTTAGAAATCAGGCTCCAAACCATGATCCCACAGTCATCAAGGGCCAATCTGTTGAACGCGTGGATAATTACAAGTATCTTGGGATTGTCGTTGATGATAAATTGACTTTTTTAACAAGAACTGCGAAGCAGTATGCAAGAGGGGACATCAGCGGTTGTTTTATCTTCGGAAATTGTTCCATTTTAACATTGATAAAACTATGCTGACCCTATTTTTTCATGCTTTTACTGAGTCATTGTTATCTTTTGCCTTCGTGTCTTGGTTTGGTAATCTGTCACTACAGGACAAAAACTCCCTGAACCAAATAAATGGGTTGGGTGGCTAATTGGGAAGCCTCAACCCACCATGTCTTCTCTTTATGACATGGTTACAACGTAAAGCTACCTGTATTCTTACAGATGGCTCACACCCTTTGCATGGTGAGTTCCAGCTCCTTCGCTCTGGTCGTCGTTTTGGGGTCCCTAAGGGAAGGACAAAACGGTACAGAAAGAGCTTTGTACCAACAGCAATTGTATTGCTGAACAGTAAGGCCCAGAGGTGAATAATTTTGTTCATACTGAACAATTGATGATGAAGCACTTTTTAAAGATCACACTTTTAAGGATTGTATATGAGCAATTCCAGCGTTATGGACGTGACACTTGAACTCAAAATGGCAACAAATGACCCAGTGCATGTTTTATTGTCTCCCAGTATTTAAACAGGTGTTGCATATTTTAAGGCTGTACCATACTGGAGAAGTGATAGAACAAGAACAATTCCCATAGTACATCTAGGGCATGCCAGAAAATGCCAATAAAAGATGCGTTATGGATGTGACAGAAAAAGTATCACTTTTCTTGGGTGACTGTACATTTTTATCAAACTCTGAAATTATAAACCTAATGTCAAAATGGAGATATCCATTTGATAGAGAGGGCCAAGGTGAATATTCAATCTTTAAAATATTTTGTATTTCATGCAGAGTTTCGGAAGGAAAAGTCAGCGTTATGGATGTGACGCGTCTGAAATAGACATGGCATATGTTTAGAAAATCAGCAATTTAACCACCATAACCCTTTGAAAAACTCTCTAAATATCAGCTAAAACTATCAAAGTTCTTAAATAATATTTAGGATGGCTATTGTTTTGCTGTTTTGTGGATTTTAGCATACATTTCTGTGGCTTGTGGCAATAATATAGAATTGTACATGATCAAAGTTGGTTTTAGCTTGGGGTTTACATTATAAGAAAGAAAGACTGACAGTGACATATTAGGTTGGTTACAAATTGGTTCAACTTATTCACATCTGTAAAATACAGGCCTAGGTGATATCTCTGGGAGTGGTTTTGATGTATTACATGTTGCTTTATTTTTGCATGGTGAGGTTGACATTTACATGGAATTGCCCATATGTTAGGATGTGTGTACTGTTGTTGTCTTGTCTGTTACAATGTATTTTACGTAGCTGTTATTTTGTATTGGGATCGCTGAATTCCTGCCTGCACAACGAATTTACCAGTACTATGGTATGGTACAAATAAAGAAACCTTGGACCCGCCCTCCATTCTCAAACTGCCGCTAGGCAATGTCCCCACTGCCACATACCCCCACCGGTCGACTCGGGCCAGGGAGCCATCCATCCTGCAGTGGACTCCCCCTTCAATGGAACAGGAAGTCTGCCACCACCATCTGTGCCCCGGCCTGTGGACCACCTCGAATGTAACCATGTAACCTCCTGGAGGGTGAGATACCAATGGGTGATCCGCACATTGGCATCCGTCATGTGGTGGAGTCACTGGAGGGTCACGTGGTCCGAACAGAGAGTGAAAGGGCACCCCAGCAGGAAGGTGAGGACTGCCCACTTGATGGCCAGGCACTTCTTTTTAATAGTGCTGTACATACTTTCGTACATCGAGAGCTTGCAGCTGATTTACAGTTCTTTGCTCTCCACCTTCTGGTATAAAACGGCCTCCAGCCTTCTGTCCAATGCGTCTGTCTGTAAAATGCAGGGGAGAGAGAAGTCAGGGGAGTGTCAAAGTCCCCCCCCCCCACACACACACACACTTTGCAGCTTTTACCTTGGTGAAAGCCTGTTGGCACTACTCCGTCCACTGGACCAGATCTGGTGCTCCCTTTTTAGTGAGATCAGTCAGTGGGCTGGTGACATCTGAATAATTAGGTATGAACCTAGGATAGTAGCCAGCCAGCCCCAGGAACTGCTTCACCCCCTTTTTGGTCTTGGGCCTCGGGCAAGCCGCAATCGCAGCAGTCTTGTCAATTTGGGGATACACCTGCCCATGACCCAGATACCGTACTTCCACCTAGAGGTCTGCGTGGGACAGAATTTTCAGTCCTGCTCCCGCAAAGAATTGATTTTCAGTCCCGCTCCAGCCCGCGCCTGCCATATTTTGTCCTGCTCCCGCCCCCAAATCCCGCATGATGCAGACGTTCACGTTATTTCCCACGAAAGTTCTTGTCATTGGCTTGGGGAGTTAAACATGCTGAGCTTAGCTGAGTTCTCCACTGACCGATCCTTCATTTATTGTAAGTTTATTGTTTAGACACTGACATTCTGCTGACACATTCCAAGTTGAGCGCTGCATGCGCTCATGATTGACAGCTCTCGCTTTGATTGACAGCTCTCGCTTTGCGCACTCGCACTCCCACTTCCGAGTCTGTGGCGTTATGATTCCAACCGCGATTTCATTCTCCTCTCATATGAAGTGCTGCGCAACCACAACCAGCTCCTCAGATTATACAATGTCTATTTCTAGTTTTAAATTGAACAATCTGTGCGATACACAGTCCTTTTTAATACTTTTTAATACTTAGGACTAATACTCTTGACTTTTTAACAGTAAATGTACCTCTTTTTAAAGCAGCACTTACTTCTGAAGCACTGTGAGCTTCACTAGAGGAGCTCTGCTCTTCTGCCATGATCGGAGATCTCAAACACGGAAGAGCGGAAAGGAATCGGAAACGTACGCGAGATTAGACCACATCCACAAATTTAGGCATCTTAAAATGTTTTTATTAATGCCAAATAAAATATCCAGCACAAATTATGTACGATAGACATAAATTAATAATTTATAAATTTTATTTTAAACATGTTTTTAGTTAGTGGGACTACAGCTTATCACCTCTCTCGCCCGCGCCTGCATTGTGCACTCCCCCTCGTGCCCGCAATGAGCTTTCAAAATTTGTCCCGCGCCGCACTGCTTTGCGTCGGGTCCCGCGGGAGTGCAGGGCTCTACTTCCACCCACCCAATTGCACATTTTTTTTTGGGTTAGCTGTGAGACCCACATGCCTCAGTGACTCTAGGACAGCCCTAAGGTGTTCAAGGTGCCGAGGCCAATTATTGCTGTACGTGATAATGTCGTCAAGGTACATTGCCACATAGACAGTGTGGGGATTGAGGATATTCTCCATGAGCTGCTGGAATGGGGCGGGAGCCCCAAATAACCCAGAAAGAAGCGTGACAAACTGGTGTAATCCAAACGGTGTGGAAAAGGCCATTTTCTCTCAGGATAGAGGAGTCAAGGGGATCTGCCAATATCCCTTTGTTAAATCCAGTGTCGAATAAAAGTGAGCAGCATCTAACCGATCAAGCAACTCATCAATGCGAGGCATTGGGTATGTGTCGAATTTAGACACCACGTTGACTTTTTTTTTCTATAGTTTACAAAGAACCAGACCCGATCTATCAGTCTTGGGTACCAGGACCGCCGGGCTGCTCCAGTCACTGTGTGATTCCTCAATCACAGACGCGGAAGGAGAATACGGGAGGACACCACTGGTGCGGTGGGCCAGCTGTGTGGAGCCAGCCCCCGTCTCTGTGGTGGGGGAATGGGGTGGGGATGGGAAGAGAAGGGAGAAGAGGCGACCCATCCGCCTGCTGTCGGAACCGGCATCAGATGGCCCTCCACCAACTTGATGGCTTGCTCCAGGGACGCTGAGCGATGACGCTGGACCCAGTCTGCCGTTCCTTCCGGAAGTTGAGCGATAAACTGTTCCAGTGTCACCAGATCGATGATCCTGTTAGTGTCATGGTCTTCCACCCTCAGCGCTATTGGTCGAATGCGAACGGCCGGCTGACCACCTCCAATGTCCGTGTCCAGAAGCACTGGCGATGTTCCGGAGAGTGGCCGACACACTGCAGGATGGCTCTCTTCAGGTCAGTGTATATGAGCTGGCTGCCGGCAGCGAGCTGCTGTGTGGCGGGCTGTGCCTCGCCAGTCAGGAGCGGAAGTAGGCATGCCGCGCGCTGCTCGACTGGCCACCCCCACACTTAGGCTGCTGGCTTGAAGTGAGCAATTAAAGCCTTCCGGATCGTTGTACGGGTCCATCTTTGTGAGGGTGCTGTGGGGAGGGTCCGCTGCGGTCGAGGTCCCCGACAACACAAGCAGATGCCGGTACGCTTGGCGATCTTCCTGCTGGGCAAGTGTCAAGGCTTCAAAGCATTGCTCTTGTTCCTTACAGAGGGCGGTCAGCGCTTGATTCTGGTTCTGCTGGGCAGTAGCGAGGGCATGGATGAGATCCTTCAATGGGGAAGACTTCATGTGGTGGTTCCCTTCTGTACTCCCGGGTTTCAGCACCACTCTAATACGTCCCTCATGTGGGTGGAGTACAGAAGCATGGCAGGCGAGTGATGACGTTCACACACACCTTTTTATTTTCATGTTGTTTTTCAGCTTTAACGTCCATTTAGGTACACAGACATGTGCGTACACAGTTGTGTTTTGGTCTGGGGAAATCTCTTCTCTCTGCTCTCTCCCTCTTTTTCTGTTCTCCACAGTCACTGCAACAAACGCGCGCACACATTTAATTGACAACAGGTGCATTGACTTTGCCACTCACCTTCCCTGGCCCCGCCCTACATTCACAAACTGACACTAAGGGCCTCTGCATGCTCTTGCGACAAGGCTTTCGCAGATAGCTTTTCGCAGACCGTTGTAATTTATCGTTGAGCGGGGACTAATAGGCGTGCGCGATGTTATTCACTGCCACAATGCAAGGGGGCGCGAAGTCGCGAAATCCCTAGGAGTAGTTGGTGGGTGTGGTTAGTGGAGTGTTTATCCTCCGGTTACTTATAATTATGCTTATAATGACTAGAACTGGAGTTGTATAGATGTACGTACTTCCTCACTTCCTTGATCAACTGCTTTTCGTGCTGCTCCATCTTTGCTTGTGTTTTTAAAAATGGCGGTCGTGAAAACAAACCAAACCGGGAAAGTAAGGAAGCGGAAGTGCGTGTACAGCGGATATAGAGTGGACCAATCAGAGCGCTCTTGTCTGCGACACTGTCTGCGGTGGTCACAATTTTTGGGAGGTGCGAGCAGAGCGTCTGCGGGGGGGCTTCGCAGACGCAATCTGCGAGGACTGGGTTGTCAGCATAAATTGGCCTTAAGCCACGCCCCCACTGCCACAAATGCGTTTGAAGTTCTTCATACCAACTGTCCAGGTTTTTGTGTCATGCTGAGATAATCATTATAAAGAATCGCGATGCCTCCTCTGCCAGTTAGACCAGGCTGGTGTATATAACTGCAACCAGGAGGACTAGTTTCATTTAATGCTACAGACTCCTTTGGTTTAATCCATGTTTCTGTTTAAACACAGTACATTAAACTGCTGATCAGTAAGAAGTTCATTAACGTTTTGTGCTTCAGACATAAGAGAGAAAATATTTAAAAGTCTTACCTTTTACAGTAGGTCAAAGGTGCTGGCAGTGGCTGTACAGTCAGTATGATCTAATTTTATATTAATTAGATTATTAGAACAAACTGTGAGTATTTCTACTTCTTTGTATAGCTCGGGGAACAGGCACAGTCTCAATGTAATGGTACCTGTGTGATGACTCTGTGCAGGTAGCAGGCAGACAGTTTAGCCTGTCCGTCTGCTCCCTGGCCTTGGCTCTGGATTGTCGTGGATTAACTAGGCCTGTTCTGAGACTGAGCTATGCTGCGAGAAATGAGAGCAGCATCTTCCCGAGTGGGATGGATACCGTCCCGCCCTAACAGATTTGTTTGATCCTTAGCTGTGTGAGGACATGAAAACAGAGACATCCATGGATGGAGAGACCTCAGAAGCCTGTGTGAAGAAAGAGGAGATGCTGGAACTGAATATCTACAGCTATGGAGACGATCTCGACAACCCACCTGAAGGTCTCTCCGTTAAAGTGGAAGATCCTGACGATAAAGACTATCTCTGTAAGACATGAGGCCACTCTGGTGCTCAGTAACACTCACTGTTGATTCTACCCTGCACACTATCTGGTGCACTAAAAGTGCAATACAGTACATTTGGCATGTAGCCTCAGTCTCTCTTATAATTTTAATCAACAAATTGACATTGAAATTTAGATTTTTTTTATTGATTAAAGTATGAGCTTTGTTTATAGAGCATGTAACATGGTAGCGAGGAGTGAGAGAAACTTTATTTGTTTTTGTTTATTTATTTAAAATACTTTAGTCGTTATAAACCGAGGATGTTAACCTGAACAAAAAAAGCATGGAATATCACACGATGGGTGTGTATTAAAAAAATCTATGCTGCATGGTTTTATTTTCATATTACAGCATGGCCCAAAATGTATGATTCCCCTCAAACCATAGTGATTTGCTTGTTATTGCAATTTTGAATTTATTAATGAATGGCACATTCAATGTTTAATTTGTTTCTGTTTACATTTAATGTTGCAGAATGCCTGTCATTCTCTCCAGCCACTCCTGTGTTTTATTCTGAGACAAAACAAAAAAATGTGGGATGTCGTGTGACTGAGAAACCAGAAAGCACAAAGTCCTCTGTCCTGAAGACTCTTCCATCTTGGGAAACTTACTGACTGATACCTGGGTCTCCTTCCATAAATGTTAAATAAATGTGTCCTAACGTCTTCACCACATTAGAAGATTATAGTCCCCCCCCCCCCCCCTTTCTTCCACCCATTTGTCGTCCAGTGTGGTCACCTGCTAGTATCCACCCGCTAGCCAGGTCTCTCTAACCATGTGAGTGAAGGCTAACACGTACTTCCTCCAAGACATGTAAAGCCGTCAAACTCCTCTTTTTCAGTTGCAGCTCATGCTGTGTCACATGATAGCAAAACACCTGGAGGACAGTGTTATGTGCTCTGTTCCCCACATGCATAAACTCGCAGAAGATCCCAACCAGCTGTGATTTAATAGGGGACAGAGAGTATGCCCCTCATTATGCCTCTGGAATGGAATGTTCAATAAGAGACAGTGGGTGTGAGAGACAGGAGTCCAAATACACGGATTTCGGGGCATCACAGTGGCGCAGCTCCGGGGTCCTGGATTCGATTTTAAGCTCGGGTTGCTGTCTGTGTGAAGTTCTGCAAGTTCTCCTCCCCGTTGGACTATTTATTTATTTACTTACTTTCTTACTGTGTGGACAGAAGAAGAAGAAACTTTTTGTCACATGCACATTTGAAGCACAGTGAAATTCATCCTCTGCATTTAACCCATCTGAAGCAGTGAACACACGCGCGCATACACCCAGAGCAGTGGGCAGCCACACCAGAGCGCCCAGGGAGCAGTCAGGTACCATGCTCAAGGGTACCTCAGTCCAAGGCCGCCCCATGTTAACCTAACTGCATGTCTTTGGATTGTGGGGGAAACCAGAGCACCCGGAGGAAACCCACGCAGACACGGGGAGAACATGCAAACTCCACACTTGCCGGCCACTGGGTTCGAACCCAGAACCTTCTTGCTGTGAGGCAACCGTGCTAACCACTACACCACCATGCTGCAGTTAATTTTGTTTGTACCTGCATGTGATTTTCATAACAATTTGGGAAATTCTGTTCCCCAGAAGATAAGCAAACAAGTAGCTGAATTTAAAACAACCCTGACCAGGCAAGTCCTAAGAGAATACTGTAAATACATCATGCAGTGCCACAGTCATGTTAATGAACATTCGTTTTATTTTGCCCTGCAAGCTTTGTATCTGACCATTTGTTTACTCCCGCAAGGAAGTAAAAAAAAAACTCATACTCGTACCCAGTACTGGCACAAAATATGGAAATGCCTAGGAAAAGATCGATTTTGCATACTTAATCCATGCAAATGACATCAGAATCTGCACTGAAGGCAACTGAAATGCATTATGAAGATACAGAGACACCTTTTAACCACAATTTTATACTTTAACCATGAAAACACTAGTTTTGTCCATCGTTGTGTGATAAACATCATAAAAATATTGGAAATAGTATCTCTTTTTGTTTAGTTTAGCCCCAAAAACCACCTTAATCACTCCTTGTTGGGCAATCCTACCATGATATGCTAATTATTCCACAGGTGAAAACCATTAACTAAATCATGTGGTCTCTACAAATAATTCATTAGAAAAAGTATTTATCCTCTGACTACAGCCAGGCAACAGGCAGAAATGGCATCAGAGAGAGAAACTACAGAAGAGCAGCATATTAGGATGAAAGTTTTGCGGGAGGAGGGCCATTCATAATGAGCCATAGCAAAGAAACTGCATGTGACCCACAGTGCTGTCTGGAAATGCCTCAAGCATCACCAGAAGACTGGGAACTTCAAGAACATTTCAGGCAGAGGAAGGAAGAAAAAGTTGACTAAAGCTGATGTCCAGTATCTCAAGACTACATCCCTGCGAGAGAGGAAGAAATCCAGCAAGGAACTGGCACAGGACCTCCAAGATGCTTACAGGCAAGGATGTCTCCCCACACCTGGTTAGGAAGACGCTCTCAGCAGAAGGCCTCAAAGGTCATGTGTCAGTGCGCAAAACTTTTGTTGAGAGGTGGAAATAAGCAGAAGAGCCTTAACTGGGCAAAAATTCACAGGAGTTGGACTTCTGAGCAGTGGAAAAGGGTCATGTTCTCAGATGAGAAGAAATTTTGAATTATTTGGCAACGCTATGCAACAGTAAGTCAGGTGCAGAAAGGGAGAAAGATACAAGGCAAACTGTATTTCTCCCACAGTAAAACATGGCGGTGGGGTCCTGCAAGTATGGGGAGCCATCACCTACAATGGAGTTGGTCATATCTACAAAATAGATGGGACCTTCACTGCTGACAAGTACAGACAAATCCTCATCAATCATGCTGTGCCTTCTGGAAGAGCTCTCATTGGCAACAACTTTATCTTCCAGCAAGATAATGACCCAAAACACACAGGTGGGATGGTTAAACAGTGTTTACAAAACAAAGAACAAGATGGCAGCTTGGCAATTCTTGATTGGTCAGCCCAAAGTCCTGACATGAATATAATTGAGCAAGTCTGGAACTACATGGAGCGAGAGAAGGTGAAAAGGGCTCCTTCAAACCTGCCACAGCTCTGGGAAGTGTTGCAAGACATATGGAGATCAATTCCACTTGATTTTATTCATAAACTTTGATAGCATGCCTGATCTTGTCAGTGCACTTCAGTGTCAAGGGGTTCCATACCAAATATTGATATTTTAGAATGATTTACCTTGGTTACTTGTAACATTTGTTTATGATAAATGTTTAGTTTATTAAGAGAACTTGAGAACAAAAGGTCAAATTGTGGTGTTTTGTCATTTTGGTAGGTGTTTCCTTATTTTTTTTGCCAATACTGGTACTTTGTTGTGTCCTGTTTGATCCCAGTCCTGATGGACACCTCTAGTCTCAACCAGATGCTCAGTGAACCTTACTGGCAAGCTTTCTTAGGATAATCTTTATACAGTACTAATGTACTGTATACGGTCTTAGATAGACACACACAGATTGCACACACATTTGGGTGTCATTTCTTCCTGTTGTGTTTTCTCTACTCCTAGACTGTGAAGTTTGCAAATCCTTCTTCCTCAACAAATGCGAGGTTCATGGACCACCCCTCTTCATCCCCGATACTCCTGTTCCCATGGGAGTCCCTGACCGAGCCAGACAAACAATTCCTCTTGGGCTAGAAATCCAGAAGTCCAGTATTCCTGATGCCGGCCTGGGAGTGTTTAATAAGGGGGAGACTGTTCCAGTAGGTGCACACTTCGGCCACTGCCAGGGAGAGCTGGTGAACCGAGAGGAAGCCAAGAACAGTGGAGACTCCTCAGTTGTGAGTTTGTCATAAATTTTTTTATAAAGATTGTATATTTTTATGTAACAAAATATGATGACTAGATGAAGGTAGCTCCAATTAATATCAGTTTCTTCCCTGCAGATATGTGGAGTAGTGGTGTAAATCGCAAGTTTGAGCACAACGTGGTCCGACATCGGTTCTTTTAGCCAGTGTGGTGGACAGTGTGGTGGAACTTGCCTGTTAATGAAAATACTAGTAACACCTCAGTGCTCAAGTTGTCTGTGTCTATGCGTCAGCCCTGTGATGACCTGGCGACTTGTCCAGGGTGTACCCCGCCTTTCGCCCGTAGTCAGCTGGGATAGGCTCTAGCTTGCCTGCGACCCTGTAGAACAGGATAAAGCGGCTAGAGATGAGATGAGACAGTATATACCTGGTGTGCTGTGAGACAAAGTGAAGTGTGCTGTGGAATTTTGAGCAACCCCATGCATTTTCATGCAGGCTGTACTTTTTCATTAAAAATGTTTGTAGGTAGTCACTTTTACTTTTTTTTATCTAAATGGCCTTTAATTCCATTTTGAAAATAAATTTGGCTCCAGGGATGAGGATTATTATTGTCGCGACCAGAAAAGGCAGTCACTTTAGTTGTTGCCAGTTCCACAGAGCCTTGCCAGAGTGCAAAGGCTCATGGGGCTGTTAATGTTAAAGCATGAAGAACATTAGGGGCTAAATAGCAATGAGCCACCTTGACCAAGACTCCTGCAGTAATTGACCACCTCTGTCCAGTATTTCTGATAGGCATGTATCTTGTAGTAAAATAAAACATCTAGAACCATGTTATGTACAGAGCATAGGATGTCACATAAGTCAATCAGTCCCTGTCCCAGTCCACCATCCCACCCTGCCTGAAGTCCTCTACCATCTTCCATTGCCAAAAAAAGACTATTAGCAGCCTGAATGACCACTGACCAGTGGCACTTACTCCCGTCATCATGAAGCGCTTTGAGCAGCTGGTTCAGACTTGCATCATCTCAAGTCCCCCACCCATGTTAGACACCAGTATACTTGTAGAGCTAATGGGTCTACAGAGGATGCCATAGCAACAACTCTCCACACTGCCCTCACTCACCTTGAGCAGCAGGAGAGCTATGCTAAGCTGTTCTTTGTGGACTTTAGCTCAGCATTCAACACCATTCTCCCTCACAGACTGGTGTCCAACCTGACAGACCTGAGACTGTCTTAATCCATCTGCCTCTGGATAAAGGACTTCCTGTCTGATTGCCTGAGCAATGGCTCCCCACTCTTCACCCTCTAGTCAAGTCAAGTTGATTTGTATAGCGCTTTTAACAATAGACATTGTCGCAAAGCAGCTTTACAGAATTTGAATGACTTAAAACATGAGCTAATGTTATCCCTAATCTATCCCCAATGAGCAAACCTGTGGCAAGGAAAAACTCCCTCAGACGACATGAGAGATAAACCTTGAGAGGAACCAGACTCAAAAGGGAATCCATCCTCATTTGGGTGATAAGAGACAATGTGATTCTAACATTTTTAACATGAAATCAGTTTTGTTGATGTTCTAACTCTTCATTGATGGAAACTTGAGTGTGAAACTGTTCATGACAACTGCAGTCCTAAAGTTAGCAAGTCAGCTGTAGTCCTCAGCCATAAAAGCATTACTGTAAGAGTCCAGAGCATCTTCCAAGTGTGATTTTCAACTATCCATATGGGGTCATCCTCCACAGGAGCGACGTGATGAGACTCCAACCAGATGTAGGGCATCAGAATGGATCAGGCAGGTCTGAGGAGCAGAAGAGGTCAGGATTGCCATGTAACTCAGAGGGACAGATGGGGGGAGGGGGAGAGAAAGAAAGAAAGCACAGGTTGTTGGGTATGGCCAGTGTCACCTGATGAGTAAGAACAGTATACATTTTGCACTGAGTACAAGCAGGGACTCCGGCAACTAACTATGATAGCATAACTAAAAGGGGAGAGCCAGAAGGTAGCACAGGCATGAGGGAGCCCCAGGACATAAAGCAGCAGCCACGACAGGATCAACAAACTCGAGCGAGCAAGCGAGTGGGGAACTGACAGCATCCATACATCCCAGTTTACCAAAACACTTTGTCTGAGGACCCTCCAGATCTACTTCTTTCCCTCATAAACACTCTTAACAAAAGGCTTGGCTAAACAGATATGCGTTCAGCCTTGACTTCAACATGGACTGTTTCTGATTCCCGAACACTACTTGGAAGGCTGTTCCATAACTGTGGAGCTTTGTAAGAAAAGGCTCTGCCCCCTGATGTAGCCTTCACTATACAAGGTACCAGCAGATAGCCTGCACCTTTTGATCTAAGTAGGCGTGGTGGGTCATAGAGGAGCAGAAGTTCACTCAGGTACTGTGGCGCGAGACCATTCAGTGCTTTCAAGGTCAAGAATAGTATTTTACAATCAATGTGAAATTTGATTGGGAGCCAGTGCAGTGTGGATAAGACAGGGGTGATGGGGTCATATTTTCTAGCTCTAGTAAGGACTCTTGCTGCTGCATTTTGAACTAACTGGAGCTTGTTTATGCACTTATTGGAACATCCAGACAGTAAGGCATTACAATAATCCAACCTGGAGGTAACAAAAGCATGAACTAATTTTTCTGCGTCGTGTAGTGACATTGAATTTCTTCTCTTAGAAATATTTCTACAAAAAGAGGGGGGGAGGGGGGTGTGGCGCTGCGCTTCTGGGCATGTTTTGTAATAACACTGCAAATTAAGTTCATCTGCAGATATTTTGTGGATGTCGTTTCATGAGAGAAATCACCAACAAGACAGATATCAAAATCAGACATTAACACTAAATAAACTTGCATTTTTTAATTTAATTATTTATTTATTTTTTTGTTACATAGTCAAAAGAGGTGTCAGATCACCGGATCCAGTGTAAATAGCTGCCGGAGCCAACGCCCGAGGTTCCGGAGTGCGCTCCGGTTTGCTCCCCCTCAAATTAAGCGCTGTTTGTAGGACACTGCCTCTGATCTGTCCTACAGTCTACCAACAGCAAAGGAACACAACGCTAGCTAATGTCGTTAGCTAATAGCTACTACAGAAGAACAGAGGTTACAATGGGTTATTTTAGCCTATTTGGTTACACACTCGCCGCCACAGAATGTTAACAGCAATGTAATGCCTTTTCTGGCTAATTTTATTCGTCTTACCTCCAACAAAGTGGTCACTGCACAAGCGCTGGTATGCCGAGGGCTGCCAATCTTTCCTGTTTATGGCCGCTATCCATCTTCTCCGTCGGGATCCGATAAAATGATAACCCTTGCCTTGTTTGTTGATGGTTACTACATCCAGGTGCACAACAATATAGTGGCATGATGGAAGTCTTGCTGAAAATAAACACTTTCTTTGCTGCCGTTCCTCAATGCTGGCTGTGGTAAACTACTGGTAGTACATGTCCAAAATGGCGGCCGCGTTTGTCGTGACGTCACGTGAAAAGGGTCTATAGACCGAAAAAGAGCTTCTATCCAAGAGCCATAACTGCACTAAACAGTGCTTGTTTTAAAGGGACCGTGCAATTTAAAAAAAAAAAAAAAAAACAGCAGTGTGTGAATGTTTTGTGCGTGTATGTCTTTTTAGAGTTTTTGAGTTGTTAATATATATTATGTGGACATATTTTATTTCTTTATTTTTAATAAGCAGATGTTGCACTGGTAGGATGGCATCCAATTTCGTTGTACGATATGCTATGACACGTTTTTATATTCAAAAGTGGAGCTCTCCGTCTCATGATTTCTCCTTCCACACACACTTGTCACATTAGTTCACTACCTGTCAAGTTAAACATGTAAAAACAAAAATGTCCAAGTCTATTGCAATACTTCATAAAACTAAACACATTCTAAGCCAAAAATCATTGCACGCACTTTAAATTCTCTGCTTGTTCCATACATAACTTATTGTGTGGAGGTCTGGGGAAATGCATGTAAAACAATCACAAACCCGATCTTCATATTGCAGAAAAGAGCTATTAGGATCATACACAACGTATGTTATAGTGAACCAACCTGTACTGGCCTCACTAAAGGCCTCTGCATGCTCTTGCGACAAGGCTTTTGCAGATAGCTTTTTGCAGACAGTTGAGCAGAATTTATTGTTGAGCGGGGAGTAATAGGCGTGCGCGATGTTATTCACTGCCACAACGCAAGGGGGCGCGAAATCGCTAGGAGTAGTTGGTGGGTGTGGTTAGTGGAGTGTTTATCCTCCAGTTACTTATAATGACTAGAACTGGAGTCGTATAGATGTACGTACTTCCTCGATCAACTGCTCTTCGTGCTGCTCCATCTTCGCTCGTGTTTTTAAAAATGGCGGTCGTGAAAACAAACCAAACCGGGAAAGTAAGGAAGCGGAAGTGCATGTACAGCGGATGTAGAGTGGGCCAATCAGCGCCCTCTTGTCTGCGAGGCTTCTGCGGTGGTCACAATTTTTGGGAGGTGCGCGCAAAGCGTCTGCGAAGGTGGGGGGGCTACGCAGACACTGTCTGTGAAGCTATCTGCGAGGACTGGGTTGTTATCATAAATTGGCCTTATGTGTACTCAGCGATCCAGCGCATATAAACGGCTAGGTGAGGTGAACAAAGAAAAGATGCCGAGGGTATCCAATTCCTTTGCTCCTCTCCTTTATTTTACACACGAATTGAACATATGTGAAAAATCACGCCTTAAAAGGGTATTGCCCCCGTGGGGTATAAAGAAACTTTACAAACTTGTAAACAGGATGCACATCCTTGCTCTGGCAAACGTCTCTGTCTTTCTGAGAACAGGAAATCGAAACTCAACTGTATACCTTTGCACTGCGTTACCACTAGTGGTCAGTAGATGGTGCCTGTGCACTGCAAATCACAGGAAAAACCTTATTCAGGAACACAAATGGATATATATGGTTATTGAGACCAGCACACAACCAATCAGTTGTTTATAAACGTGAATGGCTTTAAATTTCGTGATTTTGGATTCCTTTGGATGATGGCGGCGCACACAGTTGCAGCAGCTCAGTGTCCTACCAGTCGGTGTAGGGTTTGGATGTTTATGTTTGTCTCGTGTTTGTTTTTGTGTACTGTCAGTCGAGCGAATAACATCTACAGCCGACATGACCTCCTTAAGATCGGATTACGCTATCATAACGTTTCTAGCGAATTTATCCGACTGCATAAGATACCAGCAGAGATAGCGAGAGGACCAGGCTCTCCATGGATTACCATCCCGGCAGGGAGGAGGCGGAAGCGGCGTCGGGAGAGAAGGAGAAAGCGAGGCTGCAGGGCTGGCGCGCTAGCCAGGCTACGTAGGCAGCCACTCAAACCACCGCTTCCTAGTCTACTCATCTCCAATGCCAGATCCCTGGCGAACAAGATGGATGAACTGAGGCTACAAGTGGCAGCCAATAAACACGTCAAAGATTCATGCATCCTGCTCATCACCGAGACCTGGCTTCATCAATGCATTCCGGACTCTGCTATCGAGCTAGCGGGCCATACCACACATCGCCACGATCGGACAGCAGAATCCGGTAAGAGGAAAGGAGGAGGACTCTGTATGTACGTGAATAATAGCTGGTGCACCAACACAGTGATAACTGACTGCCACTGCTCTCCTGACATAGAATATCTGACCGTCAAATGCAGACCTATCTATCTTCCAAGAGAATTCACCGTTGTCATAATAACTGCTGTTTACATACCACCGGATGCTAATGCTAACTCGGCTATTGCATTGTTGCATGCAAATGTTAGCAACAAGCAGAGCAGATACCCTGACGCTGTACACATCATAGCTGGGGATTTTAATCATGCGGACTTAAAAACAGCTCTCCCTAAACTCTATCAGCATGTCAAATGTGCCACTAGGGGTGACAACACTTTGGACAAAGTATATTCAAACATCAAAGGGGGCTACAGGGCTAGTCCCCTACCACACCTGGGCCAGTCAGACCATGTATCACTGTTTCTAATCCCGGCATATGCACCCCTCAAGAAAACCGCTCCCACCACAGCAAAGACTGTTGCCACATGGCCAGAGGATGCTACCATGCAGCTGCAGGACTGCTTTGATAGGACCAACTGGGATATTTTTGAACATCAAGACCTGGACGTGTTCACAGTCAGTGTTCTTTGTTACATCAAGAACTGCATAGACACTGTCACAGTGCACAAACGTATCCGGGTCTACCCAAACCAAAAGCCCTGGATGACCCGGGAGGTCCAGCAGCTGCTGAAGCAGAGGAACATCGCCTTCAGGACCGGCGACAGAGGCCACTACAGTGCAGCTCGAGCCGACCTGAAGAGAGGAATCAAAGTGGCCAAGGCAGACTACAGGAGGAGGATTGAGGACCACCTGGAGAGCAACAACAGTAGGCAGATGTGGCAGGGTATCCAGCACCTGACAAACTACAAGACCAACCCCAGAGCCGCCGAAGGTGATCCTGCACTGGCAGAGGAGCTGAACATTTTCTTCGCCCGCTTTGAGGTCACAGCACCAGAGGCCCAACAACATCATGCGGCCCACAGCAGCACTGTCCTCACTCTGGAGGAACACGAGGTGAGGCGCTCGCTGCAGGCTATCAACCCAAGGAAGGCGACGGGACCCGATGGCGTCCCGGGATGGGTGCTGAGGGACTGCGCTGACCAGCTGGCTGGGATCTTCACCAGGATCTTCAACCAATCACTGGCACAGTCGACTGTCCCACACTGTCTCAAGTCCTCCATCATAGTTCCGGTGCCCAAGAAGCCCCACATCTCCGGCCTAAATGACTACAGACCAGTGGCACTCACCCCAGTGATAATGAAGTGCTTTGAAAAACTGGTCCGCAGTCACATTACATCAGCCCTGCCCCGCAGCCTTGATCCCCACCAGTTTGCATACAGAGCAAACCGATCCACGGAGGACGCCGTGGCCACAGCGCTCCATGCCGCCCTGTTACACCTGGAGGGACAGGGGAGCTATGTGCGGATGCTCTTCGTGGATTACAGCTCTGCGTTTAATACCATCCTCCCACACAGACTGGTGACCAAGCTAAGAGACCTGGGGCTTCCTCACACAACCTGTATGTGGATTAACAGCTTCCTCTCTGACCGCAAACAGAGAGTGAGAATTGGCCACCACACATCCCCAGCCCTGAGCCTCAGCACTGGCTCTCCTCAGGGCTGTGTGCTTAGCCCACTGTTCTACTCTCTATACACACATGACTGCTCCCCTGTCCATCAGAGCAATACCATCATAAAGTTTGCAGACGACACTACAGTGGTGGGGCTCATATCTGGGGGTGACGAGTCCGCCTACAGAGACGAGGTAGAGCAGCTGGTGTCATGGTGCGTGGCCAACAACCTTCTCCTGAATACCTCAAAGACAAAAGAACTCATAGTCGACTACAGAAGGAAAAGAACTGAGATTCCACCTCTAACCATCAACGGGCAATGTGTGGAGAGGGTAGCAGACTTTCGTTTCCTGGGAGTCAACATCGAGGACAGTCTGTCCTGGAGCGTAAACACCTCTGAGCTGCTGAAAAAGACCCAACAGAGACTGTACTTTCTCAGAATACTCAGAAAGAACAACGTCACACAAAGACTGCTGGTCTGTTTCTACAGGGCCTCCATTGAAAGCATACTAATATACTGCATATGCATCTGGTATAAAAGCAGCACAGCAGCTCAGAGGAAAGCGCTTCAGGGGGTCATCAACACCGCCCAAAAGATTGTTGGATGCCCTCTCCCCACACTGGAAGAACTTCACCACTTGCGGTGTTTGAAAAAAGCCCAGAACATTATAAAAGACACCTCACACCCTGGCTATCCCCTGTTTGAACTGATGCCCTCAGGCAAGCGGTACAGAGCAATCAGGGCAAGGACAAATAGATTTAAGAACAGTTTCTATCCCACTGCAGTCACCTGCCTTAATGCTGCTAGAAACTAAGGAACTCTGCTTACATACAGAGAATTTGTTTACATGATGTCTGATGTCTGAACTGTGTGAATGAGGCAACTGGAACTGTGTAGGTATGTGTGAGTGTGTGGTCTGTGTGTCTTGGGCTTAGGCCACTGTTTATTGCTTTTTACCCTATTATTTTACCCTATTTATTGACTCTTTGCACTGACTGGATAGCACTTTCAATTTCGTTGTACTTGTGGCAATGACAATAAAGACATATTCATATTCATTTTGTGGATTACAAAATTGCTCAATTTATGTTTAAAACAAAAAACTATCCCTGACTGTATTCAGAGGTTCTTTCAAATCCGAGAGTGTCGTCATGAATTAAGAGGAACTCATATGTTTGTTAAAACAAAGTTCAGAACAAATGTGAAACAGAGGTGTATATCTATAACAGGAGTTAATTTATGGAATGGTCTTGAAAATGAAATTAAACTGTGTAACATGCTTAAAGGAACAGTCCACCGTACTTCCATAATGAAATATGCTCTTATCTGAATTGAGACGAGCTGCTCCGTACCTCTCCGAGCTTTGCGCGACCTCCCAGTCAGTCAGACACGCTGTCACTCCTGTTAGCAATGTAGCTAGGCTCAGCATGGCCAATGGTATTTTTTTGGGGCTGTAGTTAGATGCGACCAAACTCTTCCACATTTCTCCTGTTTACATAGGTTTATAATGACCAGTGACATTTTTACAGCTAGGGGAAATATCCTGAGCAAAATCCATTCCAGTATGTTGCCTTCCCTCTTTTTCACGTTCCTGAATGTAGTTTGGAAGCGGGAGTGAATCCGGTTTGCCAGACTCGCTCACTTCCCTGCTCGCATGGCTTTCATAATGCTCCTGGATTCTAACGGGTATATGAGTCAGGACACACACACACGGCATTGGTCTGAACAAAGTAACGTCTTCATATGAAAATAGCGCTCATCACCATTACAGTCGTGGCTAACTCCACATACAGTGCTTAGCGTAAATGAGTACACCCCCTTTGAAAAGTAACATGTTAAAGGTCCCATGGCATGAAATTTTCACTTTCTGAGGTTTTTTAACGTTAAAATGAGTTCCTCTGACCTTCTTAAGTCACCCCAGTGGCTAGAAATTTCATAATGTGTAAACCAAATTATGCCCAACATTTGAGAATGGCGCGTCAAAACGGCGCGTTGATAAGCTCTTCCCTTTACTACATCAGCAAGGGAGATGATCCCCACGCCCCCCCCCCTCTGGATTCCCACCCACTGTATGGATTGCCCCGCCCAGTTGTAGTGAGGAGACCATAGAGGACACAACATGGCATCACCTAAGCGAGCGAAACATGGAAATTGCGCTGTACATGGATGTGACGACACAGAAGAGAGTCTGTTTTTACTGCCGACGGGAGAGCCCCTGAAGACGCAGTGGCTTAATTTTATTTACTTCAATAATACGCCGTCGAGTCTACCTAAGACGGTGTATGTTTGTCGGGAGCATTTTCCTGAGGAATGTTTCCACAACTTGGGACAGTACAGGGCAGGTTTTGCACATCAACTGTCACTGAAGCCTGGGTCCGTACCAAGCATCCCTGCCGCATCAGCCACAAACAGCGAACAA
The DNA here is from genome assembly GCF_027579695.1 of Neoarius graeffei. Classification (NCBI taxonomy): domain Eukaryota; kingdom Metazoa; phylum Chordata; class Actinopteri; order Siluriformes; family Ariidae; genus Neoarius; species Neoarius graeffei. The sequence continues at coordinate 2,693,204 of NC_083586.1, forward strand.
GTAAGTGTATAACTGTTAAGTCGTTTTGCCGTGTTTTAAAATCGGTGCGTTTGCAATGGCTACATTAGCTGTGCAGCTAACCGCTTCCTGCAGTTAGCCAGGTACTCTGCGCTACCTCTGTTATAATAGCCAATCCAAACAGTTTTTACAAAGACACCCACTTTTTTTTTTTAAGTCACTCGTTCATTTTATTTGTTTGTTCAGTAAAAACCCAAACATTTGTTGAATTTATTTTATTTCCTCGCGTCGCACCTTAATGACGTCAGCGCATGGTATTTTTCCCTGATTCTGGGCCGGGGTGTCGTGAGTGGCAGAGCAGCTCCATCGCTGTGATCCATTGAAAGTCAGCCCTAGATCCAATCTTTTGTCGGGAGCCGAGGTCACGCGGGCGGCCCTCCAGCGGCACCGGCCGCCCGTGGAGGCAGCGGTTCTCCCAGGGGCGAGTTGGGGGGAGGAAACGGCAAAGTCCCCACTCCTCCATGGTAAAACTGCTCAGTTTTACCATGGGCCTCAGGCTGAAAAAAAAAAACGACAAAGTCCCAGTTTTACCATGGGCTCAAGTTGTACCATTTTTTTTTTTAGACAGGGCGGACGGACCAGGGCATTCGCCCGCCTGGCCGTGCCCGACGAGGGGCGCTCTCGGCCGGCTTGGGAGGCAGACGGCAGCCCCTCCCCCCATGGCACGCCCCCACCCTCTACCCTTCCCCGCCTCCTGCTTCTCATTAGCAAAACGACGCACTGGGAAAAGCGCTAAAATGGGGCTTTCTCCCAGGAGGCTGTATCTACATTCCGAGGGTTCATTTCGAGAGAGCCTGCGGATATAACATCCAGAAGCCTCCACGAGCCCGTTTAAAGCATCAACAAACCACCATGCCATGGGACCTTTAAACAATATCTCAATGAACACAATTTCCAAAATGTTGACAAGACAAAGTTTAAAATAACATCTGTAACTTATAACGTGAAAATAAGGTTAATAATATAACTTAGATTACACATTTTTCAGTTTTACTCAAATTAGGGTGGTGCAAAAATGAGTACACCCCACAACAAAAACTACTACATCTAGTACTTTGTATGGCGTCCATGATTTTTAATGACAGCACCAAGTCTTCTAGGCATGGAATGAACAAGTTGGTGACATTTTGCAACATCAATCTTTTTCCATTCTTCAACAATGACCTCTTTTAATGACCGGATGCTGGATGGAGAGTGATGCTCAACTTGTCTCTTCAGAATTCCCCATAGGTGTTCGATTGGGTTCAGATCAGGAAACATACTTGGCCACTGAATCACTTTCACCCTGTTCTTCTTCAGAAATCCAACAGTGGCCTTAGATGTGTGTTTAGCATCATTGTCATGTTGGAAAAGTGCACGACAACCAAGGGCACGGAGTGATGGTAGCATCTTCTCTTTCAGTATAGAGCAATACATCTGTGAATTCATGATGCCATCAATGAAATGCAGCTCCCCGACACCAGCAGCACTTATGCAGCCCCACATAAGGACACTGCCACCACCATGTTTCACTGTAGGCACCATGCATTTTTCTTTGTATTCCTCACCTTCAGTTCAGTTTCAGTTTATTTTATAAGGGACCATGTACAATTAAAACATAAATGTTGCCATTTAATGCATCCTACCAGAGTTAGCCTCAGGCTAATTTACATCTGCAGTCCCAGGCAAGACATAAAAACAATACATAAAAACATACAAAATAAATATCCAGACCTCCTACCTCATCCAAGTAGCAAACTCCACTCGTACAGTAAACAAATCACTCACATGAGTGTCCAAAGCCCCTACACCCCAAACTCGCACACAGGCACACGCGCAAACACCTGCATCCAACATAAACACATTCTGTCAGCGCCATGAATAAGTGATTACAGTTTTGACTGTTTTTTAGGAAAAATTTCAGTTGTGATTTGAAGCTCCTGATGGAGAGACAGCTCTTTAAATCCCCTGATAGTCAGAGGTGGGACAAAGTCACTAATGTGCAAGTCACAAGTAAGTCTCAAGTCCTACCACTCAAGTCCGAGTCAAGTCACAAGTCAAGGCACTTTTGACCAAGTCAAGTCCAAGTCCTACCCAAGCCAAGTCGAGTCCAAGTCTCATTTTTTTCCAAGTCCCTAACAAGTCACCATTTATTCTACAGGCAATCAACACATTTTTGATCACAAATGTATTACCTCTCCACACTGCAGTGTATGTCCTCCTTTTCCAGTCACCTTGGATAAAAATGTCTGCTTAATGTAATGTAATGTAATGATTCATAGAGTCAGCACAAGTAACTACAGTACACCCATTCTTTTCCATTTTAAAATGTTTTAGAGCTTGTGCCCCAAGACAATCAAAGAATCTCAGAGGAGACAATGATTAGTTAGTTAACGTTAGTAAAGCATCCTAAATTTTCAGTGAGTTTAGTTTGAGTGAGTCAGTGTACATCTGAGGCTAAGGGTGTGAGAATGAGTGAAAGTATGACCATTTCCTTAAAATTTTTATTGGAAAATTAGTGAGAAATTTAAACAAAACTAGTACTGATACTGTGTAACAAAAATAATTTTCTTTTCATTTCATTCATGTCATTTTTCACATAAAAATGCTTTTCATGTGCATTTTAAGACATGAAACTCAAAGTCCAAGCTAACAGATGATCTGTGTACTTTTAGAATCAAAGAATGGTTTTCCTTCTGAAGTTAGGCACTGTCCCAACATACAACATGACATGCCTTTAACACAATACAATGTGACTTGAGTACGTTTGTGTGTGTGAGAGAGACCAACTAACTGACAAAAAATTCCGGAAATATCTGTTCTCCACGACTGAGAAAGGGATGTTGCATCCAATGACCAAATCTGTTAGTATTGAATTTGTGATGGCTTTTTGTTGTGGGTGGGGAGCATTGTACTGTCTATCTTTTGCAGTAAGGAATCCAGAAATGGACGGCTGCTCTGTCTCACTTGGGATGATCTTGTTCTTCAGATATTCTGCAAATCTAAACAAGAAAAAAAATGTAAAATTAGTAGGCCTACTTGTTTTCTGTTTTTAATCATGTAGACATTAACATGTTTTTATCATTTTCAATATCAAAGTCTGAGTTCATTTAATCTGAACATATTTGTTTATACACAGTATAATGTTTAATACAAGCCAGCCAGGATGTTCCCTTAAGCAGTTTAGCTAGACCACAATGCATTCACTAAACACTCGCTAAAATACCGGTAGCCTCAGTAAACACAGAACGTTGTGACGATGTAGCCAGAATCAGAGTCCTCTAGGGCTCTGGCCAGAATGTGAGAATGAAGCCCTGGCAACATTCTAGAGAGCCGTATAATAAAGTAGAATAAACAGTTGTTGTGAATTTCAGAATGTTCACCGGAATCCTCCAGATCCAAGTTGTGTGCTTTTGGCGAATTTGGTTTCTCGCCAGAGACTAATAAATGCACTGGTAAAGCCACGCTATTTAGAGGCATTGTGTGCCCTGTCGTTTGGGTAAGACTGTGGGATAATGCTTCGCGTCGGAGTAGGCTACACTCCAATCTGTCGGGATGTACTGCGCTATAAAACGTCAGCTGAGCTTAGGGCTGTGCCGATAGACGATGCCATCGTCCATCGACGATGGTGGTCATCCATCACGATGGAGAGCCACCATCGTGATACCACGCCCCCTCCTGTCATAAACATGCATATACGGTATCATCTGGGCCTATTTAACCTAAAAAGTTAGTTTTTTGTTAGTTTAGTTAGTTAGTTTTGTTTAATATATAAATATATTATATAACATATGTATAAATACATAATTATATAAATCATTATAAAGTAATATCCTATTACCGGTTGTTCACGTAGGCTATGGTGCAGGGACGTGCTAGTGAACATAACGTGGTTACACAAATACAGTATGCTACTAATAATAAATTTCGACTTCATTTTTTAGCCTACACTATACTTTTAATGTAAAATTTGTCATGTTGTTCAAACAAATAGCCACTATTAACGACTTCAGTCGGGAAATATTGCACCTTATCAAACGGCAGTGAAGCGCAGACTTCGGCAGAAGTCAAATAACTTTAATCTGGTAAATAGGCCTACTTTCAGACACAAAATGGTCCACTCTAAGCCATAATGTCAAACCAAATGGAAGAATGAAGGTGATTCTGATAAATGTAAAGACAGTAAAAAAAAACAATATTAAATCATGATTTTAAAAGCTGATGCAATAATTCAAACACTAATAAATTGGAAAAATTAGCACGTTCAAGTGCGCACTAAAGGCACTTTAACGCATCTTTAATTGATATGGTGTAAATAAACAATGAGTAATAGCTTAAGTGTAGTTTCTTCTCATAATTTGAATACTAGTCTTTCATTGTTAGAGTAGATTAATATCTTGCCGTGATCAGTGAGTGCTCAGGGAGGTTCATTTCCACCTGCGCTTTGCGCAGCTCATTTCTCCGAAGCCAGCTGTGCGCAAACGCAGTGTTGACTGCTCGGCAAACTCCAAACGCTCGGTCTGTACTGGCCCTCTGTTGCGCAAGCGAGTTGGTTATGGCCAGGTTCAAATTGTGCCCAAAACAACTTAACCACGGCCATTTCAATTGCCTGATGGCTGTGACAATATTCGCCCCGTTGTTATGCAGGCGATCTTTTTCTCCTCTATTTTCCATTCGGCAAGTGTCTTGCGCAGTGCGTCTTCTAAATTGTCCGCTGAATGTGTCTCTGGCATGAAACTCGTCTGCAGGCATTTGGACTGCATTGCCCACTCTCGGTCCACATAATGTACGGTAGCTGACATATAGGGCATCATGTTGCAGCTGGACCACATATCCGTTGTCAAGGCCAAATATTCCACATCACCTAGCACTTTTTTTCCCTTTACGTGCCAAAGCCTCGGATGAGTATCTAATACTTTTAATAATAATAATAATAATATATTTAATAACGTGGTATTAAAATCCCCCCCCCCGCCCACGATATCATCGTCCATCACGATGTTTGCACTGTAAACATCATCGATGCCAATTAAGGGGACATCGCACAGCCCTAGCTGAGCTTACATTTTACATAGCCCAAATGGCCCATTATTCACATTGCCTACATGACACCAGAGAGAGGAAGAGAATAGAATTGAATGTCTCTGACACGTAATCCCAGCACTAATAACACACATCGCACAGCGTCCACAACTTGGTGCAGTACATAGCAAACAATTAAACGCCTGGTTTAACTTGCATTGCTAGTCATCTCGTCTCAGTGGTTTAAATGCCTTTCATGACAAGCACTGACTTTCCCATTGCAAAGAGCGAACTTCTGTTTTACATACTTAGTTTGCAGCCTGGGTAACTGTTTATTTGATTCACGTTTTATCCTTTGCTGTCCGGTTCTTATCATAAGTCTGTGTCGTTCTGACCAGAGCCTTTATAACAATCTTGTAAACGTTCTCTGCTCTGACCAAATCACCACCTTCTGGCTATGCCTTCCCAATGTGTGTTAACTGGTAGCCTAGCCCACATAATCTAACACTAGACTGAACACAAAAGCAATCCAATAAAAAATCTACTTCACTATTTTATATTCAGCAAAGCAAAACAAATCCTTGACAGCGTTAATACATTAACACATTCCACTTCTAGCCACCAACTAGCCTGTACAGAGTCTTGCTAGCTGTAGCCTAGCTTTGCTACTTACTTTTCTTTATGCAGCCTCAGGTGACGAGCGAAGTTTGATGTGGTTGACTGGCTGTCCGAAATTGTGGCTCCACATGTTCTGCACGTAGCAATGCGTTTGCCATCTGTATTGGAGTATTCTTTAAATCCAAAGGAAATTACGCGGGGAATCATGTTTTTATCTGTCCGTTCATCATTCAGCGTCATCAATGTTCAGCGTCCTCGTTGCCCATCACCGTTTTGGTTTTTCATTTGAACCAGTTGAAGTGCTTGAGTGACACCTAGTGCTAGTGGATTGAGCTGCCGTAGCCTAGGACAAGGAGCTACACCGCATTCAAATAATGACGAGTGTACTTGGATTCAAAATCGAGGGGGGGGGGAGAATATTTATACCTGATACGCCAAGTCATTGCAAGCTAAAACTGTCAAGTCTCGAGTCAACAGCGTGCAAGTCCGAGTCAAGTTGCAAGTCATTCCTCATCTAGGGATTTCAAGTCTCAAGTCATCAAAATGGTGACTCGAGTCTGACTCGAGTCCAAATCACATGACTCGAGTCCACATGTCTGCTGATAGTGCATTCCACTGTGTAGTGGCTTTAAAAGAAAAAGAAGATTGTCCAAAAGTTGTGCGATAAAAAGGTATGTTACAGTCATGGACAGAGGCTATTCTGGAGGATCGTATGGAACTAGTAGGACGGTAACAGACAAATTCCAATAGACAAGCTGGGGCCAGACCATGTAGGATCTTGTACACTAGACACAAGCTTGAAAAAATTCTAAAATTTTCAAAACTTAATAAATGATGTTTCTCTAGAATATTGCAATGGTGGTGCTGAAGTGTTTTTTTTTTTTATCAAGAATTTTTATAGCTTGTTTATATAGTGATTGTAGCGGTCTAATGGTAGATTCATTGGCCTGCCCCCAACAGGTGATACAATATGAAATGTGTGAAAAAATTAGAGCATGCATAAATGTTTTGGCTACATCCATAGGAAGCGATGATCTTATGTCTAAAATTTGCCAAATTATATTTGTTTTTGTCATTTTTTTTTTAATATGCTTTTTGAAGTTGAGATTAGAGTCCAGTGTAACACCAAGATATTTGAATTTGGTAACTGTCAATGGATTCATGTCTAATTTTAATGTTGGCAGTTGGAGTCTGCCCCTTAGTTTTACAGAAGAACATGCCCTTTGTCTTACTGATGTTCAGAGTAAGACAGGACTGCTCAAGCCACTCAGCCACACCTTGCATAGCATTGGTTAATTTCTCCGCTGCTACCAAAGCATTTTTACCATGTACATACAAGACTGTCATCTGCGTACAGTTGTACATCAACTTATTTAGTGTTGTGGAAGGTCATTGATGTATAAACTAAAAAGAAGAGGTCCCAACACAGGTCCTTGGGGCACGCCCATTGTATTTCTTACATAAATAGAGTATGCATCTTTGACTCTGACACACTGCACCCTATTTGAAACATATGAGGAAAGCCATGTCAATGTTTGTGTTGAAAAATCAAAATAAGAAAGCTTGGAAATGAGAACATTATGATTAACAGTATCAAAGGCTTTACGTAAGTCTAAGAATACAGCACCAACAACTCCACCTTTTTCGAGCTGTGCTCTGATTTTTTCAGTAAAATGTAAAACAGCTGTTTCGGTAGAGTAGTTCTCTCTGAAACCAAATTGCATATTGTTTAGACCAGGGTTGCAGGTATTTAGGTGTGGTGTTAGCTGCTCTATAACTACCTTCTCTGCGACCTTTGAGAGTACTGGTAGTAAACTTATCGGCCTATAATTATTTGGTTCATAGCAATCTCCAGACTTGAAAATGGGTGTAATTACTGCATGCTTCCAGCTATCAGGAAAGCGACTTTGTGTTATTGAGAGATTGATTAAATGTGTGATTGGAAGTGTTAGTGTTCAGATGTTTCTTAATGAGTATGCTATCCATATGAAAAGCATCTTTACTTTTAGAACTTTTTAAGGAACCAATCTTTTTAATACGTGCTTCATCAATGACATTCAAACTAAAGCCCTGGTCATTTTTAGTGTGTAGGCCTACTATAGGCTTAATGTCATTTTTCTTAAAACGATTGCCTAACTCATAGACAGATTCAACAAAAAATGAATTAAAAATGTTTGCAATGGAAACATTCTTTTATTATCTTGCCCTGAGATTTGAGCTGTACTACATCTGTGATGTCCTTCTCGCCCTATGAGGTTATTGATATTTTTCCAAATTTCTTTACTATTTTCTTTAGCCTCACTTATTACCTGAATATAAAAACATGACTTTGCTAATCTCATTTCATTAACCACTTTATTCCTCAAGCCTTTATAAATTAAAATATCTGTATCTCTTTTAGATTTAATGGCTTTTTTTAAGGCTAGATCTCTGTTTCATCATTTGCCACAAGGTGTCACTAAACCATGGGAGGGTTACTCTCTTTCTCCGTTTTCTCTTGGACTCCACAGTAAACTTCTCTCTAACAGATTTCAATTTTGCTGTAAACAAGTCACAGCCAAGATCCAAGTCCTCTGTGGACAGAACATTCTCCCAGTCCAGGCTGCTTATCTCACTCTCATATGCAAGTTGTTTAGTTTTAGTTATGTGCGCCATGATTTCTGTGTGATGTGGTGTATTCTGAAATCTATTTTTAGTTAATTTTCTTGCTACTAATGTTAGATTGTGATCAGACAGCCCAGTGAGGAGACTGTAACTTTTTGTTATCCTCTTTGGTTTATTGGAGAAGACAAGATCCAACATTGTGCTTGAGCTTTTTGTTATCCTTGTTGGTCCTTTAATCAATTGCTGCAGGTTGTATTTATCTGTAATCGCTTTTAGTTTTTTCCTTTTCCCTTTGTCTTCCCAGTTTAGATTAAAATCACCTGAGAGAATAATCTCTTTGTTTTGATTACATTGTTTTAGCATATTAGCAAGGTCATTATAAAAAGAATCACTTGCTGATGGTGGTCTATAAAATGCAATTAAAATGAATGACATTTGTTGACATAATACAAGTTTTATGGCAACGTGCTCTAATGTATCTGCTGCATCGAACGTAATACGTTCACATTTAATACCGTCTTTGACATAGATCATAACACCCCCCCCCCCCCCAACTCGGTCTCGTTGGAAACACTGATATCCGGGTAGCGAGAAAACATTGACAGGGGTTGATTGTTGTAACCATGTCTCAGACAAACATAAATAGTCCAAGTTTGAGTTTGATAAGTGAGTCAATTGGTCAGTCTTAGAAACAACACTTCTGGCGTTTTAAGTGTCCACCAAAAAGCCCTTTGGGTTTCAACTTTGGGTCCCATATGACCTTTGCGTGATTGACAGTCTGGAATAAGTAAGTAGCTCGCTGCTTTATCACTGCAGGATTCCTACAGGTCCGGATGATTGTGGTTTTAAAGTCTTTGGCGTCGTTTTCACGGGACACTCCAAAAGAGTTTCTGAACAAGTCACAGTTTTCAATGGTAGTTGAAACCACGCTGTGTGCATCAGGTATAATTGTTCCATAATCACTCACCTCCGAGGAAGATGTTACCTTTGGATCTGAAGATAGCTCAGTACGAGCGATGTTTAGAGAAACCTCCAGAATAACTGGTCCTGGATTAAGGTGAACGTCGCCAGGCAGCAGTAGTATCATTAGGATAAAGCCATGAGTTCCTCGAGACAAAGAGGTAAGTCTCTGCTGTTTGGTGGTTTGTTTATCTCGGCCTGCCGCGGCCTGCCCATGACCCAGCACGGAAGAGTATCCTGTGTAGAGGCCCATCGGGTTGTAATGTGGGCTTATGGCGTCAATATCCAGTGTGCAAGGGCCGCGGTTTAAAGCAGCCCAGTTCAAACGACACTTCCCCACATTGCCGAGGTTTAGATATCCGATATGTGTCGGTCCATACAGGTAAGTTTGCAGGGGTAATGTGATGATCAGCAGCAGTAGAGTGAAAAGTGCGCTGTGCATTACTTGTGAGGGTGTGCGTCTACACCGTTTAAAATAACTAGTTAAAATTGTTGTAGTAGCTGACGAGTGTGTTTTACCAAACAATAAGCTATATGTTTTACCAAACAATAAGCGATCTTCTTGATGTGAGAAGTGTGTGTCAGCAGCGCCTGCCTCGCAGTGTCTCCGCATCGCCGCCATGTTGACTTGATGATCTTTGCGACACCATACAGTTTTGAAGCCATCAGTTCCAAAAACATTTATCTTGGTCTCCTCACTCCAGAGTATAGAGTCCCAGTAGGCTTCATCTTTGTCAGCATGGGCCCTGGCAAACTCGAGGTGGGCTTTTTTGTGCCTGGGCTTTAGGAAAGGCTTCTTTCGTGGACGGCATCCATGCATGCCATTCCTCTGCAGTGTACGCCGTATTGTGTCACAGGAAATAGTCACCCCAGTTTGGCTTTCTACTTCTTTAGGTAACTGCAGTGAACTTGCATGCCAATTTTCTTCAACCCTTCTCATCAGAAGACGCTCCTGTCGAGGTGTTGACTTCCGTGGACGACCTGGACGTCTCTGTGAGATGGTTGCAGTTCCATCTTTCTTAAATTTTTGTACCACTTTTGCAACAGTATTCTGACTGATAAGTAAAGCTTTGCTGATTATCTTGTAGCCTTCACCTTTGTGGTGTAAATAAATTATTTTCTTTGGGGAATTCTGAAGAGACAAGTTGAGTATCACTCTCCATCCAGCATCCAGTCACTAAAAGAGATCATTGTTGAAGAATGGAAAAAGATTGTTGCAAAATATCGCCAACTTGTTCATTCCATACCTAGAAGACTTGGTGATTGTCATTAAAAATCATGGAGGCCATACAAAGTACTAGATGTAGTAGTCTTTGTTGTGGGGTGTACTCATTTTTGCACCACCCTAATTTGAGTGAAACTGAAAAAAACGTGTAATCTAAGTTATATTATTAACATTACTTTCACGTTACAAGTTAAACAGATGTTATATTAAACTTTGTCTTGTCAACATTTTGGAAATTGTGTTCATTGAGATTGTTTAAAATGTTACTTTTCAAAGGGGGTGTACTCATTTATGCTGAGTACTGTAACTTCTGCATAGTGACAAAACCAGCCATATGCTGGGGGGAATCCGGCTAAACCCCTGCTGCAACAGGCCCTCTTAAAACTGCAGGGCATATTTTACAAGTACCTATCTGAGGAAATTATGATTAAAACATTGATAGAATGAGACTAAAATTAAAATTGAGTTCCATTGATGAAATCTTGACCAAAAAACAAAAAGACTAAAATGTAACTACTATTTTCAGGACACAAGACTAAAAGTAAATTTAAAATCATTTAAATTAAAGATGAACACTGCTACACTGAACTAAAACAACATTGGTGCCCAAATAAATATTACTTAGATCAAAAAATATTTTATATAAAACCCATTTAGAGACAGAACTGACTTTTAAAGTTGTGTATTTTTGTAGCTGTCTGCTTAGAGACCAAAACACAAGGGACAGATGGATATTTATCAGAGAGGTCTGATTCACAGCCCAGCTTTGCCATGTCAGAAATAAAGCCTTTTATGAGAAACCTTTCCTTTGCCTAAATTCTGATGAAGCCTTGCCTGCATTTCGTGTCAGCAGCGCCTGCCTCACAGTGTCTCCGCATCGCCGCCATGTTGACGAGATGGGGCGATGCATGTTCTAGTGCTTTTCTTGTTACCAATGGTGTCAGGCAAGGTGGAATTCTTTCTCCTTTTTAATCTATATTTTAATCCTGCTCCTCCTACTCAAGCGAGTAGGATGCTTCTTTGCTTTGCTCCTGCTTTCTTGATCTTTATTTCTATACTTTACTTTCTCATTGAATTTTCACTTTTTTTCTCTCTCATTTTATTTTTCATCTTTATAAGTTTTTAATTTAATTTTAATTTAATTTCCACTTTTTTTTTCCTTCATCTTCATAAGATAAGTTAGTTTTTAATACAAAATGCCAAGAAGCAAAAAATTCTGCAGAAAATGCATGGAACTAGAACAGAGGATTTCTATTCTGGAATCAAAGATTAATGCTCTGCCAAAGACGGACGAATTAAAAGCGATATCTCAGGAAAGGAGTACAGAAACAGTGGCTGAGAATGCAGAGATTGCACTCTGACAGACTGAGGACATTGTGGATGAATTCACCAATCAAGCTGGCCAAAATGTGAGTACAGAAAACTGGCAAAAAAATGGGTGGTAAGCCCAAAAATAAAAACAGAAGAGTGATTACTTCAACACCAGCTCATTCTACAAATTACAATAGGATCTACAATCCTATGGAAAATCCACAGCCCATAAGGATTCAGAACAAATTTGAATGCCTCAGGGATGTGGAAGAGGATTTTTCAAGTAGACAAACACATAGTAAAAAGAGATCGTACCAAGTTCAAAGAGCTGTGAGAAGAGGCAAAAATCAGCTCGTAACACCACCTGATCCCACAACCCTTGTTCTTGGTGATTCCACTGTAAGACAAAAGGTTATGGGATGATTATTTGTTGTCTCCCAAATGCATCCATCTCTGACACCAAAGACAGCATTTTGAAGCTCATGTCCGAGCATAAAGCTATTAAACGTATTGTGCATGTGGGAGCAAATGATGTTTTCAGAGAACAGCTGTTTGTCCAAGAGGATTTCAGAAAACTTTTTTTCTGATCTCTATAAGACTGGAATACAATCTTTTATCAGTGGCCCACTCCCAGCGAGAGGAAGTTTTGCTTTTTCTCGACTCTTCAGTCTTAACACCTGGCTTGGAAAAACTTGTTCTTCATTTGGTATGAACTTCATAGACAATTTTAACCTTTTCTGGAATCGCAGAGAATTTTACAAGCCAAATAGCACTGAACTCAGCTGGATTGGAGCTAAAGTCTTAGCAGACCATTACAAACTTGCAATCTTTTCTCAGCCAGCACCGAGGAAAACAGTTGATAAGATGTCGCAGACTGACATAGTTACAAAGCCTAAACAATCATCTTTGCAAGTCGTCATCAAGGACACACAAACATCTGACTTGCTAGACTCCCAACGTTCAAGGACAGACGATTCCACTTCTCCTCAGATGGATTTCCCAAATAGCATGAAAAAATTGCTCCCAATGGCTACACACTCTCTTTTTCCAGCCCAAATCTGTCGCGACAAGCAGCGTACCCAGTTCGCCCAGGACTTTCAGCTGGCTACAAATCTTTTTCACCTTCCAAAAGATACATGTCATCTCCAATCCTTTCACCCTCAAACCAAATGGAACATTTAGAAAGTCTTGTTTGATGTATTCTGGGTCCCTGCAAATGGGTGTAGTGTTGAAAATGTGCCTATGCCATCCAGCTCTATTCCTGTGTTGATAAGAAACAGAACACGTGGAGCACATCTAACCCTGGGGGTGAACCAATCTAATCTCCTTCCTGTTTTAAAACATCAGAGTGCAAAAGCAGATTCTAGACTTTCTGTAAAGCTAGCTCTTCTGAATGTTAGATCACTTTTAAACAAGTCATTTTTAATTAATGATCTTATTTTCAAACACAATCTTGATTTTTTGTTTCTAACTGAAACCTGGCTGGATCAAGCAAATAGTGCTTCCACCCTTATTGAAGTAGCTCCCCCAAATTTTAATTTTTTGAATGTTACCTGACAAGGGACAGGTGGAGGGATCACAAATATATTCAAAGTCTCTTTTCAATGTAAACAATCCTCACTTGGTGATTTTATGTCCTTTGAACACTTATGTGCACTTGTTACATGCTCTCCTAACATATTATTATTAACTATTTATAGGCCTCCGAGACATTCAGCCAAAGTCTTTCTTGAAGAGTTTGGTGAACTGTTATCAGTCATTTGCTTAGAGTTTGATTGTCTTATTATATCTGGGGATTTTAACTTGCATGTAGATAATACTGATAACATTTATGCCAAAGAACTACTTGCAATTATTGACAACTTTAACCTAGTACAACATGTACAGGGGCCGACCCACTCTCGTGGTCATACTCTTGACCTCGTCATCACAAAGGGTCTTACTGTTTCTAATACTGTTGTTGACCTGGCCTTATCCGATCATTTCTGTGTTTTCTTTGAGGTTTCTATGTCTCCTCACATTCAGAATAGCTCAACGACTATAGGTAGGAGAGTCATAAAAGACAACACGTGCTCTCTTTGAGCAAGCTCTCTCGCAGAAATCAACCAAAATGTCAGACTCTGTAGATGATTTACTGGAATTTTTTAATTTAAATATGACCCAAATTATGGATGATATTGCTCCACTCAAAATCAAAAGAGTCAATGATAAGCAGAAAGCACCATGGAAGCAGTACCCGGCTGTTAAACTGCTAAAGAGAGAATGTAGAAAGACTGAAAGAAAATGGCGCAAATCTAAACTTCACATTCATTATCAAATCCATAAGGAGATGCTTTGTAATTATAATTATGAAATTCGTAAAGCAAGACAGTCTTTCTTCTCCAACATTATCAGCAGGAATATGAACAATGCCCGTGTGCTATTTTCAACAGTAGAGAAGCTAACTAATCCCCCACCACAATTAGCACCTGAACTTCTCTCAGTTAATAAATGCAATGAGTTTGCATCCTTTTTCAAAGGTAAAATTGATAAAATACGGCAGAATATTCCTCATAATATATCTCAGTTGCAAAAAATTGAAAAACTGCAATCACCAATGACACAGATAGATAACTTCAACACAATGTCAGAATTTTGTTTAATTGATTGAGACTCTTGAAAAAACTGTACAAAATCTCAGTTCCTCAACATTTGAATTGGACATTCTGCCCACCAAATTTTTTAAGTCTGTTCTTCATCTTATAATTACAGATGTGCTTCAAATTATAAATACATCCCTAGAGACTGGCATTGTTCCTGTGTCCCTGAAAAAAGCCGTTGTAAAGCCCCTTCTTAAAAAAATAATCTGGATCCTTCAGTATTAAATAACTACAGGCCAATATCAAATCTACCATTCATTGGGAAAGTCCTTGAAAAAATTGTCTTCAATCAATTAACTGCCTTCTTGATAGCAAACAGCCGTTTTGATAATTTTCAGTCAGGATTTCGTGCCAATCATAGCACTGAAACAGCGCTGATTAAAGTTATAAATGACATACGTCTTAATACTGATGCAGGCAAAACATCGGTCCTGGTATTACTGGACCTCAGTGCAGCTTTTGATACTGTTGATCACAACATACTGCTATATCGACTTGAACACTGGGTTGGATTGACTGGTAAAGTTATAAATTGGTTAAATTCATACTTAAAAGATAGAAGCTTCTCTGTTACCCTGGGAAATTGTTCCTCAACGTCAATGTCCTTGACCTGTGGTGTCCCCCAGGGGTCGATTCTTGGACCATTACTTTTCAACCTTTATATGCTCCCACTTGGGCAAATTATCAATAAAAATTCAATTTTGTATCACTGCTATGCAGATGACACCCAAATTTATTTCGCTCTATCACCTAATGATTATGCCCCCCTTGAATGTCTCTACCAGTGTATCGATCAAATCAATAGCTGGATGTCACAAAATTTTCTTCAGCTGAACACAGATAAAACAGAAGTAATTCTATTTGGAAAAAAAGATGAAAGACTCAAGATTACCACTATTCTTGACACAAAAGGGATGAAAACTAAAGAAATGGTTAAAAATCTTGGTGTTTTCATTGACAGCGAGCTAAACTTTGATAGTCACATGAAAGCAATCACTAAAACGGCATTTTATCACCTAAAAAACATTTCCAAACTAAGAGGACTTATGTCAAAAAATGATCTGGAAAAACTAATACATGCCTTCATCTCTAGTAGGGTTGATTACTGCAATGGCCTTTTCACAGGCCTGCCAAAAAAGACCATCAAACGACTTCAGCTGGTTCAAAATGCAGCTGCTAGGGTTCTCACACGAACTAAAAGAACAGAGCACATTACTCCAATTCTAAGGTCCCTTCACTGGCTTCCAGTAAGCTACAGAATTGACTTTAAAGCATTGCTGCTGGTGTACAAATCTCTAAATGGTACAGGGCCCAATTACCTCTGATATGTTGCAGCGGCCTAACCCAATCAGATCTACCAGATCAAAACAGAAAAATTTACTATTAAAACCAGTTGTTAAAACAAAGTATGGTGAAGCAGCTTTTAGCTACTATGCAGTACAGCTATGGAACCAACTGCCAGAGGACATTAAAAATGCTCCTGCTGTTGGCAGTTTTAAATCTAGGTTAAAGACCAAGCTGTTTTCAGATGCTTTCTGTTAAATAATTAATATTGTCTTTTTTTTTTTTTTTATAATTTTTACTTTCTCTGCATGTTTTAAATTTACTTTAATTTTAACTCTATTTTATTCTTTATTCTATTCTGCTGGTTTCCTTTTTTTTCTCTCCTCCTATTTCTACTTTATTATTTTATTTATACTATTGTTTAATTCTTATTTTCTTTTAATTCTTTTAATTAATTGTTTTAGAATAAAAATAAAATTATTTTATGTAATTTTATTTCTCCATTGTATACTGTTTTTTGTTTTTACTTCTGTAAAGCACATTGAACTGCCATTGTGTATGAAATGTGCTATATAAATAAACTTGCCTTGCCTTCCTATAGTTACTTAATTCATCTTGGAGCTTGTCGGCTGTTTTGTGAATCTTACGATACAGTCAAAAACCTTTAATTCAGCCTTCATGAGGCTTAATAATATTGGCATGAGCCATTGTTCTTGTTTCTGTAAACCTCATTTAAAGCCATATACAGTGGGGCAAAAAAGTATTGTAAGTCACCAATTGTGCAAGTTCTCCCACTTAAAAAGATGAGAGAGGCCTGTAATTTTCATCATAGGTATACCGCAACTATGAGAGACAAAATGAGAAAAAAAATCCAGATAATCACATTGTCTGATTTTTAAAGAATTTATTTGCAAATTATGGTGGAATACAAGTATTTGGTCAATAACAAAAGTTCATCTCAATACTTTGTTATATACTCTGTGTTGGCAATGACAGAGGTAAAACATTTTCTGTAAGTCTTCACAAGGTTTTCACACACTGTTGCTGGTATTTTGGCCCATTCCTCCATGCAGATCTCCTCTAGAGCAGTGATGTTTTGGGGCTGTCGCTGGGCAACACGGACTTTCAACTCCCTCAAAAGATTTTCTATGGGGTTGAGATCTGGAGACTGGCTAGGCCACTCCAGGACCTTGAAATGCTTCTTACGAAGCCACTCCTTCGTTGCCTGGGTGGTGTGTTTGGGATCATTGCCATGCTGAAAGACCCAGCCACGTTTCATCTTCAATGCCCTTGCTGACGGAAGGAGGTTTTCACTCAAAATCTCACGATACATGGCCCCATTCATTCTTTCCTTTACACGGATCAGTCGTCGTGGTCCCTTTGCAGAAAAACAGCCCCAAAGCATGATGTTTCCACCCCCATGCTTCACAGTAGGTATGGTGTTCTTTGGATGCAACTCAGCATTCTTTCTCCTCCAAACACGACAAGTTGAGTTTTTACCAAAAAGTTCAATTTTGGTTTCATCTGACCATATGACATTCTCCCAATCCTCTTCTGGATCATCCAAATGCTCTCTAGCAAACTTCAGACGGGCCTGGACATGTACTGGCTTAAGCAGAGGGACATGTCTGGCACTGCAGGATTTGAGTCCCTGGCGGCGTAGTATGTTACTGATGGTAGCCTTTGTTACTTTGGTCCCAGCTCTCTGCAGGTCATTCACTAGGTCCCCCCGTGTGGTTCTGGGATTTTTGCTCACCGTTCTTGTGATCATTTTGACCCCACGGGGTGAGATCTTGTGTGGAGCCCCAGATCGAGGGAGATTATCAGTGGTCTTGTATGTCTTCCATTTTCTAATAATTGCTCCCACAGTTGATTTCTTCACACCAAGCTGCTTACCTATTGCAGATTCAGTCTTCCCAGCCTGGTGCAGGTCTACAATTTTGTTTCTGGTGTCCTTTGACAGCTCTTTGGTCTTGGCCATAGTGGAGTTTGGAGTGTGACTGAGGTTGTGGACAGGTGTCTTTTATACTGATAACGAGTTCAAACAGGTGCCATTAATACAGGTAACGAGTGGAGGACAGAGGAGCCTCTTAAAGAAGTTACAGAGCTGTGAGAGCCAGAAATCTTGCTTGTTTGTAGGTGACCAAATACTTATTTTACTGAGGAATTTACCAATTAATTCATTAAAAATCCTACAATGTGATTTCCTGGATTCTTTCCCCCCCATTCTGTCTCTCATAGTTGAAGTGTACCTATGATGAAAATTACAGGCCTCTCTCATCTTTTTAAGTGGGAGAACTTGCACAATTGGTGGCTGACTAAATACTTTTTTGCCCCACTGTATTGATTTCTTGTGAAAAAAAAAAAAGTAAATGTGGTATTTTTCTACAGGTATACAGGAGCATGCAGTGTGAAGAATACATCGATGCCAAAAGAGAGACGCATGTGAATTGGATGAGGTGAGCAGTACACTAGCTGTTGGGTCATTTTAGTGATTTTGATTTTACAGCTCCTCATTTGTTGGAAGAACTTTATCTTCATGTCATTGATATCTCTGCCATGCTTTCTCCAAGTCTGTAACTCTCTGATTTGATTTTTTACCTTTTTCTGAAACATTGCCTCACTCTTTTAGGTATGTGAATTGTGCCCGTAATGAAGAAGAACAGAATCTTGTGGCATTTGAGTATCAAGGGGGAATTCTGTATCGTTGCTGTCGATCCATTAACCCAGGACAGGAGCTCTTGGTGTGGTATGAAGAGGAGTACACCAAAGAACTCAGTCCTGCACCTACAGGAACAACCAGACAGCAAGGTGTTACTTTTGTCTAAGAGGTTATAGAGGTTATTTTCTGCATCATTTCGTGACGTTTCTGAGCCTACCAGTGTTTCTGGGATGAAAGCTGTTGTACAATGCAGTCTGCAATAACTAGAGCATTCCCCAGAGAACTCATTTTGGCCTGTTCCACCAACCAAGTAGGTCTTCTTGATCATATGACCGTGACCAACCAGAGAGGGGGAAGTCTATCAGCTTCCTTTGAGACATGTGAAGTCTGCCCACTGCATATCTTGCTATTGCAAAACTGACAACAGTGGTGCTTGAAAGTTTGTGACCCCTTTAGAATTTTCTATATTTCTGCATAAATATGACCTAAAACATCATCAGATTTTCACCCAAGTTCGAAAAGTAAATAAAGAGAACCCAGTTAAACAAATGAGACAAAAATATTATACTTGGTCATTTATTTATTGAGGAAAATGATCCAATATTACATATCTGTAAGTGGCAAAAATATGTAAACCTTTGCTTTCAGTATCTGGTGTGACCCCCTTGTGCAGCAATAACTGCAACTGAACATTTCCGGTAACTGTTGATCAGTCCTGCACACTGGCTTGGAGGAATTTTAGCCCATTCCTCCATACAGAACAGCTTCAACTCTGGGCTGTTGGTGGGTTTCCTCACATGAACTGCTCGCTTCATGTCCTTCCACAACATTTCCATTGGATTAAGGTCAGGACTTTGACTTGGCCATTCCAAAACATTTTTATTCTTCTTTAACCATTCTTTGGTAGAACAACTTGTGTGCTTAGGGTCATTGTCTTGCTGCATGACCCACTTTCTCTTGAGATTCAGTTCATGGACAGATGTCCTGACATTTTCCTTTAGAATTCACTGGTATAATTCAGAATTCATTGTTCCATCAATGATGGCAAGCTGTCCTGGCCCAGATGCATCAAAACAGGCCCAAACCATGATAGTACCACCACCATGTTTCACAGATGGGATAAGGTTCTTATGCTGGAATGCAGTGTTTTCCTTTCTCCAAACATAACGCTTCTCATTTAAACCAAAAAGTTCTATTTTGGTCTCATCCATCCACACAACATTTTTCCAATAGCTTTCTGGCTTGTCCACATGATCTTTAGCAAACTGCAGACGAGCAGCAATGTTCTTTTTGGAGAGCAGTGGCTTTGTCCTTGCAGCCCTACCATGCACACCATTGTTGTTCAGTGTTCTCCTGATGGTGGACTCATGAACAGTAACATTAGCCGATGTGAGAGAAGCCTTCAGTTGCTTAGAAGTTACTCTGGGGTCCTTTGTGACTTCACTGACTATTACACGCCTTGCTCTTGGAGTGATCTCTGTTGGTTGACCACTCCTGGGGAGGGTAACAATGGTCTTGAATTTCCTCTACTTGTACACAATCTGTCTGACTATGGATTGGTGGAGTCCAAACTCTTTAGAGACGGTTTTGTAACCTTTTCCAGCCTGATGAGCATCAACAACGCTTTTTCTGAGGTCCTCAGAAATCTCCTTTGTTCATGCCATGATACACTTCCACAAACATGTGTTGTGAAGGTCAGACTTTAATATATCCCTTTTTTTTTTTAATAAAACAGGGTGCCCACTCTCACCTGATTGTCATCCCATTGATTGAAAACACCTGACTCTAATTTCACCTTCAAATTAACTGCTAATCCTAGAGGTTCACATACTTTTGCCACTCACAGATATGTAATATTGGATCACTTTCCTCAATAAATAAATGACCAAGGATAATATTTGTCTCATTTCTTTAACTGGGTTCTCTTTATCTACTTTTAGGACTTGTGTGAAAATCTGATGATGTTTTAGGTCATATTTATGCAGAAATATAGAAAATTCTAAAGGGTTCACAAACTTTCAAGCACCACTGTATATAGTAAACCACAAGATTTTGTTGTAGTTTTATTCATCATGCCCAGTTTAACCAGAAGTAGCGTAAAATGCATGCCCTGTGGATCCCGAGTGGCACAGCAGAAAAGTGTTGTCCCCGTTATCCTCCCCATCATCCAGATATTGCCACTTTCAAATCCTGATGATACCACAATCATCTGTGGTTGGGAGAGCAAAATTGTCTGGGCTCTCTGGGAGGGAGAGATGGCATGCTCTCTCTTCTCTGCCCTGTCAGTTACACTGGCCAGTCATGGGTGTGTGAGAGCACATTTAATAGGAAGTAAGTGGACTGGGCTTTCGTCCGAGTGTGCTTTGCAGCCCCCTGACATTGTATGAGTAAAACATGGTCAACTGGTGTTTCTTGTCTTGGAGGAAGCACATGATAGCCCTCCCTGGTTGGTAGCTGTTATGTGATACTGGAGAGGAGTCTGATGGGTGGGAATTGGCCATGGCTAAATTAGGGAGAAAATTGGGGAGAAATCGGGGGGGAAATGCCCTGTCACAGCAAACACATAATATAGGATAATGTCAGACCTCCCCATATTACAGAAACACTGGGGGGCGTCATTATAATACCTTCAGTGCAATATAACCAGCTGGCTGGAAAGAAGTTAGTTGAAAACACACATGCAGTGTGTCTGAACCAAGCGAAGTTGTTAACTGGATAATGCAGATGTTGGTCAAACCCATCAACCATTATAAAAATCAATTGCAACACATTTGCTTTATTTCAGGAGCATATGTGATGGTTACATGTATATTGTCAAGCAATTTAACAAGCAATAACAATTTTAGTATTTTTATGGAATTCAATATTTCCACAAGAGTCATACCATGGAGAACTTATCTTTTTAATTATGTAAAATTTTAGCTCCTTAAAGTGCATATCATGGGTAAATTCAGGAGCAAGATCAATGTAATTCTCCTATTTTATATTAAACTTTGGTCAAATATCTAGAACATTCTGCATTCTCTGAAATTTTTTACCTTGCGCAATACCAGAAAAATTCAGTTGAAATCAAGCCATTTGAGGCGAATCGGTCCGCCTCTGGAAGAACTTGGCATTTGAATTTCCTGGCAAACACTGATTTTCGTGATGTCGCGTGCAGGACGCCTCCCTCTGAATCCTACATCAGCAGTGGTTTGTTTATGAGAAAACGACCTGGTGGTTTTCTGCAAATTTCTTCAACGTTATCATGTAATTATTAAAATGGTTAACAGATGTATCGTAGGAGGGTGTAGCAACATCAATCTTGATGGGATTAGTACTCATCGTTTCCCAAAAGACCGGACAATGAGAGAGAAATGGGAGCGCTTGGTCTACACAGGCTGTACACTTAAACCGTGCAAGCTCTCGCAGCCTGCTGGCGCTTCCGCAGGTGACATCACGAATCTGGCTCCAGACTCCCTTGGGATTTTTCCAGACGCATTTTATTTTATTTTTTTCTGCTGTCAACAGATGGTCTTGTGAAAAATTACCCTTCTGGATGAGTGTGTAAAGGGACATACTTTTCATATATAAAAATAAATAAATTGGTCCAGGATATGCACTTTAAACTCTTGCAGCTGAAGAACTTCAACATGTTAAAAAACAAATAGTGTCTGATGAATTAACGAACAATTAAACACATGGAGGTTTGGTTGCTTTATTACTACAAATCACACCGTGGCATTCTTCAAATACTGCAGTAAGGAAATTCCTACTGCTGCAGACCTACTTGAATGCCATCTGAACCGATGCAGTGTGTCCCCTTTTTTTTTTTTTTTTTTTATATATACACCTACATTTAAATTAAATGACTATTGTTATATGTCTTAATTTATGGATGTTGGCTTGCTTTCATCAATTACATTAATATGAATCATGGGGCTTCACAAAATCCCACAAAACTTAATTTCATGAAATTAGTGTGTAATTGAAATTAATAAGTGTTTTAAACTTGACAACCTAATCCATATAAAAAAATCCAGATAGAAAATACATATTTGCTTGTGTAAATGCCACCAGAAACTATTTGCAAATAAATCTATCCCTATCCAGTTTTATAAATAAAGCCCATTTTTGGATCTTTCAGAACACCAGCGCATTCACACAGGAGAGAAACTGTATCATTGCTCACAGTGTGGAAAGAGTTTTACTCGTCAGTATGATCTCCAACGACACCAGCGCATTCACACAGGAGAGAAGCCGTATCACTGCTCACAGTGTGGGAAGAGTTTTACTCAGCAGAGTGCTCTCCAACTACACCAGCGCATTCACACAGGAGAGAAGCCGTATCACTGCTCACAGTGTGGGAAGAGTTTTACTCAGCAGAGTAATTTCCAAATACACCAGCGCATTCACACAGGAGAGAAGCCGTTTCACTGCTCACAGTGTGGGAAGAGTTTTACTCGTCAGAGTAATCTCCAAATACACCAGCGCATTCACACAGGAGAGAAGCCGTATCACTGCTCACAGTGTGGGAAGAGTTTTATGACGCAGAGTCATCTCCAACAACACCAGCGCATTCACACAGGAGAGAAGCCGTATCACTGCTCACAGTGTAGGAAGAGTTTTACTAGCCAGAGTTATCTCCAAATACACCAGCGCATTCACACAGGAGAGAAGCCGTATCACTGCTCACAGTATGGGAAGAGTTTTACTCATCAGAGTCATCTCCAACAACACCAGCGCATTCACACAGGAGAGAAGCCGTTTCACTGCTCACAGTGTGGGAAGAGTTTTACTCATCGGAGTAATCTCCAAGCACACCAGCGCATTCACACAGGAGAGAAGCCGTATCACTGCTCACAGTGTGGGAAGAGTTTTACTCGTCAGAGTACTCTCCAAATTCACCAGCGCATTCACACAGGAGAGAAGCCGTATCACTGCTCACAGTGTGGGAAGAGTTTTACTCAGCAGAGTACTCTCCAAATACACCAGCGCATTCACACAGGAGAGAAGCCGTATCACTGCTCACAGTGTGGGAAGAGTTTTACTCATCAGAGTGCTCTCCAAATACACCAGCGCATTCACACAGGAGAGAAGCCGTATCACTGCTCGCAGTGTGGAAAGAGTTTTACTCGTCAGTCTGATCTCCAACGACACCAGCGCATTCACGCAGGAGAGAAGCCATATCACTGCTCACAGTGTGGGAAGACTTTTACTCAGCAGAGTGCTCTCCAAACACACCAGCGCATTCACACAGGAGAGAAGCCGTATCACTGCTCACAGTGTGGGAAGAGTTTTACTCATCAGAGTCATCTCCAAATACACCAGCGCATTCACACAGGAGAGAAGCCGTATCACTGCTCACAGTGTGGAAAGAGTTTTACTCGTCAGTATGATCTCCAACGACACCAGCGCATTCACGCAGGAGAGAAGCCGTATCACTGATCACAGTGTGGGAAGATGTTTGCTTGTTTAGTTACATTTAAGACCTTCAAGTGCACTAACTCAGAGACATTGCATGATTTAAAGTTGTCAAATTAAATATGGTTATTACAGTTTTGACTGAAAATGACCTGTACTTTGAACTTTATTTTTCATGTTACACTGGTCAACAATTTTTCAGAAGTTGTCTGCTTCAGAGATGAAATTGGCTATTATGAAATTTGGTGTGTTGAATTAGAAGTGACAGTTAATCAGCTGATTGGCTGTGGTTTCCAAGATATTTAAGATTTTAAATTTTATACTTATGTGCATTGTGTAGATCGTAATGTTTTAAGTATAAATTGTAAAACTAGGTCTCTTCATGTGTTTATGGTCGGTTTACATAATATTTCACCTGTTCTCTCTATGTAACACTAGAAAATCAGCAAAAAGTTTATATAAATAAAATGTATTATGAATCAAATTGCAAAAACCAATCATGTATCAGTACTGAATATGTTTCGTCCTTATTCTGTGTGTACGCATTGGGTTTTTATTTATTTTTTGGCAGCTTGTCTCTTGTATTCATGAAACGGAGCATCTCTTGTCAAGCAAAGACTTGATCTCGAGTGCAGAGCACTGTATGTTTTTTTTTTTTTTTTTTTTTTTTGAGCTGATATAAGACAGTTTGTTCAGCAGAGTGATGTCAGTTGACTTATGAATGCATCAGCAGTGACTTCTAAGAATAACGTAATGTCATGTATGATGCAATACCGGCTTCAGATTGCATCATTCATTTTTTTGCCAAAAAAGTAAGTACTATCCAAACCCACTCATAGATTTATTCATAGAGCCAATCTTGAAAACGAGCCAATGAACAATTTTAAGTTTCATTTTTGTTCTCAGCGATCCAGAATTAATAAAGTTTGACTATATTTCAGAAGCATTTTGGCTGTAGACCTGTGTTCTATGACTGTTTTAAAAGTGATGTTTAAAATGAGACTGTTAATGTTTTCTTTTGCTCTTAAGTAGTGTAGGTACAGTCCGATTTCTCTTTAAGAAACTACATTTCCCATCAGCCCACTTCTGCGTTGACCTGCGTCATGCCGGGGCGGGATCATCTACATCACTTCCTACAGGAAGTGATAAGAGACCTGGAAACGCTCAGCTCGCTGTCTCTCGTGTCCGGATTCCAAGCCATCTGGACGCACAAAGAGAGACCCTCCACCAGCAAACCAGATAAAGACATCTTTTTTTCTTTCTTTCTTGCAAGATCCACGAGTTAGCGCAATTTCTTTGTTTACCACTGGCCACGGTAAAAATCTAAGATCGTGCGATTTTAAACTCAGTGAGTTACAACCGGTTTTTCATTCATTCATTAAGTACATACGACTGCAGCCCAAAGCAGTTAATTTATAATTAGGAGCGACCAGAATTCCTCCTGATTGAAGCGCTGTGCACAGTATTTTAATCAGAGACTTTCTTTTCATCATGAGCCACGACGCATCAGATCAAGAGAAGTTCTCTGTCCACGGAATCGACTCACGTGCTCCACAATGGCGAGACTCAGAAGTTTTAGAACATCTCCATAATCTTGCATATAAGCAAGATACTGGAAGTAAGACTGAAACATTTTGGGTATAAAGATCAGTCTTAGGAATTTAGCTTTTATTGAAATAGTGTGAATTAAACCTAGGTTTATTTGTTACACTGTTAAACATGCAGCGTGTTGATTTATTTTGTTCTATGTTCTCTCAGTTGTTTTAATAGATAGGCTGTGCATGCTCCTCTCTATCCCTGACTAACACTTTAATTTCCTTATCACACATTTTGACCTTATCAAGGTTTCAGTGAATTTGGTAATGTTATAAAGCTAGTGGATTAGCTGCCACGGCTAATTCTATCTTATTAACATCCAGAGATAGCGGTATTGTCCCCAAAAGACGTTTAGGCCTTACACACGGCCTCAAAAGCACGTCAGCTAGCTTTCCTTTGTCTAGTTAGCACACAAAGCTTACATACACAAACCCATGTTAGCTAGCATTCCTTTGTCTTAGCCTAGCCACGTGGTCAACTCCTCCCCCACATTCACACACCTTAGATAGCAATCCATGCTAACTCTTTTGTTCTCCTCAAACCCCACGTGGTGACACACCCTTCTTAGCTTAGCCACATGAGGCTAATCTAGGGCCTTTCACACACACAGGCCACACACACAAGCACACATTAGCAACACATGCTAATCCTTTTGTTCTACTTAGATAGCATTCCTTTGTCTACTTAGCAACACAAGGCTAATCTAGGCCTACAGTGGCCTTTTACAAACACACGTGGAGTTAGCTACAAAGCTAAACCTCTTGTAAGCCACACCCACATGTATGTATGTATACACACACACACACACACACACACACACACCCCTCACTGTTTGTATATATTTAATCTGCTATTATTCATTTTTATCTTTGTTATAATAAATTCATTTATTATTGAAACTGTGTTTTATTTGTGTTCCAACAATATCTTAAGTCCCCAATCTCCCAAAGAATTCAAAAAGGTGCATATAAATTATGTAATATGGTAATTGATCATAATAATTTGGACTATACCATAATTTGGCTGTTTGGTAATTTATTATTAAGCACCAAAATTAAACGGCACGATTCACTTTAAATGATTCACTTGAATGATTCACTTGGATGATTCAATTGAAACGATTCAAATGAGACTGATTCCATGAATGATGTAATGATATGAGACTGATTCAATTTAATTATTAACCTTCAAATTTAATATGAGACTGATTTAATGAGATTGATCATTCAATTACCCAAATGCACCCACAGTAGTCATTAATTACCACCATACAAATAATGATTTAACTGTAACACTTATCAGTGTAGTACTGCAGCATGAGACTAATTGTTCATGGAATTATTACTGATCAGGATTTTAATGTTTAATGGAAATGTCGATCAAACCAAATGACTACGGAGCACTTAAATGAAGCTCGTTCAACTATACAGTGGTGCTTGAAAGTTTGTGAACCCTTTAGAATTTTCTATATTTCTGCATAAATATGACCTAAAACAACATCAGATTTTCACACAAGTCCTAAAAGTAGATAAAGAGAACCCAGTTAAACAAATGAGATAAAAAATATTATACTTGGTCATTTATTTATTGAGGAAAATGATCCAATATTACATATCTGTGAGTGGCAAAAGTATGTGAACCTTTGCATTCAGTATCTGGTGTGACCCCCTTGTGCAGCAATAACTGCAACTAAACATTTGTGGTAACTGTTGATCAGTCCTGCACACCGGCTTGGAGGAATTTTAGCCTGTTCCTCCATACAGAACAGCTTCAACTCTGGGATGTTGGTGGGTTTCCTCACATGAACTGCTCACTTCAGGTCCTTCCACAACATTTCGATTGGATTAAGGTCAGGACTTTGACTTGGCCATTCCAAAACATTAACTTTATTCTTCTTTAACCATTCTTTGGTAGAACGACTTGTATGCTTAGGGTTGCTGTCTTGCTGCATGACTCACCTTCTCTTGAGATTTAGTTCATGTACAGATGTCCTGATATTTTCCTTTAGAATTTGCTGGTATAATTCAGAATTCCTTGTTCCAACAATGATGGCAAATCATCCTGGCCCAGATGCAGTAAAACAGGCCCAAACCATGATACTACCACCACCATGTTTCACAGAAGGGATAAGGTTCTTATGTTGGAATGCAGTGCTTTCCTTTCTCCAAACATAACGCTTCTCATTTAAACCAAAACGTTCTATTTTGATCTCATTTGTCCACAAAACATTTTCCAATAGCCTTCTGGCTTGTCCACATGATCTTTAGCAAACTGCAGATGAGCAGCAATGTTCTTTTTGGAGAGCAGTGGCTTTCTCCTTGCAACCCTGCCATGCACACCATTGTTGTTCAGTGTTCTCCTGATGGTGGACTCATGAACATTGGCTAATGTTAATGTGAGAGAGGTCTTCAGTTGCTTAGAAGTTACCTTGGGGTCCTTTGTGACCCCGCCAACTATTACACGCCTTGCTCTTGGAGTGATCTTTGTTGGTCGACCACTCCTGGGGAGGGTAACAATGGTCTTGAATTTCCTCCATTTGTACACAATCTGTCTGACTGTGGATTGGTGGAGTCCAAACTCTTTAGAGATGGTTTTGTAACCTTTTCCAGCCTGATGAGCATCAACAACGCTTTTTCTGAGGTCCTCAGAAATCTCCTTTGTCCGTGTCATGATACACTTCCACAAACATGTGTTGTGAAGATCAGACTTTGATAGATCCCTGTTCTTTAAATAAAACAGGGTGCCCACTCACACCTGATTGTTGTCCCATTGAATGAAAACACCTGACTCTAATTTCACCTTCAAATTAACTGCTAATCCTAGAGGTTCACATACTTTTGCCACTCACAGATATGTAATATTGGATCATTTTCCTCAATAAATAAGTGACCAAGTATAATATTTTCGTCTCATTTGTTTAACTGGATTCTCTTTATCTACTTTTAGGACTTGTGTGAAAATATGATGATGTTTTAGGTCATATTTATGCAGAAATATAGGAAATTCTAAAGGGTTCACAAACTTTCAAGCACCACTGTATGCATCCACCTCGTCTCACTGGTTGAGAAGGCATCAAAGTTGTTTATAATAAAGCCTCGGTCACAACCGCTGTACGTGCTCCTACGGCCGGTCTACGTGCAAGAAACGCACAGAGGGCGCACGTGTGACGTGCTGATTTTCGAGCCGTAGACTGGCCGCAGAGGTTCTTTGTCATGTCAAACAAACTACGGGTGCTTACGGTTTTTTCAGGTTGCAAGACAAACTTACGGCCAACGTGCGTCTTTCTCCACAAACAAAAAAAAAACGCAGCAATTTGGGAAACGCCAAAAATCGCACGGCCAAAAAATCGTACGTCCGGTTGTGACCTAGGCTTAATCTAGGAATTGTACAAAAACCTGAACAAAAATTCAGTATGCTTGAAGTTTTTTATCCTAATGCATGTCGCTAAAAAAAAAATCTACGCACTTGATTCAACTAATTATTTACAGATCCGTGGTTTAAATTCTGAAGTTGTTTCTGAATTTGCAGAATTTCTCAAACCTGGTTGTATCTTTAGACAACAAATTAATTGTTGGGAACATTATTTTGATCACCTGGAAGACTCTGAGAACAGCATCTGTGTCCATTCTAGATTCAGTAGGGGTGAATCAGAATGTCATAGGACCTAACCCTATTTTTGTTCAGGTTTTTGTATGATTCCTAGTGGTCACACTCTCGATCTAGCACTTGCATTTGTATTAAATATAGAAAATATAGTCATACTTCCACAGTCTGATGCTCCCTCAGACCATTACCTCATCTTTTTTGAAATGTCTTAACAATAATATATGCACCTTGCACACCATCACATCAAAAGTACATTCACAGCAACTACTGCATAAAGTTTTATCAGTAGTTTCCCAGAGTTATCAACTATGATTGGATCCCCATTAGACCTCACAGAACTTGATCAGACAACTGAATGCTTCGAGTCAACATTCTGCTTTACTTTAGATAATGTAGCTCCACTTAAAAGAAAATAATTCAGGAGATAAAAAACCCAGCACCTTGGGATAACAATCACACATGCACCTTAAAACATACAAAATACATGTAAAATTAGAAAATGGTGTCAAACAAAATTGATAGTATTCCAATTAGCATGGAATGAGAGCCACTGGAACTCCAGAGACAAGCTTCTAATGCTGCTTGTTCAATGTTTCCACCATAATAGAAGATAACAAAAATAATCTTAAAATTTTATGGGATACTTTTGCAAAATTAACTAGGAATAAGACCACCACAGAAACATGCAAACCTTCAATATGTAGTAGCGATGGCTTAATGAAGTTTTTTTCAATGGCAAAATTGAAAATATCAGGCAAAAATATCAAACTATTAATTTGAAACTAGACAATTTGATAAGTATCCAACACTATGACTATGAGCAATGATTTGTGTTTTACACTCCTTAAAAAGACCGAACTAATTTCACTTATTCAATCAAAATCTTCAACTTGTGGGGATTTTTTTCACCCCTTACCTATATGATTCTTTAAACAAATAACACCAGACGCAAACCTCTTTGAAAAACAGTTATTTTTTAGCAATGGCTATGTACCTAAATCCTTTTATCTAGCAGTTGTCAGACTCTTGATTAAAGAACCTACCTCAACCCTTGTCAGCTGTCCCATTATAGGCCAATATCAAACCTCCCTTTTATCTCCAAAATCCTAGAAAAAAACTATGGCATAACAGTTATGCTCATATCTACATGGGAATAACATCCATAAAAGGTATCAATCAGGATTTAGATCTCATCATAGCAGAGCCAAAGCACTGGTTAAAGTAGTAAATGACCAACTAATGGCTCCTGATCAGGGGTGTGTCTCCTTGCTTGTGCTGCTTAACCTTAGTGCAGCTTTTGACACCACTGATCATTCTATTCTGCTGGATAGACAAGAAAATGTCATTGGAGGTAAAGGAATGGTCCTCTGCTGGCTCAGGTCTTATTTAACTGATCATTGTCAGTTTGCATACATCAATGGTGACTTTCGTATTCATGCTAAAGTAAAGTTTGGTGTTCCAGAAGGTGCTATCTTTGGCCCACTCCTCAAAATAGGCTACCTCTGGTTAGGATTAGGGTAGAGTGAGGGTGAAAGTTTTCCATTGCCCCAGCAAAAGCTGGGGCCTGCGTTCTGCATGGGCCTGTCCAAAGTCCATCTACTCTCTCACCCCCCACAGCCCAGACACCACACTCCCGAGCAAACAATCTTTCTGTACCTTAATCTGGATGTTGGTCGAAGGGGTTGGTGATCAGTCTGATGGTCCTCAACCAGGGTTTGGGAACGGGATGAGGGGAAGGTCTAGATCCAAGATTTGATTTTAGTGGTTGAAATTAGGTTTAAGGGTTGAGAGGTTTGGGGTTAGGGTTAGGTACTGGGATCACAGTTAAGTTTAGGTGTAGAGGTTGTGGTTAGGTTTGGGGGTTGTGGGGAATAGCCCTTAAAACAAGTCTGATTGACTGGATACCCCCACTAGGCTTAATTGTCTGCTTACACTCAGAGCCTTCCAATTCTTCATACAATACACTTGGCTTAATTGGCTGCTTACACTCGGAGCCTTCTAATTCTGTATACAATACCTTGACCCCTTTACGAGCAATGATTGCTGTTTTAACCTCAAAACCTTCTCATTCTTGACCCATGACCTTAATCACTTAACTAGCCATAATTGTGTTCTTAAACTCTAAATGTTCTGCTTCTTAACCCAAAACCTTCACCACTGATCAGCAATGATTGCAATTTTGGACCTCAAAATTCTCTGTTTCCCTAGCCAACCCCTTGACCAATGACGGATACAGTTTAGATAGATGGATGGATGGATGCCTGCCCGCCTGCCCCTCTCTCTCCCTCTCCCTCTCTGTCTCTCTCTCTGGTGGGTCCAGAGTTGGAATTTGTACTCAAAAGAATAATCCCTGTATCGGGAAAATTCAGTGTCAAAATATTATGCTCTATAGCAATTTAGTTTCTTGTGACGTTCTTGGGGATTCGTACGCTATCCTCTATGTCATGCATTGACCATTTCTAAGACAAACCAAGCCTTCTGTTGTAATATAGGCTCCAGCTTGCCTGCCACCCTGTAGAACAGGATAAAGCGGCTAGAGATGATATGAGATGTTGGTCTTGGCCTTAAGTGGAGCCTGGTACATGATAGGGTTAATTGGTTCACCTGCGCTAATTAGCAGAGCGCGCGTGAGTGCTCAAGGGTGTATGGAAAGTTTAGAAGCTTGGAGACGCCAGCAGGCACACGGTTTTGGAAGATTGGAAGCTGCATTGTCGCAAGCTTGTGGATTACTTGTTGGGAGTTCGTGGATGTGGATTTATGTGCTTGTAGGATTGACTGACTTTTCTGGTTGGTGAGAATAAGGCTGAACTGCTGAATGGGCCGCCGTGCGCACTTTACAAACTGAACCGACCTGTGCACACGCTGCCTTTCGCCTTTCCTACTGCACTGTGTTCAACCTTTTTAAGTTAGTAATGAACTTTTGTGTTTAAAGCTTTTGAGTTCAGTTTCAATATGACTGAGGAAGAGACTGAAAACCGGGATTTCTCAAATGAACGACAGCTGTTTAAGTTAATTGCAACATGCAGAGGGAAGCTTGGTGTTCTAACACATAAACGTAACAAAATCAACAGCCTTATTGAATCCGGCCAAGATAAAGAAACTGTTGAGAAACAAATTAAGTTATTTGAGGGATTTTTCATTGAGTTTAATAACTTGCAAGCATCAGTATAGAGATTGATAAAAGAGGACTATGAAAGAGAGGTCAATCATACAGACTGGCACAAACCAAAATTTCAGTTTTACAAAGACTTCTTGGATGGCATTATAAAATGGGTTCAGTGCAAACAAAGTGATGAAAAGGAGGAAGCGGGTGACGAGGAAGAAGAGGGACAGCGTGAACGTGCCTTCAATATTAAACTCCAGGATAGCGCATCTCAAACAGCTCCCAGTGTTCCGCAGAGCTATAAAGCGACACACGTTCTCATGGTGCGTTTACACGTAGCCGGATATCTATGAAGACGCATGTTTATTTATGCGGTTGCACCTCTCATTTACACGTAAACAGAGGTTTCAGTCAGGGGTGCAGATAGGATTTTTGAACTGGGAGGGACTGAGCTGTCAGCAAATGATTCCATTTTGTGTAAATGCATATTATCTATCTAGCTATTATATATATGGCGGCACGGTGGTGTAGTGGTTAGCGCTGTCGCCTCACAGCAAGAAGGTCCTGGGTTTGAGCCCCGGGGCCGGCAAGAGCCTTTCTGTGTGGAGTTTGCATGTTCTCCCCGTGGGTTTCCTCCGGGTGCTCCGGTTTCCCCCACAGTCCAAAGACATGCAGGTTAAGTTAACTGGTGACTCTAAATTGACTGTAGGTGTGAATGGTTGTCTGTGTCTATGTGCCAACAGTGACCCAATCAAAGTTGATAATTCTGGGAGATCATTTATAAAGCTCTGTGCAGTAGTTGACGTGAATGTACATTTAATACAGTAGCGTGGTGAGGTGCATATATTATTACTCAGACATATTTTGAATGAGATGAGATAATGATCTGAGATATAGTCATACTTCCACAGTCTGAAGTTATTTTCTACATTTAACCCGAATGTTAGTATTAGATCGAGGGTGTGACCACCATTATGGGTCGGTCCTATGACATTCTGATTAATCCCTACTGAATCTAAAATGGACACAAACTCTGTTTTCAAAGGGTCTTCTGGGTTATCGAAGTGAATATTAAAATTTCCGACAACTAAAGCTTTGTCTGAGGAAATAACCAGATGTGAGATAAAATCTGCAAATTCAGAAAGAAACTCCGAATATTGCCCCGGGGGCCTGTAAATAATAAGTCACCATGAACCTGTTTTTTTTTTTTTGGATGCCTTCTTTCCAGTAGAATATAGTGAATGGAATCATTGTAATAGTCATAAATCATGGTGAAATAAACACAAGAATTTCTTGCTAGTTATGATAGTGGACACAGTGAAGAATCTCTCCTGGGAATCACAGGTCCTACTCCCTAACTTGAAACACATACCAAGACAATGAAGTTACAGCCCTTGTTGAAATCAATAAAATCAGTAAAGCCATACAGATTTTGTGAAGAAAGCAAATGTAACATGAACCTGCATTCATGCAGATATCTAATAGAATGGGGGCTAATAGGGGCTTCATGCCCCTGTGGGTGCAATTGGTCTTAAGTGATCAGTCTCATTAAATCAGTCTCATCAAATCAGTCTCATTAAATCAGTCTAATTAAATCAGTCTCATTAATAATACCATTAATTTTGGTGTTTAATAATAAATTACCAAACAGCTAAATTATGGTATATTCCAAATTATTATGATCACTACCAATGCAGCAATAATGTATTACTTACCGTATTACATAGACACTACAGCCAGTAGTATTCATATACACTTGGGTGAAGGCAATTTGGAGCTCTTTGAGATTGTGTGACTTCAAGTATACAGTAGCAAAAACAGACAGGCACAGTTTAACAGAATAATTGGATTTATTATAACAATGATACTAAATGGATAATAGCAGTTGAGTACATTATATACAAGGCATAAACAGTGAGGTGTGTATGTATGTGTGTACGTGTGTGTGTGTGTGTGTGTGTGTGTGTGTGTGTGTGTGTGTGAGGGATTGGAATGTTATCTAAGGTTGGGGGAAGTGAATCACCTCATGGTCTCTGGAGACAAAAGGAATCACCTCGTGGTCTAATGAGACAAAGGAATATGTTGTGGTTGCTAATCCAACTAGCTTATAACATTACGAAATCCACTGAAATCTTGATGAAGTCAAAATATGTGTAATAATGAAATTAAAGGTGTTAGAAAGGATAGAGAAAGAGCATGCAACAACCTATCTATTAAAACAACTGAGAGAACAATATAGAACAACAATGATCAACTCAACACTCTGAGTGTCTACAGTGTGCACAATTAAACAGTTTCTGAGTTTAAATTCACACTACTTCATAAAGCTAATTCCTAAGACTAGGTTGCCCAAATGCCAGTCTTACTTCCAGTATCTTGCTTCTATGCAAGAATGCAGAAATGTCCCAAAGTTTCGCGGAATTTCGGGTGCTTGCAGAGGTATACAGAAGCTCGTGGGTCGCTTCCGTGAAAGCGCAGAGGTTTCCTTGGTCTGAACTTCGTCATTCGTGAGGAAAAGTCTCTGATCAAACAATGTGCACAGCGATTAAGTCAGAAGGAATCCGGTCACTTCTAACTTTTAATTAACTGCTTGGGCTGCAGTAGTAATGTTACTTATAATAAACAAATAAACCAGTTGTAACTCAATATGAGTGAGACGGCGCAACTTAAGTACTCTTTTACCATAGCCAGTGGTATATACAAAAGAGCGCTGAGTTTTCTTTTTCTTGCAAGGCAGACGTCTTGATTTTGGATGTTCTGATGAGTGGGTGTCTCTTTATGTCCGTATGACACGACGGTCCACAGATGAGAGAGAATGAGCTGAGGGTTTCCGGGTCACTTATAGAGTCATGGAGGACGTGACATAGGTGATCCCATCCAGCCATGACGTAGGTCATCGCGGAAGTTGTTTGATGGGATTTGTAGTTCTGGATGGGACGGTGGCTGTACCTACATTCCCCCTTTTGGTCTCAGGGGTATGACGGAGTCGTAGCACTGAGAGCACAGTACAGTACAGTACACATGTCCATAGTCCTTCAGGTAGCATCCTCTGTACAGTCCATGATGTTCTGTGAAACCTGTATAAACTCATGAGTCCTAGTAAGACAGTTGGAGGCATAGGGATTTGGGCCAATATCAGGCTGTAAGCATTTGGGCATATAATCACTCTCTATCTAACTAGGTCAAAATCACATCTATAAAAAAAACATTCAACATTAAACACTACATAGTTGCTTCATTTCCTATGCATAAAACAAGAAAAGAGAAGGGATGAAGGAAAGAAAAAGAAGTATTAGTGTTTGGGTTGGTAAATGTGACTGGGAATGTTAGTGTACGCTTATGGGTGAGTGAGGCATACAAGCTAGGTGGTCAGGATGGGCCTAACTATCGTCCCCCCCTTTTGGAGTGAGGACTGTTCAAAAGGCTTGATTTGATTGCTATGGACCCATTCATATGAGGGTGTTTGATCAGGCCTGTAACAGTCCTTTAACCTCAGCCAACTGGGCTTTCAAAGAATCCAGCTCTGAGCGGAACTTACCAGGTTGGTCTGAGTCACTGTGGCCTTGCCCTCGGTCTCTCCTGGCCTTCCCTTGCCGATTCTTCCACTCACCCTGGTGATGGCTCAGCAAGGGGTGGTTCAGACCAGCATTTCTCCAGGGGGGTCCCCCTTTTGGAGCTTCACCTCCTTCTAAAGCTAGCGGGGGGCTGTCTGCATCCTGGAGACTAAGGACCCTGGGTTCATCATCATTTCTGTCTGTGGTTTTGACAATGGTCTCCCAGGTCATTTGGGCTAGTTGCCTAATTTTCCTCATCGAGTAGAAACCTTGTCGACACATCAGTGTGACTTGAGTCCGCACGCTTGGGTGGAGGTTATGTAAGAAGAGGGATTTGAAGCCTCTATCTTCTTCCAAGCCTGGTGCACTACTACCCTGGAAATAGGCAGTACGTAGCCGTCTATAATATTCACGAGGCACCTCAGACCATTTCTGTTTAATTTGTATTGCACACAATGTCGCAGAGGTTTCATCCATGTACGGCGCATATTCTTCCCTCATGTAATTGCGAAGTTTCGAATAGCTATCGCGAACGTCTGGGGGTAGCGTCTCTAAAAAGGCACGAACGCTGCTACTGGAGGTCTTCCAGATCAGTTTAAGTTTCTCTCGCATTGTGGCTTTCGGCAGGTCCATCAGGCATCGGTCAATTTCTCGCAAATAATCATTTACATTTATTCTTTTATTGTCCGGATCGAATCGCTCAACATCTTTGGCAAGTAGGTCAATTTGCCGTATGCGGAGGGCTTGGTGCACGTCCTTGTGCAGCCTCCTTGGCTCTCCTGAGTACTCACTATCTGAGCTACTCTGGTATCGCTCCTGTTTCACACGAGATTCGTAGTCTGATTCATCCGAAGATGGATCAGGGATACTGTAGCGCACTGACCTGGGTGTGCTATGGGCCTGGGCTCGGGATGAGCGCAGTATGGCTCCACCCTGGCTAAACGACGAAGGAGTCATGTAGCGAGTTGATGGAGTTTGGCGGGATGTCTGGTCCTCGACCAGGTAATCCATGGTGTCCGGTTCGGACGCCTCTTCCCACTCTGAGCTTCGGCGCATTGCTGGGGGTCTTTCACGCCCCTCGCGCCCTTCTTGGGGGGTCTGCTCCTTGGCAGCCCTCTTGGCAGCCTTTTCGGCTTTCTCTAGCCTTTTGGCACAATCATCAAGGGAGTTTTTCAAGAGCTCACGCTCCCTATATAAATCATTGTTATTGGCTGCCAGCTCGGCGTTGCTGGTGGTCAGCCTGTCAACCTCTCCGCAGAGGTATCTGATTTCTAAATCAGGACCTTGGAAGTGTAACAGGAATAGCCTACCTAGTGCCTCTTGGACACTAATAGTTGTCCTTTTTGGATCTCTCATATGTTGTATTGAGTTATCTATGTTATTTTGGCATTCACCCTTACTCATGTTCCTAATGTTTGCTTTTTCAGAGGCAGAGCAGTGAATGAGGTCTGCAATGACATCAAAGAGAGACACGTCTTGAGCATTGTCTTCAGCCTCTGAGACACGAGGGGATGCCATTTTACTTAGGTTGGATATTAGGTAATCAATTAATCAATTAGTTAATTAATTAATTATTATTAATTAATATTAACTATGTCATTAATTAATCAATTAATAAATTTGTTTTTGTTTGGAGATGCTATCTCTTATCCTAAGTTATTAATAGGTTATTAGTATTTTGTGATATGGTTATCACGCTACTGTTAACTGTTTAACACACCTGGGGATATACCTTGGCAGTTGCTTAATCAAACTGATAATTTATCTGTTGTTGCAACAATATTCAAGAAGTCAACAAACCAATCTCCTCACACGGGGCACCAATAAATATGTGGGTGCAATTGGTCTTAAGTGATCAGTCTCATTAAATCAGTCTCATTAAATCAGTCTCATTAAATCAGTCTCATTCATCACCATTAATTTTGGTGTTTAATAATAAATTACCAAACAGCTAAATTATGGTATATTCCAAATTATTATGATCACTACCAATGCAGCAACAATGTATTACTTACCATATTACATAGACACTACAGCCAGTAGTATTCATATACACTTGGGTGAAGGCAATTTGGAGCTCTTTGAGTTTGTGTGACTTCAAGTATACAGTAGCAAAAACAGACAGGCACAGTTTAACAGAATAATTGGATTTATTATAACAATGATACTAAATGGATAATAGCAGTTGAGTATATTATATACAAGGCATAAACAGTGAGGTGTGTATGTATGTGTGTACGTGTGTGTGTGTGTATGAGAGGGAGGGAGAGCGAGTGTGTGTGTGTGTGTGTGTGTGTGTGTCAGGGATTGGAATGTTATCTAAGGTTGGGGGAAGTGAATCACCTCGTGGTCTCTGGAGACAAAAGGAATCACCTCGTGGTCTAATGAGACAAAGGAATATGTCATGGTTGCTAATCCCACTAGCTTATAACATTACTAAATACACTGAAATCTTGATGAGGTCAAAATATGTGTAATAATGAAATTAAAGGTGTTAGAAAGGATAGAGAAAGAGCATGCAACAACCTATCTATTAAAACAACTGAGAGAACAATATAGAATAACAGTGATCAACTCAACACTCTGAGTGTCTACAGTGTGCACAATTAAACAGTTTCTGAGTTTAAATTCACACTACTCCATAAAGCTAATTCCTAAGACTAGGTTGCCCAAATGCCAGTCTTACTTCCAGTATCTTGCATCTATGCAAGAATGCAGAGATATCCCGAAGTTTCGTGGAATTTTGGGTGCTCGCAGAGGTATACAGAAGCTCTTGGGTCGCTTCCGTGAAAGCGCAGAGGTTTCCTTGGTCCGAACTTCGTCGTTCGTGAGGAAAAGTCTCTGATCAAACAATGTGCACAGCGATTAAGTCAGAAGGAATCCGGTCACTTCTAACTTTTAATTAACTGCTTGGGCTGCAGTAGTAATGTTACTTATAATAAACAAATAAACCAGTTTGTTAGGGTTTGGTTTCGAACCTGGTTCGTTGGTATGATAATCCAGCAAACCCCCACTAGGCCACCAGGGGGATGACTCAAATGCAGAGGCATGAGGCAGAAGTAGAAAAAGTATCAAAAAGGTTTATTTACAATATGTACAAAAAATATCCAAAAAGTAAAAATACAAAAACGCTCAGAAGATATAAGGGAAAAAATAAAAAATCCAAAAGTACAAAACAAAAGCCAAAAAAACAGAAAAGAAAAGGCAAAAATACCAAAGCTCAGAAGATCCAAAAAACACAGTAACTACTAGGTCCAAAAGAAAAGCAAAATGCAAAATAAAGAACACGGTACAGAGGAAACTGGAGATAAACATAGCACAAAGACTCCGTGACAAGAGGACTGAACTCAGGGGTATAAATACACAAACTAAATTGAACACAGGTGAAGATAATCAGGACTAAACAGGCAATTAACACAAACACAAAACACAGGAACAGTGGCGGCCTCTAGAGGCCAAAATAAACATGACACGAAAAGGAAATAACAGCGGCCTCTAGAGGCCAAAACAGTCCTAGTCCTAACAGGACCCCCCCCCCCCCCCCCCCCCCCAGGAGCGTCTCCTGACGTTCCCAGGGCGATCCGGATGGGCCGAATGGAAGTCCCGACACAGTTCTTTATCTAGGACATCCCGAGCAGGAACCCAGCAGCGCTCCTCAGGACCATAGCCCTCCCAGTCCACCAGATATTGCAACCTGCCGCAGACCTGGCAGGAGTCAAGCAGGCGATGCACAGTGAACACAGTCTGACCCTGGAAGATGCGGGGGGGTGGGGGGTTCCTAGGGGCAGGGGCATACGTAGACGTCAGTACGGGCCGCAACAGGGAAACATGGAAAGTGGGGTTGATCCTCAGAGTCCGGGGCAACTGGAGCTGGTAGGAGACAGGGTTCACCCTGCGCACCACCTTGAAGGGGCCAATGTAGCGAGGAGCAAGCTTGCGGTTCTCCACCCGCAGCGGAAGGTCCTTAGTGGACAGCCAAACCCACTGCCCAGGGCGGAAAGCGTGTGCAGGTCTTCTATGGCGGTTGGCCTGAGTCTGGTTGGTTCTGGAGGTCTGTATGAGGGTCTTCTTGACCTTGCTCCAGGTCTTGCGACACCGTCTCACATATTGGTTGACCGA
Organism: Neoarius graeffei; assembly: GCF_027579695.1. NCBI lineage: Eukaryota > Metazoa > Chordata > Actinopteri > Siluriformes > Ariidae > Neoarius > Neoarius graeffei. The sequence goes on from NC_083586.1 coordinate 2,732,907, forward strand.
GGGCACCCCCGCGTCCTCCTCCTGGTCCGGGAACAGAGGTGGCTGGAACCCGAATTGGCACTGGAATGGTGACAGCTTGGTGGCCGATGACTGCAGGGTGTTGTGGGCATACTCTGCCCATGGCAGCCAGGTGCTCCACAATGTCGGGTTATCTATAGCCAGGCCTCGCAGGGTGGTTTCCAGGTCCTGGTTGAGCCTCTCCGTCTGACCATTGGACTGTGGGTGAAACCCAGAGGAGAGGCTGGCAGTGGCTCCGATGACCTTGCAGAACCCGTGCCACACTCGGGAGGAGAACTGGGGCCCTCGGTCTGAGATGATGTCCTGTGGAAGACCAAAGACTCGGAAGACATGATTAAACATAAGTTTCGCTGTTTCAAGAGCAGAGGGGAGTTTGCACAGTGGTATGAAGCGGCAGGCCTTGGAGAATCTGTCAACTATGACCAAAATGACCATGTTACCTTGTGACTCAGGGAGACCCATGATGAAGTCGACTGCCACGTGGGTCCAGGGACGCCGGGGAATGGTCAGAGGATGCAAGAGACCCTGGGGACACTGTCGTGGGTTCTTGGTTCTGGTGCAAACCTCACAGGACAGGACAAATGACCTTACTTCCTTCTCCATGTTAGGCCACCAGAAGCATCTTTTCAGGAAGTCCAGGGTCCTCCGAGCTCCCGGGTGGGCGGTGAGAGGGGAAGAGTGACCCCACTGGAGAACCTTGGCCCGGGCTTGATGTGGGACGTACAAGAGGCCCGGTGGCCCCGTCCCAGGACCGGGGTCCTGGCGTTGAGCTCGTCGGACAGCCTCCTCAATACCCCAGCAGACAGGGGCCACAATCCGGGACACAGGGATAATAGGCCCGACTTCATTCTCCCTGTTAGTGGCAGAGAACTGCCTGGACAGTGCGTCAGGTTTGGTGTTCTTGGAGCCGGGGTGGTAAGAGAGGGTGAAGTCAAACTGACTGAAAAACAGGGCCCACCTAGCCTGTCGAGGGTTCAGTCTCTTGGCTTGCTGGAGGTACTCCAGGTTCTTGTGGTCAGTCCAAACCAGGAATGGATGTTGTGCTCCCTCCAGCCAGTGCCTCCACTCCTCAAGGGCCAGTTTGACCGCTAGCAGTTCTCAATCCCCCACATCGTACCGGGACTCCACAGGACTCAGGCGGTGGGAGAAGTAAGCGCAGGGGTGCAGCTTTCCTTCCGAACATTGAGAGAGCACCGCGCCGACACCACTGTCCGAGGCGTCCACCTCCACGATGAATGGTTGGGAGGTGTCCGGGAGGACCAGAATGGGTGCTGTGCAGAAGCGGTCCTTGAGGTCTTTGAATGCCTTTTCCGCCTGAGGAGACCAGACATAAGATCCACCTGTCCCTTTGGTAAGGTCTGACATGGGTGCTGCTACAGAACTGAAGTTCCTGATGAACTTGCGGTAGAAGTTAGCGAATCCTAAGAACCGCTGAACCTCCTTAATGGACTTGGGAGTAGGCCAGTCCCGGACGGCCAGGGTCTTGGCAGGGTCCATTTGGAGTTGGCCTGTCCATACAATAAATCCCAGAAAGGAGACCTCGGGAACATGAAATTCGCATTTCTGGGCCTTGGCGAACAGATTGTTCTGTAGCAGCCTCTGGAGAACCTGGCGGACATGGTGGCGGTGCTCCTGCACGGTCTTGGAAAAGATAAGGATGTCGTCGAGGTAGACAAAAACGTACAGGTTAATCATGTCCCTCAAGACGTCGTTGATTAGGGCCTGAAAAACAGCTGGTGCATTGGTGAGTCCGAAGGGCATCACCTGGTATTCGTAGTGCCCAGACGGGGTGTTAAAGGCAGTCTTCCACTCATCTCCCTGTCAGATACGGATGAGGTGGTATGCGTTCCGTAGGTCCAACTTGGTGAAGACGGTGGCGCCTTGGAGCAGGTCAAAAGCAGTGGACATCAGCGGAAGGGGATATCGGTTGCACACAGTGATCTTGTTCATGCCCCTGTAGTCAATACATGGTCGGAGCCCCCCATCTTTCTTGCCGACAAAGAAGAAGCCGGCACCAGCAGGTGAGGTGGAGGGTCGAATGAACCCAGAGACCAGGGCGTCTTTGAGGTATTCCTCCATGGCCTTGCATTCTGGCTGAGAGAGGGAAAACAGTCTGCCACGAGGAGGGGTAGTCCCAGGGAGCAAGTCGATGGCACAGTCGTAGGCCCGGTGCGGAGGAAGAACGGCGGCCCTGCTCTTGCTGAAGACCTCCTTGAGATCCCAGGACTCTGTGGGAACTTGAGATAACTCTGTGAGATCAGGGGGCTTGGCAGGAGACACAGGAGAGCTAGAGAGCAGACAAGAGGCATGGCATGCAGGGCCCCATTCCACAACCTGGCTTGTTACCCAGTCTATGCGAGGGTTGTGGCGAGTAAGCCAAGGAAGGCCTAGAATAACTGGGAACTCAGGTGAAGGAATCAGGTGCAGGGATATTTCTTCCTTGTGACCTTGAGACTGGAGGAAGACTGGAGAAGTAACTTGGGTGACTCTTCCATCACCTAACACTTGGCCATCGAGGGCAGACACAGACAGTGGGACTTCAAGAGGCGCAGTCGGAATATTGATGCTTTGGGCAAAGTGAATATCCATAAAGTTCCCAGCCACCCCTGAGTCTAACAAAGCTTGACAAGAGTGGACAGACTCACCCCAGGAGATGGAGACCAGGATGTAGATTCCTTGGCCAGGGAGTCCGGGAGAGAGGGTAGGCCCCGTCACAACCCTCCCTCGGCTGGATGGGGCGGTCCTTTTCCCAAGAGTTTGGGACATGATGCTCGGAAGTGACCAGGCTTGCCACAGTAGATGCAGCACTTGTCCCTCCTTCTGCGCTCCCTCTCAGATGCGGAGAGGCGAGTACGACCCACTTGCATGGGTTTTGGACAGTCACTGAAGGAGGTAGACGGTCTCCAGGTAGGGAGGCTGGGGGGGCTTAAGGCTTGGTGGCGTTCTCTCATCCTGTTGTCCAGACGAATAGCATGTGAGATGAGGGTTTTGAGGTCACTTGGGCATCCAATAGAGGCCAGACCGTCCTTGATGGGGTCAGACAGACCATGGTGGAAGGCTGACACCAGGGCAGTCTCGTTCCATCCACTTACTGCTGCGAGTGTCCGGAACGAGATGGCGTAATCTGCGACGCTTCCTCCTTGCCGGATGGACATTAGCTTTCTGGCTGCATCGGTACTGATGTCCGCCTGATCGAAGACCCGAAGCATCTCTTCAGAAAACAGCTGGAAATCAAGGCACTCAGGTCCCTGTCTTTGCCAGATAGCAGTAGCCCAGGCTCGCGCCTTACCAGCTAATAAGGTGATCACAAAGGCAATCTTGCGGCAATCCGTAGTGTAGGTGGTAGGCTGAAGCTCAAAGGTGAGTTGACACTGGGTAAGGAACTCTCGGCACTCACTGTGCTTGCCGTCATACCTCTGTGGTGCAGGAAGGCTGGGTTCGCGAGGTGAAGAAGGCAGCATGGCAGGAGGCACAGGAGCTGGAGCGGGATCAGGAGATGCAGGCAGAGATGTCAGCTGTGCCAGGGTTTTCCCAATTTGCTGAAGCAGTTCCTCGTGGCGAGCAAGGGCCTCACATTGGCTGGTGAGCGTACGTCCATGAGCGTCCATGGTCGCTCCGAAGCGTGTCAAAGCTGCCGTAATTCTCTGAAGGTTGGCCGGGTAGACAGTTGAAGCAGCCTCTGCTGAGTCGGTCATGACAGAGTCTTTCTGTTAGGGTTTGGCTGGGATTCAAACCTGGTTCGTTGGTGTGATAATCCAGCAAACCCCCACTAGGCCACGAGGGGAATGACTCAAATGCAGAGGCGTGAGGCAGAAGTAGAAAAAGTATCAAAAAGGTTTATTTACAATATGTACAAAAAATATCCAAAAAGTAAAAATACAAAATCGCTCAGAAGATATAAGGGAAAAAAAAAAATCCAAAAGTACAAAACAAAAGCCAAAAAAACAGAAAAGAAAAGGCAAAAATACCAAAGCTCAGAAGATCCAAAAAACACAGTAACTACTAGGTCCAAAAGAAAAGCAAAATGCAAAATAAAGAACACAGTATAGAGGAAACTGGAGATAAACATAACAGCACAAAGACTCCGTGACAAGAGGACTGAACTCAGGGGGTATAAATACACAAACTAAATTGAACACAGGTGAAGATAATCAGGACTAAACAGGCAATTAACACAAACACAAAACACAGGAACAGTGGCAGCCTCTAGAGGCCAAAATAAACATGACACGAAAAGGAAATAACAGCGGCCTCTAGAGGCCAAAACAGTCCTAGTCCTAACACAGTTGTAACTCAATATGAGTGAGATGGTGCAACTTAAGTACTCTTTTACCGTAGCCAGTGGTATATACGAAAGCGCGTTGAGTCTTCTTTTTCTTGTAAGGCAGACGTCTTGATTTTGGATGTTCTGATGAGCAGGTGTCTCTTTACGTGTATGTCCCTATGACACGGTCCACAGATGAAAGAGAACGAACTGAGGGTTTCCGGGTCAGTTATGGAGTCATGGAGGACGTGACGTAGGTGATCCCGCCCAGCCATGACATAGGTCATTGCGGAAGTTGGTTGATGGGATTTGTAGTTCTGGATGGGACGGTGGCTGTACCTACACCCCGAATAGAAAGATGGCCAAGAAGGCTTTTGTTTCCCCTTCACATGAGTGTTAGTGCTATTGATGCTGGTCGTTTGAGGTCAAGGCCTATGTCACAGTGGCCTAATCGATGAGGCGCTGGACTCTTAAGCCAGTGTTTGTGCATCAAATTTGATGAGAGAAAGGCTTTGTCCAGAGGCTTTTGAAATTCGCGATTGCATGTGTTTAGCAGAGAGGGGCAAGCAGATTTCCTCTAACACCAAAATTTCCAAGATCCCATTAATTGAGAGTACACACAAGGATGCAGCAGAAGCATGGCTGGTAATGATTGCTAAACAAGAGGAAGCAAATCAGTAGTAAAAATATGTCAGCCCATTTCACTCCAGACAAATCCAGATGTTTCCAGTTTCTTTTCTTCTTCTGTCCCATGTCAATTTGCGCCACATATAGAAACTGTTACAGCCATAGAGACAGGTTCCTAGCACTTCATCCGCCCCTGTCATTTGCCATCAGTCTTCTCATGTTGGACTTTTCAACATAACTTTCACGAATGCCTCATCGGCGACGATCCATGTCCCATTTGAAAACATTCACCCGTACAACTGGGTTTAGGAATGCCTCACCGGTGTTTGCATCATGCAACAGTCTTAGCTCATTGCACAAGTGCACGATGGACTTGTCAGGATTACTCGAAATAATTTCTCTCAACCATTGCACGCTTAGTCCTGGGTCATCAATCTCAGGCAGCCCTGCTGTCATGACAGAATAGCCAAAGGGGCCCCACCAATGGTGCCAGTTGTCCGCAACCCTTCATTGGCTGTCCATCGCTAGCGCTGATGCCTGCTTCATTAGGATGCACAGAAACGCATGGGCCGCAAGGCCCGCACCAGAGGGACAGAGTCGTCCGCAGCAGTGGCATGAATGGCCTGGTTGAGGCGCTATGGAATGTCTAGTTTTATGAGCTCTGCTATACTCCCTTTGACACTTGTCTTCAATTTCAGACACTGAGCTTTAAACTTTGCTTCGCTATGTTGCTCTAACCGAGGCACCCCTTTCGCACGTCTGATCGATAATGACAGCATTCTTCATGTTCCTCTTCCAAACATCTTTGTACCTCAGTTTCTGTCCTCCTTGTTTCTGTCAGCCTCTTTCCTAGGCTCAGTTCTCTGTAGAAAATGGCTTTGGGTAGTTGCGTGTCAAGCATCCGCCAGATGTGTCCAGCCCAACAATGTTGGGAGGCTGTGATAAGGGTTTCCACGCTTACTGTTTTGGCTCACCTGAGGACTTCTACATCTGGGACCTTGTCCTGCCATCTTATTTTGAGGATTTGATGCAGGTGTTGCAGTTGTAGCCTGGTCAGATACTTGAAGTGTTTACCGTAGAGCGTCATACATTCGTTGGCGTAAAGCAGAGGTGATAAGACTGTAATGTTGCATACTTTCAACTTGCTGGTTCTCTTGATGTCATGGCGAGACCATAGTTGCTTTTGTAAAGCACCGAAGGCTTTGGTGGCAGCTTGAATCCAGCGGTCTACCTCCAAGTCTGATGAGTTGGTGTTGTGCATCTGCTTAATGCCTGTAATGTAATATAATGGAATGTGATCTCAAAAACAAGTTTCTGCTTGCTGCATACATTTGACAAGGGCCAAAGGCTGTATCCAAGTGCATGGAAGAAGCCATGAGTTAAACCCTGTAGAGCATGCTGAAATAGCTCAGTAGGGAGCGCATTAGACTGAAGGTCCCAGATTCAGTCCTGGGTTTCAGGATTGATGGTTTGTGTACACCTTTGACCAAGTGGGTGCTAATTTTTTTGCCAGAGCGAGGTCAGTATCAGGGGCAATTCTAGCATCTGATCTTTGGGGGTGCTTAGCCCCCAGAGCTGACAGAGACACCTGGCTTGAACGACAGTGTTTCCACGTTTATTCCGCATTTAAACTAGACAAGAAGACAAGACTAGACAAGACTAGACTTATGCAATGTTTTAACAGAAGCTGACCCAATAAACTATGATATCTACACATTTACAGCCACTGACACAAATATTTACATTATATTTTTAACTAAACAAGACCTACTACTGCATTTGTAATGTTGGAGCTATTCATTTTGAACAGTGGTAATTGTTAATTAATGTATTATTGTGTATTGTGTAATAATAGTGTGTATTATTATGATTTTACATTAGTTTACATTAGTTTATATTTTTTGTTATATTTGTTATATTTTGGTAGTGTTCTTTTGAAAATGTAGGCTATATCCAAACCACACTCACTGTCCCCCCAGACAATGACCAGGGTTTGGATTTGTGAATGATAAGCAAACGTAAACGCTATGTTACATTAAATAAAACTGAGTAACACACGGTGGTCTAGCACCGTAGCACTTGTACAGCTCTGCACAAAAGTATCTCGATATGGATGATAAATGTCATTTTTATCATTCTATTCATAGACCAGGGAACATCAATATTGCATTATGCATATTATTGTGTTGTGTTTAACAATTGTAATTCCAGTCCGTACCTTCACATCTCGCTATGCCAGTAATACTCAGGTGCTACTTCGAGTTCCTCATCGGCGTGGAATCCAGTTAAAAAAAAAAAACACCATGTCGTAGCAAGCACTCACGCAGACAGGCAACCCAATCGGAGGGGACGCAAGGAGGAGAGGTATTTTACTGCTCATAGAACTATCACATAACAGGTGAATTCAAGAACACACACACGCCCGCGCACACATTCATTGCGCAGTGCGCAAGGGCGCTTATTTCTGAAAATTACGTCCAAAAGCAGTGTTTTTGAGGGTGCTGAGCTAGGAGGTGCTGAGCTCGTTTTTGGGGGTGCTTGAGCACCCCCAAAAATAAGCTAAACACGCCCCTGGTCAGTATATGGCAGTAATTTGATCGTAAAAACAATCTCACAGCTGCGTCTTGGTTCCATGGTGTAATGGCTAGCACTCTGAATCCAGGGGTCTGAGTTCAACTCTCAGTGGAACCTATGAAGCTGTTGTTTGCACCTCTTGAAATAATATATTTCAACTGAAGGCTACTTTTGAGCAAGCTTGCATATCCCAAACCCTTTGTTTCCATCAGCATGGAACAAGTTCTCTTCAGGATAGGTATGGTCCACTTCTGCAATTTTGGATCTGAGGTTTATTCCAGTACCATCACAGCTTCAATGATATTGGGCACTATAGGTCTGGATTTGGGTGCAACATGGTGGCTCGGGGAGTTGGCAGTGGCATGGCGGTGTAGTGGTTAATGCTGTCACTTCACAGCCAGCATGTTCTGGGTTTGAGCCCAGTGGCTGATGGGGGCCTTTCTGTGTGGAGTATGCATGTTCTCCCTGTGCCTGTTTGGGTTTCCTCTGGGTGCTCTGTTTTCCCCTGCAGTCTAAAGACATGCAGGTTAGGTTAATTGGTGGGTCTAAATTGGCTGTAGGTGTGAATGGTTGTTTGTCTTTATGTGTTAGCCCTGTGATGATCTGGTGACTTGTCCAGGGTGTACCCTGCCTCTTGCCCATAGTCAGCTGGGATAGGCCCCACCTTGCTTGCGACCCTGCACCAGATAAGTGGTTACAGGTAATGGATTTATTTAATGTAACATAGCGTTTACGTTTGCTTATCATTCACAAATCCAAACCCTGGTCATTGTCTGGGGGGACAGTGAGTGTGGTGGATGGATGGAAAGCATAATTGGTTGTGCCCCTAGAACCAATTCAGAGTGATAACTGCCCATCAATGTTCAACTCACTTTGTTTGCTCACATGGCGTGATGGACCATCCATTGTACCCTCTGTTGCCACATTGGATTGTGTGGGCTGGGCTGGGCTGTGAACGAGCTCAAGTTCTGATCAGATCCTGTGCACTTTAAATGAAAAACACTTGAGTCAGTCCCCTCAGAATGAAATAGTGGTCAACTGGTGAATTCTCACTATGGACTTTCTGGAAAAGCAGTCAGCTAATGACTGTATTATTTAGTGGTGAATAAGAGAAGAGAAAATACAAAGAAAAAGACCATCTATCTGTCTATCATACCCTAACAATGGCTACTACCTTCCTGGATCCTTTGGTAATTGCTATGTTTTGGAGTGGTTTTGAGTGATTCAAGCAACTAAAGATACATTTTAGAGTTTATGAAATTAAAGTTACTTTCAAAATGAAGCACAATTAGATGAATTGAAAAAGGAGCACTGATTTTTAAGAGATTCATAAGTGCTTCTCTTTGAGGCAATCTCATGTGTGTATTTGAATTTCCTGCGTCCTGCAATCAGTTGAGTTACTGCATTTCAATGACACATTCAGATACAAGGAATCGATTGACATTTTGCGAAACAACCAGAGAATCTCTTGTTTTGGCAACATTTCCCTCAACAGAAAAAGGTTTCCCCTGCCCTGAAAACAACAGGACCTGTAAAGGAGGGAACTGGCCAGTACAGGGATTTAACCTGTAACCTTGGCATTATTAGCACCACACTCTAACCAACTGAGCTAACTGGCCAAGGGAAAAAAAAAAACGTCATGACTGCTGAAGTGCTTCAGAAAATATTGATGAGGCAGTGACTTTTCCTTGAACAGACATCTTTTCTCTTGATTATTGTTTTGAAGCCATCAGTTCGACCCACTCACATATTTACACAGGGGGATGAAAATCCCAACATCCAGTCTGAAAAACTTATTCTATCTACTGAGCAAAGTCAGCATGGATAGCTTTAACAATGTGAAAGAAGGATGCACACCTACTTCCCTTCTTCAACACGGTGGTCCAAAAGCCACCATGTGCTCTGAAGAACCATGTCTCGCCAACCTCAACCTAATTGCTCTCACTGAACAATAAAGCAACATCTGCTTCCTGAAACATGTGTCACAAGAAGGAGAAGCAGGCCAAGGATCCCATGTCAGGAAAATAGGTTGTTTTAAAAGACTGGAGCCTTGAAGATCACCTAGGAAAAGGCTTCTTCCTGTCCTAAAAACAACACATCCAATAAAGGATGGAAATGGCCGGTACAGGGATGCTTGGATGCTTTTATGGCTGAGGACTACAGTTTACTGGCTAACTTTCAGACTGCAGTTGTCATGAACAGTTTTGCACTCAAGTTTCCATCAATGAACAATTTATAACATCAAGAAAACAGACTCAATGTTAAAAATTGTATAATCACACTATCTGTTATCACCCAAATGAGCTTCTTCAAAAAAAGCTTCTGCTCACAGTCTGACCATGGGCTGTGACCAGCAACCAAAATCAAATCAGGTTGCAAGATCTGGAAAGGATTTAGGTGCAAAGTTGCACTTCATAAGTACAAACTGCCTTGGTATGAGCAGAGAAAATGCAATCATGATGAAATATTTCATGACTTCATCAGCAGATGACCATTTGCAGATGGATCTTTGACTTTCTGACAGGCAGACCCCAGGTGGGGATAATCGGTAGCCACACTTCCTCCTCACTGATCCTGAACACAGGTGCGCCACTGGGCTGTGTGCTCAGTCCCCTCATTAGACAGGTCATGACAGGGGATAATCAGAAAAAATTTGGGGTCAGAATTTTTATTGTTGATTATAGTTCTGTAAACAATCCAGAATTTATTTAAATTTGGGGACAGTCAAAATTTTCAATATGGCCGCCAAAATCCAAGATGGCCGATTTTCGCTAAAACTTCTCATTTTTTCAAACAACAATTTATATTTTGCCATATTTTAACAGGGTATGGGGGCCTTATATGATTCCTGAACATTTTATAATATTGTATAATAATTATTAGGCCTATAGCAAAACTTAGTCATCAAATTTGTAATTGTGGAAATAGTTTCACTTTCACTTTAGGGTGAGCATGTGAGCATAGGGTGAGCAATGATAACAACATCTTTAATTAAGTTCAATGACATGGACAGTCTGGGTCCTATAATGTTAGATAGCCTACCTGTGACAATTACGGCGTGAAGTGGACTTAAAGACGTTGCACAGTTTGCTATATATTGTCTAGTAAGGGCGAATTCGAAACTTTCCTCTAAGATATGCAATAGCAAGCATGTGCTACTCAACCACATGATAGTGATTTAAAAGGTAAGAAAGTATTATTAACATTGTATATGCCCAGATCTAGGTGGGGTTAGCTACCTGGGGGACCCTGGTCTGGAAATTTTTCATTTTCAGGCCTGTTCTCTTAGAGTTCTTTGTAGGCCTATAAATAGGCTTGTACACATAGGTGTATATGTCTCTGTAGCCGCTTTATCCTTCTACAGGGTCGCAGGCAAGCTGGAGCCTATCCCAGCTGACTACGGGCGAAAGGCGGGGTACACCCTGGACAAGTCGCCAGGTCATCACAGGGCTGACACATAGACACAGACAACCATTCACACTCACATTCACACCTACGGTCAATTTAGAGTCACCAGTTAACCTAACCTGCATGTCTTTGGACTGTGGGGGAAACCGGAGCACCCGGAGGAAACCCACGCAGACACGGGGAGAACATGCAAACTCCACACAGAAAGGCCCTTGCCGGCCCCGGGGCTCGAACCCAGGACCTTCTTGCTGTGAGGCGACAGCGCTAACCACTACACCACCGTGCCGCCCAGGTGTATATGTATGAAGTTAAAATTATATTAATCTAATAAGGTAAACATTTTTATTACATACTGATTTGTAGGCCTATCAATATTGCATTTTTGAGAGGGTGCATTTTCCATGTTTCAGCAAAACAATGTTATCATCTGGACCATTTTTATCTCTGTCTCCTGAGGAGAAATGCTTACTCTGCAACTGTGAATTGTCTGGAAAGGATGTAAAACCTATTCAGCAGACTGGCTTTCAGACCCTAATAGAGACTGCAAAACTGTGGTCTGAATGTGATGAAGGAGTTTGCAAAGATGAGCCATACAGGTCGTTCCATGGGGCATTGCATAGGCTATCTAACATTATAGGGCCCAGACTGTCCATGTCATTGAACTTAATTAAAGATGTTGTTATCATTGCTCACCCTATGCTCACATGCTCACCCTAAAGTGAAAGTGAAACTATTTCCACAATTACAAATTTGATGACTAAGTTTTGCTATAGGCCTAATAATTATTATACAATATTATAAAATGTTCAGGAATCATATAAGGCCCCCATACCCTGTTAAAATATGGCAAAATATAAATTGTTGTTTGAAAAAATGAGAAGTTTTAGCGAAAATCGGCCATATTGGATTTTGGCGGCCATATTGAAAATTTTGACTGTCCCCAAATTTAAATAAATTCTGGATTGTTTACAGAACTATAATCAACAATAAAAATTCTGACCCCAAATTTTTTCTGATTATCCCCTGTCATGACCTGTCTACATGTACTCCTTGTTCGCCCACGACTGTACTGCTAAATACAGCGCCAACATCATCAACAAGTTTGCTGATGGCACAACCATCTTGGGCCTCCTTATAGACAACGATGAGATGGCATGCAGAGAGGAAGTGAAGGTGTTAGCCAGCTGGTGCCAGGACAACAACCTCTCTCTCAACATCAGTAAAACTAAGGAGATGATAGTGGACTACAGGAGACAGCAAGGGAGGACACACTAGCCCATCTAGTCGTAGACATTTTTAGGGTATCATTTGTGACAAAATCACAGACAGATGGTCTTCTTCTTTGTATCTTCTCTTATTCACCACGAATAAAAATAATAATAATAAAAAAGCCTCAAGACAAGGAATGACACTTTCAGCCTTGACTTTGCTCCATTTTTGGCAACCGGTCAGGGATTAATGCATTGGACCTGAAATGCACTGGGGTTCTTTCAGTGCACGTTGAAGCCTGCCTTCATGGTGTTAGCTGGTGGTGTCAACTGACCCTTTTATAGTGTTTGCCAATGAATTTCACCAAGGGTGTCATCTATTTCATTTTCATTACAGAACTTTGAAAATGAGAATGCTGTCAGATTTGTGGAAATCCCAGATTCACAAATGTGGTCCCAGAATATGTTCGGTGCAGTAGATTTGATACTATTTCCTCATCAAACGCATGCACTTCCCCCAGAACTGCTGGTAATTAGCAGAATAATAGAAGGAGGTGTGTTGGAAGAAGAGAAAATATAATAGAGGGCAGCACAAGTTGCTTGGAAACCATCCATGAAGGCAGAAAACCCTTTTGCCTTCTTACACTCACAGCTAATATACCCTCCCCATCAGGGAATCAAACCCTGGTCTTCTGCATGATAGGCAGAGATACCAGCCACTATACTAACGAGGACAAACATCACCACCTTGTATAGATCATGGACAGTTCTGAAAAACTAAAAAAAAAAAAAAAAACAAGACAAGGAATGACCCTTTCAGCCTTGACCTTGCTCCATTTTGGCAATCACTCAGGGATTAATGCATTGGAACTGAAATGCACTGGGGTTCTTTTCAGTGCAAGTTGAACCCTGCCTTCAAGGTGTTAGCTGGTGGTGTCAACTGATGTTCGGTGCAGGAGATTTTATATTGTGTCTTTATTGACAGTTTGTCTCTGCTCAGAGAAATGCTGAAGATTGATTACTAAATTAAATAATAATGGGTCTTTTAGACAGTGCAGCGTGTTGTTCTGCGTGGCTTTTGACTCCCATCATGGACCCCAAACACGGCACTGGCTGAAAAATGTCTTCAGAGGCTCCATTTCCTGAGGACTCTGAGGAAAGCAAAACTGCCTCAACAGCTGCTGCTGAACTTCGATGGGTGCACACTGATCACGCACTGCACCACTCGGGCTGCACCTTGGAAGATAAGAAGACCCTGCAGCGCATGATAAAAACAGCTCAGCGTATCACAGGCACTTCACTTCCATCACTGGAAGAAATCCATCACTCCCGGTGCACCTGCAGAGCCAAAAACATTATCAAGGACCCAACCCATCCTGGACACGGACTCTTTAGCCCCTGGAAAGCGCTACAGAACTCTGTACGCCCGCACAACCTGGCTGAGGAATAGTTTTTATCCCGTAGCTATCACACTACTGAACTCACAGCACTCACTGCCTCTGCCAACTAATCCACAGGTCTGAACAGCACACCTCCACTCACTCACTGCTGCTATACTACTGTGCAATACAGCCCATGGCATTTGACTGGTTCTGTATATTCTGTGCTGTATATTATTATATCAACACTTGTGCAATAACATACTAGTACAAAATTCCTCTATGTGCAATACTCATGCACTTTATCATATACATAATCTTACTCCTTCATTTGTACATATTACCTCAATAATTCTGAACATCAGCACTATTTAATTTCTCCTAGGTTTGGTGAGAAAAGCAAATGCTAAACATCTTTTGCAATGCTCAGCTGTAATTGTAGAGGTACAGTTTTGGTTTACCTATGGTATTTTGGTCAAAACAGAGTGTACATGTATATACATTTACTGTAACAGATTTGAAAAACGATAGGCTTTAACACACCATTTATTGTGAGCATTGTGTTTATGGAAGAGAAAAGGCCCAACTGGTGAAATAAGATTTCCCTGTAAATGAAACTTGGAGTGTAAGAATGAGGTTAGTGTTGGCAAAAATGCAGCTAATTTTGAACTTTATAGATTCAGTATTAAATTTTGCATTTGAGAGAGCTGATAAAGTAAGGTCTGATATTTGTTATTGCATTCCTTTCTGTGCTGCTGCTGGTAACTTAAAGAAGTAAGTGGCATTTTAACAATGCTGGGTCATTTTAACTCAGTGAAAAGAGTTATGCATTTCACCTGGCAAGTTGGGTTACTTTAACAAGGCCATTAATTTAAATTTACATAATGGTTGGATTCTTATTTCAACCCAATATTTTGGTTATATTGAGTGCAATGCTGGGTTAAAATTACCAAATCAATGACTTGTTGTTTTTTTTTATTGGCTCCTTATTGTCCTTAATTAGTCATTAGCCTAACCATTGTTTATTCAATGTTAATCATGGCTAATCTTTAATGATAAATTATTGTTGGTCACTATTAAATTAAACGTGTTCAATCTGTAAGTGTTTACAGCTATATTGGATATACAGCTATACTGGCCTGTACCAAATATTCTCATGATCTGACCAAATTGTGCAAGACATTACTTTCATTGTACTAGAATTTTTTCCCTCTCCTTTATTATCATCCAAACAAAACACGTCTTATTGTGATTTCCTATAGACCCTTTGCGCACAACCTTAAGCCTAGGTCACAACCGGACGTACGATTTTTTGCCCGTGCAATTTTTGGCGTTTCCCAAATCGCTGCTTTTTTTTTTTGTTCATGGAGAAAGTCGCACGTTGGCCGTAAGTTTGTCTTGCAACCTGAAAACAACATAAGCGCCCGTAGAGTTTGTTTGACATGACAAAGAACCTCTGCGGCCGGTCTGCGGCCAGTCTACAGCTCGAAAATCAGCACGTTTCACACGCGCCCTCCATGCATTTCTTGCGTTATTTGCACGTAGACCGGCCGTAGGAGCACGTATGGCCGGTTGTGACCGAGGCATTAGGCATCACGTGATAATTTCACCTGGGTGACAAACAAACACAGTCTTTTGTGCAAGCAAGGCCTGGTCTGTCTTCAATATGGTTCATTTTTGCCTTTTTTTTGGTTGTTCAAATCGTTCAAATCGAGAAATAGATAAAAAGGCTTATCATCTGCCTGCTATCAAGAAAAATGTGAAAGAGAAGCAAATGCTTCAAGAACAATGAAGAAATGAGTGGTTAAAAAGAATGCGACAAGAGGATCTAAGCCTGAAAACTCCAGAAAAGTTGGTGAATACCCATGTTTGTAGCAAGCATTTTATTTCAGGTAAGAACTTGGATTAAAAAATAATAATAAAAATAGAAACTTGTAAATCAGTATGGAAGACTTTGCATAAGAATTTCATTTTATTTCTGTTCACATTCAGGTTAGCTTCTTCATGAAAGTGTTTGAATTTCTTAAAGGTGAACCAGCTTCCTTATTCGACAAGGAAAACCCAGATTGGGCAACAAGTGAACAACTCGTGCAAAAATTCACTTTTGTTTAATTGTATTGATATAGTGCTTTGAGTGATGAATTGACATAAATGCAACACCAACAATTCAAGAGTTTCATCAATGACCACATTCAGATTCTGTTCAGGTAATGGTCATATGCATCCTGTCTTTCATTTGTGATGTGATTTGCTGAACATATTGCTCATTTTGAGCATTTATTTGACATTTGAGCATTTACAAGACAGTACGTTCCTTTAGGAATATGCAGATTGGTGTGTGAGAAAATGACCCTGTGGCACTGAAGTAACATAGCTTGATATATTGATTAAAAAAAAAAAAAAAAAAAAAAAAAATATATATATATATATATATATATATATATATATATATATATATATATATAGAGAGAGAGAGAGAGAGAGAGAGAGAGAGTTTATTCCCAAGATAACATTTACTGAAATAGCAGTAACACTTTATAATAACTATCCGTTATAACTAGTTATAACTAGCTAATAGATCATTAGTAAACTGTTAATTAATGAGTTATTAAGACTTAAGTGTTTAATTGTTAAGGATTTATAATGATGCCCTATAGATAGTTAATAGACCATTAATAAACTGTTAGTTAATGAGTTATAAATGACTTAACTGTATATTAATGATTTATACCTTTTAAACTAGTAATAGATCATGAATAAGCTATTAGTGAATTACTTACTAATGACTTGCCAAGTGTCAGTTAATAGTTTATATATGTTATTGGATCGTTATTCTAAAGTTGCAACTAGTCCTCATTTATTAACTGTTAGTAAATGAGGAATAGTTGCAACTTTAGAATAACGTCCCAATTACATACATAAGCTAATAACTAATACTTAGCTAATATATTAACTCACACTTTACAGATCAGTTGTTAATAGTTTGTTAACCATCTACTAATACCAGTGAAACTTTGTAGAACGGCAAATGGGTGGAACAAGTTCAAGGTACAGAAATTTGATGTGATATTTAAAATATCAAATTTTTGTACCGCAACCTTGTTCCACCCAGAGGCTTTTCTGTGTACTGTATTTTACCAAAGACATACCATAGATGAAATGTTGAACATTGTGTTTAATGTATCGAAACACATACTGAGCCATCACATGGCAGAACAGCAGTATACAACAGTATACAAACCCATGAGGTTTGGGTACTTTCTGTGCAAGACATCTCATCTCATCTCATTATCTCTAGCTGCTTTATCCTGTTCTACAGGGTCACAGGCAAGCTGGAGCCTATCCCAGCTGACTACGGATGAAAGGCGGGGTACACCCTGCACAAGTTGCCAGGTCATCACATGGCTGACACATAGACACAGACAACCATTCACACTCACATTCACACCTACGGTCAATTTAGAGTCATCAGTTAACCTAACCTGCATGTCTTTGGACTGTGGGGGAAACCGGAGCACCCGGAGGAAACCCACGCGGACACAGGGAGAACATGCAAACTCCGCACAGAAAGGTCCTTGCCGGCCACGGCGCTCGAACCCGGACCTTCTTGCTATGAGGCAACAGCGCTAACCACTACACCACCGTGCCGCCCTTGTGCAAGACATCAAAACAAAATAAATCAAAATCAAGCCATTGGCATTATTGATATGAACATGTCTTAGCACAACTTGTCCCTCTATACTTATTGAACCAGACCCGAGCTACAACCAAACTGCTCTAGGGCACCATCCCACAGTGACACAACACCTAAGCTTTCTTAGACAGAGGAATCAGTTTCCCCTTTTTCTTTTGATGTTCAACATCCCTCACAAGGTTTGGGTCATTAATCAACACTTCCAGACATTTTTTGGCAAAGTCCTGCAGTCGTTGCTGTGGTGTATGAGCAACCAGCAACTCCTTGTATTTCTTTGGGGCCACAACAGCCAGCTCACAGATCAGGGCATTGGCGATGATGGTGTTTCGGTTGACACTGACCTTTCGATATGCCACACTCAGCTTACTTCCTTTCTTGTACACCTTAAGGACTTTCCTGTATCTCTTGATGACCTCCTCAGGATGACGTGCTGAAACAGATAGAAATTTAGTTAAATATAACAAACATACAAGTAGTGAATCAACACAGGGAAACACACACAGATGCAAAGTGGTTGCAAAAAGTAATGAAGATTAAATGGGCATAGAGCAATTGGAGGGTCCAAGATAATATACCCACCAGGAAGTACATTTTGGAGAATAAACTTTATACATAGAAAGAAAGAGAGAGAGAGAGAGAGAGAGAGAGAGAAACAGACAGACACAGAGAGACAGACAGACGTTGTGATGTCTACATGCCTGACACACATGAGGGGAGCAGCCTTCTTGCCTTCCTCTCTTTACACTTACCTCTCTGCTTGCCATGTTGCCTTTTTTCTTCTCTTTTTTCTTCCTCTTGTCCTTTTTCTTGTGACTCTGGTGGTGGTGCTTCTTTTTCTTCTTGCGTCTTTTCTTCGATTTCTTGTCTGAATCGGAAAAATCAGTTGGTGAGGATGAGGAGCTGGATGAAGAGGATGAAGAGGAGTTGGATGAACTGGAGGATGAAGAGAAAGAAGATGCACCAGGAGACAAGTTGGCCGAGGAAGATGTGTCAATTGTCCCACCATCATCTGTATCTACAACATAATAGAAAATACAATACCAAATGCATTATGATGATACAAGTCAACTCACATACATTCTTATCAACAATTACATTTATTAAGACTTTCAGTTTCACTGATTCATCAAATTGTGATCTCATCAGTTGGACAGATGTGTCTGCTGTCAATCAATGCTACAGATAATACTTCCAGGTATTATCTATACATGTGTATTGTTTGGGTAATAACACGCTCATGCTCTGATGAAGGTCTTGTCACCGTGAAATGTTGGCTTTTCTTCCACTCAATTGTATATATATTTTACAAAGCACCCAAGTATCATTGTCAAGTGTGCAAACATGTTTTTCCAAGAAAGTGTTAGGCCTACTTACTTTGACCAACTTGTTGGCAGAAGGAGTCTCTCTCCTACCAGGGCTCGACATTAGCACTTGCCCGATGGCCCGGCGGTGTTTTTTACATCTTTTGGGCCAGTTCGGGCCACTAAATTTGGCCAAACAGTGGCCTGGGTGGGCCAGTACATTTTCGATACAAATTACCAAATTTTATTACTCATATTTTACCCAGAATTGTGAAGAAATTGTTCGTAAAATGCACCTTTTCGATACGAGGTCCATCATCTTTGTTTTCATCACACTCTGCTCCGCGGCAGGAGTGTGTCATCTTCGTGCATCTTCGGAGATGTTCGGCGCTGTTCGGAAGCGTCATTTTGGTCGAGCGCCATATCAAGGAGAGAAGGGCTGAGTTTACCAAAGTCTCAGATGACCATTGAGACACACTTAGTGACACCATGGCAGCAGGATGTGCACGCATTTTAGATGAGAGTGTGGAAGAGGAAAGCTATTGCACTAAACTATAAACCTTAAATTGACTTTATTGCTATTTCAGTGCAGTGCACATTTTCAGAAGCAAAAACATTTTATATATTTATTTCAATTTGATTTGACTGTTTTTGAGTCCATTGCTGGTAATTTGGACTGAGTTACTGTCTTTTGTCAGTATTGTTTTCAGGTACAAAATCAAAATATAAGTTGTGATAATCTTGAGAAGGCTCTTTTTAATTTTAGGGGCGGTCATTATTTATGGGGGAGGGGGGCTATGAATTTATGGAAGGGGTCATGAAAAAGTGACACTACTTGATGGGGGGGGGTCATGAAAATGTGACCCTACTTTGTATGGAGATGAGGAGATTATTGCCTGCTACAATGATGTGACTTGGGGATATTCTGCAAAAATTTTCAGCCTCGCTGTGCTCGGCAACAACATATACCCCTAAAGTCTACTTTTCTAACCAAAAATCAATGATCATAGTGTATTATGAACTGTATGAAATGTGGTGGCCCGAATGCAGGTACCGTGCACATTCGGGCCACCACATTTTCCATTTGGGCCAGTAACTTTTCAATTCCACTGGCCCAATGGGCCACCAGTGGTAAATGCTTAATGTCTAGGCCTGCCTTCGTCAGGTCACTGATTTTTTCTGTGACTGTGTGCTGCTTCTTCTTGGCCTCATGGACCTTAAGCAGCTTCTTCTTAATATGTAAAAATGCTGTTGGAGCTACAGTTGCCTCAGTATCTGGAATGATAGGATAGAGAATTAAAAAAGCTCTAATCATAAAAGCCAGGTGAAGGTAAAATAAAATAATGAGCAGCTGGATCTAGATATCTACACTGGATCTCTGAATGAGTGAACATAATTGTATAACTATCATCCATCACCAGTGAATATATGAATGGATATGTACAGACTATCATTAAAAAAAATCTCCTTCTCACCGCCGGCGGGGGGATGGTATCCATGTCATCCTCAAGCTCGGGTCCTCTACCAGAGGCCTGGGAGTTTGAGGGTTCTGCGCAGTATCTTCGATGTTCCTAGGACTGCGCTCTTCTGGACTGAGGCTTCAGATGTTGTTCCTGGGATTTGCTGGAGCCACTCTCCCAGTTTGGGGGTTACTGCCCCAAGTGCCCCCACTACCATGGGGACCACGCAACCCTTGACCTTCCACATCCGTTCCAGCTGCTCTTTCAACCCTTGATACTTCTCAAGTTTCTCATGTTCCTTCTTCCTGATGTTGGCGTCAGCTGGGATCGCCACATCTATCACCACCACCTTCTTCTTCTCTTTGTCCACCACCACTATGTCCGGTTGGTTAGCCAGGATCTGTTTGTCAGTCTGGAAGCTGAAGTCCCACAGAACCTTGGCCCTGTTGTTCTCAGCCACCTTCTGTGGTATGGCCCATTGGGACTTGGGTATTTCTATTCCATACTGGTTGCAGATGTTCCTGTATACTATCCCAGCCACTTGGTTGTGCCTCTCCGTGTACGCTGATCCAGCTAGCATCTTACACCCTGCTACTATGTGCTGGATTGTTTCAGGGGCTTCTTTGCACAGTCTGCATCTTGGGTCTGATCTACTCTGGTAGATCCTGGCCTCTATGGCTTTTGTGCTTATGGCCTGTTCTTGTGCCGCCATGATTAGTGCCTCTGTACTGTCTGTCAGTCCTGCATTATCCAGCCACTGGTAGGATTTCTTGATATCAGCCACTTCCTCTATCTGACGGTGGTACATGCCATGTAGGGGTTTGTCCCTCCAGGTTGTCTGTTCCTCCTCCTCCTCTGCACTCTCATCAGGGTTCTGCTGCCTGAGACATTCACTTAGCAGTTCATCCTTTGGGGCCATCTTTCTGATGTATTCTCGGATTTTCGATGTTTCATCCTGGACCGTGGTCTTGACACTCACTAGCCCTCAGCCTCCCTCTTTCCGCTGAGTGTATAGTCTCAGGGTGCTGGACTTGGGGTGGAACCCTCCATGCATGGTGAGGAGCTTTCTAGTCTTGATATCTGTGGCTTCTATCTCCTCCTTTGGCCAGTTTATGATACCAGCGGGGTATCTGATGACTGGTAGTGCATACATGTTGATGGCTCGGACCTTGTTCTTACCATTCAGCTGACTTTTCAGGACCTGCCTTACTCTCTGGAGGTATTTGGCTGTGGTTGACTTCCTTGTGGCCTCTTCATGGTTTCCATTAGCCTGTGGGATGCCAAGGTACTTGTAGCTGTCTTGGATATCACCTATGTTGCCCTCTGGTAGGTCAATCCCCTCAGTCCGGATCGTCTTGCCTCTCTTTGAGACCATCCGGCCACACTTGTCCAATCCGAATGACATCCCTATGTCATCGCTGTAGATCCGGGTGGTGTGGATCAGCGAGTCTATTTCTCGTTCATTCCTGGCATACAGCTTGATGTCATCCATGTAGAGCAGGTGGCTGATTGTTGCCCCACTATGGAATCGGTACCCATAGCCGCTCTTCATGATGATCTGACTGAGGGGGTTCAGGCCTATGCAGAACAGCAGTGGTGATAGTGCATCTCCTTGGTATATGCCGCACTTGATGTTGACTTGGGCAATGGGTTTTGAGTTGGCCTCTAGGGTTGTCTTCCACATTTCCATTGAGTTCTGTATGAAGGTCCTTAGGTTCCTGTTGATCTTATACAGTTCCAGACATTCCAGTATCCATGTGTGTGGCATTGAGTCATAGGCTTTCTTGTAGTCAATCCAGGCAGTGCACAGGTTGGTCTGTCTCTTCTTACAGTCTCAGGCAACTGTTCTATCAACCAGTAGCTGGTGTTTGGCTCCTCTGGTGTTACTGCCAATTCCTTTCTGTGCCTCGCTCATGTATTGAGCCACATGCTTACTCATTTTTGCTGCAATGATGCCTGACAGGCCTTCCATGTTGTGCAGAGACAGGTAATTGGCCGGTAGTTGGATAGGATGGGTCCCTTCTGGGGGTCCTTCATGATTAGGACTGTCCTGCCTTGGGTTAGCCATTCTGGGTGGGTCCCATCCCTCAGCAGCTGGTTCATCTGTGCTGCTAGGCACGGGCGCAGATAGAGGGGGGGACGGGGGGATTCATCCCACCCAGATTTAAATTCACCTCGTTCGGTCCCCCCCACTTATAGGAAGGAAAAAAACGTCTATGCTGTCTTTCTTTGCATAAGGCAAACCTCACGGAAAAATCAAAAGACTAATTACCATTCGGTTTATTGAGGTGCACAGCAGTATATACATAGTTGCAACTGCGCAGACTGCACGGGTTGCGAGCTCGAGCTTGGTTGCTATGGTTACCCACAAGTTTGACAGGCATATCGGGGACAGCACCTCCTAGTTCAGGACCCCAACACGGCATGATGAAGGGTGCCGAAAGGCAGAAAACGATTGCATCGTTGAAAAAAAAACGACTGTAAGTAAACTGTGCCTTACTTTATCATATCACCTTGCAATTTTTTTGATAGTCTGTTCAAAGTAATGTCATAGTGAAAGTAAAATCGTACGGAGTGATGCCTTTCTGGTAGCCTCCTTCTTTCGGTGGTAGCCTGTAGATACAGTGCTCAGAAGGCAGTTTTAATGTTTAATCTGGCGTTCCCTGCCATAATTTCAGCGCGCATATTGTTTCATAAGGAAACTTTGCGAAGAGTTGTTGACTGACTGCCGCTCACGCAACACACAGGCATAGTTAGAAAGTCAGGATGCACTGGTTTACACTTTACACACACACACACACACGCGTAGCCCAGCCTCTTGCTATGTTTAACAGTTGGAACTTAGCAGTTTTAAAACTAGTTTTGCAATTTCTGTGCATGATGATAATGTGTAAACTTTGGATTTCCATAGGCTATGTTAAAATGTTATCATTGTCCTGGCCTGCAGGTAGTTCCTGGTGATGGCAGTGAGGGAGGTGAAATAACATGTATACACACTACCGTTCAAAAGTTTGGGCTCACCCAGACAATTTTGTGTTTTCCATGAAAAGTCACACTTTTATTTACCACCATAAGTTGTAAAATGAATAGAAAATATAGTCAAGACATTTTTCTGGCCATTTTGAGCATTTAATCGACCCCACAAATGTGATGCTCCAGAAACTCAATCTGCTCAAAGGAAGGTCAGTTTTATAGCTTCTCTAAAGAGCTAAACTGTTTTCAGCTGTGCTAACATGATTGTACAAGGGTTTTCTAATCATCCATTAGCCTTCTGAGGCAATGAGCAAACACATTGTACCATTAGAACACTGGAGTGATAGTTGCTGGAAATGGGCCTCTATACACCTATGTAGATATTGCACCAAAAACCAGACATTTGCAGCTAGAATAGTCATTTACCACATTAGCAATGTATAGAGTGTATTTTTGATTAGTTTAAAGTGATCTTCATTGAAAAGAACAGTGCTTTTCTTTCAAAAATAATAAGGACATTTCAAAGTGACCCAAAACTTTTGAACGGTAGTACATATATATATATACACACACACACACAAAATGGAATCATTTGCTGACAGCTCAGTCCCCCCCAGTTCAAAAATCCTATCTGCGCCCCTGCTGCTAGGCATTCATGGAGTGCAGTTAGCTTCTTCAGCCAGTACGTATGGATCATATCGGGGCCTGGTGCTGTCCAGCTCTTTGACACTCTTTCTTGGATGTCTGCCATTGAGATGGTTACTGGTTCTTGTTCTGGGAGGTTGCTGTGGTCAGCTCTTAGGTCCACTAACCATTGGGCATCAGTGTTGTGTGATGCCTTTCTTTCCCATATATCTTTCCAGTATTTTTCCACCTCAGCTCTTGGTGGGTCTGACCAGTTGTTGTTCCCCTGCCACTGAGATCAGTGGAGAACAGCTTGTTTATTCTCCTGGCCTCTCCCTCCTTGGTGTATCTCTTCAACCGGGTGGCCAGAGCTGTTAGTCGCTGTTTGGCAGTTTCGAGTGCCTCTGGTATGGAGAGTGAGTTGTACTTCCTGGGTGCCCCTTTATTCACCATGTTCCCTTTCTGTAGTTCAGCTAGCTGGCTAACTTCTCTCTGTGCTGCCTTTATCTTGGCCTCTAATCATCTCTTCCATGGTGGATACTGTTTGTTATGTCCCGAGCCCACCTTGTGTCCAAGCATCTCCATGATTACTGTTGCTGTATTTATCATCAGCTTGTTGGTCTCAGTGATGGTTCTTGTGGAGATTGTCTTCAGAGCAACATTCACATCTACTAGTAGATCTTCTGAAGGTACTTGGCAACTCAGCTTCGGTATTCGTCGGCTCCAGGTTTCCAGTTGGGTCACAATCTTCCTTCTCAGGTCAGCAGCTCTTGTGAGGCTGTTAGGGCTTGGTACCCAGTCTCTGGTTGTGGGAATGATGATGACATCTCCCTGCTGACCTGTCTTCCTGGCTCCCCCTTGCCATAGCATCATTGTTGTATTTCATTAATCTCTAGTTGTGATAGTAGAGTTCGATTACGGATGTTGGAACACTGGGTTTCGAAGTATCCCTCCCTCTGCGATTGCTTGTATAGTAGCAAATCCGTATTTTCTGTCCTCGTTCATCAATGTCTTGTTCCAGTAGCCCATTTCTCATCAGTTTGCCCTGGTTCCCTAGCAACTGATGCAGACCTTGTTGGCCCGGGCGACGTCTGATAACTCTATCAGTTATGTCTTCACTCATTCCTGAGGTAGGCTGATATATCATGAGGGGTCTTGCCTAAGGGCCCTTACTGGATGACGTTTTGCCCCGACCGGGATTCGAACCCCAATCTCCCACGTCGTAGTCAGTGAGCATTACCACTGTACTATCCAGCTGATTGTCATATATATATAGGGCTAGGCGATAAGGCCTTTTTGAAATATCTCAATATTTTTAGGTTATGTCACGGTACGATATAGATCTTGATATTTTGCCTAAGCCTTGAATTAAAGTTTTGATGCATACAATCACACCAGTATGATGATTCTTGTTTTACTATTTTGCAGCCAATTCAGTTATTCTAGACTAAGTTTTACCAGCTAGATCAGTCTGGTAAATTCAGAAAATTACATCACTTTACTGTAATAGCTTTCAAAACCAGTAAAAGACAACTATTATGCTAACAATATTGATATTGCTCAGCCCTTATTTGACAGCTGTAACATTCAATCAACATTGATTAATACTTTGTATGCACCCTGTGTTGCTTTCTGAAAATAACAATTCTACTAAATGTAGGCCTACAACAAGTCTTACAACTCATATAGGCTAAAATCTTCTATTTTCGGCAAACAACTAAACACGTGTGTGTGTGCACACGCGCATACACACACACAAAATTTATCATTGGACACTACACTAATCTGGTTGAATTATGTAGTACAAATCTATCAGTCCATGTTATCCTGATCAAACATCTTTAATGAAAAGATAACACGCAGTCTTGCTTACCGTCACCATTGTTGTCCACGTGCACAGCATGGTCCACAGGTGTAGTTTTCTTTTTACTGGAAGTACCCGCTGTTGACTTCTTCCTCTTTCTCCCGACAGTTCCTGGATTTATCTCAGTATTTTGCGCATTGCCGCTGGGAACACTTGTAGCATCAGCCACATAAAGTTTTATTTATCAGTAGCGTAAAATAGTATCTATGTCTAAGACACTTTATATTTCGTATTAAAACGTCTATGTAAAGTAAGACATAGAAAGCCTTACTTTAAGAGAAATTCAGGGCGAGCGTGAGCCTAGGAAGTCTATAGGGTTCTTTTCTGTCACTCACCATGTCACTGACACACGCACACACCTCCTCGCTCCCTGTCCTATGGCCTTAGACCCTTTAAATCACGTGCTCGTTTTTTGAATGGAGAGGCGGAAAGAGGAATGAATGAAGGTAGATGGAAACCGGCGCATGTACATTCTGACATCCTTCAGTATTCTTCAATGCTCCGAAATAGATTGACTGCTACATGCTTAAGGATTATTTTTCTTCTTCTTCGCCCTTTTTGAGGAAGGTACAGACGGACTTAAATCCACATCTGAAGAGGTGAGATCGCTCCTTTTTTGTTTCCTATTTTTTTTTCATTGGGTTACTTTATTTTGGTCTACGTAGCAAGTATATTACAAATCCTACATCTTTCTTCGGTCAAACACGGCGTTTTGGTCCGTGCTGCTGCTGCTGCTTAATCTATGTCTGAGCTGGTTCTGTGGTCGGGCGGGTCCAGGAGCTCCTGACGACGGCGCATGATGTCTGCAAACTCCACCGCGTCCTGAAAAACGACAATGTGAAAAGGATGAAAAAGTGCAAGAGAAGAGAAGGACGAGGGGGTCAGTGGCTGCTCCCCTCATCAAAAGACTCGACTCCTGAGTCGCTGGCTGTTGTCGCTGCTAGTTTCTCCTGTCGCCTCCTCATGATCTCCTGAAGCTCAGAGCCCGAGCTCCTCTCGAGGGCAGCCTTCTGTACGGTCACCTGGCTGTAGACCCGAGCTCCATCATCAGGACACATGGTCTTCAGCTCGTCTTTGTTGAGGGAGAAGAGCTGAGCTCCGGTCAACACACCCAGACTGTTTACGGTCACAGCGCTGAAGCCTTTAACCTCTTTAAAGTCTTTGACCTCCTCGGGCATGGAGTCGTAGGTGATGTTAGCAGTGGGCTGAGAGGTGCTGCGTGGCGGAGCCTGGAACTTTTTCTGAGCGCTGCGACCGAGGGTGAGTCTGTGCACCAGCTCATCCTGAACCTCCTCCATGTTGGACTTGCGGCGATTAGCAGGTGTCACGCTGTGTTCTTTCTGCTCCCTCATCGTGATGCTGCCGTTGTCACTGGAGTTGCTGCTGCTCTGGCGGCTGATGTTGGACGGTGAGTTCCCATGATGCTCTAGAGGAGCAGGTGTGCTGTGGGGCAGGGAGTAGATGGGAGGAGCAGGAGCTGGAGGAGGAGGAGTCGGAGCCGGAGGGATGGATGTGATTCCGGGTTTGGGCACGTAGTCCGCTCTCTATTTCTCCACCATCTCGTCCTTCAGCACAGACAGCTCTGTGCCATTCCTGGCCACAAAGTCGTATTTTGATTTGGCAAAACTTCTTGGTTGGCCTCTAGCATGGGCTTCAGAGTTTCCTTCTGCTGAGGGGAACTCCTGCACGTTGGCCTGCTGCTCTGGTCTGTGGAGGTCAGCGTGAGCCAGGCTCTCAGCCAGCTGAGTCAGGCCTTGCTCTCGGCTCACTAGCAGCGGAGGCTCCCAGCCGTCCCGGAACCGCAGGGTGTGAGGAGGGAAGTAATGATCCTTAGGCCACTCCAGCCTGCATTTAGTTCAGCCATCTCCCAGCATGACCCACAGATGGCGCTCTTCAGCAGTGCCTGCAGAGTGCAGGAACTCTATGGCGTCTCTGGTGAGGAGTGGAACCACTACACTCTTAGCCAGGTCGACTCCTCCTGATGTATGAACCACCATTTTGAGTGGATTAAACAGGAAATGGACCAGATCCACTGCGCTGGGGTTCTGAATGTGGGTTTTCAACTTTGCCAGCAAGTTGAAGGCATGTTTAAATTTCTGAAAGCAGTCGACGAATTCATCCTGTCCCGGCGGCTTCGATCTGAGCATCAGCACTCCCTCTCCTGGTCCGAATAGACAGAGACGTGCAAATCCTGAACCACATTCTGGATGACATCGAGCACTTTGTCACCAAGCTTCAGAAAGCCGCAGAGGCTTTTAACGAGCTTTCCAAGAGGAAGAAATCAAAAAAGAGCAAAAAGAAAGCTTTTTGCTCTTTTTTGATTTCTTCCTCTTGGAAAGCTCGTTAAAAGCCTCTGCGGCTTTCTGAAGCTTGGTGACAAAGTGCTCGATGTCATCCAGAATGTGGTTCAGGATTTGCACGTCTCTGTCTATTCGGACTGCAGTCATCTCTGGAGATTCATCCTGTTCCCCGTATGGCCTTTGGGTATCGTAGTCTTGATGATCACTGGAGTTTGACCAAGCAGCCACTCTGTTCATACCCACTTGACTGGCGGCTACTGGAGGAACAGGGGCGGGGCCACCGGGAGGAGGTGGAATAGTCCCATCGCTCTTAC
Organism: Neoarius graeffei; assembly: GCF_027579695.1. Lineage (NCBI taxonomy): Eukaryota > Metazoa > Chordata > Actinopteri > Siluriformes > Ariidae > Neoarius > Neoarius graeffei. The sequence continues at coordinate 2,760,915 of NC_083586.1, forward strand.
GGATCATTTTGAGAACCTCCGGCCGCTTTTTAACCTTCCCGCCCTTGTGATCATTGATGGCACTTTCAACATCTGCTTGGATCAAATTTGCCTTGATGTCATCACACTGGAAGAGGTGCAGGTCTGGTTTGCCCTGTCCAGACTCCTTACACACCAGCGCCAGGATGGAGTCGTAGTTGCAGGAGTTCAATGCTGCACCGTGCCCAGAGGGAAGTGCTCCAGCTCGTTCTTGCTGTCGGCATCGATGAGGCTCACTGCCTTGTCATCCACCTGCAGCAGCATCTCCTGCGTCCACACCTTCCCTTTAGTGTCCAGCAAGCGCAGCTTATGGATGCTGTCGTCGATGGTCAGCATGGCGTCCTTACGGTCCATGATGAACATGGCCAGGTGCTCGACGAGGTACTGCGACGTGTTGGTCATGCCAGTGATCATGCTTTTCTTACTGTAGCTCTTTCTTTGCTCGTAGAGAGCCTTTGCACTGGATTTGTTGGTGTCAAGCACTGGGAGCTCTGGTGACTGAGAGAAGTAGCCATTCAGCTGGGAGGTGATGAAGTTTCCAGAGGGGAATGTCGGAGCAGCGTAGCCATTCATTTTGGACTTCGGAGAAGGGGGTCAGCAATCCACAGCGGTGTTGATTATTTCCCAGCTGCTCTGAGGTCACCGCATTGCTGTTACTCCAGCCTCAACACCATGATGATGATGTCCGGTCCGGTGCATGCGCTCTCGGCTTCAAGGTTTAAATTCAAGTGACGGTTACAACTGGAAGCGGTGAATAAATAGGAGGAAAGTCAGAAAGAGCACAAACAGAGAGAGTGTGAGCCAGGTTCGGCTTCTGAGAATAGTACAGGATACTCTCTCTCTTTCTCTCTCTGTTTGTGCTCTTTCTGCACACCAGACATTGAAATATTAGCCACACTGTCTTCTGTGCTGAAAGGTCCAGCCAAAAGCTGGTGGATAGCAGAGCGGAAGAACATCCATACATGGGAGAAATTTAAAACTGCATTCCTATCAGCATTCTTGTCCACTGATTTTGTTCAGGAAATTGAAGAACGGTTGAGTACTCATATCCAGAGTCTAAATGAGCCCATTAGGGACTTTGCTTACGATTATAGAGCTCTCTGTCTGAAATGGAAGCCCGACATTGATGAGGCTACATTGGTCCGCCGCATTCTCAGTAATGCCAATCCGAAAATCACTTCAGGCCTACGTGGAACAGTGAACACAGTGGCTGAATTAGTGAAAGTAGGCAGCATGATCGAGAATGACCTAGCATCAATGAAAAATTATTGGGCACCAGTTAATAATGAGAAAGCAGCTAAACAGCAACCAAAGACAAAAAAAGCTGAAGTAATTGTTGTGAAATCTGAAACACACTCCCACGCTCCTCCCAAACATCTACCGTCTCTCCTGGCCATCAATCTCTCTATCAGAGGTTTCCAGGGAGCCGCCCTGCTGGACACAGGGAGTACTTTCTCTCTGATGCATGACAAACTGTGGCAGCAGGTTAAGAAGCCACAGGAAAACCTGTCACCTTGTGGTGATCAGGAGTTTGCCCTGGCCAATGGGACAGCCAAAAAGGCCTTAGGGATAGTTAACTGTACCCTTGACCTCCATAACACATACTGGACACACTCCATGTATGTCTTATCTGATGAAGATCTGGCTTTCCCTCTTATCTTAGGCCTAGACTTCTTACAAAAGAGTGGCATGCACCTGGATTTTAGGCGGGGAACCTATGGAGTAAAAAATGGAGGGAAAATAACATACTATCTGCACCCTGACCAGAACGAGTGGGGAAATGAATGGTGTACAGTGGAACCAGCAAGAGTTCATATCTATTATGCTCTGCCTCATAGAAAGCCAGCACCTAACACATCTGTTCATCTTAGCATCTTGTCTGATTTACCCCAGCAGCCTAGGCCTGAGCTGCTACAGCTGATGAATAAGTGGCCGTCCGTCTGCTCTGGAAGACTTGGGAGGACGACTGCTGTAGAACACACCATCCGGCTGACCGATGACGTCCCTTTGCGCTGTCCATCTTATCGAGTGTCTCCACTAAAGAGGGAGATTATTCAGCAGCAACTGAAGGAGATGGAAGCTGATGGGATTATTGAGCCTTCCTCCTCCCCATGGGCCTCTCCAGTTGTTCTAGTGCCCAAGCCTGAAGGGAAATGGCGATTTTGTGTTGATTACAGGCGCCTGAATAAAAAGACTATGTTTGATGCCTATCCAATGCCGAAGATCCATGACATCCTTGAGTCCTTTTCTGGTGCATCTGTATTTAGCTCTCTAGATCTACGCTCAGGATACTGGCAAGTCCCAATGGACAAGGCCAGTGTTGAAAAAACAGCATTCATCACGCCTTATGGTCTCTTCCATTTCCTTTCAATGCCTTTCAGTCTCAAGAACTCGGGAGCCACATTTCAGAGGCTTATGGAGACAGTCCTAGCCGAATTGAAGGGGGTATGCTGTTTTGTTTACATAGACGACATTATTGTCTTTTCAAAGTCTGAAGCTGCCCACCTGGCTGATCTGAGGAAGGTGTTTTGAGAAGCTCCATCTAGCCTCACTGACCCTCAACCTGAAGAAATGTCATTTCTTCAAGACCTCCTTGACGTTCTTAGGCCATCGAGTGTCCAGCCAGAGTATTGCAGCTGACTCTGAGAAGCTCAAGGCCATCAGTGACTATCCTAGGCCTCAAAACATCAAAGAGCTCCAGAGGTTTCTGGGTCTTGCCAGCTGGTATCATAAATTCATTAAAAACTTTGCAGATCTGGCCACCCCTCTTCACAATCTCAAAAAGAAGGATGTTGAATGGAAGTGGACGAAGGACTGTGAGAGGAGCTGGGAAAGACTGAAAGAGGCACTACAATCTCCCCCGGTGCTTGCTCATCCAGACCTGTCGAAGTCCTTTAAGGTTGCCATGGATGCTAGTGATAGTGGGCTAGGTGCAGTATTGACACAGGACGATGATGACGGCGAACACGCTATTGCCTTTGCTTCCCGCCTACTGAATGGGGCCACTACTCTACATCTGAAAAAGAGTGTTTGGCTGTTGTATGGGCTGTGGAGAAATGGCAACACTTCCTTGAAGGAGTCCAATTTGAAGTGGTGACAGACCATGCAGCCCTGTCTTGGGTCTTTAACACCCCCAAAACTTCTTCACGCCTCATACGCTGGGCACTGAGACTCCAGCCCTTCACCTTTACTGTGCGTTACAGAAAGGGTACATTAAATGTTGTTCCCGATGCTTTGTCACGGAGTCCAATGTCCGCTGATAATACCACCATGACGACACCATGCCTTGCTATATGTGCTGCCTCCACAAAAGTGGTTGTTGATCTGCCCAACTCCCTGGATGAAATTTCTGCTGCTCAAGGAAGAGACACTTCGCAGTCACATCGCAGGGGTCCGTGGGCAGATGTCTTCCTCTGACTCTGTTTCTCCTAGCCGCATCACCTTTGTTGACCAGCAGGGGCTGCTTTACAGGCGAGTGCCAATTGCACGGGATGGGCACAAATTCCAGCTAGTTGTCCCAAAGGAGCTGCAGTCCACTTTCTTGCAGTATTACCATGACAATCCTTTAGGCGGACACTTTGGGTGCCTGAAGACCCTCCGGCACATCCTAGAGGTTGCTTGGTGGCCCGATATCCGCAAAGACACCTGGGCCCACATCAGAGAGTGCACTGTCTGCCAGCAACATAAGCCTTCCAATTATAAACCCAGTGGTCTGCTGCAATCAACCCAAGTGTTTGAGGTTGGTGAAATGATGGGTATTGACATCATGGGCCCATTTCCTCGCAGCCGCAAGGGTAACTGCTACTTGGTGGTCCTTGTGGATTATTACTCCAAATGGACAGAGCTGTTCCCTGTGCGTGATAGCCGGACCCCAAAGTTAGTGAGGATTCTCACAGAAGAGATATTCACCAGGTGGGGTACACCAAAATATCTTCTATCCGACAGGGGGAGCCAGTTTACCAGTCACCTCTTGAAAGCTGCCTGCAAATCATGGGGAGTGATAAATAAGTTCACCACAAGCTATCATCCACAAACGAACCAGACTGAGCGGGTCAACCGAACACTCAAAACCATGATAGCCTCCTATGTGGGGGAAAAACATAACAACTGGGACCAGTGGGTACATGAGTTCTGGTTCGCCATCAACTTTTCATGGCAAGAGTCCACTGGTTTTGCACCAGCCATGCTGCATCTGGGACGTAGTCTCAAAGGTCCTCTTGACCAACTTTTGTCAAAGGCTCTGCCTCCAACCTCCTTGCAACACTCTCTCCTGGAAAGACAGCTGGAACTGTCGAAACAAGTGGCTGCCAATGTAAAAAGAGCACAGGACAAACAAGCTAAATATTACAACTTAAAAAGGAGAAACATGGAACTTTTTGAAGGGGACATGGTGTGGGTCAAAGCCCATCCACTATCTGATGCTGTAAAATGATTCTCAGCCAAACGGGCACCAAAGTGGATGGGACCATGCATTGTAAAGATGAAATTGGGAGCCCTAAATTACAAGGTTCAGTTCCCTGACAAGTCCACTGACAATGTGAACATGGTGAATCTTAAACCCTACTTTGGTCCTTCTCTCGACATATCCAGTCTGGGGGGGGGGGGGGAACTATGTAGCATCAGCCACATAAAGTTTTATTTATCAGTAGCGTAAAATAGTATCTATGTCTAAGACACTTTATATTTCGTATTAAAACGTCTATGTAAAGTAAGACATAGAAAGCCTCACTTTAAGAGAAATTCAGGGCGAGCGTGAGCCTAGGAAGTCTATAGGGTTCTTTTCTGTCACTCACCCTGTCACTGACGCACGCACACACCTCGTCGCTCCCTGTCCTATGGCCTTAGACCCTTTAAATCACGTGCTCGTTTTTTGAATGGAGAGGCAGAAAGAGGAATGAATGAAGGTAGATGGAAGCCGGCGCACGTACATTCTGACATCCTTCAGTATTCTTCAATGCTCCGAAATAGATTGACTGCTACATGCTTAAGGATTATTTTTCTTCTTCTTCGCCCTTTTTGAGGAAGGTACAGACGGACTTAAATCCACATCTGAAGAGGTGAGATCACTCCTTTTTTGTTTCCTTTTTTTTTTTTGCTGGCGAGGATTGTTTTGTTTTTGGAAAGCGCACGGGCGGTGCGTGGTTTTTGTTATACTGCTTACGCAGTGGTTGGACTAAAGACTCTGCCCGGAAGGCTATTCTCTCACTCTTTCTCACTATGCACCATCATACAATAAAATATTCACATTGGAAATATGTTGTAAGCGCATTTCATGCATTAAGTTATAAGATTTCTTAACGGCTCGTATCGAGTTCGTTACACACTGGTATCGGACAGTTTACCAGACTGTGTATTCATTATTTTAAATCAATGCTAATGCGAGCTGCCCATCCAATAAAGAATTTGCTGATTGAGTGAAGGATGGGTGTGTCTGTCTAGGTTGTCACTCATCAAAGCACATTGGTGATGCGAGGTGATTGACAAGTTGACAACCAGCCAATATGATGGAGGAGGCCAGATGGCTCCGCCTCCTGCCCGTGAATACAATTATGATTGGCTACATCATAATCTGGTGGGAGCTAGTCACAGAGACTCGGGATGTTAGGGTTTTGGTGTGATTCAAACCTGGTTCGTTGGTGTGATAATCCAGCAAACCCCCACTAGGCCACCAGGGGGATGACTCAAGTGGAGAGGCGTGAGGCGGAAGTAGAAAAGTATCAAAAAGTTTATTTACAATGTTTACAGTCCAAACAAAAATATAATCCAAAACACGCTCAGAAGATGAAGGGAAAAATAAAATATCCAAAAGGTCAAAGTTAAATACAAAAGCAAAAAACTAGAAAAGAAAAGGCAAAATACCAACACTCAGAAGATCAAAAAACAGTAAACACAAAGTCCAAAAAGTCCAAAAAGCAAAGCAAAGTGCAAAACCAAGGAGACAATGGCAAGGAACACAGAACAGAGGTAACTGGAGCTAAACATAACAGCACAAAGACTCCGTGACAAGAGGACTGAACTCAGGGGGTATAAATACACAAAATAAATAGGAAACAGGTGACACTAATGAAAACAGGCAATCAACACCAACACAAAACACAGGACACAGTGGCGACCTCTAGAGGCCAAAACAAACATAGACAAAAAACAGGAAATAACAGCGGCCTCTAGAGGCCAAAACAGTCCCAGTCCTAACATGACCCCCCCCCAGGAGCGTCTCCTGATGTTCCCAGGGTGATCCGGATGGGCCGAATGGAAGTCCCGACACAGTTCTTTATCTAGGACATCCCGAGCAGGAACCCAGCAGCGCTCCTCAGGACCATAGCCCTCCCAGTCCACCAGATATTGCAACCCGCTGCGGACCCGGCAGGAGTCAAGCAGGCGATGCACAGTGAACACAGTCTGACCCTGGAAGATGCGGGGGGGTGGGGGGTTCCTAGGGGCAGGGGCATATGTGGATGTCAGTACGGGCCGCAACAGGGAAACATGGAAAGTGGGGTTGATCCTCAGAGTCCGGGGCAACTGGAGCTGGTAGGAGACAGGGTTCACCCTGCGCACCACCTTGAAGGGGCCAATGTAGCGAGGAGCCAGCTTGTGGTTCTCCACCCACAGCGGAAGGTCCTTTGTGGACAGCCAAACCCGCTGCCCAGGGCGGAAAGCATGTGCAGGTCTTCTATGGCGGTTGGCCTCAGTCTGGTTGGTTCTGGAGGTCTGGATGAGGGTCTTCCTGACCTTGCTCCAGGTCTTGCGACACCGTCTCACATATTGGTTGACCGAGGACACCCCCGCGTCCTCCTCCTGGTCCGGGAACAGAGGTGGCTGGAACCCGAATTGGCACTGGAATGGCGACAGCTTGGTGGCCGATGACTGCAGGGTGTTGTGGGCATACTCTGCCCATGGCAGCCAGGTGCTCCATGATGTCAGGTTATCCATAGCCAGGCCTCGCAGGGTGGTTTCCAGGTCCTGGTTGAGCCTCTCCGTCTGACAGTTGGACTGTGGGTGAAACCCAGAGGAGAGGCTGGCAGTGGCTCCGATGACCTTGCAGAACCCGTGCCACACTCTGGAAGAGAACTGGGGCCCTCGGTCTGAGACGAAGTCCTGTGGGAGACCAAAGACTCGGAAGTGTTACCTTGAGACTCAGGGAGACCTGTGATGAAGTCGACTGCCATGTGGGACCAGGGATGCCGGGGAATGGTCAGAGGATGCAGGAGACCCTGGGGACGCTGTCGTGGGTTCTTGGTTCTGGTGCAGACCTCACAGGACAGGACAAATGACCTTACTTCCTTCTCCATGTTAGGCCACCAGAAGCGTCTTTTCAGGAAGTCCAGGGTCCTCCAAGGTCCCAGGTGGGCGGTGAGAGGGGAAGAGTGACCCCACTGGAGAACCTTGGCCTGGGCTTGATGTGGGACATACAAGAGGCCCTGGGTCCTGGCGTTGGGCTCGTTGGACGGCCTCCTCAATACCACAGTGGACAGGGGCCACAATCTGGGACACAGGGATAATAGGCCCGACTTCATTCTCCCTGTTAGTGGCAGAGAACTGCCTGGACAGTGTGTCAGGTTTGGTGTTCTTGGAGCCGGGGCGGTACGAGAGGGTGAAGTCAAACCAACTGAAAAACAGGGCCCACCTAGCCTGTCGTGGGTTCAGTCTCTTGGCTTGCTGGAGATACTCCAGGTTCTTGTGGTCAGTCCAAACCAGGAATGGATGTTGCGCTCCCTCCAGCCAGTGCCTCCACTCCTCAAGGGCCAATTTGACCGCTAGCAGTTCTCGATCCCCCACATCATACCGGGACTCCGCAGGACTCAGGCAGTGGGAGAAGTAAGCGCAGGGGTGCAGCTTTCCTTCCAAATGTTGAGAGAGCACCGCGCCGACACCACTGTCCGAGGCGTCCACCTCCACGATGAATGGTTGGGAGGTGTACGGGAAGACCAGAATGGGTGCCGTGCAGAAGCGGTCCTTGAGGTCTTTGAACACCTTTTCCACCTGAGGAGACCAGACATAAGATCCACCTGTCCCTTTGGTGAGGTCCGACATGGGTGCTGCTACAGAACTAAAGTTCCTGATAAACTTGCGGTAGAAGTTAGCAAATCCTAAGAACCGCTGAACCTCTTTGACGGACTTGGGAGTGGGCCAGTCCCGGACGGCCAGGGTCTTGGCAGGGTCCATTTGGAGTTGCCCTGTCCATACAATAAATCCCAGAAAGGAGACCTCGGGAACATGAAATTCGCATTTCTGGGCCTTGGCGAACAGATTGTTCTGTAGCAGCCTCTGGAGAACCTGGCGGACATGGTGGCGGTGCTCCTGCATGGTCTTGGAAAAGATAAGGATGTCGTCGAGGTAGACAAAAACGTACAGGTTAATCATGTCCATCAAGACGTCGTTGATTAGGGCCTGAAAAACAGCTGGTGCATTGGTGAGTCCGAAGGGCATCACCTGGTATTCGTAGTGCCCAGACGGGGTGTTAAAGGCAGTCTTCCACTCGTCTCCCTGTCGGATACGGATGAGGTGGTATGCGTTCCTTAGGTCCAACTTGGTGAAGACGGTGGCGCCTTGGAGCAAGTCAAAAGCAGTGGACATCAGCGGAAGGGGATATTGGTTGCGCACAGTGATCTTGTTCATGCCCCTGTAGTCAATACATGGTCGGAGCCCCCATCCTTCTTGCCGACAAAGAAGTCGTCGGTACCAGCAGGTGAGGTGGAGGGTCGAATGAACCCAGAGACCAGGGCGTCTTTGAGGTATTCCTCCATGGCCTTGCATTCTGGCTGAGAGAGGGAAAACAGTCTGCCACGAGGAGGGGCAGTCCCAGGGAGCAAGTTGATGGCACAGTCGTAGGCCCGGTGCGGAGGAAGAACGGCGGCCCTGCTTTTGCTGAATACCTCCTTCAAATCCCAGTACTCTGTGGGAACTTGAGATAGCTCGGTGAGATCAGGGGGCTTGGCAGGAGACACAGGAGAGCTAGAGAGCAGACAAGAGGCATGGCACGCAGGGCCCCATTCCAGAACCTGGCTTGTTACCCAGTCTATGCGAGGGTTGTGGCGGGTAAGCCAAGGAAGGCCTAGAATCACTGGGAACTCAGGTGAAGGAATCAGGTGCAGGGATATTTCTTCCTTGTGACCTTGAGACTGGAGGAAGACTGGAGAAGTAACTTGGGTGACTCTTCCATCACCTAACGCTTGGCCATCGAGGGCAGACACAGACAGTGGGACTTCAAGAGGTGCAGTCGGGACATTGATACTTTGGGCGAAGTGAATATCCATAAAGTTCCCAGCCGCCCCTGAGTCTAACAAAGCTTGACAAGAGTGGACAGACTCACCACAGGAGATGGAGACCGGGATGTAGATTTCTTGGCCAGGGAGTCCGGGAGAGAGGGTAGGCCCTGTCACAACCCTCCCTCGGCTGGACGGGGCAGTCCTTTTCCTGAGAGTTCGGGACATGATGCTCGGAAATGACCAGGCTTGCCACAGTAGATGCAGCACTTGTCCTTCCTTCTGCGCTCCCTCTCAGATGCGGAGAGGCGAGTACGACCCACTTGCATGGGTTCTGGACAGTCACTGGAGGAGGTAGACGGGCTCCAGGTAGAGGTAGGGAGGCTGGGGGGGGCTCAGGACTTGGCCGAGTTCTCTCATCCTGTTGTCCAGACGAGTAGAATGTGAGATGAGAGTTTCGAGGTCACTTGGGCATCCAATAGAGGCCAGGCCATCCTTGATGGGGTCAGACAGACCATGGTGGAAGGCTGACACCAGGGCAGTCTCGTTCCATCCACTTACTGCTGCAAGCGTCCGGAACAAGATGGCGTAATCTGCGACACTTCCTCCTTGCCGGATGGACATGAGCTTTCTGGCTGCGTTGATACTGATGTCTGCCTGGTCAAAGACCTGAAGCATCTCTTCAGTAAATAGTTCAAAATCAGAGCACTCGGGTCCCCGTCTCTGCCAGATAGCTGTTGCCCAAGCTCGTGCCTTACCAGCTAACAAGGTTATCACAAAGGCGATCTTGCGGCGATTCGTAGTGTAGGTGGTAGGCTGGAGCTCAAAGGTGAGTTGGCACTGGGTAAGGAACTCCCGGCACTCACAGTGCTTGCCATCATACCTCTGTGGTGCAGGAAGGCTGGGTTCGCGAGGTGAAGGAGACAGTGTGGCAGGAAGCACTGGAGCAGGAGCTGGATCAGGATGAGGAGATGCAGGCAGAGGTGTCAGCTGTGCCAGGGTTTTCCCAATTTGCTGAAGCAGTTCCTCGTGGCAAACAAGGGCCTCACGTTCGCTGGTGAGCATTCATCCATGAGCGTCCATGGTCACTCCGAAGCATGTCAAAGCTGCCATAATTCCCTGAAGGTTGGCCGGGTAGACAGTTGAAGCAGCCTCTGCTGAGTCGGTCATGATGGAGTCTTTCTGTTAGGGTTTTGCTGGGATTCGAACCTGGTTCATTGGTGTGATAATCCAGCAAACCCCCACTAGGCCACTCAAGTGCAGAGGCGTGAGGCGGAAGTAGAAAAGTATCAAAAAGTTTATTTATAATATTTACAGTCCAAACAAAAATATAATCCAAAAAACGCTCAGAAGATGAAGGGAAAAATAAAATATCCAAAAGGTCAAAGTTAAATACAAAAGCAAAAAACTAGAAAAGAAAAGGCAAAATACCAACGCTCAGAAGATCAAAAAACAGTAAACGCAAAGTCCAAAAAGTCCAAAAAGCAAACCAAAGTGCAAAACCAAAGAGACAACAGCAAGGAACACAGAACAGAGGTAACTGGAGCTAAACATAACAGCACAAAGACTCCGTGACAAGAGGACTGAACTCAGGGGGTATAAATACACAAAATAAATAGGAAACAGGTGACACTAATGAAAACAGGCAATCAACACCAACACAAAACACAGGACACAGTGGCGACCTCTAGAGGCCAAAACAAACATAGACAAAAAACAGGAAATAACAGCAGTCTCTAGAGGCCAAAACAGTCCCAGTCCTAACACGGGAAGCTTGTGTGATATGTGTGGAAAGAACAGAGGATAAGAAAATAGGTATGCCCTAATCAAGTCATATTGTAATATCATAGCCAAATAATGCCTGGTTTAGCCACTGAGCTGAGAGAGCTTATTGAAGGCAGAACTAAATCTAAAAGAAGACACAGAGAAATATTCAAATGGATGCAGAAGAAAAGGCTTCTAAGAAGACGAATGAGATGCCAAAAATGCAAACACAAGATGAAATTCAAGGAATCAGTTTGTGTGGACAACTATGTATGGTAAGTTTTATTTTTATTGCATGAAATGAAATTTATTTAATTGTAAGCTATTAAGCTTGCCCAATATATCTTAATTCATGTTAACATTAATTTCTAGAAATACACTACTATACACTACACTACTTAATACTAATCTACAAGATCACAACATGTCAAAACTTTGTGAGCTTATAGATCTGCTATTTTCAGAAAAAAATACTGAAAAAAATTCAACACTTTTGAAACATATTAACACAATTTTTATGGGGGTTCCTGGCACAAAATATTTTCAGATGGGGTTCATGGCCAAATACACATTAATTTGGGGGTCCTTGACATGAAAATTTTTGAGAATCACTGCTTTAGCCACTACCCTGGCCTGTGTCATTCTTATCTTTATTTGTATATATCTTCAGGGTTTGCAAACACCGTAACCACAGAGGGAAGAAACAGAAGAGGTCAATTAGACACAAATCTATATTCAGCAAGTCAAAGGTCTCCTTCTTCAACTGGATGAGCTTTGTGTACAGGTACGCTGTGGCATAGGTATATGATTTTAGTCTGTCTGTCTATGATGAAAAGTGTTTATTTCAATAGAAATACTGTATAACTATGCTGTCATAAACAATAACTGGAGACTATGTAGTAAAGCTTGTGATTATTATGTTATGGAGCATCTCTAGACTCATGATGATAACAGGTGCTTGGAGTTATTTCACTTTTATGATTTATTTTGCTAAAAGGTGTAATTTACAGCTTGAATTCTTAACAGCTTAATTATGGAAATATGTTTAATTGCTGTTACTTATGGGATGCTGTGTTGGTCAGCATTAGGCCTGGCGGAGCAACATGAGTGTCTGACCCTGCCTCTTGAAGCTCAATGGCAATTGGCTCTCTCAATCTATAGGCTCTGGCCATTAATATTAGAAATCAGGGCTTTGAACCAGAATTTTTTTCCTATTGGTTTGTTCCGAACAGAAACGGAATTTTAACGTTTCCGGTTTTGGGTTCCACCATTAAATAGACGTTCCCGAACCGGTTAGAACAAAAAAAATTCGTTCCCGGAATGGTTAATTACGTTCCCTGTCAGCTGTTTAACAAATGGCTATAAAGTTATGTCTCTGTCTCATCCAGCTTAAGCCAAATGTAGGCTAATTCTATTACAACCTTCATTAAATAAGACAAGAAATAATTCAAAACAATTATTATTTCAAATGTTGGCGATTTGGATTCTCAGTATGTCTTCCCATCTACACAAACAGAAAAAGTGCCAAAAATGAAAGATAATTCGTTTAGTGTGTTACCAAAGGCTAGTCAGGCCCTATAGAGGGCTACCGCATGACCTTACCGCGCCGCGAGATTTTGTTAGGCACCATATTGGAAGACCAAGTACACATCTATGCAAGTACATACATACATAAAACAAACTACACCTGAAATGTAGCCAGGGCCGGTTCTGCCCTAATCTGGACCCAGGTGCAACATCGCGCAAACCCCCCCCCCCCCCCCCCCCCCAAAAAAAAAACCCACCAGTCTAAATCAGGACAACCATCACATAACTATAACTATAAACATTTTATATAAACTATTTTAACTAAATGGGCTATAATAAATAAGCCTGCAGGCAGCCACGGCGGGCTGCCTCAGAAAAGTAACCATTCAATGACACAACTGAAAGCCTGCAGCCACGGCAGGCTGCCTTAAAAAGTAACCATTTGTCCTACCTTAAAACTCGTTTTGCATTTTCTGCCTCCTTTTTTGTATTTTCAACCCTCCGTTTATTTTCTTTCCTTTTCTGAAAACCCGATTTGTGTCCAGACATTTTGATCTGCTACCAACGAACTAACTCGTCAGGTCTCGTCTCTCGAGTCTGCAATGATTCCCGTGGGAAGGGCAACAACTGATACATTTTTACAAACAGCCAATAGGGAGGTTGCATCGTTCAGGCTCTTCTTTCCTCAGACACTCAGTAATGCACTTACTCACTTATTATCACGTGGAGACATGATAGTAGTCCACCTTCCCGCTCTCTCCATTCAGTCAGCGAACGTCACACAGGAAGTGAACCCCAGCGGGTCATAGAAACTTGCGCAGGAGAAGAATGGCTTTTTTATTTGTAGGCTACGGAAACTTTGAGGAACGAAATACAAACCGGTATTAACCGGTTACCATTATTTTTAATAAGCGTTTCTGTTCCGGAACATAAAAAATAATAAAGTTTCTGGTTTCGTTTCTGTTCCATGTGAAATAGAAAAAGTTCCCGGTTTTCATTTTCGTTCCTTGAACCGGTTCAAAGCCCTGTTAGAAATAGGATACAAATATCCTACAGTATTATTAGTCCCAAATGTATTGACAGAGCTCTGTAGAAAATACCACAAAACATGTTTTCCATCATTATTGCTGTTTTTGTCTACACAGTAGTGGACAATTGTCATATCCTGGGGTGCAGTAGATGCATAGTTTGTGTATCAAACCAAAAAGATCAAAAGAACTGCGGTATAATAATTATTTGCCTTGTTCTATCAGATTTGCACAAGGCCTGCGTCTACGTCAAGTGGACATGATCAATGATGACATCTCGGGAAGCTCAGCAACCCTCTCCAAGATGGCTCAAAAGCTGCGAGATGTGTACTCTACTGCGATGGACAGATATCAGCAAGCAAGAGGCCAGCACATTGGGGGGCGGCAGCAGTTTGTCACCATTGATGAGAGCCACTTCAGACACAAAAGAAAGGCAAGCAGCAAGCACTATTATCAAGATAGTAATGCACATTACCAGTGAATGACAGATTATTCATTTTGTTTAAAGAAGAATAATTCCTAATATTTTATGTTTTCAACAGTACGGACAGGGATGAGTGGCTGGTGGCTGGAAGAGGAAGAAGTGGGTGTTTGGGATGCTAGGTGTGAACTGGAGAGGGAGAAGACATGCAAAGCCTGTTCTTCACTTAGTTGAGAGAAGAAGAAGAAGGAGAGATCTGGTGCCACTTATAGCTCACCATGTTAAAGTGGGATCTACAATAATAAGTGATGAGTGGCGGGCTTATCGCAATGCTTTACCTCAGCTAGGTTACACCCTGTCAATCACAGTGTGTCATATATCGATGCCCAAACAGGTGCACATACTCAGCACATAGAGAGGGCCTGGAGAATGGTTAAGGAAAATGTGTGGAGATTCAGGGGGAATCGTACAGAGGAGTTACTGATAGACCATCTCAGAGTTATTGAATGGCATGAGTGGCTTGCCCGTAAGCATCGCAAAGGGCCATTACGATGGATAATCCATGACATTGCTGTGAAGTATGGACATTAAATGTCTCTGAAATTCTGTTTATCCAATATTTAGCACAGAAAGTGCCCAAATCTCATGGGTTTGTATACTGTTGTATACTGCTGTTCTGCCATGTGATGGCTCAGTATGTGTGTTTCGATACATTAAACACAATGTTCAACATTTCATCTGTGGTGTGTCTTTGGTAAAATACAGTACACAGAAAAGCCTATGGGTGGAACAAGGTTGAAGTACAAAAATTTGATATTTTAAATATCAAATTTCTGTACCTTGAAATTATTCCACCCATTTGCCGTTCTACAAAGTTTCACTGGTATTAGTAGATGGTTAACAAACTATTAACAACTGATCTGTAAAGTGTGAGTTAATATATTAGTTAAGTATTAGTTATTAGCTTATGTATGTTATTGGGACGTTATTCTAAAGTCGCAACTATTCCTCATTTACTAATAGTTAATAAATGAGGAATAGTTGCAACTTTAGAATAACGATCCAATAACATATATAAACTATTAACTGATACTTGGCAAGTCATTAGTAAGTAATTCACTAATAGCTTGTTCATGATCTATTACTAGTTTATAAGGTATAGTTATAAATCATTAACATACAGTTAACAAGTCATTTATAACTCATTAACTAACAGTTTATTAATAGTCTTTTAACTATCTATAAGGCATCATTATAAATCCTTAACAAACTAGTAACAAACACTTAACAAGTCATTAATAACTCATTAATTAACAGTTTACTAATGATCTATTAACTATTATAACTGGTTATAATGGATAGTTATTATAAAGTGTTACCAAAATAGGAATGAAATGAAAGTAGGTGTTTTAACACTGCAATAATGCTAAGCAATAATGAAGCTACATGAAAAAGAGGGTTTGTGATCACTCTAAACGTATCAAACATGATTGCTGGCGAGCATGTTTTTCAATTTTTTAGAACCAACATGAAAGAAATCCATGTTTGTCCAACTAAATGAAGCTGGATTTTGGGAAGAGTGAACTGGCCCCTTTAATCATTTCCTTTAAACAGATCAATTAGACAGATTTTTAAACAGATTAGGTAGAGTCTGCTTCTTTCAGCTGCTCCCATTAGGACTCACCACAGCAGATCAATTTATGAGCTACATATTTGATTCGGCATAGCTTCCCACCCCCAAACACCGGATACAATGTACTCAGGCTTGGGACTAGCACAAAATATGCACTGGCTTGTGCAACCCCAGTGGCTGGTTATTTTTACCTCGTCTGCATGTCTTTGAACTGTGGAAGGAAACCGGAGCACCCAGAGGAATTCCACACAGATAACATGTAAACTCCACACAGAAAGGCCCCCGTTAGCCATGAAGTTCGAACCAAGAACCATTTTGCTGTATGGAAACAGTGCGAATTACTACACCTCCACACCACTCTGAAAACTGCTCAGAATGTAGTGATTCATTTTTGATAGCAACACCTCTGATAGTATTTCCAGCTGCAAGCCCAAAAGTACTGGAACAGCAAGGACAATTCTGTTTTGTTTTTTTTTTTTGCTATACACTGAAGACATTTGCATTTGAGGTCAAAAGTGGGTGGCACGGTGGTGTAGTGGTTAGCACTATCATGTCGCAGCAAGAACGTTCTGGGTTTGAGCCCATTGGCCGAGGGGGGCCTTTCAGTGTGGATTTTGCATGTTCTCCCCGTGCCTGTGTGGGTTTCCTCTGGGTGCTCTGGTTTCCCCCACAGTTCAAAGACATGCAGTTAGGTTATTATGGGTTAGCCATGGCCTGAGGTTAGGCTGAAGTGTCCTTGAGCAAGGGCACCTAACCCACAACTGCTCCCTGGGTGCTGTAGCATAGCTGCCCACTGCTCTGGTTATGTGTGTGTGCTCATTGCTCACTTGTGTGTGCAGGTGGGTGTTCACTGTTCCAGATGCATTAAACGCAGAGTTTAAATTCCACTGTGTGCTTAAGAATTACATGTGACAATTAAAGGCTTCTTGGCTTGCCTTCTAGCTCTGATAGGTCAGAATTTCAGCATTTATTTCTTGATATTTACATCTATATAAGTTAACAGAATGGTGTTGGGATTTTTGCACAGTCAAATCCAGAGACTTTCAGGTCAAGTCAAGTCAAGTTTATTTTTATAGCGCTTTTAACAATAAACATTGTTGCAAAGCAGCTTCACAGAATTTAACGGCTTAAAACATGGGCTAATTTTATCCCTAATCTATCCTCAATGAGCAAGCCTGTGGTGACAGTGGCAAGGAAAAACTCCCTCAGATGACATGAGGAAGAAACCTTGAGAGGAACCAGACTCAAAAGGGAATCCATCCTTATTTGGGCAACAACAGACAACATGACTATAACATTAACAGTTTTAACATGAAGTCAGTTTCGTTGATGTTATAAACTCTTCATTGATGGAAACTTGAGTGCAAAACTGTTCATGACAACTGTAGTCCTCAGCCATAAAAGCATTACTGTACATAGTTTAACAGGGGGAGGTCCCGGTGTCGCGTTGGCAGGGGCAGCCGTCACAGAGCCGTCTACATCATCTCTGTGTCAGAGTGAGGAGCCGCCGGCTCCTCCTCTCTCTATTGGGGAATCCCTCACGGATTTTCCATTAGAGCAGTTGTGAGATGAGACTCTGCGGCATGCGTTTGACCAAGTGAGAGTAATCGATGGTCAAACGCTCCAGCCAAACACAGGACACTGAGACTAAAGAGCAAGTCACGCAGCTTTTGATTCCGAAGAGCTGCCGGGAATTGGTATTCCAGGCGGCTCACTTTAATCCCATGGCTGGACACTTAGGGCAGGATAAAACACTAGCCCAAATAATGGCCCGGTTCTATCGGCCAGGGATTCACGGCGATGTCCATAAGTGATGTACGGTGTGCCGTGAATGCCAGTTAGTAAATCCAGCGACCATTCCAAAACCGCCTTTGCACCCTCTCCCATTAATCAAGACCCCGTTTGAAAGAATTGGGATGGATCTCATCGGGCCATTAGATCGGTCAACACGAGGGTACCGCTTTATATTAGTTCTGGTGGACTATGTAACGCGATACCCAGAAGTGGTGCCTCTTCGCAATATCTCAGCATGCAGTACTGCAGAAGCGCTCTGCCGTGTCATCTCCCGAGTTGGAATCCCGAAAGAGATTCTGACTGGCCAAGGCACCTCGTTTATGTCACGTACACTGAACGAACTGTATGGGTTGTTGGGTATTAAGCCGATCCGCACCAGCATGTATCACCCACAAACGGACGGTTTAGTTGAACGGTTCAATCGCACCCTCAAGAATATAATTAAAAAATTCATAAGTGAGGACACACGTAATTGGGATAAATGGCTCGAACCCTTGCTATTTGCAGTGCGAGAGGTCCCCCAAGCCTCCACGGGGTTCTCCCCATTTGAATTGTTATACAGTGGGGCAAAAAAGTATTTAGTCAGCCACCAATTGTGCAAGTTCTCCCACTTAAAAAGATGAGAGAGGCCTGTAATTTTCATCATAGGTACACTTCAACTATGAGAGACAGAATGGGGGGAAAGAATCCAGGAAATCACATTATAGGATTTTTAATTTATTAATTGGTAAATTCCTTGGTAAAATAAGTATTTGGTCACCTACAAACAAGCAAGATTTCTGGCTCTCACAGACCTGTAACAACTTCTTTAAGAGGCTCCTCTGTCCTCCACTCATTACCTGTATTAATGGCACCTGTTTGAACTCGTTATCAGTATAAAAGACACCTGTCCACAACCTCAAACAGTCACACTCCAAACTCCACTATGGCCAAGACCAAAGAGCTGTCAAAGGACACCAGAAACAACATTGTAGACCTGCACCAGGCTGGGAAGACTGAATCTGCAATAGGTAAGCAGCTTGGTGTGAAGAAATCAACTGTGGGAGCAATAATTAGAAAATGGAAGACATACAAGACCACTGATAATCTCCCTCGATCTGGGGCTCCACACAAGATCTCACCCCGTGGGGTCAAAATGATCACAAGAACGGTGAGCAAAAATCCCAGAACCACACGGGGGGACCTAGTGAATGACCTGCAGAGAGCTGGGACCAAAGTAACAAAGGCTACCATCAGTAACACACTATGCTGCCAGGGACTCAAATCCTGCAGTGCCAGACGTGTCCCCCTGCTTAAGCCAGTACATGTCCAGGCCCGTCTGAAGTTTGCTAGAGAGCATTTGGATGATCCAGAAGAGGATTGGGAGAATGTCATATGGTCAGATGAAACCAAAATAGAACTTTTTGGTAAAAACTCAACTTGTCGTGTTTGGAGGAGAAAGAATGCTGAGTTGCATCCAAAGAACACCATACCTACTGTGAAGCATGGGGGTGGAAACATCATGCTTTGGGGCTGTTTTTCTGCAAAGGGACCAGGACGACTGATCCATGTAAAGGAAAGAATGAATGGAGCCATGTATCATGAGATTTTGAGCGAAAACCTCCTTCCATCAGCAAGGGCATTGAAGATGAAACGTGGCTGGGTCTTTCAGCATGACAATGATCCCAAACACACCACACGGGCAATGAAGGAGTGCCTTCGTAAGAAGCATTTCAAGGTCCTGGAGTGGCCTAGCCAGTCTCCAGATTTCAACCCCATAGAAAATCTTTTGAGGGAGTTGAAAGTCCGTGTTGCCCAGCGACAGCCCCAAAACATCACTGCTCTAGAGGAGATCTGCATGGAGGAATGGGCCAAAATACCAGCAACAGTGTGTGAAAACCTTGTGAAGACTTACAGAAAATGTTTGACCTCTGTCATTGCCAACAAAGGGTATATAACAAAGTATTGAGATGAACTTTTGTTATTGGCCAAATACTTATTTTCCACCATAATTTGCAAATAAATTCTTTAAAAATCAGACAATGTGATTTTCTGGATTTTTTTTCTCGTTCTGTCTCTCATAGTTGAAGTACACCTATGATAAAAATTACAGGCCTCTCTCATCTTTTTAAGTGGGAGAACTTGCACAATTTGTGACTGACTAAATACTTTTTTGCCCCACTGTATGGGCGTAAGCTGCGCGGCATTCTAGATGTGTTGCGGGAAAATTGGGAGGAGGGACCTTCACCAAGTGAAAATGAAACCCAATACGTTATTGACCTGCACGCAAAACTCCACACACTCACGCACCTAACTCAGGAGAGTTTGCGGCAGGCCCAAGAACGACAAACCTGCCTGTACGACAAGGGTATGCACCTTAGGGAGTTTGCACTGGGAGATAAAGTACTCGTACTGTTGCCCACATCTAGCTCCAAATTGGTCGCCAAGTGGCAAGGACCCTTTGAGGTCACACGGTGAGTCGGGGACATTGACTATGAGGTGAGGTGAACGGATAGGGGTGGGGCGCTACAGATTTACCACCTCAATCTGCTCAAACTCTGGAACGAGGAGGTCCCCGTGGTGTTGGTGTCGGTGGTTCCAGAAAAGGCGGAGCTGGGGCCGGAAGTTCAAAAGGGAACATTGGCATCACGTACCTCTCCGGTCCCCTGTGGGGACCACCTCTCCCCGACCCAACTCGCGGAGGTTGCCCAGTTGCAGACCGAGTTTTCGGACATGTTCTCACCCCTGCCCGGCCGCACCAACCTCATAGAGCACCACATTGAGACGCCCCCGGGGGTGGTAGTGCGTTGCCGCCCTAACAGGTTACCCGAACACAAGAAAAAAGTGGTTCAGGAAGAAGTCAAGGCCATGCTCGAAATGGGCATTGTCGAGGAGTCCCACAGTGACTGAAGCAGCCCGGTGGTCTTGGTACCCAAGGCCGACGGGTCAGTCCGGTTCTGTGTAGACTATAGAAAAGTCAATGCGGTGTCTAAATTCGATGTGTACCCAATGCCTCGTATTGATGAGTTGCTCGATCGACTAGGCATGGCTCGCTTTTACTTGACACTGGATTTAAAAAAGGGTTATTGGCAGATCCCCTTGACTCCATTATCCCGAGAAAAAACGGCCTTTTCCACACTGTTCGGCTTACACCAATTTGTCACACTTCCTTTTGGGTTGTTTGGGGCGCCCGCTACATTTCAGCAGCTGATGGATAGGGTCCTCCGCCCCCACGCCACTTATGCGGCCGCTTACCTCAACGACATTATTATCTATAGTAATGACTGGCCGAGGCACCTCCAACATCTGAGGGCCATCCTTAGGTTGCTGAGGCGAGCGGGTCTCACAGCCAACCCGAAGAAGTGTGTGATTGGGCGGGTGGAAGTACGGTATCTGGGCTTCCACTTGGGCAACGGGCAGGTGCGTCCCCAAATTAACAAGACAGCAGCAATTGCGGCCTGCCCGAGGCCCAAGACCAAAAACGGGGTGAGACAGTTCCTGGGGCTGGCTGGCTATTATCGTAGGTTTATACCTAATTATTCGGACGTCACCAGCCCGCTGACTGATCTGACTAAAAAGGGGGCACCAGATCCGGTCCAGTGGACGGAGCAGTGCCAGCGGGCTTTTTCTGAGGTAAAGGCTGCACTGTGTGGGGGGCCACTTTTACACTCCCCTGACTTTTCTCTCCCCTTTATGTTACAGACGGATGTGTCGGACAGATGGCTGGGGGCTGTTTTGTCCCAGGAGGTGGAGGGGGAGGATTGCCCAGTACTGTATATCAGTAGGAAGCTGTCAGTGCATGAGGGGAGCTACAGCACCATTGAAAAAGAGTGCCTGGCGATCAAGTGGGCGGTCCTCACTCTCTGTTACTACCTGCTGGGACGCCCTTTCACCCTCTGTTCGGACCACACGCCCCTCCAGTGGCTCCACTGCATGAAGGATGCCAACGCGCGGATCATCCATTGGTATCTGTCACTCCAACACTTTAACTTCAAGGTGATCCACAGGCCAGGGGTGCAGATGGTCATGGCGGACTTCCTCTCCCATCAAGGGGGGGGGGAGTCAGCTGCAGGCTGGACGCCCACCTGGCCTGAGTTGGGCGGTGGGGGTATGTGGCAGCAGGGGCGTGGTCAAGCATCGGTCTGTGACTGGAGGGCGGAGTCAGGGAAGGTAAGTGGCAGAATCACTACACCTGATGTTAATTAATGTGTTTGTGTGTCTTCCCCAGTGACCGTGCCCTATTTCAGGACAGAGAGTGAGAGCAGAGGGAGCTCTCTCCCCAACCAGACGACTTGTGTGTGTGTGTGTGCGTGTGTGGCTGGGAGAGTAAAAGTTTGCACTGAAAAGTGAAAATAAAAAGAGTTTTGTGAACTCAGTTCTGGCCTGCCGTCCTTCTGTGCTCCACCCACCCATACGAACTGTCACAGTGCTATTGATGCTGGTCATTTGAGGTCAAGGCCTTTGTCACAGTGGCCTATTCAATGAGGCACTGGACTCTTAAGCCAGTGTTTGTGCGTCAAACTTGATGAGAGAAAGGCTTTGTCCAGAGGTTTTTGAAATTCGCGATTGCATGTGTTTAGCAGAGAGGGGAAAGCAGATTTCTTCTAACACCAACATTTCCACGATCCCATTAATTGAGAGTACACACAAGGATGCAGCAGAAGCATGGCTGGTAATGATTGCTAAACAAGAGGAAGCAAATCAGTAGTAAAAATGTGTCAGCCCATTTCAGTCCAGACAAATTCAGGTGTTTCCAGTTTCTTTTCTTCTTCTGTCCCATGTCAATTTGCGCCACATATAGGGACTGTTACAGCCATAGAGACAGGTTCCTAGCACTTAAGCCGCCCCTGTCGTTTGCCATCAGTCTTCTCATGTTGGACTTTTCAACATACCTGTAAGTTTCACGAATGCCTCATCGGCGACGATCCATGTCCCATTTGAAAACATTCACCCGTACAGCTGGGTTTGGGAATGCCTCACCGGGGTTAGCATCATGCAGCAGTTTTACCTCATTGCACAAGTGCACGATGGACTTGTCAGGATTACTTAAAATCATTTCTGTCAACCATTGCACGCTTAGTCCTGGGTCAGACCACTGGATTCAGAGTCCAGAGTGCTAGCCATTACACCATGGAACCAAGACAGAGCTGCAAGATTGTTTTTACCATCAAATTACTGCCATATACTGACCTTGCTCTGGCAAAAAATTTAGCACCCACTTGGTCAAAGGCATACACAAACCACCAATCCTGAAACCCAGGACTGAATCAGGGACCTTCATTCTAACACTCTCCCTACTGAGCTATTTCAGCATGCTCTACAGGGTTTAACTCATGGCTCCTTCCATGCAGTCGGATACAGCCTTACGCCCTTGTCAAATGTATGCAGCAAGCAGAAATTTGTTTTTGAGATCACATTCCATAATATTACATTACAGGCATTAAGCAGATGCACAACACCAACTCATCAGACTTGGAGGTAGACTGCCGGATTCAAGCTGCCACCAAAGCCTTCGGTGCTTTACAAAAGCAACTATGGTCTTGCCATGACGTCAAGAGAACCAGCAAGTTGAAAGTATACAACTCCGCAGTCTTATCACCTCTGATTTATGCCAATGACTGTATGATGCTCTACAGTAAACACTTCAAGTATGTGACCAGGCTACAACTGTGACACCTGCATCAAATCCTCAAAATAAGATGGCAGGACAAGGTCCCAGATGTAGAAGTCCTCAGGTGAGCCAAAACAGTAAGCGTGGAAACCCTTATCACAGCCTCCCAACTTCGTTGGGCTGGACACATCTGGCACATGCTTGACACGCGACTACCCAAAGCCATTTTCTACGGAGAACTGAGCCTAGGAAAGAGGCTGACAGAAACAAGGAGGACAGAAACTGAGGTACAAAGATGTTTGGAAGAGGAACATGAAGAATGCCATCATTATCGATCAGACGTGGGAAAGGGATGCCTTGGTTAGAGAAACATAGCGAAGCAAAGTTAAAAGCTCAGTGTCTGAAATTGAAGACAAGCGTCAAAGGGAGTATAGGAGAGCTCACGAAACTAGACATTCCAGAGCACCTCAACCGGCCCATTCATGCCACCAGTGTGGACGACTCTGTCACTCTGGTGCGGGCCTTGCGGCCCATCTGCGTTTCTGTGCATCCTAATGAAGCAGGCATCATCACTAGTGATGGACAGCCGACGAAGGGTTGTGGACAACTGGCACCATTGGTGGGGCCCCTTTGGCTATTCTGTCATGACAGCAGGGCTGCCTGAGATTGATGACCCAGGACTAAGCATGAAGTGGTTAACAGAAATGATTTTGAGTAATCCTGACCAGTCCATCGTGCACTTGTGCAATGAGCTAAGTCTGTTGCATGATGCAAACACCGGTGAGGTATTCCCAAATCCAGTTTTATGGGTGAATGTTTTCAAATGGGACATGGATCATCGCCAATGAGGTATTCATGAAACTTATGTTGAAAAGTCCAACATGAGAAGACTGATGGCAAACGAAAGGGGCGGATGAAGTGCTAGGAACCTGTCTCTATGGCTGTAACGGTCCCTATATGTGGCCCAAATTGACATGGGACAGAAGAAGAAAAGAAACTGGAAACACTTGGATTTGTCTGGACTGAAATGGGCTGACACATTTTTACTACTGATTTGCTCCCTCTTGTTTAGCAATCATTGCCAGCCATGCTTCTGCGGGATCCTTGTGTATACTCTCAATTAATGGGATCTTGGAAATTTTGATGTTAGAAAAAATCTGCTTTCCCCTCTCTGTTAAACACATGCAATCGCGAATTTCAAAAGCCTTTGGACAAAGCCTTTCTCTCATCAAATTTGATGCACAAACACTGGCTTAAGAGTCCAGTGCCTCATTGATTAGGCCACTGTGACATAGGCCTTGACCTCAAACGACCAGCATCAGTGGCACTAATACTCATGTGAAGGGGAAACAAAAGCCATCTTGGCCATCTTTCTATTCGGGGCATGAAGTCCCTATTAGCCCCCGTTCTATTAGATATCTGCGTGAACGCAGGTTCATGTTACCTTTGCTTTCTTCACAAAATCTGTATGGCTTTACTGATTTTATTGATTTCAACAAGGGCTGTAACTTCATTGTCTTGGTATGTCATTCAAGTTAGGGAATAGGACCTGTGATTCCCAGGAGAGATGCTACACTGTGTTCACTATCATAACTAGCAAGAAAATCCTTTCTTTATTTCACCATGATTTATGACTGTTACAATGATTGATTCCATTCACTATATTCTACTGGAAAGAAGGCATCCAAAAAAACAGGTTCATGGTGACTTATTATTTTATCTCAGATCTGGTTATTTCCTTAGACAAAGCTTTCTTTCTGCTCTGCCTACTCAAGCAAGTAGGACGCTTCTTTGCTTTGCTCCTGCTTTGCTCCTGCTTGATCTTTATTTTACTTTACTTTCTCATTTAATTTCCACAATTTTTTCATTTTATTTTTCATCTTTATAAGTTAGCTTTTAAAACAAAATGCCAGGGGGCAAAAAATCCAGGAGATCTTGCAGAAAATGCACAGAACTAGAACAGAGGATTTCTATCCTGGAATCAAAGATTGATGCCCTGCCAAAGACGGACGAACTAAGAGAGATATCTCACGAAAGGAGTACAGAAACAGTGGCTGAGAATGCAGAGATTGCACCCTGACAGGCCGATGGCATTGCAGATTGAGTGGATGAATTCATCGATCTAACAGGGCAAAATGTGAGTACAGAAAACTGGCACATGATGGGTGGCAGGCCCAAAAATAAAAACAGAAGAGTAATTACCTCAACACCAGTTCATTCTGATACTATGCAACCCATGCTCCACAGCCATGCTACTAGAAATAGAGCCAGGTCTACAAACTACAATAGGATTTACAATCCTATGGAAAATCCACAGCCCATAAGGCTTCAGAACAAATTTGAATGCCTCAGGGATGTGGAAGCGGAATTTTCAGGTGGACAAACACATCATAGAAAGAGATTGCACCACAACCGAATAGCTGTGGGAAGAGGCAAAAAGCAGCTCGTAACACCACCTGATCCCACAACCCTTGTTCTTGATGATTCCACTGTAAGACATTTAAAAGGACATGGTATGATTATTTGCTGCCTTCCAAATGCATCCATCTCTGACACCAAAGACAGCATTTTGAAACTCATGTCCGAGCATAAAACTATCAAGCATATTGTTGTGCATGTGGGAGCAAATGATGTTTTCAGAGAACAGCTGTTTGTCCAAGATGATTTCAGAAAACTTTTTTCTGATCTCTATAAGACTGGAATACAATCTTTTATCAGTGGCCCACTCCCTGCAAGGGGAAGCTTTGCATTTACTCGACTCTTCAGTCTTAACACCTGGCTTGGAAAAACTTGTTTTTTATTTGGTATGAACTTCATAGACAATTTTAACCTTTTCTGGAATCGCAGAGAATTCTTCAAGCCAAATAGCACTGAACTCAGCTGGATTGGGACCAAAGTTTTAGCGGATCACTATAGCCTCGCTCTACAACATGCAATTTTCTCTCAGCCAACATTGAGGAAAACAGTTGATAAGATATCGCAGACTGACCCAGTTACAAATATCAACAATACCTCTGCAAAGCCAAAACAATCATCCATGCAAGTCTTCACCAAGGACACACAGCCATCTGGGGCAGACTGCCAAGATCCATCTGGGGCAGACTGCCAAGGACATCAACAATCACATGAAGAATGTGAGCATGCGATTCCATCATGTGATTCCATCCAGATTGAGGACCTGACCAAAGACAATCATACCAAGGCTGTATCATCCACATCTCAACCCCATGCAAGTATCACAGAGACTGTCAGGGAGACAGTCACCACAGAGACAGTCATGAAGACACTCACAAAGACCTCACCAAAGTCCCAATCTCAGTCTCGCTCTTCTGACTTTATTGTACCATCTCCGTCTCCCCCCTGCATGGATTTCCCTAAAAGTATGCAGAGACTGCTGCCAATGGCTGCACTCTCTTTTTCCAGCCCAAATCATTCATGACAAGCAGTGTACCCAGTTCATCAAAAATCAACCAACAGACTGAATTGTGTTCATCCAGGACTTTCAGCTGGCTACCAATCTTTTTCACCATCTAAAAAATACATGACATCTCCAATCCTTCCCCCTCCCAAACTCATGGAACATACAGAGAGTCTTGTATGATGAGCTGTGGGTCCCTGCATTGAGTGTAGTTTTGAAAACAAGCTGGGACCCAGTATGCCTATGCCATTCTCTATTCCTGTGTTGATAAGAAATAGAAAACATAGAGCATATTTAACCCAGGGGGTAAACCAGTCTAGTCTCCTTCCTGTTTCAAAACAACATCAGAGTGCCCAAGCGGATATTACTTCTAGACTTTCTGTAAAGCTAGCTCTTCTGAACGTTAGATCACTTTCAAACAAGTCATTTTTAATTAATGATCTTATCTGCAAACACAATCTTGATTTTTTTGCTTCTAACTGAAACATGGCTGGATCAAGCAAAGAGTGCTACCACCCTTATTGAAGCAGCTCCCCCAAATTTTAATTTCATGAGTGCTACCCGACATGGGAAAGGTGGAGGGATCGCAAATATATTCAAAGCCTCTTTTCAATGTAAACAGTCCTCATTTGGTGATTTCACATCCTTTGAACACTTATGTGCACTTGTTACATGCTCTCCTAACATATTGTTATTAACTATTTACAGGCCTCCGAGACATTCAGCCAAAGTTTTTCTGGAAGAGTTTGGTGAACTGTTGTCAGTCATTTGCTTAGAGTTTGACTGTCTTATTATATCTGGGGATTTTAACTTGCATGTAGATAATCTTGAAAACACTTATGCCAGAGAACTACTTGCACTTAGTGACAACTTCAACCTAGTACAACATGTACAGGGGCCAACCCACTCTCGTGGTCATACCCTTGACCTCGTCATCACAAAGGGTCTTACTGTTTCTACTACTGTTGTTGACCTGGCCTTATCTGATCATTTCTGTGTTTTCTCTGATGTTTCTATGTCTCCTCACATTCAGAACAGCTCAACGACTATGGGTAGGAGAGTCATAAAAGACAACACGTGTTCTCTTTGAGCAAGCTCTCTCTCGGATCTCAACCAAGATGTCAGACTCTGTAGATGATTTACTGGAAATTTTTAATTTAAATATGACCCAAATTATGGATGATATTGCTCCATTCAAAATCAAAAGAGTCATTGACAAGCAGAAAGCACCATGGAAGCAATACCCAGCTGTTAAATTGCTAAAGAGAGAATGTAGAAAGACTGAAAGAAAATGGCATAAATCTAAACTTCACATCCATTATCAAATCCATAAAGAGATGCTTTGTAAATATAATTATGAAATTCATAAAGCAAGACAATCTTTCTTCTCCAACATCATCAACAGGAATATGAACAATGCCCGTGTGCTATTTTCAACAGTAGAGAAGCTAACTAATCCCCCACCACAATTAGTACCTGAACTTCTCTCAGTTAATAAATGCAATGAGTTTGCATCCTTCTTTAATGGTAAAATTGATAAAATATGGCAGAATATTGCTCATAATATATCTCAGTTGCAAATAATTGAAAAGCTGCAATCACCAGTGACACAGACAGACAACTTCAACACAATGTCAGAATTTTGTTTAACTGATCACGAGACTCTTGAAAAAACTGTACAAAATCTCAGTTCCTCAACATCTGAATTGGACATTCTGCCCACCAACTTTTTTAAGTCTGTTCTTCACCTTATAATTACAGATATGCTTCAGATCATAAATACATCCCTAGAGACTGGCATTGTTCCTGTGTCCCTGAAAAAAGCCGTTGTAAAGCCCCTACTTAAAAAGAATAATCTGGATGCTTCAGTATTAAACAACTACAGGCCAATATCAAATCTACCATTCATCAGGAAAATCCTTGAAAAAATTGTCTTCAATCAATTAACTGCCTTCTTGATATCAAACAGCTGTTTTGATAACTTTCAGTCAGGATTTCGTGCCAATCATAGCACTGAAACAGCGCTGATTAAAGTTATAAATGGCATATGTCTTAATACTGATGCAGGCAAAACATCGGTCCTGGTGTTACTGGACCTCAGTGCAGCTTTTGATACTGTTGATCACAACATACTGCTATATCGACTTGAACACTGGGTTGGATTGACTGGTAAAGTTATAAATTGGTTAAAATCATACTTAAAAGATAGAAGCTTCTTTGTTACCATGGGAAATTGTACCTCAACATCAATGTCCTTGACCTGTGGTGTCCCCCAGGGGTCGATTCTTGGACCATTACTATTCAACCTTTACATGCTCCCACTTGTACAAATTATCAAGAACAACTCAATTTTGTATCACTGCTATGCAGATGACACCCAAATTTATTTTGCTCTAACACCTAATGATTATGCCCCCCTTGAATGTCTCTACCAGTGTATCAACCAAATCAACAACTGGATGTCACAAAATTTTCTTCAGCTGAACACAGATAAAACAGAAGTAATTCTATTTGGGAAAAAGATGAAAGACTCAGGATTACCACTATTCTTGACACAGAGGGGATTAAAACAAAAGAAATGGTTAAAAATCTTGGTGTTTTCATTGACAGCGAGCTAAATTTTGACAGTCACATGAAAGTAATCACTAAAATGGCATTTTATCACCTAAAAACCATTTCCAAACTAAGAAGACTTATGTCAAAATATGATCTGGAAAAACTTAGACATTCCTTCATCTCTAGTAGGGTTGATTACTGCAATGGCCTTTTCACAGGCCTGCCAAAAAAGACCATCAAACGACTTCAGGTGATTCAAAATGCAGCGGCTAGGGTTCTCACATGAACAAAAAGAACAGAGCACATTACTCCATGGTTGGTAGAAGAGAGCAACTGGACTTGCTTGAAAAGTCTTGAAGATGTTTCGCCTCTCATCTGAAAGGCATCCTCAGTTGCCTTTCAGAGGTGGGTGTCTATGACATCTATCAGCCACCTACAATGCAGCCATCAGCATTCTGATTCGGATTCTATGATGATCCATGAGAGGATAAATACTTGATAGTCCCTATTAGACAGACAGAACTGAGGATGCCTTTTGGACGAGAGGCGAAATGTCTTCAAGACTTTACAAGCAAGTCCAGTTGCTCTCTTCTACCAACCACAGATTACTATGTACCTGGATGACTGAGTATCTTCACAGATAAGCACATTACTCCAATTCTAAGGTCCCTTCACTGGCTTCCAGTAAGCTATAGAATTGACTTTAAAGCATTGCTGCTGGTGTACAAATCTCTAAAGGGTACAGGGCCCAATTACCTCTCTGATATGTTGCAGCGGCCTAACCCAATCAGATCTACCAGATCGCAGCAGCAAAATTTACTGGTAAAACCTGTTGTTAAAACAAAGTGTGGTGAAGCAGCTTTTAGCTACTATGCAGTACAGCTATGGAACTAACTCCCAGAGGACATTAAAAATGCTCCTGCTGTTGGCAGCTTCAAATCTAGACTAAAGACCAAGCTGTTTTCAGATGCTTTCTGCTAACTGATTAATATTGTCATCTTTACATGTTTTAAACTTTCTTAACTTTTACAGTCTCTGCATGTTTTAAACTTTACTTTTATTCTATTTTATTCTGCTATTTTTTAACTGAATTTTACTTCATTTTATTATTTTATTTCTACTATTGTTTAATTCTTATTATTTTTCTTCCCCATTTATTTTATGTAATTTTATTTTCTATTGTTTACTGTTTTGCTTTTACTTCTGTAAAGCACATTGAACTGCCACTGTGTATGAAATGTGCTATATAAATAAACTTGCCTTGCCTTGCCTTAGTTGTCGGAGATTTTAATATTCACTTTGATAACCCAGAAGACCCTTTGAAAACAGTGTTTGTGTCCATTTTAGATTCAGTAGGGATTAATCAGAATGTCATAGGACCAACCCATAATGGTGGTCAGACCCTCGATCTAATACTTACATTTGGGTTAAATGTAGAAAATATAGTCAGACTTCCACAGTCTGAAGTTATCTCAGATCATTATCTCATCTCATTCAAAATATGTCTGAGTCATAATATATGCACCTCACCACGCTACTGTATTAAATGTACATTCATGTCAACTACTGCACAGAGTTTTATAAATGATCTCCCACAGTTATCAACTTTGATTGGGTCACTGTCAGCCCCTGCAGAACTTCATCAGGCAACTGAATGCTTAGAGTCAATGTTCTGCCATACCTTAGATAATGTAGCTCCTCTTAAAAGGAAAATGTTCAGAGACAAAAAATTAGCACCCTGGTATAATGAAGACACTCGCACTTTAAAACAGACCACTCAAAAAATTGGAACGTAAATGGCATCAAACAAAATTGGTAGCATTCAAATTAGCATGGAAGGAGAGCTTCCTGAAATATAGAAAAGCTCTTAGTGCTGCTAGATCAACTTCTCTCCCCTCCCTAATAGAAGATAACAAAAATAATCCTAGATTCCTATTTAATACTGGAGCAAAATTAACCAGGTATAAGTCCACTATAGACACATGCACACCTGTAGTATGTAGTAGTAGCAACGACTTCATGAATTTCTTTAATGACAAAATTGAGAATATCCCACAAAAGACTCAAACTACTAATTTAAGGTCAGACAATGTAAGTGACCCTGTAGTTAACAATATAACTATCATATCAGCAATTAGAATCTTTTACTCCCCTGAGAGAAACTGAATTACTTTCATTAATCTCCGCATCAAAAGCCTTGACTTGTGTACTAGATCCCTTACCTACATGTCTATTCAAACAGATAATACCTGAAGTAATTGAACCGCTTCTAAAAATAATAAATTCTTCTCTTAGGATTGGCTATGTACCCAAATCCTTTAAACTAGCAGTTACCAAACCCCTAATTAAAAAACCTGACCTTGATCACTGTCAGCTGTCCAATATCAAACCTCCCCTTTATTTCCAAGATCCTTGAAAATGCTGTGGCACAGCAGTTATGCTCATATTTACATAGGAATAACATCCATGAAATGTATCAGTCAGGATTTAGACCTCATCATAGCACAGAGACAGCACTGGTTAAAGTAGTAAATGACCTACTGTTGGTGTCTGATCAGGGCTGTGTCTCACTGCTTGTGTTGCTTGACCTTCGTACAGCATTTGATACCACTGATCATTCCATTCTTCTGGATAGACTAGAAAATGTTGTGGGAGTTAAGGGAACAGCCCTCTCCTGGCTCAGCTCTTATTTAACTGATCGCTATCAGTATGTTGATGTAAATGGTGCTTTTTCTAGACATACTGAGGTCAAGTTTGGTGTTCCACAAGGTTCTGTCTTGGGTCCACTGCTTTTTTCTTTATATGTGTTACCTCTGGGTGATATTATTCATAAACATTGTATTAGTTTCCACTGTTATGCTGATGACACACAGTTGTGTGGTTCTGCAAAACCTGATGAAAGACACCAGCTTAATAGAATTGAGGAATGTGTGAAGGACATTAGACACTGGATGCTTATTAACTTCCTTCTGCTTAACTCTGACAAGACTGAAGCACTTGTACTCAGACCACCTGCAGCTAGAAGTAAGCTTTCTGATTACACAGTGACTCTGGATGGCCTTTCTGTTTCTTCACATGCAGCAGTAAAAGACCTCGGAGTGATTATTGACCCCAGTCTTTCATTTGAAACTCACATTGATAACATCACCCAGATAGCTTTCTTTCATCTCAGAAATATTGCTAAGATAAGAAATTTAATGTCACTACATGATGCAGAAAAAAAAGTAGTTCATGCTTTCGTTACCTCCAGGTTGGATTATTGTAATGCCTTACTGTCTGAATGTTCCAATAAGTGCATAAACAAGCTCCAGTTAGTTCAAAATGCAGCAGCAAGAGTCCTTACTAGAACTAGATCATATGACCACATCAACCCTGTCTTATCCACACTGCATTGGCTCCCAATCAAATTTTGTATCGATTATAAAATACTACTATTGACCTTTAAAGCACTGAATAGTCTCACACCACAGTACCTGATACCCCTTTTTTCCACCAAATCAGTTCCAGGGCTGGTTCAGGGCCAGTGCTGGTGTTGGTTCACAACTTGTTCAACTTGCGAGCCAGCTGAGAACCAGTTTGCTTTTCCATAGCTCGGGGTGCTAAGGGGAGCCACGTCGTTACATCGCTGTATAAGTCAGTTATGTCGCTGTATACGTCAGTTATGTCGCTGTATACGTCAGTTACATCGCTGCATTTGCATAAACCTTGGCGCGAACATCGAAGCAACAACAACATGGAGAAGAAGAAGCAGCAACTACAACAACAATAATGGATGACTTCACATTTGTACAGTTGCTGCTTCTCGTCGCTTAAAAATGGCGACCTTTCGAGGTCTTGCTATTGTTGTTGGTCTTAACAACTCCGCCCCCCCACTGACATAAGCGGTTCTTTCCTCTTGCCCAGCAAAGACTTGGTGCTAGCCTGGAACTGGTTTTTCTGGCCCCAGAGCCAGTTCTTTGTCAGTGGAAACAGAAAACCTGGGTCCAAACTAAGCACTGGCCCCGAACCAGCCCTGGAACTGCTTTGGTGGAAAAGGGGCATGAGTGAACTTCTGGTCCTCTATGACCCACCATGCCTACTGAGATCAAAGGGTGCAGGCAATCTGCTGGTACCTCGTATAGTGAAGGTTACATCAGGGGGCAGAGCCTTTTCTTACAAAGCCCCACAGTTATGGAACAGCCTTCCAAGTAATGTTCTGGAATCAGACACAGTCTCAGCATTTAAATCTAGGCTGAAAACATATCTGTTTAGTCAAGCCTTTTGTTAATTGTGTTTATGTGGTAAAGGTGTAGATCTGGAGGGTCCTCAGGCATAGACTCTTTGGTAAACTGGGATGTATGGATGCTGTCAGTCCCCCACTCACTTGCTTACTTGAGTCTGTTGACAATGTAGTGGCTGCCTGTTTTATGTCCCGGGGCTCCCTCATGCCTGTGTTACCTTCTGGCTCTCCTATTTTAGTTATGTTGTCATAGTTAGTTTTTGCCAGAGTCCCTGCTTGTACTCAGTGCAATATGTATACTGTTCCTACTTATTCAGGTGATATTGGGCATACCTAACAACCTGCATTTTCTCTTGCTTTCCCCACGATCTTTCCCTTTGAGTGACATGTTGGTCCTGGGATCGAGATGCCAAACTCTTCTGCTCCTCGGACCTGCCTGATCTATCCTGGTGCCCTGTGTCTGGTTGGAGTCTCATTGCATCGCTTCTGTGGAGGATGGCCCCATGTAGACAGTTGAAAGTCACACTTGGAGGATGCTCTGGACACTTACAGTAATGCTTTTATGGCTGAGGACTACAGTTGACTTGCTATCTTTAGGACTGCAGTTGTCATGAACAGTTTTGCACTCAAGTTTCCATCAATGAAGAGTTTATAACATCAACAAAACTGACTTCATGTTAAAACTGTTCATGTTATAGTCATGTTGTCTGTTGTTGCCCAAATAAGGATGGGTTCCCTTTTGAGTCTGGTTCCTCTCGAGGTTTCTTCCTCATGTCATCTGAGGGAGTTTTTCCTTGCCACTGTCACCACAGGCTTGCTCAGTAGGGATAGATTAGGGATAAAATTAGCTCATGTTTTAGCTCGTTAAATTCTGTGAAGCTGCTTTGCGACAATGTTCATTGTTAAAAGCGCTATACAAATAAACTTGACTTGACTTGACCTGAAAGTCCCTGGATTTGACTGTGCAAAAATCCCAACGCCATTCTGTTAACATATATAGATGTAAATATCAAGAAATAAAAGCTGAAATTATGACCTATCACATAAAGAAGGCAAGCCAAGAAGCCTTTTTTTTGTCACATGTAATTCTAAAGCACATAGTGGAATTTAAACTCTGCGTTTAATGCATCTGGAGCAGTGAACACACACCCGCACACACAAGTGAGCAATGAGCACACACACATAACCAGAGCAGTGGGCAGCTATGCTACAGCACCCAGGGAGCAGTTGTGGGTTAGGTGCCCTTGCTCAAGGACACTTCAGCCTAACCTCAGGCCATGGCTACCCCATAATAACCTAACCGCATGTCTTTGAACTGTGGGGGAAACCAGAGCACCCAGAGGAAACCCACACAGGCACGGGGAGAACATGCAAACTCCACACCGAAAGGCCCCCCTCGGCCAATGGGCTCAAACCCAGAACCTTCTTGCTGCGACGTGATGGTGCTAACCACTACACCACCATGCCACACATTTTTGACCTCAAACGCAAATGTTTTCAGTGTATGGCAAAAAAACAACAGAATTGTCCTTGCTGTTCCAGTACTTTCGGGCTTGCAGCTGGAAATACTGTCAGAGGTGTTGCTATTAAAACTGAATCACTACATTCTGAGCAGTTTTCAGAGTGGTGTGGAGGTGTAGTAGTTCACACTGTTTCCACACAGCAAAATGGTTCTTGGTTCGAACTTCATGGCTAACGGGGGCCTTTCTGTGTGGAGTTTACATGTTATCTGTGTGGAATTCCTCTGGGTGCTCCAGTTTCCTTCCACAGTTCAAAGACATGCAGACGAGGTAAAAATAACCAGCCACTGGGGTTGCATAAGCCAGTGCATATTTTGTGCTAGTCCCAAGCCTGAGTACATTGTATCTGGTGTTTGGGGGTGGGAAGCTATGCTGAATCAAATATGTAGCTCATAAATTGATCTGCTGTGGTGAGTCCTAATGGGAGCAGCTGAAAGAAGCAGACTCTACCTAATCTGTTTAAAAATCTGTCTAATTGATCTGTTTAAAGGAAATGATTAAAGGGTCAGTTCACTCTTCCCAAAATCCAGCTTCATTTAGTTGGACAAACATGAATTTCTTTCATGTTGGCTCTAAAAAATTAAAAAACATGCTTGCCAACAATCCTGTTTGATACGTTTAGAGTGATCACAAACCCTCTTTTTCATGTAGCTTCATTATTGCTAAGCATTATTGCAGTGTTAAAACACCTACTTTCATTTCATTCCTATTTTCATTGATGTAGTCGAGAACACAATGTAAGTAGCAGCTAAACAGTAAACAGCTTGTGTCCTATCTAGTGATTATGGGATATCTGTGACTGGACCTGAAAAACTAAAACAAATTAAAAACTCAACTAAAATTAGTCAATTCCTCAAAATAAAGCTAAACCTACCTATGAACTTGTAAAATGAATGAAGAACTAAACTGAAATAAAAAACAAAACAAAACTGGACAACTAAAAAAACTGATGAAAATTTCAAAACTATAAAAATTCTGGTGAGGACGCTGTGTAAAATCTCATCTCATCTCATTATCTCTAGCCGCTTTATCCTGTTCTACAGGGTCGCAGGCAAGCTGGAGCCTATCCCAGCTGACTACGGGCGAAAGACGGGATACACCCTGGACAAGTCGCCAGGTCATCACAGGGCTGACACAGACAACCATTCACACTCACACCTATGGTCAATTTAGAGTCACCAGTTAACCTAACCTGCATGTCTTTGGACTGTGGGGGAAACCCATGCAGACATGGGGAGAACATGCAAACTCCGCACAGAAAGGCTCTCGCTGGACACGGGGATCGAACCCAGGACCTTCTTGCTGTGAGGTGACAGCGCTAACCACTACACCACCGTGCTGCCGCTGTGTGAAATATAAATAAAAATATAATGTGTTGGTTTGCAAATCATGGAAACCCTATCTTTCATTGAAAACAGTCCAAAGAAAACATATCAAATTTTGAAACTGAGAAATTTTATTGTTGTTTGAAAAAGATATGCTAATTTTGAATTTGATGCCAGGAACACATTTCAAAAAGTTGGGACAGGGGCATGTTTACCACTGTGCTGCATCACCTCTTGTTTTACCAAAATTCTGTAAATATTTGGGAGCTGAGGAGACCAAGTGCTGTAGTTTTGAAAGAGAAATGTTGTCCCATTCTTGCCTGATTATAGGATTTCAGTTGCTCAAGCATTTAGAGTCTCCTTTATCATATTTTGCATCTCCTGGGGGAGAAAAGCGCGTGAAGAACGTGTTCAGTTGGCCGAGGGTCTCATGCGCAGCTGAAACGATAAAAACCGGGGATCCCAATTAACTGCAAACCATTTCAGATTCTCATCTCATTATCTCTAGCCACTTTATCCTGTTCTACAGGGTCACAGGCAAGCTGGAGCCTATCCCAGCTGACTACGGGCGAAAGGCGGGGTACACCCTGGACAAGTCACCAGGTCATCACAGGGCTGACATGTAGACACAGACAACCATTCACACTCACGGTCAATTTAGAGTCACCAGTTAACCTAACCTGCATGTCTTTGGACTGTGGGGGAAACTGGAGCACACCCACACGGACACAGGGAGAACATGCAAACTCCGCACAGAAAGGCCCTCGCCGGCCACGGGGCTCGAACCCGGACCTTCTTGCTGTGAGGCGACAGCGCTAACCACTACACCACTGTCCCGCCCCGTTTCAGAGTTATACAGTTAAAGAGTTTTTGAATTGTTGATTTTGTTCTCTCAGTGACTAAAGGTTATGGGATTCCTGTATCAGGCATGAGAGAGCTCAGAGTGAAAAATCTGAAGTAATACTCTTGTCTTGAATTTTAATCTAATAACAATGAAAGGGAAGTCTTCAATCAGATTTTGAGCTGAAAAATCTCATGCCTGAGTACTGCATTGTTGAAAATGTGCTTATCCATGGAAATTCATTCCCCCATGCAACCTGTTATTTGCATTCATATTTCTGCTCTTTGGTATTGGGTTTAGTGGCCGTCATACAGGGAGAATGCATCAAAATGTGGCCAAGGCCCCTGTGGGCCCTTGACTCAAATGTGCTTCTACATTGAAATCTTGGGAAGACTAGCCATAATTATCAGTCCAGGGATGAGAATTTTCCGCCAATCGGCGGATTTCCGACTTTTTCAGACCAAAATGATCATTTTTGAGATCAATGTAAATCCGTTGAGAAATTTTCGGGGGTGGTGTATGGTTAACAATCTGTGGTCACCTTAAAACGTCTTGATTCTTGGTGGGCTCCGGGTTAACACACTCAAGTCTTTTGACATGTCGTAACATTCACTTTTGCGACAATGTTCAACTTACTTGCGGTCGAATTTTCGGGAAATCCCATCGCGTGCAGTGTATAAACACAAGTATGCATGTTCTCCACGTGTGGCTTGCAATCGCCATTCACCAACCGTACACACTGACGATACGCATTTGCAACATCAGAAAGAGACGTATTCAGTCGGGATATTTTAGCATATCGACAATGGCAAAAGTCCTAGATAAGAAAGAAGAGGATCGAGCGAGGGAGATCGATAAAGGTGCAGGAATAAAGAACCGTTTTCGATGGGCTTGGTTAGAAAGAACACTGAATGTCGAGATCGACAAGCAGACTGTCACAACGAAGCTTGGTGATCACATACGGAAAATAGATGTCTCAGGAAAAGTACTTTGCTCATTGTGTTCTGACATGATAAACTATGCTAGTAGAGGGGCAAGGACTATTGAACTTCACATATACACCAAAAAACACAAAGGTAAGTCAAAAATTATTTTGCCTGTTCAATGATTCATTATATTATTTATAATGTATATCGCACGAATCAATGCCATTATATATATGTGGCAGATCACAGAATCCAGGGACACATGTCTGCCCAGGGGCATTTTGAGTTATTGACAGATTCAGAAAGTACAGTTTCTAAGCTTTCCAATGATGCCTTCCATGTGGAGATCTGACAATATTTGAAGAATGTGTGGCCTTTTGAAAGTGTATACTTCTTAAAACAGAAAAGGGAGAAAATCGCCCTCAAAGTTTTCCATCTCAGCTACTCTGGGTGTAGGGCGGGCAAATAATGGTGCTCTTTTGCATGACATTAAGGAAAGCCCTACCCCCTACGAGCTAGCACGATACTACTTGCATGTAAACAAAGATCACCACATCAATTTTCCTTCCATGCAAAGTATGCCCAACACAATTATGAAGTACAAAAATAAGTCCTAAAGTATACTTTAACATTTTGTGGTTGAAAAATTACTCACACCGTAAGAAAGAAAGATAGCACGATGATGACACAACTAACACAACACTAGTTTCATGTAAAGCCTCGGTCACAACCAGCCGTATGTGCTCCTACGGCCGGTCTACATGCAAAAAACGCAAGAAACACATGGAGAGCGCGCATGAAACGCACGAGAGCGCGCGTGTGATGTGCTGATTTTCGAGCTGCAGACCGGCCGCAGAGGTTCTTTGTCATGTCAAACAAACTCTACGGGTGCTTACGTTTTTTTCAGGTTGCAAGACAAACTTACGGCCAACGCGCGTCTTTCTCCATGAACAAAAAAAAAAACCGCAGCGATTTGGGAAACGCCAAAAATCACACTACCAAAAAATCGTACGTCCGGTTGTGACCTAGGCTTAACCAAACCACAACACTCTCTGTTACATGCAAAAATAACCACACAGCCTTAGATTAATAAACTTACCCCATCAGAAAGAGAAACGGCGCCTTGCACACACCAATGCCT
The DNA here is from genome assembly GCF_027579695.1 of Neoarius graeffei. Taxonomy (NCBI): domain Eukaryota; kingdom Metazoa; phylum Chordata; class Actinopteri; order Siluriformes; family Ariidae; genus Neoarius; species Neoarius graeffei. The sequence goes on from NC_083586.1 coordinate 2,799,839, forward strand.
CTGATGGAATGTAATCCTAGAACGGTCCGTGTATCATCCGATCATTCAAGTATTCCATTCAATCTTGAAAACGAGGTTGCGGGGTTTTTTTGCTAGAAATGGTTATCTCCGATGTAAATACCGTGCGTCTGTTTGCTTCGCGGGGCTCCTCTGCGCTCTGTTTAGTAACTCATTCCATAGTGAAATTACATGCCTGTATGCAGTTAAGTAGCCATGCCCTCAGCTCGGATCATACAGCTGATTAGCGAAAAAAAAAAAAAGACTTAAATCATCATGTGAATGGCCCATATGGTAATTTACCCACACCCCCCAGCAGGCTACAGTCCTGACAAAAATGAGACAATTTGCAACAAAAAATGTATGCTTTTCCAACAAAACAATCTATTATCTGAAATACTGATTGCATTCTTCAAGATCTCAACTTGCACATGATGGAAAAAAACAAAATTTCGAAAAAAAATGCTTTTTTTGCGATTATCTCGGATTCGTTTTAGCCGACATGTGTCCCTGGATCCGGTGAGGGGTCACATATATATATATATATATATATATATATATATATATATATATATATATATATATATATATATATATATATATATATATAAAATCAATATCAAATACAAGTGTGTATCTTTTATAAATGGGGTTAGCTTATCTAATGTAGCATGTTGGGGAGAGTATCATATGTATATTTCTGATAAAATTTTAAGTATGATACCGTGTATAACTCTCCTACTTATTGCTCATTTCATAGGGGGATGGGGGAAAAATTGCTGGCATGTGCCGCGCAGGAGCATCTGCCCAAATTTTTTAGGCCTAGATGAGCTTATAGTTTTTGATTTAAAAAAAAAATTCCAATATGTAATGCCAATTGTACATGCCTGTTCTTTAATTCAAAATCACCATCTTGATCTTCAAATTGGCCATATGGTATATGTATTACATTACACAATATCCTGTCCAGATAAAACTTAGTTAGTACACACAACAGTTGAAAGGGAAGTGATAAGTAATGTTGAATGTTGCCTGCTTAATATGCAAGCCCTCCTGCTACCATGATAACATCAGAAGAAAGCTTAAGAGAATTATATGATAGAACTTTTTCCTGGTTTGCACTTCATTTTAAAGGATTAGAGTATATCAACAAAGAACATAAATTTCATATGAGACTGATGATATCATTTTAGACAAACTGAAACTTCTGAAGACAAACTACCAGTTACCAGCATCACTTCAGACTAGTGATAGTAGCAGTGCATCCCATATACATCAACCGCTGGTGAAAAGTACAGATGGCCACACTTCCACTGTAAAGCCTCTGATATCAGTAGCTGATCGTGTGAATAATGCTCAGGTATTTTATTGACATATTGTAATATAATGCTTATGAATGTTTGATATAAACTTAAATTTTGTATATAAACTGGACAGAAACATGGAAAAGTATTGTAACCTTATCACTATTATGAAAAGAACTTCAGAGAAAGCAGCCCAGTCTCCATTTGGTAAGGTATTTTATATATTTAAAAAATTAATTTTCATTCATTTACATTGATATCCACATGTTAACAAAGACATGAATAGCAAAAATGCAGAAATATAATACTGTAGAGCTCGTTTATATTAAAAGGTGCATTGATTTTTTTGAAATCATCAAATGTGAATCGATTAAAAACAAGTCTCTTGTACCATACGTATTAATCATTTTCACCTGGTAGTCCACCAAGAGGGGGAATTTATTTCCAAATAAATTGCAACTTTTTGCTGATAAAATTAATGGTTTTGGGGTAAAAAAACAAACAAAAATCATTCGCTCCCAGGGGCTTCGCCCCCTGGGCCCCGCTGGGTGCCTGCGGCCCCCAAACCCCTGGTTTTTTCAGACTTTTTAAATATTTTTCATTCTCATCCCTGTATTATTACAGGGATGATTATCGTTACCATATAACTACAGCTACAACCGGAAAGTGCTGATTCTGTAAACATTTGTAATTATTGTTCCATCCACTATTGGATAAAATTAAAATAAAATCTTACAACATTGTTTGAAAGTCTAGCACGAGATTTTTTTTTTAATTTTACAAATAACATTTCAGATATTGTTTTAACAATAATAAGCATCAATCTATAAATGATAGCGTGCAGATAGCTCTGTAACTAGATGTTTGTGGAGTTGTTGAGACATGGAGGGGCAGGAATACCATCTAGCCCACAGTTCAGGTCAGACCCCTTTGAGAGTAAATGGTTTGGCTTTTGCAACATTCTGTTCCCAAAAGATGATGTCTGAGGAAAAAGTCTTTACACAAAGGTTTTCTTGCTTTTGCAGGGTTATTTATTTATTTAATAACTTCTTCTGCGTTGGGACTTTTCAGGAAAAGGAAGGTATATTCCAACATGTAGCGAATGCTAATGCTAGGCCACAAATCTGCACTGTCACGCCAGTCGTTTTGAGGAATTTTGTATGGATCAGAACTGCTAATAAACTTCTGTGTATATCTATCCTTTGCTTCTTTCTGAATAAGATTATCCAAGAAATCCGGTAGTACATCTTTTTTAGCTGTAGTTTTCTTCGGACAATAGATGCCAGACATCTTTGCTTGTCTTGTTCTTCTGTGATGAAAAGCACAAATGCGCCTGAAGCAAGCCAATCTGAATCACTGTTGGCAATCACAGGGGAGGTGAGGATGCTGGGTAATACATCTTGTTTTTTGTAATATACTCTCTCAAATCATTTTTTGTGCTTAAAGAAACTGACCATAGGTGTGCCCGAACAGGCCTAACTCGATAAAATATTTCCGCCCGAACATCTTGGTTGGGCAAATCGGGCATTTGGGCAATGCCTTGTGTTGAGGCTTGAGTCTTCCTGTTTGACTGCAGCTCGCCATTTTTCTTGTCTTTCTGAGTTCGCCAGGAAACAGTGAAAAGTTAAACCAGGCTTATCTCCACATCTGTTATTACATCCAAAAGCACTACAGCTCTCTGGCATTGTTCTTTTAGATGGACGTTCTACAAGTTTATCTGTATGTTTATTGAATTGGGCTTACAATCACTCGTGTACACTTGTGTTGGTCGTTGGTAAACACAAAGCTCACCAGGCAACATGGCCACGTAAACAAAGCCACAGTTGCGATGATGTCATGTGAAAGTGACCATGATGCTGTGACCTTTTCGCTCTGTTCACTTTTCCTTTGTTTATTAAACAGCATAAGCTCACAGATTTGCCAAGGCAATCAGTAAAAATCCTTCAAGTAGTAACCCCGTGTCCAGGGACGTATAAAATTCTGAACATGCTGCTTTTGTTTTTGTCCATAAAAATGCACAATTTCTGCATTAACATAATCCCTGTTACTTCTTACCTAATGTTTATTTTTCTGTTTGCTTCATTCCTTTCTTCCACCCCTTCATTCCTTTCTCTTCTTTTCCTTCCATTATTTTCCTTTATTTTTTCTCTCCCTTTCTCTTCCTTTTCCTTTCTTCTTTTCCCTGCCCTTCCTTTTAGTACTTTAGTCCACAGTTCCCTTCCTTCCATCCTTCCTTACTCTTCTTTTCTCTTTTCCTTCCATTCTTTTCCTTTATTGCTGCTTCATTTTGCTTCCTTTTCTCCTTTCTTTTCCTTTCTCGTTCTTTCGGCTGTAGTCAGCTGAGCTAGGCTCCAGCTTGCCTGCGACCCTGTAGAACAGGATAAAGTGGCTAGAGATAATGAGATTAGAAATAAGTTTGCACGGACAACAGAATGAGTTCCCACTCAGATAAATAATACTAGGACAGTTTGACTAGCATGTGTAGTACCTTGCTGATTTGAGCTCACCGTGTTAATGCTTTTATTTTAACAGATGTCGAGTAGAGACTGTAGCGAATGGTGAGGATATAATGCAGAGTTCTCAACATTTCTTTCCATGCACTGAAAGTGAGTGAGCAATCTCTGTGTAAAGTTATAACCAGCTACTGTACATATTGTTCATTCACTAGTTTGAGCCAGTTTGATGATGAGTTGTGTTCATTTATTTCACAACACTGTTAAATTCTCAGTTCTGATTGGTCAGAATGTGTTTAGAGCTGCTATAAAATAAGTGACAGGATATGATTTAAATATCAGTATTGTGATTGTTACAGTAGACTTTTCTGAGATGTTGTGTATGTTGTATTCCCCCCCCCCCCTTTTTTTTTTTTTGATAATTACAAACTGACTGGACTCAATTGATCTGATGTTAAAATTTTACTTAATCTTTACAACATTGTAAATTTCTACATATTTATGATTGTACATTTTTTATTCTTTACAATGTTAAATATTTTTAATGTAAATCTTTTTATATATACAATGTAAGTAATTTAAATAAAATTATTTAGACATTAAAGTATCTTTTAAATGCAACATTAGTTTTGCAGGAAAGGTTTTTTTTTCTTCCTCCAACCAAATTTGTATATCATGATACATATCATAGAAATGCCTATGGGAATAATTGTATTATACTTTTGTCATGTTGTCAACCCCTCTTGCTGACTTTTTTTTCCCTCCCCCTCCCCTCCTCACATGTAGGCTACACATTTATGGCATTTGTGAGTGGAGATTTCTGCCAAGCACAGCACCTGGTCATCGTGGATAAGTGAAAAGTTGGCATACTACATGAAGATAATGCCACACTTCTACTGTCCTACCTTGTGAGCTAAGGGGTCGAGGCTGTTTTTGCCCAAAGTTCATGCATATGACTCGGTCTGAGCCAACTGAGGCACTGACAAGCCAATTTTTTTACACCCTTTCCTCAAGTGCCAAATGATATCCCTTTTTCTCCTGAATAGGTTAAATAGAATTTAACAACAGCTGAAAATTAGCCCCGCCTTTTTTCTTTTTTCTTTTTTTTATCGTGGAAATTTTTTAAAGCCTTTTTTTAGCTTATTTTTTGGATATCAGTTATAAATAGTGCACCTTCCCTCCTTTAACATGAACAATCGTGAAGCGCGTGATTTTGAAAAAAAAAATGGCGCTAGCGGCCATTTAGCACATGTGTACTGTGACTGTGAGGCTCTGTGTGCTGGTGTCTTCACTCCCTGGCGTGATTTTATTTCAGGTATGTAGGTATCCTGACATGTTATGAATATTCATAACATGTCAGGATACCTACATACCTGAAATAAAATCACGCCAGGGAGTGAAGACACCAGCACACAGAGCCTCACAGTCACAGTACACATGTGCTAAATGGCCGCTAGCGCCATTTTTTTTTCAAAATCACGCGCTTCATGATTATAAATGCTGCTCTTCAAATCACAAATTCAACATAGACTCATCACGGCTACAACACTCCACTGTACACTACAGGAGGAAACAGTCTTTGTAAGTTTCACTGAGTACCGACCTGGAAATCAGAATCACGGAGTCAGTGGGTGAAAGCATGGACCGCGTGCTTCAGATCGCTGTCTGGGGGAAGGTGTTTCTCTCTTTAGGCACCGAGTTGCAACGAGACCTGCACTTTGATTCCACATTTTTGATTCCCACCCACAATAATAATTAAATAAGTCAGGACTTAGTCTGTGGAGTACTGAGTGGCTGTGCTCTCATATCTCGGGAAGTGAAGCAATAGTGCGAAAACATCCCAAATGAGTTAATTTTTGAGTGCTTGGTTTTAAGAGTTTGTAGCAGTTCGTATGGGTGGGTGGAGCACAGAGGGCCGGCCGGCCGGCCAGAACTGAGTTCACAAAACTCTTTTATTTTCACTTTTCAGTGTCAATTTTACTCTCTCAGCCACACACGCATGCACACACTCCAGTCGTCTGGTTGGGGAGAGAGCTCCCTCTGCTCTCGCTCTCTCTCCTTAAATAGGGCGTGGTCACTGGGGAAGACACACAAACACATTAATTAACCTCAGGTGCAGTGATTCTGCCACTTACCTTCCCTGACTCCACCCTCCGGTCACAGACGCTTGACCACGCCCCCGCTGCCACATACCCCCACCGCCCGACTCAGGCCAGACAGCCGTCCGGCCTGCAGCCAACTCCTTGACGGGAGAGGAAGTCCGCCACAACCATCTGCACCCCCGGCCTGTGGTTCACCTTGAAGTTAAAGGGTTGGAGTGCCAGACACCAACAGGTGATCCGTGTGTTGGCATCCTTCATGCGGTGGAGCCACTGGAGGGTCACGTGGTCCGAACAGAGGGTGAAAGGGCATCCCAGCAGGTAGTAACAGAGAGCGAGGACCGCCCACTTGATCGCTAGGCACTCCTTTTCAATGGTGCTGTAGCGCCCCTCATGCACCGACAGCTTCCTACTGATATACAACACTGGGCGATCCTCCCCCTCCACCTCCTGGGACAAAACAGCCCCCAGCCCTCTGTCCGACGCATCCATCTGTAACATAAAGGGGAGAGAAAAGTCAGGGGAGTGTAAAAGTGGCCCCCCACACAGTGCAGCCTTTACCTCAGAAAAAGCCCGCTGGCATTGCTCCGTCCACTGGACCGGATCTGGTGCCCCCTTTTTAGTCAGATCAGTCAGCGGGCTGGTGACATCTGAATAATTAGGTATAAACCTACGATAATAGCCAGCCAGCCCCAGGAACTGTCTCACCCCCTTTTTGTTCTTGGGCCTCAGGCAGGCCGCAATTGCTGCTGTCTTGTTAATTTGGGGATACACCTGCCCGTTGCCCAAGTGGAAGCCCAGATACCATACTTCCACCCACCCAATCGCACACTTCTTCGGGTTGGCTGTGAGACCCGCTTGCCTCAGCGACCTAAGGACGGCCCTCAGATGTTGGAGGTGCCTCGGCCAGTCATTACTATAGATAATGATGTCATTGAGGTAGGCGGCCGCATAGGTGGCGTGGGGGCGGAGGACCCTATCCATCAGCCGCTGAAACGTAGCGGGCGCCCCAAACAGCCCAAAAGGAAGTGTGACAAACTGGTGTAAGCCGAACAGTGTGGAAAAGGCCGTTTTTTCTTGGGATAATGGAGTCAAGGGGATCTGCCAATAACCCTTTGTTAAATCCAGTGTCGAGTAAAAGCAAGCCGTGCCTAGTCAATCAAGCAACTCATCAATACGAGGCATTGGGTATGCGTTGAATTTAGACACCGCGTTGACTTTCCTATAGTCTACACAAAACCGGACCAGCCCATCGGCCTTGGGTACCAAGACCACCGGGCTGCTCCAGTCACTGTGGGACTCCTCGACGATGCCCATTTCGAGCATGGCCTTGAGTTCTTCCTGAACCACTTTTTTTCTTGTGTTCGGGTAGCCTGTAAGGGCGGCTATGCATTAACACCCCCAGAGGCGTCTCAATGTGGTTGTTACATGCTCTAGGGAGGCATGAACAATCAAAAAAAAAAAGGGGGTGGTGACATAAACCCAAAACACAAGACAACGTAAAAAGGGTGAAATTTATTTACAAAAGTGCTTAACAAAAGGTGATAGAAAAAACGGAATGCAAAGTCCAACAAGGAGGGTGGCAGTCCCAGGAGCCAACCCTCAACCGAGCAGACAGACGCGAAATGGCAAGACAAGCGTGCAAAAACCCCAAAACCCTCTCTCCTCTCTAACAGGTGGAAGCACAGGTTTATATAGGCCTTCCTCAAGTGAAAACAGGTGAAAGGAGGAGGAGCCAACACAAGCTGCTACACCTGAGGAGAGAGAGAGACACACACAAAGAAGGAGAAACATGCACACATACAGACACAGGAGGCGTAACACGTAACACCCCCACCACCAAAAGTTCAACCTACTATAGGTTGAACAAAAGACTGCCATATAGTTCACACAGCACTACCATTATATGGTACTAGAATAAACACTGACACTACAAATCCACACTAAATGTGGGACAAAGCATCTGCCAAGACATTATCCTTGCCCTTCTTATACTGGATATCCAGGTTGAAACCTTGTAAATACAGAGACCAACGCATCAGTCTCTGGTTTGTGTTCCGCATCCTGGATAGAAAAACAAGAGGATTATGGTCAGTAAAAACAATCAAAGGAACTGTGGTTGACCCAACATACACCTCAAAATGTTGTAAAGCAAGCAACAGAGCTAGAGCTTCTTTTTCGATTGTGCTATAATGAAGTTGGTGTTTAGAAAACTTCTTTGAAAAATACAAAATGGGGTGATCAATTCCATTCAAATCTTCCTGTAGAAGAACAGCTCCAGCACCTGTGACACTGGCGTCAACCTCCAGTTTGAAAGGCAGCTGGAAATTGGGAGCAGCCAATACTGGCGCACTACACAACAAAGCCTTTGCATTTTTAAATGCCAACTCACAATCCTGAGACCAATCAAAGTCACAACCATGTTTTAACAAATTTGTCAGAGGAAGAACGACATCAGAAAAATTTCGGCAGAAACCACGGTAGTAGCCTGCCATGCCCAAAAACCTGCGCAGCTCCCTTCTCGTGGTTGGTATGGGAAACTGTACAATAGCCAACACCTTGGCCTCTCGAGGGCGAACTTGACCCTGGCCAACTTGTTTCCCCAAATAAGTGACAGTAGCCTTCCCGAACTCGCACTTGGCAAGATTCAAGGTTAGAGACGCATCCCTCACCTGCGCAAAGATGATACGAACATCTTCCAAATGTTCAGCCCATGACGATGAATGAATGATGACGTCATCCAAATCTCATCTCATCTCATCTCATTACCCCTAGCCGCTTTATCCTTCTACAGGGTCGCAGGCAAGCTGGAGCCTATCCCAGCTGACTACGGGCGAAAGGCGGGGTACACCCTGGACAAGTCGCCAGGTCATCACAGGGCTGACACATAGACACAGACAACCATTCACACTCACATTCACACCTACGGTCAATTTAGAGTCACCAGTTAACCTAACCTGCATGTCTTTGGATTGTGGGGGAAACCGGAGCACCCGGAGGAAACCCACGCAGACACGGGGAGAACATGCAAACTCCACACAGAAAGGCCCTCGCCGGCCCCGGGGCTCGAACCCAGGACCTTCTTGCTGTGAGGCGACAGCGCTAACCACTACACCACCATGCTGCCCGTCATCCAAATATGCTTCACAATTAGAAACTCCAGCAAGCACTTTATTCATCAAACACTGGAAGGTAGAGGGTGCATTATTTAAACCAAACGCCATTACAGAATACTGCAGGAAACTGTCTGATGTAACAAAGGCAGAAATTTCAGCAGCTCTGGGTGTCAGCGGTACTTGCCAGTACCCCTTCAAAAGGTCTAATTTGGTAACAAATGAAGTCGAACCCACCCTATCAACACAGTCTTCCATACGTGGTAATGGAAATGAATCGGACTTGGTAACGGCATTGACCTTCCTATAGTCCGTGCAAAAACGATATGTACCGTCCGACTTTGGGACTAAAAGACAGGGCGAACTCCACGCACTAAAACTTGGCTGAGCTAAACCATGTTCAACTAAATAGGCCACTTCAGACTTCATGATTGCACGTTTAGATGGATTTACCCGATACGGATGTTGCTTAATCGGCGCATGGCCTTGCGTGTCGATGTCATGGCTCAGCACATTTGTTAAAGACGGCACATCAGAGAACAACTCAGGAAACTGTAAAATAAGATGTTGCATGTCAGTTGCATAAGACACAGGCAAATAAGACAAAAATGAAGGCAAGTCTTTCAAAATCTCAGAATTTTTAAAACGAGCGCAAAACACCGGCACATCGACGAAATTAAGGCCATCCTCTTCAAGCAGAGGAAGAGGCGCTACTGCTGACACTGCTGCGACAGTTACCGGAGAATCACTGCTCTCACCTTCTCGTGTCACATAAGGTTTCAACATATTGATGTGACACACACGCGTTTTCCGCCCTCTGTCAGGCGTTTTTACCACATAATCAGTTTCACTGAGTTTTCTGTCAATCTCATAAGGACCAAAGAATTTGGCGGACAGTGACGAACCAAGCACGGACAGTAAAACCAACACTTTATCCCCTTTAACAAAAGAGCGCTGCACAGCCTTGCGATCAAAGCGTTTTTTCATTTTACTCTGCGCAGAGGACAAAGCCTCCCGAGCGCACTCACAAGCTCTGTGCAGTCGTTCTCGAAATGAACTCACGTAGTCAAGAATGTTACACTTCTTGTTAGACTCTTCCGATTCCCAATTTTCTTTGAGCAGTTTCAGAGGACTGCGAACTGTATGACCAAACACAAGGTCTGCTGGACTGAAACCAAGAGATTCTTGTGTCGTTTCACAAGCAGCGAACAAAAGCAAAGGAACTCCCTCATCCCATTCTTTCTCAGACTCGAAGCAATAAGTGCGCAGCATTGATTTTTAAAGTTTGATGGAATCTTTCTAGCGCGCCCTGGGACTCTGGGTGATACGCACTAGATACTGCGTGCTTGATAGACAGCTCATGCAACACCTGTTTGAATAAACGAGAGAGGAAATTAGAACCTTGGTCAGTCTGAATTACTTTTGGGAGACCAAACGTAGAGAAAAATCGCAGAAGGGCCTTTACAATGGGCTTGGCCTTCAACGAACGCAAGGGGAAAGCCTCGGGACACTGAGTAGCAGCACACATTATGGTTAACAAAAACCGGTTCCCAGACTTGGTCTTGGGCAAAGGCCCAACACAATCTAAAATTACCCGTTCAAAAGGTTCGCCGATAACTGGAATTGGGCAAAGTGGCGCTGGGGAAATGCACTGATTAGGCTTTCCAACAACCTGACACTTATAACATGAGCGACAATGTTTAACAACATCAGCCTTCATACCAGGCCAAAAGAAGTAATGCAAAACACGATTATACGTCTTTGTTACACCCAAATGGCCTGCAAAGTCGTGATCATGTCCGAGTGTCAACACATGTAACCGATATTTTGCAGGAACAACTAACTGGTGGACAGAATCAAAATCTCCGTCTGCAAGATGTGATGGAATCCACTTTCGTTTTAGCAGACCATCTTCCCAATAAAAACCAACAGACATGCTATCCAAATCATTCTTGCTAACAGCAGCATCCTGGCACTTGGCCAAATTAGGGTCTTTCGCCTGCTCCAGCTTAATTAACTCCTTATCCACAGAGAGCGACAAGTCACCCTCCACAGGAGTTGGGAGCGGCTCAGACACAACAGTCACTGATTGGCTGCTGGAAGAAGACTCAAGTAAACCATCCGACATGAACATATCAGACAGATCAACAGCCTCACCATATTTCCGAGCCTGAGCTCGAGTAACGACACAAGCTGGAAACACCTGAGCAAGGCTTTGATCAAAATCACAATCAGACAGAATCGATGGACTAGCAGTCACCTCAGGAAGTAGCACTTTCCCACCCGCTAAATCATTCCCCAAAATAAAATCAACATCCTTCACAGGAAGTTTGGAACGGATGCCCACTTTGACAGGACCCGACACTAAATCATGAACAATATGCACATTATGCAATGGAACAGACGTAATTCCCAGCTCAATTCCCTGAACCAAGACATCGGAGCCGCAATACGTGAGGTCAGAAAAAGGAAGCACGGAGTCACAAATAAAGGACTGGGCGGCACCAGTATCTCGCAAAACTCTAATTGGGATCTGATCTCCCTCCTGACCAGTGAGAGAGACCAATCCCTTTAAAATAAATGGATCGTACAGAGAACAGGTAGCGTCATCTGCACTCTGAACACGCACAAAGCCACAGCTTTTTGGCTGCGTCTGTGGAGACCGTTTTCGTTTTTGCAACACAGGACACACGGCAATAAGATGGCCAGACTCGTGGCAATAGAAACACTCACACGTTTCAGTCGTAGGCGAGGTCTTGCTGGCAGTATTTCCATTACCACTGTCAAATCGTCTAAAGACTCGCTTCGGACTAGAAGGCTGAGATTGAACGCAACGGGAGGAGTTAAAAACAGACTTATGTGTCAACGTATATTCGTCAGCACAGACAGCGGCCTGTGCCAAAGTTGTAATGTTCCTTTCATTGATATACGTAGCGATTGAATCCGACACACAGTTTTTAAATTCCTCCAATAGAATCATCTCGCGAAGCTGATCTTTAGTCTGGATTTGCAAGGACGAACACCAGCGATTAAACGAGTTCTCCTTTTCTCTTGCAAACTCCACGAACGTCAAGTTGTCTAATTTTTTTAAACCACGAAATTTCTGTCTATATGCCTCTGGGACTAGTTCGTAGGTGCGCAAAATTGCAGTTTTAACAATCGCGTAATCAGAACTCTGATCAACAGTTAGAGCAGAATAAACGTCTTTAGCCTTTCCAGTCAACACGCATTGCAGCAACAGTGTCCACACAGCAGAAGGCCATTGTAATGTTGTTGCAACGCGTTCAAAGTGTGCGAAATACTTTTCGACTTCAGCTTCACTAAAGATTGGTACCATTCGAATATTTCTGGTTACATCAAAAGCAAAGTCACGTCGAGGAGTAGGGGGAGAAACAACGGCAGCTTGAGAACTACCAGCAGGTAGAGTCACCTGCACAGGCCGTACAGGAGACGACTGAACAGAGTGTGGAGGAGAGGTAGGAGGAGGAACTAGCGGAGCGCTGGGCTGCCTTGCAGCCAACTCTAATCGAAGCTTTTCCAATAGGAACTCACGCTCCACTTGTTCTCTCTGGCGTTGAAACTCTCTTTGTCTTTCTTTCTCCACAACCTCCTGTTCCAACTTTTTAAGGTCCAACTCACGATCGACTTCCAGTCGTCTGAGTTGGACTTTATTATCAAGCTCGAGTTTTTTAAGAGCGCGCGCCTCACAGTTGGCATGAAACTTTTCTAAACTTCCCCCACGCAACTGAGAACCAGGTGTACCAAATGTTCATAATGGAGAGGGAGGGGCACTAGAACCTTTAATAAAAACACCTTGCTTGATTAATGCCTTTTCCACAGCCGAAAATAACGTGTCTTTTAATCTTTTGTCGTCACTACTGACGTGCACGGAATAATGGTCCGCAATTTCCAACACCTGATCTTTCGTACATTTTAATAAAACATCCCTTGAAGGATTGTCACGAAATTCTTCTAATGAAGACATGGTTTCAAATCAGAACAAAGAACCACGAAATTACGACACAACAAACTCTTTGCAATATTCCGAAATTAAATCTACAAAAATAATAATACTAACAGGGCTGTCACCACCAACTGAAAAAAAAACAAATATGCAAAATGAAACGAATAAAACAAGATCAAAACCACTAGTGCAAATTTACCCAACCACCCTTAAACAGCCAAGGCACGACTGCGGAAACCCTAGTCCTACTTACCTACCCCATAAAAAAAAATAACTAGCCTCGACTAGTCTTCAGAGGCGTACCGATTGAAGGCGGCTTTAAATGCTTAACGCATAGGAGATGCATCAACGTGATCCACCTCTTTGCAGCATACCTCCCCCCGGGGTAACCTCCAAAACAGAAATCAAAGAAAGCAAAAATAGTGCTCCGATGGAAGAATTCCAGAAATCCAGCTGGAGCACACTACCTCACTAGAGTTTCCGAATAAGAGCAGCTTATTAAGTACGAGCGCCCAAGTGGAAATTTGGGTTTAAGACGAGCCCCCAATTGTTACATGCTCTAGGGAGGCATGAACAATCAAAAAAAAGGGGGTGGTGACATAAACCCAAAACACAAGACAACGTAAAAAGGGTGAAATTTATTTACAAAAGTGCTTAACAAAAGGTGATAGAAAAAACGGAATGCAAAGTCCAACAAGGAGGGTGGCAGTCCCAGGAGCCAACCCTCAACCGAGCAGACAGATGCGAAATGGCAAGACGAGCGTGCAAAAACCCCAAAACCCTCTCTCCTCTCTAACAGGTGGAAGCACAGGTTTATATAGGCCTTCCTCAAGTGAAAACAGGTGAAAGGAGGAGGAGCCAACACAAGCTGCTACACCTGAGGAGAGAGAGAGACACACACAAAGAAGGAGAAACATGCACACATACAGACACAGGAGGCGTAACACGTAACAGTGGTGCTCTATGAGGTTGGTGTGGCCGGGCAGGGGCGAGAACACATCCAAAAACTCAGTCTGCAACTGGGCAACCTCCGCGAGTTGGGTCAGGGAGAGGTCGTCTCCACAGGGGACCGGAGAGGTACAGGATGCTAATGTTCCCTTTTGAACCTCCGGCCCCAGCTCCGCCACAGGGACCTCCTCATTCCAGAGTTTGAGCAGATTGAGGTGGTAAATCTGTAGCGCCCCACCCCTGTCCGTTCGCCTCACCTCATAGTCAACGTCCCCGACTCGCCATGTGACCTCAAAGGGTCCTTGCCACTTGGCAACTAATTTGGAGCTCGATGTGGGCAACAGTACGAGTACTTTATCTCCCGGTGCGAACTCCCTAAGGCGCGTACCCTTGTCGTACAGGTGGGTTTGTCGTTCTTGGGCCTGCCGCAAATTCTCCTGGGTTAGGTGGGTGAGTGTGTGGAGTTTTGCGTGCAGGTCAATAACGTATTGGATTTCATTTTTACTTGGTGAAGGTCCCTCCTCCCAATTTTCCTGCAGCACATCTAGAATGCCATGTGGCTTACACCCATATAACAATTCAAATGGGGAGAACCCCTTGGAGGCTTGGGGGACCTCTCGCACTGAAAACAACAAGGGTTGGAGCCACTTATCCCAATTATGTGCACCCTCACTTATGAATTTTTTAATTATATTCTTGAGGGTGCGATTGAACCGTTCAACTAAACCGTCCCTTTGTGTGTGATACCCGCTGGTGTTAATACCCAACAACCCATACAGTTCATTCAGTGTACGTGACATAAACGAGGTGCCTTGGTCAGTCAGAATCTCTTTCGGGATTCCAACTCGGGAGATAACGCGGAAGAGCACTTCTGCAATACTGCATGCTGAGATATTGCGAAGAGGCACTGCTTCCATGTATCACGTTGCATAGTCCACCAGAACTAATATAAAGCGGTACCCTCGTGTTGACCGATCTAATGGCCCGACGAGATCCATCCCAATTCTTTCGAATGGGGTCTCGTTTAATGGGAGAGGGTGCAAAGGCGCTTTTGGAATGGCCGCTGGATTTACTAACTGGCATTCGTGGCACGCCGTACACCACCTATGGACATCACCGCGAATCCCTAGCCAATAGAACCGGGCCATTATTCGGGCTAGTATTTTATCCTGCCCTAAGTGTCCAGCCATGGGATTAAAGTGAGCCGCCTGGAATACCAATTCCTGGCGGCTCTTCAGAATCAAAAGCTGCATGACTTGCTCTTTAGTCTGAGTGTCCTGCATCACTCGGTATAATCTATCCTTCATAATTGCAAAGTAGGGGAAGGACGGGGTGGCATTTGGCTGGAGCATTTGACCATCGATTACTCTCACTTGGTCAAATGCATGCCACAGAGTCTCGTCTCGCGACTGCTCTAGTGGAAAATCCGCGAGGGATTCCCCAATAGAGAGAGGAGGAGCCGGCGGCTCCTCACTCTGATGCAGAGATGACGTAGACAGCTCTGTGACAGCTTGACAACTCGACACCGGGACCTCCCCTTATTAAACGACGGCAGGACCCACTCTTCACTAGATGACTCATTAATTCCCCAAATCCCAGCCAATCCGTCCCCAAAATTATCGAGTGGGTAATGTGAGGATTAACCACCGCCTTCACTATAAATTTTTCCCCTTGAAAAAAATGTGGACCAACACTAAAGGGCAGTTGTGAACATCCCCTGCACACACACCTTCACCAATTGTGCTCCCCCCAATGCCTTGTCTTGCACCAGGTTTTGGTGGATTGAGGTCTGATTACAACCAGAATCCACCAATGCCTGATATGTATCCCCTTGGACACTCACTGGTATGCGATATGCTCCGGCCCGATCAAGGGCGGCTCCTGGCGCATTGGGGTTCCGAACCACTGCGCCCACCTCCATTACCGAGCACTGCTGTTGGAGGTGGCCCGGCTCCCCGCAGCACCAGCAAACTGGCCTGGGGTTCCTCTCCGCACTGGTGCTCTGGGGCTCACTCACCTGAGGGGGAGGGGAGACAGACACAGATGGGAGAAACGGGAGGGCACCATAGGTGCGGCAGGCCGGCTGGGGTGGCGCCGGCCCCCGCCTCCGCGGTGGGGGAACGGGGTGAGGATGAGACACAGGAGGAGAGGGAGAGAGAGAGAGAGAGAGAGGAGAGGAGAGAAGAGGTTGTCTGCTGTCCTGCCATTGGGACAGCCGCCAAATGGTCCTCCGTCAGCTCGATTGCCTGATCCAGCGATGCCGGGTGGTGGCACTGGACCCACTCTGCAGTTCCGGCTGGTAGGTGCACGATGAACTGCTCCAGTACCACCTGGTTGATGATCCCCTCGGCGTTACAGTTGTCGGCCCTCAAGCACCGCCCGCAGGTGTCCCGGAGTTGCTGGCCAAACGCGAACGGCTGGCCGACTTCCTCCAAGTGCAAAGCACGGAAGCGCTGCTGTTGTTGCTCGGGGGTGCACCCCACACACTTGAGGACAGCCCGGCGAAGGTCCGCGTAGGCCAGCCGGCGGTTGGCGGGGAGCTGTAGCGCGACCAACTGCGCCTCTCCCATTATCAGGGGGAGGAGGCACGCCACGTGCTGTTCCACCGGCCACCCCGAGGCCTCTGCTACCTGCTCAAAGAGCATGAGGAAGGCCTCGGGGTCGTCCTGCAGGCCCATTTTCGTTAGGGTGAGGGGGGACGGGCCCACGGCCGTGGAGTTGGTGGACCCCACCGACGCGAGGAGGTGCCAGAACGCCTGTCGCTCTTCCTGCTGAGCCAACACCAGGGCCTCGAACCGCTGTTCCTGCTCCTTCTGGAGGGCAACTAGTGCCTGGTGCTGGCTTTGCTGGGCCGTGGTGAGGGTGTGGACTAGGTCGGCGAAAGGGGAGGACTCCATGGGGCTGTTCTGCTTCTGCACTCCAATTCCCGGGTTTCAGCACCACTGTAGCAGTGTGTATGGGTAGGTGGAGCACAGAGGGACGGCAGGCCAGAACTGAGTTCACAAAACTCTTTTATTTTCACTTTTCAGTGTCAATTTTACTCTCTCAGCCACACACGCATGCACGCACTCCAGTCATCTGGTTGGGGAGAGAGCTCCCTCTGCTCTCGCTCTCTCTCCTTAAATAGGGCGCAGTCACTGGGGAAGACACACAAACACATTAATTAACCTCAGGTGCAGTGATTCTGCCACTTACCTTCCCTGACTCCGCCCTCCGGTCACAGACCGACGCTTGACCATGCCCCCGCTGCCACAGGGTTCTTATGATATATGAGTACATATTGCAGCCTGTGGATGTGTGGATTTAGCCTATAATAAACCCATATTCAACTTATGATGCATTTTTAAACACAAACCAACTAACCTATAATAAACTGTATTCCACCCTTCTTTCATACATCACAGAATGGAACCATCATCTGCAACGCCACCACCATCGTCTCTGCCCCCTCTACACCCTCCGTAAGTAGGCTGTTCACAACCTAGAAGTCTTAAAAATATGCTCCTTCTTTTAATTTCAGCCATTGGCATTTTTTTCCGTTTATAATAAATTATTGACATTCATTTAATGAATCAGAACTCCCCAAATGTACATTGCAGTGAAAATTATAATTATAGTGCAGGAGGAAGAGGAAGAAAAGAAAAATAGAGAGGAAGACACCAAAAGACTGGAAGAACTGGAAAAAATTTAAACCATGTCTTCCAACCGTTGAGGAGGAAGGTTCGTCCTCAGATGACACGTTGATTTTGGAGGCAAGAAAGCAGGAGAGCATTCAGTTTTTTTGTTTATAGTTCTCCTGTATAATTGTTTTAAATGTTCATTGTTTTTGTTAGTTCTTTGAATTGCACTATTTTAATTTTGTTCATTTTTTGTTTTGTTTAATAGATTCCTTTAAAATGCATCTGTCTACAGCCTTACCACTCTCTTCACGCAAAGCACAACACTGACTCCAGTAATAATTCCAGCCATTGGCATTTTTTAGAAAGATGCAGAGTCCATGAAACACAGGAGACAGATCTTTGTATTAGCATCACCACGCTTTACTATCATAGACAAACTTTAATAACAGACACATTGAAAGAGTACAGTGACAATATGTATTGTCATTTGCAGAGTACATATGAATAGGCAGAAGATGCAGTTAGAATCTAACCAGAAGAGCAAAAAGCAAAGAAGTGCAATGTGATACAGACAGCTGGTGCAGTGTAGACAGTACTATACAGTTAAGAATGTTGCATGGTTTACAGTAAAGACATTAAATTTTAATTACACAGGATGTGATGTTGATAATGCATGGTGCCTGGGAACTATGCATGTCAGGGGTGTCATTTAGATCAGAGTGAGTCTTTGGATGTGAAGATGGATGAAGCTGGACAATTCAGTTGCATTTCACCAGGTCTGGGACATGCAACTGAAAGTCTGAGGCCCTCCTCTCTCTCATCCAAGAGACTTTTTGAATATACTGGGAAGCAACACTTCTTGATTTGATGAAATAGTCTTGGTTGCAACAAAAAAAGTCATACTTTGTTCCTCTCCACCCATTTCAAAAGTGCAATGTTTGGGCTTGACATTGGCATTCTTTTTTGAATACCGGATTAATCTGCCTGGAGTCTGTTTTCCAGGGTGGCAGTTACAGCCACTCTTCATCACTTCCTGACCCTCGCTGGCTGTGACAACATGTACATGGTAGTCACAGACCACCTCACCAGCGCAAAATCTGCGGTTTGCCATGATGCTTGTGCTCTTCCCTTCAGAGTGCTGGATGCTAAGTCCTTTCCACTTCTGCTCCTTCACAAGTCTCTGAATCTGTTTGCACTCCATGATGTTTTCCTCAGATCTAGAGGGTGTCCACCTCTCAAGAAGATGTGTGGTACCAGTTTTACTGACCCATTCCTGTTTTGCAACCCATTCTTTGAGCTGCTTCTGTGTTGGCTTATGCCAAGGGAAGTGTGCTGTGAAAAAAAAATGTGTTTGTAAGAGCCATTTTTGAGTTTAAAGTTGAATTGTAATATGTGCTACAGGAGCTCCCTTACCCCCTAGTTCTTTTATTTTGAAAAGGACCCTTAGTTTGATAGAGTTGGATAGAGCCTTGAAGTTAAGATGGCCGCCGCTCACCTTTATCTCAGAAGCAGAGAACAAAGGAATTTTTTTGAAGATGAGTGGCATATAGTTCTTTACAAGTTTTGAACTTTACAAGCCTTTGAATTTTGATATATTTAGTTTATTTTGATCTCTCCTTGGATATAGTTTGTACCTTTTTTAACCAGCTTGCCTACTGGCCATTTTGTTTGGATTACAGGATTTGTTTGGAGCATTCTTTGTCCATTCAACTATCTGCCTGCTTCACTTGACATTCATCCATCTATCCATCCCTCTGTTATCATCCATCTGAAAAGGTACAAGTTATACTGTAATTGGAAGCTTGTCAAAGAAGTGACCAAAGTCAATTTTGAAACGTGGCACAGCCAAATGGTAAAGAACTTTGCCATAGCTTGCACTGTTTGGCAATGGACTTTTTTTTAATTGTTTGGAAAGCATGGAATCCTTTGTTGACTGCAATGGAAGCAATTGGAGTTTTTGAGTTAAGTCTTTGGAATTTAAGAAGTTTTTTTTTTATCTTTTGAGAGTTTGCCTTTGAAAGTGGTTCACTATTGGAGTGCCCTATTGCTGAACTTGAATTTACTATTGGAGCAGATTACCGGTATGATTTTGGTTCATGTTTTAAGAGAATAAGAAAAATATACAACTGCTGTGTGGATTTTTGAAGAGTATTTATTTTGTGTATTGTGAACTGAGCTTAAATATGGCCGATGACAAATTTAACTCACTTTGCGCAACACACAGAGGGAAACTTGGGGTGTGTACACGCAGAATGAATGAACTGAAGGAATCACTGGAGAGTGGAAATATTGAAGCTGTTAACATGGGCCTTGAACAGTTAAATGTGGCATTGAAAGATTTTAAAGATGTTCATCAATCTGTGCAAGTGTTACTTGATGAAGATGAAAGGATAACAATTGGTATGAAGCAAAGATGCAAACATTCAAAACATTTTTGAAGGAAGTAGACGTGTGGAAAAGTGCTCAAAGTGAATTTCAGCCTGTGTCCTCTAGACAGCATATCCAATGTGTCAGTCAGTAGGATAGGACCTACATGTTCTACTAGTACTGCCTCCAAGTCGTCTTCGGTGTCTTCTGCTTGCCTGAAAGCTGAAGCTGAAAAGGCAGCCCTTCTGCAACGTACCGCAACACTTCAGAAAAAACACGCCTTGCAAAGGGAACAAATTGAAGTTCAAAATGCAATGGAAAGAGTTGAACTTGAAACAGAGCTGGCTGCAGCCGATGCTAAAATACAGGTTTTACAGAGCATCGGTACTCAACTAATGAGCTCCAAACTCACATCAACAGAGCTTTTAGAAATGCCAGGAGATGCCATGAATGTATATCTGGAGAGTCAGTATAAAAGAGTAAAGGGAAAGCTTCATCCAGACAATCACCCATGGAATATGCCCAAGTTTTTGTCGTTCCCAAAACTCCACTGCAAAGAGCCTTAGTACAGGACCCCGGAGGTCCGACCGGCATGTTCGAACAATGCAACTGAATCAGACCAGTCAAGCTGCTGCAGGCACTTCCCAACCGCTCGCACCCTCAAGCAACAATAACATGGGTTATATAACTGATCTTATTGTGCAGCAGCAAAGGATGAATTCACTTCCAACTAGAGATCGGACTGTATTCAATTGAGAACCTCTCAATTTCAAACCATTCATACAAGCCTTTGAACATCGCATTGAGAGAAATACCATCAGTAGCCAAAACAGGCTTCATTACCTCGAACAGTTCACCTCTGGCCAGCCGAAGGAGTTGGTCAGAAGCTGTCTTCATATGGGTGCAGAGAGGGGCAAAGAGGCTACTGGAAGTTCATTTTGGAGATGAGTTCAAGATGATAAGTGCTTACATAGACAAAGCCTTAAGTTGGGACAACATTCCATCAGACAATGGTGAGGCTCTATAGAGTTATGCTCTCTTCCTGCGTGGCTGTTGCAATCTATGTGCACTTTAAGGTACATGGATGAATTAAATCTACCATCAAATCTGAGACTGCTTGCCTCCAAGGTGCCTTACAAAGTGAAAGAAAAATGGAGAACGCATGCTTATAAGGGAAAGAACAGGAGCAAGGGCCACATTTGAAGATCTTGTTCATTTATTGGAAAGACAGGCCAGGATTCTGCAAGATCCCATTTTTGGAAGCCTTCAAGATGTCCCAGCATCTAAAAGACCATCAAGGGCAACCATCAACATCGGTAAGCCCATTCCATGTCCCAGACAGAAGAGTAAAGGGTCCAGCTTCGCCACAACTGTAGCTGTGGTACCTGAGAACACTGCAGGACATTCTACTGCAGAGAATGTTGTGCAAGTGTCCAAAGTGCCCAGTCTGTCAAAACTCTGTTCTGTCTGTGGTGATAAGCATGAGATTACATCATGTCAAGAATTGCTAAAAAGGTCTCATAATGCAAGAGTTTGATCTTTTAAAGACTAAAGGTATTTGCTTTGGTTGTCTGATTAAAGGGCACATGAGCCAAAATTGTAAAAACAGGCAAACATGTTCTGTGTGCTCTAAACACCACCCCAGTATCTTACACATATCACAGAATTAAATAAAAGGCCAGAATTCTTCAGGTGACTCGGGCAAAGATCTTGGAAAAACGGTGAACAGTGGCCTAGTTTCGCTGAAAGCAGAGGCATTTGAAAACAGTGATGAGCACTGCAATCTTTCAATTGTCCAAGTCAAACTGAAGAACTCAAACCACACAATACAGACATATGCTTTCCTTGACCCAGGGAGCGCCGCTACATTTTGCACAGAGCAGCTCAGAAGAAGGTTGAATGCAATGGGCAAACAACAACAAATACTTCTGTGCACGATGGGGCAAAAGAAAGCTATTAACAGCCTGGTTGTCAGGGGCCTGGAAGTTTGTGCACTGGAAGGAAAGGCCTTTATAGAATTGCCTGAAACTTATACTCGGCAGGAAATTCCAGTTAGCAAGAAACACATCCCTACACAAGATGATCTAGCAAAATGGCCTTATCTTCAGGATGTTCAGATTCCTAGCATTGATGCAGGAGTTGACTTGCTCATGGGTATAAATGCACCTAAATTGATGGAGCCTTGGAGAATCATAAATAGCCAGGATAATGGGCCCTTTGCTATCAAGACTCTCATAGGTTGGGTGGTGAATGGACTTCTCCATGGTGAAGATGCATGCACCAATAAGCAAGGTCATAGGCATGTTCATGTGCATCGTATTTCCGTTGATAAATTGAGTGAGCTTCTGATCCAGCAATATAACCATGATTTCCCAGAGAAGAGGTTTGATGAAAAGAAACAAATGTCAGTAGAAGACTGTAAATTCATGCAGATTATGGACAGCTCTGCTGAGATGGTCAATGGACATTATCAGTTGCCTTTACCATTCAAGAAGGACAACCTCACAATGCCAAACAACCGTCAACTGGCAGAACAAAGAACATTGTCATTGAAGAAAAAGTTTCAGAGAAACTGTGATTTTCACAAAGAATACAGGGCCTTTATGGAAACTGTCATCTCTCGTGGGCATGTTGAGCTTGTACCTCAAGACCAGCTGACTGAAGAAGAAGGAAAGGTGTGGTGCATACCACATCATGGTGTGTTTCACCCAAAGAATGGGAGCTTGCATGTGGTATTTGACTGCTCTGCGGGTTATCAGGGGACTTCACTAAATATCAAGCTTCTTCAAGGTCCAAACCTCATGACCACCTTGATTGGAGTTTTAGTCCGCTTTCGTCAAAGCAAAATTGCCATCATGGCAGATGTGGAGAAAATGTACCACCAAGTGAAAATCTCGCCTCATCATGTCAACTTCCTTCGTTTCCCCGGGTGGCAAGATGGGGAAATCACTCAGCCACTAAAGGAATACAGAATGATTGTGCATCTTTTCAGTGCAACATCATCAGCCAGCTCAGCAAGCTACGCATTAAGAAGGACAGCTGAGGATAACAAAGGGTGCTTCTCAGCTGAAGCAACAAGCACAGTTAAGAACAACTTTTATGTAGATGACTTGCTGAAGGCTGTTGACACAGAGCCATGCCATCAAGCTCTGCAAGGAGTTGAAGTTACTCTGTGCAACTGGGGGGTTCAAATTAACTAAATGGATAAGTAACAACAAGGCTGTTCTAGCCTCCATCCCAGAGCCTGAAAGGGCAAAGGATGTAAAAAAAATCTTGACCTTGACATTGAGGATCTGCCCATTGAGAGAGCGCTGGGTGTGCAATGGTGTGTCAAAGATGATGTATTCACATTCCAGGTAACCATCAAAGAGCGTCCAACCAGTAGACATGGAATTCTCTCCATGGTCAGCTTCATATGTGATCCACTTGGGTTCCTCGCACCCATCACCTTTCCTGCAAAATGCATTCTACAGGAGTTATGCAAGCAGAACATTGGATGGGATGAGGAGTTGCCAGAGATCCATGTCCAATCCTGGAAGCGATGGTGGCAAGATCTTCCAAGAGTGAAAGAGTTCAAGGTCAGTCGCAGTTTGGTCCCAGCCAATTTTGGAAGTGTCAAGGTAGCCCAGATGCGCCACTTCTGTGATGCGAGTGACATTGGGTATGGCACAGTTACCTATCTGAGGCTGACAAGTTGCAGCAACAGGGTTCACGTCACCTTTCTAATGGGAAAGGCCTGTGTTGCCCCATTGAAACTGATGACTACACCAAAGATGGAGCTCACTGCTGCTGTTCTTGCAGTACATATGGACCAGATGCTATCTGAGGAGATACATATGGAATTGGAAAGGTCTCTATTCTGGACAGATCGCATGACCATTTTGAGGTACATATGGAATGAAAGCAGAAGATTTCAGACCTTTGTAGCCAACCGCCTTAATGTCATCCGAAGTACATCAGAGGCATCTCAGTGGAAATACATAGGCACAAAATTGAACCCTGCTGATTGTGCCTCTCGGGGATTGCAAATTGAAACCTTTCTGAAAAGACAGACCTGGATCAGCGGTCCGGAAATCTTAAAGGAATCACCTGATTGCTGGCCTGACCCTCCGTCTGAACTTGTCCTCTCTCCAGACGATTCTGAGTTAAGAAAGGTTGTTACAGTGAACGTTGCTGTAAAGGACAGCCATGATGTCACTACTTACCTGATGAATTACTTCTCAATATGGACGAAGCTGAAGAAAACTGTGGCATAGTTCATCAGGTTGAAGTCCATTCTTTTAAAACTGGCCAGGAAACGCCAGGCAGGGATGGATCAAAGCACGCATATAATGGTCACAGGAAAAGGAAAACAAGAGAAAACTGGTCCATACGTGTTATCAGTCAGTGATATGGAAGATGCAGAGATGGCTATTGTGCAGTTTTGCCAGAGGCAGGGATTTCCACAAGAAATGGCTTGCCGATGGAAAGGCTGGCAATACATAAGCAGAAACGGCTTCATCTACAGGCTAGACCCTTTCCTAGACTCTGGCACCTTAAGGGTTGGTGGCCGCTTGAGAAAAATGGCCATGCCTACTGAACAAAAGCATCCTTCAATTCTACCTAAGGACCATCATGTTTCTAAACTGTTACTTCGCCACATCCATCAAGAAGTTGGACACACACTCTTTCCTCACCCTCACACTCTGAGATTGAAACACTGCCCACCCGTTCACCCTCCTGCTGATGGTTCTACTGAACCATGTTGCTGTAATCCAATCGTCAGTGCTCTCTCTCTCTCTACCCAGTGCATTAGATCAAGACTCAGTTCTCTGACCGTTTTGTTACGGTTTCATCACTGTGTTTTATATCATGTGGCTGAAACTGTGTGTGTGAGGTCAGTAAACGGTTCCCAAAGCATAATAAAATTTTGTTCCTAAATTTTCTTACAAGTGCTCCTGTGTTTTTATTTACTGTGTATTTTAATGAAACCTGTGCATTTGTTCTGTTGAACACGATGCGTTCAGTAAAATAATTTTCACACACGTTTGTTTTATTTACCACAACACACACCAGAAAGATGAACAAAATATTTATTACAGATCTGTTTTAACTCAATTTCAAATTCATGGTGAGGTACTGAAGTTCTGTGTGTGTGTGTGTGTGTGTGTGCTTAACCCCAGCTTTTGAAGAACTGTTTGAAAAGAACAGATTCACGAACTTCAGGAAAAATCTCCACCTGTGTGCGCGCGCACGTGCACAACTTGAGCTTATATTTCAGAATTTTTTAGTTAATGAATGTGTGTGTGTGTGTGTGTGTGTGTACCTAAGTTGTAGCTCTGCAGTAACCCATTCTCACAAGAAACTCATCTGCTATTTGCAGCGCTGCTCGCTTCTCCATATTGGCACCACCACCTGTCAATCACAATCTCAACCAGTGATAATCACTCTGTACTCTCTCTCTCACACACACACACACACACACACACACACCTTTCCAGATGAAGAGCTTGCCATTGGCTCCATTGTCAAGGATGAAGCAATCGTCTCTCTGCAGCAGTTTCTGATCGAATGGCGCTTTATCACCCAGCCGAGTGATAGACATGCAGCCCAATGCATCAGTCACCTAATGCGCGCACACACTCTTGAGTTCAACATTTTTCTTCACCGATACTGTAATGAAACATTTTAAGACGCACAGAAACATTTACCCAGGGGGCAGTGCATTCGGCCCTGTTCACACCTGGCGTTATGGGCGTGTCTCCACTGAGCACCTACTATCGGATTTTATCCATCACCTTCAGGACACACAGGACTCTGTTCACACCTGGACTCATCTCTGACCCCTTACCATCCCACACTCGGGACATACTGTAATGCCAGGTGTGAACTGGGCCTGAAACCCACAACAGGACATACAGGGAGTACAGGGACACACCCCACCTTGTAGAGAGAGGCGGAATTTGTCCTGTCTGCCTCACTGTCCTCTTCAAACGAATCTTTAATTGCTGGTATTGGACCAAGAACCTGTCAATCATCAGGAAAAGGAGGTGGGGGTACCTCTAATAACTAAAAGGAAAACTGTGTGTCTGTATGTGTGTACCTGGACCATCTCTAGTGGCTCCTTCCCCTGTGAGACATCATATATGTGAGCTTTGCCATTTCTCTCCGTGTCTCTGATTAAAGCGGCGATCTGACAAAGCTTCTGTCTCTCAAATACACTCGACTTACAGCCACTCCATGAGATGATGAGCTGAACACACACACAATTTGGGTTTTAAGCATCAGTGGTGAAAAATCTGATGAGAAAAAAAAATCCTGATGCGAGCTGACTTAGGTATATGGAACACACACACACACACCTGTCCCAGATCGAGGATGAAGCAGTCTCCGGTGTTGAAGCTCCTCCAGTTGAGCTCCACCTCTCTCACACAGATGTTTCTCTTTCCCTCAATCTGATAGACGTTGCACCGGAACACACCGTGTCTGCACCCAGCTGAACCCAGACTCTACACCCCCCCCCAGATCAAAAGGTCCAAGGTCAAGGTCATTGTGAGGTCAAATGTCTGTCCGAGAACCTTGTGAACACAATATCTCCAAGGCAAATAAAAGGAATTTCACCAAACTTTCACCATTTGTGCAAAGTGCAGGAGGCATTATGTTTTCGGGTTGTCTGTCTGTCCAGGCATCCGTCCCGAAACCTTGTGAACACGATATCTCAAAGGCTCATGAAAGGAATTTTGCCAAACTTTCACCATTTGTGCGCTTTGGGACAAACATGAACTGATTAGATTTTGAGATCAAAAGGCCTAAGGTCAAGGTCACTGTGAGGTCAAATGTCTGTCTGAAAACCTTGTGAACACTATCTCTGAGGCTAACACAAGTAATTTCACCAGGTCAAGATTACTGTGAGGTCAAATATCCATCCCCAAGTCACAACTTAATAAGGCGTGTAGTCTACCGGGCGGAGGCATCCGCCATAGTTCTATCTAGTTTAGTTCTAATCTGATACTGGGTGGAATTGTATTTCAGTTACCTAGCAACAGCTTTACATACCAGACAGCGCCCATTCCATATTCATCAGTTTCTGTTCTGATTCTGTGACGCATGCGTGACGCTTATCATAGGCCCCACCCTGCCCCGCCCATTCTGAGTGACCGGTGCAGGATGGTTGTTATAGTCTGTGGCAGCCATATTTGAAGGCTGCTGTGAATTCTAGGAAGTGGCATCTTGAGTGCAAGTGGGTGCAGACATGACACACTCGGGGGGAGAGAGAGAGAGAGAGAGAGAGAGAAAAAAACAGGTTGTTAGGTATGCCCAATGTCACCTGAATAAGTAGGATCAGTATACATATTGCACTGAGTACAAGCAGGGACTCCGGCAACTAACTATGACGGCATAACTACTGTAAAAGGGGAGAGCCAGAAGGTAACACAGGCATGAAGGAGCCCTGGGACATAAAGCAGCAGCCACTACACTGTCAACAAACTCGAGTGAGCAAGCTAGTGGGGACTGACAGCATCCATACATCCCAGTTTACCAAAATACTCTGTCTGAGGATCCTCCAGATCTACACCTTTACCTCAGAAAGACTATTAACAAAAGGCTTGACTAAATAGATATGGTTTCAGCATAAATTTAAACACTGACACTGTGTCTGAGTCCCGAACACTACTTGGAAGGCTGTTCCATAACTGTGGGGCTTTGTAAGAAAAGGCTCCACCCCCTTATGTAGCCTTCACTATATTATACCCCTTTTCCACCAAATCAATTCCAGGGCTGGTTCGGGGCCAGTGCTGGTGCTGGTTCACAACTCGTTCAACTTGCAAGCCAGCTGAGAACCAGTTTGCTTTTCCATAGCTCAGGGTGCTAAGGGGAGCCATGTCATTACATCGCTGTATACGTCAGTTACGTTGCTGTGTTTGCATAAACCTTGGCGCGAACATCGAAGCAACAACAACGCGGAAGAAAAAGCAGCAACAACAATAATAATGGATGACTTCGCGTTTGTACAGCTGCTGCTTCTCGTCGCTTAAAAATGGCGACCTTTTGCGGTCTTGCTATTGTTGTTAGTCTTAACACCCCCCCCCCCCCCGGCTGAAGTAAGCGGTTCTTTTCTCTGGCCCAGCAAAGAGCTGGTGCTAGCCTGGAACCGTTTTTGTTTTTTCTGGCCCCAGAGCCAGTTCTTTGTCAGTGGAAACAGAAAACCCGGTTACAAACTAAGCACTGGCCCCAAACCAGCCCTGGAACTGCTTTGGTGGAAAAGGGGCATGAGGTACCAGCAGATAGCCTGCACCTTTTGATCTAAGTAGGCGTGGTGGGTCATGGAGGACCAGAAGTTCACTCAGGTACTGTGGTGGGAGACCATTCAGTGCTTTAAAGGTCAATAGTAGTATTTTATAATCAATACGAAATTTGATTGGGAGCCAATGCAGTGTGGACAGGACAGGGGTGATGGGGTCATATTTTCTAGTTCTAGTAAGGACTCTTGCTGCTGCATTTTGAATGAACTGGAGCAATTCTATTAAGCTGGTGTCTCTCATCAGGTTTTGCAGAAACATGCAATTGTGTGTCATCAGCATAACAGTGGAAACTAATACAATGTTTACGAATAATATCACCCAGAGGTAACATATATAAAGAAAAAAGCAGTTGACCCAAGACAGAACCTTGTGGAACACCAAACTTTACCTCAGTACCTCTAGAAATATCACCATTTATATCAACATACTGATAGCGCTCAGTTAAATAAGAGCTGAGCCAGGAGAGGGCCATTCCCTTAACTCCCACAACATTTTCTAGTCTATCCAGAAGAATGGAATGATCAATGCTATCAAATTCTGCACGAAGGTCAAGCAACGAGACACAGCCCTGATCAAACACCAACAGTAGCTAATTTACTACAGGGGTGTCAGGAGCATGTTTAATGTGGGGGGGGGACACATTGGTGGGGGGTCTGAGGGTCCTCCCCCAGAAAATTTTTAATTAATTACATGCCATTTCCTGCATTCTGGTGTATTTTTAACAGGTTGTTAAACACCTAATTTTACCGACAAAAGTCACTTAATTCAATGACTATTTTAGAGACTCAACAATAAGTCCTCATTCAATTAGTCCATATATTCATAAGCCTGTTTTTAAACCCACCACTATGCCTAAGATGCCTATGCCATTCTCTATTCCTGTGTTGATAAGAAATAGAAAACATAGAGCATATTTAACCCAGGGGGTAAACCAGTCTAGTCTCCTTCCTGTTTCAAAACAACATCAGAATGCCCAAGCGGATATTACTTCTAGACTTTCTGTAAAGCTAGCTCTTCTGAACGTTAGATCACTTTCAAACAAGTCATTTTTAATTAATGATCTTATCTGCAAACATAATCTTGATTTTTTGCTTCTAACTGAAACATGGCTGGATCAAGCAAAGAGTGCTACCACCCTTATTGAAGCAACTCCCCCAAATTTTAATTTTATGAATGTTACCCGACAAGGGAAAGGTGGAGGGATCTCAAATATATTCAAATTCTCTTTTCAATGTAAACAATCCTCACTTGGTGATTTTACATCCTTTGAACACTTATGTGCACTTGTTACATGCTGTCCTAACATATTATTATTAACTATTTACAGGCCTCCGAGACATTCAGCCAAAGTTTTTCTGGAAGAGTTTGGTGAACTGTTGTCAGTCATTTGCTTAGAGTTTGACTGTCTTATGGGATTTTAACTTGCATGTAGATAATCTTGAAAACACTTATGCCAATGAACTACTTGCACTTATTGACAACTTCAACCTAGTACAACATGTACAGGGGCCGACGCACTCTCGTGGTCATACCCTTGACCTCGTCATCACAAAGGGTCTTACTGTTTCTACTACTGTTGTTGACCTGGCCTTATCTGATCATTTTTGTGTTTTCTCTGATGTTTCTATGTCTCCTCACATTCAGAACAGCTCAATGACTATGGGTAGGAGAGTCATAAACGACAACACGTGTTCTCTTTGAGCAAGCTCTCTCTCGGATCTCAACCAAAATGTCAGACTCTGTAGATGATTTACTGGAATTTTTTAATTTAAATATGACCCAAATTATGGATGATATTGCTCCATTCAAAATCAAGAGTCCATGATAAGCAGAAAGCACCATGGAAGCAATACTCAGCTGTTAAACTGTTAAAGAGAGAATGTAGAAAGACTGAAAGAAAATGGCTCAAAACTAAACTTCACATCCATTATCAAATCCATAAAGAGATGCTTTGTAAATATAATTATGAAATTCGTAAAGCAAGACAGTCTTTCTTCTCCAACATCATCAACAGGAATATGAACAATGCCCGTGTGCTATTTTCAACAGTAGAGAAGCTAACAAATCCCCCACCACAATTAGCACCTGAACTTCCCTCAGTTAATAAATGCAATGAGTTTGCATCCTTCTTTAAAGGTAAAATTGATAAAATACAACATAATATTGCTCATAATATATCTGCAATCATAATAAAAACTGCAATCACCAGTGACACGGACAGATAACTTCAACACAATGTCAGAATTTTGTTTAATTGATTGAGACTCTTGAAAAAACTGTACAAAATCTCAGTTCCTCAACATCTGAATTGGACATTCTGCCCACCAACTTTAAATCTGTTCTACATCTTATAATTACAGATGTGCTTCAAATCATAAATACATCCCTAGAGACTGGCATTGTTCCTGTGTCCTTGAAAAAAGCCGTTGTAAAGCCCCTACTTACAAAGAATAATCTGGATGCTTCAGTATTAAATAACTACAGGCCAATATCAAATCTACCATTCATCGGGAAAATCCTTGAAAAAATTGTCTTCAATCAATTAACTGCCTTCTTGATATCAAACAGCTGTTTTGATAACTTTCAATCAGGATTTCGTGCCAATCATAGCACTGAAACAGCCCTGATTAAAGTTATAAATAACATGCGTCTTAATACTGATGCAGGCAAAACATCAGTCCTGGTATTACTGGACCTCAGTGCAGCTTTTGATACTGTTGCTCACAACATACTGCTATATCGACTTGAACATTGGGTTGGGTTGACTGGTAAAGTTATCATCTCATCTCATTATCTCTAGCCGCTTTATCCTTCTACAGGGTCGCAGGCAAGCTGGAGCCTATCCCAGCTGACTACGGGCGAAAGGCGGGGTACACCCTGGACAAGTCGCCAGGTCATCACAGGGCTGACACATAGACACAGACAACCATTCACACTCACATTCACACCTACGGTCAATTTAGAGTCACCAGTTAACCTAACCTGCATGTCTTTGGACTGTGGGGGAAACCGGAGCACCCGGAGGAAACCCACGCGGACACGGGGAGAACATGCAAACTCCGCACAGAAAGGCCCTCGCCGGCCCCGGGGCTCGAACCCAGGACCTTCTTGCTGTGAGGCGACAGCGCTAACCACTACACCACCGTGCCGCCCCGTAAAGTTATCAATTGGTTAAAATCATACTTAAAAGATAGAAGCTTCTTTGTTACCATGGGAAATTGTACCTCAACGTCAATGTCCTTAACCTGTGGTGTCCCCCAGGGGTCGATTCTTGGACCATTACTATTCAACCTTTATATGCTCCCACTTGGGCAAATTATCAAGAACAATTCAATTTTATATCACTGCTATGCAGATGACACCCAAATTTATCTTGCTTTATCACCTAATGATTATGCCCCCCTTGAATGTCTCTACCAGTGTATCGATCAAATCAACAACTGGATGTCACAATTTTCTTCAGCTGAACACAGATACAACAGAAGTAATTCTATTTGGGAAAAAAAAGAAAGACAGACTCAGGATTACCACTATTCTTGACACAAAGGGGATTAAAACAAAAGAAATGGTTAAAAATCTTGGTGTTTTCATTGACAGCGAGCTAAACTTTGACAGGCACATGAAAGTAATCACTAAAACGGCATTTTATCACCTAAAAAACATTTCCAAACTAAGAGGACTTATGTCAAAAAATGATCTGGAAAAACTTATACATGCCTTCATCTCTAGTAGGGTTGATTACTGCAATGGCCTTTTCACAGGCCTGCCAAAAAAGACCATCAAACCACTTCAGCTGGTTCAAAATGCAGCAGCTAGGGTTCTCACACGAACAAAAAGAACAGAGCACATTACTCCAATTCTAAGGTCCCTTCACTGGCTTCCAGTAAGCTACAGAATTGACTTTAAAGCATTGCTGCTGGTGTACAAATCTCTAAATGGTACAGGGCCCAATTACCTCTCTGATATGTTGCAGCGGCCTAACCCAATCAGATCTATCAGATCGCAACAAAAATTTACTGTTAAAACCAGTTGTTAAAATGAAGTGTGGTGAAGCAGCTTTTAGCTACTATGCAGTACAGCTATGAAACCAACTTCCAGAGGACATCAAAAATGCTCCTGCTGTTGGAAGTTTCAAATCTAGGTTAAAGACCAAGCTGTTTTCAGATGCTTTCTGCTAAATTATTAATATTGCCATCTCTACATGTTTTAAACTCTTTACTTTTACAGTCTCTCCATGTTTTACATTTTACTTAACTTTTATTCTATTTTATTCTGCTGTTTTTTTTTAATTGAACTTTTATCTCATTTTATTATTTTATTTCTACTATTGTTTAATTCTTATTAATTTTCTTCCCCATTTATTTTATGTAATTTTATTTTCTATTGTTTACTGTTTTGCTTTTACTTCTGTAAAGCACATTGAACTGCCACTGTGTATGAAATGTGCTATATAAATAAACTTGCCTTGCCTAAGATAATGAGATGAATGTGACACAATTTATCACCAACAATGACTTCATGGGTCCATTTTACTTTTTTATTTTGTGTTTCCTTTTTTATTTAGTTTTAGATGTAACACAACATGCCACTGTGCCAAGCAATAGTGACACTCAACTGTATGTTTAAAAATAAGAATATTCTTAATTTCACACAATGAACAGGCATGACATGGCATCATGCAAACTTCATAACACAAAATCACACTGTGTCAAGCAACGGTGACATAAAAAATAACTTCACACAATGAACAGGTGTAATTTTGTTCACCACCAACAGTGACCTTTAGTGGGTGCATTTTACTTTTTTTCCGATTTAGTGATATAACAAAAATAACATGGCATCATGCAGTCTTCATAACACACAATCACACTGTGTCAAGCAACTGCACATAAAAGAGAACTTCACACAATGAACAAGTGCAGTTTTGTCAACCTACATGCAATGGTGGTACTACAGTAACATTTACAGATTAGTACAACAAATAGATTTATAGATATAACTCCTTCTTACATTGGTGCCACCACAATTTATTTCTACTATTCCTTCCCCATACACTGATTTCCCATGTTACTTTCCAGAAAACTGCCAAAGACCAGACAAAACAAGGAATCAATAAATATCATCAGAGCAGACTTGACCTCATTCTTGGCATTACAGTAAGGCTGGCCTGCTGGGTTTGAATTAAATGATAGCTAACATTAAGCTAGCTGATACATCTCCTAACATTGACTAGCCAGCTAACTGCACTAACATTTCCATTGGGACAAAAACCCTGTCCTGTGGGGAAATTCTGACTGACTTTCTGCTGTTTTGTAAAGAATGTCCTTATGTCCATTGCGTCTGGGGAGGAGCAAATACTGCAAACAATTCATCATCAACCAAGAATACCCCATTAGGCTAAGCTTATTTCATTGTTTAGTTGAACATTAATTTAACGTGGCCTAGGGTTAATTTTGAGGGCAGATAACAAAAGAAGATGATTTTAGCAAAAGCTAGCCATTGTGAGGTGGCGATGGGGCT
The DNA here is from genome assembly GCF_027579695.1 of Neoarius graeffei. Taxonomy (NCBI): domain Eukaryota; kingdom Metazoa; phylum Chordata; class Actinopteri; order Siluriformes; family Ariidae; genus Neoarius; species Neoarius graeffei. Next base: position 2,833,506 of record NC_083586.1, read on the forward strand.
GACATCACCTCCTCCACTTTCCAGCAACTGCACCAACATGTCTCTGCTCACGCTGAGATTCGCTCGCGCGCGGTGAGTTGTTGTCAGGAACGCCCGGAAAACCCGGAGTGGATTTTCAGTGGTCTGTGGATTTTCAGTGGTCTGTGTATTCTCTTATCGATCAAGTGGAATGGATTCTTTCACGAAGCAATAGAAACGGCGCTGGGTGAACTCATATTTTATGTTAAATGTGGGCGGGTCCAAATGAAGAATTATGAAATGTGAAGGGGACACGCCCCCTTCACATTCAATGGTGGCACCGCCCATGATTTACTACTTTAACCAGAGCTGTCTCTGTGCTATGATGAGGTCTGAATCCTGACTGATACGTTTCATGGATGTTATTCCCAGAGCCGGCCCGTGGCATAGGCAATATAGGCAAATGCTAAGGGTGCTGCGTCCATCCAGGGGCGCAGAAACGGGGGGAGAAAAATTATGACTTCCACTATTCTGAAAACGAGTCAGCATTATAATGTCGTAGCCTAATTTAATTGTACAGCAAAGCATGTAGTCAGGGTGCGATTTGTCAAAAAAAGCGGGGTGGGGTGTGGTGGTGGTTGTTAATCATGAAACAATAAGCGCTCAAGTGCGCATCCGCGGCTATTCTTTGTTTTGGCCATGTAATAGCCTAAGTGTTGTTGGCTAAAGAGTGTTTTTGCATAACGTAGATAACTGACATAGATCTGTTGCTTGTTTTGAATATGGCTGCACTTGGAGCAGTCTGTCGGTGTCGTTGAGCAGTCTGGGCTGAAGTAAAGGTCTTTTATGCACCGAACACGTTTCGCAGCGAGATATTCCAATGGTGCCTGGCACGTTTTTTTTTTTTTAAATAAAACAAAGTTGCTTTGTTGATCTGTGTTCTCATTAAAATGACAGTTTAGCAGCTCATTCAAGCAACCATGTTGCGAAGAGCTTCCTGGAGGAAAATATAATAAACCCGTTGAAAACAAGAAACAATCTCAGTGTGTCAAGACTGCAGGGAAACGAAACAAGCACTCAGATGTGTTCTCTTTACCAGCGCCGGCAATTGCCTAGAGTGCAAAGTGTGCCCAGGGGCGCCAAGGGCGACCAAAACCCCACCAAAAAGGAGGGATGGAGTTATTGAATGGAGATGTTACCAAGTGCATCAGTGGTGTACAGTGTTTTCAACCACTGTGCTGCCGAACTCTAGTACCGCGGAACACTTGTGTGCCGTGAGAGATCACCAAGTGTACCATGGAAAATTATAGAATGACTGTATATTGTAAATATTGGCAACAGCGTTTTAGTTTCAGTCAACATTTTCTATTGGTGATGTGCCTTGAGATTTTTTCATTGAAAAAAGTGCGCCCTGGCTCATGAAAGGTTGAAAACCTTTTTTTACAACACCTCTGATGCGGCTGGGGATGTAGAAATACACGCTCCTTACCTCTGCTGTTACACTACCTGTGACAGTAGCTTCTGCTGAAAGAAGCTTTTCAAAATTAAAACTGCTGAAGACATACTTAAGGTCAACAATGAGTCAAGAACGTCTGAATGGGCTTGCTCTAATGAGCATCAACCAAGAGATCTCAAGAGAAATATCATTTGATGATATTATCAAGGAATTTGCCATTAGGAAGACCAGACGAGTCCCATTGTAATGTTACTTCAATAACAAAGTGCCCATAATAGCACTTTTGTTTGAAAATACAGCCCATTGATGTCCTAACAGGGTGCTAAAGTTTGCACAATTTAGAATTGTAGAATTTTTTATTCATTTAATTTGTTAATTCTTCAGAGATGACTTAACTTTTAATAGCAAAAAAGAAACTAAAAATAATTTCTTGTTTATTGTCCGTGCACTACACTTTGAACAGGGTGCGGAAGAGTTTTTGCCCATTATATGGAGATATGTATTGAATTTGTGTGGTCATTTTACTTTGTGACACTTTATGTGAATAATGATAACAATAATAACAATAATGAAAAAGATAAAAATGACTTCTTGTTTATTGTCCATGCACCGTACATTGTTTAATAGTAATAGTATAGAGTGATTAGATTAAAGTGTTATTTAGATGTTATTAGAGGGGTTTTTTTTTCGGGGGGGGGGGGGGGCAAAACTCAATCTAGCCTAGGGCAGCCAAAGACCTAGAGCCGGCCCTGGTTATTCCTATGTAAATATGAGCATAACTGCTGTGCCACAGCTTTTTCAAGGATCTTGGAGATAAAAGGGAGGTTTGATATTGGCCAGCTGACAGGGATCAAGGTCAGGTTTTTTAATCAGGGGTTTGATAACTGCTATTTTAAAGGATTTGGGTACATAGCCAATCCTAAGAGAAGAATTTATTATTTTTAGAAGCGGTTCAATTACTTCAGGTATTATCTGTTTGAATAGACATGTAGGTAAGGGATCTAGTACACAAGTTGAGGCTTTTGATGCCAAGATTAATGAAAGTAATTCAGTTTCTCTAAGGGGAGTAAAACATTTTAATTGATAATCTGATACAGTTATATTGTTAACTACAGGGTCACTTACATTGTCTGACCTTAAATTAGTAGTTTGAATTTTTTGTCAGATATTCTCAATTTTGTCATTAAAAAATTCATGAAGTCGTTGCTACTACATACTGCAGGTGTGCATGTGTCTATAGTGGACTTATTCCTGGTTAATTTTGCTACAGTATTAAATAGGAATCTTGGATTATTTTTGTTATCTTCTATTAGGGAGGAGAGATATGTTGATCTCGCAGCACTAAGAGCTTTTCTATACTTCAGGAAGCTCTCCTTCCACGATAATTTGAACACTACCAATTTTGTTTGACACCATTTACATTCCAGTTTTCGAGTGGTCTGTTTTAATGTGCGAGTGTCATCATTATACCAGGGTGCTAATTTTTTGTCTCTGAACATTTTCCTTTTAAGAGGAGCTACATTATCTAAAGTATGGTGGAACGTTGACTCTAAGCATTCAGTTGCCTGATCAAGTTCTGCAGGGGCTGACAGTGAACCAATCAAAGTTGATAACTCTGGGAGATCATTTATAAAGCTCTGTGCAGTAGTTGACGTAAATGTACATTTAATACAGTAGTGTGGTGAGGTGCATATATTATTACTCATAGTTTGAATGAGATCAGATAATGATCTGAAAACTTTAGATTACAAGCCACAGCCGCTCGATTCCCAATCCTCCTGATCTTCTCTTCCAGCTAAATCAATCAATCAATCAATCAATCATTCACAAAGATTGATAGAAATCCCTTTAAAAACCTGGGGACTGGGGAAACAGGACAGAGAAGTGATCACGGCTCGCTGTAACTGCACGGCCGGGAAAGCAGTTTTGTGCCGTTAACTCGTGAGCTCCGTTTTAGTTTCTGTGGATTGTCTCAATTATCTTATCTCTCTAGTTCAGTGTAGGAGCCCACTCTACATCATCCCTGCAAAGAATCACTCGGACATCCTGATAAAGTGAAAACATACTGTAGATACACAGTCCATCTAAGAACTACAACACAGTCCCTTTAAGGACTACAATTCCCATCACCAGCTTCCGCGTTGACCTGCATCACGCCGGGGCAGGATCACCAATGTCACATCCTCCATGAAGGCATAAGTAACGGAACACGTTTCCGCTTCCTCCTCTCTCGTCTGGATCCCAAGCCATCTGGACACAAAGAGATTTGCTCCGCTGATAAAGATGCCTTTTCTTTTCCTCAAGAATCAGTGTTTCGCGCTTTCCTTTCACCTTTGGCCACGGTAGATTCTCGGATCGTGCAATTTTAAAACTCAGCTTGAGTTACAACCGGTTTCCAGTTATTCATTACACGTACGTACGGACTGCAGCCCAAGCAGTTAATTTAAAGTTAAGAAGCAGCTGGATCCCTTCTAACTAAAGAAAACTGTGCACATTGTTTGACCAGAGTTTTCTTCCCACGAGCTACGAAGCGTCAGACCAAGAATTCTCGGTTTCCTACAGAAGTTTCCACGAGCTCCTGTGAAACTCAGCCTCTCCAAGAATTATCTGCTTTCTACAAAAGGGCAAGATGCTGAGTAAGACTTGGCATTTGGGCAAAAACCTAGTCTTAGGTATTAGCTTTTATTGAAGTAGTGTGAATTTAAACTCAGGAACGGTTTAATTGTTTACACTGTAGACACACAGCGTGTTGAATTGATGATTGTATCAGTTTGTTTTAATCTCTCAATTGTTTAATAGATAGGCTGTGCATGCTTCTCTTTATTCCTTACTAACATCTTCAATTTCCTTATTACACATCTTGACCTCATCAAGATTTCAGTGGATTTAGTACTATTATAAGCTAGTGAAATTAGCCTACAGCTAATTATTTTGTCCCATTAGCATCCAAAGCTAAGTGCATTGTCTCAAGGGAACACGTGGCGGCCCTCCTCCACACTCACATACACACCTTTTGTCTTAACTCCACGAGGTAGGATCCTTGGGCCTTAGCTAGCCACATATGGCTAATTCTTTTGTCTAATTAGCAACCAAAGCTAGCTCACCAGGCCTCACACACACAAACATACCTTAGCTAGCATCCCAAGGCTAATCTGTGTCTCCACACATGGCCACAGGCCTCACAAACACACCTTAGCTAAACACACGGCTAATTCTTTTGTTTCATTAGCATCCAGGGCTAATTGTATTATCTCAAGGGACCATGAGGTCGTCATCCTCCCCCCACAAACACACGTGGAGTTAGCTACCAGAGCTAATTCTTTTGTGTAGGCCACACACGCTCATCAAGTATTAGGGATGGGAATCTTCATAATCAAAGCGATACGATACGCATCTCGATACACTGCCAACGATTCGATACATTCAAGATTAAAGAAATTGCCAGTGCTAAGATGCGATACGATTCTCCCGCATGCTGCGATACGGTGCGATACAGTATGATTTAATTCTAATACAATGCGGTCCAGTGCGATACGATGCGATTCAATACGATGCAATGCAGAAGAAAAGTGCACCATGGAATACAGAGTAGTTCAAGTTATGGCACTTGAAGCATTAAAGCTGTGCCTTTTATTTTGAAACACAGGAAGTACAACATAAAGTGCTTACAGGTCTCTCTGGAACTGTAGTATAAGTATAACCTTAAACAAAAATTAAGATTCCTCTTTAGTGCATGTTGTAGAACAACTCAAGACCTACATAATACTATGTTTCCAGGTTAAGCTTTCAAAAGTACATTAAGTTTATACAGGAGGTAAAACAAATAAAATGGGCTACTAAAAAAAAAGATTGAGGCCAGGAGATTCCCTCCAATATAACAACTTAAACATTAACAAAGGGACTCATTGCATTTTCCTCCAAATGTAAAATGATTCACAATTATGAACAAATGGGAATAACAAGAGAGCAACAGTTCAGGCTACTGAATTCAAACATTTAACCCAGATGGGTCTTTTTCAAGTTCTTTTTAAGAAAGATCAATTGATCAACATGGTCAGGGTGCAAGAGACTTCGTTGTGCAGTAACAATATTGCCTGCACTGCTAAACACATGCTCAGAGGACACGCTCGTTGCTGGGATGGACAAGTAATCTTTGGCTAAAGATGAAAGGAGTGGTAGGTCTGCCTGCTTTTTCCACCACTGCAACACATCACCGCCTAGTTCTAAAGGATCTCTCTCTCTGTATTTTAAAATTTCATCCTTAGCTTTCTCCCTTGTGGTCTTCATTGGTGTTCTTGTGGTGACAAACTCTCCAAACAGCTGGTCCATGGCAGTCTTCTTTTTGGGAGAAGGCAAGACATCATCATCTATAGAGGACATGTGCAAGATTATTAGTGTTGAACAATACGAGCAGTCAACACAGCACAACACAACACACTGTTTAACAATAATAACATGCATACATGTGCATTACATACATCAACAACATCTTAAACTGTTGTGCTGTATTAAAAAGATCCGCATTTATCTTTTCAGATAAAAGATAAATCTTTTATGTATTTTAAATGAACAGTCTACTACTCAAGCACAGTGAAAACAAACCTCTTCTTTCTTCTATGCTGGGGCTTCTATCACCTCCTCCTTCAGCTGCCCCTCCTTCATCCAGTGCCCCTCCTTCATCCAGTGCACATCTGCCTTCCGTCTGACAATCCATATCAAAGTCAAATTGTATATTATTGTCAAAAATCTATGTAACAAGTGTTTGCACAGAAGATTGATGAGAGACATTGACAATCTTACACACACACAGTGCCGTAAAGAAATACAACATAAATATTCCTTATTTAGATTTCATTCAACTAAACATTAGACAACGACCAAAATTAACTAAGGTATTGAGCTAGTGTGTGTGTGTGTGTGTGTGTGTGTGAGAGAGAGAGAGAGAGAGAGAGTGAGTGATGAGGGTAATAAATAGTCACATTCTATGATTTAAAATAAAATAAAAAAAATAATATATTACCTTTTCATTCATCTTCACCACCTCTGCTGCTATTTTCACAAAGATGAGATCTCTGGAGTCGACGTCATCAAGGAAAGTCAGGTCTTTGAATCGGGGATCGAGGGCCGATGCATCGTTGAGGAGTTCTTGGTGCTCCACGTAACGATCGGAAAAATCCTGTCGGAAGCGCTGCTTCATCTCTGCGATGATTGGCATGTCGGTGTTGTCTTCCGAGAAGTGTTTGTCGAGTTTGGCCTGTATGGGGGCGATCATTGAGATGGTTGGGCTTTTTTCCTCACTTAAAAGTGTAGTGGTCACTTTCACTGGGGACATCAACTGTATGATCTCTTGGATGAGTCTCATGTCGTCCTCGTTCACATCGGTTGCAGCCAGGCCTTCTCCCCTCCTGATCCTCCTGGATAGCATAGCGTTCAACAGGGCAGGCTGTTGCTCCCAAAATCTCTCGAGCATGTCCACTGAGCTGTTCCACCTTGTGCAGACATCATGGATAAGCTTGTGGTTGGGTAGGTGTAGCTGGGACTGAATTTCCCGTAGAACTTCGGCTGCTTGTGGGCTTCTGTGGAAATACGTCACCACCTTCCTCACCTTTACCAACAGTTCAGACACCCTGTCTATCTTGAGGGCCTTTTGCGAGGCCAAATTTAATGTGTGGGCTACGCATCTGACGTGGGGCGTAAGATCTGCGCCAGCTCCGGCCACGACCATATTCCTTGCGTTGTCCGTAACCAAGGCAGGGTTTTTATCTGCGATGTTCCACTCGCGGAGGACATTTTTCAGCAACGCTGCTAGGTTTGCCCCGGTATGAGACTCATTAAATACCCGTGTTTGCAGGACATGAGACTGCAAGTCCCATTCCTCGTTCACGTAGTGTGCCGTGACTGTAATATATGAATCAGTGGCACAAGATGTCCATCCGTCTACCGTTATTGACACCCTCTGAGCACGGCTCATTGAGTCGACAACATCCATCTTTACTTTCTCATAAAGTGCAGGGACTATCTTGTCAGAAAACACTTTCCTGTCGGGTATGCTATACCTCGGCTCCAACACCTCAAGCAGGTACTTGAATCCCTCGTTTGCGGTAATGCTGTATGGCTGGATGCTTTTGCAGAGGAAGAAAGATAAGGCGTCTGTGATGGATTTTGCCCTGGGAGAATTGTTTGCCAGAGGTGACGGAAAAAACTGGAGTAATCTTGGCTCACGTGAAGGTGTTGCAGCACTGCTAGCTGTCGCTGACGTAGCCGGGGACTGGGGGATGTTGTGTCGCCGCTTCAGGTGTGCAGCCAAATTCGTTGTGCTGCCTGTGTATCTTATCTCTGCACGGCAGAGTTTACATATGGCCGTTGTCTTGTCCAGCTCTCCCCCTCGCTTGTAGAACCCGAAATCTTTCCATACGTTAGACTTGAAACCCACCACCGAATGAACAATGTCTGTTTTGTCTTCCTCCATGTTAACCGCTATCTGGCTGACTTTCCGCCTCTATCCTATTCGAAAGCTAGGTTGGACCCGCCTATTCGCGCGAGACTTGAGCCGAGACTTGAGTAGGAGAGAGATAGAGAGATGAAACCAAGAAATACCAGACCCTTTTCTAAACTGTTATGTTATAATTTATTCATTATATGTATTAAGATATTAATCGGTTTATATCGATGCAGACAGTTTAGATACGATGCATCTCGAGTTTATGTGCGTTTTTTTCCGATGCGACGTTTGCAAATCGATGCAACTGCATCTTAACAGGTCATATCGATTTTCCGATGTGCATTGGTGAATCTTCCCAAGCCTATCAAGTATATATCATTATTTGTATATATTTCAACTGCCATTATTTATTTTATCTTTGTTATAATAAATTCATTTATTATTGAAACTGTTTGTGTTCCGATATTTATGAAGTCACACAATCTCAAAAGAATTCAAAGGTGCATATAGGTTGTGTAATACAGTAAGTGATCATAATTTGGAATATACCATAATTTAGCCGTTTGGTAATTTATTAAGCACCAAAATTAATGGTATTAATTAATGAGGCTGATTCAATTTAATGATTTAATTATTAACCTTCAGATTTAATGAGATTGATCACTCAACTACCAAATGCACCTACAATACGCATGCATTTACAGTATGGTGATAAACAGTAAACAAAAAACACATGAGGACTGAAGCGTCTCCTGAACTTCAGACATCGTGAAATAATGGAAAATGGTGAGAAGTGACTTGCGCATCCAAACAAAATAAATCAGAGGAAATTTTCCTGAAGCGATCACTGCAAACTCGAGCGTTCTGCGACTCTGCTCCCTTCCATCACAGTGAAAGGTTCAGGAGCCACTTTTCTTATCGTCTTTTGGTAAAATCCTTTACTCCTTCACCCTTTATCACTTCACAGGGAACCCGGAAGAAACTTATCAGTTTCACGGTTTGTCTGATTCAAGCAGAACAAAAACACAAGCATAGCGCATTTTAATAACTAGCAAGCAGCCCCAGCGATAGTAATGCTTTCTGAACAGTGACTTTAGCCGACCACCACTTCATGCCTTGCATATCTAATGAGGCAGAGATGACGTTGGATGCAACCTAGAAATTGCCATGTTCTCACCTGAATAAAGAACCAGGCAGAACACACCTGGAATCCATACAAAATGTATGTTTTCACACACAGAGGGCAATGAAATGAACACAAATCACACAGTATTCAGTGCCTGAAGTGTTTATTTAAAAAACTAAAACTTTCTCCAAGCAGGAAAGCTCTGAATTTCCTCACACAATCAGGGCCCTCACCATGCCAGACCCTGCACTGAAAGTTAAAAACAACTGAAATCCTGCCATGTGCGGGACAGCGCAGTGACCTCCCCATGGAGACAGGGGCAGTTTATCTGGGTGAGGGGAATTTTATTTGAATATAAACTTTGCTCAGTCTTCATAAAACACAGATTTATTAGTGTCTCTGCGATCGCCCAGAAGAGCACAAGCACATTTGTCCTCATTTCCTTAGGAAGACAGACAACAGTGTAGCCATAGTAACAGTGGCCACCTCTGCCTCCACCCACTTCATCGCATCAGCATTAAGAGACATGCCCCTATTCCGAATCCGGCCACTGCCATTAGTGCCTTCCAAACTGTGGACTCGGGATCCTCGACATAAAAGTACTCCACAAAACCATCCTGCAACACAAACACAATTAGAAAAACAGTTACTTACACACACACACACACACACACACACACTTACTTCCAGAGTTATACTTACACACAACATGAGGGCATAAGGCAGGATTGTGTGTTCTGAACCAGTCTCATCAATCTACTCACCCAGCCGTTGTTGTTGATGAACCAGTGCTGCAGGTCTGTAGTGAGGTAGGAGGAGATTTGTAAGGCAACAATGTCCACACACTCCTCAACTTGCTCCTTCACACAGTCCTGCTTCAGCCGCTCGCACACCACAGCACCTAGAGCCAGAACACTTGCGATGCGTCCCCAAGAAATCACGCCATCGTCAAACACACCACTCAATACGGAGCCCACACCATCCAGACTATTGTTCTCGTCGAACAGCTGCCGTACCATGCCTGTAAAAAAAACACACACAAAAATCAGTAGACAAATCATCCAACCCTTGATCTAAAGCTTCAAGTTCCTGAGCTTCCACGTTAAAAAAACAAAACAAACAAAAAAAGACCCCCCCCCAGGAAGAGAGCCGAGTAGAGACCGTTCTTGAGAAAAACACAGGATGACACACCTACCTCTACACCACAGAGAGTATACTCTCCTACTGTGCACTACTGCAAACTACACCAAGTGGTGCCAGTGGCTCAGCGAGACAACGGGACAGAGCTCTCTAACCTACGCTCCATCTACACCAGTCGACTACAGAGGAACGTTGCACCATCACCAGAGACCTGAGCCATCCAGGTCACCACCTGTCTGTCCCTCTACCACATGGAAAACGCCACAGGACTATTAACACACGGACTATCAGGCTACGGAACATCTTCAACCCGACAGCTGGACCCGTCCTCTCCCACACCCAGTCCCCCGAATGGCTGCATCACACACAACTACTGAACTGTACTTACTACAATAAAGCTGCCTTTTCTTGCAGTCCATCTGGCTGTAGGAGTCAGTGTCTATCCAGAGGAAAATAAAACAATATCTTTCCCTGAAATTCCCAGCATGGGGACAAATTACCCAGAATTCCCCTTACTTTGTGTGTGCATCCAGGTTTCCTCATTTCCCTTTCATCTCCCCATGTGTGTGTTCATTCACGGTTTTCTCTCTGTTCCTTGGGCACTAGGACACTCCCCTTAAAGGACCGGACTCGGTCTCCTCCTGTCTGTGTGTAATCTACTTTGCACTTCTGTCTGTCTGTGCAGTGATGTGTTCAGTTACTGCATGCTTTTTGCCCCTCATTCATGTGCTTTATTTTCACCTTCACTTATGTGGTCATTTACACACACACACCTTAATCTTACTGAATTATCTGCCACTGCCCGTGTGTGTGAGAACGTGTGTTGGTGTTGATAAGCATGTTTAAGAATAAGCAGAGTTCCAGGAACCCAGTTTCCACAACAGACAGACAGATAAAACTTTATTGATCCCTTTGGGAGGGTTCCCTCAGGGAAATTAAAATTCCAGCAGCATCATTAAAGAATAAACAGAACAGAAAATAGAGAAAACTTCTAGATAAATTAAGCATTAATCAGACAGCAGTTCCACTTTAAAAAGGGCTCCAGTTACACACCTCCTACAACACTTTACTCAACTTGTGCACACACACAGCCGACAGCACACAGTTAAAGATCCTGTGTGCTACAACATTCAGTATTAAATGCTGTGTCCTGTAAAGTACAGAATATCCATAATGCACTTTAACATTTATGAGAAACAACGTGGTGAAATTCTTTGAAGTCCAGACTGTCCCTGGGGCACATAATGCCCGCCTCCTGCAACAGGATTGGCCAGTAATATCCACCTGCTGCGTCATGATTGGGCAATTGTATGGCAAGATGAACTTCAATCGACACAAAAAGCACTCTAACATAATAAAAATAAACTTATGGAATCTAAACAGTGTAAATTAAATTATGAAGTCACTATTAACAGGGTTAGATCTTAACACTAGCCCGCTAGCCCGTGGCTAGTGCAGATAGCTACGGGCTAGTGCAAAATCTCTGCTACTAGCCCGTGTTGGCTAGTGCAATAACTTGACATGGGTGTGGCCATCTTGAATCACGCAAAATCTGATACAAAATCTTTTAGCTCATTCTATTTATTGTACATGGTGTAATGTATTGTTGCTGAACATTACTGTCACAGTTCATTGACACAGGTTGTAACTGTGTACCATGATGAGTGCCTTACGAGGACAGCGAGTCCGACTCCAGCCAGTCTGAGGATGAGCCATCAAGTGTTCTGCAGCTTGATTATGAGTCTGCAGATACCATTGTTCACATAGACTGTTAGTGTGACTGAAACAACCAGGGAATGAACTGGTGACTTACTTTCACTTAGTGAATAATCCCACCCTTAAAGGGAAAATAATTGTGATATTTCTTCAAGTGTTGTGGTTTGTACTTAACAGAAATTAATTTTACTTGTAACTCTGTTGACTGCCATCATGTACTTGTATCTTCTTATGTTGCCATTAGATCTCATTTATGTTTGTTACCCTGACAGTATTGCTACATGTATGTGCACAATTAATGAATATTTTTTGTATGGAATGTTTACTTGTACAAGAATTAGTCATGTTCTTTTCTAGTCCAAGATAAGTTTATGATTTCAGTTCTAGTCCATTTCTATAAGAATTTGCTATGTTTTTTTCCAGTCTAAGGCAACTGAATGATTTCAGTTCTAGTCCATTTTGCGAGATTACTACATGTACTAGTCGACTTAACTGTAAGCAATGACTACCTCTTTTATACTTCAAATGCCGCTTTTCCACTACAAATGCGGCTGAGCCATGCCGTGCTGAGTTGGGCTGAGTCAAGCTGAGCGGGGCTGTTGGAGTTGCATTTCGACTACAACCGCGCTGAACCGTGCTGGCTGGAAGTGGGTGGACACATTGGGTGGAGTTAGCGAAAGTGGGTGGACATCAGGTGATGTCGTGAAACAGCGCGAACAGTGACATCAGTGAGCTTTTAAGCGGTAGTCTCACGACCCGAATAGTAAACAATAAACATGAAGTCGTTAGTGTTGCTGGTCTTGGTTCTGTGGCTTGTTGTCACCGACAACGCCAACAGATACTGGCAAGAGCGTATAGATGAGGCGAGGCGCATAAGGCTTCAGAAATTCTTGTAATTCGTAATTCTTCTCCTTCTGGGTTTGCGGTGTTTACAGATCCCAGCGTGCTCGCGGGGCGTGTGTGGGCATGTGAGGACACTCCTCCTCACCAATCAGTGCACAGGGGAGTGTCTGCTCACGCCCCCAGTCTCACTCGGCTCGCTTCAGCCCTACTCCAAAACCGTGCGAGTTTTAGGGGCTAAGCAGGGCTGAAGCGAGCTGAGTCGTGCTGTTTTTTGGTAGTCGAAACGCGAGCCGTGTTGGGCTGAAGTGAGCTGAAAAAGGGTAGTGGAAAAGGGCCAGAAGTGACAATTATGGTTTGAAACACAGTCACATATGAGAACCATAATGGATTGAATAAAGTACTGGTTTTGTTACACTGAATTGTGAGCTTCTGTTGTTTCAACTTGTTCATTGTTTAGTATTTAAAAAATTCTTTCAATTGTCACAGGAATTGAGCTTAAAATAGCGGGCTAGTGCAACACTCTGCGGGCTAGTGCAATTTGCAAGCCACTAGCCCGGCTGGCTAGTGCAGAAAAACCTTAAGATCTAACCCTGATTAAATAAAAGGTTATTTTATGAGCCAAGTGAATGTTTCACTGAGTTAAAGTGCTTGTTCCCCTGTAATAGAGAATCCTGCACTGAAGTGTTTGGACTTCTGTAAACTAACTGACAGACACTGAAGAATCTCTGAGTAGGGAGCTGAATGTTTAGATTTAAACCCTGATGTGATTCAGTTCAAATCAAAACAAATAAAGTGTTTTGAATTGAACCACATCAGAGGATTAAACACTACCGTTCAAAAGTTTGGGGTCACCCAGACAATTTTGTGTTTTCCATGAAAAGTCAATTTTATTTGCCACCATAAGTTGTAAAATGAGTAGAAAATATAGTCAAGACATTTTTCTGGCCATTTTGAGCATTTAATCGACCCCACAAATGTGATGCTCCAGAAACTCAATCTGCTCAAAGGAAGGTCAGTTTTATAGCTTCTCTAAAGAGCTCAACTGTTTTCAGCTGTGCTAACATGATTGTACAAGGGTTTTCTAATCATCCATTAGCCTTCTGAGGCAATGAGCAAACACATTGTACCATTAGAACACTGGAGTGAGAGTTGCTGGAAATGGGCCTCTATACACCTATGGAGATATTGCACCAAAAACCAGACATTTGCAGCTAGAATAGTCATTTACCACATTAGCAATGTATAGAGTGGATTTCTGATTAGTTTAAAGTCATCTTCATTGAAAAGAACAGTGCTTTTCTTTCAAAAATAAGGACATTTCAAAGTGACCCCAAACTTCTGAACGGTAGTGTATGTTTAAATCTAAACAGAGCAGCAGAACGGTTTCACAGAGCATTCTGAGAACCAAATGATTCGGAATCAGATCCTTCAGTCTAAAAACTGATAAGTTACTGGGTTCTAAAAAAGGCACAATTACGATCAAACTTTGCTCAACTCAACGATGAAGCTAAAGTCCCTGAAAATGGGGCTAACGCACCCAAAGCCAATCGCCAGTAACTCCTAGACAGAGACGGCCATGAGCCCCTGTTAGTGCGGTAAAGCTCACCGGTGTATGCGATGCGGTGGCGGTAGATGGTTTTCCCCACCACTCTCTGCAGACTCGGCAGTGCTGAGTGCGCTTTATTCCGCCTGTGTTCCACCGGAAGGCCCGTGTGAGAGCGGAACAACTGCCTCAGCAGCTCGTAGGTCTCCGTCTCCAGCTCGGGGTTCAGGAGCTCCTCACAGCCGCGCTCCTCAAGCTCTGACTGGCTTTCCACAGGCGCTTTCCCTGCATTAATCCCGGCTCCAGCAGCCCGTCCGTCAGCCTCCTCCGTGCAGCCGTCCAGCTCCTCCTCGCGTTTCTGTGAGAAAGTGTCCAGTGGAGCGCTTAAAGGGGAAACCCAGCGAACAGCGCCGCCATTCTCAAGCCCACAGCACAGTGAACTCAACGGCGCGCTCCGCTTCATCACACTCAGCTCCGTCATGGCGTTATTAAGAATGCTACAGCTCCTTTAAACCGCGTGTATCTGCACACAAAATAAAATATTTAAAGCTGATGATTAACTTTCCGCTTACTGGAGCACCGACTTCTCCCGAACAGGACCAAAGCACAACTGAGGCACTCGGGGGCGGGGCCTATGATATGACTAGAATCAGCCGAAGTTCTCTGTCCAGGTCCCCAGAATAGACCAATCAGTATCTCTCCTCTTTCCAGAAATGTTCCACAATTGGCCCAAGAATTGACCAATCACAGTGCCACATCCATTGACCAATCACAGCGCCACATCCATTGACCAATCACAGTGCCACATCCATTGACCAATCACAGCGCCACATCCATTGACCAATCACAGCCCGACTTTTGCCGGAGATGATTTTCAGCAGAGCCGCCATATTGTTTCCATTTAGCTGGATTGGAGTGGATTTCTCGCTGTGGGTTTCGGATCGGGTAAGTCTTATGGCTGTTTTATCAGCGATACAGTTTCTTGTTTGAAAATAGAGCGATTTTTTTTCAGTAAAATACCGTGTAATGTGTCGCTGTGTTACTGCAATCATGGAGTAGCTATCGGTGATGCTGTCGCATATCAGATGGAGATAATTATATACGTTTGACTGTAAAAATAACTTTTATAACATGATTTAAGGGACTCAGATTATCATTGTTGTGTGTAGTATGCTCATGTTGAAGAAATATACCTAATTTTAGTTTCTATTCATGTGGAATTGCGAGTTATGTGTATGCAATTTCATGTACAATTCACAATAAACAACCATTGGATCATAATATCATATAGATATTAATTATAAACAGATGTGTTTTGTGCGTAGCAGATTCCTATCTGAACTTGATATAATCATTCTGATGTATATTCTTGGGGATATTGCCAATGTTATAGTGTGATATTAGTGTCTCTGCCTGCTAATATTATTCTATAATAAGCAAGAATAGTGGGATGGGGGGTAAAGTTTGCTGGCCAGTGCCTAGACGGGGGAAGTTCTGCCCAAATTTTTAGGTAAATGATTTATTATTCTGGCATTTTGTAGTAATGGACCCCAAACCTATCTTCAAGAGACTGACCAATGGGACCTTGGCTACACTGATGAGGCACGCCGTGTCGCAGGTGATAACAAGCTCCACTCACATCTGCCTTGTCTGTCTGACGCCATCGTCATGAAGAATGCGGTCGACGAAGTTCGTAAGGGTGGGGGAGATGTTGGCAACAATCTCCTGATCTTAAGTCAACACCAGCTCCAATTTGGTGCATATCGGGGACAGACCTTCAAGTGGTTGTTAGAGAATGGTTTGGGCTACGCTGCCTGGTTTGTGGGTAATCTACAGTCTGAAAAGAAAGTGAGTACCCCGCTCAGTAATAATAAATTTGCCTTCGGAGAGTACCTGTTGTCTTTAGAGGAAGGCAATGAAGCAGTGGACATAAAGGAGCGACACAGGATATGCAAACAGAGAAGGCCTGCCGTCGGTGATGTCAGTGCCTCACACTCTGAGAAGCCTGCCACGACTGAAGCAAGTCCATCACATTGCCATAAGAAGCCGAATGATAACGCCAGTCCATCCACATCCCGACTGTCCTCGTTGCTCATTGGTAGGATGCTCTCTCCCGCTGCTTTGAAGCGCCGGTTTCAAAACATGAAGATGACACACCAAAGCGTACAGGTAAAATGACTATGTTTTACAAATACATAACACTTATAGATAATATATTGATATTGGCTATCATGAATTAATTAATATTCATATTATTGTTAATTGTATTTTTTCAGCAACCCTGCCCTGGAGGAGAGTAAGGATGATGACCTCGTCGCGGCCATGGACGCGTATGAGTTGTCCCACGTAGAATCACCAGGTAATAAACCCACAGATACCGGAGTGTTAATTTATCAGATTCATAGAATAGTAATGACAATTGATTGTTTTAGTTGTATAACTATATCCTGTCACTTTATCCCATAAGTCTTAATGACAGGCGGAGCTGCTGTGGTGTAGCGGTTGCATACTCGACTGCATAATAGCATTCCAATCATTTAACAGTGATTCTAAGTAAACTAATCATTAAGACAAATTTTTTAAACTTATTGTTATACTGAAATAATGATACAATTCTCAAAATAAAAGTAAAATTCAGTGACATTCATGTGTAATATGCATGTTTTTTACATACATGATTATGTTCTTCTAGCCTGTGTTGCTGAAGCCAGTGTTGAGCTGTCAACTGGTTCTACTGGCGTGGCACCCGACAAGCCAGACGTCATGCCTGTGACAGTCACTAGCAGTCAGTTGGATCCCATGACAGATGTACATTCGCTGAGTCAAGTCAATGGTATGACAAGCAATCAAATCTGACAAACTTTATTTTATGAATTGTAACATTACTCATTTGTAATGATACCCGAGTTTTAATAACTGTACATATAATATGGGTTACATATTATGATTGATAACATTTCTATGACTGTTTTATTTTCATGACTGTGTACTTATGATCTTTTATTCACATTTTCATGATTGTTAATTTACAGATGTCATACTGCCCGATGGATGGAAGCAGTCCTTACCTGCAGCAGACCACCACTGGATTTCCAGGGCCTTGTTCAAGCTGTCTAAGCGTAAGAAGGCAGAGCTTGCATGGGAGCGCATTGACAAGCTGTGGTGGTACCCCCCATGACCGTCCCTGATACCCGGCCAGCTGCCACGACCCGACCGATATTTTGCCCAGCGCCTGTTACTGTGACTGCCAGACCTTCATGGACGCAACCGCCAGGAATTTACTGGTCAGGCCTGACGTCAGAGACCCCCCTCCGATGCCCGATGTTTCACGCTACAAGTGGCTTCAGACAGTTTATTGTAACGACGTCATCATGCGACTGGATGAGGTCAAGGCAGCCATCACCTCTGTCTTTGGCAATGTCCTAAAGATGGATTCAACTAAAAAGGTAAATGGAAAAGTTGAGTCTCATAGAAATTACTTACTAAAAATAAATGACTTGCAATATTTTGTTTTTCGACCGCATCGGCGTGGCTTAGTGATGAGTGTGCCGCACTCTCGTGGTAGGTTGCAGGTACGTGCCCTGGCCGGAACCAACCAAATACCATCATGAAAATGGTACAAACTGCCCCCTGTTGGCACTAGAGCAAATTAGGGAAGGAGTTTGGCAGTGCAACCCAACTGTGTAAAAGGTCGGGTAGTGTGTGGAACTATCTATGTAGACATGCACTATAAAAACCTTCTGGGATCTATGGTAGAAGTTAGCCTGGGAAATCCCATGCTGCTTTGCACAATCGTTCCGATCTGAAAAGACAGCATGGAAACTATGGTCTAAAGGCTCGCCTGAGTTAGGGAGCCAATCAGAGAGTGGGGAGGGGTGGAAAGACGGTGACGCGTACTACTCGACAAACGGAAGCTTGTAGTTTATTTGGGACTCCTAACAGCGCTAACCTCTCGGATATGCTTGTTGTTTTTTTGGTCAAAAACATGTCTGTTGAATGTCCAAATACGGAGGGTCCAGCTTCTCTCATATTTGTCTTGCACAAATGGCAGTAATCGTTCGGTGCCATTGTTTTCCTATTTTGTTTTGCCTTCTCTTTCTCTTTCCTTCTCTTCTTCGCCTCTTCGTCTTCTTCGTCGCTCTAACTACATCACCGGGTACAACTGCCATGATTGGCCATAGGCTACGTATACGCCAAATGATAGACATTCGCAACGTCCAATAAACGGCCGTTGACGATCGTAAACCACACCTCCCCTACGAGAAATTCAGTAGGCGGATTCCAGACCATATTTCACTTGTGATATGGTCTGGTGTTAACCAGACTAGGTAGAAGTGGCTTCGATGCCAAAAAAGCACTCTAATCGATTAATCAATCAACATGAATTGTTTTTCAGAGAATGTGACATTGTTGTATTTATATTTCTCCTTTTATTTCAATTTATTTTAAAAGGTAGTGAAGAAGCTAGCAGGCCACAGCACCAGAACTGCATCGTGGGCCACCAACATCGGCAACGAGTACGGCCAGGTGCTGATGAGCGTCCTCACTGCCAGTGAAGGCTACGGGCTCGGGCCAATGGTTTCTGGCATAATAGAGAGGTACAGGTCAGCCGGCATCAGTCCCCCCCAACCTCCTCTACGTAGACCGCAACTGCTGTGGGACAAAGTTACCGGAAATGTTCAACGACTGGCCAGACCTTAACATCCGACTGGACGCCTGGCATTTTATGCGGCGTTTCTCTGCTGGTTGCACGACCGACTCCCATCAGCTGTATGGTTTATTCATGAGCCGCTTCTCCGCCTGCATATTCGAATGGAGGTCCAAGGATTTGCAGCGCCTTCGAGAAGCCAAATGTGCCGAGCTCCAGGCACAGAAGATCTGTAACCCGACAGACTCCGACGTTTCTTCTCGCATACCTGCAAACTAGTCGCTTTTCGGCGAAATTTGCCGTTTTGCAAACAAAATATGTCATTCTCGTGATTCATCTAGATCCGAAGAGGTTTTTTTTGGGGGGGGAATCAGCGGTGGATAGGACTTTCAGTAAAATGGGATTGCCATCTTCACAAGAGTCATCTGGCCAATCACACACTACTCATCTGGCCAATCACAAACATCCAAGTCAATCCATCTTTCCCACGGCGAGCCTGACTAAACCACAGACAGTAAACATCGGACCTGCGTCAGAGACTTCAGAGATCTCTGGACACTAGCGACAGACTTGAGGTAAATCTCGTTATCTGCCAACAGTGTAATATGCTGTGTAAATTAAACTTGGTTTGTTAAAGATAATCCTACTTTAGCAACGTTACGTGTGTCGTGACATGAAACCTTTTCCAACATGTTTAACATTACACAGAATGTCAAGTTTTTCAGCTTGTATGCTAACATCAGTGAATTATGTGTTAACGTTAACCTTTCATGCCAGTCGGTTCAGTTCGAATAATTTTTGTGAAGGCTATCTCTACTGCATCCGTACTGTTATCTGATGATAATGCGACTTTGCCACAAGATGAGGAATGAAAACGAACACTTAACATTAACGTTAGTACACCGGCGTTTTTTAAGTGATTGAAACACCTTCTCCGGTTGATCATTTAACATGGCTGGATGTAGTTAGAGTTAGCCTTTACAAATCTTTATGGTAACAAAAGGGAGCCCTGACCCAGCCGATAATATTTGGTCATTTCTCTTCCAGAATGAGGGAGCTTAAAGAGGAAGACGCTGTTTATGTAGCAAAGCTTGATGCAGGTCTGAGGTGCAGGTGGAGCTGGGCCTGGCTAAAAATCCAGGTCAAGACTGAAGTGAAGGGAGTTCAGCACAGCTTCCCGCTGTCACAGTTTTTTCATAAGATAGGCAAAGCCGGGTATTCAAAATGCAACCTTTGCCAAAAAGAAATAAATTACAGCAACAAAGGCTCTCATGCTCTTTTGTCACACTGCCAAACAGAGGTACACTGTCAAAAAGTGTGCACTGTTATGACCACATCCAGTGTCCTTCCAGTCCCAGAGCAAAGTGCTTCCAAGGGGCCTGATGTTATGAGGGAGCGAGTTAGGGTGCCTGTACCTACATTTCAGCGAGTTGCCAATGCAGAGGTGTGTATAGATTAGGCTAAAAACCTTTGGTCAATCAAACCTGTATAACCAACATCCAAAATCCGTATTTCCCTTATAAAATCCGTATAAGATGCAAATTTAAAATAATTTACCTAAAATTTGAATGATAATTAACAATGATATATCCACGTTACTTTTTATTCAATATTAATAACAATAAACCTTCAGAATGAATACAAAGCTCCAATGTTCGACAAAAACACAAAGTATCACTCTAATGTTCTGAATTGTACTCCATGACAGCTATTTTTAGCAGTCCGCACCAATACCTCACGAGGCCGCATGTCTGTGTTGATCTTGCCGGAGTGCCTATTCAGAATCTTTTCAGTCACTATTAAGGTTTTTCACCCACGTGACCAAGTCATGTGAGGCTGCCATTTTGGACGTCACGGCTCGAATCAGTTTGAATGCGAGGAAGGCGACAAACGAAAAACATAAAAGAAAAAGGAGCGAGATGCAGAAAACACCTTCACTATCCAGCGACGTAGGGCATTTACAGGGCGAGCAGAGGGAGAGGTATTTGCAAAAATTGAGGTTAGCAGGCTTAGAGAGCGACGTTTACCTGCTTCCACCAGGATTGTTCACTGACGTACGGAAGTACACGAAGCCCTCGTCTTTACCTGACTTCGGCCCACATGATCTGTATACCTATGTCGTTGAAAACCCATCGCCATACACAGGTATTGATCTGAAAGCGTATACGAGTTTGGATGCCTACAAATATTTTGTGTCAGGCTGGGTAACATGCCTACATCAATGGGTCGTCCATGGAGCCGGTGGTCGCCATCTTATTACAGCTAAGGTTTGTTCACATTTTCATTTACTTTCAGCCCTCAGGATAAACAAAATGTTATTAAATGTCATTGAAATAACTTCTTAGTCTGTTGAGACATGGCCCGTTATAAATTTGCTGTTACCAGGCAATGACCAAAAGAACTGTATTATTAGGGTCGGTGTCTGTGTTGTAGCAGTGCACTAGCAGCTAGCTGTTAGCACTAGCTAATGTCAACAACATCATAGCTAGTATGTTACTGTAGCAATGTTTACGTTCAGTCATTTGGATGACTTTTAAAACCTTTCAGTTTCAAGTTTTTCCTTTACTGTATTTACTAGTTTACTGTAATTATGATCCGGCAGCTATTTACACCAGATCCAGTGTAAATAGCTGCCGGAGCGCGCTCCGGCTTGCTCCCCCTCAAATTAAGCAGCGCGCTCCGGCTTGCTCCCGGACCACTCCGGGAGCAAGCCGGAGCGCGCTGCTTAATTTGAGGGGGAGCAAGCCGGAGCGCGCTCCGGAACCTCGGCCGGAGCACTCCGGGAGCAAGCCGGAGCGCGCTGCTTAATTTGAGGGGGAGCAAGCCGGAGCGCGCTCCGGCAGCTATTTACACAGGATCCGGTGTAAATAGCTGCCGGATCATAATTACAGTAAACTAGTAAATACAGTAAAGGAAAAACTTGAGACTGAAAGGTTTTAACAGTCATCCAAATGACTGAATGTAAACATTGCTACAGTAACATACTAGCTAGTATGTTGTTGACATTAGCTAGTTTGACCTTCAAAATGGCGGACACCGGGGTGTCACGTGACCCTGTGACGTCAGGTGAAAAACCTCAATTGAAAGTTGCTCAGGTGGAAATACACTTCTATTTCCTTCACTCCAGACCGCCAGGGCGGTGCTGAAAGCACTAGTGGAAGGATCTTTGTATCCGCGCGTTTCGAGAGTCGCATACAAAAGTTGTCATCTCGTGACGTATGACGTGCCTGCCTATATAAGGCAACATTCCACGTCATTTGGCCTCTTCTTTTTTTTCTCGCGTTGGAATCGCATCTTTTCTATTGGAATTCTGTGTGTGTTATCAGTTAACTGTGGGAATACCTGCGACAATCTACAGTGCAGCTCGTGACTGAAGAGGACTTCAGTGGGACTCGACTCCACATGAGCTGTTTGGTCGCTAAGGTAACTTGTTTTATGCATCGATAGTCACTGAATCTTGGCTGCCAAGTTTTCAGGGACGGCTATTATATCGGTCTTGTCACAAACTGCTTGGTTGCCGCTAGGTTTGTCAGTGTTGAGTGAGTTAGCGAATTGGTTGCCAGTAACGTTAACGTGTACTTACAACTTTACGTGAGCATCGGTTTTCTGGTTGCTAGTAAATCGTTGTCTGTAGCGGTAAAATTGCGCTTGCGAACTCGCTAGCCTTGGTTGCCAGGCTAGCAAGCAACGCTACACCTTGCTTCTTTTCTAAAAAAAAAAAAAATCACGGGTGAGTAGACACTGAGATGGATTCAGTGAGGTGTTCCACTTGCCCCAATCTAATGGAGGTTTTGGATGCACATGATCGCTGCGCGGAGTGCCTTGGCATGCAATATCTAAGGGAGGCAATGTCTGATCCATGCCCTTCCTGTGTGTTAATGCCGCTTACTGTTAGACAGGCGCGGTTGGTTGGTGTGGAACATGCGTCTAGCAGTTTTCTGCTCTCGGATTCTCAGACACAGCGTAAGCGTAAGCTTTCACCACCAGTGCATGCAAAACAGCGCAAAAAATCTAAGTCTTCTGAGTTAGAGCATAAAGTGGAACTGCTGTCATCTACAGTGGAGCGTCTGCTGCCTCTGCTTGCAAGGCCCCCCCTTACAGCAGGGGCGCAGGTAGGTACTGTAGAGGAACAGCCTGCACCGCCTGCCTCCTTGTCACCCATTGGCTCATGTTCTCGGCCACCTGACCAAGAGGAAGTGATGTCTGTGGCTGCCTCAGACACCTTTTTCAGTCAGCCTTCTTCCTCGGCGCAGCCACCAAGCGAAGTCCTGCCAGGTGTTGAGCCCTGTGATTCGGGCAGTGATGTTACCTCTGGGCGATCTGGGGAGTCTGCCTCAGTGGTGGGTTCGGTGGTGGCCACACTGAAGGCTTTGCTTGCACGTTTGCAGTTGGACACCCCAGCGCCTCTTACCGGATCTGAGAACATGTTCCTGCGCCGTGTTCAGCGTGCCTCTCTGGTAATTCCACAGTGTCGTGACTTTACTTCTGTGGTGGCCTCTGCCCTGGAGGCTGCTACGAAACCTGCCCGTCCAGACCAGATGTCTCGCATGCTTGCAGCAATGCAGGACCCCGGTGCTGTTGGCTTGGGTAGCATGCCAGTAGTCGAATCAAGCATTGCTTCGCTCATTGTGTCTCCCGATGAAGCACTTCGGGAGCAAGTGCGTTGCCCTAACGCTGAGTGCCGCCGCACAGACGAGCTACTTTCTCGTGCTTACAACTCTACTGCCTTTCTTGGCAGAGTGTCTAACTCGCTGGCACACATGCTTGTTATGCTGCACTCGACA
Organism: Neoarius graeffei; assembly: GCF_027579695.1. Classification (NCBI taxonomy): domain Eukaryota; kingdom Metazoa; phylum Chordata; class Actinopteri; order Siluriformes; family Ariidae; genus Neoarius; species Neoarius graeffei. The sequence goes on from NC_083586.1 coordinate 2,857,162, forward strand.
CTCAACACATCATCGGCAGACCCACTGGTGGCTGAGGTACTGGAACTTGCACTGCAGGCTATGGGTGTCATTGCCAACCAGTGTGGCACTACCTTGGGCACCTTGCTGCAAGCCTGTCGACAAGTGTGGCTGGCTCAATTGCCTCTGCCAGAAGTATGCAGGAACAACCTGAGGCACCTCCCACTGGCACCTGGACAGGTCTTTGGGCCAGCAGCACAAGAGGCCCTTGACAGACATGTGTCTGGTACAGAGTCTTGCTCCCGTCATGTGGGCGTAGCACCCACCTTCAGAGCTCCGCCAAACCCTTCTGTCTCACGCTTTAGGCATGTGGCCCCTAGAGCTGCACAAAAGTCTCCCCATCGACCCCAGCAGCAGGCCCCCAATCCCCCATCTCCCTCGGCCAGGCAGGGTGGCACTCAGCCACACGTGAGTTTTTGCCCTTTTCGACAGACGAGTCCTCCCCGCCATCGTCGCCCCCCCCATCCCTTCCGAAAAACGTAGACAGGACCACTGACGGGTCAGGGCCAGTGGCAGGAGTTTTTACAGGCAGACAGCTAGCGCATTGGTGTGAAATAACAACCAACCAATGGCTACTCACCACCCTTTCAGAAGGGTACCGCCTGCAATTCCGCCGCCGGCCACCAATGCATTCGGGTGTGAGGCAGACAGTTATAACCAATCCAAGACAGGCAGAAGCCTTGTTGAGAGAAGTTCAGTTGTTGCTACAAAAGGAGCCATAGAGATGGTCGACCCCATTGTTCACCCAGGGGGTTTCTTTTCAGTTTATTTTCTCATTCCAAAGAAAGACGGCGGGTTCAGGCCGATTTTAGATTGAAGAGTGCTCCCTTACTTGGACGGCTGGCTTCTTTGTGCGGCATTGCCCGAACAGGCCAAGGAACATGCTCACCAGTTGCTACTACACATTACGGCTCTGGGGTTCAAGGTGAACCAGAGGAAGTACAAACTGGTCCCAGTCCAGGCAACACGTTTCATCGGCCTTGCCCTGGATTCGAACACTATGCTGGCCAGTCCCACGCCTGACAGAATAAGTTCAATTCTCACTGGCGTGAACCACCTTCGTGTCAGGGGAACTCAGCATTACGTTTCTCTCCTTCAGCTGTTGGGGAAACTCACAGCGGCCTCAGTAGTCATTCCTCTGGGTCTTCTGTGGCTAAGGGCTTTTCAGAGATGGCTTCTTCAACTGTGTCTGTGTCCAGTGCGAGGCAGGCACATGATGGTGAGAATAACACGCCATTGCATGCTCACGCTAAGACCTTGGTCCCAGGCACACTTTCTCACTTGTGGAGTTCCACTTGGTCCCCCACCGGGACGGTGGGAGGTTATCCGGACAGATGCTTCCCTCATGGGTTGGGGTGGAGTCTGGTGTCGGCAAGGTGTGAACGGCACCTGGCCTGCTCCGTGGCGCACGTCCCACATCAACACACTGGAGTTGATGGCGGTGTTTCTGACGTTGCGCCACTTTCAGGAAGTGCTGCGGGGCAAACATGTATTGGTACATACAGACAATGTGGCAACTATTTTCTATATCAATCATCAGGGGGGCACAAGGTCTGTAGCTGCGCTTCAGGTGGCTCACAGTCTCCTAATATGGGCTCAGGACAACCCCCTTTCCTTAAGGGCATCTTATCTACCTGGACGCCTAAACAGTGTGGCAGATGCTCTGTCACGTGGCAAGGTGTCTCAAGGGGATTGGAAACTGCATCCAGACACGGTGGAACAGATCTGGAAAACCTATGGGAGAGCAACTGTGGACCTGTTTGCGAGCAGTCAGACAACTCATTGTCCGACATGGTTTTCCCTGGGAGAAGAAACGGCAGCGTTGGGCCAGGATGCTCTGGCCCACGACTGGCCGAGGGCCATCCTTTATGCCTTTCCCCCTCTACCACTGCTGTGGAGGACTCTCTGCCGTGTGCATGATCACGGTCACCATGTGCTATTGATAGCTCCTCATTGGCCATCCAGGCCATGGTTCCAGCTCCTGCTGTCACTACTAGTGGGACCCCCTTGTCAGCTGCCCAGCAGGCCCAACTTGCTGACGCAGATGGAGGGCAGGATTCAACACCCATGTCCCGAACGCCTGAAGCTCTGGGTGTGGCCCTTGGGGCCCCGGGGCTACTACTGGAGTGTTCAGAAGGGACCAGGAACACTGTGGTGAACGCACGTGCAGAATCTACCCGATGCTTGTATGCAGGCAAGTGGAAGGTGTTCTGTGATTGGTGTGCGGAACGCAACATCGACCCCCTAAGCTGCTCTGTTCCACAGATTTTAGATTTCCTGCAGCACCTTTTAGAGCTTGGCAGGGCTGCATCTACACTTAAGGTGTATGTTGCAGCACTAACAGCCCACCGTTCAGAGGTTGGAGGTGTTTCACTTGGGTCCCACCGGCTGGTGGTAGCCTTTTTGAGAGGGGCAGTTTGTCTTAATCCTCCTCATTTTGTGCAGAGTCCGTCATGGGATCTGAACACTGTGCTCGAATCCCTTTGCTTGCCTCCTTATGAGCCCCTGTCAGCAGCTGACATTAAGTGGCTATCTGTTAAAACAACTTTTCTCCTTGCCATCACAACAGCCTGGCGTGTGAGTGGGCTACATGCCCTCTCAGTGAGTACTGTTTGTCTTCGTTGGGGCCCTATGTTTGACAGTGTTTCATTGTGGCCTAACCCAGCTTTCCTCCCGAAAGTCTTATCTCCCCAGTTTAGCAACCAGCCGATTTTGCTGACTGCTATACCGGCGGATAGGACGGACTTGCGTGCTGAGTTGTGCCCCGTCAGGGCTCTGAGGCTTTATTTTGATAGGACGGCAGTCTTTCGTATGACAGACCAATTGTTTGTTTGTTTGTTTTGGTGGCGCTCCGAGAGGAAGGCCTCTGTCCAAGCAGCGGCTCTCCCGTTGGGTTGTGGAGGCAATCGCCCATGCCTATGAATCTATGGGACGTACTGTGCCCTCTCCTGTCTGCTGCCATTCGACGCGAGCTCAGGCAACATCATGGGCAGCTCTCCGGGGTGTACCACTCTCTGACATTTTGTGCTGCTGCAACTTGGTCCAATACATGTACATTTGCCCGGTACTACAGGCTAAATGTTGCGTCCATGCCATTGCTGTGTACAGCTATTCTTCCAGAAGGTGGTGATGCTCTTCTGAAGTCCTCGTGACTGGGTTGGTATTCGTCTTCTACTAGTGCTTTCAGCACCGCCCTGGCGGTCTGGAGTGAAGAAAATAGAACGCTGGTTACGAATGTAACCGTGGTTCTATGACTAAGTGGAAGACCGCCAGGGTCTTTGGTCACTCGGATTGCGCGAGAATGATCTTGAGGCCAAATGACGTGAGATGTTGCCTTATATAGGCAGGCACGTCATACGTCACGAGATGACAACTTTTGTATGCGACTCTCGAAACGCGCGGATGCAAAGATCCTTCCACTAGTGCTTTCAGCACCACCCTGGCGGTCTTCCACTTAGTCATAGAACCACGGTTACATTCGTAACCAGCATTTTCAAACAAATTACTTCCTGGTTGGTGGGATTCTCACAATGCGGTGTGCGCATGATCAAAAGTGGAACGAAGTCTCACTACCACAAGATAACGCGCGATTTCATAAGACTCTTTACTGGCTGTTTGTGCTTTCCGTGGTGTACAGTACGTTTGTAAATGTTATGCTCTCTTTTATCATAGTGGGAATTGATTATAGCTCTAAATAAATATTGAAGTTTTTTTAAAGAATCCGTATAACTTTATTTGTACGCCCGTATACTACATTTATTGAATTAAATCCGTATAAAATACGGACATTCCGTATAGGTTGACATGTATGTAAATAGGCTAGGCTTGTAGTTTTCTGTAATCCTACCATTTCACTGTTTAACAGGTTACTTGATATTTGCCAGTAGGCTAATGTTAGGCAAAATAGGAATAGACTAGCCTACGTTACCAAAAAATATTGTACATTGCATGTTTAGTTAATTTAGAGATTAACTACCGTAGCCTCGATCATGTCTATTGGAATGAGGATCCGATCTTAACAACTTTGTAATAGCAGGAAGTTTGTAAATATTAAACCAGATTTAATAATGTAAATCTAATAATATTTTCTTTGTTTAGGTAATGGTTCTGGCTACTCTTGCTGAATATTCACTTCCTTTCACCTTTGCACCAGTGATGGTGAACCTGGCCCAAGTGCTGGCTGAAGATAAAGTAGCCCTTAGTGGGCTGAAGCTATGTTGCCCGAAAGAGACACATGGCAAAGCAGAGGAAACTGGCCATGGAACGGCTTGTCCAGGCCAAAAAAATGAAGAAATGATATTTACTATTAGTAAATTACTCAGCTTGACATTGTTGTTACTTGATTGTGGTTGATTTTGTTGATTGACCATCAGCCATTTTGCACTGATTGACCAAAAAACAAGGTTATGTTAATAAACAGGTTTTTTGTTTACCTGTAGCTATGTTGCATCTTTTTTTGGAGGGGGGCAGGCTCGGGTTTTGGTTTACGTCAGGGGGGGTGTAAAAAAAAAAAGTTTGTCACCTTTTTCAGACCTTCTGAGTTTGCAGGTATGTTCTCGGATCACTGAAAACGAGCTGGCTCTCCACTGCAGATGGAAGACGCATAGCGTGGAAGAGACAACCAACATGATTGATAGAACAGCTGTTGGGGGCGTTTGATAGCGACCAGGGTCGTGGCACACTAGGTGTTCCACTGCTTGACACTGAGCACATCTGGAACATTTGGTTGTCGCAGAGACGACGTGTGGCCTGCATCCAGGACCCGCAGGGATTCTCCCTCTACACCGAGACCCACAAGCAGAAGAAGGGAGGTGTTATGCTGCCTGTTTTCAGGTGTGCCAGGGGTTCCACATCTCTGGAGTCATTTCATCTTCACTTGAACCATTTCATACCAGGTAATTATATGTTGTATTTTAAACATCTACACATATACTGTATAGACATGTATATGTACAAACTTGTACACACACAGATATATATGATTCTGCATTTATTTCTAGGTATGAGTGCAAGTGGCATGCACTTTCAGGCCTATCTCCTGGAGGGTCTTGTGAGATGGAACGAGGACAGAGCCTCTGCAGCTGTGCAGTTGGACACTTCTCCCTCGTTGGCAGAGCGTAACTACAGCAGCCTTTTGAAGCAAGCCACCAACACCCTCAGCAGCCGTGTTCTTGGGAAACTATTTCATCCCTCCCACTGTGGACCACGAAAATACACAGGCTAATATCTTACATTTAGTTTCTGTCCATGTAATTTACTTTGGGAAAAAGGAAATAAAATTTAAGATTGTCTGATTTACCCATGTTTCTCAATGTATGTATTTTGTCTTATATTGTATTAAGGTGAGCTGATTGGTATCGAGTACCTGTACAGCCAGACAGGTGAAGTGTTACAGGATTACACCCTGGACCCAGACAGTGAGGAGTCGGTGTGTCTGGATGCCCATCTCGATGACGAGGATGAGGGATTCGAGGAGGCCAGTTTGGATGTGGAGCTACAGCCTCCCCTGCTTGAAGATGAATCTCCAATAAGGCAGCCCTCCCGGAATTGTAAGACTTGTATCTATTTTTTGAATAATGTAAGTATTTATTTCATCACATCAATGTATTATTTTCCTCTTGAACTGATATACTAATCCTTTCGATATGTAGTCAATAATAAAGACATGTTATATTGTGCAGAAACTAACAATGTATTCTGCAATATTTAGTGAATTGAATCTTTTAAATGGTCTTATCAGCCTTGCTTTTTTTGACAGCCATGCGATCAGCCAAGACGAAGCGGCAGCCTTTCAAGAGTCCTGCCAGAGAAACGCCTGCATCTGCAACTGTCAGCAATTCACCTGCAGTCTTACTATTGACATCAACCACTGTGGCCATGTCAACACTAAGACTGCCTGACAGACCAACAATGCCACTTGCAGCCACTGGTAGTCAGACACCACCACCACAGGACTCCCCAGAGGTAAATTGCATGGCATATTATACTTCTTTACTTATCTATTATTTACACTGTTTGGTTGTATTTATGCATATGTCTGATACATGCATACATACATGATCTCTTTTTATTCAGGAATCTGTTGACCAGAACAACATCCCCGGCTACGGTTGTGTTGAAGACCTGGCTCAGTTCCTGTTCTTATTAAAGGACCAGACTGGACCACTTAGGAACAGTCAAGCAGAACAGATCGTCAGGCTCTGGCATAACCTTGATGAATATGACACCAGCCCAACCAGCTTCTCGCCTCATCATAAAACCAAGGCACGGGGCAGGTTTAAGGCAGCAAAGTCCCCTGTGGCCCCTGGTGTTGAAAGCACCAAAAGGTAAGTGGTCCACATTTAGCATTTTTATTGGAAGGGTCCATATGTGATACAATAATAAAATGCAGTATCATAAATCATAAATAAACTAAAGAGAATCTTCTGAAACAATGGTTTGTCATTGTTTGTTGTTTAAATTTGTATTTGTTCATTGTAGATGTTTCCTTGGCCAAAACACGGGCCCAGCTCAGTGGCCTGACTGCAATCGGTATATGGAGCGCCTCATAACAGGCAATGCACCATTAACTTCAGCGATAATCAGAGTCTTTACCATTAATAAACTTGTTGCCATAAAGGATGAGCCACTTGACAGAGACAACATACTGAATTTCATCAACCTCTAATCTTTGACTGAATGTATTCCAAATTTGACACTTCAGAGACAGGACCCAATTCCTTTTCCTGTGCAAAAATGGCATGTCCAACACTTATTTCATTTTATATACTTTCTGTAATTTTATTGTGGTCTACAAGTGATTTGCATATATTTGTGTAGTTCAATTTTTAAGACCACTTTAAAAAAAATGGTGCTTAGAATGTTCTTTTTTTTTTCAAGTCAAGTCAACTTTATTGTCAAATATGCTATACATGCTCGACATACAGCACAGATGAAATATCAGTCCTCTCTGACCCACGGTGCAAACTGGCAATGCAACAAATAAAAATAGAATAATTGAAAAAACAAACAATATAAACAGTATAAACACTCTAGATAGGAACTAGACAGACTAAACACTCAATATAAACAGAATAAATAAACAGTATAAACACTAGATAAGAACAAGACAGACTAAACACTCAGACAATATAACAGGGATGTGATTTTTCCGCGAATTCGCGGAATTCCGCTTTTTTCACCTCAAAATTTGAAAAAAACATTTTTTTTCCGATTTTCCGCTCAAAAATCCGCATTCGTATCCTATTCGTTCCGACTTTCAGTAATTCCGTCATTGAGATGAAACGAGGTACGTGATTGGCCCATCGCTCTGTAGCAACCAATGAACGCGCTTGTTAGATAGCTGTACGTAAGCTCACTTCAAACAAAGAGTTGAAAGATGGCAGCCTCCGTGATCGAGCGTAAAGATACAAATCGAGTTAAAGAAATCGACAGAATAGTGAAAAACAAGTTCCGTTGGGAATGGTTGGAGAAAGAGGTTGCTACAGACGTTGGACATAAGACTGTGAGACATTTGTTCAGCGATCTCGTTCTTTGGGGGGAGGGCAGAGGTCTCTGGCTGTCAAGTTTGGGGATGCTGGGACCTCCCCTGCCCGAGCTACGAGCGTGCAAAGTCGGGCTGGAGCCCGGGATAGAAACGAAACCTAAGCGGAGTGCTGCGGCTCGCCTCGGGGCGAATTACGTCCCGAGGCACGGGGCTAGCACGCCCTGCCCGTGCTGGTTCTTTGGGGAGAGGGCAGAGGACTCTGGCTGTCAAGTTTGGGCAGGCTGGGACCTCCCCTGCCCGAGCTACGAGCGTCCAAAGTCGGGCTGGAGCCTGGGATAGAAACGAAACCTAAGTGAGTAAACACAGTAGTTTTGAATATCCTTAAGTGAATGAACACTGTGGAGTTATGATTATCCTTTGGTGAGTGAACACTATAGAGTTATGTATATGAAGTTGACATTGCTAGAGTAGAAACTGCAGAAAAAAAGTGACTGATATGCTGGAACTGGACTAGTCTGGTTAACACCAGACCATATCACAAGTGAAATATGGTCTGGAATCCGCCTATTGAATTTCTCGTAGGGGAGGTGTGGTTTACGATTGTCAACGGCCATTTATTGGACGTTGCGAATGTCTGTCATTTGGCGTATACGTAGCCCATGGCTAATCATGGCAGTTGTACCCGGTGACGTAGTTAGAGCGACGAAGAGGCGAAGAAGAGAAGGAAAGAGAAGGCAAAACAAAAATAGACTGTAACGCCAAACGCTGTTCTTTTTTTAAAACAAACTTTCGCTCTAAACTATTCAGAACAGTGTCTAAAGCTTGATCGAAAGCTTGGTTCGTATCGCTCGCCGCCATGTTAAATGTGATTCGTAAACTGTCCCAAATAAACTACAAGCTTCCGTTTGTCGAGTAGTACGCGTCACCGTCTTTCCACCCCTCCCCACTCTCTGATTGGCTCCCTAACTCAGGCGAGCCTTTAGACCATAGTTTCCATGCTGTCTTTTCAGATTGGAACAATTGTGCAAAGCAGCATGGGATTTCCCAGGCTAGAACTGGACATGGATGCTAGCATCTTTTTTTCTTTGAGAGTTCCTGAAGGCTTGTGGATGAATTCTTATGTTGCATCATGTTTGTTTGAAAAGGCACATTTAGGTAGGGCTGCACAATTAATCGAATTTAATCGAAAATTACGATTTTGGCTGCCACGATTAAATTAAATGAAAATCGCGATTTATTTCCATTTAAAATGCGAGCTCTGCTGCATATCTGATAAAGTACTTTTTGACCAGTACTCCGCCAAACCATTAGGGGGCGAACCGACGCATGTAAGGTTTCATTACTCCGCCTAAATAAGCAAGCAAGCCAAGTGACTTGGCTTGCTTGCTTATTTAGGCGGAGTAATGAAACCTTACATGCGTCGGTTCGCCCCCTAATGGCGTGAGAGTAGGTAACAGATTGAGGTGAGAGAGAAAAGCTAACTATGTCGGAACAACAGACTATTTAGCACTGGAGGCAATGCTGTGACCTGCCTACGCTCATGTTTAAAGCCAGAGCATGTTGATAGGCTGGTCTTTCTAGCTAAAAACTTGTAGGCCTCAGTATAATGCTATGTAATTGTTGCAACTGAGTTTTCAGTTCCTTCATCCTTTGGTAATTTCTTGGATAAATTTCATTTATTTGTCATTTGGAAATCAGAATTTCTCTTTTAAATTTCATTCTGCACTGAAAGCTGTTCATATTGTTTGTTTGAATATAGTGAAATAAAATTTAAGTGATTTCCCTAACATCAAGAATAATCGTGATTAATAATCGTGATTACAATTTTGATCAAGATAATCGTGATTATCATTTTTTCCATAATCGTGCAGCCCTACATTTAGGTATGTTCAACTTCTACAGTAATTGAAAGTATAAATTTTGTTTTTCCTTATACAATTTTCTATTTATTCTAATGCAGATGATTTAATTTAGAATGACATTTTTAGGTTTCATGTTTTGGCTTTTTGTCAGTTAAGAATCATTGAATTTACTATAGGGGCTCAGAGTTGCATGTTGACCATTAAATTGGCTTGAATTTGTTAATCATGACAAGTTTTTTCTTGTGTATTTGCTTGCCATTTTAGTACAATTTTTAAGTCAGAAAACCCCAGAACCCAGGAGCTTCGGGGGGCTTTGCCCCCCTTGTCCCCCCACCAGGGCGCTGCCCTGGACCAGCTGGGGGCCTGCGGCCCCCAGACCCCCGGCTAAAATTTTCAGATAATTTCACCAGCCCCAAATCACATCCCTGATATAAACAGTATAAAACACTCTAGATATGAACTAGACTAAACACTCAAACAATATAAACAGTATAAATAAACAGTATAAACACTAGATAAGAACAAGACAGACTAAACACTCAAACAGACAACATAAACAGTATAAACACTCTAGATATTAACTAGACTAAACACTCATACACACACACACACACACACACACACACACACATAAATTGGTACAAATAACCAAACAGTCAAGGGCACTTGAGGTACTGAGGTTTTTCACCCACGTGACCAAGTCATGTGAGGCTGCCATTTTGGACGTCACGGCTCGAATCAGTTTGAATGCGAGGAAGGCGACAAACGAAAAACATAAAAGAAAAAGGAGCGAGATGCAGAAAACACCTTCACTATCCAGCGACGTAGGGCATTTACAGGGCGAGCAGAGGGAGAGGTATTTGCAAAAATTGAGGTTAGCAGGCTTAGAGAACGACGTTTACCTGCTTCCACCAGGATTGTTCACTGACGTACGGAAGTACACGAAGCCCTCGTCTTTACCTGACTTCGGCCCACATGATCTGTATACCTGTGTCGTTAAAAACCCATCGCCATACACAGGTATTGATCTGAAAGCGTATAAGAGTTTGGATGCCTACAAATATTTTGTGTCAGGCTGGGTAACATGCCTACATCAACGGGTCGTCCCTGGAGCCGGTGGTCGCCATCTTATTACAGCTAAGGTTTGTTCACATTTTCATTTACTTTCGGTCCTCAGGATAAACAAAATGTTATTAAATGTCATTGAAATAACTTCTTAGTCTGTTGAGACATGGCCCATTATAAATTTGCTGTTACCAGGCAATGACCAAGAACTGTATTATTAGGGTCGGTGTCTGTGTTGTAGCAGTGCACTAGCAGCTAGCTGTTAGCACTAGCTAATGTCAACAACATAGCTAGTATGTTACTGTAGCAATGTTTACGTTCAGTCATTTGGATGACTGTTAAAACCTTTCAGTCTCAAGTTTTTCCTTTACTGTATTTACTAGTTTACTGTAATTATGATCCGGCAGCTATTTACACCGGATCCAGTGTAAATAGCTGCCGGAGCGCGCTCCGGCTTGCTCGCGCTCCGGAACCTCGGCCGGAGCACTCCAGGAGCAAGCCGGAGCGCGCTGCTTAATTTGAGGGGGAGCAAGCCGGAGCGCGCTGCTTAATTTGAGGGGGAGCAAGCCGGAGTGCGCTCCGGCAGCTATTTACACTGGATCCGGTGTCTGTAACACGTTTTTTTTTTTTTCAAGCTGGTTCTCCCTCTCTGTCTACAGCGTTAGTATGTAGCTTGACCTTCAAAATGGCGGACACCGGGGTGTCACGTGACCCTGTGACATCAGGTGAAAAACCTCAATAGCAGGTAAACATGAAATAAGCAGAATAAACAAACTAGCAGCTGTTAAGGTGAGGTAGTGTGGAATAGGGCAAATGGGCGAGGTAAAGTGAGATGTGCGGTCCCTGAGTTCAGTGTGTTAATGAACAATGAGATGTATGTATGTGTGTGTGTTGGGGGGGGGGAACTGTGAGGATGACATGTCAGATGCTGAAGGGGGGTGTGCGAGCAGAATTTGTGGCAGGGGGCAGAGGGGGGAGGAGGGGCAGAACAGGGAGGGAGTTGAGCCTCCTGACCGCCTGGTGAAAGAAACTGTTCTTGAGCCTGCTGGTTTTGGTCCGGAGACTCCGCAGTCTCCTCCCTGACGGCAGCAGGCTGAAGAGGTTGTGAGATGGGTGGGTGGGGTCACCTGCAATCCTGATGGCTTTGCGGGTGAGGCGAGAGTTATAGATATCCATAAGAGAAGGGAGAGAGACACCAATGATCTTCTCAGCTGCTCTCACGATGCGCTGCAGAGTCTTGCAGCAGGACACGGTGCAGGCGCCGTACCACACGGTGATGCAGCTGGTCAGGATGTTCTCGATGGTGCCTCTATAGAATGTGTGCATGATGGGGGCCGGGACTCTTGCTCTCCTCAGTTTGCGGAGGAAGTACAGACGCTGTTGGGCTTTTTTGGCCAGTGATGCGGCCAAATGTTCTTAAAGATAGAAAACAAAAGCTCGTTTTTAGGGGTAATCAGGAGCGATTCTAGCATCTGATCTTTGGGGGTGCTTAGCCCCCAGAGCTGACAGAGGCACCTGGCTTGAACGACAGTGTTTCCACGTTTATTCCGCATTTAGACTAGACTTAACTAGACAAGAAGACTAGACAAGACTAGACTTATGCAATGTTTTAACAGAAGCTGACCCAATAAACTATGATATCTACACATTTACAATATTTACGTTATATTTTAACTAAACAAGACCTACTACTGCATTTGTAATGTTGGAGCTATTCATTTTGAACAGTGGTAATTGTTAATTACTTAACTCCAGTCCGTACCTTCACATCTCGCTATGCCAGTAATACTCAGGTGCTACTTCGAGTTCCTCATCGGCGTGGAATCCAGTTTAAAAAAAACAAAACACCATGTCGTAGCAAGCACTCGCACAGACAGGCAACCCAATCAGAGGGGACGCAAGGAGGAGAGGTATTTTACTGCTCATAGAACTATCACGTAACAGGTGAATTCAAGAACACACACACACGCCCGCGCACACATTCATTGCGCAGTGCGCAAGGGCACTTATTTCTGAAAATTACGTCCAAAAGCAGTGTTTTTGAGGGTGCTGAGCTAGGGGGTGCTGAGCTCGTTTTTGGGGGTGCTTGAGCACCCCCAAAAATAGGCTAAACATGCCCCTGGGGGTAATACTTATCAGTGGCATTTTGTTAATAAGGGAATGACTCAAGGAAGTGTAAGTCACCTACATCTTTTTAATTTGTTTATTATTGTTCCCATTTCCGGTTGAGAGTATGCTGTGCACGTTTCGACTTCCGCTTTTCACCGTAGCTTTTTATTTTTCTCCCCCCCCTTTGTTTTTCTTTTTGTGTTTGTATAGTTTGAAGGTTGTTCTTTGTTTGAATGTTTTGTCTGGTGGTTGTGGCGTAGCTCCAGACCCAGTTTTGGGTGTCAGTTCCCTTCAGGCCTTGGTCTGCCATGGGTGATGCCTGTGTCCCTCGCAATGGACTGCAGTGAGGTCGTTGCTCTTTTAACATCATGGTCATCCAGCGCTCTGTGCAGTGGTGCTTCTGTGCTCGGTGCGCTGTTCTGAATGATGTTGCCTGATGGTGTTGTGGTGGCTGTGCAGGCAGTGTGGGACATACCTTCGTGCACCTTTGGTGGGACTGTGGGTAGCGATGCCACTGGAATTACATCCTAAGCCTCGTATTGTGCTTTTTTTTTTTGCAATTGCAAAGTGGCCTTGGGTGTGAGAAAGGCACTATACAAGTTGAAATTATTATTATTATTAACGATCTTAATATTGTTGAAAATGAACTGAGTCACATAGTTAAATATGCGGATGATATTACCATCCAAGTTAAGGTATGCAAGAGCAAGAATGCTAATACTAATGAGCAGATATGTAAAGAAGTTGTTGAACAATATTTTGATTGGTTTAGGGACAATTGCCTGCCCTACAATATTAATAAAATTAATTAATTCATTATTTATCAGAAAACTAAGGGAGATATGAATTCAGATTGTAGCATAAAGCAAGTAGAGAAGCTTAAAGGGCATATCACAGGTAAATTCAGGAGCAAGATCAATGTAATTCTCCTATTTTATATTAAACTTTGGTCAAATATCTGTAACATTCTGCATTCTCTGAATTTTTTTTACCTTGCGCAATACCAGAAAAATTCAGTTGAAATCAAGCCATTTGAGGTGAATTGGTCCGCTTCTGAAAAAACTTGGCATTTGGATTTCCCGCCAAACATTGATTTTCGTGATGTCATGTGAGGGATGCCTCCCTCTGAACCCTACGTCAGCGCTGGTTTGTTTATGAGAAAACGACCTGGTGGTTTTCTGCAAATTTCTTCAACGTTATCATGTAATCATTAAAATGGTTAACAGATGTATCGTAGGAAGGTGTAGCAGCACCAATCTTGATGGGATTAGTACTCAGCATTTCCCAAAAGCCTGGACAATGAGAGAGAAATGGGAGCGCTTGGTCTACACAGGCTGTGCACTGAAACTGTGCAAGTTCTCGCAACCTGCTGGCGCTTCCACAGGTGACGTCACAATTCTGGCTCCAGACTCCCTTGGGATTTTTCCAGACATGTTCTGTTATTTTATTTTTTTCTGCTGTAGACAGATGGCCTTGTGCAAAATTACCCTTCTGGATGAGTGTGTAAAGGGACAGAATTTCATATATATTAAAAAAAAAAAATTGGTCCAGGATATGCACTTTAAAATACTAAGAGTAACTTTTCAGAGTAATAATGAATTTAAAGAGTATGTTAAGGGAAAACTCATAGAAGCAAACAAGTGTCTATATGTCCTTAGATCCTTACATAAGGAAGGTGACCAGCAACCTGATATGAATTTTATGTTTTTTTAATTATCTATAGTTTTACCAAAAATTAAAATAATACAATTTATTTAGTGCCTAAACAAATATGCTCTAAGCACTTTACAATCACAAACTAATAAATAATTCAGTAACTAATTAAAAAGGCTAATAACTAAATAAAAAATAAATACATATATTAAAAAAAACCCTATAGATTAAAAGCAAGCCTAAAAAAATGCGTTGACTGAAAGCAAAGGTTCACATACATTTTGCCACTCACAGATATGTAATATTGGATCATTTTCCTCAATAAATAAATGACCAAGTATAATATTTTTGTCTCATTTGTTTAACTGGGTTCTCTTTATCTACTTTTAGGACTTGTGTGAAAATCTGATGATGTTTTAGGTCATATTTATGCAGAAATATAGAAAATTCTAAAGAGTTTGTCTGTAGTATTTCTATTATTTATTATTTCTATTATTATTTCAGCGGACAGCGGACTTCCTGGTTGAGTTGCTACGCACTTCCTGGTTCTTGAGTTGTTTGTGATGAGTCCTTTTTTTCCCGCGAGCATTGGCATTAATTACTAATCTTTTTTTTATTTTCTTTTTTTTCTACAAATAATTTTCCAGTATTATCTTCATTTTTATTGTACTGTCGCTTTCCTTTTTGTACTTTCCACTTTTGCTTTCCTTTTTCCTTTTTTTTTCGGAAGAACGCCGAGACCGGAAGCTTTCTTTTTCTTCTCCTGCGTAAAGACCACAAGCAGAGGCCATCCACATCGGATCTGCTTTAATATCGACAGATCTTCGATTAAGGTACTTGAATCCTTTCATCATGGCAAACCTTCAGCCTGTTCAGTGTGCTGAGTGCAGGATGTTTAGTCATTCTTCCTCCGTCGCTACCTATAGCTTTATTTGTGATAAGTACAGATTAGTTAGCTCTCTGACGGAGAAGATTACAGTGCTAGAAGTGCGTATCCAGGCTTTAGAGAAGGTCAGTGAGAACGAGAACAGTATAGTTTCTGTAGGGGAAAGTCTGGATGCCCTAGGTCAATTTAGTAATCCCCCAACTCTGGCATTACAGCCTTCACAGCGGGGCGAATGGTTGACGACTCGGCGGCATAAGCGTAGAGCCAAAGCTACCACTGAGGCTCGCCCACGGGAGCACCACTCCTCTCTGCGTCACGTGTCGAACAGGTTTGCTCTCCTTAGTGACGCACCTGCTGAGAAACCTGAAAGAGCTCTGGTTATAGGGGACTCTATCATACGGCACGTGAAATTAGCTCAGCCTTTAGGGGCACCAGCAGCTTTAGTCAGGTGTATACCGGGAGCCAGGGCGCCGGACATAGCAGGTAATCTTAGGGTCCTAGGCAAGCACAGGTTCTCAAAGATAGTTATCCATGCAGGAGCTAATGATATATGCCTTTGTTAGACTGAGGTTACTAAGAGTAATTTTGTAGAGGTGTTTAAATTAGCGAAGGCGATGTCCGATGCTGTAGTATGTTCTGGTCCCATCCCAATGCGGCGTGGTGATATAGCTTACAGCAGGTTATGGTCGCTGAACTGCTGGCTGTCCAGGTGGTGCTCTGAAAACACTGTGGGCTTTATAGATAATTGGGCTAATTTTGAGGGCACTGCTGGTCTGTTAGGGCGGGATGGTATCCATTCCACTTGGGAAGGCGCTGCTCTCATTTCCTGCAGCATAGGTCATAGTCTCAGAACAGGCCTAGTTAATTCCTGACAATCCAGAGCCAAGGCCAGGGGACAGACGAACAGGCTAAACCGACTGTCTGCTAGCTGCACAGAGTCGTCACTCAGGGTCCACTACATTGAGACTGTGTCTCTTCCCCGAACTAAACAAAAAGGTAGACATTTTCAGAGAGTTTGTTCCAGTAACCTAATCAATATAAAATTAGATCATACTGACTGTACAGCTGCTGCCTGCACCTTTGATCTAAAGGTGGGGCTATTAAATATGAGATCTCTTACATCTAAAGCGCTAATGGTTAATGAACTCATTACTGATCAAAAGTTTAATGTACTTTGTTTAACTGAAACATGGATTAAGCCAAATGAATATATAGCATTAAATGAAGTGAGTCCTCCTGGATACAGTTATATACACCAGCCTCGTCAAACTGGCAGAGGAGGCGGCGTTGCGGTTATTTATAATGATTATCTAGGTGTAACACAAAAACCTGGTTATAAATTTAATACATTTGAAGTTCTTCATACTCATATAATCTATGTAGCCTTGAAAAATAAGTCTACCCAGTTAATTCCATTGCTTATTATTTACAGGCCCCCGGGGCCATATTCTGAGTTTCTTTCTGAATTTGCAGGTTTTATCTCAGATCTGGTTATTTCCTTAGACAAAGCTTTAGTTGTCGGAGATTTTAATATTCACTTCGATAACCCAGAAGACCCTTTAAAAACAGCGTTTGTGTCCATTTTGGATTCAGTAGGGATTAATCAGACTGTCATAGGACCGACCCATAATGGTGGTCACACCCTCGATCTAATACTAACATTCGGGTTAAACGTAGAAAATATAGTCACACGTCCACAGTCTGAAGTTATCTCAGATCATTATCTCATCTCATTCAAACTTTGTCTGAGTAATAATATATACACATCACCACGCTACTGTATTAAACGTACATTCACGTCAACTACTGCACAGAGCTTTATAAATGATCTCCTTATCAACTTTGATTGTTATCAACTTTGATTGGGTCACTGTCAGCCCCTGCGGAACTTGATCAGGCAACTGAATGCTTCGAGTTAACATTCCGCCATACTTTAGATAATGTAGCTCCTCTTAAAAAGAAAATGGTCAGAGACAAAAAATTAACACCCTGGTATCATTATACCAGGGTGTTAATTTTTTGTCTCTGACCATTTTCTTTTTAAGAAAATGGTTCCAATTTTCGAGTGGTCTGTTTTAATGTGCGAGTGTCATCATTATGACACTCGCACATTAAAACAGACCACTCGAAAATTGGAACATAAATGGCATCAAACAAAATTGGTAGTGTTCAAATTAGCATGGAAGGAGAGCTTCCTGAAGTATAGAAAAGCTCTTAGTGCTGCGAGATCAACATATCTCTCCTCCCTAATAGAAGATAACAAAAATAATCCTAGATTCCTATTTAATACTGTAGCAAAATTAACCAGGAATAAGTCCACTATAGACACATGCACACCTGGATGTACAGTATGTAATAGCAACGATTTCATGGATTTTTTTTTAATGACAAAATTGAGAATATCTGACAAAAAAAATCAAACTACTAATTTAAGGTCAATGTAAGTGACCCTGTAGTTAACCATATAACTGTATCAGATCATCAATTAGAATGTTTTACTCCCCTTAAAGAAACTGAATTACTTTCATTAATCTCAGCATCAAACGCCTCAACTTGCGTACTAGATCCCTTACCTACATGTCTATTCAAACAGATAATACCTGAAGTAATTGAACCGCTTCTAAAAATAATAAATTCTTCTCTCACGATTGGCTATGTACCCAAATCCTTTAAACTAGCAGTTATCAAACCCCTGATTAAAAACCTGGCCTTGATCCCTGTCAGCTGTCCAATTATAGGCCAATATCAAACCTCAACTTTATCTCCAAGATCCTTGAAAAAGCTGTGGCACAGCAGTTATGCTCATATTTACATAGGAATAACATCCATGAAATGTATCAGTCAGGATTTAGACCTAATCATAGCACAGAGACAGCTTTTGTTAAAGTAGTAAACGACTGTAGAACTTTGAGCGGGTGGGTGGAGCACAGAAGTATGGCAGGCCAGAAATGAGTTTCCAAAAACTCTTTATTGTAACACTTTTCAGCGTTTTCACTCTCCCAGACACACACACACACACACACACACACACATCAACCATCTGATTGGGGAGAGAGCTTTCTTCCTCTGCTCTCTCTCTCCTTATATAGGGCGTGGTCACTGGGAAGACACACAAACACAGGTTAATTGACATCAGGTGTAGTGATTCTACCACTTACCTTCCCTGACTCCGCCCTCCGGCCACAGACCGACGCTTGACCATGCCCCCGCTGCCACAATGACCTACTGTTGGCATCTGATCAGGGCTGTGTCTCGCTACTTGTGTTGCTTGACCTTAGTGCAGCATTTGATACCATTGATCATTCCATTCTTCTGGATAGACTAGAAAATGTTGTGGGAATTAAGGGAACAGCTCTCTCCTGGCTCAGCTCTTATTTAACTGATCGTTATCAGTATGGTGATATAAATGGTGATATTTCTAGACATACTGAGGTAAAGTTCGGTGTTCCACAAGGTTCTGTCTTGGGTCCACTGCTTTTTTTCTTTATATATGTTACCTCTGGGTGATATTATTCGTAAACATTGTATTAGTTTCCACTGTTATGCTGATGACACACAGTTGTATATTTCTGCAAAACCTGACACCAGCTTAATAGAATTGAGACACCAGCTTAATAGTATTGAGGAATGTGTAAAGGACATTAGACACTGGATGCTTATTAATTTCCTTCTGCTTAACTCTGACAAGACTGAAGTACTTATACTATGACCACATGCAGCTAGAAGTAAGTTTTCTGATTCCACAGTAACTCTGGATGGCCTTTCTGTTTCTTCATGTGCAGCAGTAAAAGACCTCGGGGTGATTATTGACCCCAGTCTTTCATTCGAAACTCACATTGATAACATTACCCGGATAGCTTTCTTTCCTCTCAGAAATATTGCTAAGAAATTTAATGTCACTACATGACGCGGACAAACTAGTTCATGCTTTTGTTACCTCCAGGTTGGATTATTGTAATGCCTTACTGTCTGGATGTTCCAATAAGTGCATAATCAAGCTCCAGTGAGTTCAAAATGCAGCTGCAAGAGTCCTTACTAGAACTAGAAAATATGACCACATCACGCCTGTCTTATCCACACTGCACTGGCTCCCAATCAAATTCCGTATTGATTATAAAATACTACTATTGACCTTTATATAGCACTAAATGGTCTTGCACCACAGTACCTAAGTGAACTTCTGCTCCTTTATGACCTGCCACGCCTACTTAGATCAAAAGGTGCAGGCTATCTGTTGGTACCTCGTATAGTGAAGGGTACATCAGGGGGCAGAGCCTTTTCTTACAAAGCCCCACAGTTATGGAACAGCCTTCCAAGTAGTGTTTGGGAATCAGACACAGTCTCAGCGTTTAAGTCTCGGCTGAAAACATATCTGTTTAGTCAAGCCTTTTGTTAATGGTGTTTTTGAGGTAAAGGAGTAGATCTGGAGGATCCTCAGACAGAGTGTTTTGGTAAACTGGGATGTATGGATGCTGTCAGTCCCCCACTCGCTTGCTCACTCGAGTTTGTTGACGGTGTAGTGGTTGGCTGCTTTATGTCTTGGGGCTCCCTCATGCCTGTGTTACCTTCTGGCTCTCCCCTTTTAGTTATGCTGTTATAGTTAGTTGCCGGAGTCCCTGCTTGTACTCAGTGCAATATGTATACTGTTCCTACTTATTCAGGTGACATTGGGCATACCTAACAACCTGTGTTCTATTTCGTTTCTACTGACCGCCAGAGGCGGTGCTTTCAGCACATGGATATCCATCACACGAACGTGCAGGTCGAGTAATAGTAACAACAAAGTCACGTGTGACCTGGGTGACGTCACCCCGTGACCCCGGCATAAAAGACCGGTAAACCCAGGAAGTGACCTCTTACATCTTCTCGCGTTTGCAGGTTGCGAGTTGGAATTTGGACAAAGCGCTGTGGTAGTTTCGTTACCCGTAGGGTTGGGGCTGTGCTTATGCACCCTCCAAGAAACTGCGCTAAGTCCACCAACTCTTTTCTTCTTGTCGTTATATTGATTTATTACTCCGTAAGCTGAGCGCTCTCGCTCGGTGGAGTTAGCTGATTAGCCCTCCGGGGCGGTGTCCTCACCGCTGGAGGCCGGCTTGTTTTCGCTTCAGGTAAGCGGTTTTCATTATTTAAATTAAAGCGGCGTTCCTCTCGCCGCTGTTTATCAGTTCTGCGGCGCTCGGCGCCTATCCTTGTTAATATTATTAACCACCTTGTTTTGTGTAGCCTCGCCGCCGGCCTGTTCACAGGCCGGCTGTCTTGTGTGTTGTATTCGTATTGATTTATTACTCCGTTAAGCTGAGCGCTCTCGCTCGGTGGAGTTAGCTGATTAATCCTCCGGGGCGGTGTCCTCACCGCTGGAGGCCGGCTTGTCTTCATTCAGCCTTGTCTCCGGCCTGCTCACAGGCCGGCGGTCTTGTGTTGTATTGTTTGTTACTCCGTTAAGCTGAGTGCTCTCGCTCGGTGGAGTTAGCTGATTAGTCCTCCGGGGCGGTGTCCTCGCCGCTGGAGGCTGGCTTGTCCTCATTCAGGTAAGCGGTTTTCATTTATTTAATTTAAAGCGGTGTTCCTCGCCGCTGTTTATCAGTTCTGTGGCGCACTGCGCCTATCTTTGTTAATATTATTAACCGCCTTATTTTGTGTAGCCTTGTCTCCGGCCTGCTCACAGGCCGGCGGTCTTGTGGGTTGTATTCATATTGTTACTCCGTTAAGCTGAGCGCTCTCGCTCGGTGGAGTTAGCTGACTAGCCCTCCGGGGCGGTGTCCTCGCCGCTGGAGGCTGGCTTGTTGTCGCCCAGGTAAGCGGTTTTCATTCATCTAAATTAAAACGGTGTTTCTCGCCGCTGCTTATCAGTGCTGTGGCGCACGGCGCCTATCCTTGTTAATATTCCCGACCACGGGTGTGTTCGCCCGGTCGTTTTTCATTACCGCCTGATTGTTTATTTGGGCTGCTTACTTGGGGTGTTCTCGCCCTATTTAAGTTCCCTTCTGCCAGCCAGGCGTCATGGACCTCTTCTCTCGCTGCGCTGCATGTGCCTGAGCGTGGCTGCGCGGACCGCCAGGCTGGCTCGGCTGGATTCTCCGTCTGACATCCCCCGGGCCTCGGGGGGACAGGACACGGTGTCGGCTGCAGCAGCGGGGCCCAGCAAGCGCCGTGGGTTCCCCCACATGTCTTCGCTTTTAAGGCGAAAAAAGAAGCGCTCGGGCGATTTGGCTCAGAAGGTGGAGGTGATGTCCACCGAGCTGGAGGAGATGAAGGCCCTGCTGGCGAATCTTCAGCCTCCGCCACAGGGGGCAGTGTTCCCGCTGCAGGGCCCTGGCGGCAATGCAGGACACCCCTACCTATGGCCTCCTGCAGATGCCCAACATTGAGAAGCGCGGCCTGCTCACGGGCCGGCTGTCTTGTGTGTTATATTCGTATTGTTTGTTACTCCGTTAAGCTGAGCGCTCTCGCTCGGTGGAGTTACCTGACTAGCCCTCCGAGGCGTGTCCTCGCTGCTGGAGGCCGGTTTGTTGTCGCTCTGGTAAGCGGTCTTCATTCATTTAAAGCGGTGTTTCTCGCCGCTGTTTATCAGTTCTGTAGCGCACGGCGCCATCCTTGTTAATATTCCCGACCACGGGTGTGTTCGCCCGGTCGTTTATTTTTTATTTCCGCCTGATAGTTTATTTTGGGCTACTTACTTGGAGCGTTCTCGCCCTATTTAAGTTCCCTTCTGCCAGCCAGGCGTCATGGACCTCTTCTCTCGCTGCGCCAACTGCCGGTCCCCCTCGAACCGGAGGACGGCCACCGCGAGTGCCCCTCATGCCTGGGTATTGATCACCTGCGGCAGGGGCTGACGGACATGGCCTGCGCAGACTGCATGTGCCTGAGCATCCAGCCAATGCTGAGGGCTGCATTGGCCCGTCTGGGGTTGGACACGCCCCGGTGGCCCAGCATCAGAGCGCTTTCTTCAGAGGTCCCACATAGCCTTCCTCGTTGTCTGTTCCGCCCTCGGCCTCATACATCGAGGAGTTACAGAGGTGTTGGGCGGACCCTAGATGCCTTCCCACCTCCCTAGTGACTGCAGGGCCGTGGCGGCAATGCAGGACACCCCTACCTATGGCCTCCTGCAGATGCCCAACATTGAGAAGCGGCTTTCATTCATTTAAATTAAAGCGGTGTTTCTCACCGCTGTTTATCAGTTCTGTGGCGCACAGTGCCTATCCTTGTTAATATTATCAACCGCTTGTTTTGTGTAGTCTTGTCTCCGGCCTGCTCACGGGCCGGCTGTCTTGTGTGTTATATTCGTATTGGTTGTTACTCCGTTAAGCTGAGCGCTCTCGCTCGGTGGAGTTAGCTGACTAGCCCTCCGGGGCGTGTCCTCGCTGCTGGAGGCCGGTTTGTTGTCGCTCAGGTAAGCGGTCTTCATTCATTTAAATTAAAGCGGTGTTTCTCGCCGCTGTTTATCAGTTCTGTAGCGCACGGTGCCATCCTTGTTAATATTCCCGACCACGGGTGTGTTCGCCCGGTCGTTTATTTCTTATTTCCGCCTGATAGTTTATTTTGGGCTACTTACTCGGAGCGTTCTCGCCCTATTTAAGTTCCCTTCTGCCAGCCAGGTGTCATGGACCCCCAGACGCTGGAGGGGACGAGCGCGGCATCACGGGAGCTGTGTGACGCGGCTCCAGGCCTTTGCCTACTCGTCACGGGAACTGGGCCGGCTGATGTCGTATCTCACCCTCGGCCGCCAGCAGATATGGCGGGCACAGTCCCCTCTGGCCGAGCCCGACCGGCGTGTGCTGCACTCTCTCCCTGTTGTCCCCGGGGAGCCGTTTGGCGAAGCCACTCAGCAAGCCCTGGATCGGAGTGCCCAGGTCATCTAGGCGTAACAGCAGTTCGCTGGCCCCCGCCAGGCCCACCACCATGGCAATGCTGCCCAGTCCTTCAGGGGGCCCACACCGACTCTGTCTCGGCCACGCACCCGCCAGGAGACCAGACGGGTTGATGACTTTCGCCACCCCACCACCTCCCGGACCCGCGGTGCCGCCCCCTACACCCAGTCCACTCCTTGTCGCCCCCATGGTGACCGACGGGGGCGCTCTGGACGGCGCTGACATCAGCGCGCCGGCGGTCGGCCGCTTTTCCAGCGAACAGCTCCAAAGCTGGAGAGCGTTGACCCCTGGGTGCTGGTGACCCTCACCGAGGGTTACCGCATCCAGTTCTGCCGCCGTCCACCACGTTTCATGGGGTCAAACACCACCGTGAGCCATCCGGGGAAGTCCCTCGTCCCCCGGCAGGAAATCGCCACCCTCCTGGAGAAAGGAGCAGTCTCTCCCGTCGACAGGCAGAGACAGCAAGGTGGGTTCTACTCCAGGTATTTTCTGGTTCCGAAGGACGGCGGTATCCGCCCGATCCTCGACCTGAGGTCCCTCAATTCCCACTTGAGGACCATGAGATTCCGCATGCTGCGTACAGTGGATGTCTTACACCACATCCAGGCGGGCGACTGGTTGTCACCTTGGCCTGAAAGACGCCTACTTCCATGTTCCCATTGTGCCACACCACAGGCAGTTCCTGCGGTTTGCCTTCGAGGGCCAGGCTTTCGAGTTCAATGTTCTGCCCTTTGGGATATCGCTGGCACCCCGTGTGTTCACCGGGTGTGCGGCAGCGGCATCGGCACTACTTCAGGCAAGGGGTTTGCGTGTCCTGCCCTACCTGGACGACTGGCTTGTCTGTTCACGGTCAGCAGCTCAGGCCCGCACCAACATCGCGACTGTGCTCTCGCATGTCGTAGAGCTGGGGCTCAGGGTGAATTACAAGAAGAGCTCGCTGGTGCCCAGCCGGGAGACGACTTTCTTGGGCGTGCACCTGGATTCGAGGTCGTTGATGGTAACTCCCTCCCAGACAAGGATCCACAACATCCGCCTACTGCTTGGCCGCTTCGGACGGGGTAGGTCACTCGCCCTGAAGACCTTTCAGCGCCTGCTGGGCATGCTTACGGCAGCCTCCTCTCTGGTCCCGCTGGGACTTCTGGACTTATGCCGCTTCAGAGGTGGTTCAACGGTCTCCACCTCCACCCGGTGCTGCACGGGCGCAGCACATCAACGTGCTGGAGCTACGGGCTGTGTTCCTCGGCCTACAGCACTTCCTCCTAGGCCTGACCGGCAGACACGTTCTGGTGCGGACGGACAACGCTACGGTAGTGTACTACATCAACCACCAGGGAGGCACAAAGTCCCTCCAGTGCTTGGAAGTGGCTGGCCAACTTCTGCGGTGGGCCCATCGACATCTCTTGAGCCTGCGTGCCATGTACTTGCCAGGCACTGCCAACAGGGCAGCAGATCTGCTGTCCCGCCAGGACCCCGATCCCGGGGAATGGAGACTCAACCCAGTGGTGGTTCTCGCCATCTGGGAACATTTTGGCAGGGCAGAGGTGGACCTCTTTGCCTGCCGGGCGTCGACACACTGCCCTCTGTGGTTCAGCCTCCACGGCCCAGTCCCCTGGGCCAGGATGCGCTGGCGCATGCTTGGCCGAGGCAACTGCTGTATGCCTCCCCCCCTCTGCTGCTGATCATGCCAACCCTACACAGGGTTGCGATGGACCACCACGGGCTGCTGCTTGTCGCCCCCCCGGTGGCCGGGCAGAGTGTGGTTCCCAAGTTGCTGCAACTTCTGAACGGCGACCCCTGGTGCCTGCCAGTGAGGACTGACCTGCTATCACAGCTGGGAGGGCAGATCTGGCACCCGGATCCAGCCCGTCTGCAGCTCTGGGTATGGCCGCTGAAGGGCCGGACCCCCTGCGAGGTCCTTGTGAGCCGGCAGTGGTCAATACCATTGCAAGCTCTCGGGCACCCCCCACCAATGCCCTCTATGCCAACAGATGGAGGCTTTTCTCCAACTGGTGCTTAACTCGGGGGGAGGAGCCTACATGCTGCCCCCTGCCGACCATTTGACTGTTCCGCCAGTCTCTGCTTTTGATAAGGGTCTTACCCCTGCCACCATCAAGGTCTATGCAGCTGCCATCTCTGCTCAGCTTGCCAGAGTTGGGGGAAGGACCGTGGGGTCCCACGCCTTGGTGGCACGTTTCTTGAAGGGTGCTCTCCGGTTGAGACCCCCCCCGACGGAGCCGGGTACCCACATGGGACCTTCATTGGTGCTGCAGGCTCTCTGCGACGCACCGTTCTGAGCCCCTGCTCACGGCAGACATTTCATGGCTCTCCCTGAAGACTGCTTTTCTTCTGGCTATTACATCGACGAGGCGCGTCGGGGAACTACACGCGCTGTCAGTCAGTGGGGAGTGCCTGCAGTGGCACTCCGGCGACAGTGGGGTCACCCTGTGGCCTAACCCCTCTTTCCTCCCAAAGACCCTCTCTGCTACCTTCGTCAACCAGCCCCTTAGCCTTGCGGCGTTCGAGGCGGGCCATGGTGAGAGGTCGGAACTTTTGTGCCCAGTTCGCGCCCTCAGGGTGTACGTGTCGCGTACAGAGGGCTTCCGTAGGAGTGACGCCCTGTTTCTGTGCCACACAGGACCGTCGAGGGGTCTGGCGCTCTCTAAGCAGAGGCTATCCAAGTGGATAGTCGAGGCCATATTACATGCCTACAGGCACAGTGGCTTCCCGATTCCTCCGGCTGCCAGGGCGCACTCTGCACGGGGCGTGGTAGCCTCATGGGCATCACTGAAGGGCGTGCCCCTTTCAGACATATGCAGCGCAGCCTCCTGGGCTTCCAGCTGCACCTTCACCAGGTTTTACCGTCTTAATGTCGTCCCACATAATCCTGTGGCGACGGCTGTCATTCCAGGCCCGTCGCAGCAGCACTGGGTACGGGTAGGCACTCCTCATGACCTGGTTGGTATTAGTCATCCATGTGCTGAAAGCACCGCCTCTGGCGGTCAGTAGAAACGAAATAGAACGAGGGTTATGTATATAACCGCGGTTCTATGAGTTTCGGATGACCGCCAGAGCTTGGCAGTCACTCGGAGTGTACACGAGAAGATTTGCCAAGAGGTCACTTCCTGGGTTTACCGGTCTTTTATGCCGGGGTCACGGGGTGACGTCACCCAGGTCACACGTGACTTTGTTGTTACTATTACTCGACCTGCACGTTCGTGTGATGGATATCCATGTGCTGAAAGCACCGCCTCTGGCGGTCATCCGAAACTCATAGAACCGCGGTTATATACATAACCCTCGTTTTCTCTCCCTCTCTCTCTCTTCCCCCCTCCCCCCAAATCTGTCCCTCTGAGTTACATGAAGTCAACAGGAAATCTTTTGGTAGAGAGGGTGGAGATCTCGACTGGCTCTCATAGCCTGCAGGGAATCGGCCGTCAGACATTCTGTCGCATGTCCCAGACCCAGTGAAATGTAACTGAATTGTCTTGGCCAGTCCTAAGGGTCCCATCTGCATCTGCCTGCACTCACTCTGATCTATAATTCAAACTGTCTCATTGCTGAGCAGTGTGCTCCCATCACCCAATCAAGCATCCAGCCAGAGCAGGTCATGATATTTTTTTAACCAGATTAACATGCCATTGTTGTATTATGCCTGATGTCAGGACTCTCGTCTCTGCGAGCCTACCACACAGACTTAATACTTGTGTCATTTTTAGACATAGACACCTGTTGCCTACACTTATTCAGGTGACATTAGGCATACCTAACAACCTGTGTTTTCTCTCCCTCTCTCTCCCCCCTCCCCCCAAATCTGTCCCTCTGTGTTACATATTGGTCCTGGGATCGAGATGCTGACCTCTTTTGCTCCTCTGACCTGCTTGATCTGTCCTGGTGCCCTGTGTCTGGTTGGAGTCTCATCGCATTGCTCCTGTGGAGGATGGCCCCATGAGGACAGTTGAAAGTCACACTTAGAGGACACTCTGGACTCTTACAGTAATGCTTTTATGGCTGAGGACTACAGTTGACTTGCTAACTTTAGGACTGCAGTTGTCATGAACAGTTTTGTACTCAAGTTTCCATCAATGAAGAGTTTATAACATCAACAAAACTGACGTCATGTTAAAACTGTTAATATTATAGTTATGCTGTCTGTTGTTGCCCAAATGAGGATGGGTTCCCTTTTGAGTCTGGTTCCTCTTGAGGTTTCTTCCTCATGTCGTCTGAGGGAGTTTTTCCTTGCCACCGTCGCCACAAGCTTGTTCATTGGGGATAGATTAGGGATAAAATTAGCTCATGTTTTAAGTCGTTCAAATTCTGTAAAGCTGCTTTGCGACAATGTTTATTGTTAAAAGCGCTATGCAAATAAACTTGACTATTATGATGTAAACAATTCCAATTTTGTTTATTTATTAATGAACAACACATTGCACTTTTTTTGTCTCATTAACTTACATTCGAGGCATTTAGCAGACACTCATCTGCCACTCTGGATACAACATACCTGAGCAGCCTGGTGTTAGGTGCCTTACTCAAGAGCACTTCAGCCATTCCTGTTGGTGCAGGAAATTGAACCACCACTCTTTTGATCCCAAAGCTGCTTCTGTAATCATTCAGCCACAGCTTCCCCCATGGCCTAAAGATTCGAGAGAAATGGTTAGTTCAGGAGAAAGGGAAAAAAGAGAAGCTGGTAAGGGAATGATTGAAGCTACAGCTGAAATATTTCAAAAGGTGTATCTGAAACTATGGTGCCCACTATCCAGAATGCAAGGTGCCATGAAGTAGTTGCCCATTCTCTATTGTTAACATCCATTGCCCAACACGATTACAAATATCCTGTTAGCTCGTAAGGTATAATATAACATCCATAACTTGAAAATGTCACATTCTGAAGACCAGTTTTCCGAAAGTAATTCATTCCAAAAATAACAAATATTTTCAAATCGATACTTTGTGTGTTCAGTCAAGTCTCTTAAATGGTACGCATGTAACTCTTTCTGCACTTGTCTTTGAAATTCACAGATACCCCTTTTCCACCAAATCAGTTCCAGGGCTGGTTCGGGGCCAGTGCTGGTGCTGGTTCACAACTCGTTCAACTTGCGAGCCAGCTGAGAACCAGTTTGCTTTTCCATAGCTCGGGGTGCTAAGCAGAGCCATGTCATTACGTCGCTGTATACGTCAGTTACATTGCTGCGTTTGTATAAACCTTGGCGCGAACATCGTAACAACAACAACATGGAGAAGAAGCAGCAGCAACAACAACAACAATAATAACGGATGACTTTGCGTTTGTACAGCTGCTGCTTCTCGTCGCTTAAAAATGGCGACCTTTCGCGATCTTGCTATTGTTGTTGGTCTTAACAACTCCGCCCCCCCCGCTGACGTAAGCGGTTCTTTCCTCTGGCCCAGCAAAGAGTTAGTGCTAGCCTGGAACCGTTTTTTCTGGCCCCAGAGCCAGTTCTTTGTCAGTGGAAACAGAAAACCCGGTTCCAAACTAAGCACTGGCCCCGAACCAGCCCTAGAACTGCTTTAGTGGAAAAGGGGTAAGAGTTTGTAGAAAACCTGCAATCTCCCATAGAATTATATCTGTTTGATGCTACATCTATAATGCAAAAAAAAGTGATGTATTTTTAGGATGTCCATAATGATATGAATTTTAAGGATTTATCTGTATTCAACTGCAGAGGTTTCATTCAAAGTTATGGAGATTAATCTACTAATGCTGAACTTGTCTAAGCTCTGAAGCATTTTGTTTTCCAATATGAGTGGAAATGTCACATCTACGACACTGAAAACACCCCAGAATGTAAAAACTGGAAAACTTTCAATTGTGAAACTGACATGTTACCGACTGTACAACATCCAAATGTCATTGCTTGTTGATTTTTTTTCTTGACATTTATATGACTAAATATGTACAGAGTTCGTCAAGGGATGTGTGAAAAAAGTGGAAAGTTTCTCATGTTCACGGTACACAGGGTGAATTATTTACAATTGTATTTAAAGTTGCATTTTCTCACACACCAGTCTGCATATTCCAAAAGGAACCTCTTGTCTTGTAAAGGCTCAAAGGTCAAACAAATGCTCAAAATGTTCAGTAAATCACACAGTAAATAACAGACAGGACATCTATAACCAATTCCTGGACAGAATCTGAAAATGGTCATTGATGGAACTCCTGAATTGTTGGTGTTGCCTGTATTTCACATCATTGCCCAAGGCAACATATAAATAAAATTAAACAAAAGTGAACTATTGAAAGATGGACACATCACCAGGTCATTGCAGGGCTGACACAGAGACAAACAACCATTCACACTCTCAGGCAATTTAGAGCCACGAATTAATGTAACCTACATTTCTTTGGACTGTGGGGGAAACAAGAGCACCCTGAGAAAACCCACATAGACACTGGGAGAACATGCAAACTCCACACAGAAAGGTCCTCACCAGGCTTGAACCCAGGACCTTTTTGCTGTGAAGCAACAGGGCTAACCACTCCACCACCATAGCAAATGCAATCATGACTAAATAAAAAATTCACTTTTCTCATGACACCAGGCCAAATGTGGTCCTGTTCGTCCCACGCCACATCTAGCAGCTGAGTTTCTGTCTGAGTGAGGGTGCACTCTGCCCGTGGAGTGTCGTGATAATTTAGTGGTTAGTATTCTGTATTGTGGTCACAACAGCCCCAGTTTGAATCTATATCACAGCACTGCTTCTTCCATGTCACTCTTGCATAATGGATCAGTGGAAAATATGGGTGGAGAAAGAGTGTTCGCCCATCAAGTGGGCAGTCCTCACTCTCCCATACTACCTGCTCGGACACCTGTTCACCCTCTGTTCTGACCAGTGGGACCAACGTGTGGATCCCTCTGGGTATTGCCCTTCAGCACTTTAAATTTGAGGTGGTCCACAGGCCAGAGGCTGCATATGGTGGTGGTGGATTACCTCTCCTGCCAGAAGGGGTGAGTGAGAAGTTTTATAGATAAAATTGTGGCTGTTGAAGTTAACGCAATAGTGTGTTAATGCAAATTCCTTTTAACACCACAAATTTTTTCCACGTGATTAATGCATGCATGTTCTGTGCCCCTCCCTCATAGTTTAGGAAATCAGGAAGTGACATAGGGAGAGTGAGCAATGTAGTGAGTGGCTGGTCGGCATAAGTCATGATAAAGTGCACTTATGTACAGAATCAACTTATATTGTTGCATTCTGACAGTTTACATAAAATGTGTGTATTTTTTTATATGCTTTTGATGGCCCAGAGGGGAGAAAATATGTATTAAGGCCCAGGTGTGTGTGTGTGTGTCTACAGTAAGTGTACATGCTACACACTGTAGTGAGAGAGTGTGTTTTATTCTGAGAAATTTGTGAGTTATGTAAAAGTGTTTATAAATGCAGCTTTTGCTCATGAATATTCCGTATATTTACCAGTGAGTGACTGCATTTTGCTTGACACCATCTTTATGAGCTGTGTGGCTTAACTAATGTTATGGATTTTGGATATGGATATGGGTTTTGTATTTTTATTTTCTTGATTTAAAGATTGCCAATACTTTTTTCCAGAGTCCATATCACATAGTTTGTTTAGTTTATTTTATTGCATATTTTGAGGCTGGAAGTTAAGGACAGAACTCGAGGAAAATATGAGATTGTTTTGTTCACAATGAATTGTGCTAAACTCTCAGAATTATAAAGTTAACCCCAGTATCTGTGGGAGAGGTGGCTGAGAGGGTAAGGTGATGGATTGCTAATCAATCATGCTTTGTGTGTGTTTGAATCCCACCCTTGTTGCAAGGTGAATCCTGAAGAGGCTGTGCATGGCTCCTCATATTTCAACAACACAATAGAACACTCAAGCAAATCTGTGTATTTAACAATAGGAGCATTTATTTGATTTTTTTTTTTAAATTTGAGTCCAGTACTTGAGTGCACTTGAATTTCATTGTATGTTTTCTGTACAATGACAATAAAGAATCTTATTTTGTATACACAGGATGTCAATCTTTCTCTTCTCCATCAAATCAGCCAGTTCTCTTCCAATACCAGTCATTGTGCCAACATTTCAATTTCCAATTCCACTCTCCTGCCTTTTCTATTCTCACATTTTTTCCAGATTTGCCTTCCACCTCTCTTTCTCCTCCTTTCCCCACCAGAAGCATCATTTCCACTGGTACCCTGCTGGGAAACAGTTTCAATGGCGGTCTTGTTAAACCAGGCCTCGACCGATCCAGGATGAAAGTCCTCGTCATCTTCCGCATAGTTGATTTGACATGAGTTTTATGCCAGATATCCTTCCTGACACAACCCTCCTCATTTCTCTGGGCTTGGGACCAGCACCAAGAATACACTGGTTTGTGCACCTCAGTGGCTGGATTGATTGCTGCTCAAGCATAAATTGAATTAAATGTCATTCTTTGATATTAATTTGAATTACTTTGAGAATAATGACAAAAATTTGAATTACTTCCTGATTCTACCACACTTGTTTTAATTACTTCCTGGTTATTTGACACTAATTTGAATTACTTTGTAATTCAGTGACTTGAATTCAAATTATGTTCTTCATGGATGACTTCAGAGCCTTCATGGATGACATGACTATTACAACAAAGTCTGCTACTGAAGGAAGATGGATGCTGGAGGACATTAGCAGACTGATGACATGGTCGAAGATGAAGTTTAAACCATCCAAGTCTAGAAGCCTGGTTTTCAAGAAAGGCAAAGTTCAGGACAGCTTCAAATTCAGGATAGATGGTGAAGACATTCCAACAGTTTCTGAGAAGCCAGTCAAGAGCCTTGGCAAGTGGTTCAACAGCACACTGACAGACAAGGAGAGTATCTTTCAGATGAGACAACAAGCTGAAGAATGGATGTGCACTGTTGATAAGAGCAGTCTACCCAGGAAGTACAAGGCTTGGTGTTACCAGCACGGGGTGCTTCCAAGACTCCCCTGGCCATTACTGGTGTAGAACAGCTCCACATCTTCTGTAGAAACTATGGAGAGGATGATCAACAGATACATCAGACGATGGCTGGGACTTCCCAGAAGTTTTTCCAGCATTGGGCTTTACAGTACCAGTAGTAAGCTTCAATTACCACTATCATCACTTACAGAGGAATTCAAGGTGACCAAGGTACACCAGGTGATGATATTGAGGGAAAGCACAGATGAGAAAGTTAGGAAAGCAGGAATAGAGGTGCCCACCGGTCATAAGTGGCGAGCAGACCAAGATGTGAAGGATGCTGAAGAATGTCTCTGATATAGCAACATCATTGGTACAGTCAGGACAGGACAGTTTGGGCTTGGATGTGTTACTAGGCCAAGCTGGAAGACAGCAACACCAACCCAGAGCAGAGAGATGGTCCAAAAAGAGGTTTGCCAAGTAGAAGAGGAGGCACGCCAGACAAGAGCAGTTGCAATGAAGAAACAGGGAGGTTGGTTATGTTGGAAGGTACACATAATCAGATGCTTTCATGGAGCATCCTTTGGCATATGGAAGACAGTTGTATAGCCTTCTTGTTGAGGTCCACTTATGACACACTTCCAACTCCAACTAACTTGAAGACATGGGGCCTGACAGATAACCCCACCTGCAAGTTATGTGGTGAACCTGCGAGCCTGGAACATATCCTGTGCTCCTGCAACACAGCACTACTGAGTGAAATAGTCACAATCATTGATATAGCCAGAAGGAAGGTCCACCACAGAACCAAGGGGCCCACCTTAATTAAATTTATAAAAAAGGGGGCTAATCCAGTGACTAGTGCCACCAAAGGAACTGGGATCCTTCCAACAGCACAAGACTGGAAGTTAAAGGTGTCTCTGAAAGAACAACTGAAGTTTCCTTTAGACATTGCCACAACAAGGCTAAGATCAGATGCGCTGCTGTTTTCAAGGTCAACAAAGCAGCTTATGGTGCTTGAACTGACTGTACCATGGGAAGAAAGCATTGAAGAGGTGCACGAGAGGAAGTGGGGTAAATACCAGCCGCTACTAGAGGAGTGCCAGCAGAAAGGATGGAAGATGTGGAACCTGCCGGTAGAAGTAGGGTGCAGAGGATTTGTTGGTCAATCCTTGTGGAAAGCACTCAGCATCCTGGGCATCACAGGATCAACCCGCAGGAAAGCCATATCTGACATCAGTAGACAGACTGAGTCAGCATCTCACTGGTTGTGGGTTAAGAGAAAACAGTGATGGGAGAGCTCACAGTTCCAAGTTGAGTAAACTAACTCAGTTGGTGCACCTCTGGAGGACGTAGTGGGTAGCGCCAAAACGTCTGATGAAGTAGATACCCACCTGATGACGGAACTGACTGCAGTGCCTCACCACTGTTTGGCTATTTTCTGATTATATACATTAATTTGAATTACTTTTTGTTCCTTTCAGATTAATTTGAATTAATTGTGATCCTAAGATATTTATTTGAATTGCTTCCTGGGTTTCTAATATTTATTTGAATTCATGATTGCTGCTGTAACATCAACTTGAATTAATAGTCATTTCATTATTTCAATTTGAATAATTTCCAGATTAATGACACTAATTTGAATCACTTCCTGATTCTGTCACATTCATTTGAATTCCTTCTTGGTCATTTGACACAGATTTCAGTGACAGGACTTAAACAGAAAACTCTATGGTTCAAACATTCCGAATCTAGGGCATTATTCAAGAAGCCCACTGAAATGGGCTTCTTGAATAATGCCTGATCTAATACTAACATTCTGGTTAAATGTAGAAAATATAGTCAAACTTCCACAGTCTGAAGTTATCTCAGATCATTATCTCATCTCATTCAAACTATGTCTGAGTAATAATATATGCACCTCACCATGCCACTGTATTAAACGTACATTCACTTCAACTACTGCACAGAGCTTTATCAATGATCTCCCAGAGTTATCAACTTTGATTGGGTCACTGTCAGCCCCTGCAGAACTTGATCAGGCAACTGAATGCTTAGAGTCAACATTCTGCCATACCTTAGATAATGTAGCTCCTCTTAAAAGGAAAATGGTCAGAGACAAAAAATTAGCACCTGGTATAATCATGACACTCGCACATTAAAACAAACCACTCGAAAATTGGAACGTAAATGGCATCAAATAAAATTGGTAGTGTTCAAATTAGCGTGGAAGGAGAGCTTCCTGAAGTATAGAAAAGCTCTTAGTGCTGCGAGATCAACATATCTCTCCTCCCTAATAGAAGATAACAAAAATAATCCTAGATTCCTATTTAATACTGTAGCAAAATTAACCAGGAATAAGTCCACTATAGACGCATGCACACCTGTATTATGTAGTAGCAACGATTTCATGAATTTCTTTAATGACAAAATTGAGAATATCCGACAAAAAAATTCAAACTACTAATTTAAGATCAGACAGTGTAGGTGACCCTGTAGTTAACAATATAACTGTATCAGATCATCAATTAGAATGTTTTACTCCCCTAAAAGAAACTGAATTACTTTCATTAATCTCAGCATCAAAAACCTCAACTTGCATACTAGATCCCTTACCTACACGTCTATTCAAACGGACAATACCTGAAGTAATTGACCCGCTTCTAAAAATAATAAATTCTTCTCTTACAATTGGCTATGTACCCAAATCCTTTAAACTAGCAGTTATCAAACCCCTGATTAAAAAACTTGACCTTGATCCCTGTCAGCTGTCCAATTATAGGCCAATATCAAACCTCCCCTTTATCTCCAAGATCCTTGAAAAAGCTGTGGCACAGCAGTTATGCTCATATTTACAAAGGAATGACATCCATGAAATGTATCAGTCAGGATTTAGACCTCATCATAGCACAGAGACAGCTTTGGTTAAAGTAGTAAACGACCTACTGTTGGCGTCTGATCAGGGCTGTGTCTCGCTGCTTGTATTGCTTGACCTTAGTGCAGCATTTGATACCATTGATCATTCCATTCTTCTGGATAGACTAGAAAATGTTGTGGGAGTTAGAGGAACGGCCCTCTCCTGGCTCAGCTCTTATTTAACTGATTGCTATCAGTACGTTGATATAAATGGTGATATTTCTAGACATACTGAGGTAAAGTTTGGTGTTCCACAAGGTCCTGTCTTGGGTCCACCGCTTTTTTCTTTATATATGTTACCTCTGGGTGATATTATTCGTAAACATTGTATTAGTTTCCACTGTTATGCTGATGACACACAGTTGTATGTTTCTGCAAAACCTGATGAGAGACACCAGCTTAATAGAATTGAGGAATGTGTAAAGGACATTAGACACTGGATGCTTATTAATTTCCTTCTGCTTAACTCTGACAAGACAGTAGTACTTGTATTAGGACCACATGCAGCTAGAAGTAAGTTTTCTGATTCCACAGTAACTCTGGATGGCCTTTCTGTTTCTTCATGTGCAGCAGTAAAAGACCTCAGAGTGATTATTGGCCCCAGTCTTTCATTCGAAACTCACATTGATAACATTACCCAGATAGCTTTCTTTCATCTCAGAAATACTGCTAAGATAAGAAATTTAATGTTACTACACGACGCAGAAAAATTAGTTCATGCTTTTCTTACCTCCAGGTTGGATTATTGTAATGCCTTACTGTCTGGATGTTCCAATAAGTGCATAAACAAGCTCCAGTTAGTTCAAAATACAGCAGCAAGAGTCCTTACTAGAACTAGAAAATATGACCACATCACCCCTGTCTTATCCACACTGCATTGGCTCCCAATCAAATTTCGTATTGATTATAAAGTACTACTATCAGGGCTTTGAACTGGTTCAAGGAACGAAAACGAAAACCGGGAACTTTTTCTATTTCACATGGAACAGAAACGAAACCAGAAACTTTATTATTTTTTATGTTCCGGAACAGAAACGCTTATTAAAAATAATGGTAACCGGTTAATATCGGTTTTTATTTCATTCCTCAAAGTTTCCATAGCCTACAAGTAAAAAAGCCATTCTTCTCCTGCGCAAGTTTCTATGACCCGCTGGGGTTCACTTCCTGTGTGACGTTCGCTGACTGAATGGAGAGAGCGGGAAGGTGGACTACTATCACTTCTCCATTACTGAGTGTCTGAGCAAAGAAGAGCCTGAACGATGCAACCTCCCTATTGGCTGTTTGTAAAAATGTATCAGTTGTTGCCCTTCCCACGGGAATCATCGCGAGCTCGAGAGACGAGACCTGACGAGTTAGTTTGTTGGTAGCAGAACAAAATGTCTGGACACAAATCGGGTTTTCAGAAAAGGAAAGAAAATAAACGGAGGGTTGAAAATACAAAAAAGGAGGCAGAAAATGCAAAACGAGTTTTAAGGTAGGACAAATGGTTACTTTTTAAGGCAGCCCGCCGTGGCTGCAGGCTTCCAGTTGTGTCATTGAATGGTTACTTTTCTGAGGCAGCCCGCTGTGGCTGCCTGCAGGCTTATTTATTATAGCCCATTTAGTTAAAATAGTTGATATAAAATGTTTATAGTTATGTGATGGTTGTCCTGATTTAGACTGGTGTTTTGTTTTTTTTTTGGGGGGGGGGGTTTGCGCGATGTTGCACCCGGGTCCAGATTAGGGCAGAACCAGCCCTGGCTACATTTCAGGTGTAGTTTGTTTTATGCATGTATGTACTTGCATAGATGTGTACTTGGTCTTCCAATATGGTGCCTAACAAAATCTCGCGGCGCGGTGACGTCATGTGGTAGCCCTCTATAGGGCCTGACTAGCCTTTGGTAACACACTAAACGAATTATCTTTCATTTTTGGCACTTTTTCTGTTTGTGTAGATGGGAAGACATACTGAGAATCCAAATCGCCAACATTTGAAATAATAATTCTCATCTCATCTCATTATCTCTAGCCGCTTTATCCTTCTACAGGGTCGCAGGCAAGCTGGAGCCTATCCCAGCTGACTACGGGCGAAAGGCGGGGTACACCCTGGACAAGTCGCCAGGTCATCACAGGGCTGACACATAGACACAGACAACCATTCACACTCACACCTACGCTCAATTTAGAGTCACCAGTTAACCTAACCTGCATGTCTTTGGACTGTGGGGGAAACGGACACGGGGAGAACATGCAAACTCCACACAGAAAGGCCCTTGCCGACCCCGGGGCTCGAACCCAGGACCTTCTTGCTGTGAGGCGACAGCACTAACCACTACACCACCGTGCCGCCCTGAAATAATAATTGTTTTGAATTATTTCTTGTCTTATTTAATGAAGGTTGTAATAGAATTAGCCTACATTTGGCTTAAGCTGGATGAGACAGAGACATACCGGTAACTTTATAGTCATTTGTTAAACCGCTGACAGGGAACGTAATTAACCGTTCCGGGAACAAAATTTTTTTGTTCTAACCGGTTCGGGAACGTCTATTTAATGGTGGAACCCAAAACCGGAAACGTTAAAATTCCGTTTCTGTTCGGAACGAACCAATAGGAAAAAAATTCTGGTTCAAAGCCCTGACTACTATTAACCTTTAAAGCACTGAATGGTCTCACACCAAAATAGCTGAGTGAACTTCTGCTCTTCTATGACCTGCCACGCCTACTTAGATCAAAAGGTGCAGGCTATCTGCTGGTACCTCGTATAATGAAGCCTACATCAGGGGGCAGAGCCTTTTCTTACAAGGCCCCACAGTTATGGAACAGCCTTCCAAGTAGTGTTTGGGAATCAGACACAGTCTCAGCGTTTAAGTCTCGGCTGAAAACATATCTGTTTAGTCAAGCCTTTTGTTAATGGTGTTTTTGAGGTAAAGGTGTAGATCTGGAGGGTCCTCAGACATAGAGTGTTTTGGTAAACTGGGATGTATGGATGCTGTCAGTCCCCACTCGCTTGCTCGCTCGAGTTTGTTGATGGTGTAGTGGCTGGCTGCTTTATGTCCCGGGGCTCCCTCATGCCTGTGTTACCTTCTGGCTCTCCCCTTTTACTTGTGCTATCAAAGTTAGTTGCCAGAGTCCCTGCTTGTACTCAGTGCAATATGCATACTGTTCCTACTTATTCAGGTGACATTGGGCATGCCTAACAACCTGTGTTTTCTCTCCCTCTCTCTCCCCCCAAATCTGTCCCTCTGAGTTACATGTTAGTCCTAGGATCGAGATGCTGACCTCTTCTGCTCCTCGGACCTGCTTGATCCATCCTGGTGCTCTGTGTCTGGTTGGAGTCTCATTGCATCGCTCCTGTGGAGGATGGCCCCCTGTGGACAGTTGAAAGTCACACCTGGAGGACGCTCTGGACTCTTACAGTCATGCTTTTATGGCTGAGGACTACAGTTGACTTGCTAACTTTAGGACTGCAGTTGTCATGAACAGTTTTGCACTCAAGTTTCTGTCAATGAAGAGTTTATAAAATCAACGAAACTGACTTCATGTTAAAACTGTTAATGTTATAGTCATGCTGTCTGTTGTTGCCCAAATGAGGATAGGTTCCCTTTTGAGTCTGGTTCCTCTTGAGGTTTCTTCCTCATGTCGTCTGAGGGAGTTTTTCCTTGCCACCATCGCCACAGGCTTGCTCATTGGGGATAGATTAGGAATAAAATTAGCTCATGTTTTAAGTCATTCAAATTCTGTAAAGCTACTGTGCGACAATGTTTATTGTTAAAAGTGCTATACAAATAAACTTGACTTGACTTGAAACCTGTGTTCTGAAAGCATCTCAAGCAGTATGCTGAAGCATTTTTTTTTTCAGCCAGAGCAATGGGCAAATTTTGGAAACATATTACATTATGTTATGAGTGATAATTTGGTGAAAGTGTTGTTAGTAGAGCAATCTTATCTTTCAGCATGAGCTTGAAAAAATGGATGCTCATCGTAGAGATTGGAGTCCAGCTGAAAGTTTCTGCATAAAACTGTGCAAAAAGCCCAGCAGCCTGTTATCTGACTATGACATAATTTAAACACTCATTGTTGATCTGGTGTCAGACACACTACCATCGCACCATGAGGTCTGAAGGGAGAGGGTCCATACCATGTTATCATGGCACAGAGTTGGCATCGCTCTGAAATCTGAACTCAAGTTTTTACAAGGATGAGCACTAGCTCAATACAAAACCACAATCTGGCTGGATACCCCTTCCCAAGGTATTAAGGGACATTTTCAGGAGCATATGACAGTTTTCACCTCAGTGTGTGAGTGTAAAGTGTAGAATGAAATCATGAAATATTTTGCCATGATTGCATTTTCTCTGCTCATAACAAGACCTGCTACACCGGTCACTTTTTTAACCTGAGCCTCAGTCTGGAGAAAGTTCCACTTCTGTGGAAAACATCATGTGTGGTTCCAGTTCCCAAGACTGCGCATCCCAGGGAGCTCAACCACTTTCGGCCAGTAGCTTTAACGTCTCACCTAATGAAGATCATGGAGAGGATTGTTCTCTCCCACCTCCGACACCTGGTGAACAGCGAGATGGACCCCCTGCAGTTTGCATATCAACTGGGGATTGGTGTGGATGA
Organism: Neoarius graeffei; assembly: GCF_027579695.1. NCBI lineage: Eukaryota > Metazoa > Chordata > Actinopteri > Siluriformes > Ariidae > Neoarius > Neoarius graeffei. Next base: position 2,896,538 of record NC_083586.1, read on the forward strand.
CGCTGTCATTTACCTGCTACACCGGTCACTTTTGCACCTGGAGGGCACTGGGAGCACTGTGAGAATCATGTTCTTTGACTTCTCCAGTGCTTTCAACACAATCCAGCCATCACTGCTTAGGGGGAAGCTGGAGGGAGCTGGTGTCGACTGCCACCTGGCTGCATGGATCATCGACTACCTCATTAACAGACCGCATATGTGAGGCTCCGCGACTGTGTGTCTGATGTGGTAGTCTGCAGCACAGGGGCTCCACAGGGTACAGTGCTCTCTCCTTTCCTCTTTACACTTTACACATCTGACTTCAGCTACAACACGGACAGCTGCCACCTCCAGAAGTTCTCAGATGATACAGCCATCGTTGGACATGTGTCAGAGGGGGACTATCTGGAGTACAGAGAGGTCATCACCAGCTTTGTCACCTGGTGCGAATTGAACCACCAGCGCATCAACGCCAGCAAGACAAAGGAGGTGGTGATCGATTTCAGGACGGTTCCTCAAATTGCACCAGTGGACATCCAGGGTTTGGACATTGAGATCGTGGAGGAGTACAAATACCTGGGTGTTCACCTCAAAAACAAACTGGACTGGACTAACAACACAGATGTCCTGTACAAGAAGGGCCAAAGTCGTCTCCACCTCTTGAGAAGACTGAGGTCTTTTGGTGTGTGCAGGACACTGCTTAGGACTTTTTATGACTCTGTGGTAGCATCAGCGATTTTCTATGCTGTGGTCTGCTGGGGCTGTGGGAGTTCAGAGAGGGACAGGAAGAAACTTAATAAACTGGTCAGAAGGGCTGGCTCAGTCTTGGACTGTCCTCTGGGCTCCATTGAGGTGGTGGGTGAGAGGAGGATGTTAGCCAAGCTGACCTCTATCATGGATAACCCCTCTCACCCCCTACATGAGGCTGTGGGGGCTTTAAGCAGCTCTTTTAGTAGTAGACTGCTACACCCACGGTGTAAGAAGGAGAGGTACCGCAGGTCATTCATACCTACTGCTGTCAGACTGTATAACACCCACAACTTTTAACGTAGCACCAATAACCTGTTTGTCATTTAATTTGCACTACTTCACCACTACTACCTCTGCCATCTCTCATCAATGCAATTATTATGTGCAATAATATAGGCCCTAAACTATTTTTATGCATATATATATATATTATTTATGTATATACGTGTGTATATACCATATACAGAGTCTACATGTAATGTGCAACTTTTCCGAGCCTCTCAATAAGGCAATTTTTCTATACTTTTTCATGGTAGATAATGCAAATAGCCCTCTGTATTTAATCCTTCATTTGTCAAATTTTTATTTCAGTTTTATTTGTTATCTGTTTGACATTTTCTTGCTACTGTAACACGTGAATTTCCCCGATGTGGGATGAATAAAGTGAATCTAATCTAATCTAATCTAATCTAATCTAATCTAAGACAGTTTGTAATTATTAAATCCAAATTTGCACCTAAATTCTTTCAAGATCTTGGAACCTGATTTGATTTTGATGGGAAAGATCACCAATATAATATTAAATATTAATGTTATCTATAAAGATGACCTCATACATATCTATACTATACTTCCTTTTGAATTCAGAAAAGTACACCACAACCCATATACACTGCATATTTGGTTCAATTCCACTTTAGTAATTGCACTCACAAACACAGACAGAAATAAAAGGTAGGGAGACTACTTCTCAGTTCGCAGTCAACAAGCTTCAATGCAACTTTCAATAATTCACTTTGGTTTAATTGTAGTGATATAGTGCTTTGGGCAATGAATTGAAATAAATGCAACACCAACAATTCAGGAGTTCCATCAATGACCATGTTCAGGTTCTGTGAAGGAAATGGTCATATGTGACCTGTCTTTCGTTTGCTATGTGATTTGCTGAACATTTTGCTCATTTTGAGCATTTGTTTGACATTTGAGCATTTACAAGACAGGAGGTTCCTTTCGGAATATGTAGATTGGTGTGTGAGAAAATGACCCTGAGGCATGAACTAACATAGCCTGATTTTTTTTTCTTATACTTTGCCAGGAAATCAGGAAGAACAGCTGGATGCACTTGCACACATTTGGCCTCATATAGTGAAAACATGGACGCTTACCCTTTCCTCCTGTACAGGTTTGAGCCCATGGTGTTAAGAATAGATTTAACACTGAACAGCGGCTGCTGTGGTCAGATTCAGAGTACAGTCTTTGTGCTTTGTAGGAGTTAACAAACAGTGGGGCCCAGGACCTTAGATGGGGTAAGAGAGAGCCAGGAGTCAATCCCGGAATCTTCTGCTCTGTCATCAGTCTTCTTGTCCCATCATGACACCTGGCAACAAAAGGACTCATGAAAGTGAGAGCCTATGGAATGAGGATTTCACTCAAGGACTTGCACCTAGGGTGACACAACAAAGACGCATTCCCATATCAGAAGTTGAACCCAGGCCACCTGGGTGAAAACCAAGAATCCTGACCACTTGACAATATGGGACAGCCTTAAAATGTAATGGCCATGTTTAAAATGCTTAGGCCATTGTTGAGAACCCAGGAGTTTTCCAGAAAAGTAGCTGTCAATTTTTTTTTATTTAGTTGTTTGGCTAGCAGGTTGAACTTTGTTGTGGTTAGTAAGTGTACAGTGGTGCTTGAAAGTTTGTGAACCCTTTAGAATTTTCTATATTTCTGCATAAATATGACCTAAAACATCATCAGATTTTCACGCAAGTCCTAAAAGTAGATAAAGAGAACCCAGTTAAGCAAATGAGACAAAAATATTATACTTGCTCATTTATTTATTGAGGAAAATTATCCAATATTACATATCTGTGAGTGGAAAAAGTATGTTAACCTCTAGGATTAGCAGTTAATTTGAAGGTGAAATTAGAGTCAGGTGTTTTCAATCAATGGGATGACAATCAGGTGTGAGTGGGCACCCTGTTTTATTTAAAGAACAGGGATCTATCAAAGTCTGATCTTCACAACACATGTTTGTGGAAGTGTATCATGGCACGAACAAAGGAGATTTCTGAGGACCTCAGAAAAAGCATTGTTGATGCTCATCAGGCTGGAAAAGGTTACAAAACCATCTCTAAAGAGTTTGGACTCCACCAATCCACAGTCAGACAGATTGTGTACAAATGGAGGAAATTCAAGACCATTATTACCCTCCCCAGGAGTGGTCGACCAACAGAGATCACTCCAGGAGCAAGGCATGTAATAGTCGGCAAGGTCACAAAGGACCACCATCAGGAGAACACTGAACAACAATGGTGTGCATGGCAGGGTTGCATGGAGAAAGCCACTGCTCTCCAAAAAGAACATTGCTGCTCGTCTGTAGTTTGCTAAAGGTCACATGGACAAGTCAGAAGACTATTGGAAAAATATTTTGTGGACAGATGAGACCAAAATAGAACTTTTTGGTTTAAATGAGAAGCGTTAAGCTTGGAGAAAGGAAAGCATTGCATTCCAGCATAAGAATCTTATCCCATCTGTGAAACATGGTGGTGGTAGTCTCATGGTTTGGGCCTGTTCTGCTGCATCTGGGAACAATGAATTCTGAATTATACCAGTGAATTTTAAAGGAAAATGTCAGGACATCTGTCCATGAACTGAATCTCAAGAGAAGGTGGGTCATGCAGCAAGACAATGAACCTAAGCAAACAAGTCATTCTACCAAAGAAGGTTAAAGAATAAAGTTAATGTTTTGGAATGGCCAAGTCAAAGTCCTGACCTTAATCCAATTGAAATGTTGTGGAAGGACCTGAAGTGAGCAGTTCATATGAGAAAACCCACCAACATCCCAGAGTTGAAGCTGTCCTGTACAGAGGAATGAGCTAAAATCCCTCCAAGCCAGTGTGCAGGACTGATCAACAGTTACCGGAAACGTTTAGTTGCAGTTATTGCTGCACAAGGGGGTCACACCAGATACTGAAAGCAAAGGTTCACATACTTTTGCCACTCACAGATATGTAATATTGGATCATTTTCCTCAATAAATAAATGACCAAGTATAATATTTTTGTCTCATTTGTTTAACTGAGTTCTCTTTATCTACTTTTAGGACTTGTGTGAAAATTTGATGATGTTTTAGGTCATATTTATGCAGAAAAATAGAAAATTCTAAAGGGTTCACAAACTTTCAAGCATCACTGTATTATCCAGAACATTCCATGGGATAAAAGAGAGCCATGCCGGCCAGAAGTCAAACTCAGAATCTTCTCATCTATAATAAAACACAGTATCTCTTGTTCCACTTTGCTGATTTCTCCATGGCAAAGTTCACACCCATGCACAGGTTCAATTTTTGTTGGAGTTTAAAACAACTTTACACTGATCCATTTCTAAGGGGCTGCAGGAGTGATACCGTGACCAAAAGCATTATATTAGAGTTATGCAGAACTAAGTGGAGATATTATCTGTAAGAAAATGTTCCCTCTCTCAGAGGGTTGCTGGTCATAGCCCATGGTCAGACTGTGAACAGAAGCTTCGAGCTTTGTCAGAGTTAGCTTTCAGAGAACAGGTTTCAGTGGCCTTGTTGAAATATGTCCTTGCTTCAGAAAATGGTATAGGTAACTCAAAGAATGTTGAACCTTGGTTCTATCTACTGATCTGTGCAGGCTCTAAGGTGAGCTGTATTGAACCATAAAGCATGTATTTTCTTTTTGAACATGAAGAATTTTGACCATCAGGTCACTTGGAAAATGTTACCAGCATGACTCCAAATCAAAAGGTTGTGTGTTCAAGCCAACAAGGTGTCATCTTGTCTCTGTATAACTCAGTGCTCTGCCACTTTTTCCAAATGATTGCCCATCATCTGGCACAAATAACAATAAAAAAAGTACTTGTGTAACCTGCAAAATTATATCATTAACTCAAAGAACGTTGAATCTTGGTCCTGTCAACTGAGCTGTCCAGGCTATAAGGTGAGCTGTACTGAACCGTAGGACATATATTTTCTTTTCGAACATGAAGAAGTTTAACCATCAGGTCACTTAGAAAACGTTACCATCATGAGTCTACTTTATAACAGTTATTCTAAAGTCTTATCTTGGTTCAAAGAATCCCTTTCTTGTCATGGTATTGGACTCCTTTGAGAAGCATCACCATTTTCAACCATACCTGTCTTTTTGGAACAAGGAGACCAATTGACTAAAAAGCAAGTCTGTTCCTCTGACAAAGATGGAATTCATCATTGGACCATCAGATTAAAACACTGATGTGCTCCCGACTGAGCTTTTCAGACTCCGCTCTTCTGTTTCTGTAAGAGTCAAAGCATGTCAGGACTTTGGACACACATTTTCAACAGGTTCCTCTGATTCAGTTGAAGCCCTGCTCATACCATCTGCTGTTTGTCACATTCAAAGGTATCTTAATATACCTTTCCTTTGAACCCTCAAAACAGGGTACCCTCAAAAAACAACTTTTCCACTGAATGCCCATCATGTGACACAAATAGTGACATAAAGGATTCATATAAAATGTAAAAGTGTGAAGTTAACTGAAAGTTAGTTGACACCTTGGGCTTATCACATTGGATGACGAGTGCTTAAGTTGAGCATCAGTTGTCCACAGTTTATACTCACACACTGAGGTAAGAACTGCCATATGATCTTGGAAAGATCCCTTAATATATTGGGAAGGGGAATCCAGCCAGGTTATACTTTCATATTGAGCTCATCCTCTGAAAGAGCTCGAGTTCAGAGCGATGCCAACTTTGTACCTTGCTTGTACGGTCTGCTGTACTCCAGCTCAGACCTCATGGTGCAATGGTAGCGCATCTGACTCCAGATCAGAAGGTTGCGTGTTGAGGTCATGCACCAAGATAATGCTGTTGGTTTTTTGCACAGTCTCATGCAGAAACTTTCAGATAGACTCCTATCTCTATGATGACCATTCAGGATTTTGTCAAGCTCATGCAAAAAGCTAAGATTGCTCTGCTAACAACTCTTTCACCAATGTGCCTTTCATAACTTCACAACGTAATGCAATATGTTTCCAAAATTTGTCTACTGGGCTTGCTTGAAAAAATGCTGCAAAATACTGCTTGAGAAGCTTTCAGAACACAGGTTTCAGTGGCCTTGTTTACAGATGTCCTTGCTTCAGAAAATGGTATAGGTAACTCAGAGAATGTTGAACCTTGGTCCTATCTACTGAGCTGTGCAGGCTCTTAGGTGAGCTGTATTGTGTGAAGTTAACTAAAAGAAAGTTGACACCTTGGTCTTGTCACATTGGATGACGAGTGCCTAAGTTGAGCATCAGTTGTCCACACTTTATACTCACACACTAAGGTGAGAACTGCCATATGATCTTGGAGATATGGTTTAATATTAGTGTTGCACCGATACCGATACCAGTATCGGGCGGGGCCCCGATCTGGCACTAAAATGGTATTGGCGAGTAGCAAGAAATAGGGTGCCGATACCATTTACCGATGCTAGTATGACACTTGAACGCAGCCTTCTCTCTCCCGACACTCACTACACTCTGTGTTGTGTGATCACACGTGATCACTGTGCATGCCTGCCAAGCACGCCAAGCAGCTATTGCTATTGACCTGCTCCAGACCAATGAGAGCGGGCCAATAGCCGCTCTTAACCAATACAGGGGCAGCTTTTTCATGCGGAGGAAAAACAAACCACGAGAAGAAAATGTCGGCGGTCTGGATATATTTCAGCATAGAAACTCCGGCGAGTACAATGGCTACATGCAAGATTTGCGGCCTGAAAGTTTCGAGAGGTAGAGTCATCCATACCAGGTAGGCAATAAAAAGTTCTACTGGATTCACTTTGTATTAGTCTTTTTCCTGTTTCACAAAGGTAAGCAGCAGCCTGACAAAGCCATGATAGCAATGATCCAAGTATACAGTTTACATCCAAGTATACAGCTCTTCATATATATATATATATATATATATATCAGCTGGATAGTACAGTGGTAATGCTCACTGACTACGACGCAGGAGATCGGGGTTCGAATCCTGGTCGGGGCAAAACATCATCCAGTAAGGGTCCTTAGGCAAAAACCCCTCATGATATATCAGCCTACCTCAGGAATGAGTGAAAACATAACTGAAAGAGTCATACCGGCTCAGACGTCGCCCGGGTCAACAAGGTCTGCGTCAGTTGCTAGGGAACCAGGGCAAACTGATGAGGAAATGGGCTACTGGAACAAGACATCGATGGACGAGGACAGAAAATACGGATTTGCTGGAATGCTACTATACAAGCAATCCCAGAGAGAGGGGATACATGCAGAGAATGTGGGACCATTGGATACTTCGAAACCCACAATCAAGGCTAACAAAGAAACAGCTATTAGCCCAGTGTTCCAACATCCATAATCGAAATCTGCTATCACAACTAGAGATTAATGAAATACAACAACGATGCTACGGCAAGGGGGAGCCAGGAAGACAGGTCAGCGGGGAGATGTCATCATCCCCACAACCAGAGATTGGGTTCCAAGCCCCAACAGCTAAGAGCCTCAACACAAGAGCTGCTGACCTGAGAAGGAAGATTGTGACCCAACTGGAAACCTGGAGCCCCCGACGAATACCGAAGCTGAGTTGCCAAGTACCTTCAGAAGATCTACTAGTAGATGTGAATGCTGCTCTGAAGACAATCTCCACAAGAACCATCACTGAGACCAACAAGCTGATACACAGTACAGCAACAGTAATCATGGAGATGCTTGGACACAAGGTGGGCTCGGGACATAACAAACAGTATCCACCATGGAAGAGACGATTAGAGGCCAAGATAAAGGCAGCAAGGAGAGAAGTTAGCCAGCTAGCTGAACTACAGAAAGGGAACATGGTGAATAAAGGGGCGCCCAGGAAGTACAACTCACTCTCCATACCAGAGGCACTCGAAACTGCCAAACAGCGACTAACAGCTCTGGCCACCCGGTTGAGGAGATACACCAAGGAAGGAGAGGCCAGGAGAATAAACAAGCTGTTCTCCACTGAACCAGCCAAGGTGTACTCTCAATGGCAGGGGAACAACAACCGGTCAGACCCACCAAGAGCTGAGGTGGAAAAATACTGGAAAGACATATGGGAAAGAAAGGCATCACACAACACCGATGCCCAATGGTTAGTGGACCTAAGAGCTGACCACAGCAACCTCCCAGAACAAGAACCAGTAACCATCTCAATGGCAGACGTCCAAGAAAGAGTGTCAAAGATGAAGAGCTGGACAGCACCAGGCCCCGATATGATCCATACGTACTGGCTGAAGAAGCTAACTGCACTCCATGAACGCCTAGCAGCACAGATGAACCAGCTGCTGAGGGATGGAACCCACCCAGAATGGTTAACCCAAGGCAGGACAGTCCTAATCATGAAGGACCCCCAGAAGGGACCCATCCCATCCAACTACCGGCCAATTACCTGTCTCTGCACAACATGGAAGGCCCTGTCAGGCATCATTGCGGCAAAAATGAGTAAGCATGTGGCTCAATACATGAGCGAGGCACAGAAAGGAATTGGCAGTAACACCAGAGGAGCCAAGCACCAGCTACTGGCCGACAGAACAGTCGCCCGAGACTGTAAGAAGAGACAGACCAACCTGTGCACTGCCTGGATTGACTACAAGAAAGCCTACGACTCAATGCCACACACATGGATACTGGAATGTCTGGAACTGTATAAGATCAACAGGAACCTAAGGACCTTCATACAGAACTCAATGGAAATGTGGAAGACAACCCTAGAGGCCAACTCAAAACCCATTGCCCAAGTCAACATCAAGTGCGGCATATACCAAGGAGATGCGCTATCACCACTGCTGTTCTGCATAGGCCTGAACCCCCTCAGTCAGATCATCACGAAGAGCGGCTACGGGTACCGATTCCGTAGTGGGGCAACAATCAGCCACCTGCTCTACATGGATGACATCAAGTTGTATGCCAGGAACGAGCGAGAAATAGACTCGCTGATCCACACCACCCGGATCTACAGCGATGACATAGGGATGTCATTCGGATTGGACAAGTGTGGCCGGATGGTCTCAAAGAGAGGCAAGATGATCCAGACTGAAGGGATTGACCTACCAGAGGGCAACATAGGTGATATCCAAGACAGCTACAAGTACCTTGGCATCCCACAGGCTAATGGAAACCATGAAGAGGCCACAAGGAAGTCAACCACAGCCAAATACCTCCAGAGAGTAAGGCAGGTCCTGAAAAGTCAGCTGAATGGTAAAAACAAGGTCCGAGCCATCAACATGTACGCACTACCAGTCATCAGATACCCTGCTGGTATCATAAACTGGCCAAAGGAGGAGATAGAAGCCACAGATATCAAGACTAGAAAGCTCCTCACCATGCATGGAGGGTTCCACCCCAAGTCCAGCACCCTGAGACTATACACTAAGCGGAAAGAGGGAGGCCGAGGGCTAGTGAGCGTCAAGACCACAGTCCAGGATGAAACATCGAAAATCCGAGAATACATCAGAAAGATGGCCCCAAAGGATGAACTGCTAAGTGAATGTCTCAGGCAGCAGAACCCTGATGAGAGTGCAGAGGAGGAGGAGGAACAGACAACCTGGAGAGACAAACCCCTACATGGCATGTACCACCGTCAGATAGAGGAAGTGGCTGATATCAAGAAATCCTACCAGTGGCTGGATAATGCAGGACTGACAGACAGCACAGAGGCACTAATCATGGCAGCGCAAGAACAGGCCATAAGCACAAGAGCCATAGAGGCCAGGATCTACCAGAGTAGATCAGACCCAAGATGCAGACTGTGCAAAGAAGCCCCTGAAACAGTCCAGCACATAGTAGCAGGGTGTAAGATGCTAGCTGGATCAGCGTACATGGAGAGGCACAACCAAGTGGCTGGGATAGTATACAGGAACATCTGCAACCAGTATGGAATAGAAGTACCCAAGTCCCAATGGGCCATACCACAGAAGGTGGCTGAGAACAACAGGGCCAAGATTCTGTGGGACTTCAGCTTCCAGACTGACAAACAGATCCTGGCTAACCAACCGGACATAGTGGTGGTGGACAAAGAGCAGAAGAGGGTGGTGGTGATAGATGTGGCGATCCCAGCTGACGCCAACATCAGGAAGAAGGAACATGAGAAACTTGAGAAGTATCAAGGGTTGAAAGAGCAGCTGGAACGGATGTGGAAGGTCAAGGGTTGCGTGGTCCCCGTGGTAGTGGGGGCACTTGGGGCAGTAACCCCCAAACTGGGAGAGTGGCTCCAGCAAATCCCAGGAACAACATCTGAAGCCTCAGTCCAGAAGAGCGCAGTCCTAGGAACATCGAAGATACTGCGCAGAACCCTCAAACTCCCAGGCCTCTGGTAGAGGACCCGAGCTTGAGGATGACATGGATACCACCCCCCCGCCGGGGGTGAGAAGGAGATTTTTTTATATATATACAGTATATACAGTATATACAGTGTATATATATATATATATATATATATATATATACACACACACATTTCAAACGGAGTGGTATCGGTATGGTATCGGTATCGGCCGGTACTGCACAGCCAGGTATAGGTATCGGTATCGGGGCCAAAAAAATGGTATCGGTGCAACACTATTTAATATATTGGGAAGGGGAATCCATTCAGGTTATGCTTTTGTACTGAGCTTGCGCGCGCACACACACATCTTCTGTACAAATAATTTTTCAGTATCTTTTTCATTTTTTGATTCTACTTTCACTTTCTCCTTTTCCGCATTTTGAAATTTTTTTCAGAGAATGCCAAACTCTGGAAGTTTTAACTCCCATGCAAAGGCCGCAAGCAGAAGCCATCCACATCAGATCTGCCTTAATATCAACAGATCTTCAATTGAGGTACGTAAATCCATTCATCATAGCACATAAAATGAGTCCTTTTTTCCCCGCGAGTGTTGGCGTTAAGTACTAATCTTTTTTAAAAAAAATTTTCTACAAATAATTTTCCAGTATCATCTTCATTTTTATTGTACTGTTGCTTTCCTTTTTGTACTTTCCACTTTCGCTTTCCTGTCTCGTCTTCTTCCGCTTTATCCAGGGCCGGGTCGCAGAGGCAGCAGTCTGAGCATGGAAGCCCAAACTTCCCTTTTCTCAGACACCTCGGCCAGCTCCTCGGGAAGAACACCGAGGCGTTCCCAGGCCAGCCGAGAGACATAGTCCCTCCAGCGTGTCCTGGGTCTTCCCCTGGGCCTCCTCCCAGGGGGATATGCCTGGAACACCTCCCCAGGGAGGCGTCCAGGAGGCATCCGAAAGAGATGTCCGAGCCACCTCAGCTGATTCCTCTCGATGTGGAGGAGCAGTGGTTCTACTCCGAGCTCCTCCCAAGTGACTGTGCTTCTCACCCTCTCTCTAAGGGAGCGCCCAGCCACCCTGTGAAGGAAACTCGTTTCGGCCACTTGTATCCACGATCTTGTTTTTTCGGTCATTACCCAAAGCTCATGACCATTGGTGAGAGTTGGAACACAGATCGACCGGTAGATTGAGAGCTTTGCCTTTTGGCTCAGCTCCTTCTTCACCATGACGGACCGGTAAAGCAACCGCATCACTGTGGAGGCTGCACCGATCCGCCTGTCGATCTCACACTCTATCCTTCCCTCACTCGTGAACAAGATCCCGAGATACTTAAACTCCTCCACTTGAGGCAGGACTTCTCCACCAACCTGGAGAGGGCAAGCCACCCTTTTCCGGTCAAGAACCATGGCCTCAGACTTGGAGGTGCTGATTCTCATCCCAGCCACTTCACACTTGACTGCAAACCACCCCAGTGCATGCTGAAGGTCCTGGTTTGAAGAAGCCAACAGGACATCATCATCTGCAAAAAGCAGAGATGAAATCCTGTGGCTCCCAAACAGGATTCCTTCCGGCCCCTGGCTGTGCCTAGAAATTCTGACCATAAAAATTATGAACAGAACCGGTGACAAAGAGCAGCCCTGCCAGAGTCCAACATGCACTGGGAACAGGTCTGACTTACTGCCGGCAATGCGAACCAGACTCCTGCTCCGTTCATACAGGGACCGGACAGCCCTTAGCAAAGAGCCCCGAACCCCATACTCCCGAAGCACCATCCACAGAATACCATGAGGGACATGGTCGAATGCCTTCTCCAGATCCACAAAGCACATATGGACTGGTTGGGCAAACTCCCATGAACCCTTGAGCACCCTATGAAGGGTATAGAGCTGGTCCAGTGTTCCACGACCAGGACGAAAACTGCATTGTTCCTCCTGGATCCGAGGTTCAACTATTGGCCGAATTCTCCTCTCCAGTACCCTGGAGTAAACCTTCCCGGGGAGGCTGAGAAGTGTGATTCCCCTATAATTGGAGCACACTCTCTGGTCTCCTTTCTTAAAAAGAGGGACCACCACCCCAGTCTGCCACTCCAAAGGCACTGTCCCCGACCACCATGCGATGCTGCAGAGGCGTGTCAGTCAAGACAGCCCCACAACATCCAGAGACTTGAAATACTCAGGGTGGATCTCATCCACCCCCGGTGCCCTGCCACCGAGGAGCTTGAAAACCACCTCAGTGACTTTGGCTTGGGTAATGGACGAGTCCACCTCTGAGTCATCAGCCTTTGCTTCCTCAATGGAAGACGTGACAGTGGGATTGAGGAGATCCTCGAAGTATTCCTTCCACCACCCGACAATGTCCCCAGTCGAGGTCAACAGCTCTCCACCCGCACTGTAAACAGTGTTGGCAGAGTACTGCTTCCCCCTCCTGAGGCACCGGACGGTTTGCCAGAATTTCTTCGAGGCCAACTGATAGTCCTCCTCCATGGCCTCACCAAACTCCTCCCAGTTCCAAGTTTTTGCCTCTGCAACTGCCCGAGCTGCGGCACGCCTGGCCTGCCAATACCCGTCAGCTGCCTCTGGAGTCCCGGAGGCCAACATGGCCTGATAGGACTCCTTCTTCAGCTTGACGGCGTCCCATACTTCTGGTGTCCACCACCTGGTTTGGGGATTGCCGCCACGACAGGCACCGGAGACCTTGCAACCACAGCTCCAAACAGCTGCGTCTACAATGGAGGTAGAGAACATGGTCCACTCAGACTCAATGTCCCCCACCTCCCTCGGAAGCTGGGAGAAGCTCTCCCGGAGGTGGGAGTTAAAGACCTCCCTGACAGAGTGCTCGGCCAGATGTTCCCAGCAGACCCTCACCATATGTTTGGGCCTGCCAGGTCTGTCTGGCTTCCTCCTCTGCCAGCGGATCCAACTCACCACCAGGTGGTGATCAGTTGACAGCTCAGCCCCTCTCTTCACCCGAGTGTCCAAGACATAGGGCTGGAGATCTGATGAAACGACAACAAATTCAATCATCGACCTCTGACCTAAGGTGTCCTGGTGCCACGTGCACTTATGGACACCCCTATGCTTGAACATGGTGTTCATTATGGACAAACCATGACTAGCACAGAAGTCCAATAACAAAACAGTACTCGGGTTCAGATTGGGAAGGCCGTTCCTCCCAATCATGCCCCTCCAGGTGTCACTGTTGACACCCATGTGAGCGTTGAAGTACCCCAGTATAACAATGGAGTCCCCAGTCTGAGCACCTCTCAGTACCTCTCCCAGGGACTCCAAGAAGGCCGGATACTCTATACTGCTATTCAGCCCGTAGGCACAAACAACAGCAAGAGCCCCCTCCCCGACCGGAAGGCGCAGAGAGGCGACCCTCTCGTTCACTGGGGTAAACTCCAACACATGGCGGCTGAGCTGGGGAGCTATAAGCAAGCCCACACCAGCCTGCCGCCATTCACCATGGGCAACTCCAGAGAAGTGGAGAGTCCAGCCCTCCTCAAGGAGCTGGGTTCCGGAGCCCAAGCTGTGCGTGGAGGTGAGCCCAACTATCTCTAGCCAGTACCTCTCAACCTCCCGCACAAGCTCAGGCTCTTCCCCCCCAGCGAAGTGACATTCCATGTCCCAACAGCTAGCCACTGTGTTCAGGGATCAGGTTGTCGAGGCTCCTGCCTTCGATTACCGCTTAATCCACACTGCACCAGCCCCCTACGGCTACCTCTGTGGGTGGTGAACCCACAGGAGGTCGGGCCCACATCACCGCTTTGGGCTGAGCCCGGCCGGGCCCAGTGGGCAAAGGCCCGGCCACCAAGCGCTCACATACGAGCCCCAACCCTGGGCCTGGCTCCAGGGTGGGGCCCCGGCTGCGCCATACCGGGTGACATCACGGTCCTTGATTTTATTTTATCCATAAGGGTTTTGGTGAACTGCTCTTGGTCTGGCCTGTAACCTAGGACCTGTCTGCCTTGGGAGACCCTAACAGGGGCGTAATGCCCCTGACAACATAGCTCCTAGGATCATTCAAGCACACAAACCCCTCCACCACAATAAGGAGGCAGTTCTAGGAAGGGACTTTCGCTTTCCATTTTCTGTTTTTTTTCTTTTTTCAGAAGAACGCAGAGACTGGAAGCTTTCTTTTTTTCCCCCCTCCTCCTGTGCAAAGACCACAAGCGGAGGCCACCCACATCAGATCTGCCTTAATATCAATAGATCTTTGATTAAGGGTACGTGAATCTTTTCATCATGGCACACCTTCAGCCTGTTCAGTGTGCTGAGTGCAGGATGTTTAGTTATTCTTCCTCCGTTGCTAGCGATAGCTTTATTTGTGATAAGTGCAGATTAGTTAGCTCTCTGACAGAGAATATTACAGTGCTAGAAGCGCGTGTCCAGGCTTTAGAGAAGGTCAGTGAGCGTGAGAACAGTATAGTTTTTGTAGAGGAAAGTCTGGATGCCCTAGGTGGAGTTAGTAATCCCCCAACTCCGGCATTAGAGCTTTCACAGCGGGGCGAATGGGTGACGGCTCGGCAGCATAAGCGTAGAGCCAAAGCTACCACTGAGGCTCACCCACGGGAGCACCACTCCTCTCTGCGTCACGTGTTGAACAGGTTTGCTCTCCTTAGTGATGCACTTGCTGAGAAACCTGAAAGGGCACTGGTTATAGGGGACTCTATCATACGGCACGTGAAATTAGCTCAGCCTTTAGGGGCACCAGCAGCTTTAGTCAGGTGTATACCGGGAGCCAGGGTGCCGGACATACCGTAGCAGGTAATCATAGGGTCCTAGGCAAGCACAGGTTCTCAAAGATAGTTATCCATGCAGGAGCTAATGATATATGCCTTCATCAGTCTAAGGTTACTAAGAGTAACTTTGTAGAGGTGTTTAAATTAGCGAAGGTGATGTCCAATGCTGTAGTATGTTCTGGCCCCATCCCAATGCGGCGTGGTGATATAGCTTACAGCAGGTTATGGTCGCTGAACTGCTGGTTGTCCAGGTGGTGCTCTGAAAACAGTGTGGGCTTTATAGATAATTGGGCTAACTTTGAGGTCACTGCTGGCCTGTTAGGGCGGGATGGTATCCATCCCACTCGGGAAGGTGCTGCTCTCATTTCCTGCAGCATAGGTCATAGTCTCAGAACAGGCCTAGTTAATTCCTGACAATCCAGAGCCAAGGCCAGGGAGCAGATGAACAGGCTAAACTGACTGTCTGCTAGCTGCACAAAGTCGTCACTCGGGGTCCACTACATCGAGATGGTGTCTGTTCCCCGAGCTCAACAAAAAGGTAGAATTATTCAGAGAGTTTGTTCCAGTAACGTAATCAATATTAAATTAGATCATACTGACTGTACAGCTGCTGCCAGCACCTTTGATCTAAAGGTGGGGCTATTAAATATTAAATCTCTTACATCTAAAGCACTAATGGTTAATGAACTCATTACTGATCAGGAGTTTAATGTACTTTGTTTAACTGAAACATTGATTAAGCCAAATGAATATATAGCGTTAAATGAAGTGTGTCCTTCTGGATACAGTTATATACACCAGCCTTGTCTAACTGGCAGAGGAGGAGGCGTTGTGGTTATTTATAATGATTATCTAGGTGCAGGGGCGTAGCCATCATTTTAGAAGTGAGGGGGACAAATTGTTCAGACGTCTATTGAGTGATTTATCATCCTCTCGCATTCAATTGCACCTCTCCTTAGCAGCTAAAGAACCACATAACCACAAACAGCACAGCACCAGGGAACCAACTTTAGTTCTTTAAAATGAGATATCAAATCTAAAGTCAAAATCTATAAATCTATAAAGTAAAATTTATAAATAGAATTAAGAATAGTAGTAGTGACATAGCTAGTTATATTCTCTTCTCACCTGTGACCCTGCATAATCATCCCTGTTGGCCTCTGGTCTACTGTCTCCTCTCTCACCCTGCTCTTTCTATTGTGGCAATAAAGATTAAAAAATATGTGGAAAGCAACATTTTGAAATAGAATTAGGAATACAGTAATAATAATCAGCAAATTCATATACTTTAAACTTTAACTACCACAAAAATAAATTAAATCTTTACAAAAATAACAAAGGAACACAAATACATTTATATTCTTATTTTCTACCCAGAAGTGAGTAGTCTTAGAGTAGCCAAAATAGTAACGTTACTCAAGTAAAAGTATTGTTACTTTAGAATAATATTACTCAAGTAAAAGTAAAATGTATTTTGCAACAAAACAACTCTTAAGAGTACAATTTATCCAAAAAGTTACTCAAGTAAATGTAAAGAGTAAATGTAACTAGTTACTACCACCTCTAAGTTAGCTAGCTAGCTTAACTAACTAAATTGACATCTATTTGTCATCTTTTAGCTAAACATTATCTACATTCAACAGCATTACTCAACTTACACGGTTTGTTTGGAAAAAACTGTCTAAAGTCTTTAGCCTCTTGGCTGGTTTGCTGAACATACAGAAGCGCTGCCCAGATCTGAATCACACCAAAGATACTCATACAATATTTTCTAAAGCGTCTCTGATCACACATGACAGCGGTGTTTGTTTGCCGCCTTAGCTCCGCCTGCTCATGATGCGTTTAGAGGCGGCTCGGAAAAATGCATTTCCACATGTTAAAAATGAATTGAGTGGTTGTAATGGCTGTAAAAAGTGCGGGGAACAGAGGCCACAAATACAGGAAGTGCGGGGGCCATGTCCCCTGCGTACCCCACATCCGCTACGCCCATGTCTAGGTGTAACACAAAAACATGGTTATAAATTCAATACATTTGAAGTTCTTCATACCCATATAATGTATGTAGCCTCCAAAAATAAGTCTACCCAGTTAATTCCATTACTTATTATTTACAGGCCCCCGGGGCAATATTCTGAGTTTCTTTCTGAATTTGCAGATTTTATCTCAGATCTGGTTATTTCCTTAGACAAAGCTTTAGTTGTCGGAGATTTTAATATTCACTTCGATAACCCAGAAGACCCTTTGAAAACAGCATTTGTGTCAATTTTAGATTCAGTAGGGATTAATCAGAATGTCATAGGACCAACCCATAATGGTGGTCACGCCCTCGATCTAATACTAGCATTCGGGTTAAACATAGAAAATATAGTCATATTTCCACAGTCTGAAGTTATCTCTGATCATTATCTCATCTCATTCAAACTATGTCTGAGTAATAATATATACACATCACCACGTTACTGTATTAAACGTACATTCACGTCAACTACTGCACAGAGCTTTATAAATGATCTCCCAGAGTTATCAACTTTGACTGGGTCACTGTCAGCCCCTGCAGAACTTGTCCACTATAGACGCATGCACACCTGTAGTATGTAGTAGCAACGATTTCATGAATTTTTTTAATGACAAAATTGGTAATATCTGACAAAAAATTCAAACTAGTAATTTAAGGTCAGACAATGTCATTGACCCTGTAGTTAACAATATCAATCAATCAATCAATCAATCAATCAATCAATCAATCAATCAATCACTTTTTTATTTTCATTGTCAAAATAACAACAAAATTCCGCTGGAGCAACCCAGTAGTAGGTGTAAAAGTGCATCATGTAAAAAGTGCATAGTAGTGCAAAGTCCCATAATACCCATTATAAATAGAGTCCAGTGCAGGCACGAAATGTAAACGGTCATAATCATAGCAGCAAGAGGTATGTCAGAAAACAGATCAAGAACAGGGGCACCAAAAACAGAGAGCATGGTCAGATGTGGAGTTAATGTAATGTTGCAGCAATGCAGAGTCCAATTCACAGTTATTGTAGGGTGAGGTGTGGTCTACTGTCCATGGAAGGAGGGGAGAGAGGGGAGTGGGGCACTGTTCAGCAGCCTCACTGCCTGAGGGTACAGGCTTTGGGCCATTCTGGTTGTTCTGGCTGGTAAGGCCCTGTACCTTCTGCCTGAGAGCAGCAGGTGGAACAGGTGATGGGCTGGGTGGTGTTGGTCATGGAGGATGTTACACACTCTCTTCAGACAGTGGGAGGTGTAGATGGTACTGATCTCTGGTAGAGTGGTCCCTGTGATTTTCCCCACTGTTTTTATCACCTGCTGGAGTGCCTGCTGTTCAGCCTTTGTGCAGCTGGAGAACCACATAAGGAAACCATACGTCAGAACACTGCTGATGGCACAGTTGTAAAAGTTCACCATCAGCTGTTTCTGGATCCTGGCATTCTTCAGTTGCCTCAGGTAGTAGAGCTATTGCTGGGCCTTTCCTACTGCTGAGGTGGTGTTGATGCCCTAGGACAGGTCCTCAGTGATAGTCACTCCCAAGAATTTGAAGTACATCACCCTTTCCGCCGCCTCATTGCCGATAAAGAGTGGAGGGTGGTTGTTTTGTCTCTTCTTGCGGGGGTCCACAATCATCTCCTTGGTCTTCTTGATGTTCAGTATAAGATTATTACCCACACACCATGATGCTAGATGTTGCACTTCAGCCCTGTAATCTGTCTCATTATTGTTGTTGATAAGTCCGAGCACTGTGGTGTCATCAGCGAATTTAACAATGAGGTTGGAAAGAGAAGAAGCAGAGCAGTCATGTGTGAACAGGGTGTAGAGCAGAGGGCTAAGCACACACCCTTGGGGGGCCCCAGTATTGATTGAAAGGGTGGAGGAAGTGTGCTTGTCTACTCTCACATTCTGTGTTCAGTTTGTCAGAAAGTCCACAATCCAGTTGCACAGTGAGATATTCAATCCAAGATGGTGTAGTTTGGCTTGGAGCTTGAAGGGCCGGATTGTATTAAAGGGCGAGCTGAAATCAACAAAGAGGAGCCTCACATAGGTGTTCTTCTGCTCGAGATGCTCCAAAAGTGAATGGAGCACAATGGCAATAGCATCCTCAGTCGACCTGTTCTGTTTGTATGCAAATTTGTATGGGTCAAGTGTTGGTGGTATTGTGCCTTTAATGTGTTTGATGACCAGTCTCTCAAGGCATTTGGCAGGAATGGAGGTGAGTGCCACAGGTCTGTAGTCATTCAGACATGTGACATTTGACTGCTTGGGGATGGGAACTATTGTAGCTGCCTTAAAGCAGGCGGGGACCCATGATGTGGACAGTGATGTATTGTAAATGGAGGTGAAGACATCTGTTAGCTCCGCAGCACAATCTTTCAGCACACGGCCCAGCACACTGTCCAGTCCGGCTGCTTTTCTGGTGTTGATGCTGTGGAGGACATGTCTCACCTCATGAGAGCTCAAGACTGGAGCAGGGTCAGAGGAAGGGAGGGGGGGCAGCACCGGGTCTGTGTTTTCCCTGTCAAAGTGGGCATAAAAATACTTTAAATCCTCAGCTAAGGTGACATCATCTGAGGAAGATGTTACTGTTGCTTTGCTCTTGTAGTCCGTGATGGCCCTGATGCCCTCCCATACCTGCCTGGGGTTTATAGAGTTGTTGAAACAGGCTTCAATACGCCCCCTATGTTGTTGGTTGGCAGTATTGATACCTTTCCTCAGTGCAGCCCTGGCTCTGCTGTATGCCCCAGAGTCCCCAGAGCTAAGTGCCGCCATTTTCCTACATTATAACTGTATCAGATCAGCAATTAGAATGTTTTACTCCCCTTAAAGAAACTGAATTACTTTCATTAATCTTGGCATCAAAAGCCTCAACTTGTGTACTAGATCCCTTACCTACACGTCTATTCAAACAGATAATACCTGAAGTAATTGAACTGCTTCTAAAAATAATAAATTATTCTCTCACGATTGGCTATGTACCCAAATCCTTTAAACTAGCCGTTATCAAACCCCTGATTAAAAAACCTGACCTTGATCCCTGTCAGCTGTCCAATTATCGGCCAATATCAAACCTCCCCTTTATCTCCAAGATCCTTGAAAAAGCTGTAGCACAGCAGTAGACCCAGTTAGTAAGAAAGTCCTTTAACCAGGCACATGTGAGAGGGGGGAGGCCGAGAGTGTCCAGTTTTCTAATAAGGATGTCCGGGATTATTGTATTAAAAGCTGAACTGTAATCCACAAAGAGTATGTGGACGTAGCTCTGCTGCTGCTCCAGGTGATTTAGCGCAGAGTGGAGAGCTACGGTAATGGCTTCCTCTGTGGATCTGTTTGTGCGATATGCGAACTGGTAGGGGTTGAAGTCTGGGGGGAGGTGGTCCTTGATGTGCTGAAGAACTAGTCTCTCGAAGCACTTCATGATTACCGGGGTGAGGGCCACAGGACGGTAATCATTCAGGCTGGTGATGGGAAACTTCTTCAGCACTGGGATTATTGTTGCAGATTTTAGGCAGGGCGGGATGACTGCCTGAGCCAGGGAGAGGTTAAAGATCCTGGTGAAGGTAGGGGCGAGCTGGTGGGTGCATGCTCTGAGCACTTTACCAGGTACACCATCTGGGCCGGCAGCTTTCTTGGGGTTCACTGCCAGGAGCACCCGTCTCACATCGTGCCCCTGTACAGTGAAAGGAGTGGTGTAGGAAGTGTGTGGTGGTGGGGGCAGGGCAGGAGCAGATGAGTGCTGCTGAGATGTTTCAAAGCGAGCAAAGAAGCGATTTAGCTCCTCTGCTAGTGGCACACTCCAATCTCCTGTTGGCACATCACAGTCTCTGAAGTTTGTGATGTCCTGAATGCCCTGCCACACCTCCCGTGTTGTTACTGGACAGGTGGGACTCTATGCGCAGCCTGTGGTCCGCCTTGGCTTTATTTATTCCTCTTTTCAGATCAGCTCGAGCAGCTCTGTCCAGAGCTCTATCACCTGACCTGAAGGCAGCATTGCGAGCCCTGAGGAGTGAGCGGACCTGGCTGGTCATTCAGGGTTTCTGGTTTGAGAAGACCTGGATGTTTTTATCCACCGTCACATTCCCGATGCAGAACTTGATATAGTCCAGCACCGTTCCTGTGAATGTCTCCAGCTCCTGGTGTTCAAATAAGTCCCAATCTGTCTGTTTAAAACAGTCCGTAGTTTGGAGAGTGCATTGTCAGGCCAGGTTGTGATAGTCCTTGTGGTAGGCCTGGCTCTGTGTCTGAGGGGGGTGTAGGCTGGGGAGAGCATGAGGGAAAGATGGTCTGACTGGCTGAGGTGGGGGAGGGGTATGGCTCTGTACGCATGCTTGATGTTGGAGTAAACATGATCCAGAGTGTTCTCCCCTCTAGTAGAACACTTAACATGTTGGTAAAACTTTGGCAGTACAGTCTTCAAGTTGGCCTTATTAAAGTCTCCTGCGATTATGTGAACACCGTCAGGGTGGGCCCGCTGCTGTATGTTTATGGTGTTCAGCAGGAGAGAGAGCGCTGTGTTCACACTGGCGTCAGGTGGAATATACACAGCTGTGACAATCACTACAGTTAGCTCTCTCGGTAGAAAAAAGGCCGGCATCTTACAGACATGTACTCGAGGTCTGGGGAACAGTGTTTATCTATAATTGTTCCATTGTTACACCAATTATCATGCACGTAAATACAGAGCCCTCCCCCTCTGCTCTTACCAGAGTTCTCATTTCTATCCCAGCAAAGCAGAGTGCGGCCTACTAGCTGCAAGCTAGCATCGGGTATTTCCGGATGAAGCCAGGTTTCTGTGATAATTAAAACACAGCAGTCCCAAAACATAGCGATTTCCAGCGAGTTGTAATTCCAGATCATCCGTTTTATGCACCAGGGATCTGGCATTGGAGAGATACAGGCTCGGTAGAGGTGGCTTGTGTGGTTGTTTTCTTAGCCTTAGCATAGCACCGGACCTGCAGCCCCGATTCTGCTTCCTCTCCTTCCTCCATCTGCGCCACCTCCTAGACCCGGCAACAATCCACGGAGAGCCCGGCGGTCTCGCTATGTCATCTGGGATGTTATGCGTGAAGAGAAAGTCGCTTGAAACAGATACCTGATGTTGGTCACCGATGGCTAAAAGTGTTTGGCGGGTGTACTGGATGCTTGCAGAACCGATGTTGCACAAACAAGCAAGAAAGAAATACAAAACAAACAAAAAAAAGAGCACTGAAAAGGAGAGCCGTAAGCCACTGCAACCACACGCACCGCCACCATGGAATAAATATTCATAATGTGAAATGCAACACATTCACCTCAGGACTGTGCACCTTACACACAGCACATACACCTCAGGACTGTGCACCTTACACACAACACATACACCTCAAGTCTGTGCACCTTACCTTACCTTGCAGTACTTTATAATGTGTAATATTTTATCTTATAATGTGACTCTCTCGTGCAATAATTTATAATGTGACTGTCTCTGTGCAATACTTTATATGTGCAATACCTCACTCCATAATGTGTAACACAACACATACACCTCAGACTGTGCACCTTACCCCCCCTTTTTTCTCCCCCCCTTCCTCTCTCTCTCTACACGCTGTTTGCACAGTTATTGGAGATGCTTTAATCTCATTGTACATGTGTATAGTAACAATAAAGGCATTCTATTCTATTTATATTTACTATTCTACACACTCGATTCGTGCACTTTTAGAACTAGACACACCTCGTTTTGTTTGTAGGAACCCTCTACTCACTTCCACAGAACTGTCATGTTGTTTTGAACTTTGCAATGGTTTTAAAACTAGCGTTTTGTATAGGCAAAAAGATATGCCCCGCACACTGCCGTGTTAGCGCTTTCTGGTTAAAATCACAAAAAACTAATTTTCTCAAAACACATCCGATTGATGTGATTGTGATAGCAACTCAACGTATGCACTCCCAATAATGCGAGAATAGACCTAAAAAGCATTTCACTCCGGAGTTTTCCTTTAAAGTAGTAAATGACCTACTGTTGGCGTCTGATCAGGGCTGTGTCTCGCTGCTTGCACTTGACCTCAGTGCAGCATTTGATACCATTGACCATTGCATTCTTCTGGATAGACTAGAAAATGTGGGAATTAAGGGAACAGCCCTCTCCTGGCTCAGCTCTTATTTAACTGATCGCTATCAGTATGTTGATATAAATGGTGATATTTCTAGACGTACTGAGGTAAAGTTTGGTATTCCACAAGGTTCTGTCTTGGGTCCACTGCTTTTTTCTTTGTATATGTTACATTTGGGTAATATTATTCATTAACATTGTATTAGTTTCCACTGTTATGCTGATGACACACAGTTGTATGTTTCTGCAAAACCTGATGAGAGACACCAGCTTAATAGAACTGAGGAATGTGTGAAGGACATTAGACACTGGATGCTTATTAATTTCCTTCTGCTTAACTCTGACAAGACTGAAGTACTTGTACTAGGACCACATGCAGCTAGAAGTAAGTTTTCTGATTCCACAGTAACTCTGGATGGCCTTTCTGTTTCTTCAGGTGCAGCAGTAAAAGACCTTGGAGTTATTGACCCCAGTCTTTCATTCAAAACTCACATTGATAACATTACCCAGATAGCTTTCTTTCATCTCAGAAATACTGCTAAAATAAGAAATTTAATGTTACTACATGACGCGGAAAAAAATAGTTCATGCTTTTGTTACCTCCAGGTTGGATTATTGTAATGCCTTACTGTCTGCATGTTCCAAGAAGTGCATAAACAAGCTCCAGTTAGTTCAAAATGCAGCGGCAAGAGTCCTGACTAGAACTAGAAAATATGACCACATCACCTCTGTCTTATCCACACTGCATTGGCTCCCAGTCAAATTTCGTATTGATTATAAAGTACTACTATTGACCTTTAAAGCACTGAATGGTTTACCATCACAGTACCTGAATGAACTTCTGCTCCTCTATGACCTACCATGCCTACTTGGATCAAAAGGTGCAGGCTATCTGCTGGTATCTCCCATAGTGAAGGCTACATCAGGGGGCAGAGTTTTTTCTTACAAAGCCCCACAATTATGGAACAGCCTTCCAATAGTGTTCAGGAATCAGACACAGTCTCAGTGTTTAAGTCTAGGCTGAAAACATATCTGTTTAGTCAAGCCTTTTGTTAATGGTGTTTATGAAGTAAAGGTGTAGATCTGGAGGGTCCTCAGACATGGTGTTTTGGTAAACTGGGATGTATGGATGCTGTCAGTTCCCACTCGCTTGCTCACTCGAGTTTGTTGACGGTGTAGTGGCTGGCTGCTTTATGTTCTGGGACTCCCTTATGCCTGTGTTATCTTCTGGCTCTCCCCTTTTAGTTATGCTGTCATAGTTAGTTGCTGGAGTCCCTGCTTGTACTCAGTGCAATATGTATACTGTTCCTACTTATTCAGGTGACATTGGGCATACCCAACAACCTGTGTTTTTCTCTCAGTTCTCCCCCCCCCCCCAAATCTGTCCCTCTGAGTTACATGTCAGTCCTGGGATCGAGATGCTGAACCTCTACTGCTCCTCGGACCTGCCTGATCCATCCTGGTGCCCTGTGTCTGGCATTGCTCCTGTGGAGGGCGGCCCCATGTGGACAGTTGGGGGTCGCACCTGGAGGATGCTCTGGACTCTTGCAGTGGTGCTTTTGTGGCTGGGGACTGCAGTTGACTTGTCGACCTTGGGACTGTGGTTGTTGTGAATGGTTTTGCACTCGGGTCTCCATCAGTGGGGGGTTTATAGCATCAACAAAGCTGACTTTATGTTCAGACTGTTAATGTTATAGTCATGTTGTCTGTTGTTGCCCGGATGGGTTCCCTTTTGAGTCTGGTTCCTCTCGAGGTTTCTTCCTCATGTCGTCTGAGGGAGTTTTTCCTTGCCACCGTCACCACAGGCGTGCTCGTTGGGGATAGATTAGAGATAAAATTAGCTCATATTTTAAGTCATTCAAATTCTGTAAAGCTGCTTTGCGACAATGTTTATTGTTAAAAGTGCTATACAAATAAACTTGATTTTCAGGAAATGCACCTTCCAAGAGCAATCCTATTCAGCCATGTACCAGAAGAGGGAAATTGGAGGGTCTTGGATGCAGATCACAAATGCAAAATTCCAAGTTCCTTCTACTTAATACTGGCTTCCTTTGCATTCTTTGTATCATCCTGGGACTTGACCATGTCTCAGTAAAATAAACAAACAAATAAATTAATAAATAAGTAAATAAATGAATGACTGATAAACTTAAAGTCTTCTGGGCAAATGCTGATTTTTTTTAAATATTTCCTTTTATTGTGAAGGACAATGTTTATGTCCAATTTATCATAGAATTAACTGAGATGAGACTGAACTGGCTGCATCAACTGCTAAACTGGCTGTATTGCAGGCCTCAGATCTGTAAAGTTCTTCTCAAGCACCCTCAGATGGCATGAACTCCTATCTCGAAAGGGAAAAACAGAAATGGCAATCCATCAACGTCTTAAATCTGTCACGGAACAAACAGGAGAGGAGATCAAATGCGCTCAAACCACAGTTTATTAATAATAGGGGAAAAGGGAGTTGGGAGAATGTATGTGAAGTCCAGAGGCAAGGATGGCGGTGACATCTGAGGTCTCCTATCCAAGTACTGACCAAGCCCAACCCTGCTTAGCTTCTGAGATCTGATAGGATCTGGCATAATCAGAGAGCTGTGGCTGTAGGCTGCCAGAACTTGGGTTTCAGGCAGTCTCCAAGCGTGCAGTCCCTCAGCATGCAGGAGTTAGAGAGCAAACTGGAACACAGAGTCACAAATCAGGTAGCAAGATAGGGGACAGAAGGCAGATCAGGTTACCGGGGCTGGAGAGCAGACAGAGTCAAACGGAACAGAACAATTTCAGGAGTCAGAGTAGTAGGAACACAGAGCAGGTTATCAGGCTGAGAGTTGCAGATGATCTGACACTGAGGCTAGGGAGAACTGCAGCTTAAATACACCCAGGGGGAAGCAGGTGATCGGCAACAGCCAATGACAGTCACTGAAAGTTAATAAGAGGAAGTGAGTGCGGGCATGGCCGGTAATGCTGAGTGGAGATGTTACCTGAAGAGAGAAGCCCACAGGTAGGACCATGACAAAATCCTATAGTGAAGGAATACAATCTGTGATTTTGGAAGCCAGCAAAACAAATCAGTGCGATGAAGGGATCATTTCCATCTAATGACCCACAATTACCAGATGTGCAAAGAAAGGAAATGGAACAGTGGTCTGAGGCTGCCTCAAAGCAGTGGGACAATCCCAATGAGCAACAGCAAGAAACCAATACTATGGGAACGTTATAATAAATTTGTCGCCAGCCAACAATGGCACCAATGGAGGGTGAGCAGAGCCAATTCTCATATCAGCAAAGTGGTCAATATTCATCTAGTGACCTCCTTACCATCATGCACAGACAAAACGACATAACTGCATCTTTAGTGCGACAACAGTACATTGTCCCTGCCCCCCCCCCCCAAGAAATTCCCATATTTGAAAGGAATCCACTCCAGTAAAGGGCATTTATCAAAGCCTTTGAACAAGGAATGGAGCAAAAGGCAGGAAAGGCAGACTGCTTGGACCATTTGGAGCAGTTTACAAGAGGACGACCACAAGAACTTGTTAGGACTGGGACTGTTTTGGCCTCTAGAGGCCGCTGTTATGTTTATCTTGTCATGTTTGTTTTGGCCTCTAGAAGCCGCCACTGTGTTTTGTTTGTCTTGATTGCTTGTTTCCTGCCCCGCCCTGTTCCTTTATTAGTTTGTGTATAAATACCCCTCTGTTTGTTCCCTAGTCACAGAGTCTTTATGCTATGTTGCCTAGTGCTAGTTTCTTCTGTCCCACGTATCTTGCCTGTGCCCTTGTGTTTTTGATGTTTTTGCTTTCTTTGGACTTTGTATTTTTGATCTTCTGAGCGTTTGGATTTTTGCCTTTTCTTTTCTTATCTTTGGCTTTTTGTTTTGACTTTGAACTTTTGGATTTTTTATTTTTCTCGTACATCTGAGCTTTTGGATTTTCTTTTTGTTTTTTCCAACGGATTGTATATATTGTAAATAAACTGTTTTTTGATACTCTACCTACGCCTCACGCCTCTGCACTTGAGTCATCCCCCTGGTGGCCTAGTGGGGGTTTGCTGGATTATCACACCAGTGACCCGTGTTCATATCCCAGCAAAACCCTAACAGAAAGACTCCGTCATGACCGACTCAGCAGAGGCTGCTTCAACTGTCTACCCGGCCAACCTTCAGGGAATTATGACACACTTTGACACGTTTCGGAGCGACCATGGACACTCATGGACGAACGCTCACAAGCCAACATGAGGCCCTTGCTCGCCACGAGGTACTGCTTCAGCAAATTGGGAAGACCCTGGCACAGCTGACACCTCTGCCCGCATCTCCTGATCCTGCTCCCGCTCCAGTGCCTCCTGCCACGCTGTCTCCTTCACCTCACGAACCCAGCCTTCCTGCACCACAGAGGTATGACGGCAAGCACGGTGAGTGCCGGGAGTTCCTTACCCAGTGCCAACTCACCTTTGAGCTTCAGCCTACCACCTACACTACGGATCGCCGCAAGATTGCCTTTGTGATAACCTTGTTAGCTGGTAAGGCACGAGGTTGGGCAACAGCCATCTGGCAGAGACAGGGACCCGAGTGCTCTGATTTCCAGCTGTTGACAGAGGAGATGCTTTGTGTCTTCGATCAAGCAGATATCAGTACAGACGCAGTCAGAAAGCTCATGTCCATTCGACAAGAAGGAAGCGTCGCGGACTACGCCATCGTGTTCCAGATGCTCCCAGCAGTCAGCGGATGGAACGAAGCAGCCCTGGTTTCAGCCTTTCACCATGGTTTGTCTGACCCCATCAAAGACGGCTTGGCCTCTATCGGATGTCCAAGTGACCTCGAAACTCTGATCTCACATTCTACTCGTCTTGACAACAGGATTAGAGAGCGCCGCCGAGTCCTGAGCTTCCCCGGCCTCACTGCCTTGACCTGGAGCCCATCTACCTCCTCCAGTGACTGTCTAGAGCCCATGCAAGTTGGCCGTACTCGTCTCTCCACAGCTGAAAGGGAGCGCAGAAGGAGGGACAAGTGCTGCATCTACTGTGGCAAGCCTGGCCATTTCTGAGCATCTTGTCCCGAGCTCTCGGGAAAAGGACCGCCCCGTCCAGGTGAAGGAGGGTTGTGACGGGGCCTACCCTCTCTCCTGAACTCCCTGGCCAAGGAGTCTACATTCCGGTCTCCATCTCCTGGGGTGAGTCCGTCCACTCTTGTCAGGCCTTGTTAGACTCCAGGGCGGCTGGAAACTTTATGGATGTTCACTTTGCCCAAAGTATCAATGTTCCGACTGCACCTCTTGAAGTCCCACTGTCTGTGTCTGCCCTGGATGGCCAAGCCTTAGGTGATGGAAGAGTCACCCAAGTAACTTCTCCAGTCTTCCTCCAGTCTCAAGGTCACAAGGAAGAAATATCCCTGCACCTGATTCCTTCACCTGAGTTCACAGTTATTCTAGGTCTTCCTTGGCTTACCCGCCACAACCCTCGTATAGACTGGGTCACTAGCTAGGTTGTGGAGTGGGGTTCCACTTGCTATGCCTCTTGTCTGCTCTCTAGCTCTCCTGTGTCTCCTGCCGAGCCTCCTGATCTCACCGAGTTATCTCAAGTTCCCACAGAGTACTGGGATCTCAAGGAAGTTTTCAGTAAGAGCAGGGCCGCCGTTCTCCCTCCGCACCATGCCTATGACTGTGCCATCGACTTGCTCCCTGGGACTACCCCTCCTCATGGCAGACTGTTTTCCTTCTGTCAGCCAGAACTCAAGGCCATGGAGGAGTACATCAAGGAAGCCTTGGCCTCTGGGTTCATTCGACCCTCCACCTCACCCACTGGTGCCGGCTTCTTCTTTGTCGGCAAGAAGGATGGGGGGCTCCAGCCATGTATTGATTACAGGGGTCTGAACAAGATCACTGTATGCAACCGCTATCCCCTTCTGCTGATGTCTACAGCATTCGATCTGCTCCAAGGCGCCACTGTCTTCACCAAATTGGACTTACGGAACGCATACCACCTCATCCGTATCTGACAGGGAGACGAGTGGAAGACTGCCTTTAACACCCCGTCTGGGCACTACGAGTACCAGGTGATGCCCTTTGGACTCACCAACGCACCAGCTGTTTTTCAGGCCCTAATCAACGATGTCTTGAGGGACATGATTAACCTGTACGTTTTTGTCTACCTCGACGACATCCTAATCTTTTCCAAGACCATGCAGGAGCACCGCCACCATGTCCACCAGGTTCTCCAGAGGCTGCTACAGAACAATCTGTTCGCTAAGGCCCAGAAATGCGAATTTCATGTTCCCGAGATCTCCTTTCTGGGTTTTATTGTATGGACAGGCCAACTCCAGATGGATCTAGCCAAGACCCTGGCCGTCCGGGACTGGCCCACCCCCAAGTCCGTCAAAGAGGTTCAGCGGTTCTTAGGATTTGCTAACTTCTACCGCAAGTTCATCAGGAACTTTAGTTCTGTAGCAGCGCCCATATCAGACCTCACCAAAGGGACAGGTGGATCATATGTCTGGTCTCCTCAGGCGGAAAAGGCGTTCAAAGACCTCAAGCACCGCTTCTGCACGGCACCCATTCTGGTCCTCCCGGACCCTTCGCAACCCTTCGTCGTCGAGGTGGAAGCCTCGGACAGCGGTGTCGGCGCAGTCCTCTCTCAACGCTTGGAAGGAAGGTTGCACCCTGCGCATACTTCTCCCACCACCTGAGTTCTGCAGAGTATGACGTGGGGGATCGAGAACTGCTAGCAGTTAAACTGGCCCTTGAGGAGTGGAGGCACTGGCTGGAGGGAGCGCAACATCCATTTTTGGTCTGGACGGACCACAAGAACCTGGAGTACCTCCAGTAGGCAAAGAGACTCAATCCACAACAAGCTAGGTGGGCCTTATTTTTCAGTCGGTTCGACTTTACCCTATCATACCATCCTGGCTCCAAAAATACCAAACCTGACGCGCTTTCCAGGCTGTTCACTCCCACCAACAGAGAGAGCAAAGTTGGGCCTATTATCCCAGTGTCCCGGATTGTGGCCCCTGACTGCTGGGGTATTGAGGAGGCCATCCGACGAGCCCAACGCCAGGACCCCAGTCCTGGGAGGGGCCACCGGGCCTCTTGTATGTCCCACATCAAGCCCAGGCCAAGGTTCTCCAGTGGGGTCACTCGTCCCCTCTCACCATCCACCCGGGAGCTCGAAGGACCCTGGACTTTTTGAGAAGACGCTTCTGGTGGCCTAGCATGGAGAAGGAAGTGAGGTCATTCGTCCTTTCCTGCGAAGTGTGCACCAGAAGCAAGAACCCACATCAGCATCCCCAGGGTCTCCTGCATCCTCTGACCATTCCCCGGCGTCCCTGGTCCCATGTGGCAGTCGACTTCATCATGGGTCTCCCTGAGTCACAAGGTAACATTGTCATTTTGTCTCATAGTTGACAGATTCTCCAAAAGCCTGCCGCTTTTTACCACTGTGCAAGCTCCCTTCTGCTCTTGAAACAGCTAAACTGTTGTTTAATCACGTCTTCCAAGTCGTTGGTCTCCCACAGGATATCGTCTCTGACCGGGGGCCCCAGTTCTCCTCCCGAGTGTGGCACGGGTTTTGCAAGGTCATCAGAGCCAGTGCCAGCCTCTCCTCTGGTTTCCACCCACAGTCCAATGGCCAGACGGAGAGGCTCAACCAGGACCTGGAAACCACCCTGCAAGGCCTGGCTATGGATAACCCGACATTGTGGAGCACCTGGCTGCCATGGGCAGAGTACGCCCACAACACCCTGCACCCTGCACCAAGCTGTTGCCATTCCAGTGCCAATTCGGGTTCCAGCCACCTCTGTTCCCGGACCAGGAGGAGGACGCTGGGGTGCCCTCGGTCAACCAATATGTGAGACAGTGTCGCAAGACCTGGAGCAAGGTCAGGAAGACCCTCATCCAGACCTCCAGAACCAACCAGACTCAGGCCAACCGCCATAGAAGACCTGCCCACGCTTTCCTCCCTGGGCAGCGGGTTTGGCTGTCCACCAAGGACCCTCCGCTGCGGGTGGAGAACCACAAGCTTGCTCCTCGCTACATTGGCCCCTTCAAGGTGGTGCGCAGGGTGAACCCTGTCGCCTACCGGCTCCAGTTGCCCCGGACTCTGAGGATCAACCCCACATTCCATGTTTCCCTGTTGTGGCCCGTACTGACGTCCACGTATGCCCCTGCCCCTAGGAATCCCCCACCCCCCCGCATCTTCCAGGGTCAGACTGTGTTCACCGTGCATCGCCTGCTTGACTCCCGCCGGGTCCGCGGCGGGCTTCAATATCTGGTAGATTGGGAGGGCTATGGCCCTGAGGAACGCTGTTGGGTCCCTGCCCGGGACATTTTAGATAAAGGACTGTGCCGGGACTTCCATTCGGCCCATCCGGATCGCCCTGGGAACGTCAGGAGACGCTCCTGGGGGGGGGGGGGGGGTCCTGTTAGGACTGGGACTGTTTTGGCCTCTAGAGGCCGCTGTTATGTTTATCTTGTCATGTTTGTTTTGGCCTCTAGAGGCCGCCACTGTGTTTTGTGTTTGTCTTGATTGCTTGTTTCCTGCCCCGCCCTGTTCCTTTATTAGTTTGTGTATAAATACCCCTCTGTTTGTTCCCTAGTCACGGAGTCTTTATGCTATGTTGCCTAGTGCTAGTTTCTTCTGTCCCACATATCTTGCCTGTGCCCTTGTGTTTTTGATGTTTTTGCTTTCTTTGGACTTTGTATTTTTGATCTTCTGAGCGTTTGGATTTTTGCCTTTTCTTTTCTTATCTTTGGCTTTTTGTTTTGACTTCGAACTTTTGGATTTTTTATTTTTCTCGTACATCTGAGCTTTTGGATTTTCTTTTTGTTTTTTCCAACGGATTGTATATAGTGTAAATAAACTGTTTTTTGATACTCTACCTACGCCTCATGCCTCTGCACTTGAGTCATCCCCCTGGTGGCCTAGTGTGGGTTTGCTGGATTATCACACCAGCAACCTGGGTTTGTATCCCAGTAAAACCCTAACAGAGCTAGTGCGCAGCTGTCAGCAGAAAGCTCCTGAGCGAAGCTCCAAGGCTCAGCATAAATGAGTACACCCCCTTTGAAAAGTAACATTTTAAGCAATATCTTAATGAACACAAACAATTTACAAAATGTTGAAAAGACAAAGTTTAATATAACATCTGTTTAACTTATAACAGGAAAAAGTAAGGTTAATAATATAACTTAGATTACACATTTTTCAGTTTTACTCAAATTAGAGTGGTGCAAAAATGAGTACACCCCACAACAAAAACTACTACATCTAGTACTTTGTATGGCCTCCGTGATTTTTAATGACAGCACCAAGTCTTCTAGGCATGGAATGAACAAGTTGGCGACATTTTGCAACATCAATCTTCCATTCTTCAACAATGACCTCTTTTAGTGACTGGATGCTTGATGGAGAGTAATGCTCAACTTGTCTCTTCAGAATTCCCCATAGGTGTTCGATTGGGTTCAGATCAGGAGACATACTTGGCCACTGAATCACTTTCACACTGTTCTTCTTCAGAAATCCAACAGTGGCCTTAGATGTGTGTTTAGTCATGTTGGAAAAGTGCATGACAACCAAGGCCATGGAGTGATGGTAGCATCTTCTCTTTCAGTATAGAGCAATACATCTATGAATTCATGATGCCATCAATGAAATGCAGCTCCCCGACACCAGCAGCACTCATGCAGCCCCACATAAGGACACTGCCACCACCATGTTTCACTGTAGCTACCAGGCATTTTTCTTTGTATTCCTCACCTTTGCGACGCCATACAGTTTTGAAGCCATCAGTTCCAAAAACTTTTATCTTGTTCTCATCACTCCAGAGTATAGAGTCCCAGTAGTCTTCATCATTGTCATCATGGGCCCTGGCAAACTCTAGCCGGGCTTTTTTGTGCCTGGACTTTAGGAGAGGCTTCTTTCGTGGACGGCATCCATGCATGCCATTCCTCTGCAGTGTACGCCGTATTGTGTTACTGGAAATAGTCACCCCAGTTTGGCTTTCTACTTCTTTAGATAACTGCAGTGAACTTGCATACCGATTTTCTTCAACGCTTCTCATCAGAAGATGCTCCTGTCGAGGTGCTCACGTCCATGGATGACCTGGATGTCTCTGTGAGATGGTTGCAGTTCCATCTTTCTTAAATTTTTGTACCACTTCTTCTACAGTATTCTGACTGATAAGTAAAGCTTTGCTGATCTTCTTGTAGCCATCACCTTTGTGGTGTAAAGAAATTATTTTCTTTGGGGAATCCTGAAGAGACAAGTTGAGCATCACTCTCCATCCAGCATCCAGTCACTAAAAGAGGTCATTGTTGAAGAATGGAAAAAGATTGATGTTGCAAAATATCGCCAACTTGTTCATTCCATGCCTAGAAGACTTGGTGCTGTCATTAAAAATCATGGAGACCATACAAAGTACTAGATATAGTAGTTTTTGTTGTGGGGTGTACTCATTTTTGCCCCCAGCCTAATTTGAGTAAAACTGAAAAAAAAAGTGTAATCTAAGTTATATTATTAACCTTACTTTCACGTTATAAGTTAAACAGATGTTATATAAAACTTTGTCTCATCAACATTTTGGAAATTGGTTGTGTTCACTGAGATATTGTTACTTTTAAAGGGGGTGTACTCATTTACGCTGAGCACTGTATATAGTGGCAAGGGATCTTTTACAGGAACGCTTTGGGAATCCATAGAAAATTGCAACTGCCTATATGGAAAGAGCTCTGGTATGGCAAACAATAAAATCTGAGGATGTTAAATCACTTCAAGCCTACTCCTTATTCTTGCATGGTTGCTGTAATGTAATGGAGGAACTGCCATATGTGCAAGAGCAGGACATGCCAGTGAATATGAGGACCATCATCTCAAAGTTACCTTTTAAGATGAGGGAGCAATGGAGGACTAAAGCACATGAAATAATGGAAACAACTAACCATAGAGCTCATTTCAGTGGTCTGGTTACATTCATTGAACGACGAATCAAAATTCTCTCCGATCCTTTGTTTGGTGACATACAGGATCCATCATTTGGTGCCATAGGGGAAAAGAATCCCAACAAGTTTAAATTGCAGCCCAGGGATAGAATAAAAGGAAATATTGTCACCACAACAGTAACATCTATGGATTTGTCTGAGGGAGTTCTTGAACCAACTTCAGATTTAGAGACATCTAAAGGAGTTGAATGTCTTTTTTGTGCTTGTGGTCACACTTTGGATGAGTGTAAGAAGTTTCAGAGAAAGGGGCACAAGGAAAAGATAATCTTCCTGAAGGAAATGGGAGTTTGCTTTGCATGTTTACGTTCTGGGCTTATGAGTCATAATTGCCAGCAGTGCTTGATGTCTAAAGCATGCAGTCAAACTCATCCTACTGTGCTTCATATTAAGGGGCATCTTGCAACACTGAAACAAAATTGTCTTGTTTATCCATCATTCAATGCAGGCACAATCTTTTACAGGTTCCACCAACATTTGAACTCAGATGCCTGGATTCACCATCCAGAGTGCTAACCATGACACCATGGAGCCAAATCATTCAGCACTTGTGCTTTTCGGAAGATCAATACAGACACATAGTGGCCAATACTATTGAAGCTGCGATGATATTTCAATAAAGCCCAGATTCAAAATTGCAGAACTGGCCCATACCCATCTTGAAAAGAAGTTGTTTCATGGTGACGGACACAAAGGGTTTGGGACATAAAAGCTGGCTTGACCAAAAGGAGCCTTCTATTGAGACAGACTGTGCATGTTAGTTTGGAAGCTGCAAATGAAGGATTCACATGTTCCACTGAGATTTGAACTCAGATCACTGGATTCAGAGTGCTAACCATTACACCATGGAACCAAAGTCAAACAGTGTGATTGTTTTCTCATCTCATCTCATTATCTCTAGCCGCTTTATCCTTCTACAGGGTCGCAGGCAAGCTGGAGCCTATCCCAGCTGACTACGGGCGAAAGGCGGGGTACACCCTGGACAAGTCGCCAGGTCATCACAGGGCTGACACATAGACACAGACAACCATTCACACTCACATTCACACCTACGGTCAATTTAGAGTCACCAGTTAACCTAACCTGCATGTCTTTGGACTATGGGGGAAATCGGAGCACCCAGAGGAAACCCACGCGGACACGGGGAGAACATGCAAACTCCACACAGAAAGGCCCTCGCCAGCCCCAGGGCTTGAACCCAGGACCTTCTTGCTGTGAGGCGACAGCGCTAACCACTACACCACCATGCCGCCCCATGAATGCTAGATGAGTGGAAAATATCAATGGACAAAAAGTGTTTGTCCATCAAGTGGGCAGTCCTCACTCTCCGGTACTACCTGCTCGGACACCCGTTCACCCTCTGTTCTGACCAGTGGGACCACCGCGCGGATCACTCTGGGTATCACCCTTCAGCACTTTAAATTCAATTTGGCCTACTGACCGGGGGCTACATATGGTGGTGGCAGATTACCTCTCCTGCCAGGTAATGCCAGGAAAATGACAAAAGGGAGGTCATCAAGATTGATGTCCATTGACCTTCTCAGGGCTCCAAACCGGGCTTTTAGCCTACAAACGCACATTCTATTACCATCCGTGCATGGCCCAAAGACAGTCCGAAGTACTACTCTTGGGCAGTGCTCCCCCCATTGGCGTATTCTTTGATCAGATATGGGAGCAGTAGATATGCGGGGTCGCCCAGTAGGTAAATTGGTATGGCCTCTTCTTCATCAATAATTTGCCTGGGACAGGGTGGAATATTTCCATTTTTCAGGTATCTGTTTAGATTAGAATTTGCAAACATATGAGCATCATGGATGCTCCCCAGCCATTTATTTTAACATGATGGTGGCGCTGGTAATGGTGACAGGCAGCAGCAGCAGTGTGTGAGCGTTGTGAGCATATGAATGTCAGTGCGTGTTTTTTAAGCTCTAACCTCCTTGTTTTTTGTCTTTATCGTCATTACTAACAAGTTCAGACTATCGTTACTATTTACTGCAACAATTACAATGACTTACCGCGGTATGTTGGGCCTTCTATTTCTCATCACTTTCTTCTGTCACCTACTGAGTGGATTATGTGACCACCGAGGGCCTCTCCAATACGGCTGCGATTTCCTGCTGCTTCTACAGGACAACAACGCTGGCAGTGTGGATCCCTCATCCACCTTCCCTGTGGAGATCATCCATCCAGTATACATCAGCAGTAACCATGGCTGGGGTCCCAGGCCATTGAGGAAGAGGGGGAGATGGGGTAGTGTGCGCCAGAGACTGAAGAGGCAAGGCCACCGCCGGATTCCTCTGCCCACTGTCATCTTAGCCAACGTCCAGTCACTTCGCAACAAGATTGACGAGCCCCAGGCAAACGTCAAGTTTTCACCTGAGTATAAGAATGCTTGTCTCCTTGCCTTGACAGAGATATGGCTCAAAGATCATGACCCCCAGTCCGATTTGGGGATCGACAGCTTTGGGGAGCCTGTTCGCTTGGACAGAGATCCCTCGGTGACAGGTAAATCACTGGGGGGAGGCTTATGTCTCTGTGTTAATAAGAACTGGTGCAGCATGGTGATAATCAGAGAGTCACTATGTACCCCCGACATTGAACTGTTGTCTGTGTCCCTTCATCCATTTTATTTACCAAGGGAATTTCCACAGTTATTTGTAACACTTGTCTACATTCACCTGAAAGCTAATGCCGAGTTAGCAACCCAGGTTATAGTCAAGGTGCTGCAGTGGCTACAAGGGATTTCCCTGGATGTGCCGGTCCTTGTCATGGGTGATTTTAACCATTGTAAACCAGGGAAGTCCCTGTGTAATTTTTACCAGTATGTGACTTGTCCGACTCGCCATGGGAAATGTCTGGACCTCTGTTACGGTTCTGTGAAGGGTGGTTACAAGTCCTTGCGCAGAGCCCCACTTGGTTTGTCAGATCACAATGCCGTGTATTTACTTCCGTCCTATAAACCAGTCCTGAAGGAACACAGTGAAACGTTTGGTTCCGGTTTGGTCAGAGGAATCAATGCAAAGTCTACAGGACTGCTACAGTTGTACAGACTGGGCCTTGTTTAAGGAGGTCTGTACTGATCTAGATGATCTCACAGAGACTGTGTCAGCATATGCAATCTTCTGTGAGGACTTGGTTATTCCACTCAAACAGGTTTCTTTCTTTCCGAACAACAAACCATGGATTTCAAAATCAGTTAAAAACTTAATAAATCAGCGTAACATTTGTTTTTATCAGGAGGACACTACTAAGTATAGAGAGCTACAAAAACAAGTTAAGAAAGAACTTTAGCTTGCCAAGTGTAGCTATAAAGATAGCATGGAGAACCTGCTTTGTGCCAGTTGCTTCTGCCCTGCATGGGAAGGGGTGAAATCCATGATGGGTATGAAAACCAAAAAATGTCCTATTTCCCATGGCAACATGTTTGACCATGAACTGAATGTTTTTTTATAACCGTTTTAATACTTTAACTTTGCAGTGGAACAATCCCATTTTAAGGCTGTGAGAGCGGACCAAAATCCCATCCACATTGAGGAGGGTATGGTCCGGAGACTTTTCCAGGGTGTGAAGGAGAGGAAAAGTCCAGGCCCTGATGGTATCAATGGCCACTTACTCATGAATTGTGCAGATCAGTTGTCTGATATTTTTTGCTATATTTTTAGATGCTCCCTCCATCTCAATAAGGTCCCTTGCTCATGGAAAGATTCCATTATTGTCCCCATCCCTAAAAACAGAGCTCCAAAACAGCTGAATGACGACAGGCCCGTTGCCCTTACATCCCTTGTTATGAAGTCATTTGAGAAGATAGTTAAGAATGCACTATTATCCACTGTGAAAACCGGCTTGGACCCATTGCAATTCGCCTATAGGCCAGGTAGAGGGGTGGACGATGCCATATGCACTTTACTGAACTTGGTGCTCTCACACCTTGAGGCAGCTAACACCTTTGCATGTCTTGTTTTTATTGATTTTTCCTCTGCTTTTAACTGTATCCAGCCACATATTTTAGCTAATAGGTTAAAGAACACACATAACATTGACCCTGGTCTTATTTCTTGGTTGATGGATTTTTAAACCGCCAGATCCCAACGTGTCAGGGTCAACGATGTTTTATCTGATGCTCTGCTCTCCTCCACTGGTTCACCACAGGGTTGTGTTCTCTCCCCCCTTTTATTTGTTTTATACACAAATTTGTGTCAAAGCCAGCACACAGGACGGCATATTTTAAAGTTTTCTGACAACTCTGTTATTGTGTCTCTTTTAAAGTCAGATGATCCTGATTATGGCTCAGTGGTGTCTGATTTTATTAACTGGTGTAAGTCATCCTTTTTAGACATAAACGTCAGCAAAACTAAAGAAATTATCATTGATTTTAGAAAAAACAAAGATGTCATCTCCCCTGTATATATTAGTGATCAGGTAGTTGAAGTTGTGGAGGAGTATAAATACTTGGGTACCATAATCGACTACAGATTTACTTTTGACAAACATGTGGACACTGTATGCAAGAAAGCTCACCAAGGTATGCATTTTTATCATAAACTGAGGAATTTTAACATGGACGGCAGTTTTATGAGAATGTTTTACAGTTGTTTTATTGAATCTGTTCTTACTTTTTATCTGCTGGTTTGGGTTGCTGACACAGAAAAACAAGAACCATATTTTTAACATTATCAGTCTCTGTAGCAAAATTGCCAATACTCCCCTGAACAATATCTCCACTCTCCATAAAATCAGGTCACTCGAAAAAGCACAGGCAATTTTAGCTGACCCCAGTCACCCCCTGTTCTCAGAGTTCTCCCTTTTACCTTCCAGACGCAGATTTGTTTTAAAAGGTTGTAGAACCAACAGATTCAAAAACTCATTTTACCTGCTGTAACCGTCCTTTTAAAACACTTCTTGATGAATGTTTTTATTGCTCTAATTATTTATGGTTGGTTTATGTCTCAATTGTGACTGTATTTATTGTTGGTGCGTGTTTTTTCTGCTGGCTGCAAAGTTAATTGCCCTCAGGGGACATTAAAAATACCTTGAACCTTTCACCACTACGTCCATGAATGGATATTTGTAGTCACAGGTAGCTTAAATATTTAAAGCATACCTGCCTTTCCTGTTAATGTAATCTGTCGAATTGGCTGAAGGTTGTTTTATCTGTGTGTGTGTGCACCATCTACAGCACCGAGACACTGGGGGAGGCCGTGTGCTTGCTGAAATCCGTGTACAAGCTGTTGGACAGCAGTTTCTGTTGTCGGCAGTCGTATGTACTTAGGACCAAGATGCACAGTAATCGCTTTACACACTTGTCTGATTATTATGGAAACCATCAACCTAGAGAGCCCGAATGTATTTGCCATTTTCTGTATTCTACCCTCATCAGCTAAATAATATAGGGTGCAGGCTACTTTTGTCAATACACTGACTGGGCTCCGCATGACAGTCGTCTGGCCTTCAATGTAGAGATGCAGTAACTCCACAAGCGAGAGCAGCGATGACTGCGACATTCGGAAGTTCTCATGCCATTCCTCCGGGAGAACAACTTCATTTGTAAAGTTTAGCCACCAGGCAGCAGTTCGCCCGGGTTGGATCCAAAAGCGGCGGTGACGTTGGTAAGCAGCAAGCCTTTGTCTTGGTGGGAGGAAAAGTGTCTGAAAAACTGCGACCCTCCTCGCAGTTCTTCTCCTCTGCTCCTCATAAAGCAGTTGTAGTCCTATTTGCAAATGCAAACAAACCAAAAGTGTTTGCAAATATGTAAAAAGGATGACCACCTGTGTTGCATCCATGAGATCATCAAACCAAAATACTGAGCGCCTGACGCAAATATTGTTCTGTGACGCATATCGTGATGTCGGGAAAACCTAAAACTCCGTTTTCCACTATTTACACGCAGGCATGAAAACGGAGTTTTCAGAAATCTCCACTTTGCCCGGAGTTTTCAAAGATATCCGTTTTCAGTGACTGAAACCTCCATTTACGTGTAAATGAGAGGTGCAACTGCATAAATAAATATGCGTCTTCATAGATATCTGGCTACGTGTAAACGCACCATGAGAACACGTGTTGCTTTATAGCTCTACGGAACACTGGGAGCTGTTTGAGATGCGCTATCCTGGGGTTTAATATTGAAGGCACGTTCATGCTGTCCCTCTTCTTCCTTGTCACCCGCTTCCTCCTTTTCGTCACTTTGTTCGCACTGAACCCATTTTATAACGACATCCAAGAAGGCTTTGTAAAACTGAAATTTTGGTTCGTACCAGTCTGTATGATTGGCCTCTCTTTCATAGTCCTCTTTTATCAATCTCTGTACTGATGCTTGCAAGTTATTAAACTCAACGAAAAATCCCTCAAATAACTTAATTTGTTTCTCAACAGTTTCTTTATCTTGGCCGGATTCAATAAGGCTGTTGATTTCGTTATGTTTATGTGTTAGAACACCAAGCTTCCCTCTGTGTGTTGCAATTAACTTAAACAGTTCTCGTTCATTTGAGAAATCCTGGTCTTCAGTCTCTTCCTCAGTCACATTGAAACTTAACTCAAAAGCTTTAAACACAAAAGTTCATTACTAACTTAAAAAGGTTGAACACAGCACCGTAGGAAAGGCGAAAGGCAGCGCGCGCACAGGCCAGTTCAGTTTGTAAAGTGTGCGTGGCAGCCCGTTCAGCAGTTCAGCCTTATTCTCACCAACCAGAAAAGTCAGTCAATCCTACAAGCACGTAAATCCACATCCACGAACTCCCGACAAGTAATCCACAAGCTTGCGACAACGCAGTTTCCAATCTTCCAAAACCGTGTGCCTGCTGGCATCTCCAA
The DNA here is from genome assembly GCF_027579695.1 of Neoarius graeffei. Classification (NCBI taxonomy): domain Eukaryota; kingdom Metazoa; phylum Chordata; class Actinopteri; order Siluriformes; family Ariidae; genus Neoarius; species Neoarius graeffei. The sequence continues at coordinate 2,937,423 of NC_083586.1, forward strand.
GCTTCTAAACTTTCCATACACCCTTGAGCACTCATGCACGCTCCACTAATTAGCGCAGGTGAACCAATTAACCCTTTTATGTACCGGGCTCCACTTAAGGCCAAGGCCAACATCTCATATCATCTCTAGCCGCTTTATCCTGTTCTACAGGGTCGCAGGCAAGCTGGAACCTATGTTGCAACAGAAGGCTTGGTTCGTCTTAGAAATGGTCAATGCATGACATAGGGGATGGCATACGAATCCCCAAGAACGTCACAAGAAACTAAATTGCTATAGAGCATAATTTTTTGATACTGAATTTTCCCGATTCAGGGATTATTCTTTTGAGTACAAATTCCAACTCTGGGCCCACCAGAGAGAGAGGGGCGGGCGGGCAGGCATCCATCCATCCATCTATCTAAATTGTATCCGTCATTGGTCAAAGGGTTGGCTTGGGAAACAGAGAAATTTGAGGTCAAAAATCGCAATCATTGCTGATCAGTGGTGAAGGTTTGGGGTTAAGAAGCAGAACATTTAGAGTTTAAGAACGCAATTATGGCTAGTTAAGTGGTTAAGGTCATGGATCAAGAATTAGAAGATTTTGAGGTTAAAACAGCAATCATTGCTAGTAAAGGGGTCAAGGTATTGTATACAGAATTAGAAGGCTCTGAGTGTAAGCAGCCAATTAAGCCAAGTGTATCGTATGAAGAATTGGAAGGCTCTGAGTGTAAGCAGACAATTAAGCCTAGTGGGGGTATCCAGTCAATCAGACTTGTTTTAAGGGCTATTCCCCACAACCCCCGAACCTAATCACAACCTCTACACCTAAACTTAACCGTGATCCCAGTACCTAACCCTAACCCCAAAACTCTTAAACCTAATCTCAACAACTAAAATCAAATCTTGGATCTAGACCTTCCCCTCATCCTGTTCCTGAACCCTGGTTGAGGACCATCAGACTGATCACCAACCCCTTTGACCAAAATCCAGATTAAGGTACAGAAAGATTGTTTCCTCGGGAGTGTGGTGTCTGGGCTGTGGGGGGTGAGAGAGTAGATGGACTTTGGACAGGCCCGTACAGAACACAGGACCCAGCTTTTGCTGGGGCAATGGAAAACTTTCACCCTAATCCTAACCAGAGGTAGCCTATTTTGGGGAGTGGGCCAAAGATAGCACCTTCTGGAACACCAAACTTTACTTTAGCATGCATACGAAAGTCACCATTTACGTATACAAACTGACAATGATCAGTTAAATAAGACCTGAGCCAGCAGAGGACCATTCCTTTATCTCCAATGACATTTTCTTGTCTATCCAGCAGAATGGAATGATCAGTGGTGTCAAAAGCTGCACTAAGGTTAAGCAGCACAAGCAAGGAGACACACCCCTGATCAGGAGCCATTAGTTGGTCATTTACTACTTTAACCAGTGCTGTGGCTCTGCTATGATGAGATCTAAATCCTGATTGATACCTTTTATGGATGTTATTCCCATGCAGATATGAGCATAACTGTTATGCCACAGTTTTTTCTAGGATTTTGGAGATAAAAGGGAGGTTTGATATTGGCCTATAACGGGACAGCTGACAAGGGTTGAGGTAGGTTCTTTAATCAAGAGTCTGACAACTGCTAGGTAAAAGGATTTAGGTACATAGCCATTGCTAAAAGAATAACTGATTGTTTTTCAAAGAGGTTTGTTTGCTTCTGGTGTTATTTGTTTAAAGAATCATATAGGTAAGGGGTGAAAAAATCCCCACAAGTACATAAGTTGAAGATTTTGATTGAATAAGTGAAATTAGTTCGGTCTCTTTAAGGAGTGTAAAACACAAATCATTGCTCATAGTCATAGTGTTGGATACTTATCAAATTGTCTCATTTCAAATTAATAGTTTGATATTTTTGCCTGATATTTTCAATTTTGCCATTGAAAAAACTTCATTAAGCCATCGCTACTACATATTGAAGGTTTGCATGTTTCTGTGGTCTTATTCCTAGTTAATTTTGCAAAAGTATTCCATAAAAATTTAAGATTATTTTTATCTTCTATTATGGTGGAGAGAAACATTGAACAAGCAGCATCAGAAGCTTGTCTCTGGAGTTCCAGTGGCTCTCATTCCATGCTAATTGGAATACTATCAATTTTGTTTGACACCATTTTCTAATTTTACATGTATTTTGTATGTTTTAAGGTGGATGTGTGATTGTTATCCCAAGGTGCTAGGGTTTTTTTTCTTCTGAGTGGAGCTACATTATCTAAAGTAACGCAGAATGTTGACTCGAAGCATTCAGTTGTCTGATCAAGTTCTGTGAGGTCTAATGGGGATCCAATCATAGTTGATAACTCTGGAAAACTACTGATAAAACTTTATGCAGTAGTTGCTGTGAATGTACTTTTGATGTGATGGTGTGCAAGGTGCATATATTATTGTTAAGACATTTCAAAAAAGATGAGGTAATGGTATGAGGGAGCATCAGACTGTGAAAGTATGACTATATTTTCTATATTTAATACAAATGTAAGTGCTAGATCGAGAGTGTGACCACTAGGAATCATACAAAAACCTGAACAAAAATAGGGTTAGATCCTATGACATTCTGATTCACCCCTACTGAATCTAGAATGGACACGGATGCTGTTCTCAGTCTTCCAGGTGATCAAAACAAATAATGTCTCTAACACTTAATTTGTTGTCGAAAGATACAACCAGGTTTGAGAAATTATGCAAATTCAGAAACAACTTCAGAATTGTAACCACGGATCTGTAAATAATTAGTTGAATCAACTGCGTAGATTTTTTTTTTTAGCTACATACATTAGGATAAAGAACTTCAAGCATACTGAATTTTTGTTCAGGTTTTTGTACAATTCCTAGATTATTATAAACAACTTTGATGCCTTCTCCTCAACCAGTGAGACGAGGTGGATGCATACAGTTGGACGAGCTTCATTTAAGTGCTCCGTACTCATTTGGTTTGATCGACATTTCCATTAAACATTAAAATCCTGATCAGTAATAATTCCATGAACAATTAGTCTCATGCTGCAGTACTACACTGATAAGTGTTACAGTTAAATCATTATTTGTATGGTGGTAATTAATGACTACTTAAGAGCAAAAGAAAACATTAACAGTCTCATTTTAAACATCACTATAAGGTTACAGATTTTAAAACAGTCATAGAACACTGGTCTACAGCCAAAATGCTTCTGAAATAAATATAGTCAAACTTTATTAATTCTGGATCACTGAGAACGAAAATGAAACTTAAAATTGTTCATTGGCTCATTTTCAAGATTGGCTCTATGAATAAATCTATGAGTGGCTTTGGATAGTACTTACTTTTTTGGCAAAACAATGAATGATGCAATCTGAAGCCGGTATTGCATCATACATGACATTAGGTTATTCCGAGAAGTCACTGATGATGCATTCATAAGTCAACTGACATCACTCTGCTGAACAAACTGGTCTTATATCAGCTCAAAAAAAAAAAAAAAAATCATACAGTGCTATGCACTAAAGATCAAGTATTTGCTTGACAAGAGATGCTCCGTTTCATGAATACAAGAGACAAGCTGCCAATAAATAAACCCACTACATACACACAGAATAAGGATGAAACCTATTCAGTACTGATACATAATTGGTTTTTGCAATTTGGTTCATAATACATTTTATTTATATAAACTTTTTGCTGATTTTCTAGTGTTACATAAAGAGAACAGGTGAAATATCATGTAAACCAACCATAAACACATGAAGAGACCTAGTTTTACAATTTATATTTAAAACATTATGATCTACACAATGTACAAAAGTATAAAATTTAAAATCTTAAATGTCTTGGAAGCCACAGCCAATCAGCTGATTAACTGTCACTTCTAATTCAACACACCAAATTTCATAATAGCCAATTTCATCTCTGAAGCAGACAACTTCTGAAAAATTGTTGACCAGTGTAACATGAACAATAAAGTTCAAAGTACAGGTCATTTTCAGTAAAAATTATAACAACCATATTTAATTTGACAACTTTAAATCATGCAATGTCTCCGAGTTAGTGCACTTGAAGGTCTTAAATGTAACTAAACAAGCAAACATGGGCGGCACGGTGGTGTAGTGGTTAGCGCTGTCGCCTCACAGCAAGAAGGTCCTGGGTTCGAGCCCCGGGGCCGGCAAGGGCCTTTCTGTGTGGAGTTTGCATGTTCTCCCCGTGTCCGCGTGGGTTTCCTCCGGGTGCTCCGGTTTCCCCCACAGTCCAAAGACATGCAGGTTAGGTTAGGTTAACTGGTGACTCTAAATTGACCGTAGGTGTGAATGTGAGTGTGAATGGTTGTCTGTGTCTATGTGTCAGCCCTGTGATGACCTGGCGACTTGTCCAGGGTGAACCCCGCCTTTCGCCCGTAGTCAGCTGGGATAGGCTCCAGCTTGCCTGCGACCCTGTAGAAGGATAAAGCGGCTAGAGATAATGAGATGAGACAAGCAAACATCTTCCCACACTGTGAGCAGTGATACGGCTTCTCTCCTGTGTGAATGCGCTGGTGTATTTGGAGATTACTCTGACGAGTAAAACTCTTCCCACACTGTGAGCAGTGATACGGCTTCTCTCCTGTGTGAATGCGCTGGTGTATTTGGAGATTACTCTGACGAGTAAAACTCTTCCCACACTGTGAGCAGTGATACGGCTTCTCTCCTGTGTGAATGCGCTGGTGTATTTGGAGATTACTCTGACGAGTAAAACTCTTCCCACACTGTGAGCAGTGATACGGCTTCTCTCCTGTGTGAATGCGCTGGTGTATTTGGAGATTACTCTGATGAGTAAAACTCTTCCCACACTGTGAGCAGTGATGCGGCTTCTATCCTGTGTGAATGCGCTGGTGTGTTTGGAGATTACTCTGCTGAGTAAAACTCTTCCCACACTGTGAGCAGTGATATGGCTTCTCTCCTGTGTGAATGCGCTGGTGTATTTGAAGATGACTCTGACGAGTAAAACTCTTCCCACACTGTGAGCAGTGATATGGCTTCTCTCCTGTGTGAATGCGCTGGTGTCGTTGGAGAGCACTCTGTTTAGTAAAATTCTTCCCACACTGTGAGCAGTGATACGGCTTCTCTCCTGTGTGAATGCGCTGGTGTATTTGGAGATTACTCTGACGAGTAAAACTCTTCCCACACCATGAGCAGTGATACGGCTTCTCTCCTGTGTGAATGCGCTGGTGTATTTGGAGATTACTCTGACGAGTAAAACTCTTCCCACACTGTGAGCAGTGATACAGCTTCTCTCCTGTGTGAATGCGCTCGTGTCGTTGGAGAGCACTCTGCTGAGTAAAACTCTTCCCACACTGTGAGCAATGATACGGCTTCTCTCCTGTGTGAATGCGCTGGTGTCGTTGGAGATCACTCCGTTCAGTAAAACTCTTCCCACACTGTGAGCAGTGATACGGCTTCTCTCCTGTGTGAACGCGCAGGTGTTGTTGGAGATGACTCTGATGAGTAAAGCTCTTCCCACACTGTGAGCAGCGATACGGCTTCTCTCCTGTGTGAATGCGCTGGTGTCGTCGGAGAGCACTCTGCTGAGTAAAACTCTTCCCACACTGTGAGCAGCGATACGGCTTCTCTCCTGTGTGAATGCGTTGGTGTCGTTGGAGAGCACTCTGATGAGTAAAACTTTTCCCACACTGTGAGCAGTGATGCGGCTTCTCTGCTGTGTGAATGCGCTGGTGTGTCTTGAGTGCATTCTGATAACTAAAACTCTTTCCACAATCTGAGCAGTGGTGAATTTCCTTCTGTATATCATTATGGGAAGTATCAGAATGGATAATATCAGTTGATGTTGGTTGACGACTGGAGCATTTGGAGGGGATCTGAAGCTTATATTTAATCTCTCCTGATTCTCGCAGTCTCACGTACTCTTCATAGTGGCATCTCTGGATATGCTTGTCGAGGTAAATTTGAGATGTATCGGAACGAGGGCATGTGGAGCATGAAAAAACTTGCAGCAGAGCGTTCTTTACTTCTGGAGAAACGAAAGGACAAAAATAAATTGAACATGAAATGCAACAAGATTATAAAATATAACACTAACCCAATGTAAGGAGTGCTTTTACTGAAACTTAATCAAGATTCTACATGAATTAAGACTGAGACAAAAACAAAAGGTTGAGGACTAAGATATAGCAGCCTCTAGCTTGGAATAGTGGGAGATTCAATAAGGTCCTGGAACAGCAGCTATGCACAGCATTGGCCATAGCCCCATGGGTCTGAGAGACCAAAGGGGAGTTGTTGGTTCCTGTTGGACATCATGTCAAGTCTAGGTAATGGCAAGCCTAGCCTTATTTACATCTCATCCAGGATTGAGAAGGAAACTCAGCCCTCACATTCAAGGTTCTGAAAGATCCAAAAATGGGCCTTATTTATCGAACTGGATATGGATAGATTTATTTGCAAATAGTTTCTAGTAGCATTTACACAAGCAAATATGTATTTTCTATCTGGATTTTTTATATGGATTAGGTTGTCAAGTTTAAAACACTTATTAATTTCAATTGCACACTAATTTCATGAAATTAAGTTTTGTGGGATTTTGTGAAGCCCAGTTGATTCATATTAATGTAATTGATGAAAGCAAGCCAACATCCATAAATTAAGACATATAACAATAGTAATAGTAAGGAACAATAGTAAGGAATTTCCTTACTGCAGTATTTGAAGAATGCCACTGTGTGATTTGTAGTAATAAAGCAACCAAACCCCCATGTGTTTAATTGTTCGTTAATTTATCAGACACTATTTGTTCCTTAACATGTTGAAATTCTTCAGCTGCAAGAGTTTAAAGTGCATATCCTGGACCAATTTATTTTTATTTTTTATATATGAAAAGTATGTTCCTTTACACACTCATCCAGAAGAGTAATTTTGCACAAGACCATCTGTCGACAGCAGAAAAAAATAAAATAAAATGCGTCTGGAAAAATCCCAAGGGAGTCTGGAGCCAGATTCGTGATGTCACCTGCGGAAGCGCCAGCAGGCTGCGAGAGCTTGCACGGTTTCAGTGCACAGCCTGTGTAGACCAAGCGCTCCCATTTCTCTCTCATTGTCCGGTCTTTTGGGAAACGGTGAGTACTAATCCCATCAAGATTGGTGTTGCTACACCCTTCTACGATACATCTGTTAACCATTTTAATAATTACGTGATAATGTTGAAGAAATTTGCAGAAAACCACCAGGTCGTTTTCTCATAAACAAACCACCGCTGACATAGGATTCAGAGGGAGGCGTTCTGCACACGACATCACGAAAATCAGTGTTTGCCGGGAAATTCAAATGCCAAGTTTTTCCAGAGGCAGACTGATTCGCCTCAAATGGCTTGATTTCAACTGAATTTTTCTGGTATTGCGCAAGGTAAAAAAATTTTCAGAGAATGCAGAATGTTATAGATATTTGACCAAAGTTTAATATAAAATAGGAGAATTACATTGATCTTGCTCCTGAATTTACTGGTGATATGCACTTTAAGGAGCTAAAATTTAACATAATTAAAAAGATAAGTTCTCCATGGTATGACTCTTGTGGAATTATTGAATTCCATAAAAATACTAAAACTGTTATTGCCTGTTAAATTGCTTGATAATATAACCATCACATATGCTCCTGAAATAAAGCAAATGTGTTGCAATTGATTTTTATAATGGTTGATGGGTTTGACTGACATCTGCATTATCCAATTAACAACTTACCTTGGTTCAGACACACTGCATGTGTGTTTTCAACTAACTTCTTTCCAGCCAACTGGTTATATTGCACTGAAGGTATTATAATGACGCCCCCCCCCGTGTTTCTGTAATATGGGGAGGTCTGACATTATCCTATATTATGTGTTTACTGTGACAGGGCATTCCCCCCCGATTTCTCCCCAATTTTCTCCCTAATTTAGCCATGGCCAATTCCCACCCATCAGACTCCTCTCCAGTATCACATAACAGCTACCAACCAGGGAGGGCTATCATGTGCTTCCTCCAAGACAAGAAACACCAGTTGACCACGTTTTACTCATACAATGTCAGGGGGCTGCAAAGCACACTCGGACGAAAGCCCAATCCACTTACTTCCTATTAAATGTGCTCTCACACACCCATGACTGGCCAGTGTAACTGACAGGGCAGAGAAGAGAGAGCATGCCATCTCTCCCTCCCAGAGAGCCCGGACAATTTTGCTCTCTTGAGCTCCCAACCACAGATGATTGTGGAATCATCAGGATTTAAAAGTGGCAATATCTGGATGATGGGGAGGATGACGGGGACAACATTTTCTGCTGTGCCGCTCGGGATCCACAGGGCATGCATTTTACGCTACTTCTGGTTAAACTGGGCATGATGAATAAAACTACAACAATATCTTGTGGTTTACTATATACAGTGGTGCTTGAAAGTTTGTGAACCTTTTAGAATTTTCTATATTTCTGCATAAATATGACCTAAAACAACATCAGATTTTCACACAAGTCCTAAAAGTAGATAAAGAGAACCCAGTTAAACAAATGAGACAAGAATATTATACTTGGTCATTTATTTATTCAGGAAAGTGATCCAATATTACATATCTGTGAGTGGCAAAAGTATGTGAACCTCTTGAATTAGCAGTTAATTTGAAGGTGAAATTAGAGTCAGGTGTTTTCAATCAATGGGATGACAATCAGGTGTGAGTGGGCACCCTGTTTTATTTAAAAAACAGGGATATATTAAAGTCTGACCTTCACAACACATGTTTGTGGAAGTGTATCATGGCATGAACAAAGGAGATTTCTGAGGACCTCAGAAAAAGCATTGTTGATGCTCATCAGGCTGGAAAAGGTTACAAAACCGTCTCTAAAGAGTTTGGACTCCACCAATCCACAGTCAGACAGATTGTGTACAAGTAGAGGAAATTCAAGACCATTGTTACCCTCCTCAGGAGTGGTCGACCAACAAAGATCACTCCAAGAGCAAGGCGTGTAATAGTCGGCGAAGTCACAAAGGACCCCAGAGTAACTTCTAAGCAACTGAAGGCCTCTCTCACATCGGCTAATGTTACTGTTCATGAGTCCACCATCAGGAGAACACAGAACAACAATGGTGTGCATGGTAGGGCTGCAAGGAGAAAGCCATTGCTCTCCAAAAAGAACATTAGCAAACTGCAGACGAGCAGCAAAGATCATGTGGACAAGCCAGAAAGCTATTGGAAAAATGTTTTGTGGATGGATGAGACCAAAATAGAACTTTTTGGTTTAAATGAGAAGCGTTATGTTTGGAGAAAGGAAAACACTGCATTCCAGCATAAGTACCTTATCCCATCTGTGAAACATGGTGGTGGTACTCTTATGGTTTGGGCCTGTTTTGATGCATCTGGGCCAGGACAGCTTGCCATCATTGATGGAACAATGAATTCTGAATTATACCAGTGAATTCTAAAGGAAAATGTCAGGACATCTGTCCATGAACTGAATCTCAAGAGAAGGTGGGTCATGCAGCAAGACAACGACCCTAAGCACACAAGTTGTTTTACCAAAGAATGGTTAAAGAAGAATAAAGTTAATGTTTTGGAATGGCCAAGTCAAAGTCCTGACCTTAATCCAATCAAATTGTTGTGGAAGGATCTGAACCGAGCAGTTCATGTGAGGAAACCCACCAACATCCCAGAATTGAAGCTGTTCTGTATGGAGGAATGGGCTAAAATTCCTCCAAGCCAGTGTGCAGGACTGATCAACAGTTACCGGAAACGTTTAGTTGCAGTTATTGCTGCACAAGGGGGTCACACCAGATACTGAAAGCAAAGGTTCACATATTTTTGCCACTCACAGATATGTAATATTGGATCATTTTCCTCAATAAATAAATGACCAAGTATAATATTTTTGTCTCATTTGTTTAACTGGGTTCTCTTTATCTACTTTTAGGACTTGTGTGAAAATCTGATGATGTTTTAGGTCATATTTATGCAGAAATATAGAAAATTCTAAAGGGTTCACAAACTTTCAAGCACCACTGTAGTCAGTTTCGCAATAGCAAGATATGCAGTCGGCTGACTTCACATGTCTCAAAGGAAGCTGATAGACTTCACCTTCTCTGGTTGGTCACAGTCATATGATCAAGAAGACCTACCTGGTTGGTGGAACAGGCCAAAATGAGTTCTCTGGGGAATGCTTAGTTATTGCAGACTGCATTGTACAACAGCTTTCATCCCAGAAACACTGGTAGGCTCAGAAACGTCACGAAATGATGCAGAAAATAACCTCTATAACCTCTTAGACAAAAGTAACACCTTGCTGTCTGGTTGTTCCTGTAGGTGCAGGACTGAGTTCTTTAGTGTACTCCTCTTCATACCACACCAAGAGCTCCTGTCCTGGGTTAATGGATCGACAGCAACGATATAGAATTCCCCCTTGATACTCAAATGCCACAAGATTCTGTTCTTCTTCATTACGGGCACAATTCACATACCTAAAAGAGTGAGGCAACATTTCAGAAAAAGGTAAAAAATCAGATCAGAGTTACAGACTTGGAGAAAGCATGGTGGAGATATCAAGGACATGAAGATAAAGTTCTTCCAACAAATGAGGAGCTGTAAAATCAAATCACTAAAATGACCCAACAGCTGGTGTACTGCTCACCTCATCCAATTCACATGCATCTCTCTTTTGGCATCAATGTATTCTTCACACTGCATGCTCCTGAATACCTGTAGAATAATACCACATTTACTTTTTTTTTTTTTACACGAAATCAATACAGTGGGGCAAAAAAGTATTTAGTCAGCCACCAATTGTGCAAGTTCTCCCACTTAAAAAGATGAGAGAGGCCTGTAATTTTCATCATAGGTACACTTCAAGTATGAGAGACAGAATGGGGGGAAAGAATCCAGGAAATCACACTGTAGGATTTTTAATGAATTAATTGGTAAATTCCTCGGTAAAATAAGTATTTTGTCACCTACACACAAGCAAGATTTCTGGCTCTCACAGACCTGTAACAACTTCTTTAAGAGGCTCCTTTGTCCTGCACTCGTTACCTGTATTAATGGCACCTGTTTGAACTCGTTATCAGTATAAAAGACACCTGTCCACAACCTCAAACAGTCACACTCCAAACTCCACTATGGCCAAGACCAAAGAGCTGTCAAAGAACACCAGAAACAAAAATTGTAGACCTGCACCAGGCTGGGAAGACTGAATCTGCAATAGGTAAGCAGCTTGGTGTGAAGAAATCAACTGTGGGAGCAATTATTAGAAAATGGAAGACATACAAGACCACTGATAATCTCCCTCGATCTGGGGCTCCACGCAAGATCTCACCCTGTGGGGTCAAAATGATCACAAGAATGGTGAGCAAAAATCCCAGAACCACATGGGGAGACCTAGTGAATGACCTGCAGAGAGCTGGGACCAAAGTAACAAAGGCTACCATCAGTAACACACTATGCCGCCAGGAATTCAAATCCTGCAGTGCCAGACGTGTCCCCCTGCTTAAGCCAGTACATGTCCAGGTCCATCTGAAGTTTGCTAGAGAGCATTTGGATGATCCAGAAGAGGATTTGGAGAATGCCATATGGTCAGATGAAACCAAAATAGAACTTTTTGGTAAAAACTCAACTTGTCGTGTTTGGAGGAGAAAGAATGCTGAGTTGCATCCAAAGAACACCATACCTACTGTGAAGCATGGGGATGGAAACATCATGCCTTGGGGCTGTTTTTCTGCAAAGGGACCAGGATGACTGATCCGTGTAAAGGAAAGAATGAATGGGGCCATGTATCGTGAGATTTTGAGTGAAAACCTCCTTCCATCAGCAAGGGCATTGAAGATGAAACGTGGCTGGGTCTTTCAGCATGACAATGATCCCAAACACACCGCCCGGGCAACGAAGGAGTAGCTTCGTAAGAAGCATTTCAAGGTCCTGGAGTGGCCTAGCCAGTCTCCGGATCTCAACCCCATAGAAAATCTTTGGAGGGAGTTGAAAGTCCGTGTTGCCCAGCGACAGCCCCAAAACATCACTGCTCTAGAGGAGATCTGCATGGAGGAATGGGCCAAAATACCAGCAAGTGTGTGTGAAAACCTTGTGAAGACTTACAGAAAACGTTTGACCTCTGTCATTGCCAACAAAGGGTATATAACAAAGTACTGAGATGAACTTTTGTTATTGACCAAATACTTATTTTCCACTATAATTTGCAAATAAATTCTTTAAAAATCAGACAATGTGATTTTCTGGATTTTTTTTTCTCATTTTGTCTCTAATAGTTGAAGTATACCTATGATGAAAATTACAGGCCTCTCTCATCTTTTTAAGTGGGAGAACTTGCACAATTGGTGACTGATTAAATACTTTTTTGCCCCACTGTATATGGCTTTAAATGAGGTTTACAGAAAGAAGAACAATGGCTCATGCCAATATTATTAAGCCTCATGAAGGCTGAATTAAAGGTTTTTGACTGTATCGTAAGATTCACAAAACAGCTGACAAGCTCCGAGATGAATTTAGTAACTATAGGAAAATGCAGGCAAGGCTTTATCATAATTTAGGCAAAGGAAAGGTTTCTCATAAAAGACTTTACTTCTGACATGGCAAAGCTGTACTGTGAATCAGACCTCCCTGATAAATATCCATCTGTCCCTTGTGTTTTGGTCTCTAAACAGACAGCTACAAAAATACACAACTTTAAAAGTCAGTTCTGTCTCTAAATGGGTTTTATATAAAATATTTTTGATCTGTACAAGTAATATTTATTTGGGCGCCAATGTTGTTTTAGTTCAGTGTAGCAGTGTTCATCTTTAATTTAAATGATTTTAAATTTACTTTTAGTCTTGTGTCCTGAAAATAGTAGTTATATTTTAGTCTTTTTTTTTTGTCAAGATTTCATCAGTGGAACTCAATTTTAATTTTAGTCTAATTCTATCAATGTTTTAATCATAATTTCCTCAGATAGTTGCATGGTACTTGTAAAATATGCCCTGCAGTTTTAAGAGGGCCTGTTGCAGCAGGGGTTTAGCCAGATTCCCCCCCAGCATATGGCTGGTTTTGTCACTATGCAGAAGTTACAGTCCTCAGCGTAAATGAGTAAACCCCCTTTGAAAAGTAATTTTTTAAACAATCTCAATGAACACAAACAATTTCCAAAATGCTGACGAGACAAAGTTTTATATATCTGTTTAACTTATAACATGAAAGTAAGGTTAATAATATAACTTAGATTACACGTTTTTTCAGTTTAACTCAAATTAGGGTGGTGCAAAAATATGAGTACACCCCACAACAAAACCTACTACATCTAGTACTTTGTATGGCCTCCATGATTTTTAATGACATCACCAAGTCTTCTAGGTATGGAATGAACAAGTTGGCGATATTTTGCAACATCAATCTTTTTCCATTCTTCAACAATGATCTCTTTTAGTGACTGGATGCTGGATGGAGAGTGATGCTCAACTTGTCTCTTCAGAATTCCCCAAAGAAAATAATTTCTTTACACCACAAAGGTGATGGCTACAAGATGATCAGCAAAGCTTTACTTAACAGTCAGAATACTGTAGCAAAAGTGGTACAAAAATTTAAGAAAGATGGAACTGCAACCATCTCACAGAGACGTCCAGGTCATCCATGGAAGTTAACACCTCGACAGGAGTGTCTTCTGATGAGAAGGGGTGAAGAAAATTGGCATGCAAGTTCACTGCAGTTACCTAAAGAAGTAGAAAGCCAAACTGGGGTGACTATTTCCGGTGACACAATACGGCATACACTGCAGAGGAATGGCATGCATGGATGCTGTCCATGAAAGAAGCATCTCCTAAAGCCCAGGCACAAAAAAGCCCACCTCAAGTTTGCCAGGGCCCATGCTGACAAAGATGAAGCCTACTGGGACTCTACTCTGGAGTGAGGAGACCAAGATAAATGTTTTTGGAACTGATGGCTTCAAAACTGTATGGCGTTGCAAAGGTGAGGAATACAAAGAAAAATGCATGGTGCCTACAGTGAAACATGGTGGTGGCAGTGTCCTTATGTGGGGCTGCATGAGTGCTGCTGGTGTCGGGGAGCTGCATTTCATTGATGGCATCATGAATTCACAGATGTATTGCTCTATACTGAAAGAGAAGATGCTACCATGACTCCATGCCCTTGGTCATCGTGCACTTTTCCAACATGACAATGATCCTAAACACACATCTAAGGCCACTGTTGGATTTCTGAAGAAGAACAGGGTGAAAGTGATTCAGTGGCCAAGTATGTCTCCTGATCTGAACCCAATCGAACACCTATGGGGAATTCTGAAGAGACAAGTTGAGCATCACTCTCCATCCAGCATCCAGTCACTAAAAGAGGTCATTGTTGAAGAATGGAAAAAGATTGATGTTGCAAAATGTCACCAACTTGTTCATTCCATGCCTAGAAGACTTGGTGCTGTCATTAAAAATCACGGAGGCCATACAAAGTACTAGATGTAGTAGTTTTTGTTGTGGGGTGTACTCATTTTTGCACCACCCTAATTTGAGTAAAACTGAAAAATGTGTAATCCAAGTTATATTATTAACCTTACTTTCACGTTATAAAAGTTACAGATGTTATTTTAAAATTTGTCTTGTCAACATTTTGGAAATTGTGTTCATTGAGATATTGTTTAAAATGTTACTTTTCAAAGGGGGTGTACTCATTTACGCTGAGCACTGTATGTGGAGTTAGCCACGACTGTAATGGTGATGAGCGCTATTTTCATATGAAGACGTTACTTTGTTCAGACCAATGCCGTGTGTGTGTCCTGACTCATATACCGGTTAGAATCCAGGAGCATTATGAAAGCCATGTGAGCAGGGAAGTGAGCGAGTCTAGCAAACCGGATTTACTCCCGCTTCCCAACTACAGTCAGGAACGTGAAAAAGAGGGAAGGCAACATACTGGAATGGATTTTGCTAAGGATATTTCCCCTAGCTGTAAAAATCCCCTTGAGAAGTAAGCTAGGATGACTGTCTGAACAGAACCAGCTATCTTGGGTCACGTTTATTCGTCAGGGCATAATGAACAGAGATTTTGTTTTGCTGTGCTTTTAGCGGCCCTCTCTGTGGGCCTGTCATTTCAGGTTCACATGACAGCATACGTGTTCTCACCGGTCAATCACAACCAAGTTAGCTAATGCGCATTAACATTCTACACTAATGCAAAAGCAGTGTGCAGCAGTGAAACAAAAGCCATGGAAAGGCCAAAATTAAAGGAGGGTCCAAAAAAAACAAACAAACCAGGCATTAGAGGCATAGGCTTCCAAATGTTTAAAAAAAAAAAATCTACAAACTGTTTGGGCATCAGCACCCTGAATTGGCCTGCAATGCCATTTTCAAGGACCAGAATGAAGAGCTTAAAATGGACATTAAAACATAGCTATAGACTAGGCTGTTGCCTCTCACGGTTACCAGAGGACTAGCCCCCCTGTAACCCTAGCTGTATAGGTGAGAGGCCGAGGGCTATAGAAACGAAGGTCAGCGCCGCCCAATGTGCCTGACTGCATGGAGCGGGAAGGACTTTAGAGATGGGCTAGGCTGCATGTTCATTTAAAACTGCTGTAACTTGCCCAACCATAACTGACTATCATATGTACCAGAGATTTCCAAGCTTGTTGGGGCTGAAGCACATCAAAGGTCAAATCAGAATGTCAAGGCACACGAAATTAAAAGTTGGCTATCGATTATAAAGAATGTCACACACATTATGATGGGCTAGAAGGTCATTTGCAAAATTTGACCCAGATTGCACTCCAGCAGATTGTCAAATAATTATTAAAACAGATACAATGGTGCTTAAAAGTTTGTGAACCCTTTAGAATTTTCTATATTTCTGCATAAATATGACCCAAAACATCATCAGATTTTCACACAAGTCCTAAAAGTAGATAAAGAGAACCCAGTTAAACAAATGAGACAAAAATATTATACTTGATCATTTATTTATTGAGGAAAATGATCCAATATTACATATCTGTGAGTGGCAAAAGTATGTGAACCTCTAGGCTTAGCAGTTAATTTGAAGGTGAAATTAGAGTCAGGTGTTTTCAATCAATGGGATGGCAATCAGGTGTGAGTGGGCACCCTGTTTTATTTAAAGAACAGGGATCTATCAAAGTCTGATCTTCACAACACACGTTTGTAGAAGTGTACCATGGCATGAACAAAGGAGATTTCTGAGGACCTCAGAAAAAGTGTTGTTGATGCTCATCAGGCTGGAAGAGGTTACAAAATCATCTCTAAAGAGTTTGGACTCCACCAATCCACAGTCAGACAGATTGTGTACAAATGGAGGAAATTCAAGACCATTGTTACCCTCCCCAGGAGTGGCTGACCAACAAAGATCACTCCAAGTGCAAGGTGTGTAATAGTCGGCGAGGTCACAAAGGACCCCAGGGTAACTTCTAAGCAACTGAAGGCCTCTCTCACATTGGCTAATGTTAATGTTCATGAGTCCACCATCAGGAGAACACTGAACAGCAATGATGTGCATGGCAGGGTTGCAAGGAGAAAGCCACTGCTCTCCAAAAAGAACACTGCTGCTCGTCTGCAGTTTGCTAAAGGTCACGTGGACAAGCCAGAAGGCTATTGGAAAAATGTTTTGTGGACAGATGAGACCAAAACAGAACATTTTGGTTTAAATGAGAAGCGTTATGTTTGGAGAAAGGAAAACACTGCATTCCAGCATAAGACCCTTATCCCATCTGTGAAACATGGTGGTGGTAGAATCATGGTTTGGGCCTGTTTTGCTGCATCTGGGCCAGGACGGCTTGCCATCATTGATGGAACAATGAATTCTGAATTATAGCAGTGAATTCTAAAGGAAAATATCATGACATCTGTCCATGAACTGAATCTCAAGAGAAGGTGGGCCATGCAGCAAGACAACGACCCTAAGCACACAAGTCATTCTACCAAAGAATGGTTAAAGAAGAATAAAGTTAATGTTTTGGAATGGCCAAGTCAAAGTCCTGACCTTAATCCAATCGAAATGTTGTGGAAGGACCTGAAGCGAGCAGTTCATGTGAGGAAACCCACCAACATCCCAGAGTTGAAGCTGTTCTGTACGGAGGAATGGGCTAAAATTCCTCCAAGCCGGTGTGCAGGACTGATCAACAGTTACCACAAACGTTTAGTTGCCGTTATTGCTGCACAAGGGGGTCACACCAGATACTGAAAGCAAAGGTTCACATACTTTTGCCACTCACAGATATGTAATATTGGATCATTTTCCTCAATAAATAAATGATCAAGTATAATATTTTTGTCTCATTTGTTTAACTGGGTTCTCTTTATATACTTTTAGGACTTGTGTGAAAATCTGATGATGTTTTAGGTCATATTTATGCAGAAATATAGAAAATTCTAAAGGGTTCACAAACTTTCAAGCACCACTGTAGGTAAATCAGACAGGCAATTGTATAATTTTTTTTAAAAAACGTGAGGCAACGCTCATTACAGTGTTTTCCATGAGTTACCTAGACTGTAGTGAGTGAAGGAAGCATTTTCAGAACACAAACACCATTTGATTTGAGACTGATAACATTACAGTGGTGCTTGAAAGTTTGTGAACCCTTTAGAATTCTCTATATTTCTGCATAAATATGACCTAAACATGATCAGATTTTCACACAAGTCCTAAAAGTAGATAAAGAGAACCCAGTTAAACAAATGAGACAAAAATATTATACTTGGTCATTTATTTATTGAGGAAAATGATCCAATATTACATGTCTGTGAGTGGCAAAAGTATGTGAACCTCTAGGATTAGCAGTTAATTTGAAGGTGAAATTAGAGTCAGGTGTTTTCAATCAATGGGATGACAATCAGGTGTGAGTGGGCACCCTGTTTTATTTAAAGAACAGGGATCTATCAATGTCTGATCTTCACAACGCTTGTTTGTGGAAGTGTATCATGGCACGAACAAAGGAGATTTCTGAGGACCTCAGAAAAAGCGTTGCTGATGCTCATCAGGCTGGAAAAGGTTACAAAACCATCTCTAAAGAGTTTGGACTCCACCAATCCACAGTCAGACAGATTGTGTACAAATGGAGGAAATTCAAAACCATTGTTACCCTCCCCAGGAGTGGGCGACCAACAAAGATCACTCCAAGAGCAAGGCGTGTAATAGTCAGCGAGGTCACAAAGGACCCCAGGGTAACTTCTAAGCAACTGAAGGCCTCTCTCACATTGGCTAATGTTTATGTTCATGAGTCCACCATCAGGAGAACACTGAACAACAATGGTGTGCATGGCAGGGTTGCAAGGAGAAAGCCACTGCTCTCCAAAAAGAACATTGCTGCTCGTCTACAGTTTGCTAAAGATCACATGGACAAGCCAGAAGGCTATTGGAAAAATGTTTTGTGGACAGATGAGACCAAAATAGAACTTTTTGGTTTAAATGAGAAGCGTTATGTTTGGAGAAAGGAAAACACTGCATTCCAGAATAAGAACCTTATCCCATCTGTGAAACATGGTGGTGGTAGTATCATGGTTTGGGCCTGTTTTGCTGCATCTGGGCCAGGACGGCTTGTCATCATTGATGGAACAATAAATTCTGAATTATACCAGCGAATTCTAAAGGTAAATGTCAGGATATCTGTCCATGGACCGAATCTCAAGAGAAGGTGGGTCATGCAGCAAGACAACAACCCTAAGCACACAAGTTGTTCTACCAAAGAATGGTTAAAGAAGAATAAAGTTAATGTTTTGGAATGGCCAAGTCAAAGTCCTGACCTTAATCCAATAGAAATGTTGTGGAAGGACCTGAAGCAAGCAGTTCATGTGAGGAAACCCACCAACATCCCAGAGTTGAAGCTGTTCTGTACGGGGGAACGGGCTAAAATTCCTCCAAGCCGGTGTGCAGGACTGATCAACAGTTACCAGAAACATTTAGTCACAGTTATTGCTGCACAAGGGGGTCATACCAGATATCAAATCAAATCAAATCAAATCAAGTTTATTTGTACAGCGCTTTTAACAATAAACATTGTCGCAAAGCAGCTTTACAGAATTTGAGCGACTTAAAACATGAGCTAATTTTATCCCTAATCTATCCCCAATGAGCAAGCCTGTGGCGACGGTGGCAAGGAAAAACTCCCTCAGACGACATGAGGAAGAAACCTCGAGAGGAACCAGACTCAAAAGGGAACCCATCCTCATTTGGGCAACAACAGACAGCCTGACTATAATATTAACAGTTTTAACAGGTATAACCCTCAACTGTCCTCATGGGGCCGTCCTTCACAGGAGTGGGGCGATAAAACTCCGACCAGACACAGGGCACTAGGATGGATCAAGCAGGTCCGAGGGGCAGAAGAGGCCAGCATCTCAATCCCAGGATCAACATGTAACTCAGAGGGACAGATGGGGGGGGGGGGAGAGAGAGAGAGAGAGAGAGAAAGAAAACACATTGTTAGGTATGCCCTAAAAATGACAAGTATTAAATCTGTGTGGTAGGCTCGCAGAGACGAGAGTCTTTACATCAGGCATGATGCACAATGGCATGTTAATATGGTAAAAAATATATCATGACCTGCTCTGGCTGGATGCTTGATTGGGTGATGGGAGCACACTCCTCAGCAATGATGAGATGCAGATGGGACCCTTAGGCCTGGCCAAGACAATTCAGTTACATTTCACCGGGTCTGGGACATGCGACAGAATGTCTGACGGCCGATTCCCTGCAGGCTACGATAGCCAGTCGAGGTCCCCACCGTCTCCACCAAAAGATTTCCTGTTGACTCCATGTAACTCAGAGGGACAGATTTGGGGGGGGGGGGGAGAGAAAGAAAACACAGGTGGTTAGGTATGCCCAATGTCACCTGAATAAGTAGGAACAGTATACATATTGCACCGAGTACAAGCAGGGACTCCGGCAACTAACTATGACAGCATAACTAAAAGGAGAGAGCCAGAAGGTAACACAGGCATGAGGGAGCCCCGGGACATAAAGCAGCCAGCCACTGCACCGTCAACAAACTCGAGTGAGCAAGCGAGTGGGGACTGACAGCATCCATACATCCCAGTTTACCAAAACACTCTATGTCTGAGGACCCTCCAGATCTACTCCTTTACCTCATAAACACCATTAACAAAAGGCTTGACTAAACAGATATGTTTTCAGCCTAGACTTAAATGCTGAGACTGTGTCTGATTCCCGAACATTACTTGGAAGGCTGTTCCATAACAGTGGGGCTTTGTAAGAAAAGGCTCTGCCCCCTGATGTAGCCTTCACTATACGAGGTACCAGCAGATAGCCTGCACCTTTTGATCTAAGTAGGCGTGGCGGGTCATAGAGGAGCAGAAGTTCACTCAGGTACTGTGGTGCAAGACCATTTAGTGCTTTAAAGGTCAATAGTAGTATTTTATAATCAATACGAAATTTGATTGGGAGCCAATGCAGTGTGGATAAGACAGGCGTGATGTGGTCATATTTTCTAGTTCTAGTAAGAACTCTTGCTGCAGCATTTTTAACTAACTGGAGCTTGTTTATGCACTTATTGGAACATCCAGACAGTAAGGCATTACAATAATCCAACCTGGAGGTAACGAAAGCATGGACTAGTTTTTCTGCATCATGCAATGACATTAAATTTCTTATCTTTGCAATATTTCTGAGATGAAAGAAAGCTATCCGGGTGATGTTATCAATGTGAGTTTCGAATGAAAGACTGGGGTCAATAATCACTCCGAGGTCTTTTACTGCTGCACGTGAAGAAACAGAAAGGCCATCCAGAGTTACTGTGGAATCAGAAAACTTACTTCTAGCTGTATGTGGTCCTAGCACAAGTACTTCAG
Source organism: Neoarius graeffei (assembly GCF_027579695.1). Taxonomy (NCBI): domain Eukaryota; kingdom Metazoa; phylum Chordata; class Actinopteri; order Siluriformes; family Ariidae; genus Neoarius; species Neoarius graeffei. The sequence goes on from NC_083586.1 coordinate 2,958,213, forward strand.
TCTTGTCAGAGTTAAGCAGAAGGAAATTTATAAGCATCCAGTGTCTAATGTCCTTAACACATTCCTCAATTTTATTAAGCTGGTGTCTCTCATCAGGTTTTGCAGAGACATACAACTGTGTGTCATCAGCATAACAGTGGAAACTAATACAATGTTTACGAATAATATCGCCCAGAGGTAACATATATAGAGAAAAAAGCAGTGGACCCAAGACAGAACCTTGTGGAACACCAAACTTTACCTCGGTACGTCTAGAAATATCACCATTTATATCGACATACTGATAACGATCAGTTAGATAAGACCTGAGCCAGGAGAGGGCCATTCCCTTAACTCCCACAACATTTTCTAGTCTATCCAGAAGAATGGAATGATCAATGGTATCAAATGCTGCACTAAGGTCAAGCAACACAAGTAGCGAGACACAGCCCTGATCAGACGCCAACAGTAGGTCGTTTACTACTTTAACCAGTGCTGTCTCTGTGCTATGATGAGGTCTAAATCCTGACTGATACATTTAATGGATGTTATTCCTATGTAAATATGAGCATAACTGCTGTGCCACAGCTTTTTCAAGGATCTTGGAGATAAAGGGGAGGTTTGATATTGGCCGATAATTGGACAGCTGACAGGGATCAAGGTCAGGTTTTTTAATCAGGGGTTTGATAACTGCTAGTTTAAAGGATTTGGGTACATAGCCAATCATAAGAGAAGAATTTATTATTTTTAGAAGCGGTTCAATTACTCCAGGCATTATCTGTTTGAATAGATGTGTCGGTAAGGGATCTAGTACGCAAGTTGAGGCTTTTGATGTAGAGATTAATGAGAGTAATTCAGTTTCTTTTAGGGGAGTAAAACATTCTAACTGATGATCTGATACAGTTATATTGTTAACTACAAGGTCACTTTCATTGTCTAACCTTAAATTAGTAGTTTGAATTTTTTGTCGGATATTCTCAATTTTGTCATTAAAAAAATTCATGAAGTCGTTGCTACTACATACTGCAGGTGTGCATGTGTTGATAGTGGACTTATTCCTGGTTAATTTTGCTACAGTATTAAATAGGAATCTAGGATTATTTTTGTTATCTTCTATTAGGGAGGAGAGATATGTTGATCTCGCAGCACTAAGAGCTTTTTTATACTTCAGGAAGCTCTCCTTCCATGCCAATTTGAACACTACCAATTTTGTTTGACGCCATTTACGTTCCAATTTTCGAGTGGTCTGTTTTAATGTGCGAGTGTCATCATTATACCAGGGTGCTAATTTTTTGTCTCTGACCATTTTCCTTTTTAGAGGAGCTACATTATCTAAAGTATGGCGGAATGTTGACTCTAAGCATTCAGTTGCCTGATCGAGTTCTGCAGGGGCTGACAGTGACCCAATCAAAGTTGACAGCTCTGGGAGATCATTTATTAAGCTCTGTGCAGTAGTTGACGTGAAAGTACGTTTAATACAGTAGCGTGGTGAGGTGCATATATTATTACTCAGACATATTTTGAATGAGATGAGACAATGATCTGAGATAACTTCAGACTGTGGAAGTATGACTATATTGTCTACGTTTAATCTGAATGTTAGTATTAGATCAAGGGTGTGACCACCATTATGGGTCGGTCCTATGACATTCTGCTTAATCCCGACTGAATCTAAGATGGACACAAACGCTGTTTTTAAAGGGTCTTCTGGGTTATCGAAGTGAATATTAAAATCTCCGACAACTAAAGCTTTGTCTAAGGAAATAACCAAATCTGAGATAAAATCTGCAAATTCAGAAAGAAACTCAGAATATGGCCCCGGGGGCCTGTAAATAATAAGCAATGGAATTAACTGGGTAGACTTATTTTTCGAGGCTACATACATTATATGAGTATGAAGAACTTCAAATGTATTAGATTTATAACCAGGTTTGTGTGTTACACCTAGATAATCGTTATAAATAACCGCGACGCCTCCTCCTCTGCCAGTTAGACGAGGCTGGTGTATATAACTGTATCCAGGAGGACTCGCTTCATTTAATGCTATATATTCATTTGGCTTAATCCATGTTTCTGTTAAACACAATACATTAAACTCCTGATCAGTAATGAGTTCATTAACCATTAGCGCTTTAGATGTAAGAGATCTCCTATTTAATAGCCCCACCTTTAGATCAAAGGTGCTGGCAGCAGCTGTACAGTCAGTCTGATCTAATTTTATATTGATTAGGTTACTGGAACAAACTCTCTGAAAATTTCTACCTTTTTGTTGAGCTCGGGGAACAGACACAGTCTCGATGTAGTGGGCCCTGAGTGACGACTCTGTGCAGCTAGCAGACAGTCGGTTTAGCCTGTTCGTCTGCTCCCTGGCCTTGGCTCTGGATTGTCAGAAATTAACTAGGCCTGTTCTGAGACTATGACCTATGCTGCAGGAAATGAGAGCAGCACCTTCCCGAGTGGGATGGATACCGTCCCGCCCTAACAAGCCAGCAGTGCCCTCAAAATTAGCCCAATTATCTATAAAGCCCACACTGTTTTCAGAGCACCACCTGGACAGCCAGCAGTTCAGCGACCATAACCTGCTGTAAGCTACGTCGCCACGCCGCATTGGGATGGGCGTGAAAGCAAGATACTGAAAGCAAAGGTTCACATACTTTTGCCACTCACAGATATGTAATATTGGATCATTTTCCTCAATAAATAAACGACCAAGTATAATATTTTTGTCTCGTTTGTTTAACTGGGTTCTCTTTATCTACTTTTAGGACTTGTGTGAAAATCTGATGATGTTTTAGGTCATATTTGTGCAGAAATATAGAAAATTCTAAAGGGTTCACAAACTTTCAAGCACCACTGTAAGTGTCCACTCCAATCATCCACTAGTCCAAACACAATACGATGGTTATCAATTTAAAACAGCAAACAGATAACATCAATGGAGAAGTTAGCATTGATAATTAGCATTCATCAAACTTGAGCTTAGAGAACGTTAACATCAGCATGTCCGAGTCTCATCTCCTCGCTTTAAAACAGTACACGGTTAAATTTGTAGAGTTTTAGCTTATTTGAGTCAGAAAAGCTGCTAACACATCCGGTAGCATGTATTCGTCATTCAAAACACAAGTGCATGCTCTAACCAGAGTTCAAAATAGGTTTATTTTTGGCTAAAATGCAATTATTCTGCATGTTCTCTATATTTTAAATTTTCTAAAAAAAATAAATAAACCGACCTGGTGACTTGTCCAGGGTGTACCCCGCCTTTCGCCCATTGTCAGCTGGGATAGGCTCCAGCTTGCCTGCGACCCTGTAGAAGGATAAAGCGGCTAGAGATAATGAGATGAGAATGAAATAAATAAACCAGTTGAACACAGGTAACCACTTCTGCTTCATTTCTTTGAGGGCTAAAATGTATGCTCTAGTCATTTTTTTAACCGTTTATGAACTGAAACTCCTTAACCATGCTTTGCGGGTGTGGCCTTTTTGCTGTGGCATCACCATTCATATCGATACAACCAGTGTGTTTATGCTTAAATTACTAAAGCACAAAATTGTTTTGTACAAGTTCTTCATAGATCTAAAACTCTTAATTTTGCTCTCAAAGTGCACCAGTTTGATACATTTAACTTTAAAATAAACAAAATTATCTCACAGGGGAGCATGCCTCCAGAGCGAGGGCCACTGACCCTAGTTTCACAAAATCCTGAGGGAAACACTATTATTCTGTCTTTTTTCTTAAATAACTACTGCCAGAGGAAAAGCTACCTGTTCTGTTGCAAGTTAGGGTAGCTGTGAAAGAAATCTCTCTCAACTCAAACGTAGAAGTAGCTGACCGTGATTATGCAACATATCCTACAAGCATGTTGTTCAAAAATAAACTTGACGGGTAGTGAACTAATGTGGCAAGTGTGTGTGGAAGGAGAAATCATGAGACGGAGAGCTCCGCTTTTGAATATAAAAGTGAGTCATTGCATATCGTACAACGAAATTGGACGCCATCCTACCAGTGCAACATCTGCTTATTTTAGATTTAATTATTTATTTTGGTCATTTCAACTTTCAATAACATACACACTGGTTACATACATATCAGCAAGAAAGACCGAAAAGGATTAGACTGAAGCAAAAGCTTATTGCGTCTACCCTCATCACATTTCATTAATTAATAAATCTTTTTTTTATGCCAAAGGAATTAAGGAAAGAAACAAAAAGGAAAAAAAATAGTAACAATAGTATCTGTTACATTTTGTTCAATACAATTTTACAGCTTTCAATTTCAAATGAACACCAAAACATACATATTGGATTTTGCCATTTTCGTATTCTGTAGCGTTAAATATCAAGTAGCTGGATCAAATTTAAATCAAACCATTTTTTTTCCAAACATATTTCATATCTCAGTTTTGTATTTACTGATAATCTTATGTTTCTATGCTTTTTTAAGGCCTTTCAGCGTGTTACACAGTTTAATTTCATTTTCAAGACCATTCCATAAATTAACTCCTGTTATAGATATACACCTCTGTTTCACATTTGTTCTGAACTTTGTTTTAACATACGAGTTCCTCTTAATTCATAATGAGACTCTCTGATTTGAAAGAACCTCCGAATACAGTCAGTGATAGTTTTGTTTTTGATTTTAAACATAAATTGAGCAATTTTGTAATCCACAAAAATCACGAAATTTAAGGCCATTAAAGTTTATAAACAACTGATTGGTTGGTTCACTATAACATACGTTGTGTATGATCCTAATAGCTCTTTTCTGCAATATGAAGATCGGGTTTGTGATTGTTTTACATGCATTTCCCCAGACCTCCACACAATAAGTTATGTATGAAACAAGCAGAGAATTATAAAGTGCGTGCAATGATTTTTGGCTTAGAATGTGTTTAGTTTTATGAAGTATTGCAATAGACTTGGACATTTTTGTTTTTACATGTTTAACTTGACTTGACAGGTAGTGAACTAATGTGACAAGTGTGTGTGGAAGGAGAAATCATGAGACGATGAGCTCCACTTTTGAATATAAAAACGTGTCATTGCATATCGTACAACGAAATTGGATGCCATCCTACCAGTGCAACATCTGCTTATTAAAAATAAAGAAATAAAATATGTCCACATAATATATATTAACAACTCAAAAACTCTAAAAAGACATTCACGCACAAAACATTCACACACTGCTGTTTTTTTGTTTTTTTAATTGCACGGTCCCTTTAAAACAAGCACTGTTTAGTGCAGTTATGGCTCTTGGGTAGAAGCTCTTTTTCGGTCTATAGACCCCTTACACTGACATCACATTTACGTTAGCAATGGTCACTACCCTACCCTATACCTGGGGAACAAGCAAACTTTGTTTACATATTGTTCACATACTGAAGCCAAGCAAAGATGTCAGATGTCCGTTGCTGTTGTCTGAAGAAAACTACAGCTAAAAAAGCTCTACTAACGGTTACTTGGATAATCTTAGTTATAAAGAAGCGAAGGATACATGGAAATTAGAGTTTATTAGTGGCTATGATCTGTACAAAATTCCTCAAAACCAATGGAGTGACGGTGCAGATTTGTGGCCTAGTGTTAGTTACATGTTGGAATGTACTTTCCTTTTCCGGAAGAATCTGGACATGGAAGAACAGTTTAAAAAAAAAAAAAAACTGCACACCCCTCTACATAAACAAGAAAACCTTTGTGTAAAGAATTTTTACCGACATCAGCTTTAGGGAACAGAATGCTGCAAAAGCCTGAGCATTTACTCTCAAAGGACTACTACTTGAACTGTGGGCTAGATGGTATTCCCGGCCCGCCATGTCTCAACAACCTCAAGGACATCAAGTTACAGAGCTATTTGCACTCATTTATACATTGATATTTATGATTTGTTAAAAAAGAAACAAATCTCTGAAGTACAGTGGTGCTTGAAAGTTTGTGAACCCTTTAGAATTTTCTATATTTCTGCATAAATATGACCTAAAACATCATCAGATTTTCACACAAGTCCTAAAAGTAGATAAAGAGAACCCAGTTAAACAAATGAGACAAAAATATTATCTTTGGTCATTTATTTATTGAGGAAAATTATCCAATATTACATATGTGAGTGGCAAAAGTATGTGAACCTTTGCTTTCAGTATCTGGTATGACCCCCTTGTGCAGCAATAACTGCAACTAAACGTTTCCGGTAACTGTTGATCAGTCCTGCATACCGGCTTGGAGGAATTTTAGCCCATTCCTCCGTACAGAACAGCTTCAACTCTGGGATGTTGGTGGGTTTCCTCACATGAACTGCTCACTTCAGGTCCTTCCACAACATTTCGATTGGATTAAGGTCAGGACTTTGACTTGGCCATTCCAAAACATTAACTTTATTCATCTTTAACCAGTCTTTGGTAGAATGACTTGTGTGCTTAGGGTCATTGTCTTGCTGCATGACCCACCTTCTCTTTTGATTCAGTTCATGGACAGATGTCCTGACATTTTCCTTTAGAATTCGCTGGTATAATTCACGATTTATTGTTCCATCAATGGTGGCAAGCCGTCCTGGCCCAGATGCAGCAAAACAGGCCCAAACCATGATACTACCACCACCATGTTTCACAGATGGGATAAGGTTCTTATGCTGGAATGCAGTGCTTTCCTTTCTCCAAACATAATGCTTCTCATTTAAACCAAAAAGTTCTATTTTGGTCTCATCCATCCACAAAACATTTTTCCAATAGCCTTCTGGCTTGTCCACATGATCTTTAGCAAACTGCAGACGAGCAGCAATGTTCTTTTTGGAGAGCAGTGGCTTTCTCCTTGCAACTCTGCCATGCACACCATTGTTGTTCAGTGTTCTCCTGATGGTGGATTCATGACCATTAACATTAACCAATGTGAGAGAGGCCTTCAGTTGCTTAGAAGTTACCCTGGGGTCCTTTGTGACCTCTCCGACTATTACACGCCTTGCTCTTGGAGTGATCTTTGTTGGTCGACAACTCCTGGGGAGGGTAACAATGGTCTTGAATTTCCTCCATTTGTACACAATCTGTCTGACTGTGGATTGGTGGAGTCCAAACTCCTTAGAGATGGTTTTGTAACCTTTTCCAGTCTGATGAGCATCAACAACACTTTTTCTGAGCTCCTCAGAAATCTCCTTTGTTTGTGCCATGATACACTTCCTCAAACACGTGTTGTGAAGATCAGACTTTGATAGATCCCTGTTCTTTAAATAAAACAGGGTGCCCACTCACACCAGATTGTCATCCCATTGATTGAAAACACCTGACTCTAATTTCACCTTCAAATTAACTGTTAATCCTAGAGATTCACATACTTTTGCCACTCACAGATATGTAATATTGGATCATTTTCCTCAATAAATAAATGACCAAGTATAATACTTTTGTCTCATTTGTTTAACTGGGTTCTCTTTATCTACTTTTAGGACTTGTGTGAAAATCTGATGTTTTAGGTCATATTTATGCAAAAATATAGAAAATTCTAAAGGGTTCACAAACTTTCAAGCACCACTGTATTATTATTTGTAAAATAACGTCATCTTGCTCTAGACTTTCAAACAATGTTGTAAGATTTTATTTTAATTTTATCTAATAGTGGATGGTACAATAATTACAAATGCAAACAGAATCGGCACATTCCAGTTGCAGCTGTAGTCATATAGCTAACTATAATCATACTGTTAACTATAAATCACCCTTGTAATAATAATTTCAATAAAAACTGTTCATGTTCAGTTCCCTCTTCATTTATTCTCTATTCAAAAGGCACAACTGAGTCACACAGGCTGATAAGTGTGCAACAGACAGTAACAATTTTATCCAAAACAGTTTTTCCTGCCTTAGTCGATTTATTTCCATTTCACATGCCTGCAGCTGTTGTAAAGTTCAGTGCGTTTGTGTAGAACTCTCTCAAACTGTAGGTTCATTACTACACTCTGGCTCCAGGTTGACATTTTGCACAGGACTGAGTTCCTCTGATAACAGAAGCAAAGCTTCAGCGCTTTTTGCTCTTAATCTTTTCTGTTCTTTCAGGATGCATCAGGAGCATGTCGCTCCTTGTTGGGTTTTTTTAACGAATTATGTCAGCGTTGTTTGTTTGGTGCCCAATCTGGGTTTTCCATGTCGAATGAGGAAGTTGGTTCATCTGGAAGAAAATCATTTGATTTTGTCTGAACACCTTCATGAAGAAGCTAATTCAAATGTGAGCAGAAATAAAAGGAGGAGATTCTTAAACAAACTCTTCCATACTCTGTTGCGCCTGTCTATTTTTAAAAAAATAAATTTTAAATAGTCGCAAATTTCTCTGCAATTTTCAGGGTTAGCTCCTCTCGCTGTATTCTCTTTAACCACTCATTTCTTCATTGTTCTTGAAGCATTTGCTTCTCTTTAACAATTTTCTTCATAGCAGGGAAATGGTAAGATCTTTTATCTATTCCTCGATTTAAATGATTGGAACAACCAAAAACAGCGCAAAAATGAACCATATTTAAGACTGGTTAAGCCTTGCTTACACGAAAACTGGTGTCTTTTCACCTGGGGGTCAATTATCACGTGATGCATAACGTCATGTGCAAGGGGTCTATTTGTCCATTTCTTAATTGACCTGAACTGCATGCCCAAGGGCAGCAGTTCAAACAGAGAATTTCTGGGGTGGGACGGATCTTTTAATATATCGAGGGTTATTTTGAGGCAGCAGAAACTGTAAAGCTCTTCCAGGCAGGGAAGAGGGCATCCGATGATCATCTGGGTGGTGGTGACAACCCTCTGGAGCACTTTTCTCTCTGCTCCTGTGCAGCTGACAAACCACACACTGATGCAGTATGTATGTAAGTATGTTCTCTATGGAGCAACAATAGAAGCAGTTTTTGAGGGAGGTCGTTCATCCTGAGGATCATCAGGAAGTAAAGTCTCTGCTGTGCGTTCTTTATCACTTGTGTGGCATTAGAGCTCCAGGTCAGCTCCTCCTCTATGTGCACCCCAAGGAACCAGAAGTCCAGGATCCTCTCCACATATTTCACACTGATGAGAATAAGCTGAAAGTCCGTTTTCTTTTTCCTGAAGTCTGTGATCAGCTCCTTGAGTTTGGTGGTTGAGGACCAGGTTTGTTGACTCAGCACCACCCAGACAGCTGCTCAACCTTATGCTGATAAGCAGACTCCTTCCCCCCAGAGATGAGCCCCACTATGGTAGTATCATCCGCAAATATGATGATGCCATTACGGGAGCGAGCTGGGTGCAGTTGTAAGTGTAGAAGAACAACTTGTTTAATCCTAGATAAAGCCGTGGCACAGCAGTTATGCTCATATTTACATAGGAATAACATCCATGAAATGTATCAGTCAGGATTTAGACCTCATCATCGCAATGAGACAGCTCTGGTTCAAGTAGTAAACGACCTACTGTTGGCGTCTGATCAGGGCTGTGTCTCGCTGCTTGTGTTGCTTGACCTTAGTGCAGCATTTGATACCATTGATCATTCCATTCTTCTGGATAGACTAGAAAATGTTGTGGGAGTTAAGGGAACGGCCCTCTCCTGGCTCAGCTCTTATTTAACTGATCGCTATCAGTATGCTGATGTAAATGGTGATTTTTCTAGACATACTGCATTTTTTATATCTCAGGGCTTTACATTAGCACCCGCCAAATGCGGGTAAAATTCGGCTTTGGTGGGTAATAACTTTAGTCTCACTAGCCACTTTGGCGGGTGGTTTATTCTGTGGTATGACAATATATTTTAATTGTAGTTTTCTCTGAAGGCATCTGATATAATAAACACATTGCAATGTAATATTACGCACCTACAACTCCCATGAGCACCTGCGTAAACATTCTGACAACGTTAGAATTGTTTAGAACGTTCGTTAACGTCTCAGATAAAATCAAATGATACGGTAATCTGCAGTTAATGAACAAAGCGACAAAGTTGCTGACGACTGACAAGCGCACTGTGTGGCAGCATATAGCTGGAGTTTCAAACCCTGCTGCTCAGGAAAAAAGGGGCAGAAATGAGCAGGCCCAGAGCAGCATTTTAAAATCACCGAGGTCCGTGATGCGCAAAGCGCGCGCCGAAAAACGTTCGCCATATTTAAATAAGAGGGGTGAATTACACACCACACAAGAGATCTCATCTCATTATCTCTAGCCACTTTATCCTGTTCTGCAGGGTCGCAGAAAGCTGGAGCCTATCCCAGCTGACTATCAAACCTCCCCTTTATCTCCAAGATCCTTGAAAAAGCTGTGGCACAGCAGTTATGCTCATATTTACATAGGAATAACATCCATGAAATGTATCAGTCAGGATTTAGACCTCATCATAGCACAGAGACAGCACTGGTTAAAGTAGTAAACGACCTACTGTTGGCGTCTGATCAGGGCTGTGTCTCGCTACTTGTGTTGCTTGACCTTAGTGCAGCATTTGATACCATTGATCATTCCATTCTTCTGGATAGACTAGAAAATGTTGTGGGAGTTAAGGGAATGGCCCTCTCCTGGCTCAGGTCTTATCTAACTGATCGTTATCAGTATGTCGATATAAATGGTGATATTTCTAGACGTACCGAGGTAAAGTTTGGTGTTCCACAAGGTTCTGTCTTGGGTCCACTGCTTTTTTCTCTATATATGTTACCTCTGGGCGATATTATTCATAAACATTGTATTAGTTTCCACTGTTATGCTGATGACACACAGTTGTATGTCTCTGCAAAACCTGATGAGAGACACCAGCTTAATAAAATTGAGGAATGTGTTAAGGACATTAGACACTGGATGCTTATAAATTTCCTTCTGCTTAACTCTAACAAGACTGAAGTACTTGTGCTAGGACCACATACAGCTAGAAGTAAGTTTTCTGATTACACAGTAACTCTGGATGGCCTTTCTGTTTCTTCACGTGCAGCAGTAAAAGACCTCGGAGTGATTATTGACCCCAGTCTTTCATTCGAAACTCACATTGATAACATCACCCGGATAGCTTTCTTTCATCTCAGAAATATTGCAAAGATAAGAAATTTAATGTCATTGCATGATGCAGAAAAACTAGTCCATGCTTTCGTTACCTCCAGGTTGGATTATTGTAATGCCTTACTGTCTGGATGTTCCAATAAGTGCATAAACAAGCTCCAGTTAGTTCAAAATGCCGCAGCAAGAGTCCTTACTAGAACTAGAAAATATGACCACATCACGCCTGTCTTATCCACACTGCATTGGCTCCCAATCAAATTTCGTATTGATTATAAAATACTACTATTGACCTTTAAAGCACTAAATGGTCTCGCACCACAGTACCTGAGTGAACTTCTGCTCCTCTATGACCCGCCACGCCTACTTAGATCAAAAGGTGCAGGCTATCTGCTGGTACCTCGTATAGTGAAGGCTACATCAGGGGGCAGAGCCTTTTCTTACAAAGCCCCACTGTTATGGAACAGCCTTCCAAGTAATGTTCGGGAATCAGACACAGTCTCAGCATTTAAGTCTAGGCTGAAAACATATCTGTTTAGTCAAGCCTTTTGTTAATGGTGTTTATGAGGTAAAGGAGTAGATCTGGAGGGTCCTCAGACATAGAGTGTTTTGGTAAACTGGGATGTATGGATGCTGTCAGTCCCCACTCGCTTGCTCACTCGAGTTTGTTGACGGTGCAGTGGCTGGCTGCTTTATGTCCCGGGGCTCCCTCATGCCTGTGTTACCTTCTGGCTCTCTCCTTTTAGTTATGCTGTCATAGTTAGTTGCCGGAGTCCCTGCTTGTACTCGGTGCAATATGTATACTGTTCCTACTTATTCAGGTGACATTGGGCATACCTAACCACCTGTGTTTTCTTTCTCTCCCCCCCCCCACCCCAAATCTGTCCCTCTGAGTTACATGGAGTCAACAGGAAATCTTTTGGTGGAGACGGTGGGGACCTCGACTGGCTATCGTAGCCTGCAGGGAATCGGCCGTCAGACATTCTGTCGCGTGTCCCAGACCCGGTGAAATGTAACTGAATTGTCTTGGCCAGGCCTAAGGGTCCCATCTGCATCTCATCATTGCTGAGGAGTGTGCTCCCATCACCCAATCAAGCATCCAGCCAGAGCAGGTCATGATATATTTTTTACCATATTAACATGCCATTGTGCGTCATGCCTGATGTAAAGACTCTCGTCTCTGCGAGCCTACCACACAGATTTAATACTTGTCATTTTTAGGGCATACCTAACAACGTGTTTTCTTTCTCTCTCTCCCCCCCCCCCCCATCTGTCCCTCTGAGTTACATGTTGATCCTGGGATTGAGATGCTGGCCTCTTCTGCCCCTCGGACCTGCTTGATCCATCCTGGTGCCCTGTGTCTGGTCGGAGTTTTATCGCCCCACTCCTGTGAAGGACGGCCCCATGAGGACAGTTGAGGGTTATACCTGTTAAAACTGTTAATATTATAGTCAGGCTGTCTGTTGTTGCCCAAATGAGGATGGGTTCCCTTTTGAGTCTGGTTCCTCTCGAGGTTTCTTCCTCATGTCGTCTGAGGGAGTTTTTCCTTGCCACCGTCGCCACAGGCTTGCTCATTGGGGATAGATTAGGGATAAAATTAGCTCATGTTTTAAGTCGTTCAAATTCTGTAAAGCTGCTTTGCGACAATGTTTATTGTTAAAAGCGCTGTACAAATAAACTTGATTTGATTTGACTACAGGCGAAAGGCGGAGTACACCCTGGACAAGTCGCCAGGTCATCACAGGGCTGACGCATAGACACAGACAACCATTCACACCTACGGTCAATTTAGAGTCACCAGTTAACCTAACCTGCATGTCTTTGGACTGTGGGGGAAAACGGCGCACCCGGAGGAAACCCACGCGGACACGGAGAGAACATGCAAACTCCGCACAGAAAGGCCCTCGCCGGCCATGGGGCTCGAACCCGGACCTTCTTGCTGTGAGGCAACAGCACTAACCACTACACCACCGTGCCGCCCAGATTGGCTCGTTCATAGCAAAACCGAAAATACCATGTACTGCGAAGACTGTAGAAAGTCTGGCAAAGACAGGCACCAGTAATTTTAAACTCGAAACTATCAAGGACCACAAAAAGTCAAATGCACACATCGGTACTATAACATCAAAACCGGCGAAGACGGCTGGTTCACTACAGGGCAGCATTGCTTTCAGTCCCTGGCTGTCATGAAGTTGGCTGAGCTGGAGAGGATGGCGCTGCCGTTTAGAAACGTTCATGCGATTGGAAAGAAGTTGATCCCGCCCCAGCTATCAACTTATCACCTGCAGGAAGCCTCAGGTCACAAAGACCATTTTTCATGGACCATTCAGACTCATCTGATGATGAATGTAATGAGGACATTTAATGTCTCTCTCTACACATGTTCACACACACACACACACACACACACAATTAATAGATAACACTTAATATACATAATACACAATACTTGCATATCAAAACAAATGTTTTTCAATGATAAATGTTTTGAATTGGACTTTTAATATTAGAATCAGTTCAATTGTACTGAATGTTATTTTTCATATAGGATATTTCATATTGCAAGGGGCTTGAATTTGAGTTCAATAAACAGAATACTCTGCTTATATTTTTGTCTGATTGGTTCCATGTTTTCATAGAGGGAGCTACCTTAACAGCACTGAATACTTGAGTGCTACTGTACAGATACATTATACGCTGCCATTCATGATTAAATCTAGATCTTCCGAACTTTAACGTATCATGGTGAAGAAAAAACTGCAATTTCCTGGCAACGAAATTGTGACTAGTGAAAAGGCTGAATGGCTAGTGACTCAGGAAAACCACTAGCCACAGTGGCCGGTGAGCAAAAAAGTTAATGTAAAGCCCTGATATATACATATATATTACCTCTGGGTGATATTATTCATAAACATGATATTAGTTTCCACTGTTTTGCTGATGACACATAGTTGTATGTTTCTGCAAAACCAGATAAGAGACACCAGCTTAATAGAATTGAGGAATGTGTGAAGGACATTAGACACGGGATGCTTATTAACTTCCTTCTGCTTAACTCTGACAAGACTGAAGTACTTGTACTCGAACCACATGCAGCTAGAAGTAAGTTTTCTGATTCCACAGTAACTCTGGATGGCCTTTCTGTTTCTTCACGTGCAGCAGTAAAAGACCTCGGAGTGATTATTGACCCTGGACTTTCATTCGAAACTCACAACAATAACATTACCCGGTTAGCTTTCTTTCATCTCAGAAATATTTCTAAGAGAAGAAATTCAATGTCACTACACGACACAGAAAAATTAGTTCATGCTTGTGTTACCTCCAGGTTGGATTATTGTAATGCCTTACTGTTTGGATGTTCCAATAAGTGCATAAACAAGCTCCAGTTAGTTCAAAATGCAGCAGCAAGAGTCCTTAATAGAGCTAGAAAATATGACCCCATCACCCCTGTCTTATCCACACTGCATTGGCTCCCAATCAAATTTCGTATCGATTATAAAATACTATTCTTGACCTTGAAAGCACTGAATGGTCTCGCGCCACAGTACCTGAGTGAACTTCTGCTCCTCTATGACCCACCACGCCTACTTAAATCAAAAGGTGCAGGCTATCTGCTGGTACCTTGTATAGTGAAGGCTACATCAGGGGGCAGAGCCTTTTCTTACAAAGCTCCACAGTTATGGAACAGCCTTCCAAGTAGTGTTCGGGAATCAGAAACAGTCCATGTTGAAGTCAAGGCTGAACGCATACCTGTTTAGTCAAGCCCTTTGTTGAGAGTGTTTATGAGGGAAAGGAGTAGATCTGGAGGGTCCTGTTTTAGTAAACTGGTATGTATGGATGCTGTCAGTACCCCACTCACTTGCTCGCTCGAGTTTGTTGATCCTGTCGTGGCTGCTGCTTTATGTCCCGGGGCTCCCTCATGCCTGTGCTACCTTCTGGCTCTCCCCTTTTAGTTATGCTGTCATAGTTAGTTGCCGGAGTCCCTGCTTGTAGGGGAGAGCGGGGTAAGATGAGCCAGAGGGTAAGATGAGCCACCCCCTGTTTCTAAGAAACAGTAAACAAATGTGACCATGTGACCACATTCAAAGGGGGGCGGGACCATTTACTTACACTTGTGGAGAGGAGCACCACATGTCAAACTAGGTGAGGGAGATATTTATAAAAATGTGTTTTTGTGCTTTCTAAGTCAATTCCATGTTTGTCCACAGTGAAGATAATTTAGAGAAGACAAAAGTAGAATAATATTTAGACACATTAGGGTTAAGTTAGTGGCTTTCTAAGCTATGATATGAATGCTAATAAAAATAATTTTGATTAGCCTAATCCCCTTTATTAGCATTTTTCTACAAAATGGTGGCCACGGGGTAAGACGAGCCATTAGATGTGGGGCAAGTTGAGCCACTGGCTCAACTTACCCCATTGGTGGCTGAGCTTACCCAATATGGATGACACTTAAGTTTTCACATTTACTGGTCATATATGACAACAACATATATATGACATCAGATGAGGAAGACCAATTGTTAGATGTGGGGGATTATGTTGTGGCAAAATTCACGGGGAAGAAGAAAGTGCATTTCTTCATTGGCCAGATAATCAAATTGGATGTCTTCGAAATAGAGGCAAGATTTGTCAAAAGAAGCCGGTCATGCCATGGCTCTGCAAGAAAGCCGACCTTTGTCTTCAAAGAGAAAGATAAGGCTGTCCTGTCAAGACAGGATATTGTGAAAAAATTGCCCCACCCCTTTACTGTTGGGGGGACAGCACGGAGGGAGAGGCAAATGGTGTTCCCTTGCAATTTGAATGCTTGGAACATTGAATAATGATGAAATGATTGATGGAATGATTGCTGCATGTTTTAGCAATGTTTTAACCTACTGAAAGAAATAAGATTTTTTGGCACTGTTCTACTGTTTTAGTAATTTCTATAATATAGTATATCTCTCATTCCCTCTCTAACCATCCCTCTTTCTATCTATCTATGCATATCTCTCTCTCTATCCATCTATCTATCCCTCCCTATCCCATCTCGTTCTATCACCTCTCTCTTCATCTCCCCTTCTCTATGCAACGGCCCTATCCCCCACTTGCTTGACTTGACTTGATTCACTGATTGCATTTCTAATAATAAAAGTTGTTTACTTTGTTAACCTAACATGTTTTGTGTTGGCTCAATTTACCCCACACAGTGGCTCATCTTACCCCGTGCATGGGGTAAGTTGAACCACTTGACATTTTTTTTTCAAGAGGTAATATCACTCTAACCATAAGAGCTTATCAATTATTTTTTGCTCAGATAGTAACAGTACACTTTGAAATTTGGTATGGTGTGTAGACTGGAAGCAAAAATGGCTTTAACATGTAGTTATGATGAAAAATGTAAAAAGTGGCTCATCTTACCCCGCTCTCCCCTATTCAGTGCAAAATGTATACTGTTCTTACTCATCAGGTGACATTGGGCATACCCAACAACCTGTGTTTTCTCTCTTTCTCTCCCCCTCCCCCATCTGTCCCTCTGAGTTACATGGCAATACTGACCTCTTCTGCTCCTCAGACCTGCCTGATCCATTCTGATGCCCTACATCTGGTTGGAGTCTCATCACGTCGCTCCTGTGGAGGATGGCCCCATATGGACAGTTGAAAGTCACACTTGGAAGATGCTCTGGACTCTTACAGTAATGCTTTTATGGCTGAGGACTACAGCTGACTTGCTAACTTTAGGACTGCAGTTGTCATGAACAGTTTTGCACTCAAGTTTCCATCAATGAAGAGGTAGAACATCAACAAAACTGATTTTATGTTAAAAATGTTAGAATCACATTGTCTCTTATCACCCAAATGAGGATGGATTCCCTTTTGAGCCTGGTTCCTCTCGAGGTTTCTCTCTCATGTCGTCTGAGGGAGTTTTTCCTTGCCACAGGTTTGCTCATTGGGGATAGATTAGGGATAACATTAGCTCATGTTTTAAGTCATTCAAATTCTGTAAAGCTGCTTTGCGACAATGTCTATTGTTAAAAGCGCTATACAAATAAACTTGACTTGACTATAGGGTGAAGAGTGGGGAGCCATTGCTGAGGCAATCAGACAGGAAGTCCTTTATTCAGAGGCAGATGGATTAAGACAGTCCCAGGTCTGTCAGGCTGGACACCAGTCTGTGAGTGAGAATGGTGTTGAATGCTGAGCTAAAGTCCACAAAGAACAGCCTAGCATAGCTCTCCTGCTGCTCAAGGTGAGTGAGGGCAGTGTGGAGAGTTGTTGCTATGGCGTCCTCTGTAGACCCATTAGCTCTACAAGTATACTGGTGTCTAACATGGGTGGGGGACTTGAGATGATGCAAGTCTGAACCAGTTGCTCAAAGCGCTTCATGATGACGGGAGTAAGTGCCACTGGTCATTCAGGCTGCTAATGGTCTTTTTTTGGCAATGGAAGATGGTAGAGGACTTCAGGCAGGGTGGGATGGTGGACTGGGATAGTGACTGATTGACTTATGTGACATCCTATGCTCTGTACATAACATGGTTCTAGATGTTTTATTTTAGAGCAATTCCAGCATTATGGATGTGACATTTGGACTCAAAATGGCAACAACTGACCTAGTTAATTTTTATTCCTTTCCAGTATTTTAAAATTTGTTGTATATTTTTAAGACCTCTCATATTGGAGAAGTCATGGGAAAAAAAGAATTCCCATAGTACATTTAGAACTCTAGAAAATGCCAAAAAAGACATGCGTTATGGATGTGACGGAAAAAAATACCCCATTTCCAGGGTGACTACACATATTCATCAAACTCTGTGAAATTGCAAACATAATATCCAAATGCAGGCATGCATTTAATAAAGGAGCCTTAGCTGAAAATAAAAAAAAGCCTTTGTTTAAAATATTTTCTATTTCAAGCAGAATCTAGGAAGAAAAAATCAGCGTTATGGATGTGACATAATTCCGTTATGGATGTGACGTGTGTGAAATACACATTGCTTCTGTTTGGAAAACCAACCATTTAACCATCATAAGGCTTTGAATATCCCCAGAAAGTCTCCATATTAGTTAAAACAACTTTCTAAGTTATTGAATAAGATTTCATGGATGCTGTTTTGCAGTTTTATAAGTTTCAAAATCTGCTGTATTGTCATGTGCCAATAATACAATACAGAATAGTACATGATCACAATTTTTTTAGCTTGGGTCTTACATTATAAGAGAGACTGACACAGAGACATGAGATAAGGTGAATAAATAAATTATTTATTTATGTATTTATGTATGTATTTGATTGATTTATTGATTGATTGTGTATGCATTTCATTTGATATGCAGGGTCTCCTTTTTATTCAGCCTGCACAGCCTCACTGAAGTGGTGCCGTCCTCTGTTATCCACCAAAGGATTCAGTCGCCTGATGACTTGATCCCGAGTCACCCACGATTTGTCCTCCTTGATCGGCATGATATAAACCAGGCCCAATTCATCATTGCGCCTCAAAAACTGTATTTCAGCCATGTTGTCATCCAAATCGGTGACCAGGCCCACATACACCCTCCTGGACTTTTTCCCCTCAAATTCCACCAGCACACAGTCCCCAGTTGTGATTCCCACTTCCCCCTCCTCATCGCTGGTCTCTTCATCATTGGAACCTGGATCCAGTTGAACAAGTGTATGTTCTGCTGTAGTTGTGGCTATAGAATATGGCTTGTGTTGCACCTGGCCCCATGCTACAGGGGAAACTGAATGCACATTCAGTGTGCCAGGTAGAGGGGTAACCAGCTCCCAGTACCTTCCGACCTCATGTGTGGTGCAGAACGCTTTTATTTCTTCCTGCCTCACAAAAAGCACCTCCATCTTGGGGCAGACTTTCTTGGCCGTCTCCGCAAAATTTTCTGCATTTGCCACCACCACCTCTCTGCTGAGAACAGCCGTGCCCACTGCCCTCTTAACTGTCCCCCCAACTCCATCCACGGCACCTTTCCCGTGGCCGGTGGCAAAATAATGCCATTCTGCAGTAATTGCAGGGAAGATTTCCATGAAGGTGGACGCCAGGAAAAACCACACAAAGCGGTTCTTAAATTGGGATGCTGACCCATCACTGAAAATGTGGAGCTTTTGCATTTCTGGGAATCTAACTTCCAGGTCTTTTACAAGAGTTGTTAAAAAAGCTGTGACGGCGTTCTTGTCATGCTGGAGCTCATCACTGACAATCACATAGGACTGCACTTCCTCATTCACCCAGGCTACAGCCGTGAAGATGGTAATCTGGCTTTGATTCCAGTGTGCAGACTGGATTTCATCCTGGTAGCCCACGGAGTAATTTTCGGCAAAATCAACCTGGAGGACGACACAGCCTTTATTGCCCTCTTTCTTCTTCCCTTCAAAAAAGCGACTTTGTTGTTGTTTTATAAATGCATGGCGAATGAATCTTGGGGCAGTTTGAAGCAGCATTTGGAGGACATCCCTGAACAGTCCAACTTTTTGTGTCTTCACTTGCACCCCCTCAACAGATTCCCACACATACCAGCTGGTGTTTGTGTCTTTTTCTTCTTCTGGGATATTGGAGATCAGCTGCAGAAACTTCCGTCCCTCACCACATTCATCACACTCATTCAGCATACATGCCACACTTCCAGAACTACATACAACTGCATCCACATAATTGCTCACACTCTTAAAAGCCATCCTTGGCAGGTGCTTGTAGGCACAGTTGAGGAGTAGTGAGGTGTTCTCATGATATTTACAGAGACACACATTTTTTGGGGTATCCGATCTGAGGAGGACAAATGGCGGGCGCAACTCTGCAAATTTCGATTTCCCCACTGTAACCTCTGGGTGGTCTTCTTTAAATAGACGGTAGGCCTCCATCAGTGACATAGTCATATGTCGCTTTTGGATTTTGTTTTTTTTCCCCTCCACTCTGATGATAACAACATCCTTCTTTCCTGGTGCCTGCCTGGATATATCATCTCTTTTGTAGAATTCTACAACAGCAGTGGTGAATTCAGTTGTGAGGGTGGATGATGTTCTCTTCTTTTCACAATGGAAGTCCAGTTTCACAGACAGTGTGTGGACAATGGCAGATCTTTTTCTGGGACTTGATGGTAATGCATTGATAACCCTCTTCATGGCTTTACCAAAAGATTGCCTTGATTTATAGACTGGTGATTGTTGGCTTGGAACTGTCTGGCAAGTTTTGAGACGCATGCGCCTGCGTTGTTGCCTCTTCTTTGCCTTCTCCCTTTCTATGTTGGCCTCAAGCAGTGTTTGTGTTGATTTTTTCTTCAGTCTTTCCAACCTCTTCCTTTCCCTTTCCTTCCGTTGAAAGCCTTCATCATTCTTCTTTCTTTGGCGATAGGCCATCTGTCTTTCTGCAGCTGTCTTTGCCATTTCCTGAAATAGAATAGAATAGCTTTTATTGTTATTACACATAAGGCCAAAACAACTCCTTAAAAGTGCACAGTCCAATATGCCTGATGTAAACCCACATAGATAGATAGATATTATAATATAATTATATTATAATATGTGGCACGGTGGTGTAGTGGTTAGCGCTGTCGCCTCACAGCAAGAAGGTCCTGGGTTCGAGACCCGGGGCCGGCAAGGGCCTTTCTGTGTGGGGTTTGCATGTTCTCCCCGTGTCCGCGTGGGTTTCCTCCAGGTGCTCCAGTTTCCCCCCACAGTCCAAAGACATGCAGGTTAGGTTAACTGGTGACTCTAAATTGACCGTAGGTGTGAATGTGAGTGTGAATGGTTGTCTGTGTCTATGTGTCAGCCCTGTGATGACCTGGCGACTTGTCCAGGGTGTACCCCGCCTTTCGCCCGTAGTCAGCTGGGATAGGCTCCAGCTTGCCTGCGACCCTGTAGAAGGATAAAGCGGCTAGAGATAATGAGATGAGATTATAATATGTTATAATACCTATCTATCTCACACACACAGTGTTTGTGGGTTTACATCAGGCCTACGCTATATTGGACTGTAGCACATAGGCATTATATAGGATATATCATATATATATATATATATATATAGAAATTTATAGCCTATATAATGTCTGTGCTACAGTCCAATAGATATGGATGTTATAACATAGCACAGACATTATATAGGCTATACACATATATATATATATATAAAATGTATAGCCTATATTATGTCTGTGCTATGTTATAACATAGGCTACATCTATCTATCTATCTAAATATATATACAAAATTTAAATTCATGATCATGATTCTTCATCTTAAAAAGCAGGCTTTCCTTAATGTGATTACAGCAGGGTATCTAACAAGCTCTGATCCTTTCCACAGTGTTCCCTGAGTCGGTCATTTTGTAAACAGTGAAATAGCGCCTCTCCGTGTAATCCGAAACGATATGGTTAAGTACAGTATTACACTGCTGCCGTGTTTAAATCGTGCCCATCTTGGATGGCCTCAACATCACCCAGAAATAGTAAGAAAAAGTGATGTAATATTACTTGGCTAGATATTGTTTTCCATCTAACTAAGATCATATAATCCAAACTATTATGTCTTGTTAGCTCCTAGCCTATAGGTATTAGCTGTTAGCTATAGCTGTCATTCATTCATTCATTCATTCATTCACAGATTTAGGATCTCAGTCCCTATTGTACCTTCGTTTTGTTTGAAATATTTATCATCCTCATCAATTATATTCAAAAGGGTGGGTTTAGTTTACTCACCTTAGCACAGTAGCGTTTATTCAGGGCTCCGCAGAAAAAGGTGTCAAAATTTGAGACGTCTTCTGCACTCTCGAGCTCTATTCGTCCTCCTCGCGCACATAGGCTTCTCGCGCACAAAACAACTTACTGTAGGATCCTAACATAATGTGTTGTACACTACTCACCATTAAGATGTCATCAACAATTGATCTATCCCCAAATAACTTCGGAAAACATAACGATGCAGGCAGCCTTACCCTGGGTGACATATTTCCATCTTGTTACGGCATGCGTCTGCCTTTGTAGGCTATTTAAAAAAAAAATGTGTTCTCTGCTATGTAGTCTAGTTATTCTTTGAGATCAGACCATAACGTTTATTTCAAGGCAGCCTAAACAAAATCCATCAATAGGCCATGTTACAATTATTTCAGTTCGCCGCGTTGACAGAAAACAGCAGCGCTGAAAAAGACCGCATATAGTAACGTCCGTAACAGTCACGTCCGTGATGTGGGAAAAATAGTGTTTATAAAGGAAATAAAATGTATAACAAACTTTACTACACCAATAATAGTTTGTTTTGCACACAGAATTTGTTTTGTATAGCGTTTCAAACGGACGGACAATAAAAACTTTTTCCAAATAATGTCACGGACGTGACAGCGCCTGTCCTGTGAAAAGGTGCCGCATAAACAGCAAGTCTAAGGTGACACAGCGATGCGAAATCACATGCCTCGTTTACAATTGGCTTTAGTATACCCACGATGACCTGAAGGCAGGGTGACATGTCGTGGGTGAACATTTTGTATCATATGTAGTGGTTGGAAAAAAACTATTGAAATGGATGTACTGAAATCACAATATTCTGGATTGGCATGGGTAAAGTAGTGAGCTTGGAAGTTATAAAGAATGTGAAAAATTGGTTGAACTTTTACACTTCTGTAAAGTACATGCCTTGATGATATTTTTGCATTGATTTTTATTATATAATAAGTTACTTTATTTTTGGATGGTGAGGTTGACATTTCCATGGAATTGCTGTTTACTACAAGATACATGCCTATCAGAAATACTGGACAGAGGTGGTCAATTACTGCAGGAGTCTTGGTCAAGGTGGCTCATTGCTATTTAGCCCCTAATGTTCTCCAAGCTTTAACATTAACAGCCCCATGAGCCTTTGCACTCTGGCAAGGCTCCGTGGAACTGGCAACAACTAAAGCGACTGCCTTTTCTGGTCGCTACAATAATAATCCTCCTCCCTGGAGCCAAATTTATTTTCAAAATGGAATTAAAGGCCATTTAGATTTAAAAAAAAAAAGTGACTACCTACAAACATTTTTAATGAAAAAGTACAGTCATTGTTGTATTTAAAAAAAAAATATTATTTCATGAGACTGCATGAAAATGCATGGGGTTGCTCAAAATTCCACAGCACACTTCACTTTGTCCCACAGCACACTGGTGTCTCATCTCATCATCTCTAGCCACTTTATCCTGTTCTACAGGGTCGCAGGCAAGCTAGAGCCTATCCCAGCTGACTACGGGCGAAAGGCGGGGTACACCCTGGACAAGTCGCCAGGTCATCACAGGGCTGACGCATAGACACAGACAACTTGAGCACTGAGGTGTTACTAGTATTTTTATTAACAGGCAAGTTCCACCACACTGGCTAAAAGAACCGATGTCGGACCGCATTGTGCTCAAACTTGCGATTTACACCACTACTCCACATATCATCTGCAAGAAGAAACTGATATTAATTGGAGCTACCTTCATCTAGTCATCATATTTTGTTACATAAAAATATACAATCTTTATAATAAAATTTATGACAAACTCACAACCGAGGAGTCTCCACTGTTCTTGGCTTCCTCTCGGTTCACCAGCTCTCCCTGGCAGGGGCCGAAGTGTGCACCTACTGGAACAGTCTCCCCCTTATTAAACACTCCCAGGTCTGCATAAGGAATACTGGACTTCTGGATTTCTAGCCCAGGAGGAAGTGTTTGTCTGGCTCGGTCAGGGACTCCCATGGGAACAGGAGTATCGGGGATGAAGAGGGGTGGTCCATGAACCTCGCATTTGTTGAGGAAGAAGGATTTGCAAACTTCACAGTCTGGGAGTAGAGAAAACACAACAGGAAGAAATGAGGCCCAAATGTGTGTGCAATCTGTGTGTTCTATCTAAGGCCATATACAGTACATTAGTACTGTATAAAGATTATCCTAAGAAAGCTTGCCAGTAAGGTTCACTGAGCATCTGGTTGAGACTAGAGGTGTCCATCAGGACTGGGATCAAACAGGACACAACAAAGTACCAGTATTGGCAAAAAATATGGAAACACCTACCAAAATGACAAAACACCACAATTTGACCTTTTGTTCTCAAGTTCTCTTAATAAACTAAACATTTTCATCATAACAAACAGTTACAAGTAACCAGAGTAAATCATTCTAAAATATCAATATTTGGTATGGAACTCCTTGACACTGAAGTGCACTGACACGATCAGGCATGCTATCATAAAGTTTATGAGTAAAATCAAGTGGAATTGATCTCCATATGTCTTGCAACACTTCCCAGAGCTGTGGCAGGTTTGAAGGAGCCCTTTTCACCTTCTCTCGCTCCATGTAGTTCCAGACTTGCTCAATTATATTCATGTCAGGACTTTGGGCTGGCCAATCAAGAATTGCCAAGCTGCCATCTTGTTCTTTGTTTTGTAAATACTGTTTAACCATCCTAGCTGTGCGTTTTGGGTCATTATCTTGCTGGAAGATAAAGTTGTTGCCAATGAGAGCTCTTCCAGAAGGCACAGCATGATGGATAAGGATTTGTCTGTACTTGTCAGCAGTGAGGGTCCCATCTATTTTGTAGAGATGACCAACTCCATTGTAGGTGATGGCTCCCCATACTTGCAGGACCCCTCCGCCATGTTTTACTGTGGGAGAAATACAGTTTGCCTTGTATCTTTCTCCCTTTCTGCACCTGACTTACTGTTGCATAGCGTTGCCAAATAATTCAAAATTTCTTCTCATCGGAGAACATGACCCTTTTCCACTGCTCAGAAGTCCAACTCCTGTGAATTTTTGCCCAGTTAAGTCTCTTCTGCTTATTTCCACCTCTCAACAAAAGTTTTGTGCACTGACACATGACCTTTGAGGCCTTCTGCTGAGAGCGTCTTCCTAACCAGGTGTGGGGAGACATCCTTGCCTGTAGCATCTTGGAGGTCCTGTGCCAGTTCCTTGCTGGATTTCTTCCTCTTTCGCAGGGATGTAGTCTTGAGGTACTGGACATCATCTTTAGTCAACTTTTTCTTCCTTCCTCTGCCTGAAATGTTCTTGAAGTTCCCAGTCTTCTGGTGATGCTTGAGGCATTTCCAGACAGCACTGTGGGTAACATGCAGTTTCTTTGCTATGGCTCATTATGAATGGCCCTCCTCCCACAAAACTTTCATCCTAATACGCTGCTCTTCTGTAGTTTCTCTCTCTGATGCCATTTCTGCCTGTTGCCTGGCTGTAGTCAGAGGATAAATACTTTTTCTAATGAATTCTTTGTTGAGACCACATGATTTAGTTAATGGTTTTCACCTGTGTAATAATTAGCACATCATGGTAGGATTGCCCAACAAGGAGTGATTGTGTTTTTTGGGGCTAAACTAAACAAAAAGAGATACTATTTCCAATATTTTTATAATGTTTATCACACAACGATGGCCAAAACTGCTAGTATTTTCATGGGTAAAGTATAAAATTGTGGTTAAAAGGTGTCTGTATCTTCATAATGTATTTCAGTTGCCTTCAGTGCAGATTCTGATGTCATTTGCATGGATTAAGTATGCAAAATCGATCTTTTCCTCGGCATTTCCATATTTTGTGCCAGCACTGGATACAAGTATGAGGTTTTTTTACTTCCTTGTGGGAGCAAACAAATGGTCAGATACGAAGCTTGCAGGGCAAAATAAAACGAATGTTCATTAACATGACTGTGGCACTGCATGACGTATTTACAGTATTCTCTTAGGACTTGCCTGGTCAGGGTTGTTTTAAATTCAGCTACTTGTTTGCTTATCTTCTGGGGAACAGAATTTCCCAAATTTGTTATGAAAATCACATGCAGATACAAACAAAATTAACTGCGGCACGGTGGTGTAGTGGTTAGCACGGTTGCCTCACAGCAAGAAGGTTCTGGGTTCGAACCCAGCGGCCGGCGAGGGCCTTTCTGTGTGGAGTTTGCATGTTCTCCCCGTGTCTGCGTGGGTTTCCTCCGGGTGCTCTGGTTTCCCCCACAATCCAAAGACATGCAGTTTGGTTAACGTGGGGCGGCCTTGGGCTGAGGTGCCTTTGAGCATGGTGCCTGACCCCTGACTGCTCCCTGGGCGCTCTGGTGTGGCTGCCCACTGCTCTGGGTGTGTGCGCGTGTGTGTTCACTGCTTCAGATGGGTTAAATGCAGAGGATAAATTTCACTGCTTGAAGTGTGCATGTGACAAATAAAAAGTTTCTTCTTCTTCTGTCCACACAGTAAGAAAGAAAGTAAGTAAATAAATAAATAGTCCAACGCAGTCCAATGGGGAGAACTTGCAAAACGTCACACAGACCGCAACCCGAGCTTAAAATTGAATCCAGGACCCCGGAGCTGCGCCACTGTGATGCCCCGAAATCCGTATATTTGGACTCCTGTCTCTCACACCCACTGTCTCTTATTGAACATTCCATTCCAGAGGCATAATGAGGGGCATACTCTCTGTCCCCTATTAAATCACAGCTGGTTGGGATCTTCTGCGAGCTTATGCATGTGGGGAACAGAGCATATAGCACTGTCCTCCAGGTGTGTTTTGCTATCATGTGACACAGCATGAGCTGCAATTGAAAAAGAGGAGTTTGATGGCTTTACATGTCTTGGAGGAAGTACGTGTTAGCCTTCACTCACATGGTTAGAGACCTGGCTAGTGGGTGGATACTAGCAGGTGACCACACTGGACGACAAATGGGTGGAAGAAAGAGGGGGGAAAAAAACCTATAATCTTCTAATGTGGTGAAGACGTTATGACACATTTATTTAACATTTATGGAAGGAGACCCAGGTATCAGTCAGTAAGTTTCCCAAGATGGAAGTGTCTTCAGGACAGAGGACTTTGTGCTTTCTGGTTTCTCAGTCACACGACATCCCACATTTTTTTCTTTGTCTCAGAATAAAACACAGGAGTGGCTGGAGAGAATGACCGACATTCTGCAACATTAAATGTAAACAGAAACAAATTAAACATTGAATGTGCCATTCATTAATAAATTCAAAATTGCAATAACAAGCAAATCATTATGGTTTGAGGGGAATCATACATTTTGGGCCATGCTGTAATATGAAAATAAAACCATGCAGCATAGATTTTTTTAATACACACCCATCGTGTGATATTCCATGCTTTTTTTGTTCAGGTTAACATCCTCGGTTTATAATGACTAAAGTATTTTAAATAAATAAATAAATAAAGTTTCTCTCACTCCTCGCTACCATGTTACATGCTCTATAAACAAAGTTCATACTTTAATCAATAAAAAATCTAAATTTCAATGTCAATTTGTTGATTAAAATTATAAGAGAGACTGAGGCTACATGCCAAATGTACTGTATTGCACTTTTAGTGCACCAGATAGTGTGCAGGGTAGAATCAACAGTGAGTGTTACTGAGCACCAGAGTGGCCTCATGTCTTACAGAGATAGTCTTTATCGTCAGGATCTTCCACTTTAACGGAGACACCTCCAGGTGGGTTGTCGAGATCGTCTCCATAGCTGTAGATATTCAGCTCCAGCGTCTCCTCTTTCTTCACACAGGCTTCTGAGGTCTCTCCATCCATGGATGTCTCCGTTTTCATGTCCTCACACAGCTAAAGATCAAACAAATCTGTTAGGGTGGGACGGTATCCATCCCACTCGGGAAGATGCTGCTCTCATTTCTCACAGCATAGCTCAGTCTCAGAACAGGCCTAGTTAATCCACGACAATCCAGAGCCAAGGCCATGGAGCAGACGGACAGGCTAAACTGGCTGTCTGCTACCTGCACAGAGTCATCACACAGGTTTCATTACATTGAGACTGTGCCTGTTCCCCGAGCTATACAAAAAAGTAGAAATACTCACAGTTTGTTCTAATAATCTAATTAATATAAAATTAGATCATACAGACTGTACAGCCGCTGCCAGCACCTTTGTAAAAGGTAAGACTTTTAAATATTTTCTCTCTTATGTCTGAAGCACGAACTGTTAATGAACTTCTTACTGATCAGCAGTTTAATGTACTGTGTTTAAACAGAAACATGGATTAAACCAAAGGAGTCTGTAGCATTAAATGAAACTAGTCCTCCTGGTTGCAGTTATATACACCAGCCTCGTCTAACTGGCAGAGGAGGCATCGCGATTCTTTATAATGATTATCTCGGCATGACACAAAAACCTGGACAGTTAGTATGAAGAACTTCAAACGCATTTGTGGCAGTGGGGGCGTGGCTTAGTGTCAGTTTGTGAATGTAGGGCGGGGCCAGGGAAGGTGAGTGGCAAAGTCAATGCACCTGTTGTCAATTAAAATGTGTGCGTGTGTTTGTTGCCATGACTGTGAAGAACAGAAAAAGAGGGAGAGAGCAGAAAGAAGAGATTTCCCCAGACCAAAACACAACTGTGTGTACGCACACGTCTGTGTACCTAAACAGACGTTAAAGTTGAAAAACAACACGAAAATAAAAGGTGTGTGTGTGAACGTCATCTCTTGCCTGCCATGCTTCTGTACTCCACCCACATGAGGGACGTATTAGAGTGGTGCCGAAACCCGGGAGTACAGAAGGGAACCACCACATGAAGTCTTCCCCATTGAAGGATCTCATCCATGCCCTCGCTACTGCCCAGCAGAACCAGAATCAAGCGCTGACCGCCCTCCAGAAGGAACAAGAGCAATGCTTTGAAGCCTTGATACTGGTCCAGCAAGAAGATCGCCAAGCGTTCCGGCATCTACTTGTGTTGTCGGGGACCTCGACTGCAGCGGACCCTCCCCACAGCACCCTCACAAAAGATGGGCCCGTACAACGATCCGGAAGGCTTTAATTGCTCACTTCAAGCTAGCAGCCGAAGTGTGGGGGTGGCCAGTCTAGCAGCGCGCAGCATGCCTACTTCCGCTCCTGACTGGTGAGGCACAGCCCGCCACACAGCAGCTCGCTGCCAGCAGCCAGCTCGTATACACCAACCTGAAGAGAGCCATCCTGCAGTGTGTCGGCCACTCTCCGGAACAACATCACCAGTGCTTCTGGACACGGACATTGGAGGAGGTCAGCCGGCCGTTCGCATTCGACCAATAGCAGCTGAGGGTGGAAGATCATGACACCAACAGGATCATCGATCTGGTGACACTGGAACAGTTTATCGCTCAACTTCCGGAAGGAATGGCAGACTGGGTCCAGCGTCATCGCTCAACGTCCCTGGAGCAAGCCATCAAGTTGGTGGAGGGCCATCTGATGCCAGTTCCAACAGCAGGCGGATGGGTCGCCTCTTCTCCCTTCTCTTCCTGTCCCCACCCCATTCCCCCACCACAGAGACAGGGGCTGGCTCCCCACAGCTGGCCCACCGCACCAGTGGTGTCCTCCCGTATTCTCCTTCCGTGTCTGTGATTGAGGAATCACACAGTGACTGGAGCAGCCCAGCGGTCCTGGTACCCAAGACTGATAGATCGGTCCGGTTCTTTGTAAACTATAGAAAAAAGTCAACGTGGTGTCTAAATTTGACACATACCCAATGCCTCGCATTGATGAGTTGCTTGATTGGTTAGATGCTGCTCACTTTTATTCGACACTGGATTTAACAAAGGGATATTGGCAGATCCCCTTGACTCCTCTATCCTGAGAGAAAATGGCCTTTTCCACACCATTTGGATTACACCAGTTTGTCATGCTTCTTTCTGGGTTATTTGGGGCTCCCGCCACATTCCAGCAGCTCATGGAGAATATCCTCCATCCCCACACTGCCTATGTGGCAATGTACCTTGACGACATTATCGCGTACAGCAATGATTGGCCTCGGCACCTTGAACACCTTAGGGCTGTCCTAGAGTCACTGAGGCATGTGGGTCTCACAGCTAATCCCCCCCAAAAAATGTGCAATTGGATGTGTGGAAGTACGGTATCTGGGTCATGGGCAGGTGTATCCCCAAATTGACAAGACTACTGCGATTGCGGCTTGCCCAAGGCCCAAGACCAAAAAGGGGGTGAGGCAGTTCCTGGGGCTGGCTGGCTACTATCCTAGGTTCATACCTAATTATTCAGATGTCACCAGCCCACTGACTGATCTCACTAAAAAGGGAGCACCAGATCCGGTTCAGTGGACGGAGCAGTGCCAACAGGCTTTCACCAAGGTAAAAGCTGCAGTGGGGAGGGGGGGGACTTTTACACTCCCCTGACTTCTCTCTCCCCTTCATTTTACAGACAGACACATCGGACAGAAGGCTGGAGGCCGTTTTGTACCAGAAGGTGGAGAGCAAGGAACTGTAAATCAGCTGCAAGCTCTCGATACACGAAAGTATGTACAGCACCATTAAAAAGGAGTGCCTGGCCATCAAGTGGGTGGTCCTCACCTTCCAATACTACCTGCTGGGGTGCCCCTTCACTCTCTGTTCGGACCACGTGCCCCTCCAGTGACTCCACCGCATGACGGATGCCAATGTGCGGATCACCCATTGGTATCTCACCCTCCAGGAGGTTACATGGTTACATTCGAGGTGGTCCACAGGCCGGGGCACAGATGGTGGTGGCAGACTTCCTGTTCCATTGAAGGGGGAGTCCACTGCAGGATGGATGGCTCCCCGGCCCGAGTCGACCGGCGGGGTTATGTGGCAGTGGGGACATGGCCTAGCGGCAGTTTGAGAATGGAGGGCGGGTCCAAGGTTTCTTTATTTGTACCATACCGTAGTACTGGTAAATTCTTTGTGCAGGCAGGAATTCAGCAATCCCAATGCAAAATAACAGCTACGTAAAATACATTGTAACAGACAAGACAACAACAGTACACACATCCTAACATATACAATCCTTACAAGTGTGATCTTTAAAAAGTGCTTCATCATCAATTGTTCAGTATGAACAAAAATTCACCTCTGGGCCTTACTGTTCAGCAATACAATTGCTGTTGGTACAAAGCTCTTTCTGTACCGTTTGTCCTTCCCTTAGGGACCCCAAAACAACGACCAGAGCGAAGAAGCTGGAACTCACCATGCAAAGGGTGTGAGCCATCTGTAAGAATACAGGGAGCTTTACATTGTAACTATGTCATAAAGAGAAGACATGGTGGGTTGAGGCTTCCCAATTAGCCACCCAGCCCATTTATTTGGTTCAGGGAGTTTTTGCCCTGTAGTGACAGATTACCAAACCAAGACACGAAGGCAAAAGATAACAATGACTCAGTAAAAGCACGATAAAATAGGGTCAGCATAGTTTTATCAATGTTAAAACGGAACAATTTCCGAAGATAAAACGACCGCTGATGTCCCCTCTTGCATACTGCTTCGCAGTTCTTGTTAAAAGTCAATTTATCATCAATGACAATACCAAGATACTTGTAATTATCCACACATTCAACAGATTGGCCCTTGATGACTGTGGGATCATGGTTTGGAGCCTGATTTCTAAAATCAATAATCATGTCCTTTGTTTTGGATGTATTAAGCGCCAAGAAAGAAAGATCACACCACCAAGACTGGACCATGGCTGTATTCATTATTGTGTAACAAACTTACAATGACGGTATCATCTGCAAATTTTAAAACGTGCCTGTTTTCATAGACACTCTTACACATATCTGTATAAAGGATAAAAAGTAAGGGAGAGAGAACACATCCCTGAATGAATAAGTTTAACTAGACAATTCCCCTGTGGGAAATCGTGAGAGTGATGCAGTGGGCGTAGCAGTCGCTATTGCAGGAGTTGTACTGTACTGTGTGAATGTGTGACTTGCTATGATGCTCCGATGCTATGATCATGTGTGTGTTTGAAAGAGACAGAGCAGCCCCTCCCCCATCTGCTCCCTGACTGGAGCTCGTTGCCTTGGTGACGGTGCTCAGGTGCAGAGCAGAGACATAAGATTACAGGCAAAGAGAGCTTTTTCTCAGATTTCCTTCTCCTCGAACAACGGCGATTTACACGAAAACGACAGGAAGTATTCACAAAATTCTTTCACACTGAGCGTTACAAGGCTCTCATGAACACACTGATGTAATTTTTTGTCCCTAGTGTAAAAAATGCGGACAACAGAGCGAGTTGAAAACAACTGACGTTTCTGATTTTTTTCATCAAAGCACTGTCGGGATTATAATGGGAGTCAATGGAGCAGTTGGGCTGTGAACCTGCCACTTTGAGGCTTCTTGTGCGAAAACTGTAAACCCTATCGTTTAGGTAGACACATCATGTGAATCAAGACAAGTGTGACTCCAACTTTTGAGAAAATTATGTGTGTAGAGTGCAGAGCATTTTTTCAGGATTTTCCACTAGGAGACCAACTGGTCTGGGCAATACAATCACAGGCCCCAGAGTCCATGCGGCTGCACCGCTGCGGCATATTCTGTGAGGCAAAATGGTTCACCAATCACCATACAGACAAACACACTACAGTCACTACACAGCTATCAAGAGCAATTACCAAGCACAAATGTTATGGGGCAAAGACAGGTTTTTAATTTGGGCACCATGGCGAGCCTAAAAATTTTTTTTTTTACTTTTTTCACGCGTAGCGTGCTGAAAATTTTTGACGTATCATTTTTAGTAATTTTTTTAACCAATTATAAATATATCGAGCAATAAAAATAATAGAAATTACATAATCATATGCAAATATAAAGTAGTGCTGTATCTAAAAAGTCAAAAGTTTTCTCCAACATTCTGAATAAAAAAAAAAGATAAAAATATTTTGTAAACCTAATTATGATCACAGCATCAATTTGGGCGCACATCTATTTCAATTCAACTTCCAATATAATTTGGTAAAAATTAATTTGGGCATAAATGGGATAAAAATAATTTTCACTTAAGTTTAAAAATAAGCTGGTGCAAAGCAGATTACATAAAAGTCTCACATAAAATATGTAATAAAAATCCATAGCGTACCTGGCAACTGTAAGGCAGCTGTTGCAGACGACAAGTCAATGACCTCGACCTTGTCAACAATATCGTCTGATGTCTTCTGACTGTTCTGTCGTGTGATAAACCTCCCCATTCCCCCGCCTGTAGACTTAATAATGCCATTGATTGTGCGTTTTCCATGAATATATGAACTGCTGTTCTTATGTGATTTACCAGTTGTCTTAGGTCTACCACGACCCGGCATGACGACCGCTTGTCAATCTATACTATCGACAGTATTACAAACCGACAGCCACGTGTTATCATGAATCATTGAGAATTTCACAACATAAACAAAGGAAGTATATTTTATGACATTCAGACATCAGAGACTCCGACACGGTTTACGGTAATCGCTAGACGCATTTCATGTTCACTTCATGTTATGAAGCGACTGAACAACAAATTGAAATATATATGCCAAAAAATGACATTTAACAATAATTTAAAAATATTTTGGGTTCTCCACCCTCATGAAACAGGATATTTTCTTCTAATTTGGGCAATTTTCATAAGTTCTATTTTGGGCCTTTTGACAAGCCTGTAATTTGAGTGCCGTTATACGGTATGTAATTGGGGCTGTATTTGCCCTTGTGTTATGTCAAAGACACTCAAAGTTACACAGTAATGACATCAGATTCTGACATCAGCCATCTCAGTAACCAAATTTTAGTTTTGTTTTTCTTAACCAACATGATCTTGTGTGTATATCTTATAACATAGATCTTCGTTTTCCTTGTTAAATGTATACTTACATGGTACTTGGTTAATTAATTGCAACTGATTGAACCAAATGATAAGACATAACTTGGTTTAAAATTTGGTCTCCCAGTGAAGCTGGTTTGGCATTGACTAGGAGACCAAATCTGGCCACCCAGTAACTATGTTAAAAAATGCTCTGGTAGAGTGAAATTTGTGGCTGAAAAGTTTTAATGAGAAATGTAGAGCATTTTTTTAAAGCTGTGTACACTCTAGCTCGACTGCACAGACACATTATAAAGTCTGAATTTCTCCAGAATTGATCATGGTGATTGATCTGTGACTGATCAAAAAGTATACAACCTAACAAAAAAGTTGAAAAGAGAAGTTTGTCTCCGTTTTAAAGTTTGAATCATGTCTCTAGGTGAAAGCATGCCAGAGCAGCGGATGTTTGAAAAACGCTGAAAATGTGCGATTTTTTTTTTCATTTATTCCCATTGAAATGAATGGGAAATTTTGCGTGATTTTTTCACGACTACGTCGCCAAAAAAATCGTGCTGAACAAAGTAATAGCACACCGAGTCCGATCAAGCCGCACGTTTTGATGTATTGTTTGTCTGTGTGCGATGTACGGTTATTGGGTTATTCGAAATCGAAATTTGTACGGAAGATGAATAAGTTTAAGAAGAAGAAAAAGAAACACGCAGAAGAAGAGTTTGCAGTGCCTAATAAAGCCCTGCGTATAAAACCAGCCCCGAGTTAAAGTAAGAGGTTTCATTGCTGCCAGAGCTAATTGTTAGACACAGTTCTCTCTCTCCAGGGATCAGAGGCTTCGAGCTCAACACCATACGATTCTTCCAACAACAAGACCTCCCGGTTCGGGAAACCATGCCTAAAACAGTCCCCTATGATTTCATCCATTTTCATTTTCAGTGTGTAAAGCTTTCTGCTCAGCACACTGCAGAGGGGGTGATTCTGCCTGATTAGCTTAATAATAATAATAATAATAATAATAATAATAATAATTTTAAAAAATAAATAAAAACCCCGAGAAAAAAAAGTCTGTGATAAATCAAGTTGAAATTTTGAGAAATAAAAAGTTGGAATTGCGAGGAAGTCGCAATTTAGAGAAAGAGGAAAAAAATAACCCGTGATGGAAATAAACTTGAAGTGAAGATTTAAATACTTTCAATATACAACTAAACAGGTTAGCCAAACTACAACTCTCTCCTGAGTGGATAAATAGTGCACTATCTAGGGTGCACACGGCATTATTTCATACTGAACGGAGTTCCTAAAACAGTAAAGTGGAGATATATTTGGGATTCGACCACACACCTTCAGTTTAACTTACCTCAGGGTTTTAAATCCTCAGAGCCAGACACAATAACGCGTTTTTATTTTTATAACTGGAGGGGCTAAAGCGGCTCAGACGAGCAGCGGTTTTTTCTTCTCCAGTGTTTTCTGACGGTTGGAGAAGCAGCTACTGGACGCGTTACCGCCACCACCTGGACTGGAGTGGAGTTTCAGGGTGGAGGACGCTTATCCCAGCCGAACCCAAAAGCCAGTATCTCACTGGGCTGCGACAGCCTGCGGCTTAGACCCCGAAGCCGCCGCCAGGCGCCGCTAAAACCGCCATTTAGAATTTGAGCCGCCGCCAGCCAAAAATTTTGTAAGCCAATTTGAGCCGCTATCTAATAACATTTGGCTGAGCCACTAAGAATTGTGTACATCAAATAATGGGTTTATCCACATCATGAGCTACAAGAAAAGTGACACAAACATGATCAACTGTACACACTAGTAGTAACACAATAGAGACTTATAGGCATACACTGTAGAGATTTAGAACTGATATCACAGCACAGAGAGCCACCACAAGCTTGCCGTTGTGACTACCTGTCAGTGGTGTGTCGTTCACGAACGAACCGTTCTTTTTGAACGAGTCTTCGAAGTGAACGACTAGAACTAGTTCGCGCTGCCTCTCGTTCTCGGTCGTTCGCGAATCAGCAGTCTCTGCTCGCTGGCAGCAGGGCGCTCGCTGAATCTCGGTTGTTGGCGAATCAGCAGGATCTGTTCAGTAGCAGAAGGGCGTCCAACTTGCATTTTGATCTGTGCAGAGCAGCGCCACTTTACTTCTTTAAGGGCTATCTGAGCCCTATTATCAGAGCGTTGACACATGCCAGGTCTTTAGTTTACAATTTAGAGCTCTCACTCAGCAATACATTTCAGTTCACAGCGAACGAGCTCAGCAGTTCGCGAACGAACGAGCAGCCAGCAGCCAGCCTGCCTGCTGCCATACTGGGCTGGGCGCATAGCAACGGTTTCCATGACTGTGATAAACAATGAAGAACGTGGCTCTGGAGATCGCGGCATACTGTGTTCGTTTTTTTAATGTTAATGCAATTTGTAATAAAGTGGTTTGTTCTTTGTAATGAGCGTTGTTGTTGAATAAGCAAATTTTTTTTTTTGCTTAATGGGTTTGAGAGAACAACTGCATAGCCGGCAGACCATGGCTCTACTAAAATAAATATAATAAATATAAAAACAGCTTTATTCTCATCTACATTTAATTAACTTTCAGAGCTTTGTTTATGTAGTCTTTTTCAGATAATGCTAGGATAATGTTTTTCTTCCCATCTTTTTCTCAAGCACATTGTAATGTATGAAAATCTATTGTGGATGGCACCTCTGCCGCCTCTCGTTCACTCAAGATGAACTAAACTTCGGACGACAGCCATTGTTGTGCCGCTTTGGTGTGACGTCATCAAAATGAACGAGTGAACGAACTGAACGAACGAATTTCTTTGCTGAACTGACCGACATGAACGAACTGGCGGAAATGAATCGCCATGTCCCACCAATACTACCTGTCTGGCTTCCCGCCCCTCACACCGTTACCACGATACACTGGGGAACCCGGGAACCCACCCAGAGCATCAATCGACTCCGATATCGACGAGATGGCTGCATTCTTTGCCGCTGCTGAGGGAAAGTGTAAAGGTATTTTTTTTGTTTGTTTGTTTGCACGTCCAGGTTTTTCCGGGATTGTCCCGGTTTTTTTTGTGGAAAATGGAAA
This sequence comes from Neoarius graeffei, assembly GCF_027579695.1. Classification (NCBI taxonomy): domain Eukaryota; kingdom Metazoa; phylum Chordata; class Actinopteri; order Siluriformes; family Ariidae; genus Neoarius; species Neoarius graeffei. The sequence continues at coordinate 2,994,731 of NC_083586.1, forward strand.
ATGTCCAGGAAAATGGAATAACCTTCCCGGGACACGTTTTGTCCTGGTTTTTTACTTCCTCACATTATCCCCATTGAAATAAACACAAATCATTAATGTTTCTCGCAGCCACTTAACATATTAATAGTTTTCACGTAAGCGGGCATATTGTAGGCAGCTACTTGTGTGGCCTCACCGAATGTTTGCGCACGCAGCCAGTCGCCGTTGCTAGGTGATCGTGGTCAATACAACGGCGGCCGCGCGAAATCAAAGATACTGGAATACCGTAATACCAAACAATAGGTGAGAGTTCCCTTGGTCGGTGCGCGAGTAGGCTGGCTGTCTACTTCCTATGTCCTGATTCTGATAAAGGCTGGTTCTAAAGCCTGGGCCAGTTTCATCAATAAATGAATCATTAAATAAATCATTAAATATATCAAAAAAGAATGCCTGAACACTGGCGTGAGAAATGAATAAATCAGTTGTCCCAATAACATAGCACCTCTCTCTTGTGATTAAAACAAAGGATTAGGGCTATTTGGTATGATACGGTAGTCTAACTTTTAAAGTTCAGTTCTCCAGAGAAAAGGCTAAAACAACAACGAAGCAGACTGAGAGAAATTATATTGATTATATTTGTATTTTGATTTGGAAACGGAATGGGAGGAGAGACAGACGATGAGGGAGTCGGACAGAATGAAGTAGAAGATCCGGTACCTGTCAAAAAGAAAAAATATATATTGTTAAAAAAAATATTGGCGTCCAAATAAGATCATTCCTATATGAAATCATTTTTTGTAATAATATTTGTGGTAGTGCCCATTTAAGGGTTAAGAAGACAAAATGAATTTTAACTAAACGCCTAACTGCACCAGTTGAACTGTTTTATTTTTAAACGTGAACATTCACATAAGGCATAAGGCATTGTAGATGTGCGTGTCCGCAGCCCTCAACCCCCGCGCTCGTACGTGCGCGCAGGCGCGGCCGCCGACCGATGTGTCCCGGTTTTTTACAACTCAGATGTGGCAACCCTATTCACATACTTCGAGATTGATAAAAAAAAAAGAAAGTACTCCACCACTCTACTTTCATCATAGTAAGATAGCTGCCAGTCCTTCACTGGTCATTGCTAGTGAGAGTAGATAGCTAGATGCCTTCCTCGAACAATCCAGATTAGTTTATTATTAGCATTGAACTACAATCTTGCTAGATTTATATTTACAATGAAGTAAGAGACCAGGGGACCTGTGGTAATTTGCTATTTATTCCCCCCATTTGTTTGATCCGTTCGCCAGGATATATGCCACACAGTGACGTCCAGTATCAGCCATTTGTAGCCATAAACATTTTGGTGGCTGCAGCAGCCATTAAGGTTTTGGCTGAGTCAGCTAGCCAGCCAATAATTTCATCAGCCAGCCATTATCCTGAAAACAAACGGCTTCGGGGTCTACTGCGGCTAGTTGGAGACACAACAATCAGAGTGCGAATTACCCCACCATAATTGGGGGGTACCATCATGGTCCACTATCATATCAATCGCCCCCCCCCCCCCCCCCCCCCCCCCCCCCCCCGGTCCCGTCCCGTCTATGGAAGTCGGTGTCAGTCACTCAACACAATAACTCTGAACAATAATTTTTAATGTCATTAAGAAGCATGACAAACCATACAGTACTACCACAGAAGAAAAACAGCAGTACAACCTGATATCCTTCTTTGTCAGAACAAACTGGGTATCAACACTACAAATGAGTCACATACAGTATATACACACATGCAGAACAGTCCTGCTGAATGTCTTGCTCTCTTTCGTCCTGCTGTGCCTCTCCTGTCCGCTGGGAACCCATTTTCTTTATTCACATGAACAGTGTATAAAACCTAACTGCACCTACACTTGTACTGTAATTGTCTGTAGATCTTAGTGCTAATATTTACTACTTACTCTTTTAGCACCAAAAAAATGCCTGACGTCTGGCCCTTTTCTTTTCCTTATGTTTGGCCTACTGTCTCTGTGAATAAACTCAAACAGGCTACTCAGATGAAACTATAAATATCTTAAAAATAATACAAAAGGAATGTAAGTAAAAACAATAGAAAACATCCATGTACTATTTTGCCTAGGCTAGCCTACTACCTGGCTCTATTTATGTTGCCCCCAGTCCCCAGAGGTTCTGATTGTAATTTTACATAGGCTTAGCTAGGCCTACACCAGAACTTCTTGTGCCTAATCACACACACAGGATGGGCCTATGTGCCAAATGAATTTCAGAAGGGCACAATTTATTCATGATAAAATGAGAATGGAAACATATGGAGTTCTTCTCCTTTGAAATGAGAATCGTTTCTATACCACACTGTAATAAGCTTGATTTAAATAAAGACTTAGCTTATCTTGCTAACTAACGTTGGTAACTAACGTGAACGTCCGTCCACTGTAGCCTTCTGGCCTCAGTGGGTAAGTAATTCAACATATGAAGATGTGACATGAGCTGAAAGAACAAATCACTTTAATAAATGAAAGTTGTAAAATAACACATTTTCAACAGGCTAAAAGTTGGTTAGCAACTAACATTACCAATGCACGTCTTCTGCTGCAAACCATAGACTGTATAAATTGCTGCAAACCCATGGACTGTATCTGATGAATCAACTGAATACGGTGTGGACTAGAAGCTATTGCTTCTAGCGCAGGGCTTTTCAAAGTGTGGGGCACATCTCCCCTAGGGGCGCCAGAGTTCTTCAGGGGGGACGCAACGTGAGGAAAAATAAACCAGAATAAGTTACTATTGCGGACATTTAGTGAACTTCAGCTAGCCTTTGCCAGAGACAAAATGGATCGATTTTTGGCACCTAAAGCTACAGTGAGTGAGGAGACAGAGTCTGGGCCAAGCAAACAAAGAAGGAAGTATGACCACGATTATTTAAAGTTTGGATTTTCATGGACTGGATCTGAAGATGCTCCACTGCCACAGTGTGCTGTCTGCCAAGAGGTGCTAGCTAACGATGCTATGAGATGTTTAAAATGTGTAAAACAAGATGTTTAAAAAAAGCACAGATGTTTAAAATGTGTAAAAAAAAAAAAGAGGTTTTCAAAAAGCACAGATGTTTAAAATGTGTAAAAAAAGGTTTTCAAAAAGCACAGATGTTTAAAATGTGTAAAAAAAAAGAGGTTTTCAAAAAGCACAGATGTTTAAAATGTGTAAAAAAAGATGTTTTAATAAAGCTCATGTGTTTTAAATTTGTAAAAAAAAAAAGATGTTCTCAAAAAGCACAGATGTTTAAAATGTGTAAAAGAAAAAAATTAAAATGTGTACAACAACCATTTTTTTTTAAATACGAATGGAACATTAAGTATAGCAACAACAAACATGGGGGGGAGGCGCTGTTGTTTATTTGCTCTCTGCGGGGGGGGCTGACTCTCCCACACTTTGAAAACCCCTGTTCTAGCGCGTTCTAGCGCTGCAGTGACTAAAAATGGTACGGTCCCGGGGTGCCTGTCTGAAATCGATTTACATTAAAATGTTCCTACAATAAGAATGCCGAATGGGAGTTGGTTTGAATTATATATTCCTTTTCACAATATCAGAAAAAATATCGGACCCCCCCAAAAAAACTTATATTTTTGTCTCTTTGGGGGGTACTGGGTCTTCATTGGGGGGTATAGTACCCCCCAGTACCCCCCGTAATTCGAACTATGACAACAATTGCGATAAAATTATGTGAATATCAATTCAGTGTGATTCCAAGTGAAAATTGTCGCTAATTCCTATATTTTATCACAATTGTTGTGTCTCCAACTAGTCGCAGGCTGTCGCAGCCCAGTGAGATACTGGCTTAACCCTCACACACTTCTTCTAATAGCAATTATAATGTAATTTTAAAAAGTGTAATGTTGCATGCCTGGACCCATTTGGTTGTTCTGAACATGTCCGGATTGGGGTTTTTTGTCTGTTTGTTTGTTTTCTGCCAGAAGCTAAAATTCTGTGGGGCTGGAATAATAAAGACTCCTCTGGGGCACATAAAGCCAGCATCTTTTTTTTTTATTTGTCACAATATATAAATACAGTTACAATAAAATGAAACGAGAAGCAGGTAATGATAACATTTCTAAAACTAAATCTTGTGACAGGTGGAAGCTACAGGACTTTCGTTCCAATTGATAAACTTTTCTGCTATAAATAAATATATATATAAGTCTTTATATAATTTGATCTTATTCTTCAAAATTATCAAAGTTTATGGGCTATAAAATAGGGTTCAATAGTCAAGTAAAGAGTTAATGAGGCTTGTACTGTGACAGTTGATTATGATAGTAGCTAATTGCATGTTTCTTAAATTGCGATAGTCTCAATTTCGTTGACTTAGCTTTAGTTGGAAGCTTATTCCAGAGACCAACTGTTCTTGGGAGGAAGGTGGCTCTGTAGTAGGTTTGCTTGTGGTGTTGAGGCTGAAAATAGTTATTTCTGTCAAAGCTCCTTGTGTTGTAGGAGGATGCAGAAGGTAGGAGGTGCTGTTTGAGGTCAGTGTCAATTAAGTTGTTTCTTATCTTGTATAGGAGAATAAGGTCAGTGATGTTCCTTCTATGCTCCAATGGTTGAAGCTCAAGTACGCAGAGTCTTTCAGTGTAGCACATGTCTTCTGGATAGTTCAGAATAAACTTTGTTGCCCTACGTTGAATATCTTCAATTAGCTTGATATGTTTCACAGTGTATGGTGACCATACACTGGAGGCGTACTCAAGCTGCCATCTTACCAGCGAGCAATATAAAGTCTTCCTCATTGCCACCTCTTTAATGTGTCTTCCACAAGTTCTCTTCACCAGTCCTAGGGTCTTATTTGCCTTCGCACACTTATCCTCGATGTGCTTGTTCCATTTTAGGTCACTTGACACAGTAACACCAAGGTCTTTTGTTTCAGTTGCATATTCAAGGACCTGATTCAAGATTCAAGATGTTTATTTGTCATATACACAATAGTTTGGTCGGGCAGTTGCAAAATAAGAATTTCATTACCCAATAATAAACCGCTGTGTCTATACACAGCGGTTTATTATTGGGTAATGAAATTCTTATTTTGCAACTGCCCGACCAAACTATGCTTAACAATATAAAAATAAATATATATATATATATATATATATATATATATATATATATATATATATATAAAATATAAAGTGCACATGGAATGCAAAATATAAAAGTAGAATGAAAAATGAAGATAACATTAAAAAAAGGAGAGGCAAACAAACAACGTGCAAACATAGAGGTAGATATACTGTGCAATGTCTTGTGCAAAATTGCTAATATAATCCGTGGTTCAAAGCCTGATGGAAATGGAGGTAGATGGTGATTATAATCCGTGGTTCAAAGCCTGATGGAAATATAGAGGTAGATGGTGATTATAATCCATGGTTCAAAAGCCTGATGGCCTGTGGGTAAAAACTGTTTGTCAGTCTAGTAGTCCTTGCTTTCACTCTCCTGTAGCATCTGCCAGATGGTAGGAGCTTGAATAGTCTGTGTTGTGGGTGTGTTTGGTCCCTGATGATGCTCTGTGCCCTTTGGTCTATTTTGTCTGGGATGCCCTTTTTGATGTATGACATGACTATCCTCTCAAAACACTTCATTACAACTGAAGTGAGTGCAATTGGGCGATCGTCATTCAGGCATGTTATATTGTTTTTCTTTGGGAGGGGCACTATGGTGGTGGTCTTGAAGCATGTGGGCACAGAAGACATGGAGAGGGACAGGTTGAAAATGTCTGTGAAGACCTCTGCTAACTGTGTGGAGCAGGTCCTCAAAGCACAGCCGGGGATGTTGTCAGGGCTGGCTGCCTTTCGGGGGTTAGTCCTCCTGAAGACCTTGCTCACCTCGGTTATGGTCACAATAGGTGAAGAGCTCTGTGCTGCCTCTGTTGGTAGAATCCCTCTGTGTTGGTTGGTGTTGAGGGTGTCGAAGCGAGCATAGAACTCGTTCAGCTCATCTGGTGATGTGTTGTGGTTGGCTGTGACCCTGCCGTTCTTCTGCTGGAAGTTGGTGATGTGTTGCAGGCCCTGCCACATGCATCTGGAGTCTGAGGTGTTGTAATATCCTTCCAGCTTCAGTCTGTACTGCCTCTTGGCTTCCCTGATGGATCTGCGTAGGTCATATCTGGCCTTTTTATATCCATCTGCGTCACCAGAGGCAAAAGCGGTGGAGCGTGCATGTAGCATACGTCACTGTTAATCCAAGGTTTTTGGTTAGGATATATTTTGCAGCGCTTGGTGGGGACAATGTCATTAATACACGTACTGATGTAGCTGGTGACCACAGATGCATATTCCTCTAAATCCACAGAACAGTCTTCTCTCAAAGCAGCAGTCTTAAACACATCCCAGTTTGTAGAACTGAAGTAGTCCTGGAGCACCAGATCAGTCTCTTCATTCCAAACTTTAACAGTTTTACTCACTGGGGGGGCTTGTTTGAGAAAGGCCTTGTAAGCTGGGTAGAGGAACACAGAGATGTGGTCAGACTGTCCAAAGTAGGGGCGAGGCACAGCCTTGTAGCCATTTCTCACATTGCTGTAGACATGGTCCAGGATGTTGTTGTCCCTTGTCGGAAAGCTCACGTGTTGATGGTACTTTGGTAGCACAGTCCTGAGGTTGCAGTGATTAAAATCCCCAGCCACGATGAACACAGCATCTGGGTGTGTGGGCTCGTATTTGCCGATGATGTCATGTAGTAGTCCTAGTGCTGTAGTGCGGTCGGCCCGCAGCAGGATGTAAACAGCCAGCATAAACACAGCACTGAACTCCCGCGGTAGATAAAAGGGTCTGCACTTCACCATCAGCACTTCAGTGTCCGCACAACAGTGTTTTTCAACCACCTGTACATCTGTACACCATCTGTTGTTAACATAAACACACACACCGCCACCTTTGTTTTTACCGGAAGCAGATGTGCGGTCTCCGCGGTGCATGGAGTGGGTCTGTAGTTCAATGGCCGGGTCTGGCAGGCTTGCAGTAGTCCAGGTTTCCGTAAAAATCAGGGCACAACACTCTCTGATCTCACGTTGAGATGTTAGCCTGGTTCTCAGCTCATCCATCTTATTCTTGAGCGAGCAAACATTAGCTAGCAGAAGGCTAGGTAGCGGTGGTCTTGTAGGTCTAGCCTTTAGCCTAGCATGTAGCCCGCCTCTCTTACTGCGCCTCCGTTTTGGGTGCGTGGATCGTCGGCCGTTTCGCCGACTCGAGTCTGGTGATGATGCGGCCTGCCAGATGGTGTCGGTGTAGCTTCAGTCAGTGTCAATGATGAGAAGAAAGCTACAGTCCAGAAGGACTGGACTGGGCCTGTGGTGAATTTTACCAATGTCCAGAAGTGTGTCTTTGCTGTAGGTGATCCTAGTGTACAAGCACTGAGCATTTGTCACAATCAAAATTACTAAAATATACAATAAAGACAATCGGTGTTGGGAGCGCATCACAAACACATTCGCCATGGGGGGGGGCGCCATTTTAACTAGCACCGAACTAGTTACCAGTACCAAGATGGTACTGGTAATTAGCGGTTTGGATTCTTTTCTTAGACATGTTGACGACTTTGCATTTGGAAGCGTTGAATGACGTGCAAGTCAACACTCCAGCGGTGAATACAATCAATGTCATCTTGAAGGGATTCCTTACATGGTTCAGATTTGATAACTTTGTACAGCTTCGAGTCATCAGCAAAGAGGGCAAGTTTGGAGTCACCTTGTACATAATCTGGCATATCATTGACATAGATAAGAAAGAGAAGTGGTCCAAGTATGGAGCCTTGAGGAACACCAGATGATATGGGTAACCAGTCAGAATAAGCACCATCCAAGACGACACGCTGCTGTCTGTCACGCAAATAGCTCTTGAACCACTGAAGTAGAGATCCTGAGATCCCGTATGATTGCCGTTTGAATAACAGCAATTGATGTGATACCTTATCAAATGCCTTTGATAGATCAAGATGAACCACATCAACTTCATTACCACTAGCTATACTTTCCACGATATCATTGTAGACTGTAATTAGCTGTGTCACTGTTGATTTCCTCTTTTGGAATCCATGTTGTAGGTGGTACAGATAAGGAAACAAATGGTGATGACAATGATTGAAGACACTCCATTCTAGTGTTTTAGAGATGATACTCAGCAGGGAGATTGGTCTGTAATTAGCAATGATAGATGCGTCATCTCGTTTATGAATAAGTGCTACGTTGGCGCATTTCCATTTATTAGGAACTGTTCCTAACGATGGAGATAAGTTGAACAGTCGACACAGCGATGGTGCGATAGCTTGAGCCATGTTCTTTAAAATCATCCCAGGGATTTCATCAGGTCCACTTGCTTTCTTTGGATCCAACAAGTATAGAGCTTTCATCACACCATCAAAAGTGAGCTGGACACTTGACAAGCGAGGAATAAATGTTGCAGTTGGAGTGTTGTCCGTGCTTGGAGGTGTTGCATCATGAGTAGTAAATACAGAATGGAAGAATGAATTCAGCAAGTTAGCTTTGTCAACACTGTTTGTCACAAAGGTTTGACCATCATGGAGGTACGTGGGACTAGTACGCTGTGTCATGGATGATTTGACAAGTGACCAAAAACGGTTGGGGTTCTCAAACAAAGAGTCTCTGAGCTTGGAGGCATGATCTTTCTTTTTGCAAGCAAGCTTCTGTTTGTTTTTTCGTTGAAGGTCTTTAAATTTGGACCAGTCATTTGGGCAGCCAGTTCTTATTGCTTATCTATTTGAACTGCTGCTCATACAGCATCACACACCAGCTGTCTACCCATTTCTATATTTAGGAACTCATAGACATTTGGCTAGTGTTACTTGCAGTTGACACCTCTCCCTTCCTGACTTTTGACAACATCAGGATTTGGACTCACAATCTCTAGATGATAGGGTGAATGCTTTTCTGTTGCACCAATTAGGCACCACTGCCCAAGAAGCTCCAGCCATCCATTATCTGTTGCTGCTTATCCTGTCCTACAGGGTCACAGGCAAGCTGGAGCCTATCCCAGCTGACTATGGGCGAGAGGCAGGGTACACCCTGGACAAGTTGCCAGGTCATTGCAGGGCCGACACATAGACACAAACAACCATTCACACTCACATTTAGAGCCACCAATTAGCCTAACCTGCATGCCTTTGGGGGAAACTGGAGCACCCAGAGGAAACCCATTCAGACACAGGGAGAACATGCAAACTTCACACAGAAAGGCCCCCATCAGCTGCTGGGCTTGAACCCAGGACCCTCTTGCTTGAGGCGACAGTGCTAACCACTACACCACCGTGTCGCCCCCTGCCCAAGAAGCTTTCTGTCAAAATCGTGTTGATGTCTCCAAAAAGTGTCCGTCCAAAGGGAAATTCAGTGTTGGGCAGTAGTGTCACTACAAGTAGCATCATGAGTAACTTAACTAAATTTCTCAGTAACATCACTATTTACTGAATCAAATAGCTTTTCAGTAGCTTAACTCTTTTATTGATCAAGTAGCATGGCAATGGCCAACCAAGCTACTTTTTTATTGGGTATTTCTGTGATAAACACAGTGGAGCAGCTGCCTGCAGTCTAAAATTTTCCCAACACAAGCACTCTCTCTTTTTTTATCTTTATTGAAAATAACAGCAACAAAATATAAATACAGTTATTAATATACACACAAACAACAAACCAAGAGCCAGGGGGAGTTTTCAAATAAAAACATTAAATAATAAGTACAAATGAAAAAATTTAGCAGCTTTCTTGTTTTTGGAGTTAGAGATGATTTTGATTTCCTGTTCAGTTTCCTTTTCAAAGGCTATAAATGAAGGTTTTGAATGACTAAACTTGGCTTTATGAATATGGCATTTTCCGAAAATTATCAACAAATTTATATATAATTCTTTTTATTTTGTTGTTATAGAAACCAAACAGTACATATTTCCAAGACAGAGAAAAATCAGAGTCAAGCTTGGCTGTAATGTACCGGGTTATTTCTGTCCAGAATGTGATGGTAAAGGGACATTGCCAGAACAGGTGCATTATTGTTTCCGGGTCTGTCTCACACAATGAACAGTCCACACACATGTCTCTCTTAAACTTAAGCATTTAATGCTTGGCAGGATAGTATCTATGAATCAGTTTGAAAGACACCTCCCTTACTTTGTAAGGAAGTATCTGTATGGGAGGTTCCACACACTGCTCCAGTTCAGGTCACCAACAAGACCAGTCCAGTATTGAACCACAGAGGGGATAGTGGTGATATCTGCCTGGAATAATGCACGAATATTGTGATTATTGTTCTTGTCTGTGACAGGGAAGTATACCTGACCCACTGAGGTCAATATGGGGTCCAGAGATGGTAAGCAAACTGTTTTTTCAGCCCCTCTGAGAAGAGTTAGGATACCAGAGGGAATGGCATCCATTACAATGGCAAACTCTTTTGGGGTAACAGGAATACCAAATGTTTGGAGGAACTCAGTAATTTAGCAGATTTCTATTATCATTGAGTAGTTGGGTGTGACAGCGGGGGCGTGGTCAAGCGCCGGTCTGTGACAGGAGGGCGGAGCCAGGGAAGGTGAGTGGCAGAATCGCTACACCTGACGGTAATTAACCTGTGTTTTGTGTGTTTTCCCAGTAACCGCTCCCTATTTAAGGAGGCAGAGGGAGAGCAGAGGGGAGCACATCCTGGGACAAGAACACAGTGTGTGTGTGTGTTACGCCGCATATTAAGAACTGGCGATTTAGACTGAAAAGTTGGGAAATAAAAAGCCTTTCTGCATCCAAAGCATTGTCCTGCCGTCCTCTGTGCTCCACCCACACTTCGAAAGCGCTACATTGGGTTACTAGTTATGTTGTTGAACCAGGATTGAAAAAAAATAAGGATTTATTTTTATATTTAATGTGCTGATTATTCCAGATGAAGCATCTATGTGGGGAGAAGTTGTATTTATAAGTTAGTGACCATACCAAGAGCATTTGTTTATGGAAATTGGACAGGATTAGGGGAAGTTTCTCTATTTTATAATCACACAAGAGTACGTATTCAAGGCCTCCAATCATAGAGAAAATGTACAAGCACTCAGGATTGTATGGGAGAGCAAAATATGCACACAGCTGTGTGCATCACCTGTGGAAGCACTCTGTGGCCCTTTCCAAAACTAGCTACTTTGCGCTCCCCCTACTCACTTCCACTTGATTGATGAGTTATAGTATAGTAAACTTTATTATCTCTGTGAGGGGCAATTTGTTGTACAGCCAGCAGAGAATAAAACTGTTAAGGGTAGCAAGATGTGGTGAGTTAGGATCCAATAGCAGAACACAAACCAGAAAATCCAATGAATAAAAAATGATTTAATTAAAGTCGAAAAAAAGTCAATGAACAAAAATAGCAAAAATAATCCAGACAACAACGAGGTAGACAAAGAGCTAATATGAAACAATATGAAAAATAGTTCTGACAAAAACTGGAGACAAAAAACATAGTGCAAAAAACTATGACAAGACTAGGCAAAACAGAGAGCAGAAAGCTCATCTCATTATCTGTAGCCGCTTTTTCCTTCTACAGGGTTGCAGGCAAGCTGGATCCTATCCCAGCTGACTACAGGCGAAAAGCGGGGTACACCCTGGACAAGTCGCCAGGTCATCACAGGGCTGACACATAGACACAGACAACCATTCACACTCACACCTACGGTCAATTTAGAGTCATCAGTTATCCTAACCTGCATGTCTTTGGGGGAAACCAAAGCACCTGGAGGAAACCCACGCGGACAACATGCAAACTCCATACAGAAAGGCCCTTGCCAGCCACGGGACTCAAACCCAGACCTTCTTGCTGTGAGGGGACAGCGCTAACCACTACACCACTGTGCCATGAAGAGCAGAAATCCAGGAAGCAAAAAAATGGCACAAGAAACAAACAAGAAGTTCTGGCAAAGTCCCCTTCTACACAGCAGAGCAGACCAGGAAGTGAATGCCAGCAAGATGGAAGTCCCGTCCCAGATCCGGATTGCGCTCACCAACTTCTACCAGTGCACCATACAAAATGTTCTGAGCTATGGATGCATAGTGTGGTTCTCCAGCTGCACCTCAGAGGAGAGGAAAGATCTGCAGTGGATCATCAGGACTGCATCTAAAATCATTGGTACCCCTCTCCAATCCCTGGAACAGATCTACTCTGCCAGGCTGAGAAACAGAGCCACAAAGATTAGGACTGACTGCATTCACCCTGGACAATGTCTTTTTGACACCCTTCCCGGAAGGCTTAGGGTTAGAAAGTCACAAATAGCAAGACACCAAAATAGCTTCTTCCCCAGGGCTGTAAAAGCTCTGCTGGAGGCTTGATCTGGACTTGGACTCACACTCTGCACCTTACTGTGTTTGGCTACATTAAATAATTACATACTACAATTTATACTACTGGCTAGTGGTAGTGTGTCCACCTCTCGATCGGGAGATCGTGAGTTCTATTCACAGTTGGGTCATACCAAAGACCATCATAAAAATGGTACCTACTACCATCTGGCAAGGCACGCTGCAATACAGATGCGAGTGGGGAGTTAAACTCTTGTGGTTACCAGAGGACTAGCCCCCCACTGTAACCCTAGCTATGTAATAGGCGAGAGGCCGAGGGCTGTGGAAACGGAGATTGGCGCCACATGGCGCGGGAAGGACTTTAACTTTTAACAATTTATACTACTGCTTATATGCCATTATGCTGCTTTTAAAAGGTTGTGTGTGTGTGTGTGTGTGTGTGTGTGTGTATATATATAAAAAATTATTTATTGATATGCTGCTGTGATCTGAGCCCTCAAACAGTGTTTTGTTGTATAGTAATGTGCAATGACAATAAAGAATCAATCAGTGTTGTACCCCATTTGTTATAGAAATTGCATCTTACAAATTTACTCAAAAATAACTTTATATTTTACAAAGAAAATATGTACAATTCCTGATAAATCCCAAAGCCAGAGAAATACATTTTCAAACTCTAAATGGAGTGTACCATCCAGTGATCTGTTGCGACAGTGGTTAATTATTGAAACCAGGAATTGTGTGTTTTGTGAAAATAATGAAACCTCTGATCATTTATTTTTCCAGTGTATGTCTGCAGAAGCCTTGTGACTGGATGGACATGACTGGCTTGACCTGAAGGTTTTTCAGTTGGAAAACTTTATTCAAAAGGACATTGTTTATGGACAACAGGAAAAATGACTTTTTGGTGAATGTCGTTATTATCCTTTGTAAATTCTATATCCACAGATGGAAGTACATGAAGGTGAAACCCAGGTGTTGTGGATTTCATAATGAGTTTCTTTCTTACACTAAAGCCATTCAGATCACGAAAACAAAAGATGCAATTAAACTTTTAAACATAATTGAAGAGCATGATTTACAAGAAAAGCCTGAGCCTCATAAATGTGTTTTACTTTTGTTTGTTTTGTTGTAATTTATATGCACCTGTTCCTTATGATCTGAAGGAAACATTAGTGCCAAGTAGTTTGTATATGGGTCCGTCTCAGAAACTGGTCTCTCATTTGGGACATTATGGTCAAAAAATACATTTTCTCATCTCATCTCATTATCTCTAGCCGCTTTATCCTTCTACAGGGTCGCAGGCAAGCTGGAGCCTATCCCAGCTGACTACGGGCGAAAGGCGGGGTACACCCTGGACAAGTCGCCAGGTCATCACAGGGCTGACACATAGACACAGACAACCATTCACACTCACATTCACACCTATGGTCAATTTAGAGTCACATTTTCTAATTTTACAATTTTTTTTTGCATTACTTAACACTCAATGTTTCTTTTGTCATGTTTAATAAGAATAAAGATAGCATCTTGCTTTATCTGGCCTCCACTGTGGAAAAGTTTAACGATGTTCTGAAGTTCACTCGCATAACATGGAAACATGTATGCATTTAAAAACCCTCTTTAATAACCAAGGAATATATTTTTCTGTGCATATATTTGTTTCTTTAAATGCAATTATTGGACAGAAAAACAAAAACATATTTGTTATTATTTTTAAATTTTACTCCTTAATTTCGAATGTTCATCGGTTATCATACATTTTATTAAACTTTACTTTGTTGTGCCTGCAGGATATCATGTAGATACACCCCTTATTTTGTATTAAATTATCAATTAGCATAATAGTAATACACAGACAAAAGTTTGAAACTGTCACACAATATCCCATTGATTTATTCAATTATTTGCTTTTTCATCACTCACGTAACATGGAAATACATGTTTTTTTTTCTTTACTAGTTTCTTTTTACAGTGAAGATATCATTACTTATATCACATCTGAACAAGGTGCAGATTTACACTCTGCATTAAAATGGAATCATTCTCACAACTTAAAGTTAAATTATATTTTGATTACAAACAGGGGCAGCATGGTGGTGTAGTGGTTAGTGCTGTCGCCTCACAGCAAGACGGTCCGGGTTCGAGCCCCGTGGCCGGCAAGGGCCTTTCTGTGCGGAGTTTGCATGTTCTCCCCGTGTCCGTGTGGGTTTTCTCCGGGTGCTCCGGTTTCCCCCAAAGACATGCAGGTTAGGTTAACTGGTGACTCTAAATTGACTGTAGGTGTGAATGGTTGTCTATGTATCAGCCATGTGATGACCTGGTGACTTGTCCAGGGTGTACCCTGCCTTTCGCCCGTAGTCAGCTGGGATAGGCTCCAGCTTGCCTGTGACCCTGTAGAACAGGATAAAGCGGCTAGAGATGATATGAGATTACAACCAGGTCAGGGGGCTGTAGGAGTGTTGTAGGAGCCGCGCTGTGTGCTGCTTCAGTGTCTGGTCTTGGCACTCTACACACTCCCTGTATGCACACTTCTTTTGTCATATTCCGTCATCCCGACCACAGGTCAGGAGATCGATGGCATGGTAGCCATGCCTGATGCGAGCAGCATTGTCTGTCCTTCCAGTGATGGCATTTAGGGTACGAAGCTTCAGGTCAATGTTTGTGCAATACTCACACACACATTCTCAGCCGCCAGTCTTGCCATGGATAAATGTACCTGGGTTTGCACTTGGCAAAGTGAGAGAAGCTGACCTTCGTTGACCCTGCTGGTTGTGCAGCAACAAAGTCATCGTAGACTTCTCTCAAGGGCTTCATCAACAGTGATGCAGCCTGGCCGGTTTTTGATGAGACAAGCATTTTGTCAGGGATGGGGCAGGAAACACTTTTGTAATATTCCTCAATCTCTTTTTTCATCTTCTCTCGTTTCATGTGCTTTGATGCAGCCAGGGACAAAATGCTCCCCTTGCTGACTGCTAGGATGCTGCTGGATCCTCAAAGATTCAGGTATTTTTGACAGGTATTGAGGAGAACATGGCGAGTGTGAAGCAGATCTTTATTTCGCCTGGTGTTGTTCTTTTTCAGCTCAAATATCACAGATTTCCCGATCCTATGTTCTAATGACTCTTGCTGGAGCGTTTTGAATAGCTGCTTCTTGCAAGGGAACGTACAATATCATTCAGAGTCTCTACGAGTCTGCAAGGACTGTGTGAAAAAGTTGCATAGGCCTGAGCCTTTGCCTTTCTTCTGGCTCCTTGACTCCATGATGACAATGGGGTGCAAGTGGAAGCCTGTGGTATGCTGCTGGATGGCTGGGAAGCAGCAGCTGCAGACACTGAAACAGTAAAAATGATTAAATAAACTTGTAACAATTTTTGAAACACAAGTGTGTAACTTGTGAAAAATATCTCATCTCATTATCTCTAGCCGCTTTATCCTTCTACAGGGTCGCAGGCAAGCTGGAGCCTATCCCAGCTGACTATGGGCGAAAGGCGGGGTACACCCCGGGCAAGTCGCCAGGTCACCACAGGGCTGACACAGAGACGCAGACAACCATTCACACTCACACCTACGGTCAATTTAGAGTCACCAGTTAACCTAACCTGCATGTCTTTGGACTGTGGGGGAAACCGGAGCACCCGGAGGAAACCCACGCGGACACGGGGAGAACATGCAAACTCCACACAGAAAGGCCCTCGCCGGCCCCGGGGCTCGAACCCAGGACCTTCTTGCTGTGAGGCGACAGCGCTAACCACTACACCACCGTGCCGCCTTGTGAAAAATATATTTTCAATAATACCATTTAAATATAATGATCATCAATATATTTCTATTATAATGTTTAATTTGCAGTGTACATGCAGAATTTCACAGCTATGATTAATTTCATAACCAGGATATAACACAAAGTAACGATTCTAAAACATCCATCAGTTTACAGTTTATAAAAAAAATTATGATAATCATTCAAATCAACATCTTTAAAACAATTTTTTTGACTGCATGCACTAGAACATTCAAAGAAAAATCATTCAATCAATATTTTAAATAGAAAAGTTTATTATGTTAATATTATTATCTTTCTTTTCACTACTGGTAAACACAAATAGATGGGAGATATTTCCAGAAAGCAGCTGAACAATGTCAGTAGTGGCCATGACGTTCAGATTAAATGGCTGTAGCAGTTCGTAGGAGGGGGAGGAGCACAGAAAGACGGCAGGCCAGAATAAAGTTCAATAACTTTTATTCTGCTTTTTTCAGATGCAAAATTACTCTCTTCCATGCGTGCGCATGCACGCACACAAGTCGTCTGGTTCAGGAGAGAGCTCTCTTCCTCTGCTCTCTCTCTCCTTATATAGGGCGCGGTCACTGGGAAGACACACAAACACAGGTTAATTGACCTCAGGTGTAGTGATCCTGCCACTTACCTTCCCTGACTCCGCCCTCCGGTCACAGACCGGTGCTTGACTACACCCCCGCTGCCACATACCCCTACCGCCTGACTCAGGCCGGGCAGCCGTCCGGCCTGCAGCCGACTCCCCCCCCCTTGACGGGAGAGAAAGTCCACCACAACCATCTGCGCCCCCGGCCTCTGGATCACATTGAAGTTAAAGGGTTGGAGTGCCAGATACCAACGGGTGATCTGCGCATTGGCATCCTTCATGCGGTGGAGCCACTGGAGGGGCGCGTGGTCCGAACAGAGGGTGAAAGGGTATCCCAGCAGGTAGTAGCAGAGGGCGAGGACCGCCCACTTGATCGCGAGGCACTCTTTTTCGATGGTGCTGTAGCGCCCCTCACGTACCGACAGCTTTCTGCTGAAGTACAGCACTGGACGGTCCTCCCCCTCCACCTCCTGGGACAAAATGGCCCCCAGCCCTCTGTCCGATGCATCCGTCTGTAAAATAAAAGGGAGAGAAAAGTCAGGGGAGTGTAACAGTGGCCCCCTGCACAGTGCAGCCTTCACCTCAGAGAAAGCCTGCTGGCATTGCTCCGTCCACTGGACCGGATCTGGTGCCCCCTTTTTAGTGAGATCAGTCAGCGGGCTGATGACATCTGAATAATTAGGTATAAACTTACAATAGTAGCCAGCCAGCCCCAGGAACTGTCTCACCCTCTTTTTGGTCTTGGGCCTCGGGCAGGCTGCAATTGCTGCTGTCTTGTTAATTTGGGGACGCACCTGCCCGTTGCCCAAGTGGAAGCCCATACAGTTCGTTCAGTGTATGTGACATAAACGAGGTGCCTTGGTCAGTCAGAATCTCTTTCAAGATTCCAACTCGGGAGATGACGCGGAAGAGCGCTTCCGCAATACTGCGTGCTGAGATATTGCGAAGAGGCACTGCTTCTGGGTATCGCGTTGCATAGTCCACCAGAACTAAAATAAAGTGGTACCCTCGTGTTGACCGATCTAATGGCCTGACGAGATCCATCCCAATTCTTTCGAACGGGGTCTCAATTAACGGGAGAGGACGCAAAGGCGCTTTTGGAATGGCCACTGGATTTACTAACTGGCATTCGCGGCACGCCGTACACCACCTATGGACATCGCCATGAATCCCTGGCCAATAGAACCAGGCCATTAGTTGGGCTAGTGTTTTATCCTGCCCTAAGTGTCCAGTCATGGGATTAAAGTGAGCCGCCTGGAATAGCAATTCCCGGCGGCTCTTTGGAATCAAAAGCTGTGTGACTTGCTCTTTAGTCTGAGTGTCCTGCGCCACTCTGTATAACCTATCCTTCATAATAGAAAAATAGGGGAAGGACAGGGTGGCGTTTGGCTGGAGCATTTGACCATCGATTACTCTCACTTGGTCAAACGCATGTTGCAGAGTCTCGTCTCGCGATTGCTCTAACGGGAAGTCCGCAAGGGATTCCCCAAGAGAGGGAGGAGGAGCCTGCGGCTCCTCACTCTGATGCGGAGATGACATAGACGGCTCTGTGACAGCTGCTCCCGTCAATGCGACACCAGGACCTCCCCCTGCTGAACTACGGCAGGACCCACTCTTCAATAAATGACTCATTAACTCCCCAAATCCCGGCCAATCAGTCCCCAAAATTATCGAGTGGGTGAGGCGAGGATTAACCGCCACCTTTACTCTAAATTTTTCCCCTTGGAAAAAAATGTGGACCAACACTAAAGGGTAGCTGTGAACATCCCCGTGCACACACAACACCTTCACCCCCTGTGCTCCCCCCAATGCCTCGTCTTGCACCAGGCTTTGGTGAATTGAAGTCTGATTACAGCCAGAGTCCACCAACGCCTGATATGTATCCCCTTGGATACTCACCAGTATGCGATATGCTCCGGCCCGATCGAGGGCGGCTCCTGGTGCGTCAGGGATCCAAACCATCGCACCCACTTCCATTGCCAAGCACTGCTGTTGGAGGTGGCCCAGCCCCCAGCAGCACCAGCAAACCGGCCCGGGCTTCCTCTCTGCACCAGCACTCTGGGGCTCACTGACCTGGGGGGGGGGGGAGAGACAGACACAGAAGGGAAAAATGGGAGGGCACCGCGGGTGCGGCGGGCCGGCTGGGGTGGGGCCAGCCCCCGCCTCCGCGGTGGGGGAACGTGGCAAGGACGAGACAGGGGGAGAGAGAGAGAGAGGAGAGGAAAGAAGAGGACGTCCGCTGTCCTGCCGTCGGAACAGCTGCCAAATGGTCCTCAGCCAACTTGATGGCCTGATCCAGCGACGCTGGGTCGCGGAAGCGCTGTCGCTGCTGTTTGGGGGTGCGCCCCACCCGCTGAAGGACGGCCCGGCGAAGGTCCGGCGGTCGGCGGGGAGCTGTAGCGCGGCCAGCTGCGCCTTGCCCATTAGCAGGGGGAGGAGGCGCGCTGTGCGCTGTTCCACCGGCCAACCCGAGGCCTCTGCTGCCTGCTTGAAGAGCGTGAGGAAGGCCTCGGGTCATCATGCGGGCCCATCTTAGTTAGGGTGAGGGAAGAAGGGCCCACGGCGGTGGAGATGGTGGACCCCGCTGATGCGAGGAGTTGCCAGAACGCCTGTCGATCTTCCTGCTGCGCCAGCACGAGGGCCTCGAACCGGTGCTCTTGCTGCTTCCGGAGGGTGACTAGCACCTGGTGCTGGCTCTGCTGGGCCGTGGCGAGGGCGTGGACCAGGTCTGCGAAGGGGGAGGACTCCATGGGGCTGTTCTTTTCCTGTGCTCGGTCCCGGGTTTCGGCACCACTGTAGCAGTTCATAGGAGGGGGAGGAGCACAGAAAGACAGCAGGCCAGAATAAAGTTTAATAACTGTTTTATTCTGCTCTTTTCAGATGCAAAATTACTCTCTTCCATGCACGCACGCACGCACACACAAGTCGTCTGGTTCAGGAGAGAGCTCTCTTCCTCTGCTCTCTCTCTCCTTATATAGGGCGTGGTCATTGGGAAGACACACAAACACAGGTTAATTGACCTCAGGTGTAGTGATTCTGCCACTTACCTTCCCTGACTCTGCCCTCCGGTCACATACCGGCGCTTGACAACGCCCCCGCTGCCACAATGGCTTTTACAGCTTTATATTTTAAGTGTTACTTAAAATAGAGAGCTCTGAGAAATTACAACTTACACCAAACATTATAACTAAGTGGAATTTACTTCCCACTTTCCTAACTAGATTTAAGTTTATTATTACTAGACAATACATGGTACTTCTTTTGTTCGCTTGCTTTTCTCTTTCCGGCCAGGCTCTCTTCTCCCTTTGATGATGTTGTTTCTGGGGGTGTAATCTCACCCACCACTTTGCCTTCACCTGCCTCCATTTCTCTCTCTGCTCCTCTTTAGCAGCTCAAGTCAATCTAGGTTGCTCTGGCTGCTCTGCTTTTTTTCGGGCTCTAATCGCCTGCATCCGAAGCCTGCTTTGTTCTCTCTGAATGGCCTGCACACACACACACACACACACAAGTATTTGTATTTGGCAACTTTTCAACATGTTATGATGAATAACCCTGTTACATAAAAATGAAACTTGCACTATTCGCAATATTCAGGGATGCTTCGCTTCATTCATTTATACTGCCATACACATACAGTGGGGCAAAAAAGTATTTAGTCAGTCACCAATTGTGCAAGTTCTCCCACTTAAAAAGATGAAAGAAGACTGTAATTTTCATCATAGGTATACCTCAACTATGAGAGACAAAATGAGAAAAAAAATCCAGAAAATCACATTGTCTGATTTTTAAAGAATTTATTTGCAAATTATGGTGGAAAATAAGTATTTGGTCAATAACAAAAGTTCATCTCAATACTTTGTTATATACCCTTTGTTGGCAATGACAGAGGCCAAATGTTTTCTGTAAGTCTTCACAAGGTTTTCACACACTGTTGCTGGTATTTTGGCCCATTCCTCCATGCAGATCTCCTCTAGAGCAGTGATGTTTTGGAGCTGTCACTGGGCAACATGGACTTTCAACGCCTTCCAAAGATTTTCTATGGGGTTGAGATCTGGAGACTGGCTAGACCACTCCAGGACCTTGAAATGCTTCTTACGAAGCCACTCCTTCATTGCCCGGGTAGTGTGTTTGGGATCATTGTCATGCTGAAAGACCCAGCCACGTTTCATCTTCAATGCCCTTGCTGATGGATGGAGGTTTTCACTCAAAATCTCACGATACATGGCCCCATTCATTCTTTCCTTTACACAGATCAGTTGTCCTGGTCCCTTTGCAGAAAAACAGCCCCAAAGCATGATGTTTCCACCCCCATACTTCAGAGTAGGTATGGTGTTCTTTGGATGCAACTCAGCATTCTTTCTCCTCCAAACACAAGTTGAGTTTTTACCAAAAAGTTCTATTTTGGTTTCATCTGACCATATGACATTCTCCCAATCCTCTTCTGGATCATCCAAATGCTCTCTAGCAAACTTCAGACGGGCCTGGACATGTACTGGCTTAAGCAGGGGGACACATCTGGCACTGCAGGATTTGAGTCCCTGGCGGCGTAGTGCGTTACTGATGGTAGCCTTTATTACTTTGGTCCCAGCTCTCTGCAGGTCATTCACTAGGTCCCCCCCATGTGGTTCTGGGATTTTTGCTCACCATTCTTGTGATCATTTTGACTCCACGGGGTGAGATCTTGCATGGAGCCCCAGATCGAGGGAAATTATCAGTGGTCTTGTATGTCTTCCATTTTCTAATAATTGCTCCCACAGTTGATTTCTTCACACCAAGCTGCTTACCTATTGCAGATTCAGTCTTCCCAGCCTGGTGCAGGTCTACAATTTTGTTTCTGGTGTCCTTTGATGGCTCTTTGGTCTTGGCCATAGTGGAGTTTGGAGTGTGACTGTTTGAGGTTGTGGACAGGTGTCTTTTATACTGATAACGAGTTCAAACAGGTGCCATTAATACAGGTAATGAGTGGAGGACAGAGGAGCCTCTTAAAGAAGTTGTTACAGGTCTGTGAGAGCCAGAAATCTTGCTTGTTTGTAGGTGACCAAATACTTATTTTACCAAGGAATTTACCAATTAATTCATTAAAAATCCTACAATGTGATTTTCTGGATTCTTTTCCCCCATTCTGTCTCTCATAGTTGAAGTGTACCTATGATGAAAATTACAGGCCTCTCTTATCTTTTTAAGTGGGAGAACTTGCACAATTGGTGGCTGACTAAATACTTTTTTGCCCCACTGTATTCTTATTGACAAATATATCAACAATAGAGATCTTGCAGTCACGTGACCGGAAAGTACACAACCCCCATCTTGTCAGTCAAAAACACCGCTGAATACTGCTGCACTCATGTACAGAATGGATCAATTTCAACCGACGGACTACACGGCTCATTTTTCTAATGAACAGATAACTAGATATATGTCTAAAATAAACGATCTACAGATTTGTGACCCTTATGGCTTTCCAGACGGAGTTTTCACGACCGGATTTTGAACTGCCAGCGGAATACCCGGACGTGTATGATTACCTCATCAACTTTCCCTCGCTGTTCAGTGGTGAAGCACTGCGTGCTTATAAATCTCTGGACAGTTTTCTTTACAGAAATTCAGGATTTGTCAGCGACTCAGATGTGGCATCTTGTAAACAAGAAAATAACAATCCTCATTGGATGGGTAAGTCACTTAAGTATTATAGCACTGACCAGCCGATTATAGAATAGAATAAGGTAATTCCAAATCGTCCGTGTTGTTTACATGGAGCTGGCGTTGGAGAGGTAGAGGCTTGGCAGTGGAGGTTTGAGTAGCTGTTTTCTGAGCTTAGTCAACAGGCCGGCTCTGCCTGTAGCCTCGCTTTTGCTTCTGCTCCTGGCGCTGCCTCCTTCGCTTTGCTTCCGATAACAATCCACGGAGACCCCGCTGGTCTCGCCCGGAATGTTTTTTTTTTTTTTTTCTCGTCCGGAATGTTGTGCATGCAATGGAAATCGTTACAAACAGTCATTTTCTGCTGGAAACCAATGTCCAGTAAGTCCATACGGTTGTAGTGGATATTGAAGTCCGGTACAGACGAACAACACGCAAAAATACACACAAAAAATATAAAAAACGTGCACAGGTAGGGAGAGCTTGTAGCCGCAGCAGTTGTAGTAGAATTGTATATAGTAGGGTTTTCCAGAAGAAAAGGTAGAAGTAAAAACAGAAGTAGAACCAGAAGTAGAAGGCGGAATATGGCGTTTGACCAACACGATGGCGTCTGTCACAATCTGGATCGGCTGTGACATCACATGCAAGTGCTCCATAGATGCATTTGCAAAATATGTCTAATGCACACTTTGATTTAGGTTTTTGTAAAAAATGTACCTTCTTTTCTTCAGAACAATTTTTTTCTGTAGGCTTTTGTTGCCTCTCTGCCTCTTTGGATGTATTCAGCCCATCTCTCAGGCCCACTTTACACGGGGACGGTCTGAAACAAAAACGCAAAAGTCCGTTTTTGTTCTCACTTTTTTCCGCGTCTACATGACCGTTTTCAAGGAGGAAATCTGCGTCTATACGGTGACGCATAAATGTGTGGAATTCAATTGGATGTTGTAATTGAGTGTGCCGAGTGGATGGAGTAGTCAGTCAGAATGATGGGCAAAACAAGGAAAATTCTTGTACAAAAATAGTTTTCTTTTTATTCTTAAGCCAGCAGTTAACACAAACAGGACAAACAAACAAAAAAACACTGATGACAAAACCAAACAAAAAAAAAAAATTCTGGGACAAAATGCCCACGCAAGCTAGGCTACTCTGGCATTACTCACACAGAGCTCAAGTCATGCGTCCTCTCCCTGCCGAGGCCATCCCCCGAATGAACAGTGCAGCGCATATTTAAAAGACTACGGCACAGTCTTAACACAATTAAAATCAATCAACACATCTAGACAGATTTTAACAGTTCTAAACATTTTCACTGCATGCATTACACTCCTACAACAATGTGCAGACCTTAAATATTACAAGAAACACGTAAGATTTTTAGACCATTTCTCTCCGCTCTAATGAGCTGCTTTCCCGCGCATCGTGGAAGAAACCTTGAAAAGCGCTTTCAGACCTGCATTCTGGTTTGGTCCCGCACCTGGAAGACTACAGCAGGTAAATGGCTACAAACATTTCTGGCTGATGTTAGATAAACTCTAGCAGAAAAGGATTCAGATGTTAAATGTGCGCACTTAATGAATCTTTACACGCTATTGTTTATAGTGAAAACTAATAAATGCTTGCGCTGTTTAAACCTGTGTCACGTCTTTTACTATGAACACATGTACCAAACATTTCAGGTTTACATATCTAAAAGTTGTAACAAATGTACTCATAACAAAACATACTTGTAAAGCCCCCATTACCAAACCCACAGCAAACATACAACATAGATTGTATTTGGAATGTCTTTGCAACTGTGGTTTAGTCCATTGCACTTGACCATTGAAACATGACCAGCGGGAGGAACCGCTGTTTAGTGACAGACGCATTGCGCTCTGTCACAGATGTGCATGCCAGGCGGTGCTGTGAAAGACCTCCGCTATGTCTGCACGCATGCGCAACGTCTTCCGTCTTGTCTGATCTGCACATCTGCGCCGCGAAAACTTTGAGTACTCTGGCTATGGTAAGTAAGAAAGTAAGTAAAAAAGTAAGAGCATACTATACCTGCCTCTGTTCATTAACGGTATTTGTGCAGATTCGGTATAGATGTTCGAAGGACTCCTGGACGTTTATTAAAGCTTCCAGAGCAGCTTGAAGGTCTGTTGGATCGATGTAATCAGACATGCTCTTACTTTTTTACTTACTTTCTTACTTCCCGGGCTGGCATGTACAGTATATGACATATGTATGACTTAAACACGTACCCGACGTGAGCAGATCCGAGCAGAGTTTCGCGTATTGGGTAGTTTAGACGGATATGCAACGGGGGCTGTTTTTAACTTATCCACTCTGGAAGGCGTTTTCAATTTTTTCCGTTTTTCAGCCTCGGAAACGCTGTCCCCGTGTAGACGAAAGGCACTTCCGATAAAATATTTAGTCGTTTTTACCCGACAGCGTCCTCGTGTAAGCGGGCCCTTAGAGTCACCAGTTAACCTGACCTGTGGGGGAAACCAGAGCACCCGGAGGAAACCCATGCGGGCACGGGGAGAACATGCAAACTCCATACAGAAAGGCCCTCGCCAGCCATGGGGCTCAAACCCGGACCTTCTTGATGTGAGGCGATAGCGCTAACACCACCGTGCCGCCACTTTTATTTATATAATAATAATAATAATAATAATAATAATAATAATAATCCACTGCTGTCTAATTAAGAGCCCAGAGCTGCTGCGTCTGTCCACACCACCATCTTGAATGTAGAATTCATGTGGTAGAATCAGAAAGCAATTCAAATTAGTGTGATTAATCTGGAAGTAATTCACATTAGTGTCAGTTCTCTCAAAGTAATTCATATTAATATCAAAGCATGACATTTAATTTAAACTGATGTATCACCAATCCAAAATTCAACATCATGTTAGAAACTCACAATTGAAATTACTGCTTAGAATCAGGAAGTAAATTAAACTAATTGCTTAGAATCTCAATTAATTCAAATTAATGTCATAGAATCAGAACATAATTCAAATTCAAGTCATAGAATTAGAACATAATACAAATTAGTGTCAAATAACCAAGACGTAATTCAAATCTATGTGATAGAATAATTAAATAATTTAAATTTTGTGTTTTAGCAGCAAAGAGCAGAACAAAGTAATGTTAGAAACTCAGGAAGTAATTCAAATTACTTAATAAAATCAGGGAGGAATTTAAATGAATTGCTTCACCTCACAATGAATACAAATTAATGTCATGGATGCAGGAATTTATTCAAATTAATGGTATAGGAGCACTAAGTAATACAAATTAATGAAAGTCATAGAATCAGAAAGTAATTCAAATTTGTGTCAAAGAACCAAGAGGTAATTCAAATCTATGTTTCAGAAGCAGTAAGTAATTCAAATTTGTGTTTCAGCGGCAAAAACAAAAACAAAGTAATATTAGAAACTCGGGAAGTAATCGAAATTACAACCCCGATTCCAAAAAAGTTGGGACAAAGTACAAATTGTAAATAAAAACAGAATGCAATAATTTACAAATCTCAAAAAACTGATATTTTATTCACAATAGAACATAGACAACATATCAAATGTCAAAAGTGAGACATTTTGAAATTTCATGCCAAATATTGGCTCATGTGAAATTTCATGACAGCAACTCATCTCAAAAAAGTTGGGATGGGGCAATAAGAGGCTGGAAAAGTTAAAAGGTACAAAAAAGGAACAGCTGGAGGACCAAATTGCAACTCATTAGGTCAATTGGCAATAGGTCATTAACATGACTGGGTATAAAAAGAGCATCTTGGAGTGGCAGCAGCTCTCAGAAGTAAAGATGGGAAGAGGATCACCAATCCCCCTAATTCTGTGCTGACAAATAGTGGAGCAATATCAGAAAGGAGTTCAACAGTGTAAAATTGCAAAGAGTTTGAGCATATCATCATCTACAGTGCATAATATCAAAAGATTCAGAGAATCTGGAAGAATCTCTGTGCGTAAGGGTCAAGGATGAAAAACCATACTGGGTGCCCATGATCTTCGGGCCCTTAGACGGCACTGCATCACATACAGGCATGCTTCTGTATTGGAAATCACAAAATGGGCTCAGGAATATTTCCAGAGAACATTATCTGTGAACACAATTCACCATGCCATCCGCCGTTGCCAGCTAAAACTCTATAGTTCAAAGAAGCAGCCGTATCTAAACATGATCAAGAAGTGCAGACATCTTCTCTGGGCCAAGGCTCATTTAAAATGGACTGTGGCAAAGTGGAAAACTGTTCTGTGGTCAGACAAATCAAAATTTGAAGTTCTTTATGCAAATCAGGGACGCCGTGTCATTCAGACTAAAGAAGAGAAGGACGACCCAAATTGTTATCAGCGCTCAGTTCAGAAGCCTGCATCTCTGATGGTATGGGGTTGCATTAGTGCATGTGGCATGGGCAGTTTACACATCTGGAAAGACACCATCAATGCTGAAAGGAATATCCAGGTTCTAGAGCAACATATGCTCCCATCCAGATGACATCTCTTTCAGGGAAGACCTTGCATTTTCCAACATGACAATGCCAAACCACATACTGCATCAATTACAGCATCATGGCTGCGTAGAAGAAGGGTCCAGGTACTGAACTGGCCAGCCTGCAGTCCAGATCTTTCACCCACAGAAAACATTTGGCGCATCATAAAACGGAAGATACGACAAAAAAGACCTAAGACAGTTGAGCAACTAGAATCCTACATTAGACAAGAATGGGTTAACATTCCTATCCCTAAATTTGAGCAACTTGTCTCCTCAGTCCCCAGACGTTTACAGACTGTTGTAAAGAGAAAAGGGGATGTCTCACAGTGGTAAACATGGCCTTGTCCCAACTTTTTTGAGATGTGTTGTTTTCATGAAATTTAAAAATCACCTAATTTTTCTCTTTAAATGATGCATTTTCTCAGTTTAAACATTTGATATGTCATCTATGTTCTATTCTGAATAAAATATGGAATTTTGAAACTTCCACATCATTACATTCCGTTTTTATTTACAATTAGTACTTTGTCCCCACTTTTTTGGAATCGGGGTTGTAATTCATAAAATCAGGAAAGGAATTTAAGTTAATTTCTTAGACCCAGATAATTTAATGTTATCAGAGCAGTATTTATTCATATTCGTGTTATGGGAGTATTAAGTATTTCAAATCATTGGCATATAATCAGGAAGCGGTACAAATTCATGATATGAAATCAGGAATAATTCAAATATGAGCTTGAGTAGCAGTCAGAAATTCAAAATACTGTTCTAAGAGAAAGAGGGGAAAAAATCTGTTTAAGCAAAACTCTCCAGAGAACCTTAGCAGATTTCTTTGCTTTTGTTTTGGCAGGTTAGCTCAGTTGGTTAGCGTGTAGTACCAAAAACTCCCAGGTTGTGGGTTTGAGCCCCATCTGGGCCATTTTCACCTTTGATGGTTGTGCTGGGGTGGCACGGTGGTGTAGTGGTTAGCGCTGTCGCCTCACAGCAAGAAGGTCCGCGTTCGAGCCCCGTGGCCAGCGAGGGCCTTTCTGTGCGGAGTTTGCATGTTCGCACCCGTGTTTGCATGGGTTTCCTCCGGGTGCTCCGGTTTCCCCCACAGTCCAAACACATGCAGGTTAGGTTAACTGGTGACTCTAAATTGACCGTAGGTGTGAGTGTGAATGGTTGTCTGTGTCTCTGTGTGTCAGCCCTGTGATGACCTGGCGACTTGTCCAGGGTGTACCCCGCCTTTCGCCTGTAGTCTGCTGGGATAGGCTCCAGCTTGCCTGCGACTCTGTAGAACAGGATAAAGTGGCTAGAGATAATGAGATGAGATGGTTGTGCTGTTTTCAGGATTGGAGGAGCTGGTTCCTGGTCAGAGAAGTGTTGTCCAAAACAATAGCTTCTCCGGGTGTATTCCAACATGTCATGAAATTCCTTGCATCTGAATGTGCCTTTGGAATGACTAAATTGATTGCACATCAGTGTTTGCTCCTTTGCAAAAAAAAGGGCAGGCATCGAACAGGCTCCCGACCTAAGGTTACTAGCCATGTTGTTGCTCTCTGGAATTATTCCTGAGGAAGCATTTGTTGCTTATTTGTTTGGATAGAGCAATTGGCCAGAAGCAGTTATTTTCTTTGGGTGGGTGTTTTGAATCCCATGTGCAAGAAGATTAGTAGATGATCTTCAAGACTTCAGTGAGTTAAAGCTACCTAATTTCCTTACATATGATCCTTGGCCTGCTTCTCATTTTTTTGAGGCATACCTCAAGAAGCAGATATTTTTTCATTGTTCAATGACAGCAGGTGGGTCAAGGATGGTGAGAAGTGCTCTTTCAGAGCACATGGTGGCTTTTGGACCAAAAAAGGATGTATGCATTGTTCTTTCAATTTGTGAAGTCCAAATCTAAATTAACTTTGCTTAGTGGGTCGAGACTGGATTGATTGATTGATTGATTTTATTTTGGATTGACAAAGGATAACATCCAAAGGATAACATGTTAAAGTGAAAAACACTTATTTCCAACATAAAATATAAAAACAATAAAACACAAAACTTAACACCGACAAGTCCAAGAACATTACTAAAACAAAATGGGACAAATCACATAAAATAATAAAGAACACTACTCTGCAAAGAGACAAATCTCACCAAATTCATTATGAATCTGTTACTCTAGTCCATAAAAAAAAAGTCTTAACCTGACTTCTAAAAGCCCCTCTGATATTTAAGATTTTGATGGAAAGTGGCAAACTACTCCATAACATGATACCAGTGTAGAAAAAAGTGCATATGGCTGCATTATTGACTCCAGGGCACTTTACAAGAGCAGACACTGGCCCTAGTGTTATGATTATGCTGTGTATAAACAATTGTTATATAAGAGCATAAATATTTGGGAGCATACCCATTCATGACATTATACATATGATTTAACTTTAACTGCTCCACTCTGAGATATACTGGTAGCAGTCCTACCCTTTTAAAATTCATCACTATGGTACCAATAGGAGTCAATATGTTAAATGCACCCTGATATGGGGTGCATTTAACAAATACCGGAAAACATTATTTTGCATCACTTGCAGTTTAAGTTTAGCTGACAGTCAGCGATACCAAGCAGGACATGCATAGTCAAAATAACACTGAATCAGTGATAAGACAAGTAATTTCTTGATAGAAAATTCCAAATGCCTTGTTCTACAGAACAGAAATTTCAATTTACTGACACACTTCGATAATATTTTGGCAGCAATAGATTCACAAGTTAGTGACTGTTCTAATGTTAACCCCAAGTATGTAACACTTGCTTGTGACACTATTTCAGTGCCATTACATGTAAGCTTTAGTGCATTAGTTTTTGGCAACTTCCTCTTAGTTTCAAATAAAATGGACTCCGTTTTACCCAGATGTACCGAGAGCTTGTTGCCAATAAGCTACTTGCTAACTCTCTCTAACTCTCTACCAAGAGTATTCTCAATCTCACTGACATCACTCCCAGGAACTAGTAATGCAGAGTCATCAGTATATAAAAGAAGCTTACATTTCACCGCAGCTGGCATATCACTAATATAAACTAGAAATAAAGGGGGCCCCAGAATAGAGCCTTGGGGCACCCCACATGTAATATCCTGAGGTCCTGATATGGTCCCCTCAACATCACAAACTTGACTTTGAGCTGAACCAGTGCCAGAGTCAGTGCCAGTGTCTACACAAGAACCTATGCCAGTGCCAGAGTCAGCTCCAGTGCCAGAGCCAGTGCCAGTGTCTACTCCAGAACCTATGCCAGCACCAGAGTCAACTCCAGTGCCAGTGCCTACTCCAGAACCTATGCTAGCACCAGTGTCGGAGTCAGCTCCAGTGCCAGAGCCAGCGTCAGAGCCTATGCCAGTGTCTACTCCAGAACCTATGCCGGCACCAGTATCAGAGTCTGCTCCAGTGCCCGAGACAGCGTCAGAGCCTGCATCAGTGCCTACTCCAGAGCCAGTGCCCGGGTCACCTAGAGCATCAGAGTCTACGCTAGAGTTGGCACCTGTGCCAGCCTCAGTGCTGATGCCAGAGCCAAGGCCAGTGCCAGAACCTGAGCCTGTTCCAGAACCTGTGTCAGAGGACATTGGAGTGACCTCTGCCTCTATGAATACATCGTAATCCCACCGCCATCCGGCTATGAAGACATCATCATTGTCATCCTGCCGCCAGGTCCCGACCAGGACTTAATCAATGTGCTGACAGAGCTCAAGCTCATGCCTGAGTCCAATACTGAGTGCGAACTACGTAAAGCCTAGTCCAAGTAAAAGTCCTGGTTCCAAGCTACGTCCAGAGTTTGAACTAGAGTCCAGTTCTGAGTCCAAGTCAAGTCCACAGTCCAAGTCAAGTCCAGAGCTCGAGTCCTCTACTGAGCCCAAATACAACCAGGAGCCTGAGTCGAAGCTCACTTCCTGCCTTAAGCCCAAGCCAGTTCCAGAACTCCAACCTGAGTCATCTCCAGAGCTTGAGCCAGAGTCCAGTCCAGAGCTCAGGCCATCTTCAGAGCTTAAAAGAGGTACACAGAACCTATATTTTTAAATAAATTTCTGAGTGGATAGTATCTCCATCCTTGGCTGGATGCTGCATAAATGGGAATAAAAAAATATGTTTTTGAGCGTTAAAATCGACCACAAAATTGGCATTTGAGCTGCCCCACTGAGCCAGCCAGCCCTAGGTTCGTGACATCACAGCGGTAACCGGTTTTAAGGCCAAGGCCTTTGACAGCTATAGACCAAAGTCATATAAATAAAAATTTATGGTGAAAGTAAGAAATACCATTACCGACTTGCTCAACTAAGACTGATTTGACTTCACTGATTGTGGGTTGCAGCTGCTGCTGCTGACAGTTTTATGTCATGGTTCCACCTCTGGGCAGGTTAGACATTTCACAGCAGCCTTCCATTTTCCACGATTCTGCTCATCAGCTGCCGCAAGACCGTACTTCTTGAGATCACTATTGACACCCTCTAGCCAGGTTTTTTGGGGGTGGCCCCTAGGTTTTCCCCCACACACATCAAAATCAACAACCCTGGAAATCCAAGCAGCACTGCAGTGAACATGTCCATACCACCTCAAGCGTCTTACAGCAATGGCTGTGTTGGTATCGGTGAGGTGGAGCTTTCCTAGCAGGGAGGAAGTTGGAATGTTGACGTCTCCCCGCACACCGCATACCCATCTAAGCATGGAGTGCTCATTCCTTTCTATACGATACAGGTCGGCCTTCTTCATAGGCCAGTGCTCACTGGCATAGAGCATTGTGCTTCGTACACAAGAGTTGTAGACGGAGCCCTGGGTCTTTAGGGAAAGGTTTGTGGTCGCCTGCCATAACATGGTTGAATAGTCTACCATCAGTAGAGCTGGCAGTACCAAGGCAATGACTGCATCTGAAGTCAGGGTCAGGAGTGAGTCTGCCAGAGATGCCAGAGCATTTTTTATGGATCCAATGCTTGCAACCACAGCAGAAAATAGAATTTGCTCCCACACCTTTCCTACAGACACCACATGGGTGCTTGCCAGAATCCTTCAGAGAGCCTAACTTGGTGCCAGAAATTATTAGCTTGGTCTTTGTCATATTTACCCATAGTCCTTTTGCTTCAAGCCCGGTCTTCCAGAGCTTCAACCTTTCCAGCAGACCATCTAGGGAGTCTGAGACAACAACAAGGTCATCAGTCTATACTAACTCCCAAGGACAGCCAGCACAAAAATCATGGGATAAAGCCTCCATAACAATGATGAACAACACTGGATTTAAAATGGAGCCTTGGTGAACACCAACTTGAATATCAAAGTCTTCACCGAAAGAATTGTTAATGCGAACTCGACTCTTGGCATTCACACACACAGACTGAACTACAGCAACAAGCCACTCAGGCACACCTAGCCATCTCATTGCCCACCACAGAACACGACATGATGCATGGTCAAAGGCCTTTTCAAGATCGATGAAGGCAAAGTAGACATTCCTTTCTTTGGCAAGGAACTTCTCTTGCAACTGCCTTAAGATGAAGATGGCATCGCATGTTCCCCTCCCACTCACAAAACCAAACTGCATCTCACTAATGTCTACATAATCACGGATAATCTTTTCCACGACTCTCTCTATGACCTTCAGGCAGTGATCAGTAAGCTTCAAGCCTCTGTAGTTACCTCTCTCCAAGGCGTCACCCTTCCCTTTATACAAGTTGATGTAGCTCTCTGTCCAGTCATCTGGTATCTTTCTCTCAGCTCTAATAGCATTAGCTAGTTTACACAGGATAGGGCAATTGGCTTCAAGTGATGCCATAAGTATAACCGGTTGTTTATTGCTCTGCATTGTGATTGGTCTGTGGTGGGTATAAAAAAATGACACTGACACAGCGGATTCCTTTCACGCACTTTACTGCAAAACCAACATGCACACACACAGCATGGGTGAGCTCCTTCCCCAACTCCTCTTCCCCAGGGTGACAGAGACAGGAAAGTAACCCAAGCACTATATTTACACAGTATAAAGTAAATAAAACCAAACAAATACATTACAGGCTTCCAAGATAATTTGCAACACTTTAGGGAGCAACCAAAGCTAAATAAATGTCCAGGCATAGCCTAGCCTCCCATTCAAATACAGTGGGAGTTAGCTAGCTAATCTAGCTAACTCCATTAGCATTAATGCTAGTGAGACCTAGCATAAGAAAAATTATCTAACATGCTAAGAGTCACAACAGTAATTTATAGACGATAAAATTAACAAAACAATCGAAAATAATGACACACCTGCAAAACCAACATGTGTACACACAGCATGGGTGAGCTCCTTCCACAATTCCTATAAAGAGTAAAAAAGAAAACACTAAATAATCATGATTGCTAATCGCTAAGCGCTAACCAGTGTAATTACACAGTGACTAGGTAGGCTAGTTAGTCAGTCACAGGCTTATGTTACACCATGTAACGAAGGAACAACAAAATACATGAAAACAGACAAGATATCACTACAATAATTTAAGGGGGGTGTACAAAAAGAAATAACATACAAAATCATAGTTATAAAAGTAGTGGATGGCAGTACAGAAAGGAGATAATAATAAGATGAAGAAAAGTGACAGACAGAAAACACACCTCTTCCCCAGGGTAACAGAGACAGGGAAGAGGTGAAGGGGGCAGGGCAATATGAATAAGGAAAAAGGAAATATTAGAGGGGGATAGAAGGAGGGGGCAGGAAGCTCCATAGGCACCCAGAAGAAAAAACTGTGTGTGTTAAAATAAAAACATCTAGAGTAAATGTAGTCTATACAAAATGCACACCGTTACATAAGCATCTCCACTACCACACCTGAGGGCCCAGGGGCTTTGCCCGGCTTCATCGTTTTCACTGCTTCCACCACCAACTCCAGTGTAATTAGTATGGGAGGGCCAGTGGCGATCCTAGAGTGATTTACTCGAAACCCCCTGCTGGCGCCCCCCCCGTCTTGTTTTTTTTTTCAGGGTTTTTTTTTGGGGGGACTGTTTTTTTTTTCGCGCCTGCATTCGTGCCGCCCCCCCACCCCCGAGTTGGGCTCTGTATTAGCCAACAGAATGTTAACAGCTTTACATGGTCGTTTAAACATTTCTCGTCGTGTGTTGTACGTTGCGGACACGGCCCGTTATAAATTTGCTGTTACCAGAATGGCAATGATCAAGTCATAATGTATTACTTAAGACTGTGTGTAATGTCATAGTAGTGTAGTACTATGGTAGTAAAGTCTTTTTGATGACTAGTACAATGTTCCGCTGGCGGGATTGTGCATATTATGGGGCTACGACAAGTTAGGCACACACACACTGATGATGTCACCTGCGCAACTTTGGTATTGGGCTTCCCCATCCAAAAATGTTCACCCACCCACCCATCTTTTTGTTTTTCAGGGGGTTTTTTGGGGGACCTTTTTTTGGGGACCTTTTTTTTTTTCGCGCCCACGCTCGTGCCGCCCCGTGATGCCGCCCCGGGCGGCTGCCCAGTCAGACCGCCCCCAGGACTGCCCCTGGGGAGGGCCAGCAACAGGTTCAGCAAGGGGAAGTTCATCAGCTGACCATGGGAATTCAACATTAAGCAGGTGCTGATAGTGTTCCTTCCATGCCATTTTCTTGGCATCATCATTGAGGGTTAAGTTACCATTGTTGTCCCTGATGCAGCAGTCGCCCATGCAATCCTTGTTTTCTCTTTTCATCTGTTTAGCAATCTGGAAAACATCCTGCATGTTACTGTTGACATCAGAAAACTTGCTCTCTTTTTTGCAGCAAAGACATACTCGACCCACCTTTCTGCTAATAACAGACCATCACCCCCGGTCCCCTTCTCATTTCCAACCCAGAAAAATTTATACCTACTATCTCTACCACTAATCATGCATGCAGTCGCACCTCTCCACCTTGTTTCCTGTAAGCAACAGAGGTCAATCCTTCTGTGTGAGATTGTCTCTACAGCTTCACCTGCTCTGCCTCTCATTGTTCCTATATTCACTGTTGCAATGCGAAAACACTGGCGTGGTCACGGACTGACAGTCTGATGGTGCCCATGCCTGACACCCACCTTACCATTAACGACACCCCCGTAGGGGGTCCCGTTTACACTCTCATCACAACAGACTGCCGTAATAAAATCGAGGTACATTTTTACAGCTGGGTGCCCTTCCTAATGCCAACCAGGGGACTGTGTTCCAAAGCAGTATCCAGAGGACTGTGTTCCAAAGTCTGCCATTGACTAGGGGGTATTAGATGAAGGCCAGCTAAAAAAAACAAAAAGTTCAAAGTGATGACAAAAGGGATCTAAGTACAGTGCAGGAAGCAAGCTTGACAAATTGCAGAGACTGGTTTTAAGGTGCCAGTAACCCGCCTTTCACCCCTTCTTTTGTTGGTATTAAACAGTTCCGCCATGTTTAGGCCAGGATCTGGACATTAGGTTGTCAGAGGCTATATATTGCGCTATGCCACTGGGGCATTTTGTAGGCTGAGAGGGATGTCAAAACCTCACAACCACCCCAGCAATAACAACCTTTGGAACCAAGGTTGACTCTCATTAAAACAGGATATGTTTTATAACTTATGCAACATACATGTACATGCATGCATTTTCACTGATAAAATGTAAAAGGCTAATTAAATAATCAGATGAACTGAGACAATCTTATTCTGAAGCAAATTAAATAATCTTATACCAGTAACTTAAATACACAATACAAGTTACATGTATTAATCTAAATGCATGTAAACAACGAGTGTTGTTTTTTGTATCCAAATGAGAGTCGCAGCTTACCAGTCTGTGTTCTCGTTTCTTGAAGGCCGATCTCGTGGCTGATTGTTTTGAAACAATCTGACTTTCAGTTGTTCATTCAGTTCTCTGTTCATTCACTTCTTCCATGTAAGAGTGAGATGTTGCTGCTGAGGCAAGCACATCCAGTGGAGAAATCAGACGGCTGGTCCACTCATTCTCCATTTTCTCCATATGGAGTACTCCGCCATTACTGCTCGGCTCAGGCAATTACTAAAACCTGGGACGGGACATCACCGGTTTTAGCAAGAACTGCAGGTAGGTAACTGCCCGAGTGATAATATGTCCCGTCCCGTCTTTTAGCAACAACCCTCGGCTCACACTCCAGAAGAATTGGTGCAACTGAACTTACTTTCCCTTTTCTTATAGTTTTATTTTCCTTTAATTGTTGATACTGCACCCTCTTTCAATATGGGCTTATAACCAACGCTCCTCAACAGATCAGAGGTTTCATAAGAGTCCTCAGTAAAATATGCAGAGCAGAGGACACACCACTTCATTAGGTGCCCAACGTGCCTGTGAATTTCTCACAAAACGTGTCTAAATCTTTTCAGTTTGAACATTCTTGGGCCATAAATGCAACATAAATCCACCTTCTGTCATGTTGCTGCACCCACCAAAAACACATCTATGTGGCATGGTGATAAATTAGCTCAAAATGGAGGATCGGAGTTGCAGTCAGCTCTGTGTTTTAGTATAGCAGAAATGGTGATGAGACCGATCGACTTCCTTCTGTGACGTCACGGATCTCAAGGTCATTCACTCAGATGGCTACCTATATGAATCACATTAATCATAAAAATTACTATATTAGATTTATTGTTAATGCTTAAAAAAAACAAAATGGTTGTTTGACCATTACACATTAGTTAAAAACTATTCCTATGCCATTCTTGAGGTTTCAGGCATTTATAAATAAAAAGTGAAGCCATGATTCTACATATATGCTTTAAGTCATCCACAGAACCCAAGTCATCTTCGGAGCTCGAGCACAATTCCAGCCCTGTGTCCAAGCCAGTTCCAGAACTCCAACTTGAGTCATCTCCTGAACTGTCTCCAGAGTCCAACCCAGAGCTCAAGTTGTCTCCAGAGCTCAAGTCGAGCCCCGAGTCCAAGCCAGTTCCAGAACTCCAACTTGAGTCATCTCCTGAACTGTCGCTAGAGTCCAGCCCAGAGCTCAAGTAGTCTCTAGAGCTCAAGCCCAGCCCTGAGTCCAAGCCAAATCCAGAGCTCAAGCCTGAGTCATCTCCTGAGCTGGAGCCAGAGTCCAGCCCAAAGCTCAACTCATCTCCAGAGCTCGAATCCAGCCCGGAGCTTGAGTTCACCTTCAGTCCTGGATCCGAGGCAAGTCCCAAGTCAAGTCCAGAGTCTGAGCATGATTCTGTCCCAGAGCCCAAGTCAAGTCCTGAGCTCAAGCCCACTCCTAGTCAGGAATCCAAGTCTTGTCCTAAGCCTGAACCCCCACCAGAGACATGTATGATGGATTTTCACTCTCAGTGGGAGTTATTTGGGAGGGGTTTCTGTCAGTCCTGCATGCTGTGGCGTGTGCACCTGAAGGCAAGCCTCAGGCTGCATGCACGTTGAGCAGACTCCAGCATGCACGCTGTTAACAATGCACACCTGAACTCAATTAAGGAACTGTGTGTGCATCTATTTAAGGACTGTGCTGATGCATGATCATCGCGAAGTGTTACGCTATGTCTGTATGCATTACTGAGCCTTTCTATCAGACAATATGTTCTTGATTTCCTGTTTTCCTAATTTCTGTGCCTGTTTCTTATTCCCGTTCTCAAGTAACAAAAGGTTTATTTATACTATGTACACTATATACAATCCAGGGCAAAACAAAAAAAAACAAAAACAAAGAGTATAATTCAAAAAGAAAAAGGCAAAAATGCAAAAGCTCAGAAGATCCACAAAACACAGTACAAAGGAAACTGGAGATAAACATAACAGCACAAAGACTCCGTGACAAGAGGACTGAACTCAGGGGTATAAATACACAAACTAATTAAGGACACAGGTGAAGATAATTAGGACTAACAGGCAATTAACAAAAACACAAAACACAGGAACAGTGGCGGCCTCTAGAGGCCAAAATAAACAAGACACGAAAAGGAAATAACAGCGGCCTCTAGAGGCCAAAACAGTCCAAGTCCTAACAGGACCCCCCCCCCTCTAGGAGCGTCTCCTGACGTTCCCAGGGCGATCCGGATGGGCCGAATGGAAGTCCCGACACAGTTCTTTATCTAGGACATCCCGAGCAGGAACCCAGCAGCGCTCCTCAGGACCATAGCCCTCCCAGTCCACCAGATATTGCAACCCGCCGCGGACCCGGCGGGAGTCAAGCAGGCGATGCACAGTGAACACAGTCTGCCCCTGGAAGATGCGGGGGGGTGGGGGGTTCCTAGGGGCAGGGGCATACGTAGACATCAGTACAGGCCGCAACAGGGAAACATGGAAAGTGGGGTTGATCCTCAGAGTCCGGGGCAACTGGAGCCGGTAGGAGACAGGGTTCACCCTGCGCACCACCTTGAAGGGGCCAATGTAGCGAGGAGCAAGCTTGCGGTTCTCCACCCGCAGCGGAAGGTCCTTAGTGGACAGCCAAACCCGCTGCCCAGGGCGGAAAGTGTGTGCAGGTCTTCTGTGGCGGTTGGCCTGAGTCTGGTTGGTTCTGGAGGTCTGTATGAGGGTCTTCCTGACCTTGCTCCAGGTCTTGCGACACCGTCTCACATATTGGTTGACCGAGGGCACCCCCGCGTCCTCCTCCTGGTCCGGGAACAGAGGTGGCTGGAACCCGAATTGGCACTGGAATGGCGACAGCTTGGTGGCCGATGACTGCAGGGTGTTGTGGGCGTACTCTGCCCATGGCAGCCAGGTGCTCCATGATGTCGGGTTATCCATAGCCAGGCCTCGCAGGGTGGTTTCCAGGTCCTGGTTGAGCCTCTCCATCTGACCATTGGACTGTGGGTGAAACCCAGAGGAGAGGCTGGCAGTGGCTCCAATGACCTTGCAGAACCCGTGCCACACTCGGGAGGAGAACTGGGGCCCTCGGTCTGAGACGATGTCCTGTGGAAGACCAAAGACTCGGAAGACATGATTAAATATAAGTTTCGCTGTTTCAAGAGCAGAGGGGAGTTTGCACAGAGGTATGAAGCGGCAGGCCTTGGAGAATCTGTCAACAATGACCAAAATGACCATGTTACCTTGTGACTCAGGGAGACCCGTGATGAAGTCGACTGCCACGTGGGACCAGGGACGCCGGGGAATGGTCAGAGGATGCAGGAGACCCTGGGGACGCTGTCGTGGGTTCTTGGTTCTGGTGCAAACCTCACAGGACAGGACAAATGACCTTACTTCCTGCTCCATGTTAGGCCACCAGAAGCGTCTTTTCAGGAAGTCCAGGGTCCTCCGAGCTCCCGGGTGGGCGGTGAGAGGGGAAGAGTGACCCCACTGGAGAACCTTGGCCCGGGCTTGATGTGGGACGTACAAGAGGCCCGGTGGCCCTGTCCCAGGACCGGGGTCCTGGCGTTGGGCTCGTCGAACAGCCTCCTCAATACCCCAGCGGACAGGGGCCACAATCCGGGACACCGGGATAATAGGCCCAACTTCATTCTCCCTGTTAGTGGCAGAGAACAGCCTGGACAGTGCATCAGGTTTGGTGTTCTTGGAGCCGGGACGGTACGAGAGGGTGAAGTCAAACCGACTGAAAAACAGGGCCCACCTAGCCTGTCGAGGGTTCAGTCTCTTGGCTTGCTGGAGGTACTCCAGGTTCTTGTGGTCAGTCCAAACCAGGAATGGATGTTGCGCTCCCTCCAGCCAGTGCCTCCACTCCTCAAGGGCCAGTTTGACCGCTAACAGTTCTCGATCCCCCACATCGTACCGGGACTCCGCAGGACTCAGGCGGTGGGAGAAGTAAGCGCAGGGGTGCAGCTTTCCTTCCGAACGTTGAGAGAGTACCGCACCGACACCACTGTCCGAGGCGTCCACCTCCACGATGAATGGTTGGGAGGTGTCCGGGAGGACCAGAATGGGTGCCGTGCAGAAGCGGGCCTTGAGGTCTTTGAACGCCTTTTCTGCCTGAGGAGACCAGCCATAAGATCCACCTGTCCCTTTGGTGAGGTCTGACATGGGTGCTGCCACAGAACTGAAGTTCCTGATGAACTTGCGGTAGAAGTTAGCGAATCCTAAGAACCGCTGAACCTCCTTAACGGACTTGGGAGTAGGCCAGTCCCAGACGGCCAGGGTCTTGGC
Source organism: Neoarius graeffei (assembly GCF_027579695.1). Taxonomy (NCBI): domain Eukaryota; kingdom Metazoa; phylum Chordata; class Actinopteri; order Siluriformes; family Ariidae; genus Neoarius; species Neoarius graeffei. Next base: position 3,034,574 of record NC_083586.1, read on the forward strand.
AGGGTCCATTTGGAGTTGGCCTGTCCGTACAATAAATCCCAGAAAGGAGACCTCGGGAACATGAAATTCGCATTTCTGGGCCTTGGCGAACAGATTGTTCTGTAGCAGCCTCTGGAGAACCTGGCGGACATGGTGGCGGTGCTCCTGCACGGTCTTGGAAAAGATAAGGATGTCGTCGAGGTAGACAAAGACGTACAGGTTAATCATGTCCCTTAAGACGTCGTTGATTAGGGCCTGAAAAACAGCTGGTGCGTTGGTGAGTCCGAAGGGCATCACCTGGTATTCGTAGTGCCCAGACGGGGTGTTAAAGGCAGTCTTCCACTCGTCTCCCTGTCGGATACGGATGAGGTGGTATGCGTTCCGTAGGTCCAACTTGGTGAAGACGGTGGCGCCTTGGAGCAGGTCGAAAGCAGTGGACATCAGCGGAAGGGGATATCGGTTGCGCACAGTGATCTTGTTCAGGCCCCTGTAGTCAATACATGGTCGAAGCCCCCCATCCTTCTTGCCGACAAAGAAGAAGCCGGCACCAGCAGGTGAGGTGGAGGGTCGAATGAACCCAGAGACCAGGGCGTCTTTGAGGTATTCCTCCATAGCCTTGCGTTCTGGCTGAGAGAGGGAAAACAGTCTGCCACGAGGAGGGGTAGTCCCAGGGAGCAAGTCGATGGCACAGTCGTAGGCCCGGTGTGGAGGAAGAACGGCGGCCCTGCTCTTGCTGAAGACCTCCTTGAGATCCCAGTACTCTGTGGGAACTTGAGATAACTCGGTGAGATCAGGGGGCTCGGCAGGAGACACAAGAGAGCTAGAGAGCAGACAAGAGGCATGGCATGCAGGGCCCCATTCCACAACCTGGCTTGTTACCCAGTCTATGCGAGGGTTGTGGCGAGTAAGCCAAGGAAGGCCTAGAATAACTGGGAACTCAGGTGAAGGAATCAGGTGCAGGGATATTTCTTCCTTGTGACCTTGAGACTGGAGGAAGACTGGAGAAGTAACTTGAGTGACTCTTCCATCACCTAACGCTTGGCCATCGAGGGCAGACACAGACAGAGGGACTTCAAGAGGTGCAGTAGGTATATTGATGCTTTGGGCAAAGTGAATATCCATAAAGTTCCCAGCCACCCCTGAGTCTATCAAAGCTTGACAAGAGTGGACAGACTCACCCCAGGAGATGGAGACCGGGATGTAGATTCCTTGGCCAGGGAGTCCGGGAGAGAGGGTAGGCCCCGTCACAACCCTCCCTCGGCTGGACGGGGCGGTCCTTTTCGCAAGAGTTCGGGACATGATGCTCGGAAGTGACCAGGCTTGCCACAGTAGATGCAGCACTTGTCCCTCCTTCTGCGCTCCCTCTCAGATGCAGAGAGGCGAGTACGACCCACTTGCATGGGTTCTGGACAGTCACTGAAGGAGGTAGACGGTCTCCAGGTAGAGGTAGGGAGGCTGGGGGGGCTCAAGGCTTGGTGGCGTTCTCTCATCCTGTTGTCCAGACGAATAGCATGTGAGATGAGGGTTTCGAGGTCACTTGGGCATCCAATAGAGGCCAGACCGTCCTTGATGGGGTCAGACAGACCATGGTGGAAGGCTGACACCAGGGCAGTCTCGTTCCATCCACTTACTGCTGCGAGTGTTCGGAACGAGATGGCGTAATCTGCGACGCTTCCTCCTTGCCGGATGGACATGAGCTTTCGGGCTGCGTCGGTACTGATGTCTGCCTGATCGAAGACCCGAAGCATCTCTTCAGAAAACAGCTGGAAATCAAAGCACTCAGGTCCCTGTCTTTGCCAGATAGCAGTAGCCCAGGCTCGCGCCTTACCAGCTAATAAGGTGATCACAAAGGCAATCTTGCGGCGATCCGTAGTGTAGGTGGTAGGCTGAAGCTCAAAGGTGAGTTGACACTGGGTAAGGAACTCTCGGCACTCGCTGTGCTTGCCGTCATACCTCTGTGGTGCAGGAAGGCTGGGTTCGCGAGGTGAAGAAGGCAGCATGGCAGGAGGCACTGGAGCAGGAGTGGGAGCTGGATCAGGAGCAGGAACTGGATCAGGAGATGCAGGCAGAGATGTCAGCTGTGCCAGGGTTTTCCCAATTTTCTGAAGCAGTTCCTCGTGGCGAGCAAGGGCCTCACGTTGGCTGGTGAGCGTACGTCCATGAGCGTCCATGGTCGCTCCGAAGCGTGTCAAAGCTGCCATAATTCCCTGAAGGTTGGCCAGGTAGACAGTTGAAGCAGCCTCTGCTGAGTCGGTCATGACGGAGTCTTTCTGTTAGGGTTTTGCTGGGATTCGAACCTGGTTCGTTGGTGTGATGATCCAGCAAACCCCCACTAGGCCACCAGGGGAATGACTCAAATGCAGAGGCGTGAGGCGGAAGTAGAAAAAGTAACAAAAGGTTTATTTATACTATGTACACTATATACAATCCAGGGCAAAACAAAAAAAAACAAAAACAAAGAGTATAATTCAAAAAGAAAAAGGCAAAAATGCAAAAGCTCAGAAGATCCACAAAACACAGTACAAAGGAAACTGGAGATAAACATAACAGCACAAAGACTCCGTGACAAGAGGACTGAACTCAGGGGTATAAATACACAAACTAATTAAGGACACAGGTGAAGATAATTAGGACTAACAGGCAATTAACAAAAACACAAAACACAGGAACAGTGGCGGCCTCTAGAGGCCAAAATAAACAAGACACGAAAAGGAAATAACAGCGGCCTCTAGAGGCCAAAACAGTCCAAGTCCTAACAATATTCCCTGCACTTTATTAAACTGATTACTTCTGCACTTACATCCGCTTCCCTCACATATCTGACAGTTGCAAACTAGACATTTTACAGAAATTTAAGAATGATTCTTTCAGATTACTAAGAGGCAGTAACAGGTTTGTATTAAAAAGTTACCCATAATGATATATTCTTTCTCCATCACGGACGATTGCTCTAAGACAACGAGGGAGGCTCAGCCTCCTCTAAAAATGACGAACATCGAATCATAGAAATATATGTGCTCAACCCAACTACAGTGCGAAATCATTCCGTTATAACTTTCCCCAGTTCGCCTAATGTGTGCGTGAGTTTTTCCCCCTCGTGACAGCGTGATGCAGCCCAGACTCAGTGCACTTCAATGACATTGGGAGCTCTGCACTTTCAATCTCAAAAGGCAAGACGGTTATTGGACAAATACTGCGAAAATGCCTGCCCACGGAGTCTCACGGACTCCCAGCCTCAGTGGCCTTCAACGGCATTTGGGAGCGATGCGCTTTTCAATCTCAAAATGCAAGACGGTTATTGGACAAATACTGCAAAAATGCCCGTCCCTGGACTCCGAGCCTCACATGGGAGGGACATGGCAGTTTCCGCAAGGAGACTGGTGATTGGTGAAAGCGGCCAGATATTTTCTTTGATTGACAGCTCGTTTCAAATATAGACAGGCAGCGGTGAATTTCAGTTCAGTCCCATGCGGAATCGGAAGTGCTGTGGTGTATTGTAAGAGATCAGCTTACATTTCGATTTCATTCATTACATACGGTTTCTACCAGCTTTTTTAGTTTGTATATATTTTCATTGTAAATAAAGTGTAAATATAGTGTTGTCAAGTTTGCTATCTTAGTTCCAGAAATTTCGTTTGAGTGACTGAACTTGAACTTGAGGGGGCTAGTCAGTTAGCAAGAAAGCTGCACATGGATGCCAAGCATTGCTGATTTAATTTTGGCGAAGCCATTTGCCAGTCTTCCTTTCGAGGAAAAAATTAAAATTAAAGAGCAGGGTAGACCAACGCCTCAAATTGACTTGGTGAAAAAGGTAGGGAATAATACTCGTTCCTTTCAGCTCTCCTGGTACGAGAAAGTGAATTGGCTAACAGCAAGTGACCCACATCAACAACAGTAAATAGGCTACTTTAGTAATATGTCATGGATGGACCAAAAATATAGAATCTATTTAAAATGTTTATGCTGAGTATATTATATTGGAATATATATTTCTCTGGATATGAATTAAACACTGCTACAATTTGGAAAACATTTTTAAACAAAAACACAGCCGAGAACATTTCACACTACAGACCTGGATTAAAAGTGAAGGGTTATCAAAATTGTCAATAAAACATTTCTCAGTCAAAATAAGTAAAATTTAGGGAAAGTGTCATTGAATGCTGAGGTTCCTGACAAAGAGCTGCTTTCAATAATGATCACTTTTTAAACAACATGCCACAATTTTAAAATATAAAATGCTAAAATACCCCCCCCCCAACACCACCATCATGTATATTGGACAGTAGGCTAATGGGCCAAAAAAACTGTTATTTCACAGTTTGTGACCCTGCCAACAATCAGCCAGATCAGAGGCAAGAGTATGGGCAAAACTGGTGGTTTTTCTTTTAAAATATGGAAATATCGTAACCGACCAGCCTCCCCTGTTTGAAAGACTACCAGCCACCACTGGTTTGGGGGCCACCTCAGGCCCCTGAAAGCTCACGGGTTCTACATGCTCGGAAATGCATTCTAGCATATTTCCTGGGAATTGCAGGCCTCCCTGAAAGTTACTCTTTTTTTTTTTTGGTAATATTAGATTTTTTGCCAAAAGTTGCTGTGATTTGTTTTTGATTGAAGACTTATTACAATTAATATTCAACTATATAAGTGACATTTATGAAATAAAAATCAAATCAAATCAAGTTTATTTGTACAGCGCTTTTAACAATAAACATTGTCGCAAAGCAGCTTTACAGAATTTGAACGACTTAAAACATGAGCTAATTTTATCCCTAATCTATCCCCAATGAGCAAGCCTGTGGCGACGGTGGTAAGGAAAAACTCCCTCAGACGACATGAGGAAGAAACCTCGAGAGGAACCAGACTCAAAAGGGAACCCATCCTCATTTGGGCAACAACAGACAGCCTGACTATAATATTAACAGTTTTAACAGGTATAACCCTCAACTGTCCTCATGGGGCCGTCCTTCACAGGAGTGGGGCGATAAAACTCCGACCAGACACAGGGCACCAGGATGGATCAAGCAGGTCCGAGGGGCAGAAGAGGCCAGCATCTCAATCCCAGGATCAACATGTAACTCAGAGGGACAGATGGGGGGGGGGAAGAGAGAGAGAGAAAGAAAACACGTTGTTAGGTATGCCCTAAAAATGACAAGTATTAAATCTGTGTGGTAGGCTCGCAGAGACGAGAGTCTTTACATCAGGCATAACACACAATGGCATGTTAATATGGTAAAAAATATATCATGACCTGCTCTGGCTGGATGGATTGGGTGATGGGAGCACACTCCTCAGCAATGATGAGATGCAGATGGGACCCTTAGGCCTGGCCTAAGTTACATTTCACCGGGTCTGGGACATGCGACAGAATGTCTGACGGCCGATTCCCTGCAGGCTACGATAGCCAGTCGAGGTCCCCACCGTCTCCACCAAAAGATTTCCTGTTGACTCCATGTAACTCAGAGGGACAGATTTGGGGTGGGGGGGGAGAGAAAGAAAACACAGGTGGTTAGGTATGCCCAATGTCACCTGAATAAGTAGGAACAGTATACATATTGCACCGAGTACAAGCAGGGACTCCGGCAACTAACTATGACAGTATAACTAAAAGGAGAGAGCCAGAAGGTAACACAGGCATGAGGGAGCCCCGGGACATAAAGCAGCCAGCCACTACACCGTCAACAAACTCGAGTGAGCAAGCGAGTGGGGACTGACAGCATCCATACATCCCAGTTTACCAAAACACTCTATGTCTGAGGACCCTCCAGATCTACTCCTTTACCTCATAAACACCATTAACAAAAGGCTTGACTAAACAGATATGTTTTCAGCCTAGACTTAAATGCTGAGACTGTGTCTGAATCCCGAACATTACTTGGAAGGCTGTTCCATAACAGTGGGGCTTTGTAAGAAAAGGCTCTGCCCCCTGATGTAGCCTTCACTATACGAGGTACCAGCAGATAGCCTGCACCTTTTGATCTAAGTAGGCGTGGCAGGTCATAGAGGAGCAGAAGTTCACTCAGGTACTGTGGTGCGAGACCATTTAGTGCTTTAAAGGTCAATAGTAGTATTTTATAATCAATACGAAATTTGATTGGGAGCCAATGCAGTGTGGATAAGACAGGCGTGATGTGGTCATATTTTCTAGTTCTAGTAAGGACTCTTGCTGTGGCATTTTGAACTAACTGGAGCTTGTTTATGCACTTATTGGAACATCCAGACAGTAAGGCATTACAATAATCCAACCTGGAGGTAACGAAAGCATGGACTAGTTTTTCTGCATCATGCAATGACATTAAATTTCTTATCTTTGCAATATTTCTGAGATGAAAGAAAGCTATCCGGGTGATGTTATCAATGTGAGTTTCGAATGAAAGACTGGGGTCAATAATCACTCCGAGGTCTTTTACTGCTGCACGTGAAGAAACAGAAAGGCCATCCAGAGTTACTGTGTAATCAGAAAACTTACTTCTAGCTGTATGTGGTCCTAGCACAAGTACTTCAGTCTTGTCAGAGTTAAGCAGAAGGAAATTTATAAGCATCCAGTGTCTAATGTCCTTAACACATTCCTCAATTTTATTAAGCTGGTGTCTCTCATCAGGTTTTGCAGAGACATACAACTGTGTGTCATCAGCATAACAGTGGAAACTAATACAATGTTTACGAATAATATCGCCCAGAGGTAACATATATAGAGAAAAAAGCAGTGGACCCAAGACAGAACCTTGTGGAACACCAAACTTTACCTCGGTACGTCTAGAAATATCACCATTTATATCAACATACTGATAACGATCAGTTAGATAAGACCTGAGCCAGGAGAGGGCCATTCCCTTAACTCCCACAACATTTTCTAGTCTATCCAGAAGAATGGAATGATCAATGGTATCAAATGCTGCACTAAGGTCAAGCAACACAAGTAGCGAGACACAGCCCTGATCAGACGCCAACAGTAGGTCGTTTACTACTTTAACCAGTGCTGTCTCTGTGCTATGATGAGGTCTAAATCCTGACTGATACATTTCATGGATGTTATTCCTATGTAAATATGAGCATAACTGCTGTGCCACAGCTTTTTCAAGGATCTTGGAGATAAAGGGGAGGTTTGATATTGGCCGATAATTGGACAGCTGACAGGGATCAAGGTCAGGTTTTTTAATCAGGGGTTTGATAACTGCTAGTTTAAAGGATTTGGGTACATAGCCAATCATAAGAGAAGAATTTATTATTTTTAGAAGCGGTTCAATTACTCCAGGCATTATCTGTTTGAATAGATGTGTCGGTAAGGGATCTAGTACGCAAGTTGAGGCTTTTGATGTAGAGACTAATGAAAGTAATTCAGTTTCTTTTAGGGGAGTAAAACATTCTAACTGATGATCTGATACAGTTATATTGTTAACTACAAGGTCACTTTCATTGTCTAACCTTAAATTAGTAGTTTGAATTTTTTGTCGGATATTCTCAATTTTGTCATTAAAAAAATTCATGAAGTCGTTGCTACTACATACTGCAGGTGTGCACGTGTTGATAGTGGACTTATTCCTGGTTAATTTTGCTACAGTATTAAATAGGAATCTAGGATTATTTTTGTTATCTTCTATTAGGGAGGAGAAATATGTTGATCTCGCAGCAATAAGAGTTTTTCTATACTTCAGGAAGCTCTCCTTCTAAGCTAATTTGAACACTACCAATTTTGTTTGAAGCCATTTACGTTCCAATTTTCGAGTGGTCTGTTTTAATGTGCGAGTGTCATCATTATACCAGGGTGCTAATTTTTTGTCTCTGACCATTTTCCTTTTTAGAGGAGCTACATTATCTAAAGTATGGCGGAATGTTGACTCTAAGCATTCAGTTGCCTGATCAAGTTCTGCAGGGGCTGACAGTGACCCAATCAAAGTTGACAGCTCTGGGAGATCATTTATAAAGCTCTGTGCAGTAGCTGACGTGAAAGTACGTTTAATACAGTAGCGTGGTGAGGTGCATATATTATTACTCAGACATATTTTGAATGAGATGAGACAATGATCTGAGATAACTTCAGACTGTGGAAGTATGACTATATTGTCTACGTTTAATCTGAATGTTAGTATTAGATCAAGGGTGTGACCACCATTATGGGTCGGTCCTATGACATTCTGCTTAATCCCGACTGAATCTAAGATGGACACAAACGCTGTTTTTAAAGGGTCTTCTGGGTTATCGAAGTGAATATTAAAATCTCCGACAACTAAAGCTTTGTCTAAGGAAATAACCAAATCTGAGATAAAATCTGCAAATTCAGAAAGAAACTCAGAATATGGCCCCGGGGGCCTGTAAATAATAAGCAATGGAATTAACTGGGTAGACTTATTTTTCGAGGCTACATACATTATATGAGTATGAAGAACTTCAAATGTATTAAATTTATAACCAGGTTTTTGTGTTACACCTAGATAATCGTTATAAATAACCGCGACGCCTCCTCCTCTGCCAGTTAGACGAGGCTGGTGTATATAACTGTATCCAGGAGGACTCGCTTCATTTAATGCTATATATTCATTTGGCTTAATCCATGTTTCTGTTAAACACAGTACATTAAACTCCTGATCAGTAATGAGTTCATTAACCATTAGCGCTTTAGATGTAAGAGATCTAATATTTAATAGCCCCACCTTTAGATCAAAGGTGCTGGCAGCAGCTGTACAGTCAGTCTGATCTAATTTTATATTGATTAGGTTACTGGAACAAACTCTCTGAAAATTTCTACCTTTTTGTTGAGCTCGGGGAACAGACACAGTCTCGATGTAGTGGGCCCTGAGTGACGACTCTGTGCAGCTAGCAGACAGTCGGTTTAGCCTGTTCGTCTGCTCCCTGGCCTTGGCTCTGGATTGTCAGAAATTAACTAGGCCTGTTCTGAGACTATGACCTATGCTGCAGGAAATGAGAGCAGCACCTTCCCGAGTGGGATGGATACCGTCCCGCCCTAACAGGCCAGCAGTGCCCTCAAAATTAGCCCAATTATCTATAAAGCCCACACTGTTTTCAGAGCACCACCTGGACAGCCAGCAGTTCAGCGACCATAACCTGCTGTAAGCTACATCGCCATGCCACATTGGGATGGGGCCAGAGCATACTACAGCATCGGACATCGCCTTCGCTAATTTAAACACCTCTACAAAGTTACTCTTAGTAACCTCAGAATGACGAAGGCGTATATCATTAGCTCCTGCATGGATAACTATCTTTGAGAACCTGTGCTTGCCTAGGACCCTAAGATTACCTGCTATGTCCGGCGCCCTGGCTCCCGGTATACACCTGACTAAAGCTGCTGGTGCCCCTAAAGGCTGAGCTAATTTCACGTGCCGTATGATAGAGTCCCCTATAACCAGAGCTCTTTCAGGTTTCTCAGTGGGTGCATCACTAAGGAGAGCAAACCTGTTCGACACGTGACGCGGAGAGGAGTGGTGCTCCCGTGGGCGAGCCTCAGCGGTAGCTTTGGCTCTACGCTTATGCCGCCGAGCCGTCACCCATTCGCCCCGCTGTAAGGGCTCTAATGCCGGAGTTGGGGGATTGCTAACTCCACCTAGGGCATCCAGACTTTCCCTAACAGAAACTACACTGTTCTCATGCTCACTAACCTGCTCTAAAGCCTGGACACGCACTTCTAGCACTGAAATCTTCTCCGTCAGAGAGCTAACTAATCTGCACTTATCACAAGTAAAGCTAATAGAGCTATCGCTAGTGACGGAGGAAGAATGACTAAACATCCTGCACTCAGCACACTGAACAGGCTGAAGGTGTGCCATGATGAAAAGATTCACGTACCTTAAATGAAGATCTGTTGATATTAAAGCAGATCAGATGGCCTCCGCTTGTGGACTTTACACAGGAGGAGAGAAAAAGAAAGCTTCCGGTCTCGGCGTTCTTCCGAAAAAAGAAAGAGAAAAAAACGGAAAAAGGAAAGCAAAAGTGAAAAGTACAAAAATGAAAGCGACAGTATAATAAAAATGAAGAGGATACTGGAAATTTATTTATAGAAAAAAAGTTAAAAAAGGATTAGTAATTAACGCCGGCACTCGCGGGAAAAAGGACTCGGCACGAACAACTCCAAATAACTCAAAATAAAACAACCAGTCCACCAAGTGTCACATACATTAGCAGACATCTCATCTCATCTCATTATCTCTAGCCGCTTTATCCTTCTACAGGGTCGCAGGCAAGCTGGAGCCTATCCCAGCTGACTACGGGCAAAAGGCGGGGTACACCCTGGACAAGTCGCCAGGTCATCACAGGGCTGACACATAGACACAGACAACCATTCACACTCACATTCACACCTACGGTCAATTTAGAGTCACCAATTAACCTAACCTGCATGTCTTTGGACTGTGGGGGAAACCGGAGCACCCGGAGGAAACCCACACGGACACAGGGAGAACATGCAAACTCCACACAGAAAGGTCCTCACCGGCCCCGGGGCTCGAACCCAGGACCTTCTTGCTGTGAGGCGACAGCGCTAACCACTACACCACTGTGCCGCCATTAGCAGACATTTCCCCCATATACCTGCTTTTCCACCAGAAACATTTTACACTACACATGACAAAATACTTTGGACATCCACTACTGCACATACCATTTTTACACACTGGTGTAATTACCTAAATTTAACCTAGTCCTCACCATACCCCTGGATCCCCCCAATCCATTTCCTCTCTGCACCCACCCTCCTCCCACAAGACCCTGACACTACAAGACAGCTTAATCATGAACCTTTCCACCTCTTTCCACCTCACCCTTTCCCAAACATCCCTCTTGGAGAGGGGGTTGACATTCATTTCACACACTTCAAAATAAATACTACTATTGACCTTTAAAGCACTGAATGGTCTCGCACAACAGTACCTGAGTGAACTTCTGGTCCTCTATGAACCGCCACGCCTACTTAGGTCAAAAGGTGCAGGCTACCTGTTGGTACATTGTATAGTGAAGGCTACATCAGGTGGCAGAGCCTTTTCTTACAAAGCCCCACAGTTATGGAACAGCCTTCCAAGTAGTGTTCGGGAATCAGACACAGTATCAGTGTTTAAGTCTCAGCTGAAAACATATCTGTTTAGTCAAGCCTTTTGTTAATGGTGTTTATGAGGTAAAGGTGTAGCTCTGGAGGGTCCTCAGACATAGTGTGTTTTGGTAAACTGGGATGTATGGATGCTGTCAATCCCAACTCACTTGCTCACTTGAGTTTGTTGACTGTGCAGTGGCTGGCTGCTTTATATCCTGGGGCTCCCTCATGCCTGTGTTACCTTCTGGCTCTCCTCTTTTAGTTATGCTCTTATAGTTAGTTGCCGGACTCCCTGCTTGTACTCAGTGCAATATGTATACTGTTCCTACTTATTCAGGTGGCATTGGGCATACCTAACAACCTGTGTTTTCTCTCTCTTCTCCCCCCCAAATCTGTCCTTCTGAGTTACATGATTATATTATATTATATTATATTATATTATATTATATTATATTATATTATATTAACTCCCACCTCCGGGAGAGCTTTTCCCAGCTTCTGAGGGAGGCAGGGGACATTGAGTCTGAGTGGACCATGTTCTCTGCCTCCATTGTGGATGCAGCTGTTCGGAGCTGTGGCCGCAAGGTCTCCAGTGCCTGTCATGGCAGCAATCCCCGAACCCGGTGGTGGACACCAGAAGTAAGGGATGCCGTCAAGCTAAAGAAGGAGTCCTATTGGGCCATGTTGACCTCCGGGACTCCTGAGGCAGCTGACGGGTATCGGCAGGCCAGGCGTGCTGCAGCTCGGGCAGTTGCTGAGGCAAAAACTCGGAACTGGGAGGAGTTCGGGGAGGCCATGGAGAAGGACTATCGGTCGGCCTCGAAGAAATTCTGGCAAACCGTCCGGCGCCTCAGGAGGGGGAAGCAGTACTCTGCCAACACTGTTTACAGTGCGGGTGGGGAGTTGTTGACCTCGACTGGGGACATTGTCAGGCGGTGGAAGGAATACTTTGAGGATCTCCTCAATCCCACCATCATGTCTTCCATTGAGGAGACTGAGGCTGATGACTCAGAGGTGGACTCGTCCATTACCCAAGCTGAAGTCACTGAGATGGTTTGCAAGCTCCTCGGTGGCAAGGCACCGGGGGTGGATGAGATCCGCCCTGAGTATCTCAAGTCTCTGGATGTTGTGGGACTGTCTTGGTTGACACGCCTCTGCAACATCACGTGGCGGTCGGGGACAGTGCCTCTGGAGTGGCAGACTGGGGTGGTGGTCCCTCTTTTTAAGAAAGGGGACCGGAGAGTGTGCTCCAAATATAGGGGAATCACACTTCTCAGCCTCCCAGGGAAGGTTTACTCCAGGGTACTGGAGAGGAGAATTCGACCAATAGTCAAACCTAGGATCCAGGAGGAACAATGCAGTTTTCATCCTGGTCACGGACCACTGGACCAGCTCTATACCCTTCATAGGGTGCTCGAGGGTTCATGGGAGTTTGCCCAACCAGTCCACATGTGCTTTTTGGATCTGGAGAAGGCATTCAACCATGTCCCCCATGGTATTCTGTGGGGGGTGATTCGAGAGTATGGGGTTCAGGGCTCTTTGCTAAGGGCTGTCCGGTCCCTGTACGAACGGAGCAAGAGTCTGGTTCGCATTGCTGGCAGTAAGTCAGACCTGTTCCCAGTGCATGTTGGACTCCGGCAGGGCTGCCCTTTGTCACCGGTTCTGTTCATAATTTTTATGGACAGAATTTCTAGGCGCAGCCAGGGGCTGGAAGGAATCCTGTTTGGGAACCACAGGATTTCATCTCTGCTTTTTGCAGATGATGTTATCCTGTTGGCTTCTTCAAACCAGGACCTTCAGCATGCACTGGAGTGGTTTGCAGTCGAGTGTGAAGCGGCTGGGATGAGAATCAGCACCTCCAAGTCCGAGGCCATGGTTCTCGACCGGAAAAGGGTGGCTTGCCTCTCCAGGTTGGTGGAGAAGTCCTGCCTCAAGTGGAGGAGTTTAAGTATCTCGGGATCTTGTTCACGAGTGAGGGAAGGATGGAGCGTGAGATCGACAGGCGGATCGGTGCAGCCTCCGCAGTGATGCGGTCACTTTACCGGTCCGTCGTGGTGAAGAAGGAGCTGAGCCAAAAGGCGAAGCTCTCAATTTACCGGTCGATCTACGTTCCAACTCTCACCAATGGTCATGAGCTTTGGGTAATGACCAAAAGAACAAGATTGCGGATACAAGCGGCCGAACTGAGTTTCCTTCGCAGGGTGGCTGGGACGCTCCCTTAGAGATAGGGTGAGAAGCACAGTCACTCGGGAGGAGCTCAGAGTAGAGCCGCTGCTCCTCCACATCGAGAGGAATCAGCTGAGGTGGCTCGGGCATCTTTTTCGGACGCCTCCTGGACGCCTCCCTGGGGAGGTGTTCCAGGCATGTCCCCCCAGGAGGAGGCCCCGGGGAAGACCCAGGACATGCTGGAGGGACTATGTCTCTCGGCTGGCCTGGGAACGCCTCGGTGTTCTTCCCGAGGAGCTGGCCGAGGTGTCTGGGGAAAAGGAAGTTTGGGCTTCCATGCTTAGACTGCTGCCTCTGCGACCTGGTCCTGGAGAAAGCAGAAGAAGACCAGACGAGACATAAGATGCAATATTTGTAACAATAATTGTAATACTTTGTCACAGTAGGCGGCATGGTGGTGTAGTGGTTAGCGCTGTCGCCTCACAGCAAGAAGGTCCAGGTTCGAGCCCCATGGCAGGCGAAGGCCCTTCTGTGCGGAGTTTGCATGTTCTCCCCGTGTCCGCGTGGGTTTCCTCCGGGTGCTCCGGTTTCCCCCACAGTCCAAAGACATGCAGGTTAGGTTAACTGGTGACTCTAAATTGACCGTAGGTGTGAATGCGAGTGTGAATGTGTGTCTGTGTATACCCCGCCTTTCACCCATAGTCAGCTGGGATAGGCTCCAGCTTGCCTGCGACCCTGTAGAACAGGATAAAGCGGCTAGAGATAATGAGATGAGATATGTCCAATGCTGTAGTATGCTTTGGCCCCATCCCAATGTGGCACGGCGATGTAGCTTACAGCAGGTTATGGTTGCTGAACTGCTGGTTGTCCAAGTGGTGCTCTGAAAACAGTGTGAACTTTATAGATAATCTTGAGGGCATTTTTGGCCTGTTAGGGCGGGATGGTATCTATCCCACTCGGGAAGGTGGTGGTCTCATTTCTTGCAGCATAGCTCATCATCTCAGAACAGGCCTAGTTAACTTCTGACAATCCAGAGCCAAGGCCAGGGAGCAGACAAACAGGTTAAACCAACTGTCTGCTAGCTGCACAGAGTCCTCACTCAGGGTCCACTACAATGAGACTGTCTGTTCCCCAAACTATTCAAAAAAGTAGAAATACTCAGAGTTCATTCTAGTAACCTATTCAATATAAAATTAGATTGTACTGACTGTACAGCCACTGCCAGCACCTTTTATTTCAAGGTAGGGCTATTAAATATTAGCTCTCTTACATCTAAAGCACTAATGGTTAATGAACTTTTTACTGATCAGGAGTTTAATGTACTGTGTTTAACAGAAACATGGATTAAGCCAAATGAATATATAGCATTAAATGAAGTTAGTCCTCCTGGATACAGTTATATACACCAGCCTCCTCAAACTGGCAGAGGAGGAGGAGGCGGCATCATGGTTATAATGATTATCTAGGCATAACACAAAAATCTGGCAATAAATTTAATACATTTGAAGTTCTTCCTACGAATATAATGTATGTAGTCTCAAAAAATAAGTCCACCCTGTCAATTCTGTTATTTACTATTTACAGGCCCCTGGGGCCATATTCTGAGTTTCTTTCTAAATTTGTGGATTTTATCTCAAATCTGGTCATTTCCTTAGACAAATGTTTTGTTATTGGAGATTTTAATATTCACTTTAATAACCCAGAAGACCCTTTGAAAACAGCATTCGTGTCCATTTTAGATTCAGTAGGGGTTAATCAGAATGTCATAGGACCTACCCACAATGGTGGTCACACTCTTGATCTAATACTAACATTTTGGTTAAATATAGAAAATATAGTCATACTTCCACAGTCTGAAGTTATATCAGATCATTATCTCATCTTATTCAAAATATGTCTGAACAATAATATATGCACCTCACCATGCTACTGTATTAGACATAAATAATCTCCCAGAGTTACCAACTTTGACTGGATCACTGTCAGCCCCCACAGAACTTGATCAGGCAACTGAATGCTTAGAGTAATGTTCTGCTATACTTTAGATCAGTGGCGGCTGCACTGTAAAAAAGAATAGTTGAGAATACTTGAAATTTCAAGGCAACAGTCTGCATTAATAATTTTATGTTTTGCCAATGATGTGCCCATGATAATCCAAACTATGATAACACTTATCGTTATTAAGAATTCTTAATTAAGTCAATTTTCAATTCCTCATTCTGCCAACATAGATTTCTCTTTTTGCTGAACAGTGGCATTCACAGTAGTACAAAAAGGCAATTGAGGTTATCACAAATTTTTTGGGGGGCTTTTTTCACCTTTCTTTGGATAGGACAGTGTAGAGACAGGAAATGAGCAGGAGAGAGAGATCAGGAAATGACCTCAGGTCAGAATCAAACCCAGGCCCCTGGATTTATGGTATGGCGCCTTATCCACCTGAGCCACAACAACATGAGCTTCAACTGGAGAGAGAACCACATTTCCCAGCCCTTGCATTTGGGAGAGAAAACCACGTGTCTTGGTCATTCAGAGCATGCGCTGAATAAACATCTGTGACAATTATGTATTTTCAATTCAGATTATTCACTATTGTATATTTACACATCATTGAGGTGCACCCTATCAGTTTGATGTGGATTTTTCTTGATGTGGATAATTCTAAAAAATAGAATTATGCTTTGTTCAAGTAATTCCATATTCACAATTGAATGGACAAGAAAATATGAATAATTATTAACGAACAGAAAAATCCACATCAAACTGATAGGGTGCACCTCAATGATGTGTAAATATGCAATAGTGAATAATCTGAATTGAAAATACATAATTGCCACAGGTGTTTATTCAGCGCATGCTCTTAATGACCAAGACACGGGGTTTCCTCTCCCAAATGCAAGGGCTGGGCAATGTGGTTCTCTCTCCGGTTGAAGCTCATGTTGTCGTGGCTCAGGTGGATAAGGCGCCATACCATAAATCCGGGGACCCGGGTTCGATTCCGACCTGAGGTCATTTCCCGATCCCTCCCCGTCTCTCCCGCTCATTTCCTGTCTCTACACTGTCCTATCCAAATAAAGGTAAAAAAAGCCTAAAAAAAATTGAGAGAACCTCAATTGCCTTTTTGTACTACTGTGAATGCCACTGTTCAGCAAAAAGAGAAATCTATGTTGGCAGAATGAGGAATTGAAAATTGACTTAATTAAGAATTCTTAATAAAGATAACAGTGTTATCATAGTTTGGATTATCATGGGCATACATTGTTGGCAAAACATAAAATTCTTAATGCAGACGGTTGCCTTGAAATTTCAAGTATTCTCGACTATTCTTTTTTTACAGTGTGGTAGTCTTTCAAACAGGGGAGGCTGGTCGGTTACGATATTTCCAGATTTTAAAAGAAAAAACATCAATTTTGCCCATACTCTTGCCTCTGATCTGGCTGATTGTTGGCAGGGTCACAAACTGTGAAATAACAGGTTATTTTGGCCCATTAGCCTACTGTCCAATATACATGATGGTGGTGTTGGGGGAGAGGGGTATATTTTAACATTTTATATTTTAAAATTGTGGCCTGTTGTTTAAAAAATTGATCATTATTGAAAGCAGCTCTTTGTCAGGAACCTCAGCAGTAGAGCTGGGTGCCACACATTTCATTCAATAACACTTTCCCTATATTTTACTTATTTTGACTGAGAAATGTTTTATTGACAATTTTGATAACCCTTCACTTTTAATCCAGGTCTGTAGTGTGAAATGTTCTCTGCTGTGTTTTTGTTTAAAAATGTTTTCAAAATTGTAGCTGTATTTAATTCATATCCAGAGAAATATATATTCCAATATGATATACTCAGCATAAACATTTTAAATAGATTCTACATTTTTGGTCCATCCATGACATATTACTAAAGTAGCCTATTTACTGTTGTTGATGTGGGTCACTTGCTGTTAGCCAATTCACTTTCTCGTACCAGGAGAGCTGAAAGGAACGAGTATTATTCCCTACCTTTTTCACCAAGTCAATTTGAGGCATTGGTCTACCCTGCTCTTTAATTTTAATTTTTTCCTTGAAAGGAAGTGGCTTCGCAAATGGCTTCGCCAAAATTAAATCAGCAATGCTTGGCATCCATGTGCAGCTTTCTTGCTAGCTGACTAGCCCCCTCAAGTTCAAGTTCAGTCACTCAAATAAACGAAATTTCTGGAACTAAGATAGAAAACTTGACAACACTATATTTACACTTTATTTACAATGAAAATATATACAAACTAAAAAAGCTGGTAGAAACCATATGTAATGAATGAAATCGAAATGTAAGCTGATCTCTTACAATACACCACAGCACTTGCGAATCCGCATGGGACTGAACTGAAATTCACCGCTGCCTGTCTATATTTGAAATGAGCTGTCAATCAAAGAAAATATCTGGCCGCTTTCACCAATCACCAGTCTCCTCGCGGAAACTGCCATGTCTCTCCCATGCGAGGCTGGGAGTCCGTAAGCAGGCATTTTCGCAGTATTTGTCCAATAACCGTCTTGCATTTTGAGATTGAAAAGCGCATAGCTCCCAAATGCCATTGAAGTCCACTGAGGCTGGGAGTCCATGAGACTCCGTGGGCAGGTGTTTCGCACTGTAGTGGGTTGAGCACATATTTCTATGATTCTGGATCTGAAATAGCAATGTTATAAGGTTGGCTATAACATAAGCCTAGTGCAATTCATCCTACACGATGTTCATCATTTTTAGAGGAGGCTGAGCCTCCCTCGTTGTCTTAGAGCAGTCGCCCATGCTTTAGATAATGTAGCTCCACTTAAAAGGAAAATTATTAGAAAAAATTAGTGCCCTGGTGCTAATTACACTTGCACTTTAAAACAGACCACTTGAAAATTGGAACGTAAATGACATCAAACAAAATTGGTAGCATTCAAATTTGCTTAGAAGGAGTAGCATTCAAATTTCTCCTGAAGTATAGAAAAGCTCTTAGTGCTGCTAGATCAACATATTTCTCCACCCTAATACAGAATAACAAAAATAATCCTAGATTCCCATTTAATACTGTAGCAAAATTAACCAGGAAAAAGACCACTATAGACACATGCACACCTGCAATATGTAGTAGCAATAACTCCATTAAATTTTTCAAATGACAACATTGAAAATATCCGACAAAAAATTCAAACTACTAATTCAAAGCCAGACAATTTAAGTGACAATTTAAGTAACCCTGTAGTTAACAATATAACTGTATCAGATCAGCAATTAGAATGTTTTACTCTCCTTAGAGAAATCGAACTAATTCCATTAATCTCCACATCAAACTCCTCAACTTGTATACTAGATCCCTTATCTACACGACTTCAAACAGATAATACCAGAAGTAATTGAACTGCCTCTAAAAACAATAAATTCTTCCCTTAGAATTGGCTATGTACCCAAATCCTTTAAACTAGCAATTATCAAACTGACTGATTAAAAAACCTGACCTCGACCCCTGTCAGCTGTCCAATTATCAGCCAATATCAAACCTCCTCTTTATCTCCAAGATCCTCAAAAAAGCTGTGGCACAGCAGTTATGTTCATATGTATATGTGAATAACATCCATGAAATGTATCACTCAGGATTTAGACCTCATTATAGCACAGAGACAGCACTGGTTAAAGTAGTAAATGACATACTGTTGGCATCTGATCAGGGCTGTCTCACTGCTTGTATAGCTTGATCTTAGTGCAGCCTTTGACACCATTGATCATTCCATTCTCCGGGATAGACTAGAAAATGTTCTGGGAGTTAAGGGAACAGCCCTCTCCTGGCTCAGCTCTTATTTAACTGATCACTTTCAGGTTGTTGATGTAAATGGTGATATTTCCAGACATACAGAGGTAAAGTTTGGTGTTCCACAAGGTTCTGTCTGAGGCCCACTGCAGTTTTCTTTATATATGTTACCTCTGGGTGATATTATCCATAAGCAAGGTGTGAGTTTCCACTATTCTGCTGATGACACACAGTTGTATGTTTCTGCAAAACCAGATGAGACATACCAGCGTAATCGAACTGAGGAATGTGTAAAGGACATTCAACACTGGACGTTTATTAACTTCCTTCTGCTTAATTCTGACAAGACAGAAGTTCTTGTACTAGGACCACATGCAGCTAGAAGTAGGTTTTCTGATCATCACAGTAACTCTGGATGGCCTTTCTGTTTCTTCATGTGCAACAGTAAAAGACCTATGTGATCACTGACTCCAGTCTATCATTTGAAATTCATATCGATAACATTACCCAGATAGCTTTCCTTCATCTCAGAAATATTGCTAAGATAAGAAATATGTCGTTACTACATGATGCAGAAAAACTAGTTCATGTTTTTGTTGGATTATTGTACCGTAATGCCTTACTGTCTGGACACTCCAATAAATGCATAAACAAGCTCCAGTTTGTTCAAAATGTAGCAGCAAGAGTCCTTACTAGAACTAGAAAATATGACCACATCACCCCTGTCTTATCCACACTGCATTGGCTGCCAATCAAATTCCGTATTGTTTATAAAATACTGCTATTGACCTTTAAAGAACTGAATGGTCTTGCACCACAGTACCTGAGCGAACTTCTGGTCCTTTATAACCCACTATGCCTACTGAGATCAAAAGGTGCAGGCTATCTGCTGATACCTCATGTAGTGAAGGCTACATCATGGAGCAGAGCCTTTTCTTCCAAAGCCCCACAGTTATGGAACAGCCTTCCAAGTAGGTGTTCGGGACTCAGACCCAGTCTCAGTGTTTAAGTCTAGGCTGAAAACATATCTGTTTAGTCAAGACCTTTGTTAATCATTTTATTAGGTAAAGGAGTACATCTGGATGGTCCTCAGACAGTGTTTTGGTAAACTGGGATGTATGGATGCTGTCAGTCCCCCACTCACTCGCTCACTCAAAGTTTGTTGACGGTGTAATGGCTGCTGCTTTATGTCCCGGGGCGCCCTCATACCTGTGTTACCTTCTGGCTCTCCCCTTTTAGTTATGCTGTCATAGTTTTGCCGGAGTCCCTGCTTGCATTCAGCACAAAATATATACTGTTCTTACACATCAGGTAACATTGGGCATACCTAACAACCTGTTTTGCACTCAAGTTTCTATCAATGAACAGTTTATAACTTCAACAAAACAGACTTCATATTAAAACTATAATGATTTTCCTGGTTTCACAGTTACACTTTGTGACTATATAGGACACTGTTATAGAAGCAAATTATTTATACTATCTGTTATCACCCAAATGAGAATATGTTTGCTTTTGAGTCTGGTTCCTCTCGAGGTTTCTTCCTCATGTCGCCTGAGGGAATTTTTCCTTCCCACCATTGCCACAGGCTTGCTCATTGGGGATAGAGTAGGGATAAAATTAGCTCATGTTTAAAGTCATTAAATTTCTGTAAAGCTTCGTTGCGACAATGTCTATTGTTAAAAGTGCTATAAAAATAAACTTGACTTTAGATGTGTTTTTGTTTGCTCTTTAATCGTGGTCATATTGGAAACTAATGCATATGTTTTTGCTTTATTTATCAGGAAGTTCCAGCAATCTTTACAAGGATGATGATGTAGATTGGGCTCCTTCACTGAACTAGATAGATAAGATAATCAAAACAATCCACATATACACAAAAGCAGAGTTCACAAGTTAACAGCACAAAACTGCTGACCCGGCAATGCAGTTACAATGAGCCGTGATAACTTTTCCATCCGGTTTCATCAATACCCAGATCTTTAAAAGTGTTTCTGTGGATCTCTGTAGTGTTTCTGTAGATCTTTGACTTACCTGGAAGGGGAGAGTAGGGAGGATCGAGAATCGAGTGGCAGCGGTTTGTTTACACCCGATACTAAAACTTGTAGTCATCTAGCAGTCATCACAAAGATGCCTACAAAAAGCCCCAAAATTCCTACTTTCCTGGACATAAATGATCCAGAATTTATCTTGTAGTGTCTTGATCTCCAGATCTTTAACTCAGCCACATATAAAGAGTTGTACACCTCCATGCTCTTCCAGGTTTTCATCTGTTTGTCCATGTAGAATGATGTCTGCAGCACCAGGTAGTTGAGATGTTGGGAAATTAAATGGATGGATAATTTTCCAACTCATAGGAAAAAATCCTTCTTTACTAATGTGAAAGGATCTATCCCATCGCAAAGAGCAACTTTCTTCAGTATATTGACTGTGCATTGGCCTCTAAACTGTGAAAATAGTCTGAGATGGTTTCACTAGCTCTTTAGATAATGGCAGCCAAATTGGTTTGCCAGACCATCACTTCATTCACCATAAGTAAGCAAAGCAAAAGTCACATGAGTGAATGAAACAACATCTTTTGACTGAGTATTTTCAACACTAGGGGGCATTTTACTCAAGCTGTTGCAATAATTCTCGGAGTCTATAGACTTTGACACTGCATATTTTACACTGGGGAATTTACTGTGTGTATACTAAAATATTGTTTGGACCTGTTTTGCTGCATCTGGGCCAGGACGGCTTGCCATCATTTGATGGAACAATGAATTCTGAATTATATCAGCGAATTCTAAAGGAAAATGTCAGGACATCTGTCCATGAACTGAATCCTAAGAGATGGTGGGTCATGCAGCAAGACAACGACCCTAAGCACACAAGTCATTCTGCCAAAGAATGGTGAAAGAAGAATAAAGTTAATGTTTTGGAATCGCCAAGTCAAAGTCCTGACTTTAATCCAATCGAAATGTTGTGGAAGGACCTGAAGCGAGCAGTTCATGTGAGGAAACCCACCAACATCCCAGAGTTGAAGCTGTTCTGTACGGAGGAATGGGCTAAAATTCCTCCAAGCCGGTGTGCAGGACTGATCAACAGTTACCAGAAGTGTTTAGTTGCAGTTATTGCTGCACAAGGGGGTCACACCAGATACTGAAAGCAAAGGTTCACATACTTTTGCCACTCACAGATATGTAATATTGGATCATTTTCCTCAATAAATAAATGACCAAGTATAATATTTTTCTCTCATTTGTTTAACTGGGTTCTCTTTATCTACTTTTAGGACTTGAGTGAAAATCTGATGTTTTATGTCATAATTATGCAGAAATATAGAAAATTCAAAAGGGTTCACAAACTTTCAAGCACCACTAAGTATCTTGGGGTCTTGTTCATCAGTGAGGGTGGGGGGGGAGCAGGAGTTGGACAGACAGATCGGGGCAGCATCAGCAGTGATGCGGACACTAAACTGGTCTGTTGTGGTAAAGAGAGAGCTGAGCCAAAAGGCAAAGCTCTCAATTTACTGGTCCATCTATATTCCCACCCTGACCTATGGTCATGAGCTATGGGTAGTGACCGAAAGAACGAGATCGCGGATACAAGCGGTCAAAATGAGTTTTCTCTGCAGGGTGTCTAGGCTCTCCCTTAGAGATAGGGTGAGAAGCTCAGTCATTCAAGAGAGACTCAAAGTAAAACCGCTGCTCCTCCACATTGAAAGGAGTCAGTTGAGGTGGTTCGGGTACCTTATTAGGATGCCCCCTGGACACCTCCCATGGGAGGCTCTCTGGGCATGCCCCACTGGGAGGAGACCCCAGGGCAGACCCATGACACGCTGGAGAGATTACATCTCTTGGCTGGCCTGGGAATGCCTTAGTATTCCCCTGGAAGAGCTGGTGGAGGTGACTGGGGAGAGGGAAGTCTGGGCAGCTCTGCTTAGGCTGCTACCCCCGTGACCCAGAAAAGCAGCAGAAGATGGATGGATGGATAATTACCCTCCCCCTCCCCAATCCTAACTCATCCAATCCCTCAACCTAATCTACACACCCAACTTCCAACCCTATCCCTGACTCCTCCACAACCTGACTCCTCCTTCCCTAATTCCTTATCATAACCATTCCAATCACCTAATCCTAAACCCAAACCTCTTCCACTTCTAATCCATAATCCTAACCTCTCCCATTCCCAATCCCTAACCCTCCACAACCTCCCCAATCCCTTACCCTAACCTTTCCAAATGGTTTATGCCTAACCCTACCTTCTCCCACTTCCAATCCCTAACCTCTCCTACTCCCAGTCCCTAACCATCCACAATCCCCACCCTCCCAATCCCTTACCCTAACCTTTCCAAACCCCTAATCCTACCATCTCCCACTCCCAATCCCACATACCCTCTACCACTTAACCCATCCCCAACCCAAACCAGGGCTTGCATTACCCCCCACCCATAACCCTAACCCAATCCCCTCTCTTTTATCACTTAGTAAGCATGTATCTCATGAGAGAATCTTTAGCTTAACAGGTTAAAAGGTAGCCCATCCACTAGAAGGTTGTGGGTTTGATGCCAGGCCTTCACCTCACCAGGACCTCTCTTTCCATCCCCAAACTCCAATAGGCCTGTGCATAGGAGAGTAGTTCCACTATCCCTACCCTATATTAACTCTATACCTAACCCCAAAATTAATCCTCACCCTAAAACCCAACCCTAACCCATAAAACCTTAACCCATCACCTCAGCACCCAACCTTCATCATTTCCCCCTTCCCTACCCACAATCTTAAAACAAGCCTTACCCTTACCCCTAATTTTAAACCCCAAGAAAAACCCAAATGCAACATGGGGATGACTGCCTGGCATTGGTGGAATGTCAAGGAGAGGTCCTAGGAAGGACAGTGCACAACACAACCTCCATGAAACCTTACCTTAAGCCCTTAACCCTAAACAAAAACACTGAGACTATATTGGAGTCATGGACACTACTTGGAAGGCTGATTCATAAATGTGGGGTTTTGTAAGTGAAAGCTCTGCCCCTGATGTAGCCTTTACTATTTGAGGTGCCAAAAAATAGCCTATGTCTATTGATTTTAATAGGCATGGCAGGTATTCACTCAGGTACTGTGGCTCGAGACCATTCAGTGCTTTAAAGATAAGTAGTAGTATTTTATAAATCAATACAAAATTTGATTGGGAGTCAATGCAGTGTGGATAAGTCAGGAGTCATGTGGTCATATCTTCTAGTTCTTGTAAGGACTCTTGCTGCTACATTTTGAACTAACTGGAGCATGTTTATGCACCTACTGGAACATCCAGACAGTAAGGTATTACAATAATCCAACCTAGAGGTAATAAAAGCATGAACTAGTTTTTCTGCATCATGTAGTTACAGTATCTCATATGTTTGCAATATTTCTGAGCTGAAAGAAGGCTATCCAAGTAATATCCACATGAGCTTCAAATGAAAGACTGGAGCCAATAATCACACCAAAGTCTTTTACTGCTACCCATGAAGAAACAGAAAGGCCATCTCCCCATTACTATTTAATCAGAAGACTTACTTCTAGCTGCATAGTACAAGTACTAATACTAGCAATGTCTTGTCAGAATTAAGTAGAAGGAAGTTAATACATTTTTACTTTTAAATTATTAGTTAATTAGGTAACAATTAACTAATTAAACAATTAGTTTAAATTGCCCCAGGGGACAAATAAAGTGTTTTGAATTTGAATAAGCATCCAGTGTTTAATGTCCTTTACACATTGCTCAATTTTATTAAGCTGATGTCTTTCATCTGGCTTTGCTGAAACATACAACTGTGTCCCCCAGCATAACAGTGGAAAGTAATACAATGCTTACAAATATTACCCAGAGGTAGCATTTTTTTTTTTGGGGGGGGGGGGGGGGAGAGAAGAGAAAAAACAGTGGGCCAAAGACAGCACCTTGTGGAACACCAAACTTTACTTTACAATAATCCAACCTAGAGGTAACAAAAGTATGAACTAATTTTTCTGCATCATGTAGGTACAGTATTTATTATGTTTGCAATATTTCTGAGCTGAAAGCTATCCAAGTAATATCTACAAATGAAAGACTTGAGCCAATAATCATATCAAAAGTCTTTTACTGCTGCCCATGAAGAAACAGAAAACTTTTTTATACAGAAGTCACCATTTACATATACAAACTGACAATGATCAGTTAAATAAGACCTGAACCAGCAGAGGATAAATAATAGCCTATACCTATTGATAGCGTATACCTATTGGTATAGGCATGGCAGGTACTAAGGTACTGTGGCTCAAGAACATTCAGTGCTTTAAAGGTCAATAGTATTTTACAAATGTATAAAATTTGATTGGGAGTCAATGCAATGTGGATAAGACAGGAGTGATGTGGTCATATCTTCTAGTTCTTGTAAGGAATCTTGCTGCTGCATTTTGAACTAACTGGAGCATGTTTATGCATCAACTGGAACATCCACACAGTAAGGCATTACAATAATCCAACCTAGAGGTAACCAAAGTATGAACTAATTTTTCTGCATCATGTAGGTACAGTATTTCTTATGTTTGCAATATTTCTGAGCTGAAAGCTATCCAAGTAATATCTACAAATGAAAGACTTGAGCCAATAATCATATTAAAGTCTTTTACTGCTGCCCATGAAGAAACAGAAAAGCTACCTAGAGTTATTATTTACAACCCCGATTCCAAAAAAGTTGGGACAAAGTACAAATTGTAAATAAAAACGGAATGCAATGATGTGGAAGTTTCAAAATACCATATTTTATTCAGAATAGAACATAGATGACATATCAAATGTTTAAACTGAGAAAATGTATCATTTAAAGAGAAAAATTAGGTGATTTTAAATTTCATGACAACAACACATCTCAAAGTTGGGACAAGGCCATGTTTACCACTGTGAGACATCCCCTTTTCTCTTTACAATGGTCTGTAAACATCTGGGGACTGAGGAGACAAGTTGCTCAAGTTTAGGGATAGGAATGTTAACCCATTCTTGTCTAATGTAGGATTCTAGTTGCTCAACTGTCTTAGGTCTTTTTTGTCGTATCTTGCGTTTTATGATGCGCCAAATGTTTTCTATGGGTGAAAGATCTGGACTGCAGGCTGGCCAGTTCAGTACCTGGACCCTTCTTCTATGCAGCCATGATGCTGTAATTGATGCAGTATGTGGTTTGGCATTGTCATGTTGGAAAATTCAAGGTCTTCCCTGAAAGAGACGTCGTCTGGATGGGAGCATACAGTATGTTGCTCTAGAACCTGGATATACCTTTCAGCATTGATGATGTCTTTCCAGATGTGTAAGCTGCCCATGCCACATGCACTAATGCAACCCCATACCATCAGAGATGCAGGCTTCTGAACTGAGCACTGATAACAACTTGGGTCGTCCTTCTCCTCTTTAGTCCGAATGACACGGCATCCCTGATTTCCATAAAGAACTTCAAATTTTGATTCGTCTGACCGCAGAACAGTTTTCCACTTTGCCACAGTCCATTTTAAATGAGCCTTGGCCCAGAGAAAATGTCTGCACTTCTGGATCATGTTTAGATACGGCTTCTTCTTTGAACTATAGAGTTTTAGCTGGCAACGGCTAAATCACAGATAATGTTCTCTGGAAATATTCCTGAGTCCATTTTGTGATTTCCAATACAGAAGCATGCCTGTATGTGATGCAGTGCCGTCTAAGGGCCCGAAGATCACGGGCACCCAGTATGGTTTTTTGGCTTTGACCCTTATGCACAGAGATTCTTCCAGATTTTCTGAATCTTTTGATGATATTATGCACTGCAGATGATGATATGTTCAAACTCTTTGCAATTTTACACTGTCGAACTCCTTTCTGATATTGTTCCACTATTTTTCGGTGCAGAATTAGGGGGATTGGTGATCCTCTTCCCATCTTTACTTCTGAGAGCCGCTGCCACTCCAAGATGCTCTTTTTATACCCAGTCATGTTAATGACCTATTGCCAATTGACCTAATGAGTTGCAATTTGGTCCTCCAGTTGTTCCTTTTTTGTACCTTTAACTTTTCCGGCCTCTTATTGCCCCTGTCCCAACTTTTTTGAGATGTGTTGCTGTCATGAAATTTCAAATGAGCCAATATTTGGCATGAAATTTCAAAATGTCTTACTTTCGACATTTGATATGTTGTCTATGTTCTATTGTGAATACAATATCAGTTTTTGAGATTTGTAAGTTATTGCATTCCATTTTTATTTACAATTTGTACTTTGTCCCAACTTTTTTGGAATCGGGGTTGTAAATCAGAAGACTTACTTCTAGCTGTATGTGGTCTTAGTAATGTCCAGAGGTGGAAAGAGTACTAAAATATTATACTCAAGTACAAGTACTGTTACTCTGATGAAATTTTACTTAAGTACAAGTAAAGTTACCAGACAAAAAATCTACTCAAGTAAAAAGTAGATCATTTAAAATGTACTTTGAGTAAAAGTAAAACGTTACTTTTAACAATGGGTGTTTTCTGCCTCCATTGTGTTGTGCAAAAATGAAAAAGAAGAGGAAACAAGGATATATGTCCATCTCAACCCAGATGTTTTATTTAAAGGAAGTGTATCAAATTGAATGCTTAGGATAATGCTGCATTAAAACTGAGACAAACAAAAAAGGTCAATACACACAGTCATGTCGTTTACATCACCCTGACCACACACAAAGCATTGTACACGAAATATGAAAGTGAAATGTTGCACCGAAATCTCGTAGCTTGCCTGTGTGCACTGTGTGTTATTGAACAATTCAATTCAAACATTATTTGTTTTGCTTAGTATTCCTTTCTGGCCTGTTGGATGCAGAATGGTAGGAGGACTGATCACGTCAGGTTGGAGAGCTAACTTGCTTGCATGATTAGCCAACCGAATAACAGACTAGTTACCGTTATGTTACAGTACCAACAGGTTGCTACTTCAACATTAGCAATGCCATCCACTATTTTTGGAATATAACCAGCCTATTGTCGGTTTTACTATGGAAAGGAAACATTATGATCAGGGGCGCAGATACGTTTTTTGAACTGGGGGGGACAAAAAACTGGGGGGGACAAAGCTGCCAGCAAACCAACCCCAACCCCGATATGCCTGTCAAACTTCTTGTGGGTAACCATAGCAACCAAGCTCGAGCTCGCAACCTGTGCAGTCTGCGCAGCTCAACCAACCGAATATCAGTCTTTGTTTTGTTTTATGTGAGTTGTTGCAACTATGTATACACTGCTGTGCACCTCAATAAACCGAATGGTAATTAGTCTTTTGATTTTTCCGTGAGGTTTGCCTTATGTAAAGAAAGACAGCATAGACGTTTTTTCCTCCCTATAAGTGTGTGTGTGTGGGGGGGGGGACCGAACGAGGCGAATTTAAATCTGGGTGGGACGAATCCCACCCGTCCCACCCTCTATCTGCGCCCGTGATTATGATGCCAATGACAATACTTACCTCAACATGCTTGTGCAGATTAGACGTCGAATTTTTGTATGCCGCAATGGTTGTCTTCTTGGGCACACATAATCTGCATTGCATAATGAAACTGTCACCCCTTTTCTCTATGAAGCTGAAGTGATCACGTATGTAGGGCCAGGGGTGCACTTCATTACTGGAAGAAACTGCATTTTCTGCAGGGTCGTCCACCACAGGTTCCTCGGTCTCCTAGAAGCCTACGATAGGTTACCTTTGGCTCAGCGTAGCTGCGCAAGGCCCACGCTCACATCGCTCAACACATCCGACCACAGAGGGAGAGAAGAACGTGCGCATTATCATTACAGAGCTGGTTCTGATTATTACCATCGACAGGACAGTGATACTGCGTAACTTTCACGCAGGGGCATGGCCAGAGATAACCACACAAGCCTGCGTGCGCTATAATGTAGACCTATGTGTTGTAAACATAAAACACACACACCTACAGACAAGTCCTTTTAAAAAATAAAATACATAAAAATAGCTCGGCAGCATGAAAACAAACATTCACTGCAAGTCAAGGTACTTGGCTCGGCGGCCACATAAAACGTAAACACCATGGACAGCGGCCAAACTCATAACTCTACAGACCGAAATACACGAAACCAAGTCCTACTAGGGTCTATTTTACCAATCTATGTTCAAGCATCATGCAAGTCTTCCTTCTCCTTGAATGAGACCGTGCATTCAACTGCCTTTTTGACATGACTGCATCAAAATACCACTTGCAACAATATTTCACGCTAGGGCTGTGCCGATAGACGATGCCATCGTCCATCGATGATGGTGGTCATCCATCACGATGGAGAGCCACCATCGTGATACTACGCCCCCTCCTGTCATAATCATGCATATACGGTATCATCTGGGCCTATTTAACCTAAAAAGTTAGTTTTTTGTTAGTTTAGTTAGTTAGTTTTGTTTAATATATAAATATATAACATATTATAAATACATAATTATATAAATCATTATATCCTATTACCGCTTGTTCACGTAGGCTATGGTGCAGGGACGTGCTAGTGAACATAACATGTGGTTACACAAATACAGTATGCTACTAATAATAAATTTCGACTTCATTTTTTAGCCTACACTATACTTTTAATGTAAAATTTGTCATGTTGTTCAAACAAATAGCCACTATTAACGACTTCAGTCGGGAAATATTTCACCTTATCAAACGGCAGTGAAGCGCAGACTTCGGCAGAAGTCAAATAACTTTAATCTGGTAAATAGGCCTACTTTCAGACTCAAAATGGTCCACTCTAAGCCATAATGTCAAACCAAATGGAAAGACAGTAAAAAAAAAAACAATATTAAATCATGATTTTAAAAGCTGGTGCAATAATTCAAACACTAATAAATTGGAAAAATTAGCGCGTTCAAGTGCGCACTAAAGGCCGAAACGCATCTTCAATTGACATGGTGTAAATAAACAATGAGTAATAGCTTAAGTGTAGTTCCTTCTCATAGTTTGAATACTAGTCTTTCATTGTTAGAGCAGATTAATATCTTGCCGTGATCAGTGAGTGCTCGGGGAGGTTCATTTCCACCTGCGCTTTGCGCAGCTCATTTCTCCGAAGCCAGCTGTGCGCAAACGCAGTGTTGACTGCTCGGCAAACTCCAAACGCTCGGTCTGTACTGGCCCTCTGTTGCGCAAGCGAGTTGGTTATGGCCAGGTTCAAATTGTGCCCAAAACAACTTAACCACGGCCATTTCAATTGCCTGATGGCTGTGACAATATTCACCCCGTTGTTATGCAGGCGATCTTTTTCTCCTCTATTTTCCATTCGGCAAGTGTCTCGCGCAATGCGTCTTCTAAATGGTCCGCTGAATGTGTGTCTGGCATGAAACTCGTCTGCAGGCATTTGGACTGCATTGCCCACTCTCAGTCCACATAATGTACGGTAGCTGACATATAGGGCCATCATGTTGCAGCTGGACCACATATCCGTTATCAAGGCCAAATATTCCACATCACCTAGCGCTTTTTTTTTCTTAACGTGCCAAAGTCTCGGATGAGTATCTAATACTTTTAATAATAATAATAATAATATATTTAATAATGTGGTATTAAAATCCCCCCACACACACACACATGATATGATCGTCCATCACGATGTTTGCACTGTAAACATCGTCGATGCCAATTAAGGGGACATCGCACAGCCCTATTTCACGCACTCCATCAAGATAAAAGTTAAACATGATGAACACGGGCATACTGTTTTGAGCATGCGATTTTTAAAAAAGAAACTAGCTACATCAAAGTCCTTCAATAAACCCATCCTTTAGCGCAAATGAGCTTAACCTAGTTCAAAGCATGACACTAGCAGTAGCTGCATAAGGCAAAATCATGTGGGCCTTTCTTCAACAACAAGCCACGGCAGGCAAACATTAATAATCAAGCGTCCTTACCTTAAAATGCTGTCTTGACCACAGAACTTCTCAAGTATTTCACTTACAGTCGGAGGAAAATGTTTGTACACCCTTTGGAATTTTTTACATTTCTGCCTAAATTGGTCATAAAACATCGCCTGAACTCTCCAGCAATCTTAAGAATGAACAAACAGTGTCTGCTTGAACTAAAACCACTCAAACAATTACATGTTATCATATTTTTATTGGCCATAAGATGGAAATATTGACAGGATAGGGAGGCATAAGTAAGTACACCCTTAGCTAAGGCTCATCCAAGAGCTAATTAGACTAATTAGATGATTAAACAATTTGACTCAGGTGTGAGCCAACCTGATGTCCAATCACTGAGGTGTGTCGTAAGCTACCCACCCCACTGGAAAACCAGTTAAAAGGTGTGTTTTGATGAGAGGCATGTTCTGTGCATCATGCCTCGCTCAAAGGAGCTGTCTGAAGACTTAAGACACAAAATAATTGATTTGTATAAAACTAAAAAGGGTTACAAAACCATCTCTAAGACCCTTGGTGTTCATGTGTCTACAATTAGAAAAATTGTGTATAAATGGAGACAATTTGGAACGGTTGTTACTCTGCCAAGGAGTGGCCGCCCTGCGAAGATCACTCCAAAGGCACTGCGAGTCATCATCAATGAGGTAAAAAAGAATCCAAGAGTGTCCGCTGAAGACTTGAGGAAATCACTGAAACATGCAGACATCTCTGTGGACACATCTACTATAAGAAAGACACTGAACAAGAATGGGATTCATGGGAGAAGGCCACGGAGGAAGCCATTGCTGTCCAGAAAGAACATTTCTGCTCGTTTGGAGTTCGCGAAAAAGCATTTGGATGCTCCTCAGCGCCACTGGAAAAACATATTGTGGTCTGATGAAACCAAAGTTGAATTGTTTGGGGGGAACACACCACATCATGTGTGGAGGAAAGTCGGTACAGCACACCATCAGCAAAACCTCATCCCCACCGTCAAGTATGGCGGCGGTAGCATCATGGTGTGGGGGTGCTTTGCTGCCTCTGGGCCTGGACAACTGGCTATAATCAATGGGAAAATGAATTCTCAAGTATATCAAGATATTTTGCAGAAAAACCTGAGGCAATCTGTCAAAAAGTTGAAACTCAAGAGAGGATGGGTTCTGCAACAGGACAATGACCCTAAACACAGAAGCAGGTCGACATTAGAATGGTTTCAGAAGAACAAAATTCACATTCTGGAATGGCCCAGTCAAAGCCCCGACCTCAATCCAATCGAGATGTTGTGGCATGACCTCAAGAAAGCCATCCATTCCAGGCATCCCAGGAATCTTGCTGAATTGCAACAGTTTTGCAAAGAGGAATGGTGCAAGATTTCTCCTGATCGTTGTGCCCGTCTAGTCTGCAACTACAGGAAACGTCTGGTTGAAGTTATTGCAGCCAGAGGAGGGTCAACCAGCTACTAAATCAAAGGGTGTACTTACTTATGCCTCCCTATCCTGTGAATAATTCCATCTTATGGTCAATAAAAATATGATAAAACGCAAATGTTTGGGTGGTTTTAGTTCAAGCAGACACTGTTTGTTCATTCTTAAGATTGCTGGAGAGTTCAGATGATGTTTTATGACCAATTTAGGCAGAAATGTAAAAAATTCCAAAGGATGTACAAACATTTTCCTCCAACTGTAAATCCACACGGGTTAACAACACACCCAACACAGCTAGCGAGAAATGTGGATCTGCGCTAGCTTTGTATTGCTATTCCCCTCAGTATGCTTACTCTGTCTGCTGCCCGAACTGTGAACATTATAGGCTACAATCTTTTCATCAATTTCTTCAGTAGATGCCGTTTTAGACATTTTATTATCCCCATCGAAATATGCTATTATACTAACAGGATTATAACTCAAATCACATGACACGTATTCAAATCACAACTGATTTATTTTACTGTTGGACAGATCATAGCATATCTAGCCTAGCTGCACATAGCCTAGCTGCTGGTACGGCTGATAACTGATAAGTAGCTGATATTCTGAACAGGTTGGTGATCCTTACTTTAAAAAGTCTGTGACTTTCGGCAACGATTCTATCATTACCTGTATCTCTCTTTTTTTCCTTTTATGCACCCCGCTAACATGTGAACGCTTCATCTTTCAAAGCCTCTAAATTTGTGTCTCAGTAGTCTGCAGTCTTTGGCGCGCTTTCGTGCGTGACGTTACATTTTGTTCCATTTTATTCTGGTACAGTTGTGGGTGTTCGTTTCGCGAACCACATCCACCATGTCTCTTACAGCAGGCTACTGTGCGCTCATTTATTTCTAACCTTATTTCTATCTGTACATTAATGTAGGCCCACGATTCCGACAGTTTATTATTTTATTAATATTACAAGGCCCCTGATTGGCTGTGGCCCAGGGGCGTGAGCCCCCCCTTAAAGCGCCGGTGCATGTCCGCCATCGTCTGTGTGAGACTCGCGCACGCGACAACTGTCCTTCCTGTGATTAATTTCCAGAACGCATTTCCCCTTCTCCGTTTTAGCCTTTTTTTTATTTTTTATTTTATTTTATTTTTTTTAACTCAGTAACGGTTGTGATGTAAAATGTACCGAAGTACACTACTTAAAAGAAAACATACTTAAGTAAAAGTACACTCTTTAAAAATTACTTGAAAAAGTATAAGTACACAAAAAAGCTACTCAAGTACAGTAACGCGAGTAATGTAATTCGTTACTTTCCACCTCTGGTAATGTCTTACCAGAATTAAGTAGGAGGAAGTTAATAAGCATCCAGTGTCTAATGTCCTTTACACATTCTTCAATTTTATTAAGTTGGTGTATTTCATCTGGCTTTGCTGAAACATACAACTGTGTCCCCAGCATAACAGTGGAAAGTAATACAATGCTTACAAATAATATTAACCAGAGGTAGCATATTTTAAGAAAAAAAAAAGGAGTGGGCCAAAGACAGCACCTTGTGGAACACCAAACTTTACTTTAGCATGCATACAGAAGTCACCATTTACACATACAAGCTGTTAATGGTCAGTTAAATAAGACCTGAGACAGCAGAGGACTATTCCTTTAACTCAAATGACATTTTCTAGTCCATTAAGGAGAATAGTATGATCAGTGGTGTCAAAAGCTGCACTAAGGTCAAGCAGCATGAGCAAGGAGACACAACCCTGATCAGGAGCTAGTATTTGGTCATTTACTATTTTAACCAGTGCTGTCGCTGTGCTATGATGAGCTCTAAATCCTGATTGATACATTTTATGGATGTTACTTCCATGTCGAAATGAGCATATCTGTTATGCCACAGTATTTTTCTAGGATCTTGGAGGTAAAAGAAAGGTTTGATATTGGCCTGTAATGAGACAGCTGACAAGGGTTGAGGTTAGGTTCTTTAATCAAGGGTCTGACAACTGCTAGGTTAAAGGATTTAGGTACATAGTCACTGCTAAAAGAATAATTGTTTTTAAGAGGGGTTTGATTGCTTCTGGTGTTATTGTGAAGGAAATTTAGTGAATGAACATTCCTATTCTCTGTGTTTCTGTGTGTTGTGCTCAAGTGGCATAGTGTACTGAGAAAAGTTGTTTTCCCACAAGCTGTAATTGCCTTTCTGGGTCCTTGGCTGGTGATAAGCAGGCTGCCTTGCTTATGTTTCATGTTGTGTTATGCCTAACCACGCATCTGCTGCACATCTCAGAGCACACCAGGTGCATGTCCTAACAAAGAACCAATGTTTAGCCTCATTAGCAAGCCTTGAGCCAATCACATGCAGATGCGAGCAGTAAGCGAATGCCTTTAGAGTATAATAGATAACAGCCAACTAGACACAACTCAGAGTGAGCACTCTCGGCATCACCTGAGGTGGTGTCGTCATCTTCTTTCCTTTTCCTGTTTTATATCTCCATTTTATAAGCTCTACTATAATAAATAACTGAAAAGACAACTGCTAAGCATTCTGAAGTGTTTATTAGAAGTTTCTATTACAATTTGGCGTCCCTGGGTGGGCCTTACGTGTCTGATCCTCGGACGATGGGACACTCACAAGGCCATGGTGTGGAGCTGAGAACTTGGACGAGAGACAAGACCGTCAGGGCTCACCGAACCAGTAAGTGATAACTTTGCATTCTTGTGTAAAGAAATTAGTGGAAACAGTATTTAATCCTGATATAAGAGACAGACAGGAATTTGGAGGACTGCTAAGCTGTGGTACCATCAATATGTTTGCAGAAACGGATAAAACACAATTTTGAGACAATAAACTGCGAGAAGTTTATTAGGTTGTGTAAGAGAATTACCCGCCTAAGTGACGACTGAGTAACGGCTCACCTACTTGAGAGTGTGAAGTAAGGGGGCATGTTTCAATGGATTCACGCTCAGTGATTCGTAACTGGGAAAGAATTGAATCTTGCTCCCTTGGTTCTGTGTGAACAACTGGCCTTTCGTAGGAACGGGATAGAGAGGTTCAATCATTAAGTTGCCAAGACACACCGGTGTGCACACAAAATATTGATGAATTAACAGAGTACTGTCCTCCTCCAAATTCTGAAACAGAGAAATAGATCTTGTACACATGCGTGAGTTGTCTTTGAGGTTGTTGTGCTAAATGATACCTACTTTTTGCTTAAGGTAAATGTCAGATAAATTGTTTACGAATAAGAACATACCTAAAGGATTATTGTGTCACATTTTTGGATATAGTCCAACCTATTCTTCTTGTGACCCTAGTATAAAACTCAGCCATTGTTGTCATAACCTATAACAGGGTACAATGGGGAACAGAAAAGGCAAGTTAGGGAAAGAAAAGAAAAAGCAAGTAAGCCTGAGGCTACATGTGGTATAATAAGAATTGGTTGTTCCTATGACAGCCCAAACATCCAGTTTATGAAAACCTCGTATGGTGAGGATTGTTTGGCACAGTTTGACATATGGGTAAAGGACTTAGGATTCCCTGAGAAGAGCAGTTTTAGTCCTAGGCAGATAGAACAGTTAGAAGAAAAGTTGAAATGGAAGGGAAAAGAAGAGTCTGCAGACAATGTTAAGTTCTTAGGGGATTGGAGGGCACTTTCTGCATGGAAAGAAGAAACACTTAAGAGAGAGTACAAAAGAGAGAAACGACAGGCAGGGCTCTCACCCTCTTCTCAGTGTTTGAAATTTCAGATGGACCCTGACCTGGAGTCTGCCCCACCAGCCCGACACACACTGCCTCCTCAGCAAGGCGGAGCATCACTCCCACAAGCACCTCACCCACAGAAAGGGGGAGAAGTTGAGACAAAGCAAAAAACTGAGCCTCTGGAATCTCTCCCAGCCTACCAGCTGCCTCCAGCGTCGGCGCCTCCCCTCGCTTCTCCATTACACACGAGATCCAGTCTTGCATATGGCGACGGAAAAGACACTCTCCTGGACCTGACCACATGCTCACCCCAGTGGGTCCACAAGGCCATAACCTAAAGTCTGAAGTACTTCATCTTCCATTGGTGGAAGTGGCTGGACCTGACAGCATGCTTCTAGTCCACAGACCCTGGACAACAGCTGATATCAAGGAAATTATGGCTTCTCTTCCCAATGTGAGAGAGATAGGAGGGAAGAGGTTTGGTAATGAGCTGTTGATATTTTGCAGAGAATTCTGGCCAACCACCCATGAACTCTGCCACCTACTCATGACCAAGATGGGTATAGATTGGAGCAAGGTTTCCAGAGAGTGGCCAGAAGCCGACCAGAGGATGACCATAGTGAATATAGAAATACCCTCAGTGCTCTCTGTGCTCATCTGGTCGAAGCTTTTCCCTTGAACATAGACATGACTAAGATCAGTATGTGTAAGCAAGAAGATGGTGAAGTGGTGTCAGTGTTTCTTGCTCATCTCACTGTCGCGCACAAGAAACACAGTGGCCTGACCAGGCCCGTGACCCTGGCTGCAGTGGAGGGCACTCCTGAGCCTCACCAAGATCAAGCAGTATGCTGTGCACGCAGAAAGGCTGCTGAAAGAAAAGGAGAAGACAAAATCAACAAAAAGAGACCAAGACCTACACGCCACCACTCTCACTCTTCTCCAGACTGCTCAGCCTGGACCTAGAGGAAGAGGTCAAGGTAGGGGCTGAGGCAGGATGACCCAGGGTGACCCGTCGTGGATAAAAGGCATACACTGCAAAAACCCGGTTTACAAAAACAAAAAAAAAGTAATAAAATGAGGAATATTTTACTTAAAATAAGCAAAATTATCTGCCAACAGAACAAGAAAATTTGACTTGGCAAGATTTTTAAAATCAAGTAAATATATCTAGCTTTAGAAACCCCACAGATGTCTTAAAACTAGTGTAAACAAGTAGATTTGTACTACTCACTTTAACATGCTAGATACTTTGTCCCCCAACTAACAGTTTGACTATTTCATCTGGGCATATTGGTGTGCTCTGTTTAAGTAAGTGTTTATACCAACTGAGACCGCCAAATAAATCAAAATCAAAACAACAAACCAATCCATTTTGTAGCCTATTTTTGTTACCAGATTGACAATACAGCAATTCATTTAATTTAGTTATCTGTTTTGTGTTAAGAGATTAAAAGAAAGGATAAGATGCTTGAAATAAGAAATTCTGACTTTGACAAACTTGTCATGGTTAATATAACACCGATGAAATTATGGTAATTCTCATTTTAAGACAGAACTTACTCATAACCAGTAATAAAATCTCAATAACAAGTTATAATACCTTAAGATAATTGAGGGAAAAAATGCTTAAAGTAAGTGAAATGCTCTTACACAAAACCTGCCTGGAAAGGAGAATTATCTTGGCAGACAAATAACAAGCATATTTTGTCTTGATTTAAGATATTTAATCTTGGTTAGATTTTACTTTTTGCAGTGTAACCTGCTACCACTGCAATCAGAAGGGACACATTGCTCAAGATTGTCTCCAAAGTAGCAGACAGAGACCCCATGAGGAGTGCAGCAAAGCAGACTGACAGGTGGACTCTGGGAACGGGCCCTGCACAGAGAACAGGGGAGGTAACACACACACACCCGATGACACACATACACATAGACAGGAGCATTCACATAACGTTAAACCCATTAGTTGCAGCACCTGCATGCAACAGCAAGACTACACAGAAATGCCCGATACACCAGTCCAGATGGATACACCTGAAGTTGCATTAAGTTTGTTAAAATACACAACTACTCCCTTCTCTAAACCCCCTTGTATGCCCCTCACTGTATGTGGGCATGTGTTGACTTTTTTAGTAGATTCTGGAGCGGAACACTCAGTCATACAACATGGGGTACTTCCAGTAGACCCACTGCTCAGCTCAAATTCTATTCAGACGATGGGCATCTCAGGACGACCTGTAATCGAAACTTTCTCAGTCAACCTCCCGTGTAAAAGTGAGGGAGGAATAGTTATGTCCCACTCATTCCTCATCTCACATAAATGTCCAGTAAATTTGTTAGCATGCGATTTAATGTACAAATTAGGAGTAAATTTCACATCCACTCCAGATGGACTAACTATTGAAGTAAGCGAAATGTGCGGTGTGCAGTATGGTCTTAGAAGCCCCTTGTATGTGTATGTCTGGCAGCTCTGCTCAGATCAACTCACACAAACTCCCAAACACCTTGTACAACTCACACACTTGAACACCTCATCAGTTGACAAAGATTATATGAAAGAGGAAGATTTGCATTGCACAGCACATGTTTACCAAGGGCAAGATGTAGAGTTTGAAAAGACTTGGTTTGCAGACCACCACGCATGTGAAAGATTGACCCTCAAAATTACATATTGGTCTAAACATTATTGCGCTACGCAGTTTCATCTTACTCGTTGTCGGAACAGCTGCATCAGTGTTCATTGCAGTGTTCTCAAACATGTTATGCGTGGCCTCGCATCAGAGGACTCTGAGGTCGGCTGCTACCAGCATGATTTCTTTGACATTGTTAATTCCATACTCCATGTCTCATTAGCAAAGCCACGAGCCGCCCATTGGAAAGACGTGGGGAAATGGGTCAAGAAGTGCACAGCTAATGGCAATGAATGGTCCCAAACAGAGGACCCTAGTGTGTTGTTTTGCCAAAAGCTTGGGGTCTACAAACAAAGTCATGCTGTGTGTGTGCATGTTGAGCGCAGCATAATATTAGCCACTGATGAGCAGGGTCCTAGGGACCCCGGCCATAGTGGCCTGTTTGTCTCTATTTCCACAGCCATAACTCCAGCAGAGGTGCACCCCAAATTGGTGGGAGTTCCAAATTCCGTCTGGGCGAAGGGTAAACATGATGTAGGCCATCATGCTAACCAGTGGTGATCACCCCCAAATCAGATTTCAGGCCTAGACAGACCCAGTACCCACTCAAACCAGAAGCAATCGCAGGTATAAGACTGGTCTTTGATTCGTTGCTGAAGGCAGGTGTAATTGTCCCTTGCCAGGACTCTCCAGTGCGCACTCCTATTTTCCCAGTTAAGAAGGCAAGAAAACCGTCCCAGCCCGATGAGTGGAGGTTTGTCAAAGATCTGCAAGTAGTCAATGCTGTGGTTGTTCTGCATGCACCTGACTTCCCTAAAGAGCGCTCTGCAGACCACACCCACTCTGGAATTGCCTGACCCCAATAAACCATTGTTCAAACTGTAGATAAAAAAAGGGTTTCATGACCTCTGTTTTTTGCAGAAACATGGGGATAGATTAAGATCTGTAGCCTATTTCTCCAGCAAATTGGACCCAGTGGCCACTGGACTTCCTGTTTGCCTGCGTGCAGTCGCTGCAGCTGAAAAGGCAGTAACTGCTTCCAGAAATATTGATTAGATTAGATTAGATAGATTAGATAAAACTTTATTGATCCCTTTGGGTGGGTTCCCTCAGGGAAATTAAGATTCCAGCAGCATCATTACAGATAAACAGAGAAAAGAAATAGAGAAAACTTCTAGATAAATTACAATAAATTAAGTCATTACATATACAAATATATAAAAATAATAAGATATGGGGAAGAGAGGAGGGGGGAGGGGGAAGGAGGGAGAAGAAAAAAAAGGTGGGGAGAAGGGGGGGGGCGGCGGCGGTAGGAGAGATATTGCACATTGTCCGGTATTGCTTATTGTTAGCAGAGGTGGAAAGAGTACTAAAATATTATACTCAAGTACAAGTACTGTTACTCTGATGAAATTTTACTTAAGTACAAGTAAAGTTACCAGACAAAAAATCTACTCAAGTAAAAGTAAAAAGTAGATCATTTAAAATGTACTTTGAGTAAAAGTAAAACGTTACTTTTAACAATGGGTGTTTTCTGCCTCCATTGTGTTGTGCAAAAATGAAAAAGAAGAGGAAACAAGGATATATGTACATCTCAACCCAGATGTTTTATTTAAAGGAAGTGTATCAAATTGAATGCTTAGGATAATGCTGCATTAAAATTGAGACAAACAAAAAAGGTCAATACACACAGTCATGTCGTTTACATCGCCCTGACAACACACAAAGCATTGTACACGAAACATGAAAGTGAAATGTTGCACCGAAATCTCGTAGCTTGCCTGTGTGCACTGTATGTTATTGAACAATTCAATCATTATTTGTTTTGCTTAGTATTCCTTTCTGGTCTGTTGGATGTAGAATGGTAGGAGAACTGATCACGTCAGGTTGGCAAGCTAACTTGCTTGCATGATTAGCCAACCGAATAACAGACTAGTTACCGTTATGTTACAGTACCAACAGGTTGCTACTTCAACATTAGCAATGCCATCCACTATTTTTGGAATATAACCAGCCTATTGTCGGTTTTACTATGGAAAGGAAACATTATGATCAGGGGCGCAGATACGTTTTTTGACCTGGGGGGGACAAAAAACTGGGGGGGACAAAAAACTGTGGGGGACAAAGCTGCCAGCAAACCAACCCCAACCCCGATATGCCTGTCAAACTTGTGGGTAACCATAGCAACCAAGCTCGAGCTCGCAACCTGTGCAGTCTGCGCAGCTCAACCAACCGAATATCAGTCTTTGTTTTGTTTTATGTGAGTTGTTGCAACTATGTATACACTGCTGTGCACCTCAATAAACCGAATGGTAATTAGTCTTTTGATTTTTCCGTGAGGTTTGCCTTATGCAAAGAAAGACAGCATAGACGTTTTTTCCTCCCTATAAGTGGGGGGGACCGAACGAGGTGAATTTAAATCTGGGTGGGACGAATCCCACCCGTCC
Source organism: Neoarius graeffei (assembly GCF_027579695.1). Classification (NCBI taxonomy): domain Eukaryota; kingdom Metazoa; phylum Chordata; class Actinopteri; order Siluriformes; family Ariidae; genus Neoarius; species Neoarius graeffei. The sequence continues at coordinate 3,075,609 of NC_083586.1, forward strand.
CACCCTCTATCTGCACCCGTGATTATGATGCCAATGACAATACTTACCTCAACATGCTTGCGCAGATTAGACGTCGAATTTTTGTATGCCACAATGGTTGTCTTCTTTTGCACACATAATCTGCATTGCATAATGAAACGGTCACCCCTTTTCTCTACGAAGCTGAAGTGATCACATATGTAGGGCCAGGGGTGCACTTCATTACTGGAAGAAATTGTGTTTTCTGCAGGGTCGTCCACCACAGGTTCCTCGGTCTCCTCCATGTCCGCAGGGGCGCTTTATCAACACCCGTGGCCCAGGGGCTAGGCCCCTCATAGGCTACCTGTCAACCCTACCCTTACTGTTGGCCAGGAAAACACATTTTATTTGCAATACGTGTCAAGCATTTACAGTGTAAGCGCGTAATTAGCCTAGAAGCCTATGATAGGTTACGTTTGGCTCAGCGTAGCTGCTCAAGGTCCACGCTCACATCGCTCAACACATCTGACCACAGAGGGAGAGAAGAACGCACGCATTATCATTACAGAGCCGGTTCTGATTATTACCACGGACAGGACAGTGATACTGCATAACTTTCACGCAGGGGCATGGCCAGAGATAACCACACAAGCGTGCATGCGCTAATGTAGACCTATGTGTTGTAAACATAAAACACACACACCTACAGACAAGTCCTTTTAAAAAATAAAATGCATAAAAATAGCTCGGCGGCATGAAAACAAACATTCACTGCAAGACAAGGTGCCCTAGAATCGCCATCAGTTTTTAATATCTATATGGACTTTGTTGTCAGGATTGCACAGCATGAGATATCAAAACTGTACCCAGATACAGGCTTCAAGTTCAGATATTGCATTCCAAATGAGGTATCCACAAGAGAAATGCGTACGAAAGCATGAGCATCAGGAGAGGGTTGCATAACAGAGATTCTATACGCAGATGATCAGGCCATACTCGCTGGATCCATCGAGGAGCTTCAGAATATTCTTCAGTTGTATGACAAGACCTACATCCGCTTTGGTTTACAAATATCATATGTCAAAACAGAAACAATGGCTTTTAACGTCAATGAGGATATCAAATGTAAACCAAGTATCATTTCCCTTGGCGGCACTAATATTAAAAACGTCCGCACCTTTAAATATCTTGGTTATAATGTCAGCAACTGTGATGAATCCTCACACTTCCTGCATGCTAGGATAAGTGCTGCATTCATGAAATGGAATGAACTGAAACACGTTCTAACCGACCACCGAATACTACTAAAGACCCGTATAAAGTTCCTAGTGGCATGCGTTCGATCTCATCTCCTGTACAGCACACAGGCATGGCAACTATCATCCAGTGAAATTCACAAAATTGAGGTAGTGTGGCACAGCTTCCTAAGGAAAATGATTAAAGGTGGATATAAACGAAAGAATGCCCCTGACCAAAAGAACACTACAAATGAAGATATAGACTGGAGCTACAAGATGTCCAATTGCTGACCTCTGGAAACTGACAGGAACCCAGGATATAAAACTATCCTGCTACGTACAACAACTAAAATATATTGCTCACGTTTGCCGGATGGGCAATAACCAAGTGCAAAACCAGCTCCTGTTTGACAAAAATGGTTACAAATGGACGAAATGGGAAAATCTGCTGGGCATAGACACCCAACAGATAAGACGTATGATGATGGACAAATCAAACTTTGAGCAACTGCTGCAACTGCTACAGCAGAAGCACCCCTAGAGAGTTCAACTTTTGACAGGGGAACATGATGATGATGATGAAGAAGGTACTTGGCTCGGCGGCCACATGAAACGTAAACACCATGGACAGCGGCCAAACTCATAACTCTACAGACTGAAATACACAAAACCAAGTCCTACTAGGGCAGGGGTGCCCACAATATTTTGATTCGCGAGCTACTTTTAAAATGACCATGTTAATATGATCTACTCGGACTAGGTTGTTACCACTACTAGGCCTACTATGACTACTAGTACTGCTACTACTACTACTACTAATAATAATAATAATAATAATAATAATAATAACAACAATAATGACACTTGTTTTGATTTATAAACATTCATATGCAATTTGTTTAATAATATGCAAACATGCATACAAAAAGGTGACTGAAATTTACATTCAAATTATGTTAAATGCATAAGCTTTGTACTCCTAAACGTATTTTTGTTCAAATCACTGTTAACTTTTATAAACCGCAAACTACTAATAAGTAAACATGAAACAAGCCCGCTGTAAAAAAAAAAAAAGGGCTATGTTTAGAAAAAAAAGTTAAATGCATCCAGACAGGCATTGTAAACCCCAAAACATTTTTGTTCACATCAATTGACTTTTGTATAGCCTGCTAGACAGCGATTTGACATTTACAACAATTTTATATAAAAACATTTTTCCTTCTTTTATATATTTTTTATTTTTAACCGTGGAACTTAGCAACAGCACAACATTAATACATAGCATACTGATGTAGGCCCTAAATCAGATCTTAATCCGATGATGATCGGCACTGGAGGGAGTCAGAGAGGGCTGCATAGTCCGGACAGTAGCGGCTGGTAGTGAGCCTCAAGCAGGCCTCGAGATGATCGTCGGACATACTGGAGCGGTATTTGCACTTAATGATCTTCATATGCGAAAAGGCCGACTCGCACAAATAAGTGGAGCCGAACAATGCGGTTAAGGAGGTGGCACATTGCCGCATGTTCGGGTACTTCACCTCCGTGAGTAAATTCCAAAATGGCCCATGTGCCCTGGACTTCAACTCGATGTCAGACTGCAGCATCAGCATCTCGTCTTGCACGGCAGACGTGTTCAGCTGAAACAGTGCCGCAACTTTTGAGGCGAGGGAATCCACGTCAGTATCTTCCCCGAATGGGTGGCACATGAATGTAGCTAGTGGCTCGAGCAAAGCAAAGTCTTGAAATCGCTTCTCAAACTCTGACTGGAGAATTTCAATCTGCTCAGTGTAGTGTGCACTGTTAAGTTGCGCAAACACTCCTTGCATCTCCAGCTCCGAGGCGAGGTTTCGGAAGTTTCCTAAATCACAGCGCTGCATCTTTGAAACCAGCAGTTTCATTTTACTGGTTGTCATGGTAACCTAATGTAACATTTTTTTTGACGCAGCGCTTGGCTGACATTTCGCTTCAGGGAAAAAGTGAATTTGTTTACATGTAAAAATGACCACGACGTTTTTTTTTTTATTTCATAACAAATATATTAATATTTACATATCAATCATGAGATCTACCATCCCTGCCTTCGAGATCGACCGGTCGATCACGATCGACGTAGTGGGCACCCAGGTACTAGGGTCTATTTTACCGATCTATGTTCAAGCATCATGCAAGTCTTCCTTCTCCTTGAATAAGACCGTGCATTCAACTGCCTTTTTGACATGACTGCATAGAAATACCACTTGCAACAATATTTCACGCACTCCATCAAGAAAAAAGTTAAACATGATGAACACGGGCACACTGTTTTGAGCATACGATTTTTTTAAAAAGAAACTAGCTACATCAAAGTCCTTCAATAAACCCATCCTTTAGTGCAAATGAGCTTAACCTAGTTCAAAGCATGACGCTAGCAGTAGCTGCATAAGGCAAAATCATGTGGGCCTTTCGTCAACAACAAACCACAGCGGGCAAACATTAATAATTAAGTGTCCTTACCTTAAAACGTTGTCTTGACCACAGAACTTCTCAAGTATTTCACTTAAATCCACACGGGTTAACAACACACCCAACACAGCTAGCGAGAAATGTGGATCTGCGCTAGCTTTGTATTGCTATTCCCCTCAGTATGCTTACTCTGTCTGCTGCCTGAACTGTGAACATTATAGGCTACAATCTTTTCATCAATTTCTTCAGTAGATGCCGTTTAAGACATTTTATTATCCCCATCGAAATATGCTATTACATAGTTTATATATATATATATATATATATATATATATATATATATATATATATATATATATATATATATAAATAAAAACAGGATTATAACTCAAATCACACGACACGTATTCAAAAGCTGATATTCTGAACAGATTGGTGATCCTTACCTTAAAAAAATCTGTGACTTTAGGCAACGATTCTATCATTACCTGCATCTCTCTCTTTTTTTCCTTTTATGCGCCCCGATAACATGTGAACGCTTCATCTTTCAAAGCCTCTAAATTTGTGTCTCAGTAGTCAGTAGTCTGCAGTCTTTGGCGCGCTTTCATGCGTGACATTACATTTTGTTACATTTTATTCTGGTACAGTTGTGAGTGTTCGTTTCGCGAACCACATCCACCATGTCTCTTACAGCAGACTACTGTGTGCTCATTTATTTCTAACCTTATTTCTATCCGTACATTAACGTAGGCCCACGATTCCGACAGTTTATTATTTTATTAATATTACAAGGCCCCTGATTGGCTGTGGCCCAGGGGCTTGAGCCCCCCAAAGCCCCCCCCTTAAAGCGCTGGTGCATGTCCGCCATAGTCTGTGTGAGACTCGCGCGCGCGACAACTGTCCTTCCCGTGATTCATTTCCAGAACGCATTTCCCCTTCTCCGTTTTAGCCTTTTTTTTTATTTTTTATTTATTTTTTTTTACTCAGTAACGGTTGTGATGTAAAATGTACCGAAGTACACTACTTAAAAGAAAACATACTTAAGTAAAAGTACACTCTTTAAAAATTACTTGAAAAAGTATAAGTACACAAAAAAGCTACTCAGGTACAGTAACGCGAGTAATGTAATTCGTTACTTTCCACCTCTGATTGTTAGGCTAGGCTACTGCTCCTTCCCGTCCTCTGTCCTCTTGTTACCCCTCCTCCCCCCCGGAGAGGAGTTGTACAGTCTGATGGTGTGAGTGACAAAGGAGTTTTTGAGTCTGTTCAAAAACTCCTTTGCCCTTCATGCCATATTGTGGGGTATTCTAACCTCACCCTTTTGGTCCCACATGCTGTCTCCCTGCTTCTGTTGGAGAAAAGATGTCACATTTGTCAACACAGAGATGGTTAAAGTATAACACTGTCATACTTGATATGCCTGACATCATTGTGAAATGTTGTACTGTTCTGAATCCTGCCTCTCTTCTCCCTACAGAGGACAATGGAGAACCACATGACTGTGTCACTCTCACTAATGATTTTTGTTCCCCCAGGGCAGACTTACGTAAAGAGCAACCCTTTTTATTAAATCCAGACATGATCCTCTATGTGGATGGTTCAGCCTCCAGAGACCCAGAGACAGGAAAGAGCAAAGAAGGTTTTGCCGTAGTCTCAGATCACGAGGTCCTCAAGGCATCGTGTCTGCCCTCAAACCTGTCAGCGCAAGCTGCAGAGCTCTGTGCCCTTATCGAGGCATGCAAATTGGCTGCAGGGCAATCTGTCAATATTTTTATGGACAGCAGGTACACACATGGCGTTGTGCATGATTTTGGCACCATTTGGAAACAGAAATTTTCTCGCTAGCACAGGATCTCCCATTGCACATCATAAACTGGTCTCTGAGTTGTTGGATGCTATTCTACTCCCTAGAGCCATTGCTGTGTGTAAGTGTGCTGCCCATACTGTTAGGACTGGGACTGTTTTGGCCTCTAGAGGCCGCTGTTATGTTTATCTTGTCATGTTTGTTTTGGCCTCTAGAGGCCACCACTGTGTTTTGTGCTTGTCTTGATTGCCTGTTTCCTGCCCCGCCCTGTTCCTTAATTAGTTTGTGTATAAATACCCCTCTGTTTGTTCCCTTGTCACAGAGTCTTTATGCTATGCTGTCTAGTGCTAGTTTCCTCTGTCCCACGTATCTTGTCTGTGCCCTTGTGTTTTTGATATTTTTGCTTTCTTTGGACTTTGTACCTTTTTGACCTTCTGAGAGTTCAGAATTTTGCCTTTCCTTTTGTTTTTGGACATTTTACCTTTGGATATTTTTATTTTGGTTTATCTTCTGAGCTTTTGGATTTTCTTTTTGTTTTTTCCCATTGGATTGTATATAGTGTAAATAAACTTTTTTTGATACTCTACTTTCGCCTCACGCCTCTGCACTTGAGTCATCCCCCTGGTGGCCTAGTGGGGGTTTGGTGTGATAATCATCACACCAACGACCTGGGTTCGAATCCCAGCAAAACCCTAACAGAAAGACTCCATCTGCTCCCCCTCCAGTGCCTCCTGCCACGCTGCCTCCTTCACCTCGCGAACCCAGCCTTCCTGCGCCACAGAGATATGACGGCAAGCATGGTGAGTGCCGGGAGTTTCTTACCCAGTGCCAACTCACCTTTGAGCTCCAGCCTACCACTGACACTACGGATCGCCGCAAGATTGCCTTTATGATAACCTTGTTAGCTGGTAAGGCACAAGCTTGGGCAACTGCTATCTGGCAGAGACAGGGATCTGAGTGTTCTGACTTCAAGCTGTTTATAGAGGAGATGCTTCGCGTCTTCGATCAGGCAGACACCAGTAAAGACGCAGCCAGAAAGCTTATGTCCATCCGACAAGGAGGAAGCGTTGCAGACTACGCCATCTTGTTCCGGACGCTCGCAGCAGTCAGTGGATTTCAGCCTTCCACCATGGTCTGTCTGACCCCATCAAAGATGGCCTGGCCTCTATCGGATGCCAAAGTGACCTCGAAACTCTGATCTCACATTCTACTCGTCTTGACAACAGGATTAGAGAGCGCCGCCGAGTCCTGAGCTTCCCCGGCCTCACTGCCTCGACCTGGAGCCCGTCTACCTCCTCCAGTGACTGTCCAGAGCCCATGCAAGTTGGCCATACTCATCTCTCTGCAGCTGAGAGGGAGCGCAGAAGGAGGGACAAGTGCTGCATCTACTGGCCATTTCCGAGCATCATGTCCCGAGCTCTCGGGAAAAGGACCGCCCCGTCCAGCCGAGGGAGGGTTGTGACGGGGCCTACCCTCTCTCCTGAACTCCCTGGCCAAGGAGTCTACATTCCGGTCTCCATCTCCTGGGGTGAGTCCGTCCACTCTTGTCAAGCCTTGTTAGACTCCGGGGTGGCTGGAAACTTTATGGATGTTCACTTCGCCCAAAGTATCAATGTCCCGACTGCTTCTCTTGAAGTCCCACTGTCTGTGTCTGCCCTGGATGGCCAAGCCTTAGGTGACGGAAGAGTCACCCAAGTAACTTCTCCAGTCTTCCTCCAGTCTCAAGGTCACAAGGAAGAAATATCCCTGCACCTGATTCCTTCACCAGAGTTCCCAGTTATTCTAGGTCTTCCTTGGCTTACCCGCCACAACCCTCGTATAGACTGGGTCACTAGCCAGGTTGTGGAGTGGGGTCCTGCTTGCTATGCCTCTTGTCTGCTCTCTAGCTCTCCTGTGTCTCCTGCCGAGCCTTCTGATCTCACTGAGTTATCGCAAGTTCCCACAGAGTACTGGGATCTCAAGGAAGTTTTCAGCAAGAGCAGGGCCGCCGTTCTTCCTCCGCACCGTGCCTACGACTGTGCCATCGACTTGCTCCCTGGGACTACCCCTCCTCGTGGCAGACTGTTTTCCCTCTCTCAGCCAGAACGCAAGGCCATGGAGGAGTACATCAAGGACGCCTTGGCCTCTGGGTTCATTTGACCCTCCACCTCACCCGCTGGTGCCGGCTTCTTCTTTGTCGGCAAGAAGGATGGGGGGCTCCGGCCATGTATTGATTACAGGGGTCTGAACAAGATCACTGTACACAACCGATATCCCCTTCGGCTGATGTCCACAGCGTTCGATCTGCTCCAAGGCGCCACTATCTTCACCAAATTGGACTTACGGAATGCATACCACCTCATCCGTATCCGACAGGGAGACGAGTGGAAGACTGCCTTTAACACCCCGTCTGGGCACTACGAGTACCAGGTGATGCCCTTCGGACTCACCAATGCACCAGCTGTTTTTCAGGCCCTAATCAACGACGTCTTGAGGGACATGATTAACCAGTACGTTTTTGTCTACCTCGACGACATCCTAATCTTATCCAAAACTGTCCAGGAGCACCGCCACCATGTCCGCCAGGTTCTCCAGAGGCTGCTACAGAACAATCTGTTCGCTAAGGCCCAGAAATGCGAATTTCATGTTCCCGAGGTCTCCTTTCTGGGTTTTATTGTACGGACAGGCCAACTCCAGATGGATCCAGCCAAGACCCTGGCCGTCCGGGACTGGCCCACCCCCAAGTCCGTCAAAGAGGTTCAGCGGTTCTTAGGATTTGCAAACTTCTACCACAAGTTTATCAGGAACTTTAGTTCTGTAGCAGCGCCCATATCGGACCTCACCAAAGGGACAGGTGGATCGTATGTCTGGTCTCCTCAGGCGGAAAAGGCATTCAAAGACCTCAAGCACCGCTTCTGCACGGCACCCATTCTGGTCCTCCCGGACCCTTCACAACCCTTCATCGTCGAGGTAGACACCTCGGACAGCGGCGTCAGTGCGGTCCTCTCTCAACACTCAGAAGGAAGGTTGCACCCCTGTGCATACTTCTCCCACCGCCTGAGTTCTGCAGAGTCCCGGTATGACGTGGGGGATCGAGAACTGCTAGCAATTAAACTGGCCCTTGAGGAGTGGAGGCACTGGCTGGAGGGAGCGCAACATCCATTTTTGGTCTGGACCAGGGGTGCCCAAATTGATCCATAAAGGGCCATGTGGCTGCAGGTTTTCATTCCAGCCATGCAGCAGCACACCTGATTTGGCTCATTCAATCAACTGAACTGTCTTCACACAGTCAAATACTTGCAGCCACACCCACCCTTGATTAAAGGGTGGGTGTGTCAGTTGATTGAATAAGCCAAATCAGGGTGCTGCTGCATGGCTGGAATGAAAACCTGCAGCCACATGGCCCTTTATGGATCAATTTGGGCACCCCTGGTCTGGACGGACCACAAGAACCTGGAGTACCTCCAGCAAGCAAAGAGACTCAATCCATGACAGGCTAGGTGGGCCTTGTTTTTCAGTCGGTTCGACTTTACCCTATCATACCGCCCCGGCTCCAAAAACACCAAACCTGACGCGCTTTCCAGGCTGTTCACTCCCACCAACAGGGAGAGCAAAGTTGGGCCTATTATCCCTGTGTCCCGGATTGTGGCCCCTGTCCGCTGGGGTATTGAGGATGCCGTCCGACGAGCCCAACGCCAGGACCCCGGTCCTGGGACGGGGCCACTGGGCCTCTTGTACGTCCCACATCAAGCCCGGGCCAAGGTTCTCCAGTGGGGTCACTCGTCCCCTCTCACCGCCCACCCAGGAGCTTGAAGGACCCTGGACTTTTTGAGAAGACGCTTCTGGTGGCCAAGCATGGAAAAGGAAGTAAGGTCATTCGTCCTTTCCTGCGAGGTGTGCACCAGAAGCAAGAACCCACGATAGCATCCCCAGGGCCTCCTGCATCCTCTGACCATTCCCCGGCGTCCCTGGTCCCACGTGGCAGTCGACTTCATCACGGGTCTCCCTGAGTCACAAGGTAACACTGTCATTTTGGTCATAGTTGACAGATTCTCCAAGGCCTGCCACTTTATACCACTGTGCAAGCAACCTTCTGCCCTTGAAACAGCTAAACTAATGTTCAATCATTTCTTCCGAGTCTTTGGTCTCCCACAGGATATCGTCTCTGACCGGGGGCCCCAGTTCTCCTCCCAAGTGTGGCACAGGCTTTGCAAGCTCATCGGAGCCACTGCCAGCCTCTCCTCTGGGTTCCACCCACAGTCCAATGGCCAGACGGAGAGGCTCAACCAGGACCTGGAAACCACCCTGCGAGGCCTGGCCATGGATAACCCGACATTGTGGAGCACCTGGCTGCCATGGGCAGAGTATGCCCACAACACCCTGCAGTCATCGGCCACCAAGCTGTCACCATTCCAGTGCCAATTCGGGTTCCAGCCACCTCTGTTCCCGGACCAGGAGGAGGACACAGGGGTGCCCTCGGTCAACCAATATGTGAGACGGTGTCGCAAGACCTGGAGCAAGGTCAGGAGGACTTTCATCCAGACCTCCAGAACCAACCAGACTCAGGCCAACCGCCATAGAAGACCTGCCCACGCTTTCTGCCCTGGGCAGCAGGTTTGGCTGTCCACCAAGGACCTTCCGCTGTGGGTGGAGAACCGCAAGCTTGCTCCTCGCTACATTGGCCCCTTCAAGGTGGTGCGCAGGGTGAACCCTGTCGCCTACCGGCTCCAGTTGCCCCAGACTCTGAGGATCAACCCCACATTCCATGTTTCCCTGTTGCAGCCTGTACTGACATCCACATATGCCCCTGCCCCTAGGAATCCCCCACCCCCCCGCATCTTCCAGGGTCAGACTGTGTTCACTGTGCATCGCCTGCTTGACTCCCGCTGGATCCGTGGCAGGCTTCAATATCTGGTAGACTGGGAGGGCTATGGCCCTGAGGAACGCTGTTGGGTCCCCGCCCAGGACATTTTAGATAAAGGACTTTGTCGGGACTTCCATTCGGCCCATCCGGATCGCCCTGGGAACGTCAGAAGACGCTCCTGGGGGGGGGGGGGGGGGTCCTGTTAGGACTGGGACTGTTTTGGCCTCTAGAGGCCGCTGTTATGTTTATCTTGTCATGTTTGTTTTGGCCTCTAGAGGCCACCACTGTGTTTTGTGCTGGTCTTGATTGCCTGTTTCCTGCCCCGCCCTGTTCCTTAATTAGTTTGTGTATAAATACTCCTCTGTTTGTTCCCTTGTCACGGAGTCTTTATGCTATGCTGTCTAGTGCTAGTTTCCTCTGTCCCACATATCTTGCCTGTGCCCTTGTGTTTTTGATATTTTTGCTTTCTTTGGACTTTGTACCTTTTTGACCTTCTGAGCGTTCAGCATTTTGCCTTTCCTTTTGTTTTTGGACATTTTACCTTTGGATATTTTTATTTTGGTTTATCTTCTGAGCTTTTGGATTTTCTTTTTGTTTTTTCCCATTGGATTGTATATAGTGTAAATAAACTTTTTTTGATACTCTACTTTCGCCTCACGCCTCTGCACTTGAGTCATCCCCCTGGTGGCCTAGTGGGGGTTTGCTGGATTATCACACCAATGACCTGGGTTCGAATCCCAGCAAAACCCTAACACATACTAATACTACTGATCTTGTGTCTCAAGGAAATGCCAGGGCGGACGCAGCAGCTAAGTGTGCAGCCTCAGCTTCCAGTTCACCCTCTAACCTTGCATTTCCTCAGGTTTCCACCCCCTGTTTACAGCGAGCAGACCTTCAGAGCACTGCCACCCAGGATGAGAGACAAGTCTGGACACTGGCCAGCTGTATCTTTCCAAACTCGGTCTGGGTTTGTCCCTCAGGCCGTCCCTTTCTATGCAAAATTGGCACATGGGCTCACCCATGTGTCAAAAGGGGGGATGGTAGCAGAAGTAACAAAGAGATGGTTCACAAAGGGGTTTTCAAATTATGCTGCAAAATTTTGCAAGCAATGATTGATGTGTGCACAACATAATGCAGGTCAAGATATCAAACTAACTCAAGCAGCACACCCAATACAAGACAAACCGTTTGATCATCTCCAAATGGACTTCATTGAACTGACACCTAGTGAAGGGAAAAGGTGTTGCCTGGTAATAGTTGACATGTTTTCAAAATGGGTTGAAGTATTCCCCACAGCTAAACAAGACTCAGAGGCAGTAGTCAAAGCACTCCTGAGAGACATAATTTCTAGGTGGGGTATGCCTAGCAAAATCTCAATTGACAATGGAACGCCCTTTGTTAATGCAGCCCTAAAGAAAATAGGAGCATTCCTAGGGATAGACCTGAACCAACATTGTGCCTACCATCCTGCCAGTGCGGGAGCAGTTGATAGAGAAAATGGGTCCCTTAAAAATAAACTAAGCAAAGCTTGTGCAGAAACAGGGCTAAAATAGACAAAGGTCCTCCCTGTACTACTCTCACAAATGAGGATGCAAACTAGGCCTAAACATGGGTTAAGCCCATTCGAAATTCTGTTTGGACGAGTACCCAACACAGAGATAGGGCCAGCCCAAGGAACACTGCTGGACACCACACTGTGTGATGATGCAATGTTGAATTACTGTGCAACACTGTCCTCTGCTTTGAAATCTATCCACAAACAGGTGAAAGGAGCACTTCCCAAGCCTGCTGAGGGACCTCTGCACGATCTACAACCAGGGGATTGGATAGTGGTGAAGGAATTCCGACGAACCAAGTGGAACAAGCCACGGTGGAATGGCCCATTCCAGGTCCTGCTCACGACCCCAACGGCAGTGAAGGTCACAGGCAGAGTGACGTGGATCCACGCTTAGCCACTGCAGGAGGGTTCCTGAACTGACTGAGCAGGAGGAAGAGGAAGGCCTGAAGGATCTGGGCGCTGACTAAAGCGTGCGAGGAAGAAAGGCATCACTGCATGGAACAGCGCGAGTATCACATCAATCACGCACGCACCCTCAATAAGGAAGAGTATTTCAGTGTCTAGCCGATAGACAAGTCTTAGGATTTTGAGTTTCCTCCAAGTCCTGGTGAGGTGGGACAAGGGCTGATGGGGCGTGCCCGCCCTCTGAGCACCAATGCACATCAAGAAGGGCACAGGTTAACTCGGACACATAGTTAACATAAGATGAAGGGGGTAAATCATTATAAGCTAGGTCCCAGTCGTGGGCCTGAGCATCCTGATCCTGCTGGTGCTCACGGGAGGATTCGTGTGGTGGTCGATACAGGGAACCCAGGCTGACACAGAGTCAAAGACAGTTGGTGGCATTGGTTCAGTGGATGGAAGACTCTGATTCCATCCACCATACTGGTCCTGGGCTTAGTGATTGTGATGCTATGTTTGCTCCCTGATTTTTGTCCATGTTGTATGTCTGTTTTAGAGGCAGCTGACAAATATTGGTTACCAGATGGTGAAAATAGACCCAGACGACTTGCCTGACTGGCCTCCAAACCCACACGAAGACTATAACCCACTGTTTGACGACGTCAGCACAGCTGATATGAAATTAGCCCTAGCTTAAAACACTCTTATTTGTGGTTGTTTTCTGTTCTATTGTTTCCTGATCTATGTACCATATATAGCTTGCTAGCATTAACTTAAGACGTCTATGTCTTACAAAACAGCCTTAGCATTATCCCTGTACACTCAATGACGTGTTAAGTCGAATCTCTCCAGGAACTCTTACCACTGAAATTGTGTACATTTCTTTCCTTTCACAATTATTATCCTGGATGATAAAAAGGGGGAAATGTGAAGGAAATTTAGTGAATGAACATTCCTATTCTCTGTGTTTGTGTGTTGAGCTCAAGTGGCATAGTGTACTGAGAAAAGTTGTTTTCCCACAAGCTGTAATCGCCTTTCCGTGTCCTTGGCTGGTGATAAGCAGGCTGCCGTGCTTATGTTTCATGTTACATTATGCCTAACCACACATCCGCTGCGCATCTCAGAGCACACCAGATGCATGCCCTAACAAAGAACCAATGTTTAGCTTCATTAGCAAGCCTCGAGCCAATCACGTGCAGACATGAGCAGTGAGCGAATGCCTTTAGAGTATAATAGATAACAACCACTAAGACGAGTGTGCACTCTCGGCATCACCTGAGGTGGTGTCGTCGTCTTCTTTCCTTTTCCTGTTTTATAAGATCTACTATAATAAATAACTGAAAAGACAACTGCTAAGCATTAGGGTGCATCAGTTGCCCCCTAAAAATGAAAACGTTCCTCCGATCATGATGCATTTTTGTTTTTATGTTCCTTTTGGTAAGAAAACACACTGGGTGAAATATTTTGACAAAATTCAAAAGTTTAATGGTGGCACCAGAAGCTCAAAGTTATGGAAAAAGCTGCTATTTTATGACTTTTATGACAAAATTTTGATCACTTTTCATGAAACATTATGGCACCTTATAGAATATACAGTACCAAATATCTTAGATACACATTTTTAGTACATATTCTAAATATATTATTGTGGCAGCGGGGGCATGGTCAAGCGCCGGTCTGTGACAGGAGGGCGGAGTTGGGGAAGGTAAGTGGCAGAATCGTTTCACCTGAGTGTGATTAACCTACGTTTTGTGTGTTCTCTCCCCAGTAAACCGCACCCTATTTAAGGAGGGAGAGTGAGAGCAGAGGGAGGCTCATCCCCGGACGAGACGCTGTGTGTGTGTGTCTCTCTCTCTCTCTATTGGGAAAAGTTATTGTTAGACTGAAAAGTGTGGCAATAAAGCCTGTACGCAAACCTGATCTCTGTCCTGCCGTCCTCTGTGCTCCACCCACTCAACCGAACTGCCACAATTATCAAGCACAGTTTGAGTTTTAACTGTTCATTGAATCATTGTTCAACTACTTTTAAACAATACAAATGTATTATGAATCACGTTAATGCTTCCCAATCCTTTGCAAAGGTTCTTAACATGATCTCTGGGTCACAAGAAATCAATAAATGGAGTCCAACATTGTGATTTAAACCTTATGCGAAAACAAACGTTTTTTGGCAAAAAATGAACCTCATGGTGCCACCATTAGACTTTTGAATATGGTCAAAAAATTTTACAGGATGTCTTTATTGGTGAAAAGGAACACCCAAACAAAAATGCATCAGATTTTATGAAAGTGAGGGCAACTGATGCACCCTACTAAGCATTCTGAAGTGTTGATTAGAGGTTTCTCTTACAGTTATCTGATTGAAGAATCATACAGACATGTATACAAGTTGAAGATTTTGATGAGCAAATAAGTGAAATTAGTTCGGTCTCTCTAAAGGGTGTAAAACAAAAATCATTGCTCTGATGTAGTTCTATTGTTCTCTACAGGGATACTTATCAAATTGCCTAGTTTCAAATTAATAGTTTGATTTTTTTTGCCTGATATTTTCAATTTTTTCCACTGAAAAAACTTAAGTCATCGCTATTATGTACATATTGAAGGCATGCATGTTTTGTTGTGGCAACTCTCTAACTCTCCAAGCAAAAAATAATTCAAAGTCCAAGAGGTTGCAGAAAGGTTTAGACTTTTATTATATCAAATAATAAAAGCTGTATTCGGTCTGCAGAGTGAACAGAGTCAAAATTACAAAGCTCTCATTTTATACTGTCTCAAAGAAAAAACACAGGTGTATACAAATAATTTCATTGGCTAACATGTCCCGTTATACCACTTCAACATTTTCTATTGGGCAATACACCTCACACCTCTCATATTTTGCATCAACTGAGCCAAAATTTACAGTATAAATGGTCCATTCAGAAAGAATCAAACCACACGATAAGAGATGGTATACAGCATTCAGCGTGTACAATAAATGATTCAAATTGGCTGGGGACAAATCAAGTTAAAGACTAATACAGGCCGCAGGTGGAAACTAGCGCAACACTCGTGTCCTTGGCCAGTCTCCCACACTATAAGATTACACTTTTTGAATAGGCCTGTGATTTAACAGAAAACAACCTTCAGTATAAACTCTCTCAATGTCTCTGCTGTATTTTAGCGGAGCTCCCGCGAGGTCCTTAATGGTAAACCCATCGAGTCGATTTTTTGTGGTTTGTCCATGTACGTGTACCACCACTCATACACACCGCCTAGTGGCCAGTGTTAGTAATTACAAGTCATACACACCGCCTAGTGGTCAGTGTTAGTACAACCCCGATTCCAAAAAAGTTGGGACAAAGAACAAATTGTAAATAAAAACGGAATGCAATAATTTGCAAATCTCAAAAACTGATATTGTATTCACAATAGAACATAGACAACATATCAAATATTGGAAGTGAGACATTTTGAAATTTCATGCCAAATATTGGCTCATTTGAAATTTCATGACAGCAACACATCTCAAAAAAGTTGGGACAGGGGCAATAAGAGGCTGGAAAAGTTAAAAGGTACAAAAAAGGAACAGCTGGAGGACCAAATTGCAACTCATTAGGTCAATTGACAATAAGTCATTAACATGACTGGGTATAAAAAGAGCATCTTGGAGTGGCAGCGGCTCTCAGAAGTAAAGATGGGAAGAGGATCACCAATCCCCCCAATTCTGCGCAGACAAATAGTGGAGCAATATCAGAAAGGCGTTCGACAGTGTAAAATTGCAAAGAGTTTGAACATATCATCTACAGTGCATAATATTATCAAAAGATTCAGAGAATCTGGAAGAATCTCTGTGCGTAAGGGTCAAGGCCGGAAAACCATACTGGGTGCCCGTGATCTTCGGGCTCTTAGACGACACTGCATCACATATAGGCATGCTTCTGTATTGGAAATCACAAAATGGGCTCAGGAATATTTCCAGAGAACATTATCTGTGAACACAATTCACCGTGCCATCCGCCATTGCCAGCTAAAACTCTATAGTTCAAAGAAGAAGCCGTATCTAAACATGACCCAGAAGCGCAGACGTCTTCTCTGGGCCAAGGCTCATTTAAAATGGACTGTGGCAAAGTGGAAAACTGTTCTGTGGTCAGACGAATCAAAATTTGAAGTTCTTTATGGAAATCAGGGACGCCGTGTCATTCAGACTAAAGAGGAGAAGGACAACCCAAGTTGTTATCAGCGCTCAGTTCAGAAGCCTGCATCTCTGATGGTATGGGTTGCATTAGTGCGTGTGGCATGGGCAGCTTACACATATGGAAAGACACCATCAAAGGTATATCCAGGTTCTAGAGCAACATATGCTCCCATCCAGATGACGTCTCTTTCAGGGAAGACCTTGCATTTTCCAACATGACAATGCCAAACCACATCCTGCATCAATTACAGCATCATGGCTGTGTAGGAGGAGGATCCGGGTATTGAACTGGCCAGCCTGCAGTCCAGATCTTTCACCCATAGAAAACATTTGGCGCATCATAAAATAGAAGATATGACAAAAAAGGCCTAAGACAGTTGAGCAACTAGAATCCTACATTAGACAAGAATGGGTTAACATTCCTATCCCTAAACTTGAGCAATTTGTCTCCTCAGTCCCCAGACGTTTACAGACTGTTGTAAAGAGAAAAGGGGATGTCTCACAGTGGGAAACATGGCCTTGTCCCAACTTCTTTGAGATGTGTTGTCATGAAATTTAAAAATCACCTAATTTTTCTCTTTAAATGATACATTTTCTCAGTTTAAACATTTGATACGTCATCTATGTTCTATTCTGAATAAAATATGGAATTTTTAAACTTCCACATCATTGCATTCCGTTTTTATTTACAATTTGTACTTTGTCCCAACTTTTTTGGGATCGGGGTTGTAATTACCAGTCATCCCCCCCCAGTGGCCAGTGCTAGCCAGTAAAGAAATAAAACAAAAGAGACTGGCTATAAGAAAATTCTACAACCCAGAAACAGATGGGAGCTCCGCTTTTAGGCAGTGCCTAAATCTATATATTACTGTAATTATGATAAAAGTAATAATAAATTGGTTTATGAATTAAGAGAATTAACTTCATTTATTCTTTACTGAAAATTAACACACTCCGCTTTGAATTAGTATTTAATCAGCATAAAAAGAAATCTGTACGTGTGGTTATATGAATCAGAGTACATTTGTGATTACTTAAGGTGTGTGTATGGTCATGATTACATATGTGCATATAAAATCAATTTCTGTGGTGGTCTTATTTCTAGTTTATTTTGCTTTAGCAAAATCTTAAATTTTTATGTAATACTTAAATATTACATAAAAATTTTAATTATTTTTGTTATCTTCTATTAGGGTGGAGAGAGTTGTTGATCTAGCAGCATTAAAAGCTTGTCTTTGTAGTTCCAGAGGCTCTCCTTCCATGCTAAATGGAATACTATCAATTTTGTGTTTTAAGGTGCATGTGTGATTGTTATACCAGGGTGCTAGGTTTTATTTTCTCCTGAATTATTTTCTTTTAAGTTGAGCTACATTATCTAAAGTAACGCAGAACATTGACTGTAAGCATTCAGTTGGCTGATCAAGTTCTGTGGGGTCTAACGGGGATCCAATCAAATTGATAACTCTAGGAGACTACTGATAAAACTTTATGCAGTAGTTGATGTGAATGTACTTTTGATGCAATGGCATGCAAGGTGCATATATTAAGACATTTCAAAAGAGATGAGGTAATGGTCTGAGGGAGCTTCAGACTATAAGTGTAGATGTAATTGGTCTTAAGTGATCAATCTCATTAAATCAGTCTCATTAAATCAAATCAGTCTCATTGAATAATACCTTTAATTTTGGTGCTTAATAATAAATTATCAAACAGCTAAATTATGGTATATTCCAAATTATTATGATCACTACTAATGCAGCAATAATGGATCACTTACCGTATTACATAACTCATATACACCTTGGAATTCTTTGAGATTGGATGACTTCAAAGAATATATAGAAGCAACACAGACACAGTTTAACAATTAATTGAATTTATTATAACAATGATAAAAATGGGTAATAGTAGTTTAAATACATTCAAATATGATATGGTCATACACTTGATGAGCATGTGTGTGCGAGCGTGTGTCTGTGTGTGTGCTAACTCAGACTTGGAATGTTATCTGAGATGTGGGGGAGGTTAGGATTTACCTTGTGTTCTGAGACAATGGGATTAGCCGTGGTAGCTAACCCACTAGCTTATAACATTACTAAATCTACTGAAATCTTGATGAGGTCAAAATATGTGTAATGATGAAATTAAAAGTGTTAGAAAGGATAGCAAAAGCATACACGGCCTATCTATTAAAACTGAGAGAACAAAATAGAATAATTAATTCAACACCCTGAGTGTCTACAGTGTACACAATTAAACCGTTCCTGAGTTTAAATTCACACTACTTCATAAAGCTAATTCCTAAGACTAGTCTTTTTGCCCAAAAATGCCAGTCTTACTTCCTGTATCTTGCTTATATGCAAGATTATGGAGATGTTCCAAAACTTCTGAGTCCACCGGAGCACGTGGGTCGTTTCCATGGAAAGCAGAGAATTCTTGGTCTGAACTTCAGCGTTCGTGAGGAAAAGTCTCTGATCAAACAATGTGCACAGCGCAGTTCTGTTATAGTACATTAAACTCCTGATCAGTACAAATTCCATTAACAATCAGTCTCATGCTACAGTATTACATTGATAATAGTGGTGCAGTTTAATTGTCACTTGTATGGTGGTAATTAATGACTACTTAAGATCAAAAGAAAAAAAATAATAGTCTTGTTTTAAACATCACTATAAGGTTACGTATTTTAAAACAGTCATATAACATGAACAATAAAGTTCAAAGTACAGGTCATTTTCAGCCAAAACTGTAATAATAACCATATTTAATTTGACAAATTTAAAATCATGCAATGTCTACAAGTTGGTGCACTTGTAGGTTTTATAAATGTAACTGAATAAGTAAACATCTTTCCAGACTGATCAGTGATGCGGCTTCTCTCCTGTGTGAATGCGCTGGTGTTTTTGGAGATTACTCTGACTAGTAAAACTCTTTCCACACTGTGAGCAGTGATACGGCTTCTCTCCTGTGTGAATGCGCTGGTGTTGTTGGAGATGACTCTGATAAGTAAAACTCTTCCCACACTGTGAGCAGTGATACGGCTTCTCTCCTGTGTGAATGCGCTGGTGTCGTTGGAGAGCACTCTGCTGAGTAAAACTCTTTCCACACTGTGAGCAGTGATACGGCTTCTCTCCTGTGTGAATGCGCTGGTGTTTTTGGAGAGAACACTGATGAGTAAAACTCTTCCCACACTGTGAGCAGTGATACGGCTTCTCTCCTGTGTGAATGCGCTGGTGTGTTTGGAGATTACTCTGCTGAGTAAAACTCTTCCCACACTGTGAGCAGTGATACGGTTTCTCTCCTGTGTGAATGCGCTGGTGTTGTTGGAGATGACTCTGATAAGTAAAACTCTTCACACACTGTGAGCAGTGATGCGGCTTCTCTCCTGAGTGAAGGCGCTGGTGTTGTTGGAGAGCACTCTGATGAGTAAAACTCTTCCCACACAGTGAGCAGTGATACGGCTTCTCTCCTGTGTGAATGCGCTGGTGTTTTTGGAGATTACTCTGCTGAGTAAAACTCTTCCCACACTGTGAGCAGTGATACGGTTTCTCTCCTGTGTGAATGCGCTGGTGTTCTTGGAGAGCACTCTGACTAGTAAAACTCTTCCCACACTGTGAGCAGTGATACGGCTTCTCTCCTGTGTGAATGCGCTGGTGTTTTTGGAGAGAACACTGATGAGTAAAACTCTTCCCACACTGTGAGCAGTGATACGGTTTCTCTCCTGTGTGAATGCGCTGGTGTGTTTGGAGATTACTCTGACTAGTAAAACTCTTTCCACACTGTGAGCAGTGATACGGCTTCTCTCCTGTGTGAATGCGCTGGTGTTGTTGGAGATGACTCTGATAAGTAAAACTCTTCCCACACTGTGAGCAGTGATACGGCTTCTCTCCTGTGTGAATGCGCTGGTGTCGTCGGAGATGACTCTGATAAGTAAAACTCTTCCCACACTGTGAGCAGTGAAACGGCTTCTCTCCTGTGTGAATGTGCTGGTGTTGTTGGAGATGACTCTGATAAGTAAAACTCTTCCCACACTGTGAGCAGTGATACGGTTTCTCTCCTGTGTGAATGCGCTGGTGTTGTTGGAGATGACTCTGATAAGTAAAACTCTTCCCACACTGTGAGCAGTGATACGGCTTCTCTCCTGTGTGAATGCGCTGGTGTGTTTGGAGATTACTCTGCTGAGTAAAACTCTTTCCACACTGTGAGCAGTGATACGGCTTCTCTCCTGTGTGAATGCGCTGGTGTTTTTGGAGAGTACTCTGATGAGTAAAACTCTTCCCACACTGTGAGCAGTGATATAGCTTCTCACCTGTGTGACTGCACTGGTGTGTCTTGAGTACATTCTGATGATCAAAACTCTTTCCACAGTCTGAGCAGTGGTGAATTTCCTTCTGTATATCATTATGAGAAGTGTCAAAACTGAGAGCATCAGATGATGTTGGCTGACTACTGGAGCATTTGGAGGGGATCTGAAGCTCATATTTAATCTCTCCTGATTCCTGCATTCTCGCATACTCTTCATAGTGGCATCTCTGGATGTGTTTGTCAAGGTAAATTTGAGATGCATAGGAACGAGGACATGTGGAGCAGGAAAAGACCTGCAGCAAAGTCTTCTTTACTTCTGGAGAAGTGAAAGGACAAAAATCAGAAATTGAACATGAAATGCAACAAGATTATAAAATATAACACTAACCCAATGTAAGGGAGCATTTTTACTGAACCTCAAACATTCAAGATTCTACATGAATCAAGACTGACACAAAAAAGTTTGAGGACTAACATACAGCAGTCTCTAACTAGGAGTACTGGTACTGTAGATTCAATAAAGGTACTAGAACAGCAGCTATGCACAGCATTGGCCATAGCCCCGTGGGTCTGAGCAACCAAGGGGGAGTTGTTGGTTTCTGTTTGATCTAATGTCAAGTCTAGTTACGGTAATGGCAAGCCTTGCCTTATTTACAGCTTGTCCAGGATTGTGAAGGAAACTCAGCCCTTGCATTCAAAGATCCAAAAATGGGCCTTATTTATCATGCTGCATATGAATAGATTTATTTGCAAATGGTTTCTAGTAGCATTTACACAAGAAAGTCTGTATTTTTCATATGGATTGGGTTGTCAAGTTTAAAAACACATTAATTTAAATAACACAAATTTAATGAAATTAAAAATTGTGGGATTTTGTGAAACCCAGTTGAATCATATTAATGTAACTGATGAAAGAAAGAAAGCCAACATCCAGAAATTAAGACATTAGTCATTTAATTAAATAAAAATGTAGACGTATAAAAAAGGGACAGACTGCAACGATTCAGATGGCATTCAAGTAGTTCTGCAGTAGTATAGGAATTTCCTTACTGCAGTATTTGAAGAATGCCACGGTGTGGTTTGTAGTAATAAAGCAACCAAACTTCCATCTGTTTAATTATTCATTCATCTGATGCTATTTGTCCCTTAACATGTTGAAGTTCTTCAGCTACAAGAGTTTGAGGAGCTAAAAATAAACATAATTAAAACATTATTTCTCCATGGCATGACTTGTGGAATCACTGAATTCCATAAAAATACTAAAAAATGTTATTGCTTGTTAAACTGCTTGATAATATAAGCATCATCACATATACTCCTGAAATAAAGCAAGTGTGTTCCAATTGATTTGTATAATGGTTGATGGGTTTGACTGACATGTGCATTAGCCAATTAACAACTTCGCTTGGTTCAGGTATGCTGCATGTGTGTTCAACTATCTTCTCTTCAGCCAGCTGGTTGGATTGCACTGAATGTATTTGTGGCAGCAGGGGCATGGCCAGGGAAGGTGAGTGGCAAAGTCAATGCACCTGTTGTCAAATGTTGTGCGCGTATTTGTTGCAGTGACGGTGGAGGTTAGAAAAGGATCCCTCCTTTTCTAACATCAGCATGATGGAAGAGCGCGAAGAGAAGGGAGCTCTCCCGACCAGAACAAATGTGTTTGTGTATGAGCAAGTGAGCGAATGAAGCTGAAAAGCAAGGTAAATAGTAAAAATAGTGTGTGTGAACATCAGCTCCCTCCTGCCATGCTTCTGTACTCCAACCACATCAGGGACATACTATAGTGGTGCCAAAAGCCAGGAGTATGGAAGGGAATCACCACATGCAGTCCTCCCCATTTAAGGATCTCATCCATGCCCTTGTTACCACCCAGCAGAACCAGCATCAAGTGCTGACCACCTTCTGGAAGGAACAAGAGCAATGCTTTGAATACTTGATGCTGGCCCAGCAGGAAGATCGCCAGGCGTTCTGCTCATCTTGGCGGGGGCCTGGATTGCCACCACGGCAGACCCTCCCCACCTCACCCTCACGAAGATGGGCTCACATGATGATCCACAGGCCTTCATCGCTCTCTTCGAGCAAGCTGCCGAAGCATGGGGGTGGCCAATCAAGCGGCATGCCTACTTCCACTACTGACTGGCAAGGTGCAGCAGCTCCCTGCCAACAGTTGGCTCATATACGTGGACCTGAAGTGAGCCATCCTGCAGTGTGTCAGCCACGCCCCGGAACATCGTCAGTGCTTCTGGACGCTGACATTGGAGAAAGTCGGCCAGCCGTTTGCATTTGGCCAACAGCTCCAGGATGCCTGCTGGCAGTGGCAGAGGGCAAACAACTATGATGCTGAGGGGATCATCGACCTGGTGACACTGGAGCACTTCACTGCGGGTCTTCTGGAAGGAACGGCGGAGTGGGTCCAGTGTCATCACCCGGTGTTACTGGGTCAAGCCATCGAGTTGGCAGAGGACCATCTGGCAGTGGTTCCAGCAGCAGGCCTTTTCTCTTTTTCTCTCTCCTTCCCCCCTCCCTCCTCTTCCCATCCCCCCACTGCGGAGATGGGGGGCGGCTCCCCTCCAGCCGGCCCACCGCACCCATGGTGTCTCCCGTGTTCTTCTTCCAAGTCTGTCTCTTCTCCACCCCAGGTGAGTGATGCCCATAACACCGGTGCAGAGGGAAAGTCTGGGCTGGTATGCTGGCACTGCGGGGAGCTGGGACATCTCCAGAATCAGTGCTCCACAATGGAGGTGGGAGTTGTGATCTGGATCCCCTATGCGCCAGAGACTGCCCCCTATCGGGCCAGAGCGTATCGTATACCGGGAAGTGTCCAAGGGGATACATCAGACCTCAATCCACCAAAGCCTGGTGTAAGGTGAGGCATTGGGGACAGCACAAGCAGTGAAGGTTGTGTGCATGCATGGGGATGTTCATAATTATCCTCTACTGCCGATCCATATTCTATTTCAGGGACAAAAGCATAAAGATGGCAGTTAATCCTCGTCTCACCCACCCTCTGATTTTGGGGACTGATTGGCCGGGATTCAGAAATTTAATAGAACACACAATAAGGGGTGGGTCCTGCGTCCTAC
Organism: Neoarius graeffei; assembly: GCF_027579695.1. Lineage (NCBI taxonomy): Eukaryota > Metazoa > Chordata > Actinopteri > Siluriformes > Ariidae > Neoarius > Neoarius graeffei. Next base: position 3,099,419 of record NC_083586.1, read on the forward strand.
GTCATGGGGGGATCCCGGTGTGGCATTGACTGGGGAAGCTGTCACAGAACTGTCTACATCAGTGCGATGCAAAGAGTAAGGAGCAGCTAGCCCCTCCTCCCTCTCTCGGGGATTCCCTTGAGGATTTCCAATTAGAGCAGTCGCGAGACAAGAATTTGCGTCATGCGTTTGACCAAGTGAAAGTAATGGATGGTCAAATGTGACACCCTCCTTCCTGTATTTCACTATTAAGGACAGGCTGTATCAAGTGACACAGGACACTCAAACTGGTGAACAGATAACACCAGTTGTTAATCCCTAAGAGCCATAGGGAACTTGTGTTCCCTGTGGCTCAGTTTAATCCCATGGCTGGACACCTAGGACAGGATATAAAACTACCCCGAATAATAGGGTGCATCAGTTGCCCCCTAAAAATGAAAAGTTCCTCCGATCATGATGCATTTTTGTTTTTATGTTCCTTTTGGTAAGAAAACACACTGGGTGAAATATTTTGACAAAATTCAAAAGTTTAATGGTGGCACCAGGAGCTCAAAGTTATGAAAAAGCTGCTATTTTATGACTTTTATGACAAAATTTCGATCACTTTTCATGGAACATTATGGCACCTTATAGAGTATATCAAATATCTTAGATACACATTTTTAGAACATATTCTGAATATATTATCAAGCACAGTTTGAGTTTTAGCTGTTCACTGAATCATTGTTCAACTACTTTTAAACAATACAAATGTATTATGAATCACATTAATGCTTCTCAATCCCTTGCAAAGGTTCTTAACATGATCTCTGGGTCACAAGAAATCAATAAATGGAGTCCAACATTGTGATTCAAACCTTATGCGAAAACATAAAATAAGCGTTTTTTGGCAAAAAATGAACCTCATGGTGCCACCATTAGACTTTTGAATATGGTCAAAACATTTTACAGGATGTCTTTATTGGTGAAAAGGAACACCCAAACAAAAATGCATCAGATTTTATGAAAGTGAGGGCAACTGATGCACCCGACCGAATAATGGTGCGTTCTATTGGCCAGAGGTTTGCGGGGACGTTCGTTGGTGGTGTGCGGCATGCCATGAATGCCAATTAGTAAATCTTATGGCCACTCCAAAAGTGCCTTTGCGCCTGCTCCCTCTAATCAAGACCCCATTCGAGAGAATTGGTATGGATCTCGTCAGGCCATTAGATCAGTCAGTACAAGTATATTGCTTTATTTTAGTTCTGGTGGACTATGCAACATGATATCCAGAAGCAGGCCATGCTCCGCACTGTGTGCAGAGGCATGCAATGTTGTGGAAGCACTCTTCTGTGTTTTCTCCTGGGTCAGGATTCCTAAAGAAATCCTGACAGACCAAGGCACTATGTTTATGTCACACACACTTCGTGAGCTGTAGGGAATTAAATCTATCCACACCAGCATCCATCACCCACAAACAGATGATTTAGTAGGGTTTGGAAGTTTGTAAGCGAAGATGCATGTAATTGGGATAAATGGCTCCAGCCCCTGTTATTTGCAGTACGAGAAGTCTCACAAGCCTCCATGGGGTTTTCACCATTTGAATTATTATATGGGCAAAAGCCATGCAGCATTTTGGATGTGCTACAGGAAAATTGGGAGGAGGGACCTTCAACCAGCAAGAACGAAATTCAGTACGTTCTCGACCTGCACGCAAAGCTCCACACCCTCACACATTTAACCCAGGAACCTTAGGGAGTTCACTTCGGGAAACAAAAGTACTCGTGTTATTGCCCACTTCAAGCTCCAAATTAGTTGCCAAATGGCAAGGGCCCTTCGAGATCACACGGCAAATCGGGGACGTTGACTATGAGGTGAAGCGAATGGATCGGGGCAGGGCTCTGCAAATATACCACTTCAACCACTTAAAACATTGGAATGAGGGGGTCCCTGTGGCGTTGGCATTGGTACTTCCAGAGAAGCTGGGATTGGAGGTAAAACCAACAACCCAAACTACTCCGGTCCCTTGTGGAGACCACCTCTCACTGGCCCAACTCACAGAGGTTGCCAAGTTGCAAAGAGTTATCCAACGTGTTCTTGCCCCTTCCCGGCCGCACCCACCTCATAGAACACCACATTGAGATGGTCCCCAGGGGTGGCGGTGCATAGCCACCCTTACCCGAACACAGAAAAAGGTGGTTTGGGATGAACTCAAGGCCATGCTCAACATAGGCATAATCAAGGAGTCACACAATGACTGGAGCAGCCCGGTGGGCCTGGTACCCAAGACTGATAGGTCGGTCCGGTTCTGTGTAGACTACAGAAAAGTCAACACGGTGTCTAAATTCGACGCATACCCAATGCCTCGCATTGATAAGTTGCTCGATCAGTTAGGTGCTGCTCGCTTTTATTCAACACTGGATTTAACAAAAGGATATTGGTAGATCCCCTTGACTCTTCTATACAGAGAGAAAACGGCCTTTTCCACACCATTTGGATTACACCAGTTTGTCATGATTTCTTTTGGGTTATTTGGGGCTCCTGCTACATTCCAGTGGCTCATGGACAAGATCCTCCGTCCCCATGCCGCATATGCAGCAATGTACCTTGATGACATTATGATATGTATACAGCAATGATTGGCAGCGGCACCTTGAACACTTTAGGGCCGTCCTAGACTTGCGGAGATGTGTGAGGCTCAGAGCTAACCTGAAAATGTGTGCAATTCGGCGAGTGGAAGTATGGTATCTGGGTTTCCACTTGAGGTCATGGGCAGGTGCATCCCCAAATTGACAAAACTGCAGCGATTGCGGCCTGCCCAAGACTGAAAAGGGAGTGAGGCCGTTTCTGGGGCTGGCTGGCTACTATCATAGGTTCATACCTAATTATTCGGACATCACCAGCCTGCTGACTGATCTCACTAAAAAGGGAGTACCAGATCTGGTCCAGTGGATGGAACAGTGCCAACAGGCTTTCAACCAAGGTAAAAGCTGCACTGTGTGGGGGGCCACTTTTACACTCCCTTGACTTCTCTCTCCCTTTTATTTTGCAGATGGACGCATTGGACAGAGGGCTGGGGGCTGTTTTGTCCCAGGAGGTGGAGGGCGAGGAACATCCCGTGCTGTACATCATGAACCACGCCAATGCGTGGATCACCTGTTGGTATCTCGCCCTCTAGCCTTTTAAATTTGAGGTAGTCCACAGGCGCAGATGATGGTGACGGAATTCCTATCCTGTCGGGGGTTATGTGACAGTGGGGGCGTGGCCTAGCGTCAGTTTGTGAATGGAGGGTGGGGCCAGGGAAGGTGAGTGGCAAAGTCAATGCACCTGTTGTCAATTAATGTTGTGTGTGTTTGTTGCAGTGACAGTGGAGGTTAGAAAAGGAGGGAGAGCGAAGAGAAGGGCATTTTCCCGACCAGAAGACGCGTGTCTGTGTGTGAGCAGCGAGTGAGTGAATGAAGCTGAAAAGCAACGAAAATAGTAAAAATAAAGTGTGTGAGAACATCAGTTCCTCCCTGCCATGCTTCTGTACTCCACCCACATTAGGGACATATTACAGTACTATAATGTTTCTGTCCCTGTTTCTGTAATATGGGGAGGTCTGACAGCATTATCCGATATTGTGTGTTTTCTGTGACAGGGCCTTTTTTTTCCTCCTTGATTTCTCTCCAGTCTTCTCCCTAATTTAGCCATGGTCAATTCCCACCCATCAGACTGCTCTCCAGTATCACATAACATCTACCAACCAGGGAGGGCCATCACGTGCTTCCTCTGAGATAAGTAATACCAGTTGACCAGCTGACTGCATATTTTACTCATACAATGTCAGGGGGGAGAAAGCACACTCGGAGGAAAACCCAATCCACTCAATCTCTATTAATATGTGCTCTCACACACACACCCATGACTGGCTAGTATAACTGACAGGGCAGGGAAGAGACAGCATACCATCTCTACCTCCCTGAGAGCCCAGACAATTTTGCTCTCTTGAGCTCCCAACCACAGATGACGGTGGCATCATCAGGATTTGAAAGTGGCAATATCTGGATTATGGGGAGGATGATTGGGGCAACAGTTTTCTGCTGTACCACTTGGGATCCACAGGCCACGCATTTTACGCTACTTCTGGTTAAATTGTGCCTGATGAATAAAACTGCAACAGTATTTTGTGGTTTACTATATAGTCAGTTTCACAATAGCAGGATATTGCAGTGGGGTGACTTTACCCTCTCTGGTTGGTTACTGTCATATGATAGAGAAAACCTACCTGGTTGGTGGAACATGCCAAAATGAGTCCTCTGGGGGAGTGCTCTGGTTACTGCAGATTGCATTGTACAACAGCTTTCATTCCAGAAACACTGTTAGGCTCAGAAATGTCACAAGATAATGCCGAAAATAACCTCTATAACCTCTTAGACAAAAGTAACACCTTGCTGTCTGGTTGTTCCTGTTGGTGCAGGACTGAGTTCTTTGGTGTGCTCCTCTTCATACCACACCAAGAGCTCCTGTCCTGGGTTAATGGGTCGACAGCAACGATACAGAATTCCCCCTCGATACCGAAATGCCACAAGATTCTGTTCTTCTTCATTACGGGCACAATTCACATACCTAAAAGAGTGAGGCAACATTCCAGAAAAGGTAAAAATCAGAGACTTGGAGAAAGCATGGCAGAGATATCAGTGACAGCAAGAAGATAAAGTTCTTCCAACAAATGAGGAACTGTAAAATCAAAATCACTAAACGGCCCAAGAGCTGGTGTATTTCTCACCTCATCCAATTCACATGCATCTCTCTTTTGGCATCAATGTATTCTTCACACTGCATGCTCCTGTATACCTGGAGAAAAATACCACATTTATATTTTCTTTACTAAAATCAATCTATGCCTTTAAATGAGGTTTACAGAAACAAGAAAGATGGCTCATGCCAATATTATTAAGCCTCATGAAGGCTGAATTAAAAGGTACTTGACTGTATCTTAAGATTCACAAAACAGCCAACAAGCTCTGAGATGAATTTAGTAACTATAGGAAAATGCAGGCAAGGCTTTATCAGAATTTAGGCAAAGGAAAGGTTTCTTATAAAAGGCTTTAAGTCTGACATGGCAAAGCTGTGCTGTGAATCAGACCTCTCTGATACACATCTGTCCCGTGTGTTTTGGTCTCTAAACAGAAAGCTACAAAAATGCACAACTTTAAAAGTCAGTTCTGTCACTAAATGGGTTTTATACAAAATATTTTGGATTTGTACAAGTAATATTTATTTACCCTAAGTGTTTGGGAGCTAATGTTGTTTTAGTTCAGTTTAGTAGTGTTCATTTTTAATTTAAAGAATAAAAGATTAAATCTTCTTAAAGATGATTTAATCTTGACAACCTTGGAACGCTTTATTGGCCAGGGCATAATGAACAGAGATTTTGTTTTGCTGTCTTTTTACCAGCCCTCTCTGTGGGCCTGTCATTTCAGGATCATGTGGCAGCATGCGTGTGTTCTCACTGGTCAAATCACAACCATGTTAGTTAATGTGCATTAACATTCTACTCTAATGCAAAAACAGTGCGTAGCAATGAAACAAAATCCATGAACAAAAAAAAGGTCAAAAATTAAAGGAGGGGCCAAAAATTTGAGGAAAAAAAAAAAAAGCAGGCATTAGAGACATAGGCTTACAAATGTAAATTAAAAAAAAAAAAAAAAAAAATCAACATACTGTTTGGCCATTAGGGTTGTGCAAAAATATCGATACGGCGATATATCGCGATACTTTGTCTTCCAATTCAATATCGATACTCAAAATTTGAATATCGATATTTTTTCAAATAATAAAATCATGTTTCAGACGGGTTGTAAATCCAGTACGACTTCCGCACCTCCGCTCCGCGAGGTGTCGCTGTGCCACTACCTCACTGCAAGGCACTCTTCGTCTTCTCTTTTTTCCCCGGCGGTTGCAGTGAGGAAAAAAAACAGGCAAGCATGGCTGTTAACATAAACCTAGAGACGCCGCCGAACTTTAAGGCAGATGTTTGGAGGCACTTTGGATTCCAAAGGAAAGGAGAAAAAAAAAAACAGTGAGCCGGACAAAGAGAATGCACTTTGCAAAACCTGTTTCGCTCCAATTAAATTAAGATGCCCACTGCACTTTTCAATGTGTTTCAGACAGTGTGTTGTTCCTGCAAAATAAGCACAAGTTAAATGTTCTCCGGTATATGTTCTCAAGTTTACAAAGAACAAATTGATATTAGTGTTAGCACTGAAATGTATGTGCAGTCTGCAGTGCAAGTTTTAAGTTTTCATAAAACAATTTGATTCTGCTTGTTAAGCAGCACTGATGTGTCCATGCTTACAGAAAAGTTGATAATACTAGCACAGAAATGGGAATTTTCTGTATGTTGTAGTGAAGCAACTCTTGGTTTTGCCAGCAGTGGAATAGAGACAAATATATGTCTGGCAAGAGTGTGTAGTTATGTATGTGAAATGTAATTTTACAGTGGTCAATAAATTCTGATTTTCTTCAGTGACACAGATATTGTGATGTGGTTGAAATTTCTTGCAATATATCGATTATCGCAGAATCGCTGTACCGTGATAATATCGTTATCGTGGGCAAAATATCGCCATAGTATCGTATCGTGAGGTATCTGGTGATACCCAGCCCTATTGGCCATCAGCATCCTGAATTGGCCCACAATGCTATTTTCGAGGAGCAGAATGAAAAGCTTAAGATGGACATTAAAACATAGCTATAGGCTAGGCTGCATCTTCATTTAAAACTGCTGGAACTTGCCCAACCATAACTGACTGTCATATGTACCAGAGGTTTTCAAGCTTGCTGGGGCTGAAGCACATCAAAGGTCAAACCAGAACATCAAGGCACACCAAATTAAAGTCGGTTATCGATTATGAATGTTACACATATTATGATGGGCTAGAAGGTCATTCGCAAGGTTTGACCCAGATTGTATGACAACAGACTGTCAATTATTAAACAGATAGGTAAATCAGACAGGTAATTTTATAATATATTAAAAACGTGAGGCAACGCTCATTACAGTGTTTTCCATGAGTTACCTAGACCATGGTGGCGGAAGCATTTTCAGAACACACCACCATTTGATTTGAGACTGATAACATTAACTTTACAGTATCTACTACAGTCATCCACAAGTCCCAACACAATACCATGGTTATCAATTTAAGACAGCAAACAGATAACATCAATGCAGAAGTTTGCATTGATAATTAACATTCAAACTTTAGCTTAGTTAGGGAACATTAACAGCAGAGTGTCAGACTCTCATCTCCTTGCTTTAAAACAACGAGCTGTTGAATTTGTAGAGGTTTAGCTTATTTGAGTAAGAAAAGCTGCTAACACATCTGGTAGCATGTATTCGTCATTCAAAATACAAGCACATGCTCTAACCAAAGTTCAAAATAGGTTTATTTTTGGCTAAATTGAAATTAGTCTGTATGTTCTCTATTCAATATTTTCTAAAAAAAAAAAAAAGAACCAATTAAACACAGGTAACCACTTCTGCTTCCTTCCTTTGAGGGCTGAAATGTATGCTCTAGTCATTTTTTAACCGTTTATGAACTGTTAAACTCATTAACCATGATTTGCAGGTGTGGCCTTTTTGCTGTGGCATTACAACCAGTATGTTTATGCTTAAATTACTAAAGCACAAAATTGTTTTGAGCAAGTTCTTCATCAAGCTAAACTCTTAATTTTGCTCTCAAAGTGCACCAGTTTGATACATTTAACTTTAAAATAAACAAAATTATCTTACAAGGGAGCATGCCCCCAAGTGAGGTCCACTGACCATAGTTTCACAAAATCCTGAGGGAAACATACAGTGGTAAACCCTTTAGAATTTTCTATATTTCTACATAAATATTACCTAAAACGTCATCAGAATTTCACACAAGTCCTAAAAGTACATAAGAAGAACCCAGTTAAACAAGTTAAACAAAAATATTATACTTGGTCATTTATTTATTTATTGAGGAAAATGATCCAATATTACATATCTGTGAGTGGGAAAAGTACGTGAACCTCTAGGATTAGCAGTTAATTTGAAGGTGAAATTAGAGTCAGGTGTTTTCAATCAATGGGATGACAATCAGGTGTGAGTGGGAACCCTGTTTTTTTTTAAAGAACAGGGATCTATCAAAGTCTGATCTTCACAACACGTTTGTGGAAGTGTATCATGGCACGAACAAAGGAGATTTCTGAGGACCTCAGAAAAAGCACTGTTGATGCTCATCAGGCTGGAAAAGGTTACAAAACCATCTCTAAAGAGTTTGGACTCCACCAATCCACAGTCAGACAGATTATGTACAAACTGAGGAAATTCAAGACCATTGTTACCCTCCCCAGGAGTGGTCAACCAACAAAGATCACTCCAAGAGCAAGGCATGTAATAGTCGGCGAGGTCACAAAGGACCCCTGGGTAACTTCTAAGCAACTGAAGACCTCTCTCACATTGGCTAATGTTAATGTTCATGAATCCACCATCAGGAGAACACTTGAACAACAAATGGTGTGTATGGCAGGGTTGCAAGGAGAAAGCCACTGCTCGTCAAAAAGAACACTGCTGCTCATTTGCAGTTTGCTAAAGATCATGTGGACAAGCCAGAAGGCTATTGGAAAATGTTTTGTGGTCGGATGAGACCAAAATAGAATTTTTTGGTTTAAATGAGAAGCGTTATGTTTGGAGAAAGGAAAACACTGCATTCCAGCATAAGAACCTTATCCCATCTGTGAAACATGGTGGTGGTAGTATCATGGTTTGGGCCTGTTTTGCTGCATCTGGGCTAGGATGGCTTGCCATCATTGATGGAACAATGAATTCTGAATTATACCAGCAAATTCTAAAGGAAAATGTCAGGACATCTGTCCATGAACTGAATCTCAAGAGAAGGTGGGTCATGCAGCAAGACAACGATCCTAAGCACACAAGTAGTTCTACCAAAGAAAAGAGAATAAAGTGAATGTTTTGGAATGGCCAGGTCAATGTCCTGACCTTTATCCAACCGAAATGTTGTGGAAGGACCTGAAGTGAGCAGTTCATGTAAGGAAACCCACCAACATCCCAGAGTTGAAGCTGTTCTGTATGGAGGAATGGGCTAAAATTCCTCCAAGCCAGTGTGCAGGACCGATCAACAGTTACCAGAAACGTTTAGTTGCAGTTATTCCTGCACAAGGGGGTCACACCAGATACTGAAAGCAAAGGTTCGTATACTTTTGCCACTCACAGATATGTAATTGGATCATTTTTCTCAACAAATAAAATGACCAAGTATAATATTGTTGTCTCATTTGTTTAACTGGGTTCTCTTTATCTACTTTTAGGACTTGTGTGAAAATCTGTTGTTGTTTTAGGGCATATTTATGCAGAAATATAGAAAATTCTAAAGGGTTCACAAACTTTCAAGCACCACTGTAGTTATTCTGTCTTTTTTTTTTTTTTTTAATAAATACTGTCAATGGAACCCCTATCTGTTCTCTTGCAAGTTAGGGTATCTGTGAAAGAAATCCCTCTCAACTCAAAGTGTAAAAGAAGACGACCGTGATTGTGCGACAGATCCTCGGAGCATGTTGATGGGGAGTGAACTAATGTGGCAAGTGTGTTTGGAAGGAGGAATCATGAGACAGAAATCTCCACTTTTGAATATATCTGTCACTGCACATTGTACACTGAAATTGGATGCCATCCTACCAGTGCAACATCTGCTTATTAAAAATAAATAAATAAATAAATAAAATCAATAAACCTCATCTCATTATCTCTAGCTGCTTTATCCTTCTACAGGGTCGCAGGCAAGCTGGAGCCTATCCCAGCTGACTACGGGCGAAAGGCGGGGTACACCCTGGACAAGTCGCCAGGTCATCACAGGGCTGACACAGACACAGACAACCATTCACACTCACATTCACACCTACGCTCAATTTAGAGTCACCAGTTAACCTAACCTGCATGTCTTTGGACTGTGGGGGAAACCGGAGCATCCGGAGGAAACCCACGCGGACACGGGGAGAACATGCAAACTCCGCACAGAAAGGCCCTTGCCAGCCATGGGGCTCGAACGCGGACCTTCTTGCTGTGAGGCGACAGCACTAACCACTACACCACCATGCTGCCCCTAATTTACCATATTCACTCAAATCGTATTATAGGACAAATGTGCAAAATTTCATGAGTTCTTACCCATCATAAGCCCCTCAAAACAGCGCGGGAAAATTTAAAAATCCCACATTCCATCCAACATGGCTGACTTCATGTTGGGCGGAGTCATATACAACTAAGTGAACTTTGTCCTGTATCACACAGAGTATGGATCACACCAAATCTCATGCCGATCCGAGCAACTTCATTTATGGTTCTATGAACCATAGCTTGTTCTCGGGGGCGCTATAGAGCTTTGGGACCATGCCTAGTCCCTTGATCAGTGTAACTATGTGATTTTACGCACGAGTTTTCGAGCATCACAAGTGCCTCAAAAACGAGTTCTTCCGCAGAGGGAAAAAAAATGAATAAATAAATAAAGAGGAGGAGGAGAAGAAAATATAGCTGCAAGTGGCAATGAGGGGCCCTTGCATCTCCGGTTCTGCGACCAGTTACATTTGCTCATCAAACAATGCACTGAGATGTGAAACAAAAGCCTGGGTATCTGATGTATGCACCACTGGTGATTAATTTTTTGGCAGTGGAGTCATTACTGTCCATGTGCAAATGGTGGCGCTATACCAGAGGGTCAGTTTGGGCATGTGCCCATCATAAGAATCATTATATCCTATAACCTGTGAAGTTTGAGCTATATCAGACAATGCATGGTGAATTTATGACACACTTTCTGTTTACATGACGGAACACAAATTTATTGTTTAGCCATTTCAACATCTTAAAGAAGAAGAAACCTTTGTCACATGCACACTTCAAGCACAGTGAAATTCATCCTCTGCATTTAACCCATCTGAAGCAGTGAAAACACACACACACTCAGAGCAGTGGGCAGCCACACCAGAGCGCCCGGGGAGCAGTCAGGGGTCAGGTACCTTGCTCAAGGGCACCTCACGTCAACCTGACTGCATGTCTTTGGATTGTGGGGGAAACCGGAGCACCCGGAGGAAACCCACGCAGACATGAGGAGGAAATCTAAACTCCACACAGAAAGGCCCTCGCCGGCTGCTGGGTTCGAACCCGGAACCTTCTTGCTGTGAGGCGACCATGCTAACCACTACACCATCTTGTAAGATATCACAAATCCCTTTGCAATTTAACATCAGCAACATCTTGACATCCTGTACACCAAATATGGCATGAACACAGCAAACTGCCTTGGATGAGCATGTCAAAATTCTAACATGTCAAAATGCACAAAACCAAAAATAAGTCACTTCCTGTTGAGTATGGCTGATGCATTGTATATTGCAATTTTGTTCATCTAGGGGCACTCCACACACCTATCAAATCTCATGAGTCTCAATGACGTATGGGGCACTATGGAGTCCCCCGGACACAACTGGTGCCATGCTTCCATCCCTGAATAGTGATGGCCAGGATTTAGGTGTGTACCAAATTTCATGAGTTTTAATTTTTCGCCAGTGGAGTTTGTTTGTTTGTTTTCGTTTATTGCCAGTTAAGCAGCTGTGGCTATTTCATGACAAATACAGGTAATAAATTTAACTTAACATATTCAAAACCAACAATCAAATAAATAAATACATTAAATAAGTTTGTTCACATCAATACACTTTAAAAAGTTTAAAACCTTTAAAGGTGGGACCTTATTAAAAATATCAAATATAGTGTCATCTTTAAAAAATTTGTCTTTTTACTCTAAGGGCAGAGCAAGATAAAATATGCTTAATTGATAAGAGACTACCACAAAGATCACAAAGGGGAGGTTCTCCTCCAGTTAATAAAAAAACATGGGTGAGTCTAGAATGTCCAATTCTACACCTTGTATACACAACTTGATCATGTCTGCATGAAAATGACTGGGTTATCACTTGTTTCACTGTATTACATATGTCATGCAGCTTATTTCCAGCACATTCATCCCATTCGGCTTGCCATATATCACTTATGTAAGAACAAAGCACAGGTTTAATGTCAGAGACAGGGATTTGGCATTGAGAAATGTCTTCATTCAGGGCTCCTTTAGCAGCACTGTCTGCCTTTTCATTACCACTCAGGCCCACGTGACCAGGGACCCAGCAAAAAATAATATCCATGTTAAGTTTAGTTAGTTGATCTACTTTTTCAAGTATTTTGGTAATCAGGGGGTGATCAGTCTTTAAAAACTCCAATGCCTGAAGGCATGACCTAGAGTCTGTGCAAATTAAAGATTTTTGTTGATTGGACTCTATGTATTCAAGGCCCAAGAGCAAGGCTTGGGCTTCGGCTGTAAAAATAAAGCACAGGTTTGGGATACATATTCCACACTGGTTAGAAGCGACTACCATCACTGACGACACACAAGTATCCGTTTTTGAGCCATCAGTATAGATTGTGATGTGCAAAGGGAAGCGCTGTCTTACATCAAGGAAACAACTCTGGTACTCGTTTGGATGTGTGCTAGATTTCTTTCTGTGACTTGGGTCCTGCACAATTACAGGTTGTCTCAAGGTCCAAGGGGGAGTGGAACAAACATGTGAAGATTGCAGACTGTCCAGATCAATGTTCAAATCCTCCAGGAAGGGTTGTATGCGTATTCCAAAAGGTCTGATAGACCTAGGTTTAGCTTCATAAAACTGCAAAAACTGGGGGTGAAAGACAGCACTGTAAGCAGGATTATTTTTGTTTGCTTTGAGTTTGATTACATACTGTAGAGCAAGTTTTAGGCGCCTTAACTGAAGGGGGGGGGGGTTCTCTTGCCTCCACATACAGGCTCCGAACTGGTGAGGTTCTGAAGGCTCCCAAGACCAGTCTTAAGCCTTGATGATGCACAGTGTCCAGCGTCTGAATGTATGATTTCCTTGCTGATCCGTAGACAATGCTCTCATAGTCCAAACGGGACCTCACAAGTGCTCTATAAAGACGCAGCAGCACAGTCCACTCTGCTCCCCACTTTGTCTTTGATAGAACTTTTAAAATATCCAAAGTTTTAAAGCATCTCTTCTTGAGACATTTAATGTGTGGAATGAAGGATAATTTGTTGTTATCAAAAGTAAGCCCAAGAAATTTAACTTCTTTCACCACTTGGATTGGTGCACCATCCATGTAGAGCAGAGGATCATGATGTAATGATCTAAGTTGACAAAAATGAGTACAGACAGTTTTAGATTTAGAAAACTTGAAGCCATTTTGAATCGACCAAGTACTGATCTTGTTTATGCATAATTGGAGTTGTCTCTCAATTGTACTCGTATATTTTCCTCTGAAGCAGATACAGAGGTCATCGATATAAAGGCTGCAAAACAAATGTGGGCTAATTGCTTGTACAATGCTATTGATTTTGACACTGAATAGGGTGACAGAGAGAATGCTGCCTTGAGGGACTCCTAGCTCTTGAAAATGTGGAGTTGAAAAAGTAGTACCCAGTTGGACCTGGAAACGTCTGTTGGACAAAACGTTTGAGATAAAAATAGGCAGATGGCCTCTGAATCCCATACAGTACAGATCCTTTAGAATACCATATTTCCACGTTGTATCATAGGCTTTTTCAAGGTAAAAAAAAAAAATGCTACCACGTTCTTTTCTGATGAATCCATCACGTATAAAGGACTCCAGTCGAATAAGGTGGTCCACTGTACTCTTCCCCTTCCTGAAGCCACATTGATATTCAGTCAAATGTCCTGCTGTTTCAAGCATCCAAACTAGCCTATTATTCACCATCCTTTCCATGGTTTTGCATAAACAACTAGTTAAGGCTATTGGACGGTAGTTTGTGGGGTCAGTGTGATCTTTGCCTGGTTTGGGAATGGGGATAATAAATGCTTTTTGCCAAGATGGTGGAACATTTCCTGATTCCCAGAGCGCATTAAATATTGTCAGGAGATGGGCTAATGCACTGGATGGCAGGTTTTTTAAGAACTGATAGTGAATTGCATCAGGGCCCACTGCAGTATCATGGGAGTTTCTTATGGAGCAGAGAAGTTCATCCATTGAGAAAGGCTGATTGTACGGTTCTGAATTATCTGACAGGAAATTCAAGTCCTTTCCCTCCTCTTTCCTGCACAAAGCTTGAAATTCAGGTCGACAGTTTTCCACAGAGGAGTTCTTTTCAAACGTTTCAGCAAGTTTATCAACAATGTGCTGCTTTGTTGTCAGAAGACCTTCTTGACATTTCAAGTGCTGAACTTGAGGTTCCACTTTTTGCCTTCATCTTTTTAATAAAACTCCACACCTTTTTTGAGGATGCATCAGATGTAAGACTGGAAACATATTGTCTCCAGCTTTGTGCTTTAGACTCACTGATAGTACTACATGCTTGAGCTCGGCAGATTTTCAATCTGGTGAGATTTTCTGTTGTTGGATGTTTGTTAAAAATTCTCTCTGCTTTCTTCCGGGAGTCAATGGCCTTTTTGCAGTTGTCATTAAACCATGGGTTGGACTTACGGTGGGGCTTTCCTGAGGTCTTAGGGACAGTTTCCTCCGCAATTGCTATCAATGTTTCAGTGAAGTGCTCAACAGGATTTTCGATATTTTGGGGTAAATGACCAAGTTGGGTGTCACAAAGGTGTTTGAAGCCATTCCAGTTAGCTTTTTTAAGCTGCCATCTAGGAGGTCTTAACTGTATATCCGCTTCAGTAGATGTCATGATCAAGGGGAAATGATCGCTCCCACAAAGGTCATCCAAGGGTCGCCAAGAGAAGTCAAGCAAGATGTCAGGATCACATATTGATAAATCAATTGCTGAGTAAGTACCATGGCCTGGATGTAAATAGGTAAAAGATCCATCATTCCACAGGCATAAGTCATTTTTAGAGATAAAATCTTCCAAAGTCTTTCCTTTAGCATTTGAATGATTCCCACCCCATGCAGGGCTATGTGCATTAAAGTCCCCTAAGAGGAGGTATGGGGTAGGCAGTTGGTCAGTTAAGTCATCCAGGTCGTGCAAAGTTACAGTGACATCAGGAGGAATATAGACGGAGCACAAAGTAACTACTTTATGAAGTGTTATACGGACTGCCACCACTTGCAGATGAGTAGTAATTACAAGGTGGCTGTGAATTATGTCATTCCGTACCAGGACAGCTGCCCCACCTGAAGGACGATGAACATTTGGGCCATAGGCATTAAACATTGTATAATTTTTTAAGGACATAATATTATTAGGCGATAGGTGAGTTTCTTGAAGGCGG
This sequence comes from Neoarius graeffei, assembly GCF_027579695.1. Classification (NCBI taxonomy): domain Eukaryota; kingdom Metazoa; phylum Chordata; class Actinopteri; order Siluriformes; family Ariidae; genus Neoarius; species Neoarius graeffei. Next base: position 3,114,680 of record NC_083586.1, read on the forward strand.
AAGACAAGAGGATTGAAAAAAGCAGCTAATCGCTGCAGTTCAGAGAAGTTTGCTTTAAAACCACGGCAGTTCCATTGAATAAATGTGGCTAACTATTGTCATGTGGGTAGAACAGGAACAGGGCCCTTGCTCCTACTTTTGGGGGAGGAGCTTCAGCTGCAAGGGGTTGAGGGTTCCTTCATTTCCACATCCTTATAGTTTCCATTCCTATTTTCTTGACTTGATTTAGACTGAGAAGTAGTATTTGTCTATTTCTTTTTCTCTTTTGATGGTTGAGAAGATTCAATCATGACAGACGTTTGACTGGCAGAAGACTGGGAATTCATGTTTTTGTTTTTATTGGAAGTTGAAGATGTTGTTTCCACTAAATCAATTGCGGCTTATCTTTGTTCAGCCAGGTAAAGTCTGTTTGACATTCAGTTGACTTCATAGGGGGTTTCACAATAGAAGCAAAAGATTGCTGGAACTTGTACAAGGAAGATCCTTCCACCTGTTTCCTTGCCTGTGGATAGCTTATTTTCTTAATGACCCTTATCCTTTGAATTTCTTTCTCTTTAATCCATACAGGGCAGTCCTTTGATGAGGCTGGATGATTCCCTTGGCAGTTACAGCATTTTTGTGGTCTTGTACAGATTAGTTCATGCCCATCATCTCCACAAGTACAGCAAACTGATTTATTTTTGCATCTAGCAGAGCCATGGCCAAATTTTTGGCAATTGAAACATCTCAAAGGGTTAGGGATGTATTTATCCACCTGCACACTTAAGTATCCGATTAGGATTCTTTCAGGATGGTCATGTAGATTGAAGGTCAAGATGTAGGTACCAGTTTTTATGATTTTATCATCCCTTTTCAAGGTAATTCTCCTTACATGAGTCACGCCTTGCTCTTTCAATTCAGTAGCTATGTCAGCTTCTTCCAGATCATGGAGGTCTCTAGTGCGGATTACTCCTTTGCAGCTATTCAGATGGAGGTGAGGGAAGGTCCGCATAGGTACTCCTGCTAAACTATTACAGTGTAATAAATTGTCTGCATGAGACTTTCTTGAACATTCGACTAAAATCTGACCAGATCGCAGTTTCTTAACATCTTTAACAGCCCCCGCTGTTCCTGAGATTCCTTTCTGAATCCCAAAAGGGGACAACTTAGCGAGGGGCATGTCTGGTGTTACAGATTCCAGAACTATAAATTTGGGCCAGTTATTTATTTTAGGGGGGTATATCAATGCCATTTCAGAGCTGTCACCTAAGTCTTGATCCATGAATCTTCTCTTATTGGGTTGATTAGTAGCCATATTTGTGGATAAAAATTAATCATCTCTGCTCCTCACCCACCTCGGAGCCCAACTAGGGGATGCACAGAGCCGCGGTTCTCCTCCAGATATGCATCAAGGATACAGGAATGGTATACTCGAGCAATTTAAACAAAAATGTTCATATCACTCGATTGACCCTCAGCCAAAGTCTTTAAGGAAAAATAAAAGACTTTGACAAGCCGATTGATTGGATCAGGCCCTTCCAACCTCCTGTCTAAGTGAAGTAGGAGCCAAAGCACTGTGTTGGACTTGTGGGAGCCGCAGCCAGCCACATTTCTCAAGTACCAGGCATTCGTCCTCCACTGACACGGGTAGCAACTTGCGGCAAACAAGTCGCCCCATTTGTCGCCTCTTACGATCAGCAAGGGGGTGCTAGGGACCTATTCTACCCCGGGTCCCCACGGGGGTCGCCAGTGGAGTAATTACTGTCCAGGTCCAAATGGTGCCACTATACCAGAGGGTCACTTTGAGCATGTGGATGTCATCAGAACCAGTATGGCTTACAACGTGAAGTTTTAGCCATATCAGGCAATGCATGGTGAATTTATGATACACTTCTTGTTTGCATGGTAAAACATATCGGCTCGCCATTTCAACATCATGCAACATATCGCAAATCCTGTCGCAAGTCCATTGTTTTAGCAAATTTACATTTCAGGTTTGTTTATCTTGGGGCACCAGACACACCTACCAATTCTGACGTGGATAGGTGAAACTATACTGGGCAAAAGTCTCAATGACATGTGGGGGCGCTATGGAGTCCCCTGGACACACCTGGGTTCAAGCCTCTATCCATGAGTAGTTGTTGCCAGGATTGGTGTGTGTACCAAATTTCATGACTGAGTTTTTTGGCAATGGAATCATTACTGTCCATGTCCAAACAGTGGTGCTATACCAGAGGATGACTTTGGGCATGTGGAGATCTTCAGAAACATGATATCCTATAATCTGTGAAGTTTAAGCTGTATCAGGCAATGCATGGTGACTTTATGACACTTTCTGTTTGCATAGTGCATCATATAAATTTATTGGTTCGCCATTTCAACACCTTGCAAAATATCGCAAATCCCTTTGCAATTTAACATCAGCGATATCTTGACATGACGTCTACCAAATATGGCATGGATCCAACAAACCCCCTAGGAGGAGTACATTAAAATGTAACCTGTCAAAATGCACAAAACTAAAAATATCTCACTTCCTGCTGAGTATGACTGATGCAATGAATATTGCAATTTTGTTCGTCTAGGGCAGGGGTCGGCAACCTTTTTGCCATGTAGTGCCAATTTGAAATTTTCTTGTTAGTGTGTCATTCAAATAGGTGTTGTTAACTAAGTGTACTTAGACAACACACATTTTAGACGGATATGGATATTTAATGCATTGAGCAAATGTAAAACACCATTGCACTTGTTTTATGCCATTAACCTCACACACAAGGTTTAAGAACACCCCCCCCACACACATTGGATAACAACATTGCAAGCAGCTTATACAAATTCACAAAATAACATTCAAAATCTTTCAGTAGGTAACAGGCCCAAGCTATTCATAATAAAGATGTAGCAGCCTAATGGAAATGGAACTGATGAATAATAAAACTACAGAAAAAAAATTAAATAATGAGTGTCAGAGAACATTGACAAGTAGCCTACGTACATAAAGTGGCTTAACAATAAACTGCAAATTTGAAGTAGCCTTGTTACAAAATAAATGTTTTGCCTATCAGTCAGTGTGATCCCTGGCCCTGCTTCCCCTTACTTAGCTCCGAGATGTGGGGATGGTAATTGTCACTTTGAGTTGGACGCATGCTTCCGATTGGCCTGTTGTCAGACAACTTCGGGAGGGGCAAAGTACATTCTTCATGTGCGAAAATATCTGTTCACACAGATACGTTGATCCGAACACTGACAAAGCCAGTGCGATATTGCAAAGACAGTTGAACTTTTCGGGTAAAGATGCCCAGCAGGATTCATTGGCTTTAAACAGCAGAGCTCCTCTCTCACAGTCACATCACAATATCTTGCCATCACTGCCAAACGTGCCACATCATTCACATCTACGCTTTCGTCAAGCGCAATGCTAAATACTGCTGCATCTTTTATGCCAGTTGTTTGCTGCACCCTTACGTTTTCTGCCATTTCACCAATTTGTCGCTCAACAGTTCTGACTGATACAGGCATGTCTTTTATTCTTGATTTTATTGTCTCTTTATTTGGTAGCCCCTCAAAAAGACTATCCGAGCCGGAGAGAAAGGCCTCCTTAATGTATTCACTGTCTGTGAATGGCTTTCCATGTTTAGCTATGCAGTGAGAAATTATATAGCTAGCTTCAGTGGCATTGTTTTTAGCTGAGGCAAAGACTGTTAAAGTGTGGGCTTGCTTCCCATATCCGCACACTGCGCGTGAGATTGATTCGTCCCTATCTGCCTGATCTTTGAAAGTCTTTTCGTGCTTTGCCTCGAAATGACGTTTAACACTGGATGTTCGACACACAACACTTTCAAAACACAACGTGCACACAGCACGGTCCCTCTGAGAAACGAACCCATATTCTTTGGTCCACGAGGAGAGGAAAGCCCAAACTGTCGGCTTCTTTGCCATCTTAGCACAACTGCTGCATCAAGTGGGCCCATCTCGTGAGAAATATGGGGAGGGGGCAGTGTTGCCAGATTGGGCGGTTTTAAGTGCATTTTGGTGGGTTTTGAACATATTTTGGGCTGGAAAACGTCAGCAGTATCTGGCAACACTGGGAGGGGGCGCTATATTGTTGTGTAGTCATGCTAAAAGAGCAGGCTCGCCATGCAACAGCCAATGACAGTTCAAGATGACATTTGAACGTTTTTAATGTGTTGAATAATTAGGTTTGTGTATCATCGTCAGTGTGCCACTGGAAATTCCTCGGCGTACCAGTTGTGGCACGCGTGCCTAGGGTTGCAGACCCCTGGTCTAGGGGCAGTCCACACACCTACCAAATTTAACATAGATAGGTGGAGCTATATACCAGGGAGGTGTCTCAAAGACATATGGGGGCGCTATGGAGTCCCCCGGAGATACCTGGGGGTCAAGCCCCTATTGCCGAGTAGCGGTGTGCATGACTGATGTCTCATCTCATTATCTGTAGCCGCTTTATCCTGTTCTACACGGTCGCAGGCAAGCTGGAGCCTATCCCAGCTGACTACGGGCGAAAGGCGGGGTACACCCTGGACAAGTCGCCAGGTCATCACAGGGCTGACACACAGACACAGACAACCATTCACACTCACATTCACACCTACGGTCAATTTAGAGTCACCAGTTAACCTAACCTGCATGTCTTTGGACTGTGGGGGAAACCGGAGCACCCGGAGGAAACCCACGCGGACACGGGGAGAACATGCTAACTCCACACAGAAAGGCCCTCGCCGGCCACGGGGATCGAACCCGGACCTTCTTGCTGTGAGGCGACAGGGCTAACCACTACACCACTGTGCCGCCCGCATGACTGATGTGTGAACCAAATTTCATGAGTTTTTGCCCATGGAAATCACCTCCAAAATGGCAAAGTTTTGAAGAAAAATAACAAATATAGCCACTAACAGCGATAAAAGGCCCTCGCACACGAGAACATGCCAAAAACAATACGGCATTACACCTGGGGCCAAGCCTCTATCCCTGAGTAACAGGTGCCAGCACTGATGTGTGTACCAAGTTTCAGGAGTCAGAGTTTTTCAGCAATGGAATCATTACTGTCCAAGTCCAAATGGTGGTGTTACACAAGAGGCTCACTTTGGGCATGGGGATATTGTCAGAACCCTAATGTCTTATAACCTATAACCTGTGAGGCTTTAGCTCTATCAGGCAATGCATGGTGAATTTATGACATACTTCCTGTTTACATGTCAAAACATACAAATTTACTGGTTCACCATTTCAACATCCTGCAAGATATCACAAATCCTGTCACAAGTCAATTGACAAACAATGTGCATTTCAGTTTTGTTCATCTTGGGGCACCCCACACACCTACCATTTTTGACACTGATAGGTGAATCTATATACCGGGCAGAAGTCTAAATGACATGTGGGGGCGCTATGGAGTCCAACGGAAACACCCGGGGTCAAACCTCTATCCCTGAGTAGCGATGGCCAGGACTGATGTGAGCGCCATATTTCATGAGTCAAAGTTTTTAGGCAATGGAATCATTATTGTCCATGTCCACATGGTGCCGCTATACCACAGGGTCAAATTGGGCACGTGGAGATCAGAACCATCGTATCCTGTAACCTGTGAATTTTTAGCCATATCAGGCAATGCATGGTGAATTTTTGACATGCTTCCTGTTTGTGCGGCATAAATTTATTGGCTCGCCATTTCAACATTTTGCCAGGTATTGCAAATCCCTTCGCAACTTAATCAGCAACATCTTGACATGACGTATACCAAAAACATGGCATGAATCCAACAAACTGCCTAGGAAGAGTACATCAAAATGTAACAGGTGTTTTGGCAATGGAGTCATTGTTGTCCATGTCCAAATGGTGGCGCAATACCAGAGGATGTCTTTGGGCATGTGGGTATCTCCAGAACAATGATAGCCTATAACCTCTGAAGTTTGAGCTGCATCAGGCAATGCATGGTGAATTTATGACTCACTTCCTGCTTGCATGGCGTAACATATACATTTATTGGTTCGCCATTTCAACATTTTGCGACATATCACAAATCCCTTCACAATTTAACATCAACATCTTGAAATGACGTATGCCAAATATGGCATGGATCCACCAAACCACCGAGGAGGAGCTTGTTAAAGCGTATCACGTGTCAAAACGCACAAAACCAAAAATCTCCCTTACTGTTGAATATGGCTGATGCAATGTATAGGCAATTTTGTTCATCTATTTATTTCATCTATCTACCAAATTTGACATGGATAGGTGAAACTGTATACCAATAACATATGTGGGCGCTATGGAGTTGCCCAGACACACCTGGGGTCAAGCCCCTACGGCAGAGTAGGGGTGCCCATGACAGATGTGTGTCCCAGATTTCATGAGTTTTTGAATATGTACAAGGTGTCAATTAGGGCTGCAGCTATCGAATATTTTTGGAATCGAGTATTCTGTCGATTTTTTCATCGATTAATCGAGTAATCGGATAAATTACACTTGTGTTTTTAAACAATTATATCAATAGTGTGTTATGCAACATGAAAGGCCTCTTAAAATGAGCAAGCAATTGGCTGTTATTCCTCCCCCCAAAAAAAGTTTTTATTCAAACTCAACACTTATTAGATCAAAGCTTAAAACCTTTGGCTTATTGGCTCCAGAACTAAGCCCATTTAATCAACATTTCTGTGAAACATTTATGATGTACATGGAAAAAAAACCTATGAAATACAACCTATTTGTCTTTAGTTTTATCTTAATAAAAATGGAAAAAGGGGTGTACCCCGTGCAATAGCCCATCTGAGAATAAATAAAAAGTATAAAAGGTACAAAATAGCAAAAAAAATAATAATTCAAGTATTACTAATAATCCAACTTAAACAGTACAGTTCATTTTCCAATTGTATCCAGATGAGGTAGGTAGGTAGGTAGAGTAGAATGTTTGTCTTTGTGCAAGATAGTGAGTGCTTGTCTTAGAGCAATGCATATGAGAGAGAGAGAGAGAGAGAGAGAGAGAGAGAGAGAGAGAGAGAGAGAGAAATTTGTCTTAGTGCATGTGTGTGCAATGCATGTGCAAGCCTTTAAAAGAGTAAATGGTGGTTACAATGCAAAAAAGTCAGTATACTGACATGGCCAGAAGTAAGGCTTGCCCTACGCTCTGAGGCAATGCTCCCAGCAGCAGAGAACAAACGCTCTGAGGGCGCTGAGATGGCTGGAATACTCAGAAAAGACTTTGCAAGCTTAGCCAGAGTTGGATATCTTGCTGCATTTGCTCTCCACCATGGCAGTGGATCCTCTTTTTTGGAGAGAGGATGTTCACCAAAATATTGTAACACCTCCCTCTGCACCTCTTGATTTTGCTTCTCATCATCCTCTTCATCACTGCTATTGGAGTCTGATGATGATCCGAGAACATTGAGAGATGATCCCTGGACTTGAGTCGCTGGGTGGTCTTCTTCTATGTTGGTGGTGGATTCATTTCCCCGCTCATTAGACTGTCTTTCTTGCCTTTGACAGTTAGTGCCATTGTTTGAATTGTGCTTTGGACCTTAAATGATTCTTCAGAAGGCAAGAACTTAAGTTTTCTGAACCGGGGGTCCAAGGCAGCAGCAAGGAGGGCAGTGTTAGGGTCCATAGGTTTAAATACAAATAGGTCTTCCCACCTGTCAGTGATCTGTTCAGCTGCAAGACCCTGAAATTATTAGTTAGCTCTCTGACGGAGAAGATTCCAGTGCTAGAAGCGCGTGTCCAGGCTTTAGAGAAGGTTAGTGCGCGTGAGAACAGTGTAGTTTCTGTAGGAGAAAGTCTGGATGCCCTAGGTGGAGTTAGTAATCCCCCAACTCCGGCATTAGAGCCCTTACAGTGGGGCGAATGGGTGACGACTAGGTGGCATAAGCATAGAGCCAAAGCTACCGCTGAGGCTCGCCCACGGGAGCACCACTCCTCTCCGCGTCACATGTCGAACAGGTTTGCTCTCCTTAGTGATGCACCTGCTGAGAAACCTGAAATAGCTCTGGTTATAGGGGACTCTATCATACGGCATGTGAAATTAGCTCAGCCTTTAGGGGCACCAGCAGCTTTAGTCAGGTGTATACCGGGAGCCAGGGAGCCCGACATAGCAGGTAATCTTAGGGTCCTAGGCAAGCACAGGTTCTCAAAGATAGTTATCCATGCAGGAGCTAATGATATACGCCTTCGTCATTCTGAGGTTACTAAGAGTAACTTTGTAGAGGTGTTTAAATTAGCGAAGGCGATGTCCGATGCTGTAGTATGCTCTGGCCCCATCCCAATGCGGCGTGGCGATGTAGCTTACAGCAGAGGTTATGGTCGCTGAACTGCTGGCTGTCTAGGTGGTGCTCTGAAAACAGTGTGGGCTTTAATAGATAATTGGGCTAATTTTGAGGGCACTGCTGGCCTGTTAGGGTGGGATGGCATCCATCCCACTCGGGAAGGTGCTGCTCTCATTTCCTGCAGCATAGGTCATAGTCTCAGAACAGGCCTAGTTAATTTCTGACAATCTAGAGCCAAGGCCAGGGAGCAGACGAACAGGCTAAACTGACTGTCTGCTAGCTGCACAGAGTCATCACTCAGGGTCCACTACATCAAGACTGTGTCTGCTCCCCGAGCTCAACAAAAAGGTAGAAATTTTCAGAGAGTTTGCTCCAGTAACCTAATCAATATAAAATTAGATCATACTGACTGTACAGCTGCTGCCAGCACCTTTGATCTAAAGGCGGGGCTATTAAATATTAGATCTCTTACATCTAAAGCACTAATGGTTAATGAACTCATTACTGATCAGGAGTTTAATGTACTTTGTTTAACTGAAACATGGATTAAGCCAAATGAATATATAGCATTAAATGAAGCGAGTCCTCCTGGATACAGTTATATACACCAGCCTCGTCAAACTGGCAGAGGAGGAGGCGTTGCGGTTATTTATAATGATTATCTAGGTGTAACACAAAAACCTGGTTATAAATTGAATACATCTGAAGTTCTTCATACTCGTATAAATGTATGTAGCCTTGAAAAATAAGTCTACCCAGTTAATTCCATTGCTTATTATTTACAGGCCCCCGGGGCCATGTTCTGAGTTTCTTTCTGAATTTGCAGATTTTATCTCAGATCTGGTTATTTCCTTAGACAAAGCTTTAGTTGTCGGAGATTTTAATATTCACTTCGATAACCCAGAAGACCTCTGAAAACAGCGTTTGTGGCCATTTTAGATTCAGTAGGGATTAAGCAGAATGTCATAGGACCGACCCATAATGGTGGTCACACCCTTGATCTAATACTAACATTCAGATTAAACGTAGACAATATAGTCATACTTCCACAGTCTGAAGTTATCTCAGATCATTATCTCATCTCATTCAAATTATGTCTGAGTAATAATATATGCACCTCACCACGCTACTGTATTAAACGTACATTCACGTCAACTACTGCACAGAGCTTTATAAATGATCTCCCAGAGTTATCAACTTTGATTGGGTCACTGTCAGCCCCTGCAGAACTTGACCAGGCAACTGAATGCTTAGAGTCAACATTCCGCCATACCTTAGATAATGTAGCTCCTCTAAAAAGGAAAATGGTCAGAGACAAAAAATTAACACCCTGGTATAATGATGACACTCGCACATTAAAACCGATCACTCAAAAATTGGAACGTAAATGGCATCAAACAAAATTGGTAGTGTTCAAATTAGCATGGAAGGAGAGCTTCTTGAAGTATAGAAAAGCTCTTAGTGCTGCGAGATCAACATATCTCTCCTCCATAATAGAAGATAACAAAAATAATCCTAGATTCCTATTTAATACTGTAGCAAAATTAACCAGGAATAAGTCCACTATAGACACATGCACACCTGCAGTATATAATAGTAACGATTTCATGATTTTTTTTTTATTGACAAAATTGAGAATATCCGACAAAAAATTTAAACTACTAATTTAAGGTCAGACAATGAAAGTGACCTTGTAGTTAACTATATAACTGTATCAGATCATCAGTTAGAATGTTTTACTCCCCTTAAAGAAACTGAATTACTTTCATTAATCTCGGCATCAAAAGTCTCACCTTGCATACTAGATCCCTTACCTACACGTCTATTCAAACAGATAATACCTGAAGTAATTGAACCACTTCTAAAAATAATAAATTTTTCTCTTACGATTGGCTATGTACCCAAATCCTTTAAACTAGCACTTATCAAACCCCTGATTAAGCCTAGGTCACAACTGGCCATACGTGCTCCTACGGCCGGTCTACGTGCAAAAAACGCAAGAAACGCACGGAGGGCGCGCGTGTAACGTGCTGATTTTTAAGCCGTAGACTGGCCACAGACCAGCCGCAGAGGTTCTTTGTCATGTCAAACAAACTCTACGGGCGTTTACATTTTTTTCAGGTTGCAAGACAAACTTACAGCCAACGTGCGTCTTTCTCCACGAACAAAAATAAATAAATAAATAAATAAATAAATAAATAAATGCAGCGATTTGGGAAACTCCAAAAATTGCACGGCCAAAAAAATCGTACGTCCGGTTGTGACCTCGGCTTTAAAAAAACCTTACCTTGATCCCTGTCAGCTGTCCAATTATAGGCCAATATCAAACCTCCCCTATAAAGGTTGGAGATAACTCCAAGAGATAACTTGGAGATAACTCCAAGATCCTTGAAAAAGCTGTGGCACAGCAGTTATGCTCATATTTACATAGGAATAACATCCATGAAATGTATCAGTCAGGATTTAGACCTAATCACAGCACAGAAATAGCTTTGGTTAAAGTAGTAAACGACCTCCTGTTGGCGTCTGATCAGGGCTGTGTCTCACTACTTGTGTTGCTTGACCTTAGTGCAGCATTTGATACCATTGATCAGTCCCCCCAGGATTTCGCAGTCCTTTTTTGTGATTGTTGCGGGCTAAAATGTCTGATGTTGCGGGGGGGGTTCCAAAAAATTGCGATGAAAGTTGCAGTGTTTATGTTTTTGTTGCGATTACATTGCGGGAGGAAGTGAAAGTTGCAAGGAATTGTTGCGATTTTCTCTTTTTGTGATTAAAATTGAGTGATATGTTAAATATTATTACTGAAAAACTATTGATTAAAAAAAAGGACACTGAGAAATGGTCCTATAAACAACTTTACCAATATAAAAGATTACCAGGACTACAAAAATGCAGAAAAATAGGCTTTACTTATCCAAATGCACCTGTTGGTTCAAAAGTTAAAGTGCAGAGAACCTCACAGCACAACATGAAGTTACCTTAAAATATAATATAAATGCCTCAGCTTTCATGTAAGAAAAAAAACTATTAATACTAGTACTGTGTGCAGGCAGTCTCTCCTGAAGACTAAATTAAACAATAATTATAAACTAATAAAATAAATGGCTCAGGCTTCATCGAAGAAAAAAAACAAACAATTTGAACAGAATCTCACAGTATGATGCTGAAGCTGCCTAAACAATGGAAAATAAAATACCATGTTGGCATCCATTAATTTATTGTATTAAGTAAAAAAATAATGTAAAGTGCACACAGTCCTTCACTGTAAACATAACACACTTTCAGTAACAGAATTTAAGCCTATATAAACACTGTCTCGCACATGCTGCTTCTCTTGAACGGAAACACGGAAGTAAGCAGTGTTGCCAGATACTGCTGACATTTTCCAGCCCAAAATATGTTCAAAACCCGCCAAAATGCACTTGAAACCACCCAATCTGGCAACACTGGAAGTAAAGCGGAAGGTAGTTTGTCGACGTCACCTCAAGACGACGCCAACGATTGGTCAAATTTGCGGGAAAGTTGCAGTGATTGGATATAATTGCAACACCGCCCTGAATTCGCGGGGATTGGTTGAATTTGCAAATCGCAACATCGCAAAATCCTGGAGGGTCTGACTGATCATTCCATTCTTCTGGATAGACTAGGAAATGTTGTGGGAGTTAAGGAAATGGCCCTCTCCTGGCTCAGCTCTTATTTAACTGATCGTTATCAGTATGTTGATATAAATGGTGATATTTCTAGACGTACTGCAGTAAAGTTTGGTGTTCCACAAGGTTCTGTCTTGGGTCCACTGCTTTTTTCTCTATATGTTACCTCTGAGTGATGATATTTGTAAACATTGTATTAGTTTCCACTGTTATGCTGATGACACACAGTTGTATGTTTCTGCAAAACCTGATGAGAGACACCAGCTTTATAGAACTGAGGAATGTGTTAAGGACAGACACTGGATGCTTATTAACTTCCTTCTGCTTAACTCTGACAAGACTGAAGTACTTGTACTAGGACCATATACAGCTAGAAGCAAGTTTTCTGATTACACAGTGACTCTGGATGGCCTTCCTGTTTCTTCACGTGCAGCAGTAAAAGACCTCAGAGTGATTATTGACCCCAGTCTTTCATTCAATACTCACATTGATAACATTACCCGGATAGCTTTCTTTCATCTCAGAAATATTGCTAAGATAAGAAATTTAATGTCATTACATGATGCGGAAAAACTAGTTCATGCTTTCGTTACCTCCAGGTTGGATTATTGTAATGCCTTACTGTCTGGATGTTCCAATAAGTGCATAAACAAGCTCCAGTTACTTCAAAATGCAGCAGCAAGAGTCCTTACTAGAACTAGAAAATATGACCACATCACGCCTGTCTTATCCACACTGCATTGGCTCCCAATCAAATTTCGTATTGATTATAAAAATACTACTATTGACCTTTAAAGCACTAAATGGTCTCGCACCACAGTACCTGAGTGAACTTCTGTTCCTCTATGACCCGCCACACCTACTTGGATCAAAAGGTGCAGGCTATTTGCTGGTACCTCGTATAGTGAAGGCTACATCAGGGGGCAGAGCCTTTTCTTACAAAGCTCCACAGTTATGGAACAGCCTTCCAAGTAATGTTCGGGAATCAGACACAGTCTCAGTGTTTAAGTCTAGGCTGAAAACATATCTGTTTAGTCAAGCCTTGTGTTAATGGTGTTTATGAGGTAAAGGTGTAGATCTGGAGGGTTCTCAGACAGAGTGTTTTGGTAAACTGGGATGTTTGGATGCTGTCAGTCCCCACTCGCTTGCTCACTCGAGTTTGTTGACGGTGTAGTGGCTGGCTGCTTTATGTCCCGGGGCTCCCTCATGCCTGTGTTACCTTCTGGCTCTCCCCTTTTAGTTATGCTGTCATAGTTAGTTGCCAGAGTCCCTGCTTGTACTCAGTGCAATATGTATACTGTTCCTACTTATTCAGGTGACGTTGGGCATACCTAACAACCCTAACAATCCCTCCCCCCAAATCTGTCCCTCTGAGTTACATGGAGTCAACAGGAAATCTTTTGGTGGAGACCTCAACTGGCTATCGTAGCCTGCAGGGAATCGGCAGTCAGACAGTCTGTCGCATGTCCCAGACCCGGTGAAATGTAACTGAATTGTCTTGGCCAGCCCTAAGGGTCCCATCTGCATCCCATCACTGCTGAGGAGTGTGCTCCCATCACCCAATCAAGCATCCAGCCAGAGCAGGTCATGATATTTTTTAACCATATTAACATGCCATTGTTGTGTATTATGCCCGATGTCAAGACTCTCGTCTCTGTGAGCCTACCACACAGACTTAATACTTGTGTCATTTTTAGGGCATACCTAACAACCTGTGTTTTCTCCCCCCCCCCCCCCATCTGTCCCTCTGAGTTACATGTTGGTCCTGAGATTGAGATGCTGACCTCTTCTGCCCCCCAGACCTGCTTGATCCATCCTGGTGCCCTGTGTCTGGTTGGAGTTTTATCGCATCGCTCCTGTGGAGGACGGCCCCATGAGGACAGTTGAAAGTTCCACCTGGAGGACGCTCTGGACTCTTACAGTAATGCTTTTATGGCTGAGGACTACAGTTGACTTGCTAACTTTAGGACTGCAGTTGTCATGAACAGTTTTGCACTCAAGTTTCCATCAATGAAGAGTTACATCATCAACGAAACTGTCATGTTAAAACTGTTAATGTTATAGTCATGCTGTCTGTTGTTGCCCAAATGAGGATGGGTTCCTTTTTGAGTCTGGTTCCTCTCAAGGTTTCTTCCTCATGTCGTTTGAGGGAGTTTTCCTTGCCACCGTCGCCACAGGCTTGCTCATTGGGGATAGATTAGGGACAAAATTAGCTCATGTTTTAAGTCGTTCAAATTCTGTAAAGCTGCTTTGCGACAATGCTTATTGTTAAAAGTGCTATACAAATAAACTTGACATGCCCTCACTGGTGCAGTTTCAAAAGCTGAACTCAGGGTGGATTTCCTGAGGGTCTGTACCAGCTGAGGAAGCGCAGACAGGGTCACATATTGTTCCCCACTCAGGAACACTGTAGCCCCCTTGAAAGGTTCAGGAATCTGAGTCAGTTCTTCAGTCAAGATCCCCTGCTCCAGCTTCAGATCCAAATAGTGATGCTTTCCCCGTGGGTTGACTGCAGGATCGGAAAGAGCTGCAGCCACTGGCCATCTCTGTTCAAGGAGCCTGGATAGCATATGAAGTGTACTGTTCCACCGAGTACTGACATCCTGTACCAACATGTGCTGTTGCACTCCCATTTGCTGCTGCTTTTCTTTAAGTTTTGTTCAGGCCAGTTCACTCTTTTTAAAGTGCTCCACCAGGCATCTCGCAGAGGCCACACAACTTGAGATGGTTTTGTTATTTTTCAGTGTATTCTACACAACCAAATTCAGTGTGTGCCCTGCACATCTAACAGAGGCCCATCTGTGTCTCTCTTTCAGAATTCTAGCAGCTGCCACTACATTGGCCCCATTGTCATGGACAACTGCCTTCACCTTTTCAAAAGGAATGTGAAATTTGGTAGCAGCCTCCTCCAGCCAATCTGCAATGTTTGTGGCTGTATGCCTCTCCTCTAGAGGCATTGTAGTAAGGGAGAGGGACTTCATTTCCCAATCATCTCCCAAAAAAATGACATGTGACCCCCAGATAAGCCTCTGTGGCCACACTCATCCAAGTGTCTGTTGTCAGTGCAACACAGTCTGTCTCCTGAAGAACACTCTTTAATGTATGTTATTTCTGAGTACTTTTCCTCCATCATATTTGTGAAATATGTTCTTGAGGGAATGGTGTATTTGGGATTGAAAGCTTTGATCATATTCTTAAATCCTGTGTCCTCCACCATGGACAGTGGGCACATGTCTGTGATGAGCATATTTAAAATGCTGTTGGTAAAAACTGCAGCTTCTTCCACAGTGTATGGGGGCCTGAACGAACGAAGCTGTCCATGCGCTGTTGTGATGTACTGTGGGGGGGAAAAAAAAAAACAAAAAAAAACATTGATTTGTACAACAAATGCTATAAACTCGCCCAAAAGTAAATCTATATACGAATGAATGTAGATTCGTCCATCTGTAGCATTTTATTATTACTACTTTATGTATGGGGAAGGTGTGTTTTGAGATGTAACCTCTGTGCGTGCGTACACGCGCGGGAGGGAGAGATGAAGAGGGATGAATTACGAGTGAGATTTTGGGGCATTTGCTCTCGTTACTTATCATGCCTCATCACTATCGACTCATAACACAGGCTACAAATAATTACAAATACTGTACTAATGTTCTAACAAGCGAGTGTTCATATCAGTTAGCAATCGTAAAAATACGTTACCTTGTAGAGGCTCCCAGTCCGCTTGGAGAAGTGCAGTTCATGTGAGGATGCTTTTGGTTCAGGTGCTGCAGCAGTGACGAAGTACTATTATGGTAGGCCAGGTCCGTTTTACAGTGTACACACTGCACTACGTTGTACGCCTTACGAAGCGTAAAATGGTCCCACACTTTAGAAATTTTCTGCCTTTTACGCACACCGGTATCTTCGTTTTCCGCCACTGCCAGAGAGCAAATTAAATCGTGCCGCCTTAAATCTTTGAAATGCGCGTCAATTATTACAGTCTGTGTGAAACAATGATACCGGAGCTGCGCAGTCGTCTACAAAGCGGGAGTAATACGATAGCAGAGACATTTAAAATAGACGGACTTTGGTGACATGAATTAAACGAAGCCTCGAGGCAAAGAATTTGCCTCGAACATTTTTTGTAATTGAATTATTTGAGTTACTCGAATAATCGTTTCAGCCCGTGTCAATTCTAGCTTTGTTTAACTAGGTGGCACTATGGAGTTAATGAAACCCACCTACACGAATTTTCAATAATCACCTCAAATTGTATCACAGGACAAACATGCAACATTCCATGAGTTTTTGGCCACTGTAAGCCCCTCAGAACAGCGCCGGAACATTTCAAAATCCCTCATTCCATCCAGCATGGCTGACTTCCTGTTGGGCGGAGTCATATACACCCAAGTGAAATTTGTCCTTTACCACAAGAGTATTGATCACACCAAATCTCCTGCTGATCCGAGCAACTTCATCTCAACCATAGCTTGTTCTTGGGGGCACTATAGAGCTTTGGGGCCACGCCCAGTCCCTTGCTCAGTGCAACATTGTGATCTTATGCACATTTGATCAGTGTGCCAAAATTCATGAGTTTAAGCATCGCAAGTGCCTCAAAAACAAGTTTTCCTGCAGAGAAAAAAAAATTAGAAGAAAAAAACAACATGCCGAAAACAATAGGGCTTTGCACCTACAGTGCACCTCAGTGCTCAGGCCCTAAAAACAGCACAAAAATTAACCATTTCGAAGACAGGTTAAGCCTTACTTACACAAAAGACGGTGCCTGGCTGACCCCCAGGTGAAATTATCATGGGATGCGTGACGTCATGCGCAAGAGGTCTATTTGTCCATCTCTTAATTGACCTGAACTGTCTGCCCAAGGGCATCAGTTCAAAGAGAGAATATCTGGGGTGGGACGGATCTTTTAATATACCCTGGGTTCTTTTGAGGCAGCAGGAACTGTAAAGCTCTTCCAGGCAGGGGACAGGGCATCCGATGATTATCTGGGCGGTGGTGATGACCTTCTGGAGCACTTTCCTCTCTACTGCTATGCAGTTAGCAAACCACACACTGATGCAGTATGTAAGTATGCTCTCTGTGGTGCAATGGTAGAAGGACACAAGCAGTTTTTGAGTGAGGTGGTTCTTCCTGAGGATCCTCAGGAAGTCTCTGCTGTGCCTTATTTATCACTTGCGTGGTGTTGGTGCTCCAGGTCAGGTCCTCCTCCATGTGCACCCCCAGGAACCGGAAGTCCAAGATCCTCTCTACACATTCCCCACTGATGAGAATAGGCTGAATGTCCGTTTTCTTTTTCCTGAAGTCTATGAGCAGCTCCTTGGCTTTGGTAGTGTTGAGGACCAGGTTGTTGTCTCTGCACCACCCAGACAGCTGGTCCACGTCATCCTGATAAGCAGACTCCTTCCCCCCAGAGATGAGCCCCACTATGGTAGTATCATCCGCAAATTTGACAATGTCATTACTGGAGTGAGCGGGATGCAGTCGTAAGTGAAGAGGGTGAAGAGTAGGGGGTTCAGCACACAGCCCTGTGGGAAGCCAGTGCTAAGGCTGAGATGTGGGGGTGCCTACTCTGACCCTTTGGGAGCAATCAGACAGGAAGTCCTTTATCCAAAGGCAGATGGATTGAGACAGTCCCAGGTCTGTCAGCTTGGACACCAGTCTGTGAAGGAGAATGGTGTTGAATGCTGAGGTAAAGTTCACAAAGAGCAGCCCAACATAGTTCTCCTGTTGCTCAAGGTGAGTAAGGGCAGTGTGGAAAGTTGTGGGACCTGTTAGCTCTGCAAGCATACTGGTGTCTGTCTAACATGGGTGGGAAGCTTGCGATGAGGAGTTCAGACCAGTTTCTCAAAGCACTTCATGATGACAGCAGTAAGTGCCACTGGACAGTGGTCATTCAGGCTGCTGCTGATGGTCTGCTTTTGGCAGTGGAACTATCGAGAGGACTTCAGGCAGGGAGGGACGGTGGACTGGGATAGGGACTGGTTGACTTCTCGTGATATCCTGTGGTCTGTACATAACATGGTTCAAGGAGATGTTTTATTTTACTCCAAGATGCATGTCCATCAGAAATACTGGCCAAAGGTGATCAATTACTGCAGGAGTCTTGGTCAAGGTGGCCCATTGCTATTTAGCTCCTAATACTCTCTAAGCTTAAATATTAACAGTCCCATGAGCCTTTGCACTCTGGCAAGGCTCAGTGGAACTGGCAACATCTAGGGTGACTGCCTTTTCTGGTCACGACAACAATAATCCTCCTCCCTGGACCTAAAATTATTTTCAAAATCAAACTGAGAATGGGATTAAAGGCCATTTAGTTTTAAAAAATGTAAAATTTCTAAATAAGTGATTACAACGGGTGGTGTAGTGGTTAGCGTTGTTGCCTCACAGTAAGAAGGTTCGGGTTCGAGCTCCGTGGCCAGCAAGGGCCTTTCTCTGTGGAGTTTGCATGTTCTCCACGTGTCCATGTGGGCTTCCTCCGGGTGCTCCGGTTTCCCCCACAGTCCAAAGACATGCAGGTTAGGTTAACTGGTGACTCTAAATTCACCATAGGTGTGAACGTGAATGGTTGTCCGTGTCTATGTGTCAGCCCTGGGATGACCTGGCGACTTGTCCAGGGTGTACCCTGCCCCTCGCCCATAGTCAGCTGGGATAGGCTCCAGCTTGCCTGCGACCCTGTAGAACAGGATAAAGCGGCTAGAGATAATGAGATGAGATGAAGTGATTACAACCCTTTTTAATTAAAAAGCAGAGTCATTGTTGTATTTAAAAATATATATTATTTCATGAGCCTGTCTAAAAACACATGGGGTTGCTCAAAATTCCACAGCACACTTTGTCTCATAGCACACCAGGTATATACCATACAGTGGTGCTTGAATGTTTGTGAACCCTTTAGAATTTTCTACATGTCTGCATAAATATGACCTAAAACATCATCAGATTTTCACACAAGTCCTAAAAGTAGATAAAGAAAAACCTGTTAAACAAATGAGAGAAAAATATTATACTTGGTTATTTATTTTTGAGGAAAATTATCCAATATTACAAATCTGTGAGTGGCAAAAGTATGTGAACCTTTGCTTTCAGTATCTGGTGTGACCCCCCTGTGCAGCAATAACTGCAACTAAATGTTTCCGGTAACTGCTGATCAGTCCTGCACACCGGCTTGGAGGAATTTTAGCCCATTCCTACGTACAGAACAGCTTCAACTCTGGGATGTTGGTGGGTTTCCCCACATGAACTGCTCAGTTCAGGTTCTTCCCACAACATATAGGCCCTGTCCACACGGCAAAGGATTCAGGTGACTCCGATACAATTGCTTGTCGTTTAGGCCTGGCGTCCACACGGCACCGGCGTTTTGGGTGCACAAAACGCAATCTTTTTGAGAACGGGTTCCAGAGTGGAAAGATCTGGCAACGTTGCCGTTGTGAAGTCGTCTGGATGAGTAGAACGGATTTGTTTACGATGACGTCACAACCACATGTGCTTCACGCCGAGTAGAAGTGTAACGAACTCGAGTTGTCAACAAATCCTATAACTTGGTTCATGAAACGCGCTTACAAAATATTTTCACTGTGAATATTTATTGTGTAATGGTGCAAAGTGAGAGAGAGAGAGAGAGAGAGAGAAAGAGAGAGAGAGAGAGACTCTGCCCTTAGGGCAGAGTCAATCCCACCAGCAAAAATAGGGAAAAAAAGGAGCGATCTCACCTCTTCAGATGTTGGTTTAAGTCCGACAATACATTCCTCAAAAAGGGCGTAGAGGAGCAAATTAATCCATCAACGTGTAGCATTCAATTTATTCCGGACCATTAAAGACGCCGCCTTCCGCGTAGAATCATACGTCATCCTCGCCGCCATATTGGATAGGTCAAAGCGGAGAATAAAGATTAGCTGCGTTTAACTGTACCAACAGGTTTGCCGTCCAAACGAGATCACATGGGATTACCTTTCACAGGTGAGACTGGAAAAATACTTTTCACTGTATTTGGTCATTATAATGTAATTTTACGAACAGATTTTCCTGACTTTGTGGCTAATATGAAGTCTCGCACATAATAGTTTATGCGCATGCGTCCTTACTACTTCTACTGTTCTGGTGTCTCCGAAGGGACCATCTTACAGCGCCCCTAGAGGTGTGGCATGTGTATTGCATCGTTTTCAGCAAGCGTTGCGTTGCCATATGGACCTGATATTTTACTGATTGTTGCCCATTTGGACGCGATATATTTTTAAATAACATCTCGTTGCCATTGTCGTGTGGATGTAGCCTTAGATTGGATTAAAGTCAGGACATTGACTTGGCCATTCCAAAACATGAACTTTATTGTTCTTTAACCATTCTTTGGTAGAATGACTTGTGTGCTTAGGGTCATTGTCTTGCTGCATGACCCACCTTCTCTTGAGATTCAGTTCATGGACAGATGTCCTGACGTTTTCCTTTAGAATTCGCAGGTATAATTCAGAATTCATTGTTCCATCAATGATGGCAAGCCATCCGGGGCCAGATGCAGCAAAACAGGCCCAAACCATGATACTACCACCACCATGTTTCACAGATGGTATAAGGTTCTTATGCTGGAATGCAGTGTTTTCCTTTCTCCAAACATAACGCTTCTCATTTAAACCAAAAAGTTCTATTTTGGTCTCATCCATCCACAAAACATTTTGCTAATAGCCTTCTGGCTTGTCCACATGATCTTTAGCAAGCTGCAAACAAGCAGCAATGTTCTTTTTGGACAGCAGTGGCTTTCTCCTTGCAACCCTGCCATGCACACCATTGTTGTTCAAGTGTTCTCCTGATGGTAGACTCATGAACATTAACATTGGCTAATGTGAGAGAGGCCTTCGGTTGCTTAGAAGTCACCCTGGGGTCCTTTGTGACCTCGCCGACAATTACACACCTTGCTCTTGGAGTGATCTTTGTTGGCCGACCACTCCTGGGGAGGGTAACAATGGTCTTGAATTTCCTCAATTTGTACATAATCTATCTGACTGTGGATTGGTGGAGTTCAAACTCTTTAGGAGATGGTTTTGTAAACTTTTCCAGCCTGATGAGCATCAACAGCGCTTTTTCTGAGGTCCTCAGAAATCTCCTTTGTTCGTGCCATGATACACTTCCACAAACATGTGTTGTGAAGATCAGACTTTGATAGATCCCTATTCTTTAAATAAAACAGGGTGCCCACTCACATCTGATTGTCATCCCATTGATTGTAAACACCTGACTCTAATTTCACCTTCAAATGAACTGCTAATCCTAGAGGTTCACACACTTTTCCTACTCACAGATATGTCTCATCTCATTATCTCTAGCTGCTTTATCCTGTTCTACAGGGTCGCAGGCAAGCTGGAGCCTATCCCAGCTGACTATGGGCGAAAGGCAGGGTACACCCTGGACAAGTCGCCAGATCATCACAGGGCTGACACATGCCCCTTTTCCACCAAAGCAGTTCCAGGGCTGGTTCGGGGCCAGTGCTTAGTTTGGAACCGGGTTTTCTGTTTCCACTGACAAAGAACTGGCTCTGGGGCCAGAAAAACCGGTTCCAGGCTAGCACCAACTCTCTGCTGGGCCAGAGGAAAGAACCGCTTACGTCAGCGGGGGGACGGAGTTGTTAAGACCAACAACAATAAGACCGCGAAAGATCGCCATTTTTAAGCGACGAGAAGCAGCAGCTGTACAAACGTGAAGTCATCCATTATTATTATTATTGTTGTTGCTGCTGCTTCTTCCGTGTTGTTTTTGCTTCAATATTCGCGCCAAGGTTTATGCAAATGTAGCGACGTAACTGACGTATACAACGACGTAACTGACGTATACAGCGACGTAACTGACGTGGCTTCCCTTAGCACCGCGAGCTATGGAAAAGCAAGCTGGTTCTCAGCTGGCTCGCAAGTTGAACAAGTTGTGAACCAGCACCAGCACTGGCCCCAAACCAGCCCTGGAACTGATTTGGTGGAAAAGGGGTAACAGACACAGAACCATTCACACTCACATTCACACCTATGGTCAATTTAGAGTCACCAGTTAACCTAACCTGCATGTCTTTGGACTGTGGGGGAAACCGGAGCACCCGGAGGAAACCCACGCTCACAGATATGTAATATTGGATCATTTTCCTCAATAAATAAAAGACCAAGTACAATATTTTTGTCTCATTTGTTTAACTGGGTTCTCTTTATCTACTTTTAGGATTTGTGTGAAAATCTGATGTTTTAGGTCATAATTATGCAGAAATATAGAAAATTCTAAAGGGTTCACAAACTTTCAAGTACCACTGTACATATTCAAATCAACCCTCACCAAACTGATGTTGAAATTATACGAGGGCAAGTCAAAAATTCTAAGACAAATGAAAAAAATCTTTATTTATGAAAATAAAGCCATTTCTCTACATATCTTCCATTTAAGTCTAAACACTTCTGCAAGCGATGTTTTCATTGGAGAATTCCTTCTTTGTAGTCCTTTTTTGAATTCCTTTTGAAATTATAACATCTGTAGGGCGGCACGGTGGTGTAGTGGTTAGCGCTGTCGCCTCACAGCAAGAAGGTCCTGGGTTCGAGCCCCGGTGCCGGCGAGGGCCTTTCTGTGCGGAGTTTGCATGTTCTCCCCGTGTCCGCGTGGGTTTCCTCCGGGTGCTCCGGTTTCCCCCACAGTCCAAAGACATGCAGGTTAGGTTAACTGGTGACTCTAAATTGAGCGTAGGTGTGAATGTGAGTGTGAATGGTTGTCTGTGTCTATGTGTCAGCCCTGTGATGACCTGGCGACTTGTCCAGGGTGTACCCCGCCTTTCGCCCGTAGTCAGCTGGGATGGGCTCCAGCTTGCCTGCGACCCTGTAGAAGGATAAAGCGGCTTGAGATAATGAGATGAGATGAGATTATAACATCTGTCTTCAAACTTTTTGACTTTTATTTGCACTTGTGAATTCATGGAAATGAAACCGATTGCCTAAAAAGTCATACCAATTGCATACCCCAGCATCAAACCAACTCTCATAGTGGCAAATTGTGTGGCATCGAAAATCATCAGATCATTGGTGTGGTAAGAAGTTTTATATTAACTTTAGCATTAATTATAACTAACAATAGATGTTCAAATCCTGTAGTGTCATGCTTTTCTGTTTAGCCTTGACATTTAGAAAAGAAACAAGCTCCAAGTGTGAATAAGTTCTTTGTTTTTGCGCGCGTGTGAGAAGCTGCTACCGGGTTGTCGTGGATGCGGCAGAGTCAAGGAAAACTTGGGACAGTTTTTCTCAGCTGCAGTTGGGAAAACAGACTATTACAAAATGTTGATGGAAGCTATGATTATGACTAATATCTTGTGTAAGACAGGAAGCTGAACATGCCTAGAAGTAGATATGGGAGGACCTATGTTAGTGACTACCTGGGCTTGTGATTTTATGGGACTTTCATTAAATTATACAATAAATAAATACATTTGCTTGAGCATTATTCAGGTGTTACTCATATTTCTATTATTAACAGGTGAATTTCCACCACACTGGCTAAAAGAATCGATGTAGGATCGCATTGTGATCAAACTTGTGATTTACACCACTCGTCCACATATCAGTGACAAGAAGAAATTGATATTAATTGGAGCTACTTTCATCTAGTCATCATATTTTGTGTTTCTTAAAAATATACAATCTTCATAATAAATTTATGACAAACTCACAACCGAGGAGTCTCCACTGTTCTTGGCTTCCTCTCGGTTCACCGGCTCTCCCTGGCAGGGGCCGAAGTGTGCACCTACTGGAACAGTCTGCCCCTTATTAAACACTCCCAGGCTTGTATCAGGAATACTGGACTTCTGGATTTCTAGTCCAGGAGGAAGAGTTTGTCTGGCTCGGTCAGGGACTCCCATGGGAACAGAAGTATCTGGGATGAACAGGGGCGGTCCATGAACCTCACATTTGTTGAGGAAGAAGGATTTGCAAAATTCGCAGTCTGGGAGTAGAGAAAACACAACAGGAAGAAATGAGGCCCAAATGTGTGTATGTATCTAAGACCACACACACAGTACATTAGTCCTGTATAAAAATTATCCTAAGAAAGCTTGCCAGTAAGTTTCACTGAGCATCTGGTTGAGACTAGAGATGTCCGTCAGGACTGAGATCTCACAGGAGTACACACAAGGTACACAAGTACGGATTGTTTTTATTTCCTTGTGGGCACAAACAAGTGGTCAGAAGCTTGCAGGGCAAAATAAACCAATGTTCATTAGCATGACTGTGGCACTATGTGATGCATTTACAGCATTCTTAGGACCTGCCTGGTCAGGGTCATGGTTGTTTTCAAAGAACTTGCTTATCTTTTGGGAAACAGAATATCCCAAATTTGTTATGAAAATCACATGCAGGTACAAACAAAAATAACTGTCCACACAGTAAGTAAATAAATAAAATAGTCCAACGCACATCTCTGAGCTTGCTGACAATTCTGGTATTTCTAGGCCTAGGCATTTTTCCAATGCCATACATCTAGAATTCATATTTAATTTAAAAAAATAATAATGAAAAAAATTTCACACCTAGTGGCAATTTAAGCATAACCAATTTGCTGAAGGAGAAACCAGTGGGGGTGGCACGGTGGTGTAGTGGTTAGCGCTGTCGCCTCACAGCAAGAAGGTCCGCGTTCGAGCCCCGTGGCCGGCAAGGGCCTTTCTGTGTGGAGTTTGCATGTTCTCCCCATGTCCGTGTGGGTTTCCTCCGAGTGCTCCGGTTTCCCCCACAGTCCAAAGACATGCAGGTTAGGTTAACTGGTGACTCTAAATTGACCGTAGGTGTGAATGAGAGTGTGAATGGTTGTCTGTGTCTATGGCCAAGTTTACATTAGACCGTATCTGTCTCGTTTTCTTCGCGGATGCACTGTCCGTTTACATTAAACCGCCTGGAAACGCCGGGAAACGGGAATCCGCCAGGGTCCACGTATTCAGTCCAGATCGTGTCTGGTCCGGTGCTGTGTAAACATTGAGAATACGCGGATACGCTGTGCTGAGCTCTAGCTGGCGTCGTCATTGGACAACGTCACTGTGACATCCACCTTCCTGATTCGCTGGCGTTGGTCATGTGACGCGACTGCTGAAAAACGGCGTGGACTTCCGCCTTGTATCACCTTTCATTAAAGAGTATAAAAGTATGAAAATACTGCAAATACTGATGCAAATACTGCCCATTGTGTAGTTATGATTGTCTTTAGGCTTGCCATCCTTCCACTTGCAAGTGGTAAGTGATATGCACTGAGATCACACACACAGCGGCTCAGTCCCAAATCACTGCTTGTGCGCTATACTCGCGCGCTCTGTGAGCTGCGCAGGGCCGGAGTGCACACCCTCCAGAGGGCACTCGCTGTTCAGGGAGGAGTGATTTGGAGCGCAGGATGCCTGCGGAGCCGAGCGTATCCGTGTATTGGTGTTGCTGTGTGCACACTAATCGTTTTAAAAACGTTAATCTGATGATCCGCTGATACGGTCTAATGTAAACCCCACCTATGTGTCAGCCCTGTGATGACCTGGCGACTTGTCCAGGGTGTACCCCGCCTTTTGCCCGTAGTCAGCTGGGATAGGCTCCAGCTTGCCTGCGACCCTGTAGAACAGGATAAAGCGGCTAGAGATAATGAGATGAGATGAGAAACGAGTGGACCCAGAGGAAGGAAGTGTAGGGTTTCTACACTGACGGGGGAGAACTTGCAAAACTTCATACAGACAGCAACCCAAGCTGAGAATCGAATCCAGGACCCTGGAGGTGCGCCACTGTGATGCCCCTAAACCTGTATACAGATATTTGGACTCCTGTCCATCACACCCATCTGTGCTGATTGAGCATCCCATTCCAGGGGCATACTCTCTGTCCCCTATTAATCACAGCCGACTGGGGTCTTCTGTGAGCTCATGCATGTGGGAAAGAGAGCACATGGCACTGTCCTCCGGGTGCGTTTTGCTATCCTGTGACGCAGCATGAGCTGCATTTGGAAAAGAGGAGGTTGATGGCTTTACATATCTTGGAGGAAGCATGTGTTAGCCTTCACTCACATGGTTAGAAGAGACCTGGCTGGTGGATGGATACTAGCAGGTGACCACAATGGGGAGAAAATGGGTGGGAAAAAAAAAAACTATAGTCTTCTAATGTGGTGAAGATGTTAAGACACGTTTATTTAGCATTTATGGAAGGGGACCCAGGTATCAGTAAGTTTCCCAAGATGGAGGCGTCTTCAGGACAGAGGAGTTTGTGCTTTCTGGTTTCTCAGTCACACAACATCCCACATTTTTTTTTTGTCTCAGAATATTTTCAGCTGGAGAGAATGACATTCGATGTAAACAGAAACAAATAAAACATGCAATGTATCATTCATTCATAAATTAAAAATTGTAATTGTAAGCAAATCACTGTGGTATGAGGGGAATAATACACTTTGGGCCTTGCTGTCATATGAAAATAAACAAGAGAAGAGTCATCTACAGTATATCCCCCACCCTACAGTGGTGCTTGAAAGTTTGTGAACCCTTTAGCATTGTCTATATTTCTGCATAAATATGACCTAAAACATCATCAGATTTTCACACAAGTCCTAAAAGTGGATAAAGAGAACCCAGTTAAACAAATGAGACAAAAATATTATACTTGGTCATTTATTTATTGAGGAAAATGATCCAATATTACATATCTGTGAGTGGCAAAAATATGTGAACCTTTGCTTTCAGTATCTGGTGTGACCCCCTTGTGCAGCAATAACTGCAACTAAACGTTTCTGGTAACTGTTGATCAGTCCTGCACACCGGCTTGGAGGAATTTTAGCCCGTTCCTCCATACAGAACAGCTTCAACTCCGGGATGTTGGTGGGTTTCCTCACATGAACTGCTCGCTTCAGGTCCTTCCACAACATTTTGGTTGGATTAAGGTCAGGACTTTGACTTGGCCATTCCAAAACATTAACTTTATTCTTATTTAACCATTCTTTGGTAGAACGACTTGTGTGCTTAGGGTCGTTGTCTTGCTACATGCCCCACCTTCTCTTGAGATTCAGTTCATGGACAGATGTCCTGACATTTTCCTTTAGAATTCGCTGGTATAATTCAGAATTCATTGTTCCATCAAATGATGGCAAGCCGTCCTGGCCCAGATGCAGCAAAACAGGCCCAAACCATGATACTACCACCACCATTTTTCACAGATGGGGTAAGGTTCTTATGCTGGAATGCAGTGTTTTCCTTTCTCCAAACATAACACTTCTCATTTAAACCAAAAAGTTCTATTTTAGTCTCATCCTTCCACAAAACATTTTGCTAATAGCCTTCTGGCTTGTCCACGTGATCTTTAGCAAACTGCAGATGAGCAGCAATGTTCTTTTTGGAGAGCAGTGGCTTTCTCCTTGCAACCCTGTCATGCACACCATTGTTGTTCAGTGTTCTCCTGATGGTGGACTCATGAACATTAGCCAATGGCCTTCAGTTGCTTAGAAGTTACCCAGGGGTCCTTTGTGACCTCGTCAACTATTACATGCCTTGCTCTTGGAGTGATCTTTGTTGGTCGACCACTCCTGGGGAGGGTAACAATGGTCTTGAATTTCCTCAATTTGTACACAATGCGTCTGACTGTGGATTGGAGGAGTCCAAACTCTTTAGGAGACGGTTTTGTAACTTTTTCCAGCCTGATGAGCATCAACAACGCTTTTTCTGAGGTCCTCAGAAATCTCCTTTGTTTGTGCCATGATATACTTCCACAAACATGTGTTGTGAAAATCAGACTTTGATAGATCCCTGTTCTTTAAATAAAACAGGGTGCCCACTCACACCTGATTGTCATCCAATTGATTGAAAACACCTGACTAATTTCACCTTCAAATTAACTGCTAATCCTAGAGGTTCACATACTTTTGCCACTCACAGATATGTAATATTGGATCATTTTTCTCAATAAATAAATGGCCAAGTATAATATTTTTGTCTCATTTGTTTAACTGGGTTCTCTTTATCTATTTTCTGGACTTGTGTGAAAATCTGATGTTGTTTTAGGTCATATTTATGCAGAAATAGAGAAAATTCTAAAGGGTTCACAAACTTTCAAGCACCACTGTATATACCAACTACATACCAAGTTTCAAGATATTATGCATCACATTTTTCAAGTTCTGCTGCAGGAAACAAACCCTGCCTCTTTACACTGACCTCAGCAGCTCATGGCATAAGCCTACCGGATCTTTGATCCAGGTGAGCTAAAAATTAAAATTTCTCACATTTTCTTAGTATCAAAAGGCACTACCTAATACTTAATAAAACATTACTTAAATCAACACATATACCAACTTTTAAGATCATACCACTCAGTTTTCAAGTTCTGTTCCGGAAACAAAACCTACCCCTAAGACTAACTTGAGAGACTAAGTCTAAAAATTTTTTCCATGGTAACATGAAAAATTTAAATTTCTTAAGCTGAAAAGGCACATCTACATCATCTTGTTAACATGTATACCAAGTTTCAAATCTGCATCATGAATAGTTTTGGATACATGCTCCAGAAACAAACATTGCTCTTCAAACCCAAGTCAAAATCTATTTTTTTTTTAATGTAAAAATCTGAAAAATACTTTTTTTCAAAAATCCAAAATAGCAAAAGGGACCACCTCACATGTTGCTTGATATGTATACAAAGTTTCATGAAGATTTTCAGTAGTTTTAAAAAGATATAGCCTGGAAACGAAAACGTGACTGGAAGGACGGAACTCGTTTCTATATCCCCTGGCATAGATTTTTATCTAACAGCATGACCCATCATGTGTTACTCCACACTTTTTTATTCAGGTTAACATCAATTTGTAAGTGACTAACACTACGTTCAGACTGCAACCTGAAACGACCCATATCCGATTTGTTGTGAAATCCGATTTTTTTGTTAGGCCGTTCGCATTACCAATTATATGAGACTTGTATGCGATCTCCAATATGAACGGAAAACGACCCAAAAGTGTCCCGCAT
Organism: Neoarius graeffei; assembly: GCF_027579695.1. Taxonomy (NCBI): domain Eukaryota; kingdom Metazoa; phylum Chordata; class Actinopteri; order Siluriformes; family Ariidae; genus Neoarius; species Neoarius graeffei. The sequence continues at coordinate 3,143,557 of NC_083586.1, forward strand.
GAGCAAATTGACACATAATAAGCACATCTACGTAATACGTAAACAAAAAAAAGCGCACTCTTCAAGTTTAATGATTTCTTTTTTTGTTTGTTTAATTATCTGGTTAGTGTTAAAGTGTGAGGTCTCGTGTGTGTTTTTGTTTCTGAACTGAAATGAAAACGTGTAGCCTGGTAACGAGGGTTGACTCCTAAATGTCTCTCTAATTTCTATATAAGTGCACTACATGTTACTAGGAAGTAATGGATTTTTAAACTCTATATAGTGCACTCAAGCTTCAGTAGGCAGTCATTTGGGATACGGCCGCTGTATTACCAAACTCTTAATTCAGGCTTAATAATTTGCACATATTTATTTCGTCATATTAATAAACTTTTTCTACATTTTTATAAATATTTATTTAGATTGTTTATAGCCAGCTGAATTCTGCAACTTCTCTCAGCGCTGGCTCAAGGTGCAGAAACACCAGTGCAGTTTGCGATGGAGATGAGGCGAGACCTGGCGATGTGGTTTTTGTGGCGGCGGCGGAACTCACACAATAATCTGATTAATGTGGGCAGCAGACTAATGAGACCGAAGGTGTCAAATTACTGGAAATTTCCAGAACAATCTTATAATCTTGTAATACAGGATGGTTTAAGTTATAAATCAGTTATAGAAACTGTTTTATTTAATCAGGCTAACAGATCAACATCCAGGTCCCTACCAAATCCACCATTAGCTTGATCAATTCTATAAAAGTCTATTTAAATTCTGAAAACTGTACAAATGTTGTTGTTTTCCACCAAAGAGGCGGGATTAGCCAACACAGAATAGTGACGTTTGTCTCTTGTTGATGACGTGTAGGTCGCATTAATGCGACCTGTCCGGTCAGACTGCAGTCGCATGTGAAAATAACGGATATGCATCGGAATTAGGACCACATATCCAAGCGGCCTGGGTCGCATGTGAAAAAAATCAGATCTGTGTCGTTCAGATTGTCAATAACAAATCGGATACAGGTCGCATATGGGCAAAAAAATCGGATATGGGTCGTTTCAGGGTGCAGTCTGAACGTAGTCTAATGTATTTTAAATAAGTAAATAAATAAATCCTTGCTACCATATTAAAATGTGAATTGCTTATAGTGTATCAATAAAAATATCAATTTGTCACAATGTGTCGATTAAATAATCCGAGACTGAGGCTACATCCCAAATGTACTGTATTGCACTTTTAGTGCACCAGATAGCATGTAGTGTAAACTGCCTGGGTGCCCACTACGTCGATCGCGATCGACCGGTCGATCTCGAAGGCAGGGATGGTAGATCTCATGATTGATATGTAAATATTAATATATTTGTTATGAAATTTAAAAAAAAAAAAATGTCGTGGTCATTTTTACATGTAAACAAATTCGCTTTTTCCCTGAAGCGAAATGTCAGCCAAGCGCTGCGTCAAAAAAAATGTTACATTAGGTTACCATGACAACCAGTAAAATGAAACTGCTGGTTTCAAAGATGCAGCGCTGTGATTTAAGAAACTTCCGAAACCTCGCCTCGGAGCTGGAGATGCAAGGGAGGGCGTTTGCGCAACTTAACAGTGCACGCTACACTGAGCAGATTGAAATTCTCCAGTCAGAGTTTGAGAAGCGATTTCAAGACTTTGCTTTGCTCGAGCCACTAGCTACATTCATGTGCCACCCATTCGGGGAAGATACTGAGGTGGATTCCCTCGCCTCAAAAGTTGCGGCACTGTTTCAGCTGAACACGTCTGCCGTGCAAGACGAGATGCTGATGCTGCAGTCTGACATCGAGTTGAAGTCCAGGGCGCATGGGCCGTTTTGGAATTTACTCACGGAGGCGAAGTACCCGAACATGCGGCAATGTGCCACCTCCTTAACCGCATTGTTCGGCTCCACTTATTTGTGCGAGTCGGCCTTTTCGCATATGAAGATCATTAAGTCTAAATACCGCTCCAGTATGTCCGACGATCATCTCGAGGCCTGCTTGAGGCTCGCTACCAGCCGCTACTGTCCGGACTATGCAGCCCTCTCTGACTCCCTCCAGTGCCGATCATCATCGGATTAAGATCTGATTTAGGGCCTACATCAGTATGCTATGTATTAATGTTGTGCTGTTGCTAAGTTCCACGGTTAAAAATAAAAAATAAAAAAAATATAAAAGCAGGAAAAATGTTTTTATATAAAATTGTTGTAAATGTCAAATCTCTGTCTAGCAGGCTATACAAAAGTCAATTGATGTGAACAAAAATGTTTTGGGGTTTACAATGCCCGTCTGGATGCATTTAACTTTTTTTTCTAAACATAGCCCTTTTTTTTTTTTTTTTTTTTACAGTGGGCTTGTTTCATGTTTACTTATTAGTAGTTTGCGGTTTATAAAAGTTAACAGTGATTTGAACAAAAATACGTTTAGGAGTACAAAGCTTATGCATTTAACATAATTTGAATGTAAATTTCAGTCACCTTTTTGTATGCATGTTTGCATATTATTAAACAAATTGCATATGAATGTTTATAAATCAAAACAAGTGTCATTATTGTTATTATTATTATTATTAGTAGTAGTAGTAGCAGTACTAGTAGTCATAGTAGGCCTAGTAGTGGTAACAACCTAGTCCGAGTAGATCATATTAACATGGTCATTTTAAAAGTAGCTCGCGAATCAAAATATTGTGGGCACCCCTGGTGTAAAGAATAAACAAACAGTGAGTGTTACTGAGCACCAGAGTGGCCTGATGTCTTACAGAGGTAGTCTTTATTGTCAGGATCTTCCACTTTAACAGAGAGACCTTCAGGTGGGTTGTCGAGGTCGTCTCTATGGTTGTAGATTTTCAGCTCCAGTGTCTCCTCTTTCTTCACACGGACCTCTGACGTCCCTCCAGCCGTGGATGTCTTGGTTTTCATGTCCTCACACAGCTAAAGATCAAACAACAAATCTGTTAGGGCGGGACGGTATCCATCCCACTCGGGAAGGTGCTGCTCTCATTTCTCGCAGCATCGCTCATAGAAAAGGCCTAGTTAATCTGTGACAATCCAGAGCCAAGGCCAGGGAGCAGACGAACAGGCTAAACCGACTGTCTGCTACCTGCACAGAGTCGTCACTCAGGGTCCACTACATCAAGACTGTATCTGTTCCCCAAGCTATACAAAAAAGTTTAAATACTCAGAGTTTGTTCTAGTAATCTAATCAATATAAAATTAAATCATACTGACTGTACAGCCGCTGCCAGCACCTTTGATCTAAAGAAGAACTATTAGAATTATTAAATATTAGCTCTCATGTCTGAAGCACTAACTGTTAATGAACTTATTACAGATCAGCAGTTTAATGTACTGTGTTTAACAGAAACATGGATTAAACCAAATGAGTCTGTAGCATTAAAGGAACCTAGTCCTCCTGGAAACAGTTATATACACCAGCCTCACCTAACTGGCAGAGGAGGCGGCAGCGTTATTTATAATGATTATCTAGGCATAACACAAAAACCTGGACAATTAATATGAAGAACTTCAAACTTATTGAATTCATATTATGCATTACAGTTAAATTACGTTAAAGATGGCATTTGGTACACATCTGCACCATCCTGAACCGAAACAGGCCGGTACGAATACCGTATTTTTCGGACTATAAGTCGCACTTTTTTTTCTGATTTGATGAAATAAAATTCGACATAAATGAAGAATGACACTCCTCGATGATGACTACAGCTTTAATAACAAAGATGAAAGAGCCATGGGGCGATAATAAGCCCTACCGGTAAAAATATTCTAAAAGCAAACTGATTAATGCATCAGTAATAGGCTACTAATATTAGTTATAATAATAATATAGGCTATTAGTAATAACGATAGTGATAGTATTAAAGATAGTAGTAGATATTTAAAATAATCAGACTAGGCTACTTACAGGGCAAAGGGCGCGTTATCACTGCTCAGCTGTTCGTTTATTAAATAAACAATGCAGTCGCGCAGTAACCACGCACCGCTTATCAGATACAATCACAGATCCTATGGATAGAATAACCCTTCAAAAAAGTGCGACTTGTAGTCCGGTGCGACGTATATATATTTTTTTCGTCTTCATAATGCATTTTTTGGCTGATGCGACTTAAACTCCGGAGCGATGTATAGTCCGGAAAATACGGTACATGCATCATTACACCCCTACAAGAGAGTAAACAGCAGGAGACAGGCCAAGTTTACATTAGACCGTATCTGTCTCGTTTTCTTCGCGGATGCACTGTCTGTTTACATTAAAACGCCTGGAAACGCCGGGAAACGGGAATCCGCCAGGGTCCACGTATTCAATCCAGATCGTGTCAGCTCCGGTGCTGTGTAAACATTGAGAATACGCGGATACGCTGTGCTGAGCTCTAGCTGGCGTCGTCATTGGACAACGTCACTGTGACATCCACCTTCCTGATTCGCTGGCGTTGGTCATGTGACGCGACTGCTGAAAAACAGCGCGGACTTCCGCCTTGTATCACCTTTCATTAAAGAGTATAAAAATACTGCAAATACTGATGCAAATACTGCCCATTGTGTAGTTATGATTGTCTTTAGGCTTGCCATCCTTCCACCTGCAAGTGGTAAGTGACGCGCATACCCGATATGCACTAGGATCACACACACAGCGGCTCAGTCCCGAATCATTGCTTGTGCACTTCACTCGTGCGCTCTGTGAGCTGCGCAGGGCCGGAGTGCGCACCCTCCAGAGGGCACTCGCTGTCAGGGCGGAGTGATTTGGAGCGCAGGATGCCTGCGGAGCCGAGCGTATCCGTGTATTGGCGTTGCTGTGTGCACGCGAATCGTGTATTGGCGTTGCTGTGTGCACGCTAATCGTTTTAAAAAAATTAATCTGATGATCCGCTGATACGGTCTAATGTAAACCCCACCACAGACATAAGGAACTGTTGCCTCCAATCAGCCACACCTGGTCCTTTCCTGGCCAGGTATTTATCATCCCCCTGAACACAATACCCTCCAGGCCTGTAGAGGGTGCACACACACAAACGGTTAATACTGGCTCCAACACGCATCACTACCCACAGTGTGGACAGAGTTCCTCTCACAGTAAACTCCAAAAACACCAGCACATTCTCACAGGAGAGAAGCCGATTCACTGCTCACAGTGTGGACAGACATTTACTTATTCAGTAACATTTCAGACCCACAAGTGCACCAACTCTGAGAGACTGCATGATTTAAAAGTTATATTAAATATAGGGCGGCATGGTGGTGTAGTGGTTAGCGCTGTCACCTCACAGCAAGAAGGTCCGGGTTCGAGCCCCGTGGCCGGCGAGGGCCTTTCTGTGCGGAGTTTGCATGTTCTCCCCGTGTCCGTGTGGGTTTCCTCCGGGTGCTCCGGTTTCCCCCACAGTCCAAAGACATGCAGGTTAGGTTGAATGAATGAATGAATGTTTATTTATTTTCGAACATGTATAAAAAAACTATTTTACACGCAAAAGAAAGAAAACAAGAAATTAAAAAAACAAAATAATAAAGAGCTAAGACATTACAAAACACCGCACATTGTTCGAAAAAGGAGTGGGAAGAAGTACAATACTTTTTTAATTTCCCACCCCTTTTTAACTACCCCGAAATCCTAACTACATTAATACACCTATAAAGATACATACCATATATACACTTCATGAATATCTATATAAATATATAATTACAAAAAAAATTATATATATATATATATATATATATATATATATATATATATATATATATATATATACACACACACACACTACAACCCCGATTCCAAAAAAGTTGGGACAAAGTACAAATTGTAAATAAAAACGGAATGCAATAATTTACAAATCTCAAAAACTGATATTGTATTCACAATAGAACATAGACTAATGTCGAAAGTGAGACATTTTGAAATTTCATGCCAAATATTGGCTCATTTGAAATTTCATGACAGCAACACATCTCAAAAAAGTTGGGACGGGGCAATAAGAGGCTGGAAAAGTTAAAGGTACAAAAAAGGAACAGCTGGAGGACCAAATTGCAACTCATTAGGTCAATAGAGATCTTGCAGTCACGTGACCGGAAAGTACACAGCCGCCATCTTGTCGGTAAAAAACACAGCTGAATACTGCTGCACTCGTGTACAGAATGGATCAATTTCAACCGACGGACAACACGGCTCATTTTTCTAATGAACAGATAACTAGATATGTCTAAAATAAACGATCTACAGATTAGTGACCCTTATGGCTTACCGGACGTAGTTTTCACGACCGTGTCAGTGGATATTGAACTGCCAGCGGAATACCCGGACGTGTATAATTACCTCATTAACTTTCCCTCGCTGTTCAGTGGTGAAGCACTGCGTGCTTATAAATCTCTGGACAGTTATCTTTACAGAAATTCAGGATTTGTCAGCGACTCAGATGTGGCATCTTGTAAACAAGAAAATAACAATCCTCATTGGATGGGTAAGTCACTTAAGTATTGAGTATAGCACTGACCAGCCGATTATAAAATAGAATAAGGTAATTCCAGCTGTAATTCCAAATTGTCCATCTTGTTTGCCATGGATCTGGCGTTGGAGAGGTAAAGGCTTAGCAGTGGAGATTTGAGTGGTTGTTTTCTGAGCTTAGTCAACAGGCCAGCTCTACAGCCTCGCTTTTGCTTCCGCTCCCGGCGCCGCCTCCTTCGCTTTGCTTCCGATAACAATCCACGGAGACCCCGCTGGTCTCGCTATCTCGTCCAGAATGTTGTGCATGCGATGGAAATCGCTACAAACCGTCATTTTCTGCTGGAAACCAATGTCCAGTAAGTCCATACGGTTGTAGTGGATACTGAAGTCCGGTACAGATGAACAACACGCAAAAATACACATAAAAAACGTACACAGGTAGGGAGAGCTTGTAGCTGCAGCCGTTGTAATAGAATTGTATATAGTAGGGTTTTCCAGAAGAAAAGGTAGAAGTAGAACCAGAATGAAGTAGAAGGCGGAAATATGGCGTTTGACCGACAAGATGGCGTCTGTCACAATCTGGATCGGCTGTGACGTCACATGCAAGTGCTCCATGGGCAATAGGTCATTAACATGACTGGGTATAAAAAGAGCATCTTGGAGTAGCAGCGGCTCTCAGAAGTAAAGATGGGAAGAGGATCACCAATCCCCCTAATTCTGCACCGACAAAGAGTGGAGCAATATCAGAAAGGAGTTCGACAGTGTAAAATTGCAGAGTTTGAACATATCATCTACAGTGCAGATCATCAAAAGATTCAGAGAATCTGGAAGAATCTCTGGGCGTAAGGGTCAAGGCCGGAAAACCATACTGGGTGCCCGTGATCTTCGGGCCCTTAGACAGCACTGCATCACATACAGGCATGCTTCTGTATTGGAAATCACAAAATGGGCTCTGGAATATTTCCAGAGAACATTATATGTGAACACAATTCACCGTACCATCCGCCATTGCCAGCTAAAACTCTATAGTTCAAAGAAGAAGCCATATCTAAACACGATCCAGAAGCGCAGACATCTTCTCTGGGCCAAGGCTCATTTAAAATGGACTGTGGAAAAGTGGAAAACTGTTCTGTGGTCAGACGAATCAAAATTTGAAGTTCTTTATGGAAATCAGGGACGCCGTGTCATTCGGACTAAAGAGGAGAAGGACGACCCAAGTTGTTGTCAGTGCTCAGTTCAGAAGCCTGCATCTCTGATGGTATGGGGTTGCATTAGTGCGTGTGGCATGGGCAGCTTACACATCTGGAAAGACACCATCAATGCTGAAAGGTATATCCAGGTTCTACAGCAACATATGCTCCCATCCAGATGACGTCTCTTTCAGGGAAGACCTTGCATTTTCCAACATGACAATGCCAAACCACATACTGCATCAATTACAGCATCATGGTTGCGTAGAAGAAGGGTCCAGGTACTGAACTGGCCAGCCTGCAGTCCAGATCTTTCACCCATAGAAAACATTTGGCGCATCATAAAACGCAAGATACGACAAAAAAGACCTAAGACAGTTGAGCAACTAGAATCCTACATTAGACAAGAATGGGTTAACATTCCTATCCCTAAACTTGAGCAACTTGTCTCCTCAGTCCCCAGACGTTTACAGACTGTTGTAAAGAGAAAAGGGGATGTCTCACAGTGGTAAACATGGCCTTGTCCCAACTTTTTTGAGATGTGTTGTTGTCATGAAATTTAAAAATCACCTAATTTTTCTCTTTAAATGATGCATTTTCTCAGTTTAAACATTTGATATGTCATCTATGTTCTATTCTGAATAAAAGATGGAATTTTTAAACTCCCACATCATTGCATTCCGTTTTTATTTACAATTTGTACTTTATCCCAACTTTTTTGGAATCGGGGTTGTATATACAATATATACACACTACATAAATATCTATATAAATATATTTTACAAAAATAAATATATACACTACATACATATCCCTGTAAATATAAATGTATACCATATACCAAGTTAGTTCTAATATAACAAATCAACCCTATTCTATTTATAGATTTATCCCTCATCAGCCTCCGTTAACATATTTCCTCTTCCATGTACTTGTTTAAAAATATCTTTTGTACCTTTTTTAACAGATTTATATTTGCACTTTGTTTTATTTCTGTCTCCAGTCTGTTCCATAAAGTCACCCCACAGCTCGATACGCACATGCTTTTTATATTTGTTCGAACCTTTGGTTTTTTAAAATTTAGGTCTCCCCTTAGATTATATCCCCCCTCTCTCTCACTAAACATTGCTTGTATATTTTTTGGCAATAGATTATTTCTTGCTTTGTACATTATTTGTGCTGTTCTGAATTTGACCAGATCCATAAATTTCAACATGTGTGATTTTATGAATAGTGAGTTTGTGTGATCTCTGTATCCTGTTTTGTTTATTGTCCTTATTGCTCTTTTCTGTATTGTACATATCGGCTGCAGAGTGGTTTTGTAGGTGTTTCCCCAGACTTCGACACAGTAAGTCAGATATGGCAAAAATAACGAGTAATATAGAGTATGCGAAGATTTACAATCAAGAATGTTTTGTTTTCCACAGTATTGCTGAGCACTTTGCCAGTTTTGCTCGTATGTATCCTACATGAGGTTTCCAGCAGACTTTATGATCCAAAATCACACCAAGAAATTTAATTTCCTGTACCATTTCTATCTTAGTATTGTCTATTATCAATTCTACATTACAATCCATTTTGTGTCTCCCAAACAACATGATTTGTTTTGCTTAGATTTAATAATAATTTATTTTTGTCAAACCATAGTTTTAGTTTATTTCAGTTGTGATCGTCTCCAAAGTCCACTGCAAATTCTCACCGGAATAAAAAAAATATTGGTGTCGTCTGCAAACAAAAATTTCAGTACTTGCGAAACTCTACATATGTCATTGATATATAATATGAATAATTTTGGACCTAATATTGACCCGTTGTACCCCGCATGTAATGTTCATGAAATCAGATTTATGGTCACCTATCTGCACAAACTGTTGCCTGTTTCTTAGATAGCTTGACAGCCAGCTCCACCCAACTCCCCTAACACCACACTTTTCTAGTTAACTTAATAATATACTAGGCTTGGCACGGTTATGGGAAAAAAAACGAACTGTACGATACGCCTGTTGCGGTGCAATACGCGTATAAACCGCGGTACCCCTATTTAAGACGTTCGCCAAAAAAAAAGCCGAATGCCCGTATGAAACCACGTGGTTCTCTTTCGCGCGAACAGGGGAATTCCGAATTCCCTTTACTGTCTATCTGCGCATCTCAGAATGACACAGGATAATGGGCGAACTAGATTTTTTTTTTTTCCGGCGAGGGGAGGGGAGGTTTGTTTTAAACAGTGCAGTGATTGGTTTTATTGCAATATTTTATATTGGCTGTGTGTGTATTTTGTTATAAATCGTTCTAAGAATATAGTGGCACTTTAAGATTAGATAAGAAATCCAGCCATATGTTTCAAAACACTGCACTTTAATTTCAAGTGAAAAAATACATCCTCACTCTCAGGGATTAGAAGAGTTTTTGATTCGGTTTTTGTATATAGGTGGTTGGTTGGTTGGTCGCCACATAAAAGTTTAAGTTTTAACACACACATCTGTTCAAAAGTAAGCTTTAAGAACTCATTTTTATTTCTTCCAATTATGAAAACTCTGTATGTGACAAAAGACACCTGGTTCCTCTAGATGCCACAACATGGCAGCAAACACTCCTGACACTTTGTATAAATACTGTAGTAAATAAAAAAGCTGTTGAAATCATCCATGTCTTCCCTCTTGCTGTTTCAAAATACTACCTGGCTTTTCATCAGAGATTGTTCATAAAATGTGCTTATGTCAACTCAAACTCAGTTTGTGCATGATTATTTCATTGTAACTATAATTTTAACCTCTCTTAAATGCTGTATCCTAAACTATGTTTACTTAAGGTAAATAGTAGGCTATATGCCCAAATACAGAGTACTTAAGATTAAAAAAAAAAAAAAAAAAAACGCAATACGTACCGAACCGCAGACCTCAAACCGCAATACGTACCAAACCGCGACTTTTGTGAACCGTGCCACCCCTATAATATACTGTAATCAACGGTATCGAATGCTTTTTTTTTTTTTTTAGGTCCACAAATACTCCAATTGCTTTTTTTTTTTATTGTCTATACAGTTTGTGATTTCCTCTATTAGTTCCATCGATGTTGATCTGTCCGTTCTGAATCCATATTGACTGTCTGTAAGGAGGTTGTGTTTTTCAATGAATTTGTCCAGTCTATCTGAAAAAAGTTTGAGTATTTTGGAGAATTGGGGGAGTAAAGAAACAGGCCTGTAGTTTGTGAAATGGTGTCTATCTCCGGTTTTAAACAATGGTATCACTTTTGCAATTTTCATTTTGTCTGGAAATGTACCTGATTGAAAAGATAAATTGCAGATGTGGGTGAGTGGTTTCACAATTCCCTCAATAACTGTCTTTACTGTTAACATGCCTATATCATTCCAGTCTGCAGAGGTTTTGTTTTTACATTTTCTTACAATTTGCATAATTTCTTCATCATCAGTTGCAGTTAGAAAAATTGTACTTGGATTTCTGTCCCCCATATCTTCTATGTCCCCACATTGTGTTGTCTCGGGATCCTTTATTTTTGCCGCTAAATCTGGTCCCACATTTACAAAGAATTGGTTAAAACCATTCACCACATCCTCCATATTATTTATGGTCTTATCATTTTCAGTGTAGTACTCCGGGTAATTTGTAGTTTTGGATCCATTTCTCACAATGCCATTTAGTACAGTCCATATACCTTTAAAGTGCTGATGACACGTTTTGACATCTTTGGCGATGTTTTATAACATAAAAAGTAATTCCCGATGATCCATATATTAATTCACGAAGGCGCCTATTTTACAAGTTATGATAAAAAAAACGCGGCTATTTGGGCAAATTTGACGGGGCTGCAGCACCCAGGAGATGAAAGAGGAGGAGGAGCTATATGACGTCAGCGAAAGAATCTTCCTCCTCACTTACCAGTTTGTTGTTGATGCGACAGGTGTTCAGTTTGTCATTATTAGTATTATTATATTATATTAGTTATTATGCCTTCGCGTTGTGTTGCCGGCTTTTGCTCCAAAACCTACAAGGATGGGGTAAGTTTATTCAAGTTTCCCAGAGATCCCGAGCTGCATGCGAAGTGGGTGAAGCAAGTCAGGCGCACTCGTGACAAGTGGGAGCCCTCACCAACATCCATCCTGTGCTCTGAACACTTCGATTTGGATTGTTTTGACACCCTTCCCAGCTTAAAAGAATCTCTTGGGTGTTCAATTCAGCAGAAACGTGTGTTACTACCATCAGCAGTGCCTACACAGAGTTGCCAGATTCGGAGGTTTCCCGCCCAGTTGAGCGGTTTCAAGTGCATTTTGGTGGGTTTTGAACATATTTTGGGCTGGAAAACGTCAGCAATATCTGGCAACAGATACTGCTGATGTTTTCCAGCCCAAAATATGTTCAAACCCCACCAAAATGCACTTGAAACCGCTCAACTTGGCGGGATTCCTCCCAATCTGGCAACACTGCCAGTATTCCGGAGGGGGTCTACTAATAGCTATGCAGGATCCAAAGACAGTCCTCCTGTCAGAACATGTGTTGTGAAACGACATAAGATAAAGGTACGCAGAGCTATAGATTCTACATGATGATCATAAATGTAATCATAAAGTCGGCGTGATAGTCATGTATTTGCTTGTGAAAGCTTGCGGCTTTCATGTAACTGCTGCCTAGCAACGAGAGGCAAAGGGTAAAGAGGGTAGGCTATCATAGATTCTATTCGGAAGAGATCAACGCAATTCTAGACTCCCAGAAGAGGAAGAGCTAGCACTAGAGAGTTCACCGGCGTTTTCATGCGCCATTTCCATTGAATAGAACCAGAGTAGAACAGCCAGTGAACCGCAGCGTGTTCTCCCGCTGACGTCACAACATGGCCGCGAGCCACGGACCCAGTTTTCTTGCGCTGTGCAATTAAAAGTGGGATATTTGCGCAACAGCTTCTTTTCACGTAATTATAACAGAAATCTAACGTTTGCCATGTTGTATAGTTTATTTAAGAAATTGCATAGAGTCATGTTCGTGTCATCAGCACTTTAATGTTGTTTTTATTTTTCTCCACTAATTTATTCTAATAGTCTTTCTTACATATCCTCATAATATTAGTTAATTTATTTTTATATATTTTTTTATATTTTTCCTCTGCCTCTATAGTTCGATGCTTTAAGAATTGTCTGTATAATATATTTTTCTTTTTGCAGGTTAACTGGTGACTCTAAATTGACCGTAGGTGTGAATGTGAATGGTTGCCTGTGTCTATGTGTCAGCCCAGTGATGACCTGGCAACTTGTCCAGGGTGAACCCCGCCTTTCACCCGTAGTCAGCTGGGATAGGCTCCAGCTTGCCTGCGACCCTGTAGAACAGGATAAAGCGGCTAGAGATAATGAGATGAGATATTAAATATAATTATTCTTCATGTTTTTGCTGAAAATGACCTGCACTTTAAACGTTATTGCTCATATTATATTACTACATATTTTAAAACAATCTTATAGTGATGTTTAAAACAAGACTGTTAATATTTTCTTTTGATTTTATGTCATTATTAAAGCATATACGCAGAGCCATGGCCTCACTTTCATTTATAAATGCCTTGAGTATAGTTTTAAGCTTTAATAATAAATCTATTATCGTAATTTTTATGATTAAAGTGATTTATATAGGTAGCGGTCTGAGTGAATGACCTTGACGTCCATAACGTCACAGCAGGAAGTCTATCGGTCTCATCACCATTTCCGCTAGACTAAAACGCAGGAGTTGACTGCAACTCCGATCCTCCATTTTGAGCTAATTTATCGCCATGCCGCATAGATGCGTTGGTGCACCCACCAGCAACACAACAGAAGGTGGATTTACGTTGCATTCATAGTCCAAGAATGTTCAAACTGCAAAGATTTGGACACGTTTTGTGTAGTTGTTCACGGGCACATTGGGCGACTACGCCTCTAATTCTCTCCTCTGCTCTGCACATTTTACTGAGGACTCGTACGAAACCTCTGATCTGTTGAGGAGCGCTGGCTATAAGCCCGTATTGAAAGAGGGTGCAGTATCAACAATTAAAGAAAAAGAAAACTACAAGTATTTATTTTATTTATTTTAAAAAGCAAAGTTCAGTTGCACCAGTCCTCCCGGAGTGAGCAGAGGGTTGTTGCTAAAACCCGGGATGGAATGGGATGTGACATATCGCTCGGGCAGTGACCTCCCTGCAGTTGTTGCTGAAACCGGTGATGTCCCGTTCCGTCCCGGGTTTTAGTAATTGCCTGAGCCCAGCAGTAATGGCGGACTACACAGTATGAAAAGTCAATGAGTGGACCAGCCATCTTATTTCTAAACTGCATATTGCTGCCATCTCGCCCTTACATGGAAGAACTGAATGAATGGAGAACTGAACGAACAACTGAAAGTCAGATTGTTTCAAAGCGATCGGCCTTCAAGAAGCGAGAACACAGACGGGTAAGCTCCGTCTCTCATTTGGATTTAAAAAAAAAAAAAAAAAAAAAAAAACACTTGTTTACCTGCATTTAGATTAATACATGTAACTTGTATTGTGTGTTTAAGTTACTGGTATAAGATTATTTAATTTGTTTCAGAATGTCATTGTCTCAGTTCAAAGGCTAATTAGCCTTTTACGTTTTATCAGTGAAAATGCATGCATGTACATGTATGTTGCATAAGTTATAACACCCATCCTGTTTTAATGAGAGTCAACCCACAATCAATGAAGTCAAATCAGTCTTCACTGGTTCCCGCAGTGATGTCACGCACTCAGGGCTGGCTGGCTCAGCGGGGCAGCTCAAATGCCAACTTTGCAATCAATTTTAATTCTCAAAAATATATATTTGTAATTCCCATTTATGCAGCATACAAGAGTCAAGGATGGAGATACTATCCACTCAGAAATTTATTTAAAAATAAAGGTTCTACATATCTGCTTTAAGTAGTCATTAATTACCACCATACAAGTAATGATATAACTAACACTATTATCAGTGTAGTACTACAGCATGAGACTAATTGTTAATGGAATTATTACTGATCAGGAGTTTAATGTACTATATTTAATAGAAATGTAGATCAAACCAAATGAGTACAGAGCATTTAAATGAAGCTATATCATCCTCAGCTATATGCATTAGCCTCATCTAACTGGTTGAGAAGGCGTCACAGTTATTTATAGTGATAATCTAGGCATCATACAAAAACCTGAACAAAAATTCCAAGCATTTGAAGTTCTTTATATGAACACATGTAGCCAAAAAAATAAGTCTACCCTGTCAATTCAGCTAATTACAATCCCAATTGCAAAAAATAAATAAATAAAAATAAATTTTAAAAAGTTGTGACGCTGTGTAAAACAAAAAGAGAATGTGAAGATTTGCAAATCATGGAAAGCCTATATTTTATTTAAAACAGTACAAAGACAACATTTTAAAAAAAAATTGGTGAAACTGAGAAATTTTATTGTTTTTTGAAAAATATACTTTGATTTTGAATTTGATGTCAGCAACACATTTCAAAAAAGTTGGGACGGGGCAACAAAAGACTGAAAAAGTTGTGTAATGCTAAAAAAATATATATTATCTGGTTAACTGGCAACAGGTCAGTGAGATGATTGAGTATAAAAAGAGCATCCCAGAGAGGCAGAGTCTCTTAGAAGTAAAGATGGGGAGGGGTTCACTGTTCTGTGAAAGACTGTGTGGGTAAACAATGCCACAATTTAAGAATAGCGTTCCTCAATGTAAATTGCCAAGAGTCTGGGGATCACATCACCTATAGTAGTGTTTCTCAACCACTGGGCCTTGGCCCATTAGTGAGCCGCAAAGCGCCATCTAGTGGGCTGCAAATTCCCTCCCAAGTTGAAGTCAATTTTTACTTGTAGTAGGGTACAACTGCTGAGTTGCATCCGATGTCACATCCGCCTCATTAAGCTACGGTCACACTACTGGAGAAATCTCTGTATGCAAGAGACAAGGCTGAAAACAGTCATTATGGGAAACCACCTGATGCTGATTTGAGCACAACCATTTCAATTTTCACAGAGATTTTGTGAAGTATTCGGTCAGGTATGCGGTAGTAGACGGGCCTAAGTGCAGGAACTGTTTATTAGGCCCCGGTCACACCGCCCGAACTTTGCTGGAGCGTTCCTTGAATGGTAGGGAGGGGGGGCCGAATTTCGACAACGCTCGTCACCGCGCACAAAATGGGGAAAAAAAATCGAAAACACGGGCGTTGGCTTAGCGGTGCACCGCTGAAGCCGGCGTTGCTTTAGCGTTGGTTGAGCGTTGGTATAGCAGCGTTCTGCGCATGCGGGCTTTGGCTCGGCGGGGGTATAAAGTTGGTTTAGCACCAATCATAGCAAGTCTCAGCATCCATGGTGATACAGTTTTACTGTAACTTTGAGCAAATTCGATATAGATGAGGTCTGAACTCAACGGCAGCTCGATTCCAAATGAGCTCCTGGTCCATTTCTCCCGTATTTATAGCCAAATTCTGGTCCCGCTCCGACACCTCTATACCAACGCCAAACCAAAGTTCATCGCCGCCATGGATAGCTGCTTCAACGCCCGACACCGTTCCAGCAACCCTGTGTCTGCTCATAAAACGCTTACAACCGCTCCACCGAAGTTTGTGCAACGTTTAATCGCCGCCCGGGCAACGCTGGCGAAGCAGCGATGGTCCAGCGTTCAAGATTTCTGCGTTGGCCTAGCGGACCCAAGCGTCCACGAACTTGCGGCTAGCGGTGCCAAACTTTGACTGGGCGTTGGTGGAGCGGGGGTGAACTTTGCCAGGGTGGAAAATTGCCCCCTCCTCACCGCTCGCAATATTTTGTGCAGCTCAAAACTTTCGGAGCGGTAGGAGGGCCCCTCGAGAAACATCAGCGGTGGCCGAGCGTATACGGCGTTGCTTTAATGGGGGCCAACTTTTGTTAAACGGTGGTGAACGGTTACGAGCGGTGATGAATTTTTTTCACCGCTCCAGGAACGCTCCAGCAAAGTTCGGGCGGTGTGACCGGGGCCTTAGCAGGTGTGATATTCACAAAAATGAAACTAAAAACGGAGTCATAAACATGGCTACAAACAAACATGACTGTGATGAGAGTACTTCACAAAGCCTTTGTATCTTTATTGACCCCTTGCGTATGACGTCACGCATTACGTGATAATTTCACCTGGGGATCAGACAGACATCATTTTTCATGTAAGCAAAGCTTAATCTGTCTTCAATATGGTTCATTTTTGCACCGTTTTTGGTTGTTCAAGTAGAGAAATAGATAAAGGATATTACCATCTCCCTGCCATTAAGATAAATGTTAAAGAGAAGCAAATGCTTCAAGAACAATGAAGAAATGACTGGTTAAAGAGAATACAACAAGAGGAGCTAAGCCTGAAAACTCCAGAGAAATTCATGATTGTATTTAAAATGTATTTAAAAAAATAAAAAGTTGGAAGCGGGCAGCACGGTAGCGTAGTGGTTAGCGTGGTCGCCTCACAGCAAGAAGGTCTGGGTTCGACCTTCGACCTGGGTTCGAGCGCCGTGGCCGGCGAGGGCCTTTCTGTGAGGAGTTTGCATGTTCTCCACGTGTCCGTGTGGGTTTCCTCCGGGTGCTCCGGTTTCCCCCACAGTCCAAAGACATGCAGGTTAGGTTAACTGGTGACTCTAAATTGAGCGTAGGTGTGAATGTGAGTGTGAATGGTTGTCTGTGTCTGTGTGTCAGCCCTGTGATGACCTGGCGACTTGTCCAGGGTGAACCCCGCCTTTCGCCCGTAGACAGCTGGGATAGGCTCCAGCTTGCCTGCGACCCTGTAGAACAGGATAAAGCGGCTAGAGATAATGAGATGAGAAAGATGGAAGCGAGTATGGAATAGTTTGCTTAAGAATCTCGGTTTATTCTTTCTGCTCACATTCGAGTTAACTTCTTCATGAAAGTATTTGATTTTCTTATAGGTGAAGCAGATTCTTTATTCAACACAGAAAACCCAGATTGGTTTCAAACAACTCTGATATAACTCGGTATGAATGAATGAAAATAAAATATAAAAACCCCACAAAACAAGGAGTGACACGTGCAATATATCCTGAAAGAACAGAAAAGATTAAGAGCAGAGAGCGCTGAAACTTTGTCTCTGTTATCAGAGGAACCCAGTGCTGGGCAAAATGTCACCATGGAATCAGAGTGTAGTAATGAACTTACAGTTCGAGTATTTTACACACACAGGCTGCATGCATGTGAAATGGAAATAAATCGACTAAGGCAGGTCAAAACTATTTTGGATAAAATTGTTACTGTCCGTTACACACTGATCAACCTGTGTGACTCAGTTGTGCCTTTTGAATAGAGAACGAAACTTTAACCGTTCATTGAAATTATTACTGAAAGGGTGATTATAGTTACTATGACTATAGCTACAATTGGAATGTGCAGAGTCTGTTAGCGTTTGTAATTATTGTACCATCCACTATTAGATAAAATTAAAATAAAATATTACAACATTGTTTAAAAGTCGAGAGCAAGATATTCTGTTATTTTACAAGTAACACTTCAGATATTGTTTTAACAATAAGTAAAATCACTGTATAAATTACAGAGTGCAAATGGCTCTGGAACTAGATGTCCTTGGGGTTGCTGAGACATGGAGAGCCAGAATACCACTTAACCCACAGTTCAGGTCGGAGTCCTTTGAGAGTAAATGCTTTAAGCAGATTCTACCATAACAGAGGCCAGTTAAGTCCCATCTCATTAAACTGCTGAATTGATTATTTTGATCATTCTATTAAGTTTTTCTAGTAGCATTTGGGGTCTTGGACATTCACAGTAAATTTTAGGACAGTAGTCCTGGTAACTAATTAATAAAAGCCTGACATGACAGACATGCTAAATGACAATAGAAACACATCGGTTTCTATCATCAAAATCTGACCGACAAACTAACATCTACCATCATATTCTGACAGACACTCTAGATGACAATAGCAACAAAACTGTTTCTTACATTATCAACCTGACAAATTTAGTAATAATATTAAATACCTCATCACTAGAACCAAATAATAATATAAAATATTGAAATAAAAAAGATAAAACTTATTTTCAAAATTGAAATATCAACAATAATTGTCAGAACAGTGACGATAGACATGACTGTGTCACTTTCGCGGGGAAACACCACATTGAAATGGCCTGTCGGCTGAAAGGGTCGCAAGTGGCTCTGATTTATCTCAACTTACGATAGTTTTCCTCCAGAAAAATGTAAATATGAATGCACAAATATATTCTCAATGTTTCTATCGTCAAAAATTTCTACCGTCAGGATAGCTGACTGAAAATCTTACCTTGATTTATTTGATGAAATCTAGCTGTCAGAACTCCAAGTCTTGCCCGGAAGTAAATGTCTGCCGTCACAAAAATCATGCGCAGTAGAATTTCCTCTTTGCGTCAGTCAACATGTGCGTGGTGAGGGCTTGAATTTTGCTATCGTCAGGTGCATTAGACTGACAGACTGACGATAGCATTTTTTAAAAATAACTGCGGGCTTCTCTCGTGAACGAAATAGTTTTTTCACTGTTAATCTATTTCAACTCTATCTGTTGACACCCAAAAATTATAAAGCCTGCTTCCACATGATAACTACCAAAGATCCATAATGGCTGAGTCTATCGTCAGGTCATCTGACAGAAATTCACTGACGATAGCAACAGGGATAATGAAAGTGATTTTTAAAATGGGAGTTATGTCTGTCAGATATGTCAAAGAAATAGAACTTTATTTTTTAAAAATCTTTTATTGATATACTCAGTGTATTTTTAAATGACGTGCTGTTTTAGAAGACCAAATACCATATTTTCAATCTTGAAAATATTACCTCACTGAAAAAAGGACAAGAAAAATATCTTATTTTGTGGGTATGTGGTTAATGGATCCAGTTACAGTAGAATCTGCCTTTAGCTTTCGCAGCATTCGATTCCCAAAAGCTGATGTCAGGAAAAATTCTTTCCACAAAGAAAGTTTTCTTGCTTTTGTAGCGTTTTAAACTGTTATTCTGTGTCAGGACTCTTTTTTAGAGGGGGGGGGGGGTGTTAATATTCCAACATGTAGCTAACACACTGCCTCAAATCTACATGATCACTCCAGGTCATTTCGAGGAATTTTGTACAAATCATAACCTCTAACAAGGTCTAATTTCCATGTATATCTATCCTTCACTTCTTTCTGACCAAGATTGCTTAAGTAATCCAGTAGTAAAGCTTTTTTAGCTGTAGTTTTCTTCAGACAACAGCAACAGACACCGGACACCTTCGCTTAGCTTCAGCATGTGAACAAAGTTTGCTTGTCCCCCAGGTATAGGGTAGCGAAGGTTGCTAATGTAAATGTGACATCACTGCAAGGGGTCTATATGCGTGCGCCGATTGTGCTAAAATCAGTATCAGGTGTTTCCCATAATGACCAGGTCCCAAGTACATGCACAACGTGCACTGAAGGATTCCTGAATGTAAATGCACTTTTTTAAGTCTTGGTGAAGGTAAGGCTGTGCAGAGCTGCGGTGTTACTCATGTTCATTTCACTGAATAAGAATGAGCACCTTGCTCCAGCTCTGAAATTATTATTTTTTTTAATTCTTACCTTCGTGGAAACGAAGTGAGCATACCATAAGCAAGCCTCAACGCCAGGCATTGCCAGAATGCCCGATTTGCCCAACCAAGACATTTGGGCAGAAATATTTTAGCGAGTTAGGCCCGTTTGGGCACATCTACGGTCAGCTTCTTTAAGCACAAAAATGATTTTCGAGTGACTACGTTACCAAAAAAACAAGACATATTAACCAGCATCCTCACCTCCCCTGTGATCGTAAAAAATTCCTCAAAACGACCGGAGTGACGGTGCAGATTTGTGGCCTAGTGTTAGCTACATGTTGGAATATACCTTCTTTTTCCTGAAGAGTCCTGACACAGAACAGTTTAAAAAAAAAAAACACTACAAAAGCAAGATCATCTTTGTGTAAAGACTTTTCCCCCGACATCTGCTTTTGGGAACAGAATGTTGTGAAAGCCAAAGCATTTACTCTCAAAGAACTACTACCTGAACTGTGGGCTAGACTGTGTTCCCATCCCTGCATGTCTCAGCAACCCCAAAGACATCTAGGTACACAGCTATTTGCACATTTATACAGTTATGCTCAGGGGCGTAGCTAGGATTTTTCAAAGGCGTGTGTTTGTTTTTTTGTTTTTTTTTGGGGGGGGGCAGCACACACTGACTGGCAGCCTGAGTTCATTATGTAACAAAAAATAATTAACATTACTAGTTTTAGGTAGCATAGAAACCGGCTCTTCCATTATTGCTGTTTCTTCCAAGTTTTCTTGATGCGTTCTAGAAACGGCACATTAAAACTTAGCTGCGAAGCCACAAAATGCAACTTTGATGGAAAAAAATATATAACAAATTGCTTACCTCTTTTCACATCGAAAGGAGGAGGAAAGTTTCACTTGTTTTGACATGGCGAATTAACACAAGAAGAAATACTCATAATTTGCAACTAAAAAGACTGCAGCTACACTGGCAGCTTGACCTTGCTTTCTAGTGCAATCGTGTTGCATTTGCGCAGAACTGTTTCAGTCCTGTGTGTCTTTGCTCGTGCACCTGAAGGCGCACCCAATGAGGTCCAGCACGTGCGCCGTTAAAGAACACCTGTCTTTAATCAAATCAATGAACTATGTTTGGGCTATTTAAGGACTGCACCCATGCAAGGATGATGCAAAGTATTACGCCGCGTCTAGTGTGCCTTACAGAGCCTTATTTCCTGTCCCTGTCCTTGTTGACCTCCTGGTTTTTCGACTCCTGTTTCTTGTCCCTTGATCTTGTAGTTTTGCCTTGGATATTTTGTCCGCACCCCTGCCGGTTTCTTCGATTACGACTTTGCCTGCTGTTTCGGACTGTTTGCCTGTTGCGTGCATTTCATGCACTTTATACTCATATCGCACTGTGTATCATTTAACATATCTGCACTTCTAGCCGCCTCTTCCGCACACACACTGACAAACTGGGTTTTCGCGCCGAAACCACAGGAAGTCCATACAAGGTTATAGAAACCCTGATGAGGCTGAGGTGACAATCTAGTCAAAAAAAGTTAGAAAATTACAGTGAGCGCTTTTCTAATATTCTTATGTGGCTATTGAAAAAAATGCACAGTCCGACATATTGGGGGGGGGGGCACGGGCACCCCAGGACCCCCTAGCTATGCCCCTGATGCTTGTTACTGTTGAAAAATATCTGAAGTATTATTTGTAAAATAAAATATCTTGCTCTAGACTTCCAACAATATTGTAAGATTTTATTTTAATTTTATCTAATAGTGGATAGAAGAATAATTACAAACGCTTACAGAATCAGCACATTCCAGTTGTACAGTGGTGCTTGAAAGTTTGTGAACCCTTTAGAATTATTTCTGCATAAATATGAACTAAAACATCATCAGATTTTCACACAAGTCCTAAAAATAGATAAAAAGAACTCAGTTAAACAAATGAGACAAAATAATACTTTGTCATTTATTTATTGAGGAAGATGATTCAATATTACATATCTAAGTGGTAAAAAAAAAAAAAGTGAACCTTTGCTTTCAGTATCTGGTGTGACCCCCTTGTGCAGCAATAACTGCAACTAAACGTTTGCGGTAACTGTTGATCAGTCCTGCACACCGGCTTAGAGGAATTTTAGCCCGTTCCTCCGTACAGAACAGCTTCAACTCTGGGATGTTGGTGGGTTTCCTCACATGAACTGCTCGCTTCAGGTCCTTCCACAACATTTCGATTGGATTAAGGTCAGGACTTTGACTTGGCCATTCCAAAACATGAACTTTGTTCTTCTTTAACCATTCTTTGGTAGAACGACTTGTGTGCTTAGGATAATCATCTTGCTGCATGACCCACCGTCTCTTGAGATTCAGTTCATGGACAGATGTCCTGACATTTTCCTTTAGTTATATTTTGGTCTCATCCGTCCACAAAACATTTTTCCTATAGAGATCTTGCAGTCATGTGACCGGAAAGTACACAGCCGCCATCTTGTCGGTAAAAAACACCGCTGAATACTGCTGCACTCGTGTACAAAATGGATAAATTTCAACCGACGGACTACACGGCTCATTTTTCTAATGAACAGATAACTAGATATATGTCTAAAATAAACGCCCTACAGATTAGTGACCTTTATGGCTTACCGGACGTAGTTTTCACAACCGTGTCAGTGGATATGGAACTGCCAGAGGTGGAATACCCAGACGTGTATAATTACCTCATTAACTTTCCCTCGCTGTTCAGTGGTGAAGCACTGCGTGCTTATAAATCTCTGGACAGTTATCTTTACAGAAATTCAGGATTTGTCAGCCGCCCTCAGATGTGGCATCTTGTAAACAAGAAAATAACAATCCTCGTTGGACGGGTAAGTCACTTAAGTATTACTAGTACTGATACTAGATATATCAGTAGTATCTAGTATAGCACTGACCAGCCGATTATAGAATAGAATAAGGTAATTCCAGCTGTAATTCCAAATCGTCCGTCTTGTTTACCATGGATCTGGCGTTGGAGAGATAGAGGCTTGGCAGTGGAGATTTGAGTGGCTGTTTTCTGAGCTTAGTCAACAGGCCAGCTCTGCAGCCTCGCTTTTGCTTCCTCTCCCGACGCCGCCTCCTTCGCCTGCCAGACCCGATAACAATCCACGGAGACCCCGCTGGTCTCGCTATCTCGTCCGGAATGTTGTGCATGCGATGGAAATCGCTACAAACCGTCATTTTCTGCTGGAAACCAATGTCCAGTAAGTCCATACGGTTGTAGTGGATATTGAAGTCCGGTACAGACGAACAACACGCAAAAATACACACAAAAAACATAAAAAACGTGCACAGGTAGGGAGAGCTTGTAGCCGCAGCCGTTGTAGTAGAATTGTATATAGTAGGGTTTTCCAGAAGAAAAGGTAGAAGTAGAAGCAGAAGGCGGAAATATGGCATTTGACCGACAAGATGGCGTCTGTTACAATCTGGATCGGCTGTGACGTCACATGCAAGATCTCTATAGCCTTCTGGCTTGTCCACGTGATCTTTAGCAAACTGCAGATGAGCAGCAATGTTCTTTTTGGAGAGCAGTGGCTTTCTCCTTGCAACCCTGCCATGTACACCATTGTTGTTCAGTGTTCTCCTGATGGTGGACTCATGAACATTAGCCAATGTGAGAGAGGCCTTCAGTTGCTTAGACCCTGAAGTCCTTTGTGACCACGTCGACTATTACATGCCTTGCTCTTGGAGTGATCTTTGTTGGTCGACCACTCCTGAGGAGGGTAACAATGGTCTTGAATTTCCTCCATTTGTACACAATCTGTCTAACTGTGGATTGGTGGAGTCCAAACTCTTTAGAGATGGTTTTGTAACCTTTTCCAGCCTGATGAGGATCAACAACGCTTTTTCTGAGGTCCTCAGAAATCTCCTTTGTTCGTGCCATGATACACTTCCACAACCATGTGTTGTGAAGATCAGACTTTGATAGATCCCTGTTCTTTAAATAAAACAGGGTGCCCACTCACACCTGATTGTCATCCCACTGATTGAAAACACCTGACTAGTTTCACCTTCAAATGAACTGCTAATCCTAGAGGTTCACATACTTTTGCCACTCACAGATGCAGGGCTCGAAATTCGCGGTGGTCCGGTCGCCCGAGGCGACTTAATTTGTCATTTGGCGGGTAATTCCTGTCACTAGCCAGCCCGGCTGGCTAGTCGAAAATAAAAAATATATATGAAGCGAAGATTCAGACTAGGGCTGTGCGATATATCTCTGAAAGTTCTGTGTGAGATACATATAATTATTGTATCGTAACTATCGAGTATTTTATGGTCATCTGCCGACTTGCGTTTGTTTTGTGTTTGTTTAAAACCTTTTCCGGTGGTTTTCTCCCTGTCCCTCAGGCTGTAACGTGAGAGGCTGCCTAAGGGAAAGAAAAACAATAACGTCACGCACTCGCCAACCAATCCCGGGCGACATCTAGGTGCTGAAAGGAACTCGTGGGAAGATTTTCTAGTTTCGGTTTACAGCGCTGACTCAGTTCGTGCAATCACTAGTGTTGCATAGGCTACCGTGTAAGCTCTGTCAATTTCAGCGACAAATTAAAAATGGAAGCGGATGAATTGGTTCCTAAAAGAACTAGTAAGGGGTCGGTCATCCGGCATTTTTTTGGATATCGCGAGGAGGACGTGGAACAGCAAATGCCAGTTTGTAAAGCGTGCAGAAACAAACAGTATCAAAATACTCAGGCCTTGAAATAAATGCACATTAGTCATGAACAATGGTAACTACTCTCTTTTGTGTTATTTTTGACAGAAGTAAAATTCATACATGAACAAATTTCGGAAGGTAACTAGTCCGGCTGGCTGGTGGGAAAAAAAAAAAAAAAATATATATATATATATATATATATATATATATATATATATATATAAAAATTTCGAGCCCTGAATATTGGATCATTTTCCTCAATAAATAAATGACCAAATATAATATTTTTGTCTCATTTGTTTAACTGGGTTCTCTTTATCTACTTTTAGAACTTGTGTGAAAATCTGATGTTGTTTTAGGTCATATTTATGCAGAAGTATAGAAAATTCTAAAGGGTTCACAAACTTTCAAGCACCACTGTAGCTATAGTCATATAGTAACTATAATCATTCTTGTAATAATAAAAGCTAGTGGTAAGTCCATTCAATGAATGGAAAGACATGCTTTTGTGTCTCAACTAGTAAACCACACCCTCTGCAGTGAATTATCCCACAGATAAATATACAGTTAGGTCCATATATATTTGGACACTGACAATTTTTTTTTTTTACCTGTTTACTGAAACATATTCAAGTTGACTTTCAGCTTTCATTTGAGGGTATCCACATTAAAATTGGATGAAGGGTTTAGGAGTTTCAGCTCCTTAACATGTGCCACCCTGTTTTTAAAGGGACCAAAAGCAATTGGACAATTGACTCAAAGGCTATTTCATGGGCAGGTGTGGGAAATTCCTTCGTTATGTCATTCTCAATTAAGCAGATAAAAGGCCTGGAGTTGATTTGAGGTGCGGTGCTTGCATTTGGAAGAGTTTGCTGTGAAGAAAATATGCGGTCAAAGGAGCTCTCCATGCAGGTGAAACAAGCCATCCTTAAGCTGCGAAAACAGAAAAAACCCATCCGAGAAATTGTTACAATATTAGGAGTGGCAAAATCTACAGTTTGGTACATCCTGAGAAAGAAAGAAAGCACTGGTGAACTCATCAATGCAAAAAGACCTGGACGCCAACAGAAGTCAACAGTGGTGGATGATCGCAGAATAATTTCCATGGTGAAGAGAAACCCCTTCACAACAGCCAACCAAGTGAACAACACTCTCCAGGAGGTAGGCGTATCAATATCCAAATCTACCATAAAGAGAAGACTGCATGAAAGTAAATACAGAGGGTTCAGTGCATGGTGCAAGCCACTCATAAGCCTCAAGAATAAAAAGGCTAGATTGGACTTTGCTAAAAAAACATCTAAACAAGCCAGCACAGTTCTGGAAGAACATTCTTTGGACAGATGAAACCACTAGATTCATAAACAGTTTCTTCCCATATGCCATAAAATACCTAAACAAACAGAAATGAAAGCCACCCTCTCACTTATGGACTCATCACGTTGTACTTTTTATTCTTGATTGCATTTTGTATAGATGTTGTTGTTTTTCATTGTTTTAATGTTTTATTTATTTTACTATTTATTGATGGTATTGAGTACCGAGTTGGAGTAGCAGCATAATTTCGTTGTACTTGACATAATGACAATAAAGGCATTGAATTGAAAAAAAATTGAATTAAAAGTGCCACAAGTGGACAGACTTTTGGGCAGGGTCTGATGCATGATTAATTTTTTTTTCTTAAGAGTACATCAGCTACCAGCAGTCTTTTACTGATGCAAAAGAAGCTTGAGCTCCCTCAGCACAAGTTACTTATTGATGTCTCTACTAGATGGAACTCTACTTTTGAGAGATATTTGGAACAGCAGGCTGCTGTGTTTGCTGTCCTAATTGAGGTTAAGAATGAGCATATCCAAAACATTGAAGAACTTCTGAAAATTCTCAAACCTCTCAAGACAGTCATCAACATGATGTGTAGTCAGATGCATCCCCTTAAGGAAATGCTCCTGAGGCAACTTGAAACTGTACCAACTAACAACATACTACTGTCACGAAGTCAAAACAGCCATACAGTGGTGATTGAAAGTTTGTAAACCCTTTAGAATTTTCTATATTTTCTGCATAAATATGACCTAAAACATCAGATTTTCACACAAGTTCTAAAAGTAGATAAACAGAACCCAGGTAAACAAATGAGACAAAATTATACTTGGTCATTTACTTATTGAGGAAAATGATCCAATATTACATATCTGTGAGTGGCAAAAGTATGTGAACCTTTGCTTTCAGTATCTGGCATGACCCCCTTGTGCAGCAATAACTGCAACTAAACATTTCCAGTAACTGTTGATCAATCCTGCACACCGGCTTGGAGGAATTTTAGCCCATTCCTCTGTACAGAACAGCTTCAACTCTGGGATGTTGGTGGGTTTCCTCACATGAACTGCTCGCTTCAGATCCTTCCACAACAATTCAATTGGATTAAGGTCAGGACTTTGACTTGGCCATTCCAAAACATGAACTTTGTTCTTCTTTAACCATTCTTTGGTAGAACGACTTGTGCGCTTAGGGTCATTGTCTTGCTGCATGACCTACCGTCTCGAGATTCAGTTCATGGACAGATGTCCTGACGTTTTCCTTTAGAATTCGCTGGTATAATTCAGAATTCATTGTTCCATCAATGATGGCAAGCCGTCTTGGCCCAGATGTGGCAAAACAGGCCCAAACCATGATACTACTACCACCACCATGTTTCACAGATGGGATACGGTTCTTATGTTGGAATGCAGTGTTTTCCTTTCTCCAAACATAACGCTTCTCATTTAAACCAAAAAGTTCTATTTTGGTTTCATCCTTCCACAAAACATTTTTCCAATAGCCTTCTGGCTTGTCCACATGATCTTTAGCAAACTGCAGACGAGCAGTAAATGTTCTTTTTGGAGAGCAGTGGCTTTCTCCTTGCAACCCTGCCATGCACACCATTGTTGTTCAATGTTCTCCTGATGGTGGATTCATGAACATTAACATTGCCAATGTGAGAGAGGCCTTCAGTTGCTTAGAAGTTACCCTGGGGTCCTTTGTGACCTCACCGACTATTACACGCCTTGCTCTTGGAGTGATCTTTGTTGGTCAACCACTCTTGGGGAGGATAACAGTGGTCTTGAATTTCCTCCATTTGTACACAATCTATCTGTGGATTGGAGGAGTCCAGACTCTTTAGAGATAGTTTCGTAACCTTTTCCAGCCAGATGAGCATCAACAACGCTTTTTCTGAGGTCCTCAGAAATCTCCTTTGTTCGTGCCATGATACACTTCCACAAACATGTGTTGTGAAGATCAGACTTTGATAGATCCCTGTTCTTTAAATAAAACAGGGTGCCCACCCACACCTGATTGTCATCCCATTGATTGGAAACACCTGACTCTAATTTCACCTTCAAATTAACTGCTAATCCTAGAGGTTCACATACTTTTGCCACTCACAGATATGTAATATTGGATCATTTTCCTCAATAAATAAATGGCCAAGTATAATATTTTTGTCTCATTTGTTTAACTGGGTTCTCTTTATCTACTTTTAGGACTTGTGTGAAAATATGATGTTTAGGTCATATTTATGCAGAAATAGAGAAAATTCTAAAGGGTTCACAAACTTTCAAGCACCACTGTAAGTTCAGCTCTCAGACCAAGGTAAGTCTTGGTCTTTAATTAGCAAATAATGTCACATGATAATGGTAAGACTGTAAAAATTACAAAGAATTCCATTTGTGATCTTTATGACTGGGAAATCTGTTTAATTAATTTCCTGTTTTTATGATAAGTACACAGGATCTCTGTATTGAAGTTCCTTCTTCAGGCATCTGTTCTTGACCCTCACTTTAAAAGCCTTCCCTACCTGGATGATGCCGCCGGACATGATGCTTCCATGCTCTTGCAATGGAAGCAGTGGACCATGTAACTCAAAGGTATGTGCATTATTTACCACTAAAATCATTTTACTGACTATTCTCAGTCTGTGCTGTCCAGAAGCATTGAAAAAAAAAAAAAAAAAAACTTCCAAGGATTTTCTGAACATTTCAGAATGTAACTGTAAAGAAAAAACCAGGAACTTCTACTGAGGAGAGAAACCATGCTGCACTACCTGCTACCCCAGCCCTTGAAGAAGAGAAAAGTGATGAACCACTTGCAAAGATTAAAAAAGAAAGACAGTAACAGTGCTCTTCTTGATTTATTTGATGATTTTTTGTGACAAAAGTGGAACCTGCCAAGAGCCTGTTTGACCAAGTTGAATCTGAAATTAAGAATTAGAAAGGAGAAGAGCTTCTTAAATTAGATTCAGACCCCCTTGCTTGGTGGAGAGCTATGTCTGTGCAGGGGAAATACCCAATCCTCTCGCAATTTGCAAAGAAAACCTTAGGTGTACCAGCAACCAGTGTTGCCAGTGAAAGAGTGTTCTCTACAGCTGGGGACATTGTAACTGCACAGAGAGCTTGTCTCTCAAGTTAGAATGTTGCAATGTTTGTGTTCTTAGCAAAAAACATGAAAATACCTGATGTAGTCTGTGCATGGCGACATTCTGCATTTCTTTTGGCCACCCCTGCACTGTAATGTGGCATCTGTACTGTTCTAAAATCTAGACCAAAGCAAGGGAGACTTCATGACGCGTTCATGTCGTTACCACTACTGACTTTTGTCTAGTCTTGTAAATATCTTATTTGACATTGTCATGTGATGTATTTAAATAATTATTATTAATTGTTAAGTTTGTTATGAATTTAAAAAACCGCAAAAACCAGATCTGCTTGTATCATACCAAAATTAATCGAACTGGGGTGTCAGTATCGTGATGCATATCAAACTAAAGTTTGAGTGTATCATTGCAGAAAATGTTGTGAGAGTTAAGGGAATGGCCCTCTCCTGGCTCAGCTCTTATTTAACTGATCGTTATCAGTATGTTGATATAAATGGTGATATTTATAGACGTACTGAGGTAAAGTCTGGTGTTCCACAAGGTTCTGTCTTGGGTCCACTGCTTTATTTTCGTTACTTCTGGGTAATATTATCCATAAGCATGATATTAGCTTCCACTGTTATGCTAATGACACACAATTGTATGTTTCTGCAAAGCTAGATAAGACAACAACTTAATAAAACTGAGGAATACATAAAGGACATTAGACACTGGATACTTATTAACTTCCTTCTGCTTAACTCTGACAAGACAGAAGTGCCTGTACTTAGGACTACATGCAAAAAAAAAAAGTTCGACCATCGTGCTAATGTTACATGGACGGAAAACTTGCAACTTGAGGACAGAAAGCAAGCATATCTTTTTTTTTTTTTTTTTACTTTTTGCTACTTATTAATGTGTATAGTAGCTATCTTTGAGAGACATCAAATTTACTGCATTTTTCAAATGATTTTATCTCTGTGCGGTTTCTAATTTCGGGTTTGGTGATTAAAGTAAATAAATTTGATTTACTTAAAAAATAATAAAAAGATTCTAATTCAAACCAAAGTATGCCCATATAAAAATAAAATAAAAGCATTAGGTATAATGGAGCAGTAGGACTTTGTCATTCCCCCCTGAACTGTGAGAGATTTTTTTTTAAGGCTTTTCAAGAAAACTTATCTAATGAGAACAATTTCTGTGGAATCTGCCATGCCTTACTGTCTGGATGTTCCAGCTGGAGCATAAACAACCTCCAGTTAGTTCAAAATGCAGCAGCAAGAGCCCTTACTAGAACTAGAAGATACGACCCCATCACCCCTATCTTATCCACACTGCACTGGCTCCCAATCAAATTTCATATTGATTATAAAATACTACTATTGACTTAAAAAGCACTGAATGATCTCGCACCACAGTACCTGAGCAAACTTCTGGTCCTTTATGACCCATCACGCTGACTTGGATAAAAAGCTGCAGGATATCTGCTGGTACCTCATATAGTGAAGGATACATCAGGGGCAGAGCCTTTTCTTACAAAGCCCCACAAATATGGAACAGCCTTCCAAGTAGTGTTCCGGACTCAGACACAGTCTCAGTGTTTAAGTCTCGGCTGAAAACGCATCTTTTTAGTCAAGCCTTTTGTTAATAGGTTTTTTATGAGGTAAAGGAGTAGGTCTGGAAGGTCCTCAGGGTGTTTTGGTAAACTGAGATGTATGGATACTGTCACCCCACCCCACTCTCGCACGTTCACTCAGGTTTGTTGATGGTGTAGTGGCTGCTGCTTTATGTCCCAGGGCTCCGTCGTGTTCATGTTACTTTCTGGCTTTCCCTTTTAGTTATGCCATACTTGCCAACTTTTCAAAATTCTCATGGGGGAGAAAAGTGCGTGAAAGACATTTTCAATTGGATGAGGGTATGATGCGCGGTTGAAACAAAAAGAGTGGATCCCAATTAATTGCAAACCATTTGAAATGTATACAGAGTTTCTGAATTGTTGATATTGTTCTATCAATTACTATAGGTTACGGGATTCATGTATCAGGCATGAGAGATCTCAGAGTGAAAAATCTGAAATAATGCTCGTCTTGAATTTTAATATAATAACAATGAAAGGGAAGTCTGCTTAAATCAGATTTTGAGCTGAAAAATCTCCTGCCTGAATATTGTATCCATACAGAGACCCACAGAAAATAACACAAGCGATGCTTTAGAAGAATGTTTATCATTTCTTAAAATAGTCACAGTGAATGAAAGTATTATTGGATTGCATCAAATGTGTTTTCCTTCTGTAAGCTCATGTAAAAATACAGAGAACTAATATCATCATACATGAGTGATTCCACGCTTATGGGTACTGAAATGGGGACATGAACTTATTTTTAAAAATTCACCTAAAACCATTTCTTTTTTTTACCATCAGGTCACAAAACATGTAATCTTTAATGAATGATATGTTAAAAGATAACTTTAATTTTCTGAGATGTAATAAAAACATATTTATATGCCAAAGTCAGAACGTAACAGAAGTGTTGTGGACATATAGATTCTCAATTTTAACAATGTAGAATTATTTTATAACTGTATTTTATTATGTATAGATAAAGTAATGATATATTAGAATATAACAGTGAGGGTTTTTTTAACGTAGCAATCTACATCAGCTTTTTTTAATGATGTTTGACACCAATAGAATGACATTGCCTGATACAAAAATGTAAAAAGACTGGTTGGCTTTTTGAAACATAGGAAGGTGATGTTTTAGCAAATATAATTAATAAACATGTGTAGTAGAATAAACATACACATTCTTTCAATAAGATTAACATGGTATATAGCTAGATTGTAATTAATTTGTAACAGACGCGAGATGGACAATCGTAACAGAAGTAATGTAACAGACATCATTTTGGAACTCATAGGCTTGACTTTGGCATATAAATATGTTTTTATTACATCTCAGAAAATTAAAGTTATCTTTTAACATATCATTCATTAAAGATTACATGTTTTGTGACCTGATGGTAAAAAAAGAAATGGTTTTAGGTGAATTTTTAAAAATAAGTTCATGTCCCCATTTCAGTACCCATAAGCGTGGAATCACTCATATAAATTAAATAATTTTAATAAGATTTAACCAAAATATTAACAACTCAGGGGCGGCACGGTGGTGTAGTGGTTAGCGCTGTCGCCTCACAGCAAGAAGGTCCTGGGTTCGAGCCCCGTGGCCGGCGAGGGCCTTTCTGTGTGGAGTTTGCATGTTCTCCCCGTGTCCGCGTGGGTTTCCTCCGGGTGCTCCGGTTTCCCCCACAGTCCAAAGACATGCAGGTTAGGTTAACTGGTGACTCTAAATTGAGCGTAGGTGTGAATGTGAGTGTGAATGGTTGTCTGTGTCTATGTGTCAGCCCTGTGATGACCTGGCGACTTGTCCAGGGTGTACCCCGCCTTTCGCCCGTAGTCAGCTGGGATAGGCTCCAGCTTGCCTGCGACCCTGTAGAAGGATAAAGCGGCTAGAGATAATGAGATGAGATGAGATGAGATTAACAACTCAATTAAATAAATACTGCACTGTCTTAGTACGACTAAAATGCATCTCTCTCACTAAACACTTTCCAACAGAATTTTTGAAAAGCACTAGAAATCCTATCAAAATCCTATCGGAATGCATCAAAGGAATTTGCTCATTTGCAAACTTTGAAAGTTTTAAAACAAAATTTAAAAATGGCACTATAAATACTACCATACTATCAAAATATACTCCACAAAGAAATTAACTCCAATGCAAAATTTTAGTACGACCAAAATACACTCACTAGTAATCTTTCACTTAAAACCTCAAAACTCGATCAAAATCAATCCCTTTCCAGATAATTCACTTGTAAACTTTCACTTAAAACTTTCAAACATAAATTCAAAATAGCACTAAGACACTCCCACACTATTCAAATACACTCACCCAACACATTCTCTGTCCTGCAAAATTTCACTAAACACTTTAGAAGTTGTACAGTTTGTTTCTGAAATGCTACGGAAGACTAGTTTAATTTCACACTCAAATGTCCATTATATTCTGATTTAAGGTATCTTTACCTTAAAATGTGTAACTGGCTGGTCGAACATTTGCTTATCCATGGAAATTCATTCTCCCATGCAACCTGGGATTTGCATTCATATTTTTGCCGTTTGGTATTGGGTTTAGTGGCCATGATGAATGACTGCTTGTAAAAAATGTCAGACAGCCTGGGTGAATCCTACATTACGGAAGTGACTGTCATTCAGTTCGTTGATTGGTTAAAAATCAGTTGACGTCAGCAGTGTTTCTCATACGATTCTCAATGGACATAATCGGGAGTATTTTTAACTTGGCGCTAGGGATTTCCCCAAACCGGGAGATTATCCAGTTTTTAACAAATATGATCGGGAGTCGGAGGCTAAAATCGGGAGGCTCCCGCCGAAATCGGGAGGGTTGGCAAGTATGCTATGCTGTTATAGTTGGTCTTGACGGAGTCCCTGCTTACACTCAGAACATGACGTACACTTTTCTTAAAGGAGATACGCAGAACCTTTATTTTTAAATAAATTTCGGAGCGGATAGCATCTCCATCCTTGACTCTTGTATGCTGCATAAATGGGAATAAAAAAATTTATATTTCTGAGAGAGAAATTCGACCACAAATTTGGCATTCGAGCTGCCCCGCTGAGCTAGAATGTCTGAGTGCATGACATCACTGCGGTAACCGGTTTTAAGGCCAGGGCCTTTGACAGCTATAGACCAAAGTCATATAAATAAAGATTTATGGTGAAAGTAAGAAATAGCGTTACCGACTTGCTCAACTAAGACTGATTTGACTTCACTAATTGTGGGTTGACTCATTAAAACAGGATGGGTGTTATAACTTATGCAACATACATGTACATGCATGCATTTTCACTGATAAAACGTAAAAGGCTCATTAAGTAATCAGATGAACTGAGACAATCACATTCTGAAGCAAATTAAATCTTATACCGGGAATCTAAACACACAAGTTACATGTATTAATCTAAATGCAGATAAGAGCAATTCCAGCGTTATGGACGTGACACTTGAACTCCAAATGGCAACAAATGACCCAGGGCATGTTTTATTGTCTCCCAGTATTTAAACAGGTGTTGCATATTTTAAGGCTGTACCATACTGGAGAAGTGATAGAACAAGAACAATTCCCATAGTACATCTAGGGCATGCCAGAAAACACCAATAAAAGATGCGTTATGGATGTGACAGAAAAAGTATCACTTTTCTTGGGTGACTGTACATTTTTATCAAACTCTGAAATTGTAAACCTAATGTCGAAATGGAGATGTCCATTTGATAGGGGGGTCCAAGGTGAATATTAAAAAATCTTTGTTTAAAATATTTTGTATTTCATGCAGAGTTTCGGAAGGAAAAGTCAGCGTTATGGATGTGACGCGTCTGAAATAGACATGGCATATGTTTAGAAAATCAGCAATTTAACCACCATAACCCTTTGAAAAACTCTCTAAATATCAGCTAAAACTATCAAAGTTCTTTAATATTTAGGATGGCTATTGTTTTGCTGTTTTGTGGATTTTATCATACATTTCTGTGGCTTGTGGCAATAATATAGAATTGTACATGATCAAAGTTGGTTTTAGCTTGGGTTTTACATTATAAGAAAGAAAGACTGACAGTGACATATTAGGTTGGTTACAAATTGGTTCAACTTATTCACATCTGTAAAATACAGGCCTAGGTGAGATCTCTGGGAGTGGTTTTGATGTATTACATGTTGCTTTATTTTCGCATGGTGAGGTTGACATTTACATGGAATTGCCCATAAACGTGTTGTTTTTTTAATCCAGATGAGAGTCGGACCTTACCCGTCTGTGTTCTCACTTCTTGAAGGCCGATCTTGTGACCGATTGTTTTTGAAACAATCTGACTTTCAGTTGTTCGTTCAGTTCTCTGTTCATTCAATTCTTCCACGTAAGGGTGAGATGGCAGCAATATCCAGTTTAGAAATAAGATGGCTTCTCCACTCATTCACTGTTTTCTTCATACTGTGTATTCCGCCATTACTGCTCAGCTCAGGCAATTACTAAAACCCAGGACAGAACGGGATGTCACCGGTTTTAGCAACAACTGCAGGGAGGTCACTGTCCGAGCGATATGTTCCTTCCCGTTCCGTCTGGTGCAACTGAACTCACTTTCCTTTAAAAATAAATAAATACTTTCCTTTTCTTGTAGTTTTCTTTAATTGTTGATACTGCACCCTAGGGCTGAACGATTTTAAGAAAAATTTGAATTGCGATTTTTCTGGCAGATATTGCGATTTCGACCACGATTTTTTTCTTTAAATCGAGTTTCAGTGCAAATTAATTAATACAATTAATTCCATAAAGCTAATGCAAGAATGAAAACTGAGGTCAACAGATTTCAAATGTAGGCCTGTTTATTAACATTGAGTGCCTGAGGAACAAGTTATAATAACTTAAAATAAAAATAGAGAGCCATCTTTCTTAAGTAAACTTTTGCTTCTTTTACTTTTCCCATCTACAACATATCAGACATAAAAAAAGGTTGATCAATGGCTCAGCAGCATCAAAATATTGCACTTTTGTAAAAGAATGTACATAAGCATTATAAATTATAACTACAGCCAACAATTCCCCTATGGGAAATTGTGAGAGTGAGTCAGCTGGGATAGGCTCCAGCTTGCCTGCGACCCTGTAGAAGGATAAAGCGGCTAGAGATAATGAGATGAGATGCAATGCGCGCAGTAGTCGCTATTGCAGGAGCTGCACTGTACTGTGTGAATGTGAGATTTGCCATGAAGCTACAAACCTGAGTCTCTCTGAGAGGGAACAGCCCCTCCCTCCTGTGTGTGTGTGTGTGTGTATGTAGATATATATGTGTGTGTGTGTGTGTGTGTGTGTGTGTGTGTGAGTGTGTGTGTGTGTGTGTGTGAGAGAGAGAGAGAGAGAGAGAGAGAGAGAGAGAGAGCGAGCAGCCCCTCCCTCCTGTGTGTGTGTGTGTGTGTGTGTGTGTGTGTGTGTGAGAGAGAGAGAGAGAGAGAGAGAGCGAGCAGCCCCTCCCTCCTGTGTGTGTGTGTGTGTGTGAGAGAGAGAGAGAGCAGCCCCTCCCCCACCCGCACGCTGCAAGCAGAGACAGAGAGGCTGTGACACAGAGTGTTTTTACACCATGCTGGGGCAATACGCAGAGCATACATGTGTGAAATTATTGATGAAACAAAACATGGGTCAGTTTAGGAGCACTGAGAAAAAACGCGGCTTTGACGATCCCAAAATCGTGTTGTCTGAGATTGCGATTTTCGGTCGAAAACGATAGATCGTTCAGCCCTACTGCAGCCTCTTTCAATACGGGCTTATAGCCAATGCTCCTCAACAGATCAGAGGTTTCGTACGAGTCTTCAGTAAAATGTGCAGTGGAGAGACCACTGAGTAGGTGCCCAATGTGCCCATGAACAACTCACAAAACGCCTCCAAATCTTTGCAGTTTGAACATTCTTCGGCCATGAATGTAACGTAAATCCAGCTTCTGTCATACTGCTGCACCAGCCAGCAACATATCTATGTGGCATGGCAATAAATTAGCTCAAAATGGAGGATCGGAGTTGCAGTCAGCTCTGTGTTTTAGTATAGAGGAAATGGTGACGAGACTGATAGACTTCCTCAGGGCTCGACATTAACTGTTGTCCGCTTGTCCGGGACAAGTGATCCTTTATGTCGGACAAGTTCATCGTCTCAGTTACTTGTCCGATCGGACAAGTGCCAAAATACGCCGATATTCAGGTTACATACCAAATTTATCAGTTTATTCACACGATTTCCGAAGCATCTCACTCGACATATTGTTTTGATGAATCGCCGGATGTTTCTCTTCAGAAAGAGCGATGTGCACATGCGCAATATTCCGCTCGAGAAACCGGCCAATACCGCTTCGTGTATTTGAGCTGAAAAGTAAACGGTCGTTAACCAGACCCTCCAGGATTTTGCGATGTTGCGATTTGCAACTTCAACGCAAATTCAACCAATCCCCGTGAATTCAGGGCGGTGTTGCAATTATATCCAATCACCACAACTTTCCCGCAAATTTGACCAATCGTTGGCGTCGTCTTGAGGTGATGTCGACAAACTACCTTCCGCCTTACTTCCGTGTTTCTGTTCAAGAGAAGCAGCATGTGCGAGTCAGTGTTTATATAGGCTTAAATTCTGTTACTGAAAGTGTGTTATGTTTACAGTGAAGGACTGTGTGCACTTCACATTATTTTTTTACTTAATACAAGAAATTAATGGATGCCAACATTTTTGCCAAAATGGTATTTTATTTTCCATTGTTTAGGCAGCTTCAGCATCATACTGTGAGATTCTGTTCAAATTGTTTTTTTTTCTTCTATGAAGCCTGAGCCATTTATTTTATTAGTTTATAATTATTGTTTAATTTAGTCTTCAGGAGAGACTGCCTGCACACAGTACTAGTATTAATAGTTTTTTTTTTCTTACATGAAAGCTGCAGCATTTATATTATATTTTAAGGTAACTTCATGTTGTGCTGTGAGGTTCTCTGCACTTTAACTTTTGAACCAACAGGTGCATTTGGATAAGTAAAGCCTATTTTTCTGCATTTTTGTAGTCCTGGTAATCTTTTATATTGGTAAAGTTGTTTATAGGACCATTTCTCAGTGTCTTGTTTTTTAATCAATAGTTTTTCAGTAATAACTTAATATTTAACATATCACTCAATTTTAATCACAAAAAGAGAAATTCGCAACAATTCCTTGCAACTTTCACTTCCTCCCGCAATGTAATCGCAACAAAAACCTAAAAAACACCAAAACTTTGATCGCAACCATTAAATACCATACAGGAGCCACAATGAATAATTAGACAACAACAATTAATCAGTGGAAGATGTATATTCAAAGTTAATAATTTAAAATTGAAAATATACTGTAATTTTAATTTTCTGGTTTTCAATTTCTCATAAATAAATTAATGATTGATGGAGTCCAATTTTTTTTCTGCAGTGAATAGATTGTGTTAAAGTAATTCTGGTGAAATTAGTTTATTACAAATAGTTTTTGTGGGTTTTTTCAAATTTTTCTTCAGACAAGTCAACTTCACATTCGGACAAGTAAATTTCCTTTCAACTTGCCCGACAGGACAAGTGGTTTCAAAAGTTAATGTAGAGCCCTGCTTCCTGTTGTGACGTTATGGATGTCAAGGTCATTCACTCAGACCACTACCTATATAAATCACTTTAATTGTAAAAATTACTATATTACATTTATTGTTGATGCTTAAAACTATTCCTGTGCCATTCTTGAGGTCTCAAGGCATTTATAAACAAAAATGAGGCCATGGCTCTGCGTATATGCTTTAACCATTAGGTGACAACGGGCAAACCTAACAATTTGCCTCTCTCATTCTCTCTCTGTCGAGTTACATGTCACTCCTGGGATACCAGTGATGCTGACCTCTCCTGCTCTTTGGACCTGCCTGATCCATCCTGATGCCCTGCTTCTGGCTGGAGTTCTCATCACTTCACATCTGCAAGGATGACCCCATATGTACAGCCCCTGAGCCATCCTGATGACCTACTTCTAGCTGAGGTTCTCATCACTGTTCTCCTATGCAGGATGGATCCATATGGACAGTCAAAACATACACTTTAGGACTGTAGTTGTCATGAACAGCTTTGCACTCAAGTGTCCATCAATGAACAGTTGATAACGACAACAAAATAGACTTCATGTTAAAACTCAAATGAATTTCCTGGTTATACAATGGCATTTTTTGACCATATAGGACACACTTTTAGCAGCGAGTTATTTATAATCATGCAATCTGTCATCACCCAAATAAGGAGTTGTTCCCTTTTGACGTTTCTTCCTCATGTCATGTCGGAGTTTTTCCTTGCCACCGTTGCCCCAGGTTGGCTCATTAGGGATACATTTATTAAGTCAAGTTTATTTTTATAGTGCTTTTAACAAGAGACATTGTCGCAAAGCAGCTTTACAGAATTTTAATGACTTTAAACATGAGCTAATTTTATCCCTAATGAGCAAGCCTGTTGCGACAGTGGCAAGGAAAAACTCCCTCAGATGACATGAAGAAACCCCGAGAGGAACCAGACTCAAAAGGGAAACCATCCTCAGTTGGGTGATAACAGACAACGTGATGACAGTTTTAACATGAAGTCTGTTTCGTTGATGTTATAAACTCTTCATTGATAGGAGTGCAAAACTGTTCATGACAACTGCAGTCCTAAAGTTAGCAGGTCAACTGTAGTCCTCAGCCATAAAAGCATTACTATAAGTGTCCAGAACATCTTCCAAGTGTGACTTTCAACTGTCTGTATGGAGCCATCCTCTACAGGAGCGATGTGATGAGACTCCAACCAGACATAGGGCATCAGGATGGATCATAAAAACTTTCCGTTATCCATTACCGTTATCAATTTTTATGAACTTTCCGTTATCCATTTTATGAACTTTCGCTGCCGGGTGCAAATGTTAGCAACATCAACATAGTGCCAGGTCCGAGCCTAGCTGTGCTGCTGACTGACTAAACTTTCTGAACTAGAAAGACACCAAGAAAACTCACTTATTCTGTTGAACGGTATCTTCCGTCAATATCATCCACATCATTCCTGTTGTATTTTATAACGTGTCTAACAGTGCTCATTAAGTTCATTCAGTTGCTAGCGTTGCCTGCAGACCAGGCGATGACACTTTGGATCCTGAAGGTCCCGGAGTCGTTATGTCTGTCATTTTGGATTGTTTTTTTTCCCCCCTGCACTTTATTAAACTGTATACTTCTGCACATACATCCGCCTCCCTCGCATACGTGACACAGAGATTATTCCATATGACTTCGAACCAACTGCGAAGAGTTGGAAAGACAACAGGATAAGGACTAGTCCGTCGCACTGGTATTTACCTCATTACTGTCAAACAATTAAAACGTGCCAGATCAGGTGGCTGGTGGGTTTTCAAAATAATAAATACATGCATGTTTTTTGTGATAAATACATTTTATACCGAGCGCATTTCCCACACAGTCGTCACTAAGATTTCAGACAGCACTACAAAATGGCGTCCCCACTATATAGTGTCCTATAAAGTGAGTAAGGAGCGATTTCGGACACAGGGAAAACTTCCGGCTTGATTATGTCAGCATTCGAAGGAGGGAGCACGTCTTTTGACAACATTGGCAGATGTTGGTCACTTTGATTTCCGCTGGACGTTTTACTTCCATCCCACAAAGTTTCGCACAGGTCTCAGTGAATCTCGTTTACAGCCGTTGCTTTGACATATGGACTGATATATTACATGGCATATTTCAAACTCATAACTTGCTATAGCAGTGACAAAATAGCTGTCAGAAATGCATTTTACAATATGAGAAATAG
Source organism: Neoarius graeffei (assembly GCF_027579695.1). Classification (NCBI taxonomy): domain Eukaryota; kingdom Metazoa; phylum Chordata; class Actinopteri; order Siluriformes; family Ariidae; genus Neoarius; species Neoarius graeffei. The sequence goes on from NC_083586.1 coordinate 3,184,239, forward strand.
AACTTTGATAATTAAAAAAAAATTGCCTTCAGTTCCCCTTTAAGCAGAAGGAAATTAATAAGCATCCAGTGCAGGGTTCTCCACTTTTCAAAAATAAAAAGGTGGAGGCGGGGGTTTGCCCCCCTGAAGCTGATGGACTGGGCTTTTTGACAGTGAAACTGGCCAATAAATGGATAGGAAATGGCAAATCATTGTTAAAATCATTTTACAAAAAATTAACACACTTACTGTACATATCTTTGTCAATATGAGACTCATTACAGTGACATTTCAGTTGAGACTGATGCACCTGTAAAATTTCTATCGTTTTAACTGTAGAATGCCCTCGTATATCTGTGTCACGTAGGTTCTTAAATGTGACAATGATGGACAACGGCCAAAGATAGAACTTTTAATACAAGATGTTTTATTGGGTCCGGGTTCTAGGGTTGGGCGATGTCTCCTTAATTGGCAGATGACGATGTTTACAGTGAAACAATGCGATGGACGATGATATCGTCTGAGGATTGGGGGGGGGGGGGGGGGGGTTTGAGTGATTTGCGGAATTCATGACCAAATTTAATACTATATAAAAACATAATTAATAATTATAAAATAACAGTAGTATATAAGCTACTTGGTATTGATACTACAGACTTCCCGGGCTTTAATGTGTAAGGAAAAAAAAACCCTTCCATTGCCTTTGAATGGCCCGTGCACTGAGAATGTCACTATCCCATACTATATATATTTATTTACTTAACTGTAACACTAAATAAATAATTAGGCCTACATAAAAATAATCTACTAATAACGATAATTTAATGGTAATACATTTTAAAAACTATATACTTTATTTTACTAATCAATACTCTTCCTGGGCTTTGGCGCGCTGCGCGTGATAAAAAGCTGTCGTTCCATTCCGTTTGAAATTTTAATGTTAACGATTAAAAGCTTCCAATTTTGTTAGAAAGGCTCGTTTCATTTCACTTGAACAGCTGGCAGCCTACTATGACGCAGGAGTTGGTTGGAAAGAAGGGCACGACTTCGCCCATTTGGAATTTCTTTGGTTTTGAACCAGATGAGCGTGGGCAACCAAAGGACATAAACAAATGTGTCTGCAAGATTTGCGCATCTGTGGTCCGTGTCAAAGATGGACAGACAACAAATTTGCGCGATCACCTGCGTGTTCACCATCCTGAACAATATGCGACCCTCAATGTGTCCGTGCATACAGGGCCTTGCAAAAAACCGCAACCGACCATATCTGGGATGTTTGCGAAAAGCACTAAATATAAAACTGACAGTGACAGGTGGAGGGAGCTGACAGGTGTTGTGACTCGCTACCTGGCCAAAGAAATGGTATCGTTCAACACGGTGGAGAAGCCCACTTTCAAGGCCATGCTACACACGTTTGACAGGCAGTACGAGTTGCCAGGTCGCAAATATTTTTCTAATACGGCTGTACCCAGTCTTTTCAATGAGATAAGAAGTGGCATTGCAACCGAGCTGGGTCAGGTGGAATATTTGGCCTTGACAACTGACATGTGGTCCAGCTGCAACGATGCCATACATGTCAGTGACCGCACATTATGTCAACCAAGAGTGGAGAATGCAGTCCAAATGTCTACAGACCAGCTTCATGCCAGGGACGCATTCGGCGGACAATTTGGAGGATGCTCTGCGCAGCACGATCATGGAGTGGAACATACAGGAGAAAAGGATCGCCTGCATAACCACTGACAATGGGGCGAATATCGTTGCTGCCATCCGGCAGTTGAAATGGCAATGGCTGAGTTGCTTTGGCCACAACCTGAACCTGGCCATTAACAAATCCCTGGCGCAACAGAAGGCGAGCACAGACCACGCTTTTGGAGTTTGCTGAGCTGTCAACGCTGCCTTTTCCCACAGCTGGCTACGGCGAAATGAGCTTCGGAAAGCGCAGGTGGAAATGAACCTCCCTGAGCATTCATTGATCACGGTAATATTTTAAACAGTTCTAACAACTAAATAGTATTTAAATTATTATATAGCTTTTAAAATAATTAGCATATTCAGGGCCAAATATAGGCTAGATTATTTTATCATTTAATGTGCAGCTTATTGACATTAGGCTAACTTAAAGTGGATAACTAGGCCTGTGTCTTTACTGACAGGATTGTGCCACACAATGGGGCTCAAAACAGCAAATGGTGGAAAGAATACTGGAGCAAGCACAAGCCATCAAACGTGTGCTTGCTGAAGACAAAAGCCGCCGCCCACTGCCCCAGCTGACATGGCAGGACACAAGTGTTCTAGAATCGGTGAACAAGGCGCTGAAGCCAGTGGCGGATTTCAGATATTCTTTCTGGGGAAAACTATGTAACTGTGTCCTCCCTGGTACCCATGCTGGGCCATTTAGAAAGTGTGCTGGAGAAATGTGATGATGATTCCGAATTGACAGCCAACCTGAAGCGTGTTGTCCTGGAGCAGATGGAACGCAGATATGATGACACCATTCAGAGGATGCTGCGTAAAGCCACACTGCTTGACCCCAGGTACAGAGGCGACCACATGAGCCCCCAAGCACTTTGCTGTACAAAATGTGAGCTGATTGAAGAGGTCGTGGCAGAAATCATTCATTCAAGTGCAACACCCGGCCCGGCACAAGGCGGAGAAGAGGAAACGGGAGAAAGCGCCGCGGCAGTGCCCCAAAAAAAGAAGGCGTCTTTGGGGAGCCTTTTAGGGAAGAGGGGAGCCAGAGAATCCACGCTCACTGACTAGCAAAGAGCTGAAGCAGAAATGGCCATCTACCTGCAGGAAAGTGCAATCGATGGGGAAGAGGATCCACTGATATGGTGGAAAAATAATCAGTGCAGGTTTCCGTTAATGGCAAACATCTCAAGAAAATGTCTGTGCATATGCGCTACCAGCACGCCGTCAGAAAGAGTTTTCAGCACCGCGGGTAGTGTAGTCACCCCAATCCGCAGCTTATTAAAGCCAGAGAAGGTTAACATGTTAGTTTTTTGGCCAGAAACATTGAAATTTAAACATGTTGGAATACACGGCTCTCTTAACCTTTTAAGTTATTACATTTTTTGCGCGTTTCGGGAAGCCATGTTTTCTGTTTGTTTTATTATTTTGCTTGCTCTTATACCCATGTTCTCTGGTTCTTTATTGTTCTGCTGTGATATAGTGAACTGCATGACGATGTCTTTTAAAGCTTTTGCAGTAAAAATGGCATAGCCATTTAAAAGTTCTGTCGTTGTGGCAGCATTTCGTGTATACCTTCCGTTATCTTGACCTTGATTTGTTGTTCAACTTTTAATAAACGTGTTTAAAGAAACACCTTCATGCCTATTCATTTTGCACTGCAAAGTTAATGCTTTCGCTGAAGTTGAACGTCATACAGTTGACAATGAGCATGTTTACCGACACACTACGACCAGGCTTATTCTATTTGCTCAAATATTTAACATTAATACAGACATGTAGAAAAAAAATGAAGGCAAGGTATAGCCTAAAGATATAAATAATAATAGCCTATTAATAATAGAATAATAATAATAATAATAATATAATAATAGGCTAATTAGTCCTATTTGTAGCCACACAGTATTTTAATTGTCATGTCTGACTACTTAAACTCTAATGCATATTAGTTATATTCGTGATTTGATCATTTACCGTGCAATCCTGCTAAATTTTTAGGTCAACAGGCCTAAATAAGGTCAGTGCATGTTTCTGACAAAAAAGGGGCGTGGCATCGCGATGGTTACTATCCATCGCGATGGTTAGTCATAAATGACGATGGGCGATGATATCGTCCATCGGCACAACCCTACCGGGTTCCCAAAGTAGCAGCAGAAATTTAACACAAAAGTTATAATAATAAAAGTTCAAGTAATTATTTAAAAAAAATTTAAAAAACTGTCTACAAAACAGAATACTGTATTGCACTATGTTTGCACCGCCTGATGACATGCACATTACAGGACTACTACATAACAGACAGCACCATGACCCAACTTGTCCACCTCCTTTCAGAGGGCTAGATATAGTGGCCTGTCCCCACCCACTGGAAGATATCAATTACTTTATATTACCAACATTGCATAAATCATACATTTACATAATTTCAGGTCTAAGCGCAGCCAATAATCTCTATAATTCATAAACAAAACACCCAATTACAATAAATGCATACATTTTTTACAATACACATAATTAAATGTTAATTGGGTGGAACTACTACAATCCATGCAAGAGCTGGTACGCGTGCCCGAGACTGGCACTACAAAGCCACCCCGGCCTCCGTAGTTCGGGTCCTTTGACCCAGGAACCTGGAAGTCCTGCAGTAAACAAACACAGTGAAGCAGCGGGAAAATGCAGCTTTCGCCTACACAATCACAGATACATAAAATAAAAGACCTGAACTTAACCAGTGTGTGTGTGTGTGTGTGTGTGTGTGCACTGTTATATGATTACTGTAACTGTGTATGGTCAGAAAAGACGATAACGCTACAAACAACCTGCGTGTACACCAGCAAAGCTATTTAGCTGCTGGCTAGCTGCAGCTTGTAGCTTCCAACGTTACTATGTGTCAGTATAGTGTAATGTAGTGCGGTGTAGTGTAACGCAAGGATAGATCTAGATAAGTTACTCTCTTTTTTTTTGGCCACAGGAAGGGTGGCGGGCCAGAATTATAACGTGGCGGTGCGCCACTTTAAAAGAGTCCGTGGAGAACAATGCAGTGTCTAATGTCCTTTACACATTCCTCAATTCTATTAAGCTGGTGTCTCATCTGATTTTGCAGAAACATACAACTGTGTGTCATCAGCATAACAGTGGAAACTAATACCATGGTTACGAATAATATCACCCAGAAATAACATGCATAGAGAAAAAAGCAGTGGGCCTAAGACAGCACCTTGTGGAACACCAAACTTTACCTCAGTATGTCTAGAAAAATCACTATTTACATCAACACACCGACAGTGATCAGTTAAATAAGACCTGAGCCAGGAGAGGGCCATTCCCTTAACTCCCACAACATTTGCTAGTCTATCCAAAAGAAAGGAATGATCAATGGTATCAAATGCTGCACTAAGGTCAAGTAACACAAGCAGCAAGACACAGCCCTGATCAGACACCAACAGTAGGTCACTTACTACGATGTTTCTCAATCTATGGGCCGTGGACCGGTACCGGTCCGTGAGATGATTACCGTTGGTCCGCAAGCCTGCCTCTGCACTAGTAGTCAGTATTATAATTTCAAACTACTGGTCACTGTCAATCAGATTATGTAGAAGAGCAATTGGCTGGCTCTGCTCTCAGTGTTTGTCACTGTGTGCCACGTAGCACAAGTCCCTCCCCCCATTCTAGAATGTTAAGCGTTCCCGCCCGCGCGAGGTTGCACATTTGCACTTATTCATTCATTCTGTCCCAAGTCCAGTCATTCACGCACACACGCTTTATGAGAGCAATATCATGGCATGTTCAAAGCAAACTACTCTTGACTCTTTCTTTGGAAAAGCGTCCATCTGACAGTGCAGATACATAATATGAGCCAGAGGCAAAAAAACATCGCCCATTCACTCGCAATAATGACCCTTCATACATACAATTCGGCTTTATTTCAAGTGATAGTTGTCCCCTGAAACCAATCTGTGTTATCTGCCAAACCATGCTCAGCAACGATGCTATGAAGCCATCCAAATTACGCCAGCGTTTGGAAACTAAACATTCGCATCTCAAGGATAAATCAGAGGATTTTTTCAGAAGTAAACGTGATGAATTGGCCATCCAAACTAAAGTGCTGAAAAGTAATTTGACCGAGAATGAAAAGCTAACAAAAGGCATCATACATGATTTCACACCACATTTCCAAATGTCAGGCACCCTTCACAACTGAGGAGAAGCTAATTATGCCTTCGATTGTTAAGTTCAAGTCAACTTTATTATCAATAATGCCATATGTGCAGGACATACAGAGAATTGAATTGTTACTGCTTGTAGTGAGGTGTTGGGTCCGGCTGCTGCAGCCAGAGTAAAAGAGATTCCTCTGTCAAATGACACAATCCGTCGTCGAATTGATGATATGGCGGCAGACATCGAAATGCAAATTTTAGAAAGAGCGAAGTCATCTGACTGGTTTGCCATTCAATTGGATGAGACCACAGATCTCTCGAACTTGGCTATGCTTCTGGTCTACATCAGATATGCTCATGAGGGCAGGTTTCATGAGGATTTTTTGTTTTGTAAGGTGCTTCCAGGGACCACAACCACTGAAGAAATATTCCGTATGCTTGATGGGTACATCTCTGGGCATGGGTTGATATGGGGGCGTTGCGTCAGTGTCTGCACAGATGGGGCAGCAGCTATAACTGGCAGGCACAACAGAGTTGTTGCTCGGGTAAAAGCCGTTTCACCATCAGTGCAGGCAACGCACTGTGTTATTCATCGAGAGGTACTTGCCTCTAAACACCTGTCCACAGAGCTTCATGAAGTTTTAAATCAAGTGGTCAAAATAGTGAACTTCATTAAGGCCAATCCGACAAATTCCCATCTATTTACAGCTCTGTGTGATGAGATAGGTGCAGATCATGTTCATCTGCTCTTGCACTCTGTGGTTCATTGGCTGTCACGGGGTAAAGTGGTGAAGAGTGTACGGGTTGAGGCATTCTTGACTAATAAACGGTCCAATCTTGCCCATCACCTGCGAGATCAGTCTTGGCTTATAAAGGTAGCTTATCTTTCTGACATCCTGGACCATTTCAATATGCTAAACCTGTCGATACAAGGCCAAGCGTGTGACATTTTTCAAGCCAATGATAAAATCATGGCTTTCAAAAAGAAGCTCTCAGTCTGGACCTACAGAGTTAATAGAGGTGTGTTTGACATGTTCGGCTGTCTGTCGTCTCTGGCTGATGGTGTGGATTTGGGGCAGGTGCCGGCAGTGATCGCGCAACACCTTACCGAAACACTGCATCATGTTGACTCATACTTCCCCTCAAAATCCCATCTCACGGAAAAGCAATGGGTAAGAGATCCGTTCACCAACCCAGAAACAAGCGCTCTGCCACCTGTGGTGCAGGATAAACTTCTGGAGCTTTCGTGCGATGCTGGTCTGCAGTCGAGATTTGGTCGACTTTCTCTGTCTGAATTCTGGCTGTCATGCTGTGATGAATATCCCCAGCTGAGTGAGATGGCAGTGAAAACACTGATGCCTTTCCATTCAACATACCTCTGCGAGACCGCATTTTCACATTTGACAGCCACAAAGACAAAATACCGAAACAGGCTCAACTCAGAAAACACGCTCCGAGTGGCCTTGTCACCGTCTTCCTTGTTTCGACCTGTTAGTGGTGAGAAAGCAGGCACATCCTTCGCATTAGAATGCTGACTTTTCTTTTACCAAATCTCTGTGGGTGACTGGGCCTGTCATTTGAGGTTAAAAGTCAGCACGTAGCCTACGTTCAGTTCACCCTTCTTCATACTGGGACTGTGTAATCAGTCAGTATTAGGGCTACAGTGGGTCTTTAGGGTTCTCGGTTTGAGGTCCCATGTTTCTGGTAGACCTTTTTATAAGTGTGTATATGTTATTGAGGCACTGTTTGGCAGTGCTTCAAGTTCAAAGATGTAGTTTAAAAAAAAATCTCAAACACAAAAGTAAAAAAAAAAAAATCTTGGTTTAATGGTTCTTACGCAAATGGTAATAATAATGTCAAATTATTGGGCCTACATATAATTTGTAATTTGGCAATAATCTCAAAGCCAAAGCACTTCTGTTAGTTTCCCTTGTTTAATAATAGTTTAGGCCTAAACAACAATAATAATAATAATAATAATAATAGGCCTACTACTACTAATATTAATAATAATAAATTATTATTATGGCATATCTTTGGACAGTTACTGGTCATTTGGCAGTTTTCTACAATTCTGCCAATGCACTCCTGTTAGGTCTTATTTAGCCAAAATATTGTTATGCTGGTATAAGCCTGCTACTTGTAACAAGTACTACTAACAAAAAAAATAAAATGAATAATAATAATAATAATAATAAACTATGTATGTATGTATCTATTCATCCATCTATGGAGGTGCACACGATGTGTGTGTATGGGGGGGGGGGGGGGGGGGGGGGGGTCAGGGGGTGCACAGAGGCGTAGGCACCAAGGCCTAACATTACTGGGCCCCAGAGCAAAGAAGTTTGAGAAACCCTGATTTACTACTTTAACCAGAGCTGTCTCAGTGCTATGATGAGGTCTAAATTCTGACCGATACATTTCATGGACGTTATTCCTATGTAAATATGAGCATAACTGCTGGGCCACAGCTTTTTCTAGGCTGTTGGAGATAAAGGGGAGGTTTGATATTGGCCAGTAATTGGACAGCTGACAGGGATCAGTGCCAGGTTTTTTTAATCAGGGGTTTGATAACTGCAAGTTTAAAGGATTTGGGTACATAGCCAACCACGAACCAGAAGAATTTATTATTTTTAGAAGCAGTTCATTTACTTCAGTGCTTGTACTCAGTGCAATATGTACAGTATACTGTTCCTACTTATTCAGGTGACATTGGGCATACTTAACAACCTGTGTTTTCTCTCCCCCTTCCCCCCAAATCTGTCCCTCTGAGTTACATGGAGTTAACAGGAAATGGGCCATTTAAAAAAAAAAAAAAATGTACCTATTACGGTAAAGTAGTCGTCTTCACTTATTTTTCAGTTTCTCATCAGAACAGAGGGGTTTAATTGAAAAATGATTCACATAACTGCATAGACAATAAAAACCTCTAAATTTTCATACTGAAGTTTTTATCTTATTTAATAAGAAAAATGAGTGATTTATGTTATAATTTTTCTTTACCGTTATCAATGCAAAAACTAATTATTCATAAATATATCTTACATTCTTGAACTTACTCAGGAGTAAATTTTATTTTTCACAAAAATAACTAAGTGTTTAAACAAAAGCATTGAGTACATTATCTGATTTTTTTTTATAAATTCAAAAAATATTGTTGTGTTACTTTAGTTTCTTTACCGTTACCCAAAAACATTTTTGAAAATAATTAGTTCCTAGTGCTTGCTAAAGAGGGAGCTGTTCGACATCCTGAAGTGCCAGGATGTTGGGACTCCATTTTGAATTTTTTTGAGGTAGTGGAGGCTGAAAGGTGAGCAAAACATTTCATTAGTTACTCATGTCACACAAATATACTTTCTTTACCGTGATGCACAGATCATCTTATAGACATCAGTGATCAAATAGAAACTATTTGTAGTTGCTGATTAAGTTTGAGTGATGAAATATGAGCAATTATTTGAAAGCATAACTGTCATGCTGTGTTGTAAGAAAATGAGACACCTCTTTACCGTTACCATATACTTTCTTTACCATTACCATTCCTAGTAACGGTAAAGAAACTAGTAACGGTAAAGAGAAAATCAGGCATAAATGTCTGTTTTTCTCTAGATTTCCGGGCCAAATAGGCAAATAGAATTGAATTTAAAATATTTTAAGTCATTGTGTACCAGATGAAATATAATAAAAGCTTTTTTGGTATGGTAACAGTAAAGAAAGCCACAATTTCAGAAAAATTAATTTTTTTATAAAAAATAGGAATCTAGCTTTGCTGATTAATAGGACTTGATTTTAATCAATCGGCAATCTTTTTGTACATTTATAGAAAGAAAGAGTGACAAAATTTTTTTCTTCATTTCTTTACCGTAATTGGTACAATGTTTTGAAAATGGCCCAAATCTTTTGGTGGAGACCTCGACTGGCTCTCGTAGCCTGCAGGGAATCAGCAGTCAGACATTCTGTCGCATGTCCCAGACCCAGTGAAATGTAACTGAATTGTCTTGGCCAGCCCTAAGGGTCCCATCTGCATCTGCCTGCACTCACTCTGATCTATAAGTCCAACTGTCTCATTGCTGAGGAGTGTGCTCCCATCACCCAATCAAGCATCCAGCCAGAGCAGGTCATGATATTTTTTAACCAGATTAACATGCCATTGCTGTGTATTATGCCTGATGTCAGGACTCTCCTCTCTGCGAGCCTACCACACAGACTTAATACTTGTGTCATTTTTAGACATTGACACCTGTTGCCTACACTTAGTCAGGTGACATTGGGCATACCTAACAACCTGTGTTTTCTCTCCCTCCCCCCAAAACCTGTCCCTCTGAGTTACATGTCGGTCCTGGGATCGAGATGCTGAACCTCTACTGCTCCTCGGAGTTGTTAAGACCAACAACAATAGCAAGACCACGAAAGGTCGCCATTTTTAAGCAACGAGAAGCAGCAGCTGTACAAACGCGAAGTCATCCATTATTGTTGTTGCTGCTTCTTCTTCTCCATGTTGTTGTTGCTTCAATATTCGCACCAAGGTTTATGCAAATGCAGCGACGTAACTGATGTATACAGCGACGTAACGGACATGGCTCCCCTTAGCACCCTGAGCTATGGAAAAGCAAACTGGTTCTCAGCTGGCTCGCAAGTTGAACGAGTTGTGAACCAGCACTAGCCCTGGAACTGATTTGGTGGAAAAGGGGTGTAAGGCAGGGCTCTACATTAACTTTTGAAACCACTTGTCCTGTCGGGCAAGTTGAAAGGAAATTTACTTGTGCGAATGTGAAGTTGACTTGTCCAAAGAAAAATTTGAGAAAAAAACAAAAACAAAAAAAACTATTTGTAATAAACTAATTTCACCAGAATTACTTTTACACAATCTATTCACTGCAGAAAAAAATTGGACTCAATCAATCATTAATTTATGAGAAATTGAAAACCAGAAAATTAAAATTATACAGTATATTTTCATTTTTAAATTATTAACTTTGAATATATATCCTCCACTGATTAATTGTTGTTGTCTAATTATTCATTGTGACTCCTGTATGGTATTTAATGGTTGCGATGAAAGTTGCGGTGTTTTTTAGGTTTTTGTTGCGATTACATTGCGGGAGGAAGTGAAAGTTGCAAGAAATTGTTGCGATTTTCTCTTTTTGTGATTAAAATTGAGTGATATGTTAAATATTAAGTTATTACTGAAAAACTATTGATTAAAAAAAACAGACACTGAGAAATGGTCCTATAAACAACTTTACCAATATAAAAGATTACCAGGACTACAAAAATGCAGAAAAATAGGCTTTACTTATCCAAATGCACCTGCTGGTTCAAAAGTTAAAGTGCAGAGAACCTCACAGCACAACATGAAGTTACCTTAAAATATAATATAAATGCCTCAGCTTTCATGTAAGGAAAAAAAAAAACCTTAATACTAGTACTGTGTGCAGGCAGTCTCTCCTGAAGACTAAATTAAACAATAATTATAAACTAATAAAATAAATGGCTCAGGCTTCATCGAAGAAAAAAAAAAACAATTTGAACAGAATCTCACAGTATGATGCTGAAGCTGCCTAAACAATGGAAAATAAAATACCATTTTGGCAAAAATGTTGGCATCCATTAATTTATTGTATTAAGTAAAAAAATAAAGTGCGCACAGTCTTTCACTGTAAACATAACACTTTCAGTAACAGAATTTAAGCCTATATAAACACTGACTCACACATGCTGCTTCTCTTGAACGGAAACACGGAAGTAAGGCGGAAGGTAGTTTGTCGATGTCACCTCAAGACAACGCCAACGATTGGTCAAATTTGTGGGAAAGTTGCGGTGATTGGATATAATTGCAACACCGCCCTGAATTCACGGGGATTGGTTGAATTTGCGTTGAAGTTGAAAATCGCAACATCGCGAAATCCTGGAGGGTCTGGTAAACGACTGTTTACTTTTCAGCTCAAATACACAAAGCGGTATTGGTTGGTTTCACGAGTGGAATATTGCGCATGCGCACATCACTCTTTCCGAAGAGAAACATCCGGCGATTCATCAAAACAATATGTCGAGTTTATTCATACAATTAATTGTGTGAATAAACTGAAATTTGATATGTAACCCGAATATCGGCGTATTTTGGCACTTGTCCGATCGGACAAGTAACTGAGACGATGAACTTCAGGGTTCTCTACGAGGGGTTTTAGAGGTGCGGGCCGTCCCCCTTTCTGTGATTCCCGTCCCCGTTTAATTTCTGCCACCCCTTTACAAAAGGAAGAAACGTCCCTTTGTTTTCTTTGTGACAGATAGCCTTTCTCTGTTGGAGTACCGACAACGCGACAACACCCGAGTGTGAAACTCATTTACCAGCAATTAGTTTAGTCAGTCTGACGATTATAGTCTAAGAAAAGCGTTTCACACTTCGGCGTTTTTGACACATTGTTCTTGCGCACGTTGCTGCACGTTCCAATCCAGGGGCCTCCACCAGAGGAGTTTGATTTTCACAAAGCTGCAAAACTATGGGCAGGCATTAGGAACAGGAAGATCACCTTCGAAGTGGATGTTTAGGAAAAGAGGAAAGCAGGTAATTTTGAGTTAGTTTCTTTCAAATATCAAAGCATTTTGTGCAACCATATTTCAAGCCTTGGTCACAACCGGCCGTACGTGCTCCTACAGCCGGTCTACGTGCAAAAAACGCACGGAGGGCGCGCGTGTAACGCACGGAGGGCGCGCATGTGACGTGCTGATTTTCGAGCCGTAGACTGGCCGCAGAGGTTCTTTGTCATGTCAAACAAACTCTACGGGCGCTTACGTTTTTTTTCAGGTTGCAAGACAAACTTACGGCCAATGCGCGTCTTTCTCCATGAACAAAAAAAAAAAAAAAAAAACGCAGCGATTTGGGAAACACCAAAAAAATCGCACGGCCAAAAAATTGTACGTCCGGTTGTAACCTAGGCTTTAGAGATCATGTTAGGCTGTGTAACTATTACAATGCATTTTGCTTGAGTCTGTATGAATGAGTTTAAATTACAATGTCATTTTTCTTTTTTATCTTCTTAGACTGTTAACTGGTGAACATGGATGGAGCAGTGTAAATATAGCCATGGAGCAGTGTAAATATAGTTAAAACATCTTTTCAATGTACTTTATTCTCTAAAAAAAATTATTTTTCCCCAGTGGTGCCTGCAATTACATTTCCATTTCAAACAATGTCAGCTTTTGTGGAGCAGTGTGAATATAGTTAATACAAAAACTTTTCTGTACTTTTCTGTTCTTTTTTTGTAGTTTGATAAATAAAAAAAAATATTTTTTCCAGTTCCATTTCAAACAATGTGTCTGAATATGATGTGTAAGTGTGTAATGTTTGATGTATGATGTGTTTTGTACCAGTCCAATTGATTCCTCTATTCTAAATGATTACTATTTGAGAGTATTTTATGCAAGTTTTATGCAAATGAAATATGTAAATTTATGTAAATTTATGTAAATTTGTTTCAAGGTCATCCGATTGACCCCCACCCCCCTATATTTTCAATCCGTGGAGAACCCTGAACTTGTCCGACATACGCTACATTCACACTGCAAGGCTTAATGCTCAATTCCGATTTTTTTGTGAAATCCGATTTTTTTGTGAGGTCGTTCACATTAACAAATATATGCGACTTGTATGTGATCCTCAGTATGAACGAAAAGCGACCTAAAAGTGTTCCGCATGCGCATTGCAGGATACGGCGATGTCACACTCAGTGAGCATGGCCACTGTTTACGGAAGTAAAACCGCCCGGTTGCGGTATGACCCATCCAATCTAGCTTGAATAGCTGTATCCCCCCAAATGGAAATCAGCTCCCTAACCTCTGCGTCCTTCCATTGAGAAGATTCAGAACCTTCACAGCCCGAAGCGTCCCTCGCATTGATGTCATGCGCCATGTTGTTGTAACTTTTTTTGAGAGACCCGCCGCCTACTTCAGCGCAGAATAGTGACGTTTGTGGCTTGTTGATGACGTGTAAGTCGGATGAATGCGACCTGGCGGTTCAGACTGAAGTCGCATATGAAAAGAGCGGATAGGAATCGGAATTAGGACCACATATCCAAACGGCCTGGGTCGGATTTGAAAAAATCGGATCTGTGTCGTTCATATTGTCAATATAAGATCGGATACAGGTCACATATGGGCGAAAAGATCGGATTTGAGTCACTTCAGCCTGCAGTGTGAACGTAGCCATAAAGTATCACTTGTCCCGGACAAGCGGACAACCGTTAATGTCGAGCCCTGTATAAGGGGAGTAAAACATTCTAATTGCTGATATAATAGTTATATTGTTAACTACAGGGCTACTTAAATTGCCTGACCTTAAATTAGTAGTTAGAATTTTTTTTGTCAGATATTTTCAATTTTGTCGTTGAAAAAAATTCATTAAAAGTCGTTGCTACTACATACTGCAGGTGTGCATGCGTCTATAGTGGACTTATTCCTGGTTAATTTTGCTACAGTATTAAATAGGAATCTAGGATTATTTTTGTTATCTTCTATTAGGGAGGAGAGATATGTTGATCTCGCAGCACTAAGAGCTTTTCTATACTTCAGGAAGCTCTCCTTCCACGCGAATTTGAAGGCTACCAATTTTGTTTGATGCCATTTACATTCCAATTTTCGAGTGGTCTGTTTTAAAGTGCGAGTGTCATCATTATACCAGGGTGCTAATTAAGTCATATAATTAAAATCTGTATTTTTCTGTCAAGCTGGTTTGTGATAATGCCTATTGTTAAAAGGATTATACAAATAAAGTCAATGTATTGGACAATAAACTGCACTGAATGCACAACCTCCTCAGCAGAGGTAATAATGTTGGCCAAACTCTCCACATGAACTCAGCTAAATCATGATCAGTTATGACGCGATTAGGATTACCCTCAGCCAACAATCTACACTTCTTACAGATGCAACTTTTTTTTGGTTTTGTGAACAGAAGACAGCATGGCGGATGAAGAATCGCAGCGAGCAGACCAACCTCCTGAAAGAAGCATCAGAGCAGTGGAGACACAAATCACTCCTGGGCACTTTAACTTTAAGAATAAAACCAGCGCGGAAACAGAACACAGAGCTTTGCGAGTTGGGCCTTTAGCCTTGAGTTAAAGTAAGAAGTTTCGTTGCTGCCAGAGCTCATCGTTAGACAGAGTTCTCTCTCTCTCTCTCCAGGGATCAGAGGCTTAGAGCTCAACACCATACGCTTCTTCCAGTAACAAGATTTCTCGGTTGGGGAAACCATGCCTAAAACAGTCCCCTATGATTTCATCCATCTTCATTTTCAATGTGTAAAGCTTTCTGCTTAATACACTGCAGAGGGGGTGAGGCTGCCTGATTGGCTTTAAAATATTTAAAATAAAATAAATAAAAAAGAGGGGGGAAAAGCCTGTGAGGAATCAAGTCGGAATTTTGAGAAATAAAAGTTGGAAGTTGCAATTTAGAAAAAAATAACGTGAGCTTTAAGTGAAGATTATTTAAATACTTTAAACATACAACTAAACAGGTTAGCCAAACTACAGCTCTCTCCTGAGTGGATAAATAGTGCACTATCTAGGGTGCACACGGCATTATTTCATACTGAACGGAGTTCACCAAAACAAGGAAGTGGAACTGTATTTGGGATTCGACCACACACCTTCAGTTTAACTTACCTCAGGGTTTTAAATCCTCAGAGCCAGACACAATAACGTGCTTTTATTTTTATAAACCGAGGGGCTGATGCGGTTCACGGAAGCAGCGGTTTTTTTCTTTTTCCCTCTTCTTTTTCTTCTCCAGTGTTTTCTGTCGGTTGGAGAAGCAGCTACTGGACGCGTTAGCGCCACCACCTGGACTGGAGTGGAGTTTCAGGGTGGAGGACGCCTTTCCCAACCAAATCCTCACACATTTCTACAAATAACAATTATAATGTCATTTTAAAAAGTGTAATGTTTCATGTCTGGACCCATTTGGTTGTTCTGAACATGTCTGTGCTGGGTTTTTTTTTCTGCTAGAAGCTAAAATTCTCTGGGGCTGTTTGCTTCCAGTGGAACTGATGCATAGCACAACATGGGCGGAATAATAAAGAAGACTCCTCTGAGGCACATAAAGCCAGCAGACTGCAACTATTTGAACTGCTGCTCATGCAGCATAACACACCTGCTGTCTACCCACCGGTGTAGAGAGGTGTGGAGTGGAATGAAGACCATCGCTGGTTACAAGCCAACCAGCAATGAAGGAGAGGATGGCAATGTGGAAACGGCAAATGAGCTGAATCTTTATTTCAACAGATTTGATGGCGTGACCCCAACCCACCACCACCACTCTTCTGCGGGATGGCTACAACCACACACTTCACATTCTCGCCCCTCCCCCGCCTCTTCTTGCCCAACCTCATCTCCATTTCAGAATCTCGGTCGCACCTCCTCAACAGACCCCTGGCTGAGTACCCCGCCCCCAGAAACATCTTCATCCCTCCCCCACCTCCACACCGATCATCAGCGAGGAGCAAGTGAGAAGACAGCTGAAGAGACTCCATGCAGGAAAATCAGCAGGCCCAGATGGTGTTAGCCCCCATATAACTGTACAAGCCTGATGTTGTTTTAGGTCATATTTATGCAGAAATAGAGAAAATTCTAAAGGGTTCACAAACTTTCAAGCACCACCGTATCTCTCCTTTTATGAAAAATGTCTTGGCCTATTTCTTTGAACAATAACAAAGCATCAGTGGTCTTCATGGTTTGTTTTGTTTTATTAAACTTTCAAAAAGTAAAATAAGAAACAAAATTATGGTGGGGGTCACACAACAGACCTGGGCCCCAATTAAAGAGTGCCCTATAAAGAAACATAAAATAAAATTAATATAACTTAATATACTATATATGAGGGTAAGTGAAGTTCTAAGACAGATGCTATAATTTCAAAAGAATTCAAAAAAGGAATACAAAGAAGGAATTCGCCCATGGAAACATCGCTTGCAGAAGAAGACTTAAATGGAGGATATGTAGAGAAATAGCTTTACTTTCATAAATAAAGATTTTTTTCATTTGTCTTAGAACTTTTTGACTTACCCTCATGTGTGTGTGTACACATATAAATAAAACTCATACAGTGGATATAAAAAGTGTACACACCCCTCCCACAATGACCCATGCTATAATATCTGTATTACTTAAGGATCCTTTACAGTGTGGATCTTACAGACCAGTAAGTTTACTAGGATGTGACTATAAAATACTTACAAAAATACTGGCCTCTAGACTTGAATCTGTTTTGCCCAAATTTATACATATAGATCAGACAGGATTTGTGGTGGGTAGACATTTATTTAGCAATTTGCGGAGATTGTTTAATTTACTCTATTCCTCTGATACATCCCCTGTCCCAGAAGTACTTATTTCATAAGATGCACAGAAAGCGTTTGACCGCATTGAACACAATTATTTGTATAAGGTATTGGATAAGTTTGGGTTTGGCCCTATATTTCAAGCTTGGGTTAAAATAATTTATGCTGCCCCTCAGGCAGCTGTGCGAACTGATAAGGTACTGTCAGACTACTTCCCCATTTGTAGAGGCACCAGGCAGGGGTGTCCCCTATCCCCCCTGCTCTTTGACATTGGCATTGAGCCACTTGCTATTGCTATTAGGAGATCTCCTTTAATCACGGGGTAAAAAGAGGTGACTGTATATATAAGGTTTCAATGCATACCGATGACTCAATGTTTTTTCTTTCTACTCCAAATAACTCCTTACCTGAAGTACTACAAATAATATCAGATTTTGGTAGGATTTCTGGTTATAAAGTAAACCTGACCAAGAGTTTGATTTTTCCTCTCAAAGTTGGGACAATGCCATGTTTACTGTGAGGCATCCCCTTTTCTCTTTACAACAGTCTGTAAACGTCTGGGGACCGAGGAGACAAGTTGCTCAAGTTTAGGGATAGGAATGTTAACCCATTCTTGTCTAATGTAGGATTCTAGTTGCTCAACTGTCTTAGGTCTTTTTTGTCATATCTTCCATTTTATGATGCGCCAAATGTTTTCTATGGGTGAAAGATCTGGACTGCAAGCTGGCTAATTCAGTATCCGGACTCTTCTTCTACACAGCCATGATGCTGTAATTCAGGGGTCACCAAACTTTTTTCTCTGGGGGCCACATTGTCTTTCCTGACTGTGATGGGGGGCCGGGGTTGGGTCAGCTATATAACATAGAATTGTATGACCCAGACAAATATGACCACCAGCAGGCCTCATTGTGTAGTAGAGATTACTAGCCTGGCACAGCCATCCCCACTACTATATCCCCACTACTATATCCATACTACTATATCCCCACTACTATATCAACACTTGATTCCTGGCACATATTTGTTTATCTTTACTAGTGGTTTGCAAAAGTAGTAATCGAGTCTTCACACTTTGTTTTAATTTGAAATACCACAGATATTCCATTTATTTATTTTCTAATAAAAATAACATCAAAGCTGTCAAGGTAAGAAACATCTGCCTAGTTGAGGTGATTGACACTGGCAAAGGTGAGTGAAAAATTATAAATTGTAGGTAGGCCTGTTGATATTATTAATAATATTAATAATAATTGTGTGCAGCACTTAATAAAGGTCAAATAAATAGGCCTATAAAATAAATACATTTAAAAAAACCAGTGAAATTATAATAATATGAGCAATAGATCAATAGATCACAACTGCTGTGATCGTGTCCTGCACGTCATTGCTCTCATCCATGGCCAAAGCAAAAAACTTGAATTCTGACGCTCTCTCATTCAGCTGGTCATACACGTTGTCCCCCAAATCTTCGGTTCGCCTGGTCATAGTAGGTGCGGAGAGACTCACCGCGTTGAGCACATCCTTCTTGTTGGGACACACCTCCTTGGCCACAGCAAGCATGCGTACTTTAACAAAGTCCCCATCAGTAAACGGTTTTCCATGGGCAGCTAGTAGGTGAGCTACCTTATAGCTAGCTCGGACATCAGCCTGGTTGATCTGGGTTTGGCGAAGGAATACATTCTGTTGTGCAGCCAGTCCGCATTTCATCCTCCAAATCCTGTCTTCTCTTGTTTGCCCTCGCAAACTAGCATACTCTTTGTGGCGGGTTTTGTAGTGATGACGCAGATTATATTCTTTGAAAATCGACACACTTTCTTTACATACAAGACAAACTGCATGGTCCTTACACTGAATGAAAAAAATAATCAGGTGGTCCACTGTTCTTTAAAAACTCTGCACTCTCTGTCAGCTTTTTGCTTACCGCTAGCCATTTTGCTGTCCTGAACACTGACAGTTCTCTGCGTGTGCGCTGCCTGTCACTGCTTGATTGCGAGCATATGACGAAAATTCGGAAAATATGAATAGTTCATTTTATAACTAAATATCAATTTTAATGGATAAAATCAACAAAATACAAGATGCAGACATGTTATTATTTGCCAAAAAGCAATTTAAAAAAAATAGGCCATGACTACTTTTGGGGATTGCCTCATAGGGTCGGTTCAAGTGGTGGGGGGCAGAGAGGCTGGGGGACTGGTCAAAGGGGGGTGGCGGGCCGGAGTCGGCCCACGGGCCATAGTTTGATGACCCCTGCTGTAATTGATGCAGTATGTGGTTTGGTATTGTCATGTTGGAAAATGCAAGGTCTTCCCTGAAAGAGATGTCGTCTGGATGGGAGCGTATGTTGCTCTAGAACCTGGATATACCTTTCAGCATTGATGGTGTCTTTCCAGATGTGTAAGCTGCCCATGCCACACGCACTAATGCAACCCCATACCATCAGAGATGCAGGCTTCTGAACTGAGCGCTGATAACAACTTGGGTTGTCCTTCTTCTCTTTTGTCCGAATGACACGGCGTCCCTGATTTCCATAAAGAACTTCAAATTTTTATTCGTCTGACCACAGAACAGTTTTCCACTTTGCCACAGTCCATTTTAAATGAGCCTTGGCCCAGAGAAGATGTCTGCGCTTCTAGATCATGTTTAGATACGGCTTCTTCTTTGAACTATAGAGTTTTAGCTGGCAACGGCGGATGGCACGGTGAATTGTGTTCACAGATAATGTTCTCTGGAAATATTCCTGAGCCCATTTTGTGATTTCCAATACAGAAGCATGCCTGTATGTGATGCAGTGCCGTCTAAGGGCCCGAAGATCACGGGCACCCAGTATGGTTTTCCGGCCTTGACCCTTACGCACAGAGATTCTTCCAGATTCTCTGAATCTTTTGATGATGATATGCACTGGAGATGATGATATGTTCAAACTCTTTGCAATTTTACACTGTCGAACTCCTTTCTGATATTGCTCCACTATTTGTCGGCGCAGAATTAGGGGGATTAGTGATCCTCTTCCCATCTTTACTACTGAGAGCCGCTGCCACTCCAAGATGCTCTTTTTATACCCAGTCATTTTAATGACCTATTTCCAATTGACCTAATGAGTTGCAATTTGGTCCTCCAGCTGTTCCTTTTTTGCACCTTTAACTTTTCCAGCCTCTTATTGCCCCTGCCCCAACTTTTTTGAGATGTATTGCTGTCATGAAATTTCAAATGAGTCAGTATTTGGCATGAAATTTCAAAATGTCTCACTTTCGACATTTGATATGTTGTCTATGTTCTATTGTGAATACAATATCAGTTTTTGAGATTTGTAAATTATTGCATTCCATTTTTATTTACAATTTGTACTTTGTCCCAACTTTTTTGGAATCGGGGTTGTATATATACACAAAAATACTCACTTTTTATATAATATATCCGAATGTACCCATACCCACATATATACACTTATATTATCAATAGCATGTTATTGTAATTCCTCCTCCCTATACCTCATAAAGATCTGTTCCTTATACCTTTTTTTGAACTGGTTTATAGTTGTACATTTCATGAGCTCCACATTCAAACTGTTCCATAGCTTTACTCCACAAATAGAAATACTGAAC